>NW_026643095.1:6150698-7501396 GCF_028827825.1 Penicillium malachiteum
TGTTGTTTGTCTTTGGACAATCTAGGGTTTCGCAAAGCTGCCAGACTGACGACCCCAACAATGAAAATATCATCATGAGGGTAAATACGACACCACCTTGCTACCTCGTCGCGAAACACAGCCACTCTCGGGGACCAAATCGCCCCAAATTCGGGAAGAGGGTAATGTGAGTCATTGAGAGTTGCAGCCAAAGTGCTTCTGAAACAAAGTGCCTCTTCTTGGGCTAGAGCCCCATGTAGCCACCCTCCTCCTGGGTGTTTCTCGCTGGCCATATTGAGAACCCCGACCTTCGCCGTCGGGTGCGCGTTTAGTATTCTTTGGGCTGCGGTGAAACTGTCTGCATTCTGAACGGTAATTCTTGGACTCGAACTCGATGTAGTGAGGTTCGGTTGAATGGGTGCCAAAAGATGCTGATATAGTATTGATTCATCCGAAGCCTCAGTTTGCACGATGATATTTGGAGTGAGGTTTTGAGTCTCTCTGGCTAGATCCCGGCGATGATGTCTCAGTGGAGATTCTTGGTTTCGATCATTGCGCTGAGGTCTCCATCGGGACCAAAATCGTGTCATCTTGGCAGTGATTGAGGTGAAGAAATGGATCAGGAATCAGCGTTGAGAATTTCTATTCGAATTCAACTTGAAAACCAAGTAACTTGAAGTAAAGAAGTGGTGAAGAAAGAAAGTTGGTGACTCGATCGTTCCGTCTTATAGTTCGTATTTACTTTAGGCAAGAGCCTCGGGTGCAAACAGTGCAAACTCATCCTGAGAATTTCCTTCAAACATCGAACTCCGCAACGCCGCAACAACGATCTACGCCCTCGTTCACCCCCGTTTTACTCTTCAATCTCTGTATTTGATCCCCCGTATTCTCGTACCAGGGCCCAAGACCGAGAATACCTAGCCATAATGGCCCCCCCATCACATTCTCCGGGCCGCAATGCCTATCCGATCACTCGCATCACCAATGGTCCAGGCACGATCAACGCTCCTCCAATCCATCTCCCAGTCTACTCGATCTGCCTCAAGCTCGAAATCTTCTCGCAACACAGAAACACCTAAAGCTCCCTCACAAACCACTCCCTCCGAACTCGCCGAGCTCAAGCACCTCCAGGCACCCGCCCTGCTCCGTTCCTACGCCTATACTCTCAAGACCGGCACCGTCGAGTCAGTCGGACGCATGGAACGCACCGTTAGTGTGATTCAGCGCCACACCGCCTGGAACCAGCAGATTGGAAAATACTACCCCCAGGAGACAAGATACCTAGTCTCTGATCCCCGCAACTCGCTGCGCGAGGGCGATGTGATTGAGTTCTCTTCCGGAGCTCCTAAGAGCCGCCGCGTGCACCACGTCATTGAGCGCATTATCACTCCTTTCGCCGTGCCAATCGAAGACCGACCGGCTGTTCTGTCCCGTGAGGAGCGCGAGCAGGAGCGCGAGCGTCGATGGGCGGAGAAGTACGTGCGTCGAGAATCGCGCCGATTGGGCAAGGAGGTTAACCTGTCTCAACTGGCGGAGGCTATGAATATTGAAAAAGGAACCTCGGACGCTCACATTATTCATCAGATTCATAAGGGTAATGAGCGGATCGGAAAGGTGAAGAAGTTGGTGTTGGAGAGAACTACTGGAAGCCCAGCGCAAACTCCTGCTGAGGCTCTGTGATTGTGAGATGTGAAATATATTGTCTTTCTTTTGTTTCCTTTGGCCTTGTGGACCATTCTGATATCCATGCTGGTGTTGCATGTTGGGTCATATCATATGTACTATATTATACAGCTTTCATTCTATTTCATGGATACACATTACACGTACTAGTTGACATTGATCTTGTAGAATACTGTTCAAGTTCTTAAGTACAGGCATATAGTTTGGGAATCTCAATGATAAAACGTTGCGGCATTAGAGAAGTATGTACGAGAAGAGAGCCCCATTCATTCCGCTCTCAATACTAAAGTCCAAAAAAACATCGTATAGACCTTGGAAAAGAACGGCCGTTCTCCTCTGGCGGATCCAGCCGTCCAACCCCCATTCGTAAATCACTTTGTAAATGGAAAAGAAAGTCACTGGTATCAGAGGAGAGAAAAACCAACTCCGTTTGCCCTGAAATGACGAACAGTATCTCATCTAACGCTGAAAATCTCACGGTGTGCCAGGTGGTGGTCCCGGTAGACAGTGCCTTTTTTTCAATCCCTGGGTCTGGCGAGATTGTTCACCTCGTATCTTTGGCATGGTATCTGGTCGACAGATTCCATGGCAGGTCTTGCCTCGGTAGCTGATCAAGGCCTTCATGATGCAAAAACTTTGACCTTGAGATCCACACTACCAGTCGCTAAGACGCATCGAATGGACATCTTGTTTGCTGCGTTCGGGTCCTCTTTCGCACCATTCGATGATGTACCGTTGGCTCCAGCATCACCGTTGGCCCCGGTGTCCTTCATCAAGGGAGGAGCCCACCTGATTGAGCTGACGAAATGATCATGGGCATCAATTGTACGCACGCACTTGCATTCCTGAGTGAGATCCCAGCAACGTAGTGTTTTATCATCCGCCACTGACAAAAGATATTTCCCACCTGGGTGGAAGACCAACCCGCGCACCCAGTTGTCGTGTCCAACGAGTGTTTTGATACAGTTACCTCGTGCATCCCAAAGACGAATGGTCTTGTCGCGACCTCCTGACGCAACAAACTCCGCCGATGAAGAAGTCGGTGGCGGTTTTTTCTGACCTGCAAGAGCTGCAAGGTGTGGGTAACTTGTGGATGGAGCAAATGCAACACACTCAATGTAGTGGTCGTGTCCCAAGAATGTCGATTTGGTCTCTCCTGACGAAACATCCCACAATCGAGGAATTTGGTCGTCGCCCGCCGAAAACAAGAACCGACCATCTGGAGAAGGTGTGACATCACGCACCCATGCAGCATGGCCCTGTAATGTTTTCACGCAGTAACCTGTTGTCACATCCCAAATTCGTAGTGTCATATCACGAGATGCTGATACCAGGAGATTTCCTGACATTGGAGATCCCGCAGCCCCTGACGGGATAAAGCGAACTGCAGATACACTGTGGTCATGGCCTGGTAAGGTTCGGATATTTTTATATTCGTCTGCAGGGTCCCACAGTTTGATTGTGAGATCGGAGGAACAAGATGCAAGCAAAGTACCCCCTCGCGGGCCACCATAATCCACATCTAAGACAGCCCTAGTGTGTCCCTTGATAGTCCGTTCAAGCTCACCCAGCTCCCAATCCCAAATCTTAATGGTTGTATCTTCCGAGCCAGACGCAAGGGATGAGAAAATAGGGTGAAAAGCGACGCAGGTGATTGGTGATCGGTGCGATTCGAGGTCGTGGCGAGCTGGTGCCCGGGGCAGCCACGAGGCGGGATCTTGGTTTCGTCGAGATAAGGAGGTTGGAGTCGCAGTATCCAGCTCAGCCTGGAGCGAGGCACACCGTGATTCTAAGTCCATAATCTATACTCAGAAGACAAATTAGTTTTCTCCCCATTCCTGTATATCTCTCTCCCGAGATCGAGGTCCACTTTGATATGGGAACAATGCTCCATACCTTTTTCTGTAGTCGGACCACACTGGTCCATTTCTTCTCTAGAAGTCCCTCATATTTCTTCAATGTGGAGTCGTCAACAGTAACTGAATCGCCCAGTTCTTCTCGTAGCGCAATAGAGCTCTGAGGCAGGTTCGCGGAAGCCAAGTAGGCAATGATTGACTTGTGTCTGTAACCCGAAAGTGTCATATTAGATCATAGCCCTTGTCGCATTGAATTCCAAATCAATAAACTTACAGCTCCTCCGCCTGTCGCGCCGTGAGTAGCTGGCTCATGGTGCCGGCGGTTTTGTGTGTTTCCCAGACAGTCGCTAATTCCACCTCCGCATACACCGGAGGATTGTCGCTCAGAAGAAGGAATGGGAGAAAGTAAAGTTGATCAGGACGGAAGATCTGGGAGAATTGGACACAATAAATAGAATTATCGCCTTCTTTGTCTGTTCTTTTCTTCAGAAAGTCGTGTATTTTTTCATAAGTTCAAGAGATTCTAGAGGTTTAAGATCCACCGCGGGGTTTCAAAGCAACAAAACAACACCGCCAAGCCCGCTTGTTTACTTCCCGGATCCGCATTGTGTTTATTTCCTTTTCCCCTCCAGGTCTTGAATCTTGAGATCCTATTCCCTTTCAGAATTTAGGGATCTGTGAGACTTGTCGCACTTCTCTTTCTTTTTTGTCTTATTTTGTCTTACGAGTATTGCATCTTCGTCCGCAATCCGTATTCCCCTGATCGCCTGGGGATCCGATCCCGAATTTCTTCCCGTCCTGTTGCTTGGGCACCAAAACCTCCCTGTAAGAGGATCACCGCCTTATCAATATTAAGAGGATGATGAGGCTTTCAATTCTTTAAGACGAGAGCTATTCATCAATGATACACTGAAGCAACTAAGACATCCGTTTGCAAAGGCTGACCACTGAGTTCTGCCAGATCCCGATCCAGTAACACCATCCTTAACTTCCTCTAACCCGTTACCATGGCAGAAGGTGAAGAGGACTTCTCTGCCTTGCCGCTTCCCGACCGGTTCGCTCATAAGGTGCGCGAGCCCTCCGTATCGCAGTCAACCCATGGCGGAATAATGCGAGACAAAAGACCTCCCTGAAGCTGACCATGAAACCTTGATCGAACAGAACTGGAAAGTCCGAAAGGAAGGATATGAAGACGCAAAAGCACAATTTGAAAAGACCCCAGATGAATCAGACCCGGTGTTTCAACCCTTTCTCCTAGACCCCGGTTTGTGGAAAGGGGCGGTTGCAGATTCTAACGTTGCTGCACAAGTGGAGGGTCTCACAGCATACTGTGCATTCTTAAAATTTGGAGGCGCACAAGCATGTTCAAGGTATGGTTTCAGATTCATTGGAGGAAGTTCTTGACTGCAGTGGACATCATTTGCTGACTCTATTTCCTCCAGGACACGGAACACGACAGTCGGCCCCATTGCGGAGAAGGGTCTACCCTGCGCCAGACCAGTCGGTAAAGCCAGCGCCCAAGAAGCCCTATTATTATGCGTCGAACTAGACAAAGCCGACCCGGTTCTCGAAGATCTTTTGCCTGCCCTTGCACACAAAGTACCCAAGGTGATCGCTGGTACACTAGCCGCCTTGACCCTTATTTACCACAACTTTGGATGCAAGATTGTGGACCCTAAGCCAACCCTTAAGGCCTTGACAAAGGTCTTTGGACATGCCGACAAGAACGTGCGTGCCGAGGCTCAAAATCTCACTGTGGAGTTATATCGATGGCTTCGAGAGGCCATGAAGCCTCTGTTCTGGGCAGATTTGAAACCCGTTCAACAACAGGATCTGGAGAAGCTTTTTGAGAATGTGAAGCAGGAGGCACCGCCAAAACAAGAAAGATTCACCCGGGCTCAACAGGATGCTATGGCTACAGCTAGTGCGGCACCATCCGGCGACGGTGTTGAGGATGAGGGTGGTGAGTTCGGTGAAGAAGAAGAGCCCGAAGTCCTCGACCTTGCAGAGCCTGTGGACGTCTTCCCCAAGGTTCCCAAAGACTTCCATGAACAACTTGCATCATCAAAATGGAAAGATCGCAAGGAAGCATTGGATGCGCTTTACAATGTGCTGAATGTGCCTCGTATCAAGGACGGCCCCTACGATGAGATTGTGAGGGGGTTTGCCAAATCTATGAAGGATGCCAACGTTGCGGTCGTCACAGTAGCTGCCAACTGTGTTGATCTACTGGCGAGGGGATTGCGGAGCGCTTTCGCGAAACACAGATCCACGATCATGGTGCCAATGCTGGAGCGTCTCAAGGAAAAGAAACAAGCGGTTGCCGATGCTTTGGGCGGTGCACTGGATGCTGTCTTCAGCTCAACGGATCTTTCAGAGTGTCTAGAAGATATCTTTGAATATCTCAAGCATAAGAACCCGCAGGTGAAGCAGGAGACAGCCAAATTTTTGATCCGTTGTCTTCGTACTACTCGTATTGTTCCATCCAAAACTGAGATCAAATCCATCGCCGATGCCGGTACAAAATTGTTGACAGAGTCAACAGAAGTTATGCGGTCTGGTGGTGCAGAGATTCTGGGAACGCTTATGAAAATCCTTGGAGAGCGAGCTATGAATCCCTACCTGGATGGACTTGATGAGATTCGGAAGACCAAGATCAAGGAATATTTCGAAACTGCGGAGGTTAAGGCCAAGGACCGACCCAAGCCTATTGTAGCACCGCCCAAGCCAGCCGCCCCGGCTGCTAGGAAGGGTGTGCCCGGCAAGAAGCCCGCTATGGGACTCAAGAAACCGGCCCCTGCTGCTGCGCCTCCTCCTATGGAGGATCCTCCTAAGGCTGCTCCTAAAGGCATTCCTTCAAAGCTCGGAGGTCTTTCAAAACCGGGTTCAGGTCTCGCTCCTCCAGGCTCGAAGCTACGAAGCAAGCTTGGTGGTCCAGGTGGATTGGCCTCGCCTCAAAGGCGAGCTGCTCCACCTCCAGCTGAGGAAGAAGCACCCCCTCCAGCTGCGCCCAAGTTCGGCCTTGGTCGTGGTCTAGCAGGTCGTCCTATTGCAAAGCCATCAGCAGCCGCTGAAGCAGCCCCTGCCCCAGTAGCGCCAGTCATTAGTGGTATCTCTGCCGCGGAACGTGCTGAACTCGAGGAACTTCGTGCAGAGAAAGAAAGGTTTGCTCGTATAATCGAAGATCTGAAATCCGAGCGTTCTAAGTCCAACAATGAACTCACCGAGCTTCAAAACCAAAATGCCCAGCTCATCGAGGACCACACTCGCGATGTCTTGAGTATTAAGGCAAAGGAGACACAACTGGTTCGTGCACGAAGTGACGCGGAGACTGCGGAGGCCAATGTTCAAAAGCAACAGCGCGAGATTGAGAGGTTGAAGCGCGAGCTGGCACGGGCTCTTCGTGCAACTGCAATTAGTCCACCCAACGCCTCGTCTGATACCGGTAGCATGGGCATGCCTGATGCCTCGTCCATCTATCACGAGGCCTCCAGCAACGGATACCCCTCGGCATCCCGATCTGGCCTCCACATGGGATCTCGTTTTGAGAGCCCTAGGCCCCGAAGCTACGCCTCCGCTAGCCCGAGTGAGGAGAAAGAGAACAATGGCCTTGAATCTCCGGGTCTTAGCAGCAGAGAGAGCGGCCTTGGTCGACGTAAGCTGAGTCCAACATACGGCTACTCTGGTATTGGAAGCCCTACTCGCTCGTCTCGAAACTCGACAAATCCCACAGATGAGGAACAGCCTCGATCAGCGGAACCCGCAGAGAATTGGAAGCGAGCCGCTGAGGTTACCAGTCAGCTCAAGGCAAGAATTGAACAAATGAAGGTACGTCTTCATCGCTCTACTGCCCCAATGGATCCCCTTCTCACTCAGTGACAGGCAAGGCAAGGACTTTCACGACCTCCTTCTCAACGTTAATGACCCAACGTAATGACCGCCATCATGCTTTTCCTCTTTTCTATTTCGATGCGTTGTTAGACTGGGTTTTCTTGATGCAATCATGATCCGATCTTGCGGTGGGTATTTTTGGTCTTCCGGGTGGGCTGGGGCCTGGGGCTACTGGCTTCTGTACTTTTTTTTTCATTTTTCTATGCCCCTTTGCGTTTCTCTTATTTCCCTGTAATATCTCCATACCAACTTGTCGCTTTTCTTTTTCTTTTTCTCATTTATTTTTATTCCATGGGCTCTTTCCTACAAAGGTCTTTTCTGGCTAATGAACCTTCAAATGGTGTACTTCAAAATTTCCTTCCACAATACCTGCATTGCTTTGAACTCAGCAGATTGTATAGTAGTTTCCGTGATTTTATGACCATATGAACTATGTACTATTGAGATTCCAGCTACTAGTATAATCCTGTCCAACGTTTTCAATAGTCTTTCGGTGTCAGATGGAAAGGAACCTCAGGATTGCCTAGCCATTAACATTCAACTTGGATCATTCATCATTCATCACCTCAGACTCCAGCTAGTAAGTACTCCGACAAGGTGTCGCATATCTTCACTGTTCTATTCAACTACGGACAACCTTGGAATCCAACTATGGACGTCATAGACTGGATGCTCCTGGCGCTTCTTGTCATTCTCATACCTAACCACCCCACTGGCAGTAAGTCTGCCAGTGTTCCACCTGATATTGCCTCGTCAACCCCGTGCAACTGCCAGTGGATCCTTCAACACTTGAATCACAATGGCATACAGCAGTAGCAACGAATATATACCTAGGTATCTACTACACGCCGTGACCTACATGGATACTGTACCAGTAGCCTGGGGTTCCAAGGTTCTACTAGTACTAATAAAAAATTCTGGAAGAACTTGAACTGTGACACTGACAGACTCGGAGTCCTGGGCCACTGTAGTTCCTAGTATTCGCAATTCATCCTCTTACTAGCACCGAACCAGCTGCACATGTGTGGTACCACCTGGGCAAAAAACTGGAAGATACCCATGCACCTGGCAAAACAGAAAAGCTCAGCCCTGGAGGATGCAAGGGTTGAAAAGGTTCAGGGTATGAATGTAGCACTGCTGGAAAGTCAGCGGTCATCCATTCAACATTTCAAACTTTGAAGAACCTGAAGCCTGAGTTGTACTAGTTTGAATTTAACTTCTCAAGTTTTTACATAGCACGAACATCTGGAGCAGACATCTGGAACAGTTGATGGATCCGAGTCTAGAACAACATGGCTAACATTTTGAAAGTAACTAAGTTAGAACATTGAACTTGAAGGGATCAATGAACTTCACCATGTGAACTCAGGCTTCCAATATTACATATCGGGTAATCACAGCTACATTTACGAGGCTACAAGGCTACGAAGCTACACAAGCAGAGTGCATGAATGCTGATCTCGAAACATTTCTACAGGAGCCATGTGGAACAAGTAGAGAAATGCATTCATGGGTATCTGCAGAAAGTTGGTACATAAGGGTGTTAGGAGAGTTCATGAAGTTCATGAGAGAAAAAATTATTTCTTTTTTGTCAGAACAGGAGATCGAAATGCCAATGGCTCTTTCACACCCATCTAAAGCTAAAAAGAATTGGCCGTTAACAAGTAATCCAGAGCCCTGAAACACCTCGTGGTTCCCATTAAAACTTTTGGAGGAAGACGATCCCGTCAAACAAAAATCCAAGTCACGGAAGAGAGACTTAGACCTTGATGGCGTTCTCAGCGGCCTTGCGCTTCTTCTCCTGGCGGGCGTTGGCCTTGGCACCCATGATACCACCACCCCAGTGGCGGCGGGACTCCTCGTACTTCTCGGTGTAACCCTCCTTGATGGCGGAGAGGAGCTTGGAGAACTCGGTCTTGTCCTCGGAGCGGACCTCGGTCAGGGCCAGAACGGCGGAGGTCTTCTTGTGGACAACAGTTCCGAGACGGGCCTTACCCTTCACAATAGCGTAAGGGACACCCATCTTGCGGCAAAGAGCGGGAAGGAAGACAACCAGCTCAATGGGGTCAACGTCGTGAGCGATCAGGACGAGGGAAGCCTTCTTGTTCTCAACGAGGCCAACGACGTGGTTGAGACCGTACTTGACGTTGTAGGGCTTCTTGGAGACATCCTCCTTCTTCTTGCCCTCGGAGACGGCAGTAGCCTCCTGGACGAGACGCTCCTTCTTCTCGGCCTTGGTCTCAGGGCGGTACTTGGCGAGGAGCTTGAAGGTCTGGGCAGCAGTGTTGCGGTCCAGGGTGTTCTGGAACTGAGCGATGGAAGGAGGAACCTTCAAACGCATGTTCAGAATCTTCTTCTGGCGCTGAAGACGAACATACTCGGGCCACTTGACGAAGCGGGACAGGTTGCGCTTGGGCTGGACGTCCTGGCCGATACCGTAGTTGCGGGAACGCTTCTCAATGAGAGGGTTCTGTGAAAAGGGGAAATGTCCCATGATTAGTACATTGCTTCATCTTCTCATAAACTCCCGGGGAAAGAAGAAACTAACCTTGGCCTGCTTCTTGGAGGAGCCAGCCTTGCCCTGGGGGTAGGGCATGGCGGCGGTCTTCTTTCCGGACTTGGGAGGCTATCATTGAGAAAAGAAGATCAGCGATCTTGTCCACTATGGGCTGCATCTTCTTTAAACTCTAGAGAGAACACGAGTACCTAGGCGCCATTTTACAGGCGCCTCGGCTCGTGCCTCAAGCCAGTTTCATCGCCAATGCCTGACATCTCTTTCGAAGCTGTCAGGACATTTTGACGGAATTGCTTTGATCACGAGGATCGAAAGCTAGACAAATTGTCCTTGAAGGAATCACTACAGCAGGTGAAACCTGTATTAGAGACGATCAGAAGCTTACCACCATGTTGTCGACTTGGGATCGTTGCGCGAGATTGGCGATGTTCGAAGGAATGAAAGAGAAAAGAACGACAGTGGATGTTAATGAATTTCTCGTGGGTCGCGCTAATGCGGACATGTGACTAGGGCTAGGGCATACCCGCTCAATAAGGGCAATTCCATACACGTGATCCAGATCTGTTATTATCACGTGATATCATCGCCTTCCATATTAGGCGACCTACTAAGCTATATCTTGACAACCTTGGAATACTGGATTCTGGTGCATCTTGACATACCCGAGGAATACGATAGTTCTTCTCAAATATTACGATCGGCTTGAACGTCAAAGCTAGATTCTTTTCTCATTCAAGATGACATCCCGCAACGAATAACCCAACGACAGCAATGTTCTCTATGTACTCATCACGAACATTAAGAACGCTACTAACAAAAAAGAGATGAAACAGTCCATGCAGAAGGTATGTCGCTAAAATATATGTATGAAGGCCAAGGGTAACAGCGAAAGAAACAAATAAACACTGGGTATCACCGCCATGCTCCCAGGCTTGGTAGAGCCCCTCGCCCAAGGCTAGTGCTCGCTGCTTGAACAGCCTTCCTCTTCCCTGTAGTACCCTCTTGACTACGCACTCCTGCAACAATTTTATCAATGTTGGTTTCAACCACAACGCCACCAACAATCATCTCGCTCAGGACTGCATGCATCGTCTCGTAACCAAAGATAAGGTCTAGCTCGCAAACGTTCTCAAACATACGATCCAGTGCCTCCACGAAGACTTGGATCAAGTCAATCAGCGCGAGTGGTGACTCCATAGATGTAGAGATCATAATGAATGAGAGGGTGGCATAGGTGCGGTAGGTGATCTGCGTAGGCGCATCAGAGGGTCCATTGGCCGAGGAGCTGGCACCCTGCGATGAGAGAAGAGGAGGAAGAAGAGGGAGGAAATTGCAAGCGCTTGCAGGTCGCTGTGCTACCAGTCTGTAGATTTGCGCAATGAGAGATTGCTGTGTTTGAGTATCCTGAGATAGACGTGTGAGCTTCGGAGATACCTGCAGTTCAGCTGGACAAGACTCACCAGTTGAGTATAGAACTTTGTCAGCCGTGGTTGGCCATTGTTATTGAATACGAGCACCGCGTTAATCATGATGAGTGATTGTAGGAGGATTATACCTAGGTAGTGTGTATTTGATGGAAGAAGATCAATGTAATGACTCTCCCTCATCCTCAAGATCCCGCGCCGCTCTTATCGATAACCATGGTTGGTCCGTGCGTCCTTGATTTTCCGGAGAACTTTACGCGCCCAGATGATTCGACTCTAAACTACGACTTTAAAGATGAATCGCTCTATTTCAAGGTGCTCCGCTTTTGCAAAGCGCTTATATTCCACATCGAACCCTTCAAATCCGCCTAGTACCTCGAAATCCTCATCTTCAACTAAACGGGAGCTCCAAGACCTCACACCTTCCGACCTATGCTACTATTGGGATACAAAACAGCCTACATCATCCCAGCTCGCCTTTGCCGACAGGTTATTCATACCCTCACGTCATTCTCCACTCAAGTTATGGTCTGCAAGCAAGTTCCGCACGACACCGATGTCCTCGGTCGAGCCTGAAGTCGCATTTCTCGGCCGTTCCAATGTCGGCAAGAGTTCGCTGTTGAATGCCGTTATGGGACAAGAGATATGCTGGACATCCTCTAAACCAGGCCGGACAAGGGAAATGAATGCATTTGGTATTGGTGGCACAAAAGGTGGTGAATCAAAAGTGGTACTTTTAGATATGCCAGGATATGGAAAGGCTAGTCGAGCGGAATGGGGAATGGAGATCTTGAAATATTTACAAGGGCGAAAGCAGTAAGTATATTGACCCTCAATTTCTCCCTTACAAGGTTTTTTGAATCCCCACTTATAAATTTCATCTGCAAGACTTCGCCGCGCATTCATCCTCATCGACAGCGAGCATGGAGTCAAGAAAAACGATGCAGATATCCTCAAGCTTTTCCGACGCTATGCTATTCCCCACCAAATAATCCTCTCCAAGGTCGATAAAGTCCTCGCCAAAAAGAAAAAGCAGGTGAAAACGGGTGTTTCAGATGTGAGTGTTCAGCGACTACACAAAATGCTGCACGATCTGAAGACGGTTATTCAACCGGACCCGAGCATCTCAGAGGGACCTGGTGCACTTGGTGAGCTTGTCACCTGCAGCGCAGATGTTCCCATTGGTGACGGACAGTTCCTTGGTATGAATGCTGTCCGATGGGCCATTTTGTCCGCGGCAGGAATTGATGGGAGCTTAGAAGATGGAAAACTTGCACCAAAAGTCGAGGTGATACCTCAATCGTCCGACCTTCCTGAATCATAGCCTCTCTATGAGAGGTGCAACCTCTTCTGTATATAGGTTGAGCAGGGTTATGGGAGGCAAAAGGCTGTAGATACTTCTTTTCAGAGACATCTCTGGGACCGTGTAATATAATTGTACTAGTACTCATGTAAATATGCAATGACACTTCAAATGTTGAACATTCATGGTTTCTACAAGCGAATCTAGATACAATTTTGTAAAACCGAGCCCATTGAATATGCGAGTGCATGTGTCAGTCTCGATTCAAGTTGAACCTTGGAAGTTTTAGTAAACATGATCAATACTAACTTTCAGGTTGGGCCAAGAACATTTGAAGGTAAGCATACCTCGGACACTTCGCAACTTGAAAAAGCCCACATTGAACATACTCTTCAATGGCGACACTCTTGATAGTAAGGAGAGCTCGAATCCATATCACAAACCCAGCCAAGCGGACAAGCCAAGGGTTCCTGGCAGGTTTGAGCCGAAGCAGGGGCGACAAGGATGACCCAAGTAAGAAGAGTGAGGTTCACAAGAAATTTGAGATTTAGCGCCTGCATGGTCACAGATGAGAATGTTTACCAGTAACGAAGTGCGGGTTTTGAGTCTGGCAGGTTTCTGAATCATGGATAGTTGTAGTTTACAAGATCCAAGTTGGAGATGCCAGCCTTATAACAATTTGAAGGTGGGATAAGACGAGAATTTAGAATCCGACTCCTATCGGCTTTGTGATACTGAATGTCACAGTGCCATATGAGGCTCCGTATGGGTTAAAATGTATGAGTCTTCAATGCTGCAGAAACCGTCAGTCATGGTACCACCGTAAGCCTACAAGTTCCTGCCACCTAAATTTTAATTTTAGGGATCATATTCAAATGTTGGAAGGGGGTTCCATGTACGGTCTTTCTGGATGACGTTTCTTAAGATGAGATCCTATCAAGGAGATAATCACCTGGGCAGAGACCTGAGCTGCCAGTGTCTACTACCATGATAGTCTCGCCTGGTAGGCGTCTCACTATCTGTGGTATTACAATTCGTGATATTAACTTGAACTACAAATTTCTACGGGGATTTTCCTCCGGCCATTTCAATTTGCTGGCTATGCGCATGGATTGTATCTATTAGCACTGAGGAATAAGAATATATCAAAATGAATAGATATTGAAGGCATTGTTGGCCTAAAAAACACCACGGACCCAGTATCGCCCAGTATAAAGCGATGCGCGAGGAAATGATACAGGTCAAAAGTAGTGCAGAAATAAGAAAGTAGAGTAACATGAGTATGCAAAGGGGACGGTTCAAATTCGAGTCAAAAAAATAACCTTGAAAACAAATAAAGAACCTATCCCAAAAGAATCAGGAAACGTCACGCAACGCCTGCCCCTGTCGTAATGCTGGATGACTGAATAATGCCGACCACGCTATGCAAAGGGTTTTGTTCAAGAGAAGATAAAGGCCATAAGGATGGGGTATCGTGAATGGGTAATGGAGTAAAGAAGTTCGAATAACAGGGGACGGAAAGGAGTCGCAAAGGATGTTTGTAAAACAAATGAAAAGTATGAAAAAAAATAAAGCAATAAAAGAGGACGTCGTTTAAAATGGAGCTGTTCCAGGTAATTGTCCAGGAAAGCAGATAGGGATAGTTCATAGGTCGGAATCGGACTGCGAGATATGGCTTTCCGCTGAGATTTCACGGCCACGACGGCTCACGGCAATGCGTCTGCCAAGTTTGCTCTCGGGGATGCCATCTCGTGCTGCACCAAAGTCAAGAACCTGCATGTCTAATGTTAGCTCTATATGCCATAAAATTCACAAAACAAGACCAACTCACCTCGATGTAGGTCAGATTATCCCGCTGCACTGCAGCAACACAGCGACGATCATTAAACTTAACTTGCCAGACACCACTGAGGTCAGTGAGTAGGTCTCGAACACAGTTGCCGTTCGTAACATCCCACATCTTCAAAGTTCGATCAGAGCCAGATATGACCTTCTGACCATCATGCTGGAAGCAGGTTATTGCTCCAGTGTGAGCACTGAGGGTGTTCTTGCAGTGACCACGCTGTGGATCCCAGATCCGGAGTGTAGAATCAGCGGCGGCCGAAACAAGATGGTCACCCTGCAAGGCAAGAAGACCGACAAGGGAGGTATGGCCATCGAGATTGTAGAGCAGGGCTCCATCATCGAGTGACCAGATCTTGACCATATGGTCCATGGCACCACTGATGCAGCGGTTGCGCTCGTGGTCCAAGACAACACTGTAGACCTTGAGGGTATGGCCGGTCAAAGTGTATTTCACGTGTCCGGTAGAAATCTTCCAAACACGCACAGTGCAGTCATAGCTACCACTGACCAGAGTATCACCATGGGCTGCGATAGCACGTACCGAATGGCTGTGACCAGATAGGACTCGAACGAAAAATGGGCAATCATGATCATCTGCTGTAGGCGAATTGGCCAAATAGAGTGGGTCGGTGGGTTTTGGCAGCTTCCACACACGCAAGTTTGAATCGCGAGAACCCGTAATTATCAAAGGCACCTTAGGCATCATCAGGGAGCGGCCATTGGAATCTTTGCCGATCTCGGTGGGCAGAACAATTTGCAAACAACGAACAGTGGAAGTATGTCCGTGGAAGACTTGCGTGCAACGGGCTCCCTCAATATCCCAGACGCGGACTGAACGATCTGTTGATCCTGAAACCAAAGTATTGCCATGATATTCAAGCGCCCAGACACCGCCATCATGACCCTCCAGGGTAGCCTTGAGGGCACCAGTCTTGGTGTCATACACATTGATGTTGGTGTCATCGCTTCCAGTCAAGATCTTATCCGAGTCGAACTGCAAACATGTGACAACATGGCGGTCATGAGCACGGAAAGCAATGTGGTGGGGCTTAACTTCAGGCTTCATCCATCCGCGACGAATAGCATGGAGTCGACGGTAGATAGCCTTGAAGAGGTAAAGTCCGCGTAGAGCAGGAATGCCGACTTCTGGATATGGAACCGCGGCAGCAGCGGCATTTGCTGCTGCATACGGTGCTTCCGACGCCGCGACATCCTTCTTCCAGTCCGGCTCGGAATGATCCGTTCCACTAGAGGAAATCTTGCGCTTCGCCAGCTTTCGGCTCGTGGTTCGTGTGTTTGCTTTTCGCTTCGGGCGTCTATTGAGCGGCATGGTCGTAAGAGGGACTCTGTCAGTCGCCGCAGACGAAGAAGGAATCGGAGATAGCTCGTAGTCGGGCTTGGGGGGTATTTGAACTCAAATCCTTTTCCCAATTATCGGGGCTACTAATCTGCCATCCCCATCCCTCTTTGATGGATCGCTCCAGCTCTCCCTCAGATAGAGTGTAACCATCTTGGTCAAGCAGCTCCTTCCAGGTTTTCTCATCCGAATTAATGATATGACGCCATTTCTTCGAGACCTGTGCCGCACGACACATGGTTTGAACATCAAAGTATTTCACGATATTCAAGCCAAGCTCCAAGGGAAGCAAGGCGATGAAATCGCATTTGAGAGTGGGATTCACCACGTCAGCCACAAAATGCAATGTGGGTTTAGGGCATCGTCGGAGGAACTGGTACATCATGTAGGTCTTCAATTCATCAGGGACCGAATCAAAGAACTCTAGCACCTTTGGCATATCCATCAGCGAAGCTGGCGACCGCGCAACAGGCGCAGCCATAGTCAAAGCCCTGCTTCGGGAAGATTCCGAATCATTAAGATGCACCTTGGAAGACCGTGGAACATTATTGTCAAGGCTAGAGTCAGTGTCCACGTCAGGCCCTTCAGATTCGAATGAGGACTCGGCATGGAGAGCATTCATAGCAGTAACCGGTGACAGACTAGGGCTTGGTAAACACATATCTTGAGCCATCGCATTATCAATGGCTGAGAGTTGAGTCGACAATTCTGGTCGCGGCTGTGATGTGTTTTCCTGGGTAGAGAATGAAACACTTTGGCCGACCGTTCCAGAGCCAGATGTACCACTTGTATCAACTGATGGACCTTGATCATCATTTTGGGTGAACACCGCATCTTGTGAATTATTTGCTGCTCCAGTCTCAGCTGATACAGGAGTCCGTAACAGGGTTTCTCGGCGGGAGAAATTGGCACTCTGCGCCCTTTGTCTGGAAACCACTGCATCTCCAATGCTCCCAATATTGTGTTCTGTCTCCGGAGTGGCCAGGCCTGCTGGAGAAAGAAAGGCGTTTGATGTCTCATGGCGGATACGTCGTGTCACGGGTTCCGAAGGAACTCGGCTTCCACGCGTCCGTGGGAGGATTGATGGACGAGGTTCAGCGATGGAAACTGGAGATACAGGCCGATTTTGGGCGTTGGGACGGTTGACACGGGTCATAGATCGGGGAGGAGCCAGTCGGCGAGAAGCACTATCATCCTCAGAGGAAAATGAGTTGACAGACCGAATCAAGCCATTTGAGGCTCGCAGTGCATCATTCCTTTCCTTCAGCTATATGTCATGTCAGTAATTCGTGACGTAAGAAAAAAAAGAAAAATGTGGGAGATGGGGAAGTCTCACCTGACTAGCCGCAGTCATAGAATCATCTGGCTCATTGAATATGATTGATCTTTCACCAATATTGAACTTCAAGTTTTTCAGAGGAGATGGGGTAGGTGATGCAGCCAACGGGTATTGTCGGGCATCCAGATCTCTAACCGCACGCGGAGGTCTAATGATCAGGGGAGGAAAGGAAGTTGTAGTGGTAGTTGTGGTTGTGACTACCGTAGTGCGCGTTGCAGGAGCGAAAGAGAACTGGCCATAGATATTGTTGGTTGGTCCTTGCTCGATCTGGTCGATCTGCTCTCCTTCGTGGTCGTCCATTTCGCGTTTTCGGGTATGAACCAGGCGAGACTGAGGATGGTGGGTCACATGGGAATTAGATGCAGCAAAAGACGCGTTGGGTTCAGAGGTGTGTGTATTGTGAGAGATGTGTGACGGGTGGCGAGGGCGAGGAGAATGAGAAGACATCATCAAAGGAAGCAATCAAAGTGGGGGGGAGTTGTGTGAAGGCGATGAACCACTTCGAACCGGGGTCAAAATGGGTGTTAGCAAAACGCCCCGACACAAAAGACCGAAGAGACCATCTACAGCAAGGTAAAAGGGTCTAACAGGCGAAACATGGATGTGTGTTTTTTTGAAGGGTGGGAGAAGGACGCAAGGATGATCAAAAGGGGAGGAGAGAAATACTGTGGCGGCTGACAAGGGAGTTTGGGCGGAGAACAACAAGTTAATCCGAGTCCCGGATTGGACGATGTCATGGATAACGTGCAAGTTTCTTTGATCTGAGAACTACACTTCATAATGCTTGGACTAGTATATTTCTTAATTTCGAATAATCTAGAATTCTCTTGGTTTGAATTTCCTTTCTCCTCATTTTTTTATTCCTTTGATCGCCATAATTTTCAAATTCTGGGGTGGTTTTGCCCGGTTTTTTGTGTTTTCTGCAGCATGAAAACCTTGACTGTACTGTGTGGCTCGGGATGTCCCAGTGGCGTAGGATTCTCCGTGGAAGATTCTTTTCTTCTATGCTTTTTTTATTGTTATTTTTATTCTAATTTAGCTTGAGGTTATTTGTTTCTATTTTTCCAGACTATTCTTCTATTCTATCAAAGAATAAAATTCACATTTACCAGGAGTTTATACACTATCAAATCGTAAATGTATATCGAGTCGGGCTACAAACCTGTTTAGGGATGTGGAGATATAAATCTTAGTCAGCGTTCCAGCCATTTCAGTGATCACGTGGATACAATGGAGAAAGTTCATAACAAGTAAACTCCGCACTTCCAAGTTGACATTTGAACAGGTTATTATGACCAGACATGATGAGAATATTTGAACACTGCTCATCCTTGGAAAATAGCCCCTTCCAAGGTGGGGCCCCGGACTCTGGCATCTGAGAACCAACTTGTTTACTATCCACCTGGGCAGTGGGATCCACTTAGAAACAGGGATAGCGGGATCGATAATGTGCGATAAGATAGGGAGATGTACAAAGTACGTGATCAGGGGAAAAAAAGAGACAAAAAGCAAAAACAAGAAAAATTTCATCAGAGACGGGAGTCGCAGGGATAACCATTTCCTGTATCCCTTTTTGGATCCATGCACGAGCGGTGTACGTACCTTCGAGGTACCTGACGCATGACCTGCAGGTACCCCTGAAGCCCTGCCCAATTCCCTAGTGGAGACGGACCTCGGGAGTCCGGAATACATATATCTTGAATATCTCTCAACTACCCGACTTTTTAGACTCAGTGTTGAAGTTTGATACACCTGTGCAAATGGACAAAATTTCCACGGGCTTTGATGTAAGATTTTGAGCCTAAGAGCCAGCCGAACACCCCAGCCCTGGAGGTCGATGCTTCAAATGTTCAAGTTGGGTATTAAGTAGTACTGCGTACATGGATACATGCATATACCCATGTGCATTTGAACACATGTGCATTAACTTGAACATTGAAATACTAATAGTACATGTGGCCCTGGAGTATTACACCCGTATGTGCATATGTCAACTGGTGTCTGCTGGCTACTACAGCATTTGAAGCCACTCCCGAGGTCAGGGCTCAAGTGCTGGCACTGCCAGTGGCAGCATATGGATGTGTCAACTGGTAGTAATGTGTCAACTGGTACACAATAAATAGTCCACGGGTAACAACACTTGAACATTTGAACTAGTAGGTGGTGGTAGTATTCAAAATATACTATGTACCTACTAATACGTGCACATGTGTCAATTGATACCTATATATGCTCGGAGTCGGGTGCAATTGAGTAGTAGATGATTCAAGCTATATGTATATATTTTTGAGTTTTTAAAATTCGAAGTCTGCCACCTGGGCAGTGGTTCAAGTTGTGAGACTGCAGTAGTAACTTGGAAGTAATGGTACATACCTACTAGTCAAAGAACTAGTACTATCGAGGTTGGCAAGAACTTCAAGTTCCAACTTCAATGTTGAAGACTACCTAGTACTAGAGCTCCCTCAATCAAATAAGGCCTGCCGTTCATATCAACCTGAGAAGGAATGTTGATTGGAATAATTAGGTCTCGTGCGTGTGAGCCTTATCTATTAAAATTAGTCAAAGTGACCAAAACAGTACGTAGAAAACTTGAGAGAAATTTGAATGAGATGATTCACAACTTGGATGAAAACAATCTACGCTTGTACACCTTGGCTCCCATTTTTCCATTCAAGTTTCTACTTAGTCCGAGTGACCACTGAAATTTGAATATTTGAATAGTATCACCGTGACCTCCAAGTTAGCACCCACAGTACTACAGGCGTTCAAATAATGTTGTGGCTGATGTCACACCATTGAGGATACATAGCCACAGGGACAGAAATGATCATTATATCTAACTCACATGCCAGTGCTGTCTAAACCTACATAGTACGTATGAATGTCCATGTCTGTACCTGGGGTACGAGTAGTAGTTCCAGATGTTCCATGTGAGAGACTCGGCGTTACTACATATACATATAACCTTTCTTCAAATGGTTTTTTTCTTTCATTTTCAGTGCTCTTCCATCTCAAGGTATCAAACCAAGGTATCGCAATTCCAACTTGAAGGCTTCGAACTCGCAAGTGTAAAGTCTGGGCCTCAGGTGCATCTGGCTGGATTACAATATTACATAGCCGCCTCAGGCTGTTTTGCAAATTTCTTTTGAATCGCCTGCAATATTTCATTTCAAATACCACTGGCAGTCTCGAAGAGAAAACTAATCATGGAAGAAGATCTTGGCTGAGTGTGAGAGCTGTCGCAACATCAGATAGAATATTCATCCATAAGACCAATATATTCCCATTCCTGCTGAAGAATTCCAAAGGCCGAAAATATTAGATCTTCAAGGAGAATTCGAACGATATGGAAAGCGATCAATCACATATGCACCAGATCAATCACTAGATTTCCGTGCAAGTCCACGGGTGAGCGATCTAGATCCCGCCTCACTCCATTTGTCTTATTCCAAGGTTATGCCCAACCTCTGTAGCTTCCACATCCACATGTACAGATCATATTCTCTCACAGAGATTTGGAACCGGAAAACATTGCCTGATAGAAGGGACTTGTTGCTGGGAGAATTTATGGCCTTATGACTCGGAACTACGTGTATTTCCGTGATTATCACCTCAAGAATTGAACCCATGTTTATTCGAAGCTAAAATTCAAGTTTTGAACATGACAAAGTCAAGTAGATATGAAGCCAGTAATCCGACTCAGTCATCTAAATAACCTTTCAAGGTTAGAATGTAATCGATCCTTACTCAATTTTCCGTAGATCTAGTCTACTCCTGTCAGTGGTGAAGATTACTTCAAGCCCTAAAAAAATTAGTCATGAGTGCCACCCACGTTTGGATAATATTGGGTGATCGTGGTCTTTATGACTCGTCGTTTTGAGATCATTGCACGAAGTAGGACTCCCCGTGCCTACCCGTTTGATGTATTCCAAAAAGGCACCGGGGAGGAACTGATGGTGACAAAGGTACCTTCAATTTTGACGTCTGGACATTCTGGACTCGGATTTATTTCAAAAAATGCTTTAGCGGTGGGGGCACACGACATCCCTGCCTTTATTTGACAAATTATAAGGCTCCAGATGACTCTTTCTTTGTTTGCTCTTTTCTTTTTTTTTTGATCCATCGTACCCAGGGGAGTGGTAAATCTCGGAATGCTCCGAGAAGCCTCATTTTTTGGTTTCGTATAAATGCGGATGATCTGCCGCTATGGAGTCAACTTTACAGATCACTTTACAGATCACAATTCTTGAAACGCACTAACCAGCCCCTGCTAATACTCTGAAGCTTACTCCGAACAACCTATTAGAAGAGCTTAAATCAAATAAGTGATTCAGTGGCTGGTGCAATGGGCAATTTCTATTTTCTTCTTTCTTTTCTTCATCGTTCGATCGATTAAAGAAAAAAAAATGCAAAACCCGAAATCAGGATTCTACAATGATGGAAAGCAACATTGTCGGAAGTCCGCATTCTAAGGTTATACCATGAAGACCCAACTACGGAGTACGGAGAACACATGGAGGCACGGGGTATAGAGCACGAGGTACTCCGTGCTCCATCCAGTCCACTGGGATCAGTACCTCAGGCTCCAAACTCCGTACTCCGGATCAAGCCATGAAGAAAGCTTCGGATGATGAGCGCATGATCTACAAAATCCACCGAAAATCATTAGCTAGATCATGAAACTAGAGCCATGGGAAAAACAGGCAACTATTGCATGCATTGTGGACAACCTGCGCATTGATATTGGTGATGAACTATTGAGGGACCATTTGACGCTAGTCGTCCCCAACCAGTGGTTTGGCAGGGATGGGAAATAAAAAGGAGTTCCCACCACCTGTCAAACCATTCATTTGGGTTCAATAGTCGGCAAATAGGGAAAATAATTTCGATGCTCGCGGGGTAAACCTGATAAACGTTGCAAGAAGATTCATCTGTCAAAACCTTGTCAATTGGGTTCAAATGTTCTCTGAAAATTTAATCCGTACTACGTAGAGGATGGAATTTCATTCGCTAATTTTACCCCCTATTCTATCGACAAATTTAGACTAAAAAGCATTACGCAGATGCTATCAGCTTTAGACTGAGAGGAACCAATAGGACGGTTAGCGGCAGGAAAGACTCGATTAAAATTAACATTCTGGGGAGTGTGTGAGTGTGTCACTGCGGCTTCGCACACCTGTGGGTCCTTGGACACGGCACAAGGGGGCTTGAACGGAGCTGTCCGGCAAGCTAGATCTCCATCGATCGGTATGATTTGCTCGGATCGGAGTAGATGGACACGGACTAGAGCACGAACGGAAAAGGGTCCCTAGTGACACACGTAGGGGGGGTTGCGTGAAAGGGCCAGACACCCATGAATCAAAACCCGAATAAAAGTACATAGAGAAGTTTAAGTCATCCAGGGTCTTCAAGAATTGCCGGGTTTTGAGTGAAAAACCTCAAAAAATGGAAAAACTGATATGAATTCTAAGACATGACAACCTGTCAAACCCTAAGCAATTGAATTTGAACGTTTTAACGGAATCCTCCACTTGTACCTGCCTTAGACCCAACCTAGAGAGCCTTTGGGAAACGCCCACGTTCTCCGTCAAGACTGGGCCTCGTGGAAAGCGGGCTGTGTGCCGCTCCAGTTCTCCCTAACGGAGTGTAGAACGATTTGAGTTTCATCACACCAAGACCAAGCTTGTGGACGCGTTGTGATGGGAATATAACTAGGGGAGGCCGATCATTACCTTTCACCACCCGGCACCAGAGCCAAGAGAGGCAATAGACATACGTGACATCAATAATTTGTCATTGTGGCTCTCGATTCGGGCGGCTAGGGGAGTTGCGATCGAAATGACCGGCCCCGACGGACTGGGAACTGGGTCCATCACCGATCGAAGTGCAACACGCGAATCACGCGAATCGACGGCCATAGCGGCCGATATTCTCCATCGGATCCAGAGTTGAGGCGATGCTCTATACCGAGTCTGGAATACAGGGAATCAGGTTTCTAAAATACTCCATGCAATGCACGGGGCGCTTGCGGGTGGAGCTTCACATGTTGTCGTCACTTTGGGATGGTGAATAGTGTCTGCCACAATTTGATAGATGTGGTTGCCTAGTACGGAATATGGAGTGCACATGTGCAGAGAAAAATTCAAGTTTTTCCTCGGAAGATGATTTCGATTCGATCTGAGTAACACAAAGAGAAGATGTTTCCAAGGTTCAAATGTTCTTTGTGATACACATATTACCCTTTACGGAAACTCCAACCTGCTCAAATGGTTTATGTGGGCAACCGTGACTTAACCGTGACCTTAACCTTGACCTACCCGTGGTCATTATCCCTCGTGGGCACGTGTTTTTCTCTCAAGGTTATCGGAGGGTTTAAGGTTATTCTATGCATTTCCAAGGTTTCTTTCCTATAAGCGAGGATTTTAGTTGCACATAGTTATCATGACAACAACAAAAAAACTATCATTGATAGGATAGGATTGACCAGGATGAACCATTGCAATCTCCGGAGTTCTCTAAGATAGACACTATTTCCCTTTCATCGGGACTCGAACCGTGCGACAGGAATGGAACCGAGGACTGGTCTCGTTAGTGCCTGTCGATACTTGCTCTATTGGGTTCACAATGGAGGAGCTGAGATGTCGATCTCTTAAGGTGATTTTCTTTTTCTTTTCCCTTTCAGAATAAGATTATGATAATTATAACTATCATTATTAGCGGCCTTGTCCTCAATTGCCCCCCTGAAAAAGTGCCACAGTGCACAGTGCCACCTGTAGACTCATCATATCACATCAGATCACACCAATGTACGACATCCCTGCACATGTACGGAGTAAATCTATGTATAGAATAAGATAGAAAAGAAAACATGTCAAACTTCATATTCAAATCATCAGATTCAAAATGTCATATGAGAAATATGTACTTTGTACTCTCCAAGATCCAATGATCATTCCCCAATTCCTCCCCCTTTAACTCCGTACTTGTTTAGAACTTGGTCCAAGCGGGAAGAAATCCCAATTTCTCCCCCTTTTTTTTCTTTTAAATTATTATCAAAATATTAAAATGAAATCCAAAAAATACAATAAAAAAAATTTTATCCACAAAATAAAACCTCCACTAAATTCCAAAGACAGGTGGAGCATCGCCCCCCTTTTAGGACTGAGAGAGGTCCATACGATCTTCTAGGATACTCCGTCCACTACGGAGTTGAGGATACTTTTTAAACTTACTGACTCCCCGCACTCGTTTCTTTTTTTCTGCTTGGCACTTACGATCTCTCACGGGCTTGTCAACATCCCTTGGAAAGAAGCAAAGAAAAACCATCGCCAAATAAAAAACTTGGATTGGACACGCACACTGGTACGTGGTGGAGTCCCCGGGTTCCATGTCCCGTACCACGGCTTTGAACGGCTACGAGAGCTCAATGTCCCGGTGACTAACTCAGTGGTACATTAGGTTCAATTTCAAAGGAGAAAAAGAGACCTTCCTTTCTTTCACATTTACCAGGGTCCAAACATTATTCTCGAAATCTATTCTTAGTTGCATTGGACCCCGACAACCACCTTCATATTCACGCCGAGGAATTGAATCCTTACCCTTATTATTCGCCATGGCCCCTCGAGACCAAGCTCAAGTGCATGTACCGCTACGAACATCGAGTCGTAATCTACGGTCCGACGCAATGAACCAAGAAGATGCGACCTTCGTGGATCGCAGGACCTCCAAAGCGCAGCGCATTCTGGGTACCGATTTGCCCATCCACAACCAGGCTCAGATGGAGTCACAGAAGCACTCAAAATCCCGCCGGTCAAGCCTTCGAACGCCTGATAATAATAGCACCAGACAAAGTACGGGATTTGTTCCATTCCCTAATGCGATCCAAAGCGACAGGATGATCCCGCCTCAGAATCTCCGTGTCAGGGCTTCATCGCCTCTACTGGGCCATGAATATCTCTCTCACGATCCTACTCCGCCTCTTCCTAAACCTTCAAAGAGAATTCATCAATCGGGATCCTCTTCTACGCTATTCTCCTATTTTACCTCCAAGGAATCGAAATCGAACTCCCCACAAGGACTACAACCCAGAGTTAGCAACAAGCTCGGCATCGATCCCCATGTGACATTCAAGCAATCGCAGAGTCCCCCAAAAGAATCGAAGCGAAAGATGCGTCCGCCTCGCATTGATTTGTCTATTCTCTTTCCTAAGCCTAGAAATCAGGCACCGCCCCTTTTATCCCCTCAGCGCATGACGAGCTCGCCTTCCCCAGTTTCTACAGTGGTGTCAGATTATCCCACCCAGACTCGAGACAGAACGAGCAAAAGTAGCAAGACTAGCACATCAACTGCGCGAAGATTTGGCGATCCTCTCCCGGTGCGGACATCTATGGTTCACAGCGAAGCTCCAAAGCCGCACATGGATCGATCAGATCTGCTGTCTATTCCGGAATCGAAAGATAGCGACTTCCTTGATCGTCCGTTCGAACGTACCGTTGGGACAAGTGAGATCGACCTCGCTTTGGATAGATATGCTGCAAGACGTTCAGTTCTTAGTCACTCCAGTACTATGTACACTGCAAGTCGTGAACAATTGCAGACAGATCAACGACGGCCCTCGGAGACCAGCAGCAACACGCGGCGAGGTCAGAGTCCCGCTGATCCGCAGCGACAGAGCAGAGATGTGTATTTGAGTCCCAAATCCAAGTCTCAACCTGCTTCTCAAATCACGAGTCCTCCAGAACAAACCTGGCGACAAAAGGACACTGGCAGGCGCAGCTCGCAGGGTACCAAGGGCTCTGTTACCAAGAAGAGCAGCAAGAGTACTCTGCAGAATAAAGACTTGCAGAACACTAGCGTTCTTTGCCTCTCCTCATCAGATGATGAGACCGAGGATGAAAAATCAACTCCGACGGATACTCGTCTCCCGAACAGAAAGTTCCGTGATAGCGTGGCCACATACGACGAGTTTGATGCTGAGATCTATACTGCATCGACCGCCCATGCTGCCACTGCGCAAATGTTGAGAAAAGTAGATCGATCATCATCTATCGGCAGTAGTAGCCGTGGATCTCAAAAGATTCCCCAGAGGCAGCTTAGCCGGCAGCACGTCTCTAATCCTTCCATGTCATCAACGAGCAAGTCATCTACAACGACTCGCCGGACTACTCAATCCCGACGATCAAGTGGAGTACCTATCATTAGCGAGCCAGACATCTTGGATCAATTACCGCAACCACCTCGGCGCACTCCTCGAGAGCTGAAGGACTTGAAGGAAATGAATCGCCGAAGCCGAGTCATTGCGGTAACTCGACAAGAACAGGATCTGTTGGAGGCAATGCGCCAGCGAAAGGGCAAGATTACCCCCAGTATCTTCAACTACAATACGGCCACGGAGCCCGATCGAAATTCAGTGTTATCAGTCCCTTCGCGGGATTCATTCTGCGGATCTGATACCTCTTTCTTGCGCCTTAGCGCTGCCTTCCCGCCGTTCCCTCAACGGTCTGATCAAGGTGCCTTACACAAACACAAGAGCGGTTCTCCTTCGCAGAGTTCGAGTTCTGATAGTGAACAGAAGACTGGCGGTAGTGGCTACTCAGATTCCCTCCCATCCCCTTCTACTAGCGGTGCCTCGCCGCTCACACCGACACTCCCCATCCACCGCTTCTCGCCTCTCCCTTCTCCTAAGCCACCCCCACGTGGTCCTCCTCCTGCCATTCCGGAGGATCAGAAACAGCATACCCGACGTCGTACCGACAGCAGCGAAGCTATTATGCTGAACGATGAGCCACCGCGCAAACACGACCTTCCACTTTGGTCCTTTGACTTTGATTGGAACCACGATCGGACTAGCGTGGCTGCTGTGCATTAAATGGCGTATCCCCCTTACATTATCTCTCGAACTGCATTATTTCTCCTACCTCTCCTCCTCGTGCGCCTGCTTGTACATCTACGGAGTGCACCTCCGACTCTTTTTTTCCTATGCCGCAGCTGGTCGCAGAAATTTTCATTGGCCCGTCATTTACTTTCTGCCATTCCTTGCATTACCATCTTCGGTCTATTGGTTCCAACTGGATCCTTCTCACTCTTCGAACTGTGTTTTCTTGTCAGACTACTTGTGCATTTTGCGGTCATTGCCATGCGTTGTGCTTTTTCAAGCATCTTGTGTTACGAGAATGATTCCAATCATTTTATCCCGCATACTAATTTCCTTAACTTTTCCCCCTTTTGTTTTCCCCCTTTCGTGGGACACAATATACCCTTTCCTATGTTTTCTTGCATGTCGGAGGCTATCTGTATTATTA
This sequence comes from Penicillium malachiteum, assembly GCF_028827825.1. NCBI lineage: Eukaryota > Fungi > Ascomycota > Eurotiomycetes > Eurotiales > Aspergillaceae > Penicillium > Penicillium malachiteum. The sequence goes on from NW_026643095.1 coordinate 6,178,192, forward strand.
GAGCTCGTTATGGGACAATTGAATATCCTATTGAATGTCAACTTGATCCAAACTTAAGTCTCTTTTCCTGTCGATAGAGTAGCACAGTACTTGATCCATCAGTGTTGATTATGGTCACAAAGTACACTGTTTACTCCGCAGCCACCCATGTAGAGCGGGAAAATTCTACGCTTTGATCCCTCACATACTACAGTCATCAAGATGAACACCAATAGGCCTTATCCACGCCTCAATAAGCATGGTCAAGCCTTTTCATACGGGTCATATCTCAACATTTTACATCGTGCAGATCTGTCCCCACTGCTCACGTAGTCCAAGGCGGTACGAAGTCAGCCCTAATCGGCGTGGCTGACGTGCAGCGAACCAATTTGGTGGCTGGAAAGCCAAGTCCCGACTGGATCGCACACGCAATCGATCTGCACCAACATCAGGAAATCGAGATGGGTATATTGCCTCATTCCACTGCATATCGTTGTGCATGTACTGAGAGTAGAGGATAAGAGGGGCCACGAAAGGACGATCTGACGTTCCAAGGTGGGCTTTGACGTCAGGCGATGCAGCTGTTGTCCCTTGGACATATGCAGCTTGGACCATAGGCTTAAGAGTACCTAAAACACCATCTCATTCGTGGATACGACAAGAAACATGGGAGAATAAAAAAGTATCCATGAAAATCTGGATTCTCCCAAGTTGATTTGATGCCCAAGAAAGAGTCTGGACCCGTGACTGATTACCGTGATCCACACCGCCGTTCCTCACTTTAAACTCCGTTGTTCCTTACCCCGGATTCATGTTCAATTACATCTCTCTTTTTCTCCGTTGCAAAGACCACAAACTTGAGATTTGTTAAAAAAATTCGAATCCACTTGATTTGAACAGGTTTGATTAAAGGCAAACTTAGCCTGCAGCCTCTTCTTTCGATCCCAGCCACCTTCGCACGGAGCTCCGTCCGCGATCGCCAGCCGAAGTCCTGCCGCTGGGCGCCATTGAAGAAGATCGCCGGGTCTCCCCTGCCTTAGCCCCAAGGTGTGCGGAAGTGCGAGAAAACCCGCAAATCGGGATTTTGGTTTCCAGACTTCTAGTCGTTCCCTACACTCCTTCCCATTGTACCCTACTTCTAAAACACACTCCTTTCCCCTGTCCCCGTGTTTACCTCTGCGGGAGAAACAATTCCAGGGGCGCACCATCATAATTCCACCTAACCAACAATGGGGGATCATCGCACACAACGCCAGCCGTCATGGCTACAAGCGACATCGCAAAACGTGCCATGGATCTTGGTAAGGAGATTTCTAAGGATCGATCGCATCAGTCTACGACAAATTACTGACATGTTTGTTTTTCTATTCCTAGGTGACCGCGCAGTCGACTGCGTTTGTGTTGGTGAGCCCCTCCTTGTGGCCCCCCCGTATGATCCCAACGAGCAGCCATGACTAACAAACACTTTCTTTCACGCCCATAGCTCTCCCACTATTCTCGAGTCATGCCACCTGCTGGTGGAAAGCGATACCTCACATCCACCGCGGTTGTCTTAAACGAAGTGGTCAAGTTGGCTATTTCCCTTACAATGGCCCTCTATGACGTCTCTAAGACTGCACCCCCTTCCATGCCCGCTACGTCCCTCTTTTTCTCCCTCACAAGCGCTGTCTTTTCCGGCGACAGCTGGAAGCTGGCTATCCCCGCCGGCCTCGGCGTCCTTTCCAACTCCCTCCAATACGTTGCTCTATCCAACATGCGGGCAGCGACATTCCAGGTCACACTTCAGTTGCAATTTTTGATGACAGCGATCTTTGGTCCAGTGGTCCTCCAGCGAAGCATTGCCCCACGTAAGTGGGGTTTGCTTCTGCTATTGGTAATTGGTGTGGCTTTGATTCAAATCCCCGATGCCAATACCGAGCATTTGAATTTGAACGACGAGACTACGTCGCTGCATTTCCCTCGTTCTTTGGAAGAATGGAAGGCTGCAAGGGGTCGTGCGAGTGGGTTGCACAAACGCTCTGCTACATATGAGGGAATCGAAGAGGATATCTTGACTGCTGATCCCCATCTTGATGCGACGGCTGGCCTGCTCGCAATCATCGGTGCTGCCCTTGCCTCGGGCTTTGGCGGTGTATTTTTTGAGAGGGTTCTCCGCGACAGCTCGCAGCACACTTCTATGTGGGTGCGAAACGTGCAGTTGGCAATTTACTCCATCTTCCCTGCTCTCTTTATTGGAGTTGGCTTCCAGGATGGTGAAAAAGTATCGAATGATGGCTTCTTTCAGGGTTATAACTGGATAGTTTGGTCGACTATTGCCATGCAGGCTTTAGGTGGTATCATTTTTACCTTTTCGGCTCGTCATACACAGAGAGACCCCAGTTGCATCGCAACAACGGCTACTACTATTCTGGGTATCATCGGGAGTGTCTGGTTCTTTGAATTTGAACTCACTCCAACCGTATGTAGCCTCCAAATTCCAGCATTATTCTTGCGTGAAGTCCCAGTGACACTGACTTGTTTAATCTAGTTCTTGCTCGGATCTGCAATTGTACTAGTAGCCACCCATTACTACGGCAATCCGAGGTTCAACTCCGTTAAGGCCAAGGGTGGTGTCCGTCCACCTCCTATTCGAGTCGATAACTACGAGAAGGATAGAACCCCCGACGATGTATCCCCAGCTGATGGTTCTCCTAATGAGTTCTCTATCAAGCTCCCCACTACCCCGTTCTTATCAGATGGCATGTCTTCGTCACGGCCCACCTCTCCAAACCCAGGCCACACACGCGTTAGCTCCAATCGCAACGTAAGTGGAAGTAACTACTTTGAGAAAGAGTAATTTCGGAGACGGACCATGAGCCTTACCACGATTAAACTGGGTTTCTTCCGATGACTGTTAACGGTAATGATGACTTTGGATACCTGATAGATGCTATTTAGTCTGTGACTTGAATGGCCCCCGGCTTTGTATCATTTCCGTCCTTGTGCTTTAAGGCGGTTTGCTTGCTTGCGAGCGTGTGTTATACGAGAATGTTTTGATCAATGTTTGCATATATACGAAGAAATGAGATACTTCATATACCCAAATCCGCCTATCCTTTTCTTTTCCATTGAATTTCAAGTTGTCGAGATGGGGTGGTAGTTAATGTGAAGCACGTGCCCAGGATTCCCACAACGTCGATATACTTTGTTCTACTTTCTACTTCCAAAATTCGCCATTTCTTCTATCCTGATTTCTAATCCTCGAATACACGTCAAGATGCGACGTAATCAATTGCCTCAGTCTAGTTCCTTCCAGCCTTCCCCGAAGCGCCGTCGAGTTGAAAGCAGATTCTTTAGTTCATCCCAAAGCAGTGCTCCGGGAACTATTGATCGGAAGTTTATCGATGGCTCCCAGCAAACATACTTATCTAATTCATTTTCTCGATCAAATCCACCTAATGATGAGCCTCAAGATGAAAGTGCTCAATTAGATGACTTCGGTCAGTGTCACCTTTGCATGAAATCCACATATGCTGATAGCTACCACAAGACCTCCAACTGCTGGCACAGAACAGCAGCACTCCCCCTCGTCGTCCTCCCCCACCACCTATCCCGCTCTTTGAGAACATTCCAATATCCATCCGAGGGGTTGCTCTCGTATCCGTGGATGAGCTCCCAGATCAATATCGACAATTGTTCTCATTTCCATTGTTCAATGCAGTCCAGTCCAAATGCTTTCATCCAGCATATAACACCAATGACAATCTTGTACTATCTGCACCAACAGGCAGTGGCAAGACAGTGATCATGGAGTTGGCAATCTGCAGACTCCTCAACGTACTGAAAGACGAAAGATTCAAAGTCGTGTATCAAGCTCCTACCAAGTCACTATGCTCCGAAAGATTCCGAGACTGGAACACCAAATTCGCAGCCCTGAAGCTCAAATGCGCAGAATTGACAGGAGATACAGATAACACACAGTTGCGAAGCGTGCAAAGCAGTCAGATCATCATAACAACTCCCGAGAAATGGGATAGCATGACCCGCAAGTGGAAAGATCATATGCGTTTGATGCAACTGGTGAAGCTCTTCCTTATTGACGAAGTGCATATACTCAAAGAGACTCGAGGTGCGACACTTGAAGCTGTGGTCTCTCGAATGAAGAATATCGGCTCTAATGTGCGTTTCATTGCCTTGAGCGCAACTGTCCCCAACTCGGAGGATATTGCTACATGGCTCGGCAAGGATGCGACGAACCAGCATGCCCCTGCACATCGAGAACACTTCGGAGAAGATTTCCGCCCGGTCAAGCTGCAGAAATTTGTGTATGGATATCAGTCAACTTTGAATGATTTCGCCTTTGATAAGGTCTGCGGATCCAAGTACGTGTTGATCGATTGTTTCCTGTGGCGATTAAGAACATACTAACTAATATCATTCAGGCTGACCAAGGTCATTGAAAAACATTCATGTCAAAAGCCCATGATGATATTCTGCTGCACTAGGAATTCTTCTGCTTCCACAGCAAAAGAACTCGCTCGTCTGTGGAACATGACAAATCCGCCTGGCAGACTCTGGAAAGGGCCCAACAGACGGATTGAGGTACATAACGAGGATTTGAGCAGTGAGTGTATCTAGTACACCTTGAATTTGACACTATGCTGACATGGTAGTATGTAGCTACCATCTCCGCTGGAGTTGCATTCCACCATGCAGGTCTTGGTCCCGGTGACCGACATGCTGTTGAAAAAGGGTTCCTGGAGGGTCACATCAACGTGATATGTTGCACTTCAACCCTAGCGGTCGGTGTGAACCTACCATGCCACCTCGTCATCATCAAGAATACTGTTGGTTGGCAGGATGGTGGCTGCAAGGAGTACTCTGATCTTGAGATGATGCAAATGCTTGGACGTGCCGGGCGACCGCAATTTGATGACAGCGCTGTTGCAGTCATTCTTACAAGAAAGGATCGGGTAGGCCACTACGAAAGGCTGGTCTCGGGAACAGAGAGTCTCGAGAGCTGTCTCCATCTAAATCTCATTGATCATCTCAATGCAGAGATTGGACTAGGCAATGTTACCAATCTTGAAACAGCTACCAAGTGGCTTGCGGGAACTTTCCTATTTGTGAGGCTGCGCCGAAACCCAACTTACTACAAACTCAAGGAAGGTGCCAGCGAAGAGGATGAAGACGAGCTACTCCGCCAGATTTGTGAGAAGGATATCCAACTCCTGAGATCGTGTGGACTGGTAGAAAATGAACGGTTTCACTCAACAGAATTTGGTGATGCCATGGCTCGATATTACATTCGGTTTGACACGATGAAGATCTTGCTTGGTTTGAAGGACAACGCTACCATCTCGCAAATTGTCAGCTCTTTTTCCAATCCAAAGAGGTTCTTTGCTAACTAGTGTAGCTCGATGTGATTGTCCAAGCGGATGAATTCCGAGAGATTCGATTCAAAGCAGGCGAGAAGTCACTCTACAAGGAGATCAATCGGGACCAGGGTATTCGATTTCCAATCAAGGTCGATATCGCACTTCCATGCCATAAGATCTCCTTGCTCCTTCAATCCGAATTGGGGGCAATAGAATTTCCAACTGGAGATCAATTCCAGAAACACAAGTTCTCCCTTCAGCAAGACAAGAGTATGGTCTTTGCCCATGTGAACAGAATTATCCGATGTGTGATTGATTGCATGATTGCACGTGGTGAGTCTGTTTCCACGCTGAATGCATTGGAGCTAGCACGAAGCTTCGGCGCAAGAGTTTGGGATGACTCCCCACTTCAAATGAAGCAGCTTGAGCAAGTTGGGGTCGTAGCTGTTCGAAAACTGGTCGCGGCTGAAATCACAGACATTGAATCTTTGGAATCAGCAGAGCCCCATGAGATAGAGATGATTCTTAGTAAGAATCCTCCATTTGGAACGAAGTTGCTTTCTCGCTTGAAGGAGCTTCCCAAACTGCGCATCGCGGTGAAGATGACTGGAAAGGTTTGTCACTATCAAATGAAATATGATTCCTGTTATTGACTTAGATGCCAGGAAGCCAAGAATGGCTCTGTCAAGATCAATTTCAGAGTTGAAGTGGCTTTCATGAATGATAAAACTCCAACATTTTTCCAGCGGCGCCCTGTCCATATTTGCTGCTTGACAGAGACATCAGATGGCCGATTAGTTGACTTCCGGCGTATCAGGTGATTTCCCCTTGTTTGCTATTGATCATTTAAGCTGAGAGATGTCTAGTGCAAGCAAGCTTCAGACCAGTTTGGAGATAGCCCTCACTACCGACCTAAAGAGTGCTGATCAGTACATCGTGTGTCATACTATGTGCGATGATATCGGTAGGTCTATGGTACCCCTTTCAATGTCTCATTAGCGTCCATTTTTAACATTGATCAAACATAGCTGGGACAGCGAGACAGGCTGAGATAAGACCGAAAATGGCTTCTAGCTTCCCATTCAAGCCCAGTGGAATTTCCAACCCGGGGAACTCCAACAAACCTCCTTTGGCTCCATCTCAGTCCTCCAAACAAATTACGAAAAGGAAGCGTCAGGATGACTTTGATGACTTCGATGCGTTTGATGGAGACGATTTAGGACTCGATGACTTTTTGATAGCTGATAAACGCCAGGAAAGCCCAAAACAGAAACCAATGACTGCGGATTCCCAGATTGACGAGATTGACTGGCTCTCGATCGATAGCACCCCGACTCCTCCGCCTCCATCAAAAATTCAGAAGACATCAGCTGACACGTGGACGATTGATATGGGAGAGCAAACTGATGGGAATGAACCCATTCGACTTGCCAATGGGAACTGGGCATGCAACCACAGGTGCAAGGACAAAACAAGGTACATGGCTCTCCAAAGTGTAGGGAAACCCCCTGCTAACTCTCTAGCTGCAAACATATGTGCTGCAGAACAGGCCTGGAGAAGCCACCAAAGGTTGGCAAAAAGCGAGCCCCGCCACCATCCCAGAAACCTAGCGGGTTGAATCAATTGACCTTGTCCGCAACTATCACCAAGAGGGATAGCACGCTCAGTGAGAAACAGAAAGGAAAGCTTCCAGATAGGCCAGAATTCACCGAGAGAAATTTTCCAACAACATCCATTAGAGGCAAGGACCTGAACAAGCCCGGTGCCGTCAAGAACAAAAGCGCAGGAATGTCCTCCAGCAAGAACAAAGTCTCTCAGAGTATCTCGAAAATGCTTTCCAGTGACCACGAGTACGATGATTTTAGTGACTTCCCATCCACGTCGGATCTTTTCAACGTCGAGCCTGATTTTCGACCGCCCCCTCAATTTGACTTCTCCGGAATTGATCATGACCCGATGGACATGGACATTGTTGACCTTACATCGGAAAAATCTCCACTTAAGCCTAAGGCCTACAGAACTTCACTGGAGACAGCACAGAGTGTCGAAAACTCACCAATGAATTCTCAATTCTCGCTGACGCCAAATGATACAGGCGCCACGGGTACCTGGATTCCCGGAGAGGACATCTTCACCAGTCCAGAGAATACCAGCAGTACTGTACTCAGTATGTCTCTGACCACACCATATGACAATTCTCCAAATTTGAAACGGAAGGCAGGACCCCCAGATGAATCACTTGTCCCGCCACAGAAGAAAGTTGACCGATGCGCAACCCCGGAGATTCTCTCTGCATTCAATGCAGATGATGAGATGCATGAAACGCATGGTCTGATTGAGTCAGAAGGATCTCCTGAATGGGAAGATGTGGATCGACTTTTACTCGAAGAATTCAAGGACGTTATCGACTTCTACTGACGAGCCGGCTTATGGATTACTGCTAATGAGAGGAGGGAAGTTCGATCTATTTCTACTGACGAGTGAATGTGTGGGGATCAGGGAATTCATTACAATTTTATTGTTCGCATCATACTTTCTGACACCGAACTACCGCCTGATCAGGCTCAAGGCATGAATTACGATAGCTGACTATCATCGATTCTACTATTTTTCATGTCCCACGGGGTTCCTGCAATGTTGCCTGAGGGTTCCATTACAATGACTTTGGATTTTATTGAATTTCAATATCAATGCTACTGAATATCTTCAAGATTTGAACTGTGAAAGTGGATGTAGAAGTGAGTCCAAGGTTCATTAATAGCACAGTACAGAGATTATGCATCCCTTGTAAATTTCATACAAAGTCGCAACGGAATATTCATATGCAGAAGACCAAATCAAGGACAGATCTCCATGATAAGTTCCTCAACAAGCCGACGAATTTCATCTCGAATAACTCGGACAGCACTCAAATCCTGTCCAGCTGGATCCTCAAGTTTCCAATCAAGATAGCACTTCCCAGCAAAGAAGGGACAAACATCCCCACAACCCATAGTAATGACAACGTCACTAGCTTGAACGGTATCGGAGGTTAGGATCTTGGGTATTTGATTGCTTAGATCAATTCCTTCTTCACGCATGGCTTCCAAGGCGATGGGATTGAGAGAGTTGGCTGGAGCTGAGCCGGCAGAGCGAACCTCTATTTTGTCGCTGGCGAGGTGGGTGAGGTATCCGGCGGCCATTTGAGAGCGGCCTGCGTTATGGATGCAAACAAATAGAACGCTTGGTTTGGCCGTCATGATGCGGTTTTTTGAGTTGTGTTCGTTATAGTAGGGAGTAGATGGCTGTAGTGTTGCTGGGCAGAATGGCAGTATACTTGTAGCAGGGAGCCGATAGAATAAGGAATGAGGAGTCGGGTGCTTCTCAAATCTCAGGTTAAGATTGAGTCACAATTAGAAAATTATTAACTTGAGAGATTTATAATGAATTTAGAATATTCGTTTCGATAAATAACATTTGAAGATGCGATCTCGCCCAGTATGTTGATATACCTTATGTATAGAGTGGGGAAGAGTATGTCACTCGACCACGTTGATTGGTCGAAGCTTGAAAACCCTGTCACTGCTTGATTTTGATTGGTCTAATCCGGGCACAATGTCACTCCCTTTATGTGATTGGTCCACTCCGTGACTTTTGCCATGTATATCAGCTACAAGAAAATGCCCAAGCGGTGCATGATCAGAATAAATTCTCCAATAAACCCATCAGTTTCTACACATTTTGAAAATCCCGATTACCTCCAGCTATGATTCCTAAGGAATCTGAAAGATCACCGGTGCCAGACATAGACACCATGTCTACTACCAATCATCAGTCCACAGCGACTACTAGCGATGTCGAGAAACAAAGCGATGAACGCGATCCTTCCACAGAAAAACAGTCTGCCTTTAAACACCTAGGCTGGCTTGATCGATTCTTGGCCATTTGGATCTTCCTGGCCATGGCCATCGGCATTATTCTGGGCAATTTTGTGGAAAATACAGGGCCGGCCCTTCAGAAGGGAAAATTCGTCGGGGTTTCTATTCCAATCGGTATTTGCTGACCCTTCTCCCCTAATCATTGGAATTTGACTTACCATTCAAAGCGATCGGTCTTTTGGTCATGATGTATCCTATTCTTTGCAAAGTGCGATACGAGTCCTTACATAAGGTCTTCCAGGAACGAGCCATATGGACTCAGATCGCATTCAGTATCTTTGTTAACTGGATAATTGCTCCTTTCCTGATGGTTAGATGTGAAAGATGTAGAACTTCCTACTGTACTGTTGGCTAATAAATCTCATAGCTTGGATTGGCATGGGCTTTTCTACCAGACGAGCCTGAGCTTAGGGAAGGCTTGATTCTCGTTGGATTGGCGAGATGTATTGCTATGGTAAGTCTCAGCTCGGTATAAAACAACCGATATAAGCTAACAATTCATTTATTCCAGGTTCTCATCTGGACTGGACTCGCTGGCGGCGATAGTGAATATTGCGCCATCCTAGTTGCTATCAACTCACTGCTACAGATGGTGCTCTTTGCTCCCATGGCGATCTTCTTCATCAAGGTCATCAGTCATTCTAGCAGCAGTGTTGAACTATCCTATTCAACTGCAGCCAAAAGTGTCGCAGTATTCCTCGGAATTCCCCTTGGTGCTGCAATCCTTACCCGAGTGACGCTTCGAAAGCTCGCTGGTCCACGATGGTATGACCAGGTCTTCTTAAAATGGGCCGGACCTTGGTCCTTAATTGGTTTGCTTTTCACAATTCTGGTCCTCTTCGCATCCCAGGGCCGACAGGTTGTTCACCAGATTGTATCAGTGATCCGAGTTGCGGCTCCACTGGTCGTTTATTTCATTATTGTTTTCTTCGTGACTCTCCTGGTGACTTATAAGCTTGGATTCGGGTATAAGGTGGCCGCAACTCAAAGTTTCACTGCTGCCAGCAATAACTTTGAGCTTGCTATTGCTGTTGCGGTCGCGACTTTTGGTGTTGACAGTAACCAAGCACTTGCTGCTACTGTGGGCCCGTTGATTGAAGTACCTGTGCTTCTTGGTCTTGTCTATGTTGTCAAGTTTATAGCCAAGCGAGTTGGCTGGAAAGACTAGGATGATTCTTACTATATGTTGAAAGCACTGGGAGTTATTCCTCTTTGGTTACAAAATGGTGCGTTACAGAGATTGATGGGAAGGATAACGCGAAGCAGGCATAGAATGTAATAGAACGATATACTTGTATGAATAGCTTCATTAATTTAGAAAATTTTCGATATGCCCTGTCATGGCAATAGCAAATGTTTCTCTCTAGTTCTTTTATCCTGTAAATCTCAATCGCTGGACTGGTAAGTCAGAGCCGAAGAGGAAATAATATCCTTATTGCTACAGTTTGGCTGAATCTCTCAAAGCTCTCTTAGAATTATCTAATCAAAGGATTTTAAATGAACGCAGGAAGGGAATATTGTGAGCTCAACGCAGACGCTCAGGCTTCATACTTGAATGAAGGGCAGTTTTTTCAACATAGCGATAGAAACCGAATACATTCTGGTTTTCGGTAGAAATTGGAAGTTAAGACCTCATACCACTAGGGATTTAGCTAAACTATAATGAGTATCCACCATCCACAGGAAGTGCCACTCCGTACATGAAGCTTGCCATCGGCGAGGCTAAGAAGATGATAGCGTCTGAGATCTCTTCAGGCATCGCTACCCTACCTGCGGGGGTGCTCTTAAATTCAGGGTCCAGCATACCAGTCTGCAAGACTGGTTGAATCATTGGGGTATCAACATAGCTGCTTTTTGTTAATTCTGTGTGGATTAGGAGAGAATGGGCTGTAACTGACCCAGGGCAAATGGCATTGATTCGAATACCGAGCGGACCATATGTACTGGCATCCTATGTGTCCTGGTTAGTTTTCATTGAGTTCTTGAATAGTTTGAATGGATAGTATGTACTGCTTTTGTCAATCCAAGAATCGCTGTTTGATAGGTATTAGCCTTGTCACTAAGCTGGCGCTACAATAAGAAAGCTCACCATGCTTTGTTGTTGCATATGGAGTGATTGGTATGACCCCTGGAGGAGACACCCTCCCGAACATAGACGACACATTGATTATTGAACCGCGACCTTCTCGAACACCTCGAGTCCTGATATTTAATGTTAGAAACCAATCAATGATTCACACGTAGAGGTGTTTTCTAAGAGAACGTACTCCTGGCCAAGCATCTGCTTAATGAGATACTTCTGACATAGCCAGACACTAGTCAGGTTAGTGTCAAGTACTCCCTGCCATTCATTCAACGGTAATTCATGAGAGGGGACATGAGGTCCGTTGATTCCCGCACAATTGACAGCATAGTCGATTCTTTCGAATTTACTTGCCGCGAGCTCAATGCTGTTTTGAACAGTTGATTCTATTGAGGCATCACCCTCGAGTATGATTGTATCGATTTCGGGATGATGCGATCTCAAAAGCTTTTGGGTATCGTCCAGTCTGTCGCGGTTTAAGTCCAGAAGAGCTAGCTTAGTGACACCGTGACGGGCAAACGCAAGGGCTGTGCTCTTGCCAATTCCTAGATCCTCGTGTTAGATCTGGTTTTGAGATCGGAATCAAATGATGTTGAGGACATACCCGAGCCTGCGCCAGTGATGAATGCAGAACCACTCAATCTCAACGCCATTTTACTGGTTTTGAGACACGGAGTTATGAAATCAGACCACAGATTCGAGAGAAGAGGAGAAATATCTAAGCTTAAGGATCTCAAAGGAAGGGGGAGGAACTAGTGGCATTATGCAGAAGTATGAGGTATGCCCAGGTAAGCGGTGACCACTGTGCAGCTTCATGATAGAGATCTGATCGCCCCCTGCGGCAACTCGGCGACATTACATTATCATGATGTTCGCTTTTTTCGAGCACTCTTAGTAGGCTGGCGACCAAATGAATACTAATTATGGCTCTCCTAAGGATATATGGCACTATAAATTTCAAATTATACTAGTAAGAACAGTCGAAGTCTGAACTATGGGCTGCTGATATTCGTACAGACCAAAGTCAATCATGATTAACCCTAGCATATCATTCCTCTTATCATTATTCTTGACATTTGAACACCAATCTTATTTTCAATTAAAAGAACTCATCACTACTAGTACTATTCAGAATTTAGTTCAATGCAGACGTCTAGGTTGAGCCCTAGAGCTATTGTATAAGTTGGGTGACATGAAGATGTCTAGTCATTTGTCCCGATGTTGGTATACTTATTCTTCCAGACTGATATGTCTCCAGATGTCTTTTTTTATACATTATATTTCAATATAAATTCTATGACTATAAGTCTCTAACTGTTCTATAGAGTGGATCGATAAGCACGTGAGGCCCCATCTCCCCCGCGATTTTGGCTTCAAGTTTGAGAACTCGAACTTTTACCATCAACACTCTGTCATTTATTATACACCTCCTATATCCTGCCTTTCTTATCTGATCCGAATAGATCATTTCATCATGTTACGAGCCAAGCGACAAAACACTCAACCTCTAGAAGAAACCTCCGTCGCCCCTGAAACTTTCACCGATGGCCTCCCACTACCCAAACTGATCGCGTTTGACCTGGACTACACTCTATGGCCCTTCTGGGTTGATACACACGTCAGCGCCCCGGTGAAACCACGCGACAATAATTCCCGTGTGGTAGATCGGTAAGAGTGCTCCCAATGCATGGAATCCGTCGAACCACGGTTCTCTCCATCCGATCCGTCTATCTAACAATCCATGTCACAGATGGGGTGAATCCTTCGCTTTCTACCCAGCCGTATCCTCCATTATCTACGCCTGCAAGAGTCGCGCGATTCCTCTGGCTCTAGCTTCAAGAACCCAAACCCCGGATCTAGCCCGCGATCTACTCAAGGCCTTACATATCATTCCAACATTCTCGGATAACCCTGCGGCGAATAGTCGCACTAGTCGCGCCTTGGAATACTTTGATTTTATTCAGATTTTCCCGGCTGATAAGACACAACATTTCTTACGCATTCACCAGGCGAGTGGGGTTGAATATGAAGAGATGTTGTTCTTTGATGATGAGGCGCGGAATCGCAATGTGGAAACGGAGTTGGGGGTCACGTTTTGTCTTGTTCGAGATGGAATGACTCGAGATGAGGTTGATCGGGGTGTTTGGGCATGGAGGAAGAGGAATGGTATTAAGCAGAAGAGTGCAGATGGAGAGCAGTGAATACCCTTGTCCCGAAATCCCTCTGTGGGGGTGTACATGCATGATGACTATTTAAAGGGCGGTATGGATTGTTTCAACTAGAATAGATACCCGGCGTATATTGAGAATTTATATAATACTTGATCTTTCATATCATAAAGATCTTGGTGCTAATTGAGCTTAAGTGCATGTGTACAACAACTTGAAATCCAGGGACCTCTACCTACCCCTGCAAGGTACTCTGTAATATTCGGTCTAGCTTGGTGGAATATTTGATTTCCTAATTTATTAACAAATATAATTGTAGAATTCAAATTACGCGTAAGATCAATTATAAAATGAACTTGAATGCTATGAACCTGATATGAACCGATACTATAAGTAGAGCTATATAGCGGATAACAGAATTAGACCACAAGCTCAAGCTTAACTCCGGTCCTAAACTCAACTCAACTCCACATCATCAACATCACAACTCCAACAATGGCCACCTTGAAACCACCCCCAGCACAACATCGCTCTTCCTCATCCTCACGTACACCAACCGGTCCACCAAAAGCTCCTCTAAAAGCAGACCCTTCCTCCACAATCGCCGACACAGCCGTGTTCCAGGGAACATACCCGGTAACCATCGGCGCGAACACAATAATCCATCCACGCGCCCGGTTCTACGCGTACGAAGGACCCATAATTGTTGGCGATGGCTGCATAATCAGCGAAAAAGCCGTTATAGGCGCTGCACCAAACACACCAGCCTCATCACGAGGCTCATCACGGGCTCCATCACCGCGACCAGATCGTGAAACAAGGACACCAGAGACACGGAGTGAAGATTCAGAATTCAAAAGCGGGACGACAGAAACAGAGACTACAACACGACTCTCTTATTTCGTTATTATTGGTCCACAGTCTACCGTGCTACCTGGTGCACATATCCACTCCTCCGCGAATATCGAATCCCTCGCTACAATAAACCGATACGCGGATATCGGGTCCCATGTGAAGATCTGTTCCGGCTGTACAGTTCCAGAACGAAGTTCTGTACCAGAGTGGACTGTTGTTTGGGGTTCTGGAATCGGGCAAAGGAGAAGAAGAGTGCGTGAGGCGAAGTCTCCTGGTGCGGCTGTTTTAGTTGCCGCGCATATGACTCAGAGTCCTGTGCCAGAGGCAGCACCTGAGGGAAAAGTCATTGAGGATGCGAGATTAATGGTTCTTCAGAAGGAGAGGGAGGTATTGGCACGAATGATTGTACCTGTTGGCGCAGGCAAGAAGAAATGAGGAATACACCCATACCCGGAATTTACTAAGTAATTAACATTGAATATGGATTGGGAGTGTCGATCAATATACCTTAGGATGTCGAGCATTGGACTTCGAATATCGTCTTTTATGTCCTTTATCTTCTCTCCTTGGTCTTGATTTTGTCTCTTCCGGTTTATACCCCAGGTAGAACTTTGAATGGTTGAAGCAATAGTCCACATTCAAAATTTCTCAGTAGCACATGTGCATAACATCATCTGATGCCTTCCAAGTGATTCCCTTTTCAAAACATATACACATGTGCATGTATCTGCATAATTCGAGTTTCTTAAAATGCAATACTAGTAATACTACCTGCTACAGCTTTGGAGATGTATACATAGGCAATCCTGGCTCCGAGCCTGAGTGTCTTGAGGGCAAAAACTTGAAAATAGATGTGTTGATGATCCAAGTCGTGTACAGCACCATTCAAAACTAAGTTCATACTAGTATCTGATCATACTGCCCAGGTGGTAGTATACGGAGACAGGTAGCACTGGCAGTGCCTACCTATGTAGGTACATATGTATGTAGTACCATACATACTACTAATAGTACTACTACCTAGTAGTACTTCCAAGCCCTCCAGGGCTGTAGGTTAACACTTGAACTTGAAGTATGTACTAGTAATAGTAGGTAGTAGTACCTACATACTATGCTTCAAAATATTCCCGAGACCCACCCGTGGACCGTGGTTATCATGGAGATCCATACATACCTATATACTCCAGGGCTAGTAAACTCCGGCTTGTGTTCAAGCATTTGAAAGCTTCAGGTTGCCAACATCCACTGGCACTGAAATGTCCACTGGCATTTCAAATTAGTGATGGTAAACGTCTTGGAAATTTCATACTGCAGTCGGCGTCTACTCCAGGGCTCGGGCTACAACCTTGGAAGGACTACAAAGGATTAAAATGAGAGACCATCCATGGACCAGAACATAGTTTACATTTTTTTATTCCCCCCCTCGAAGGACACAAAAAAACCATAGCCTCCCTCGAGGAGGGGAATTAGATACATGAAGCTGCCAGCGCCGCGCGGGCGGCCGCTGGCAGCAGGATTCCCCCCCTCGAAGGACACAAAAAACCATAGCATCCTTCGAGGAGGGGAATTAGACACATGAAGCTGCCAGCGCCGCACGGGCGGCCGCTGGCAGCAGCCGTCGCCTCGAAGGGTAAAAGGAACATATGTTACCCTTCGAGGCGACGGAAAATCAAAGATTCTCGCCCCATGGAGGGGGCGAGAAAGTACATAAACTCCCGCCCACGTCAGGGCGTGGGCGGGGAAACATGAGGTCGCCCTTCAAGGCGGCAAGAAAAAAACATGAGAGCCGCCTCGAAGGGCGACCAAAGGTCATTTATGACCTTATTAGATACAAAAAAAGAAATAAAGGAAAGCAAAAGAACAAAAACAACAAACCAAAACAGGAGAGAAGAGCGGGGACTGCGTCCCTATAATTCTTCCTCCGGAACTTCAGCAGATTCTATCATCGTATTATCAGGGGAGCGGAACTTGCCGCTCCCTCGCACTCTTTTGAGGGTTCCTTCACCCTCCAATGGCTCGTCTTGTAATCGTTTGGTGGGGATGAATTGGGTGGCACCAGCAGCGGCACCGGCACCTCGGATGACCCCAAATGGATTCGGCGGAGGTGCTGGAACAGCAGGAGGCGCTGGAGCAGCAGCAGGAGGCGCCGGAGCAGCAGCAGGAGGCGCCGGAGCAGCAGCAGGAGGCGCTGGAGCAGCAGCAGGAGGCGCCGGAGCAGCAGCAGGAGGCGCTGGAGCAGCAGCAGGAGGCGCCGGAGCAGCAGCAGGAGGCGCTGGAGCAGCAGCAGGAGGCGCCGGAGCAGCAGCAGGAGGCGCTGGAGCAGCAAGAGGTGTTTGGACAGCAGGTGCTTGTACAATTGGAGGCGCTTGCACAGCTGCAGGTGATCCAATAGCATATGCTGGCTTACCAGGACGTCCCGATCGAGGCGATGGCTGGCGTTCCGATCGAGCCGGTCGCGGTGATGGTGTTTTGCTTGATTGTGGTGAAGGCGGCTTACTTGGCAAGGAAGTCGACTTTTGTTGAGTCTTTGATACTACTCGAGCAATTTGTGCTATTTTCCATACCTCGGCCACAGGGGTCTGAGGGGTTTCTTCTGCTGCTTTCTTCACAGCGTCAACCTTCGCCTGGGCGGTCTTCCAGCGTTGTTCATTCATGCTGAGGCGAGCTGCGGTTTTCTTTTCATTTAACTGCGTTGCAGATCTGAGACGCTCATCGTAAACGACTTCGAATCGAGCGATTAGGGTCTCCTGTTCTTTCTTCGCAGCCTCGAGTTGACCCTGTAACTTTGCTGTCTCCTTGTTCACTTTTTTAACAACATTGGTTCTAACGACATGGCGGATTGTGGAGTGCGTCGCAATTAGGTCTCGAACTTGTGCATCTGTCAAATCAGGAAGAGCACCAGAATCTTTTCCAGTCGTGGCTTTCTCGTCAGTGGAAATTTGATCGCCTGCAGATGACATCTTTAACTCGTCGACTTGCTTCGTATGTTTCTCAATCGTAGCTTGTAATTCGGTATCCTTTGCGGACAGCGCAGCCTCCAACTGACGGAGCTTTTCTGCAAGCTCGTTCATTTGCAAGGGGGATGAAACGTTTGGTGGTATGGAACCGTCAGAAGTGTTCATCTCGTTACCGACTGAATCCGACATCACAGCAGTAGATGCTAAAGGTGGGCTAGCCAACTGAGCCTTCAGCGAGGTAACCTGCTCCAACAATGTTTCTTTCTCTTTAACGGCGGCTTGCAGTTCAGCAGCCTGGGCATTCAAACGCCCAGTGAGATCTCTTGAACGAGCCTTGAACTGGTCGGTTAATCTGGCACGTAGTTCTGCTAAACGTTTCTGGTGCTCTGATTTTTCAGTCTCCTGCGTTTCTTCGTGCAGCTTACGGAGCTCAGCGAGCTCCTTCTCAGTCTTCAGAAGTTTTTCTTTCAGTGAATCTTCATCAGTCGGTTCTCCATATTTGCCAAGTAACGTGTCAACCCGATTGTGCCAGTAATCTCTTTCTAACTCAAGTTGGGAGATAGTATCTTGGTGCATTGCCAGAGTCTCCGTCAAGCGACGCTCTCGGGATTGTAAGTCGGGAATTTGAGCACTCAATTTCTCGATCTCCTTATTTTTCGATTCAAGGGCCACATCTTTTTCGTACGTTTCGGTTCGGAGATCACTGCACGTTTTACGGAAGAGTGCGGCCTCAGCAACAGCGTTAAGTAACTGTGCCCCGGACGATCGATCCGGATCAGCAAGCTTTGCGGCCTGTCGCTCCTCGTCGAGCGCAATGGTCGTTTCATGGAGATTCCGTTGACTGTTCTCAAATTCAAAGAAAAAACGGTTTGCTTCCTCTTGAGAAAGATTTTTCTGCATTCTTTCGATTTCGATTTCCTGGCGGAGAAATTTGATGACTTCCTTAAGACTTTCCATTGGGGTATTGCCTGACTCCTTCGCGTCCATCTCAATCATCTCGGCATCAAGTCGGCTCTGTTCAATTTGAGCCTTTTGGGATGTGAGCTGGTGGATCGAGTCCAACAAAAGATCATTTTGTTTTCGACATTGTTCGTAACGTGTCTCCCAGTCGATACATTCTTGGGAGAGCTGGGTCCGTTTTTCGGCCCAGATATCCTCTTTTTGAGAGTGATCATTTTTGTCCATGGCAGACTCGGCTTGCAGCTTACGAATGTCCAGGCGCAAGTCATCAGCCTCGGCACGAATTTCCCGAAGCTCCTTCGCAGCCTCATCATATCTGTTACTCGCAGCGTCATAGTTGGCTTGAGCCTTCGTACTGATTTCAGTCTGTCGCAAAAGGTCTTCCACATGACATTTGTTTTGTTGTGCCAGACTTTCGTTGGCTCGAGAGAGTGTGTTGATCTGCATGTTGAGGCTGTGCTTTTGATCCGCGAATGTTTGCCGCTCATTCTCCATCTTAGGATCCATGTCCGCGACTTGCTTTTCAAGTTCACAACACTTGGCTTCCAGCATGGAAATTGTTGTGTTTCGGTTCTTGAGGAGAGCTTCTGTATCCTTGTGATAATGTGTGTGTGATTCTGTAGCTTCGTTCAGGCGATCTTCAGATGATTGGCTGACGACTTTAAGTTGCTCAGCCTCGTCTAGGGCCTGGTTGCATTTATCCTTCGTATGAGCAAGCTCACGCTCAAGTTTGGAGATCTTGACCTTCAGCTGTTGCTCCGGAGTAAGATCGTCCTCTCCAGTCAATAGCTGAGTGGGACTCGGGCTTCTGACTCGACCGGGTGACAAGGTAGGATCCGCATTGAATACTCGGAGACGTTCCTGATCCTGATCCATGGCGGTATGAAGCGCAGAGTTGGCGTGCTGGAGGCGGTTTTTGATATCCATTAGGGCTTGATACTTGCGATCGTCTGACTTCCGGGCCTCAATCAATTCGTCGATTCGATTTTGCTTAGTGTCTTCCTCGGAAATGCGGCGCGCTTGCAATCTCGAATTTTCGTCATATGCCTCGGCTAACTTGTGCGAGAGATCCCGATTCGTGGATTGTAGAGATTCCATTGAAATATTCCCAGCCCGGAGGCGATCAGCGTAGGAATTGGCATCATCAGTGGCAGTCTTCTGGGTAATCGCGAGAAGTTGCTTTGTCGCATTGTGTTGACCCTGCTCAATCTCGAGATCCTTGATTAGTCGCATCTCTCTGTCAAGCATGACGGCCTTTTCAAGTTTAATCCCAGCCAACTCTCGCTTGAGGGACTCGAAATTGGATCGGAATTCGCCCAGTTCTAGAGCGCTCTGTTGACCCTGTGATTCCACGTTGTTGAATGTCTCGAGAAGATTTGAATAACGAGCTTCAATTTTGCTGTTTTCATTCTTCAGCATCTCGTAGTTTGCTTGCACACGAGCAAGACGCGCATTAGATGCCTCAAGGTCGCTGGTGCGTTGGATGAGTTCGATGGCAGTCTCATTGGCCTTGCGCGAATATTCTTCAACCTGATCACGCATAAACTTCTTATCCTGTGCGGATTCTTCTCGGAATGCATCAAATTGTTGTGTCACAGAGCTGAGTAACTGGGAAAACTCTCCAGATGACGAGGGATCCTGTGCTGGAATTGGACCATTGACAGGTAGATCGATTGTGGTGTTTGGATAGTCATTGAAATTATTATGCACTAACATGCTCCGGAGGATGTTGCGCTCGGCGGCGTGACTTTTGCTCAAGGAGAGGAGACCATCAATCTCGCTCTGCATCGATTTAATTCGCATAGCCGAAGACAAAGCATCTTGTTCATTCTGAGACAACTTATCGGCCGTTTCCTTGGCCTCGGACTTCGACAGGTCGAAGTTGTAAGCTGCCTGTCGAAGCGATTGTCGGAGAACCACATTCTGATCAACCAGATCCTTCGCGTCCAGAAATCTGGTCAAATTCCGACGGACGAACTGAGCCGTAGGAGTAGTGCCCTGTGCATACACTTCAAGGTCGATGTGCATTTGTGACTCAAATTCAGCGCGATCAAATTCAGCACCCTGAAGGAGGGCATCTTTTTCGCCGACTAAGCCTCGCAACTGCATTGCAAGATCGTTGACATGCTCTTCCAAGAGCTTGTTCTTAAGATCTTGGCTGAGCATACGATCTTTGCTGTACTTAGCCTCAGTCTCTAGGTCAGTCTTCTCTATCGCATGCTGATTCGATTGGTCGGCCAACACCAACGTGCCATTTTCGGCACGTCCTTTTTTCACCGCGTAGATAAGCCATCTCCGGATTTATGAAGTCAAGAGATTTCGTCAAATCTTGGGTTATGCCGTCCATTGAGTGGTTATGGGTCCGGGATCCCCTCAGCGAACCCCGCATAGTGGAAGCTTCGACAACAGTTTGGGTCTCTGACTTCTCCTGGGGTGAGAACGGGTGAAGGCTGGGAAACAAGCGTTTGCGCTTGGGGATATTGGAATAAGGTACTCTATTTGTTGACCGACTGGTGGAGATGTCCGGAGTGCTCTTGTGTGTGTCTTCGGCCAGTTGCGACTCGAGTTCGGTCACACGACTCTGGGCGAGAGCCTTGTCCTTCTCCGCATTTTCCAGCGCGCGGGCCAAACGTTCTGCCTTTCGGTGTGACAACTCGAGGGCCGTTGACGCGTCTGTGGCATGTTCTGAACGGCTGTTTGAAGTGCTCTTGTACATATCGCAAAGCCGCTTTTCAGATTCCAACTCGTTTCTCAGATTCTCGATTTGGTAGTGGTGATCCTCCTTGAGGTTCTTGATGGTATCCAAAGACTCCGCATAACGCTTCTCAGTGCTCTCTAGAAGTTTCTTGGCGTCGGTTTCACGGCGCTCAGATGTCTCAAGAGCAGTTTTTGTGGCGGCATTTTCTTTTTGAAGAAAGTCGATACGCTGGGTCTTTTCCTTTCGATACTTGGCGTGCTCCTTCTGGTGCTGTTCCAGTGTGTCCGCATAATACTCCTGGTTTACTTTGGTGCTGTGGAGCTCGGTTTGGAGAGTGCCGATACGCAATTGGTAAACATGAGCTTCACTAGTCTTTTCCTGACACTTTTGCTCGGTTGCATCAAGTTGACGTTTAAGATCGGCGAGTTTTCTGTTCAGGCCCTCTCTCTCTTGGATGGAGTTCGTGGCATCGCGATTTTTGGCATCTAGCACAACAACAAGTTCATTGGAAGACTTCTTCTGTTCGGCAAGCTCGTGCTTTAGACAGCGAAGCTCTTCGGCTTGGTCTGAAGAGACCTTCTCAGCATGAATAGTCTCGGCTTGACAATTTAGTAACTCCGCGGCTGTCAGATGTTAGAATCAGTTGAAAGTTTGCATTGAGGGGATAATTACCGTCATGTTTCCGCTCTTCATCGTGCTTTTTGATGGTGTCCTGATACTGTTTAACTTGTCGCCAAGCCTTGTCGGCCTCGTTTTTGAAGTGCTTCGCCTTCGCTTCGGTCTCCAAATTGGCCTTGCGATTCTCTGCGTCGATCTCAGCACGTTTGTGTGCAAATCCGGATAGGCCTTGGAGGAATTGGTTCATGAGTGCAACAGTCGGCGATTGGGTCAAAGAATTGAGAATAGACATGGGCAAAGAGAAAGTTCGCGACAGGATACCCAAGTCAATGTCGCTCTGGGGTTCGATACTTTTGATCGCCACATTCTCACTGGCCACGGTCGGATCCGCCATTCTGAATGAGATTGTTTGCAGCTGGGGCTGCGCAGGCGCAAATTTTTGTTGGAAGAATTTTTGCAGGTTTTCTGCAAAGTGAGAGAGTGAAGGGGGTGTGGTGTTGGTAGCGCAATCTATCAGAAATGATGATTACACCGAGAGAGGAGGAGGATGTGCGTTGCACGAGGTGATGGAGGATGGTAAGGTAGGTTTTGGTGGCAGCTTGTGCTGCAGAAAAGGATGTAAGGTGGGGGTCGCGTCGCAAAATTCGTAAGAGTAGGACTGCTAAGACAGTGCCTCAAGGATTCTGAGAGGTGTTGCGTACAGCTCAAGGAGATGTAAACAGCACGGCCAGAAGAGCCTTAGGACATTGCCAGCAGACTAGAAGAGAAATAAAAACGATTTTGCAAAGCGAAACGAAGCAAAAAAAGAAGAAAGGAGTTGAGAGGGTGGAGGGTGGAGGAAGAAAGAAAGAAAGAGTGGGTGGTGAAGTGAGATATAATAAAGGGCGAGTCGCGGCCTGGGACAAGGCAGTAGTTTCGTCGAAGGCGGTGCCAATAGTCACATGATCTCATACTACTCATATCTTAACTTGATTCCCATCCCATCAGGCTGCCAAACTCCTTGACTTTTTTTTTCTTCTTTCCCCCTTTACTGTCTTTGATGAGGTTGTCTCAGTCCCTGGCAACTACAACAAATTCTAACTTATGGCATAATCTTTGTGTCTATTGTCTTTCAGAGAATTACGTCATTGCCCTCGATCGCTCATGAGGCCAAAGTTCAACCCGGCTCACACCAAACCAGCTCTGAACTCGAACCATTCTGTTTCTTCCATCTCGAGTGGCGCAAGCAAATTGATTGGACACTCTTCAGCCATGTCCTACCTTCAGCAACAGCTCAAGAGCTTCAATGCTAGCGTGGTGGAATCTGCGAACCGCATGCCTCAGCAGAGGCGTATGGTCAGCAACCAGCCTGTCTCTGGCAGTAGTTCTCAGGTCCCTTCATCAGCACCTACTCCGTCTTCGTCCGGTGAAATGAAAAAGAAGAGACACGATGCAGATATTGTCTACTCTCAACCTGCGAACACAGGTACGGGTAAGGATATCATGACCCAGGTCCTGTTTGCGATTGAACACATGAAGGCCAAGGGAATACCACTCAAGTTCGCCGATATCGTATCCTACCTATCGCTACAACACCGCGCGCACGATCATGGTTATGTCCAGGCTCTTCGAAGCATCCTGCAAATGCATGAGAAGGTGGAATTCGACCCAAGCGGTGCCAACGGCGAAGGCACTTTTAGCTTCCGGCCTCCTCACAACATTCGCAACGCGGAACAACTCCTCCAAAAGCTTCAATCCCAAACAACAGCGGTGGGAATGAGCGTTCGAGAGCTTCGAGAAGGTTGGCTCAACGCCGAAGATACAATTAACCAACTGGAGAAGGAAGGAAAACTCCTCGTCACTCGCAACAAAAAGGATGACCATCCCAAAATGATTTGGGCGAATGATCCATCCCTCATTCAGCGATTCGATGACGAGTTTAAGCAAATTTGGGATAAGATCAAGATTCCAGATGCCCAGGCTGTCAAGGAAGCGCTGGAAAAGGCTGGCATTACACCGACCAACAAGAACAAGGTTACCAAGGCTCGACCCAAAATGGAACAGAAGAAGACCAAGAAGCCACGACGCAGCGGCAAAACAACTAATACCCATATGATGGGTATCTTGCGAGACTATTCCCACTTGAAGCGGTGATGGACCATGGTTCTAACTTGTCTTGGGATCAACATTTCGCATCTGCATTGCATCGGCGTTTGTCTTACGGATTTTTTTTTTTTTGGATTTCCTCCGTCCATTTCCGTTTTCTTTTTCTCTTTTCCCCCATCTTCATCATCCTGTCTCTCGCACTTTCTCGTTTGCGCCCACTTCATGCCAATTTCTATTATTATTATTATTATTATTATTTTTATCAAAGTTGAATAGATACCCAATCAACAATATTTGCCATTCTCGAGTCATTGAGTTCCATCTCCTTTCATAGGGATAGATCAACCATCCCTCCAGCTTTATTTGAAGCTGATGAAATCATGACATGCAAATCGAAGTCTGAAGGGCAAGTTTAGTCACGCATCCAAAAATGATATCAGGACTTGAATAATTTTCATTCTTATACATTCAAGTTTCTATACCAACACACTACTCAGTGCTCATGAAACAAAAACCAGTCTAAGGCTTTTAGTAATTTATCTAAAGAGGTATCCAGAGGAACTGTCGAGAAAAACTAGTAGGTACAGCATTGAAGAAGAGAGGGCGATGGAAAAGCGACAACCCGAAGTATACACAACCGAGATGCAAACGAAAAGATAAGAAGTAACTTTAGAAAAGACCCACCAACAGATACGCAAATCAATGCGACCCATTCTTCACGCTCTCATTCTTCTCCAAGTAGGCGACCAAATCTTCAATCGTACAGACCTTGATTCCCCACTTCTTGCCAAATGCCAAACAAGCATCCCTCCGCATCATACCATTGTCGCCACGAAGCTCCGCAACACCCTCAACGACTTCACCTCCTTCAACCAGCTCGGCGATCACACCGGCTGGTGCCTTCCCGGCAAGGCGACAGAAGTCTACCGCCGCTTCGGTGTGACCCATGCGCTCGCGCACACCGCCAGGACGTGCCTGGAGGGGGATGATGTGACCGGGTCGACGGAAAGAGTCGACACGAGCATCTGGAGAGGCGAGAGTGCGACATGTGAGGGCACGGTCTTGTGCAGAGATACCGGTAGTTACGGAATCATCGCTTGAGTCAATTGTGACGGTGTAGGCAGTTCCCTTTGGGTCGGCATTCTCGGATACCATTTGCGGAAGTGCGAGGCGGATAGCTAGGTCTGGGGTAATGGGAGCACATATTAAGCCACTAAAGGGAAGGTCAAGGGTTAGAAAACATTGGAATTGTATAAAAAAAAGTGGTAGCTAGGTAGGGCAAGCTAGCTCGGAGCGAAAGGAAACCCCGGGTTTGGGTTTCTTGGGTAGGCCGGGATTCGCCGAGTGAGGACCAGTGGATTGCGTTGGCTTACCTTGTATGACGGACCAGGAATGCCATTTGGGCAGCGGTGATAGACTCTGCTGCAATTATGAGGTCGCCTTCATTTTCGCGATCTTGGTCATCAAGGACGACGATGAATTCGCCATTCTCTGTGGTGAGTCACGGTTAGTCACGAGGGGAGTTTGAGGGCTCAGACTGAATGGAATATGCTGAATAGGCCGATAGAGATCCTGCGCAAAGCATGTACTTACTAAATGCCACAATTGAATCCTCAATGGAATCAAATTGAAGTGCTGGGTCTGTGGTGGAAGGCATTTTGGGTGGTGGGTATGCTTTATATCGTGGTTATTTTGCCCCTCACTACGGAGTCGCAATTGGCAGATCGTAAAGGTAGTAGAAAGAGATTGAGTTGTAGAAGTGATAGATTGAAAATGCAATGCCCCAAGTCAGGTAAGGAAAGATAAAAAAGAGAAGGATCTAGAAAATTTGCCTCCGTAACCCGTTTGAAGTCCGTAATCGCTGACAAGCGCATTAGAAATGCTTGTGATCCATATCGAACGCGGGGAGCCGGGCGGTGAAAGCGCATTCCCGGTGCCTCGGATGCTTCGGGGTCTCGGCCGGTTCAGCTGTGTAATCAGGCGGAGTTACTACTCCGTAGAATGGATGGTGATGGAAATATAGGTTTTTGGTGATGCCCAGTCCCAGTAAAATTGTGCGAACTCCGACCTCGGAAGTCATTCCCATGCATCATGATCTCATAGAGTGCGACAGGGGTACCACTATGTATAAAAGGCACGGAATCCCCTTCGCAGTCACGCTGATACTAGATTTTCCCTGCTCAGGTGCGGCTGAGACTTTCAAGTTGCGGTAATTCACGGTGGTGATACGCTATCTCGAATTATTGCCCCTTGGTCACTAAGATGGCAGGATTTCAAGATATTCTCACTTGGATATCGAAATGGAAAATAAATGCTATGAAATTTGGAGCTCGAACCTGAATAAGGCTACTACTACTGAGGTAGTGGAGGTCAACTGTTTACAGTATCAGAGACCTCATACGAACATCGAAGTAGTCCGTACAAACCTTGTCTTAAGACTCATGTTAGTCACCGCGCATAGATGTTGCAGAAAATCTTGGTATTGGATATAATCAGCTGGATGAAGACGCAATGGGCAGATCTATATGCTTCCAACATGGCGAGTACTGAGTGTAGACTCGGACATCAGCGTCAAACATCCCAGCACCGTTACAAAAAAAAAGAAAATGAAACGCTGCAAAAAATCAGTGAGAAGGACGTGGGCAATCAGCTCATGTTCTCTGTTCCCATCCATCGTACTTCGTCAGCCTGTCTCTCGAGTGCTCGCCGCATGGTCTCTTCGTATCGTCTCTCTTTCTCCCACTCATCTCGTTGCTTATCGCGCAACTCTTGTCGGGTCTGTTCGTCGACCTCAGCATGCATAAACCACTCATCTTCTTCTTCCTCCATGCCTGAATCAGGCGGGAGAGAGAACTTGATGCGTCCAATCCGCTCTCCAGTCCACACCAGGAGTTCGTCTCCGGTGAGATTTCCGCCTGTTGGGAGGATCTTTCGTGCAACCTCATTGTTGGTGTTATCGGATTGGGAACCTGGCCAGAGTCCACGAGGTTGTGATCCTGCATTCTGGTTGGAGATTGACGATTGATTGCGTCGGGATGATGTGTATTGTGGCTCAGAGGTATTGAGATTCCAGCGACGAACCTCGGATCGGCCGTTTCGCTCAACCCATTTGATATTTCCTTCGGAATCAGAGTAGACAAGACGATTTCCATGAGAGGCAACTGATAGAAGCTTGGAACTGGCGGCACTTTGCCGATTCTTGTATCGTGGCGTTAGAGTGGATGATCTATCCGAAGGGTTGCTTTGGGGATCTTGAGAGGTGGAGCTGAGATCGTATAGCTCCAGAGATCCTCTGCCATTGTATTCACCACATGCCACAACAGTGTGTGATGTAGGATAATCAGAGTCTTTGAAAACAGGGAATCGGGGCTCGGGGGCAGATGTAAGCCCACAAAGACGACCACCGGAGTGAACAGTACTCTGTAGACGAGGGAAAAACCGACGATCATAGCAGAGGATGCTGGGGAAGCGACCTGCGAGGATAATACTATTTACATTGGGGGCAGGTGGATGAAGAATGGAAAGAGGGCCAGGTTGGAAGAGCGGCGCATAGTTAGTATCATCTGAGGGGTCCGGGCTGCGAATGCGATGAGGAGGTAGTCCATTTGGCTGAAGTTTCAGTAACGGGAAATCCGGATGGGGAAAGATATCCAGTTCGGGGAAAGATGGGTTCGGATTATTTTCGCATCGTAGACTGATTGCTTCCTCTTCCTCAGTGGCGGATAACCTGGCATCATATATTTGAAGACTGAGTGTGGTGGCTAGGGTTAGTGGAACAGAATAATCCGTCTCTTGCGAAAGTGCAAATATGGACCACGGATAGCGTTGCTGCGAGATCAACTTCAAGGTCTCCAAATCGACTTCATTGAGAACATTCCCAGCTGCTAGGTAGGCCCGATGCCGAAAAGAGTCTATACTGACCCCTTCGCCTAAGTTGATAAACTCAAGCGATGATTTGGCAGCGGAATGGTCTCTCCGTCGAGACAAATTTTTCATGAGCAGGCCTGTTTCACTGCGACCCAGGATATTGCCCTTGCTTGACTGCGATTCACCAGTGTGAGAATGATTCAGATCCCAAATGCAGACACTTCCGTCTTCTAAGGGCGCAACAATTTTGTTTTGCCTGGCAGAACTCCAGTCTTTCAACAAACCCATGCCTTTGATTTCATGAAGCGCGGGCTTTCGTGATCCTTCGTTACTTGTCACAGGCTGCTGTATCCAGGATAAAGACATGGGTCCATGACGTGCAATATATTCTGAGTACCAATCAACATGTTCTCCCTGGATTGACGAGTCCCAATCCGACGCTGCCCGGGCTCTTTCACTCAGCGATAGTCCTCCAGGTTCGTCCGAGTGGCTACCTTCCGATTGAGGCGCTGGAGGTTGAATAAGATCGCGCAAAGAGTTCTGTCCCAATGTACTCAAAGGCGTTGTCGAATGCGCGAGGAGGCTTTCCGATATCCGGCCTGCCGGACGAGAAGACCGTAGGGCGGCCCATGATTCCTCATAGCAGTGCAGCTTCCACAGGTTATTATCACGAGCGAGGTCAAAGAACTTCTTAGAAACTGATTGAAGCTGTACTTTATCAGACGGGGGAAGGACTGGTTATCGTGCGACGTTATCAGTGGGTCGTGTGGTTCTCTGTTTTGCTTTGCTTTTCTTTTTGCAAGTGGGTGCGGGGAAAAGTTGGAGGGGGTTTTCGGCGGCGCTTACGTTCGATGATTTTGGTTAGGATCTCTACCGGCAACTTGTCCATGAGGGAGGTCTGGGCGATGGCAGCATCGGGGGCAGATGAAGATAGACGAGAGAATCACGGAGTTGTCTTGTTATGTTTCGCCTGGAGAAAGTTCCAGATGTTCTTCCCCGCGATCTGCAAGGTTATCACGTGGCCTAGGGCAAGATGAGGTACACACAGAGAGTATAGAAACGTGAACGTTCAAGTTCTAGTAGGTGATCTATAGTATAAAAATATTCAAAAGTCAGTGTGCATAGGCTCACTTGAATCTATTAAAATGCGAGATTTGGAGTTGCATGTACATTGAACTTCCAGCTGCCAGTGGTCAGATAACAACCATCTTACTCTGTACACCGGGAGTATTTCCCGTATGCAGTCAACATTAGAATCAAACTCAAATGGATCGGTTGAAATCTCTATGACGAGGATGAAAAAGATATAATACATTAGACAATACATAAAACATGGGATCCCCACTGGGAGACTTGATGTCCAACAGACAAAACGCCCACCAAAGCCATTTCCCTGCCCCGCCAACATTAAAGTCGTGAGTGGTCATAAACAACAACATAGCCAGGCATGATTTGCGCAGGAGCTGAACAGTCAATATGTGAAACATGGAGCTTGCATCACTCCTCGGGCTTGAAGACAGCGTCCTTGCATAGAATGGTCACTTTCTTGAAAAATCGGCGCCATTCTAGCGGATCACCTTTCACTTTGACGAATTCGACTTCAAAGATCCCTTCTGATACGCATTCAATAAGGACTTTGCCTTGAATTTGACATAAGCGGCCATCCTTGGTGACAACTCGAATCATTGCAGATGTGTCTCCAGCGGTAACAGCAGGCACTGATGGAACTGGAACTCCAAGTCGATGAAGAGCTTCGCAAATTAGAGGTACCAGGAGCTTGAGTTCCCATGCCGAGTAAAATCGAGTCATCGACCGGGATGGAATGATATCTTGAAACTTCTGAGCATTTTGAGTGCGGCTAACGGGAACAGACGGTTGCTGAGAGAATTGAGACATGGATGGTTCATCTTCCAGATGGTTGATGATTACCGCATCTTGGGTGTTAGATAGCTTTCCAGAGGGCTGAGTGGATGAAAAGGCACCAGAAGTCATATCAGGAGCATCCCAGTCCATAACCATCGCCCCGGCGGGCATTTCAGGCTGTGTAGAGGAAAAGCCCGTACCATCAGCGCCATCCATGTCCGTATCCATATCCATTGTATCCAAGCTTCGACTCGCACCTTTTCGCTTCTGAGAAAGTGGATCTTGGCTAAAGTCAATATGCAGGGACTCAAACATCGACGTTGCCAGGTTGATCGGGTCCCTGAGTTTTCCGTCTGATGAAAGGAATCTGTTTGAACGTGTATACCACGGATGCCTTCGAACATCCTCTAGGGAGAATCGAGATTTTGGATCCACGGTCAACATGCCCCTCAACAAGGATAACGTAGCTGCAGGAAGCTTCTGCCATAGCTCATCTGTCGTGCGTGAATTCGTAGCTAGGTACTCGTGGAACTCATAGCTGTCGTCAGTAGGGCTATCCCACGGGGTATTGCCTGCTAGAAGAACAAACAGTACAATGCCAC
The DNA here is from genome assembly GCF_028827825.1 of Penicillium malachiteum. Taxonomy (NCBI): domain Eukaryota; kingdom Fungi; phylum Ascomycota; class Eurotiomycetes; order Eurotiales; family Aspergillaceae; genus Penicillium; species Penicillium malachiteum. The sequence goes on from NW_026643095.1 coordinate 6,208,201, forward strand.
AAGACCAAATGTCCACCAGATCTGGGTGATACCCCGGTCCCTTATTTTGACCTCGGGTACTACAGGTGATCACCTCCGGGGCGATGTATGGTGGACTTCCACAGAAAGTGGACGACAACTTCCTCGACCCCTTGTACTCAAATAATGCCGCCAGCCCAAAATCCGCGATTTTCAGATTCCCATCAGCTGTGAGCAGCATGTTTTCCGGCTTAATGTCCCGATGACCGACGCCCTTTGAATGCATGAAGCCCACAGCACTAATGAGTTGTGAGAAGTAAACGTGGGCAATGTCCTCTCCAACACCCTCGTCGGCCTCAATCTTGTCAAAGAGATCTCCACCCTCGGCCAATTCCATCGCGATCCATCGCCAGATAGGGTCCTCGCCGGTTTGATAGAAAGTGATGATATTATTATGTCCACTGACATGCTTATGAACCGATACTTCTAGTGACAATTGTCTTGTGCTGATCTTTCCGTGCTTTGCGGCGTATTCTTTGTGAATGTACTTGACGGCGAATACCGGATTGTTCGAGTCCAAGGGGCAGGCTTTTTTGATGCTTGATTATTTGAAAACAGTTCATTAGCTTTCTTTGTATACATATTGATTTCATGCAATAGCGGATCCACTCACCAGGCATAAGCGCCTTGTCCAATTGTCTTGGAGACGATTCGGAAAGGCACGTCGTTTGGCAACGGAGCCAACTGGGAATGCTGCATCTTTGGCCCAAATTCAAGTTCAGGTTATGATAAACTGAGCAGATGAAAATGGGACGAGAGCCTTAAAAAGACCAATTCAAATGAGGTGGCTTGAGAGGGAATTGGCAGTAAGGGTAATGACTCTAATGAGACGCGCAGGATAAGTGCATGTGGGACGCGAGCGCGGGGCGCCACTTAGACCTATTTTGGAAGTTTGTTGATTCTGCCTAAAAACCTCACTAAGGGATTGTAGCATTTGAAGTAGTAGCCTTAATGGGCAATTGTAATAAAGAGAAACCATTGTGAATATTCCATGAAAATATTAGAAATGTTAAGATTAAAATATCAAGATACTTAAAGTGGTTCTATTTAATGTTCTAAGCCCAATACTTAATAGTAATAGATCTTTGACCCGCCGATCGCACTAGGATGTTTCACGCATTTGCTCTTAACATGTTAGAAAGATCTACAGCTCATGTAGGTGCTAAATTCATTTCTGATTAGCATTATTTGAATTTCCATTTTATTCCTCTTTATACATTTAATTTCTTTTTCCCTTAAATATTTTGTTCACCATATCACTGACATGATGCGTCATTTAATAATTAGGATGAAAAAGGCTCCAATGTTAAGCGGGGATCATGGTTGCCCGGGACTCCAGTAAACAAGACTAGTTGGCGCTTAATCTCTCAATATTCTCTTCTCTTTCTTCTCTCCCTTTACCTTCACCACACTAAGCTCCTTCAAACCTTAGATTTTCACTCCTCTTCCGTCTGGCTTTGTTGCTTTGAACTTTGGTCGTTATTGCTAGTGGGTCTTCTGTTTTCAGATTCGTCATTCCAGATAGCAACCCTCGTGCTACTGTTACTCGCATTCCAGTCACCTCGGGAATCTGCGGACCTTTACCGATCGCTCGAATTTAAAGATCCCTTGCACTTCTGCTCTCTCATAATGGACTACAACATGGAAGATACTCAGAATTCGGCGCCCGACGCCCTAGAAGCTACCAAGCTGAATTCCTCCGCTCAGCGAAATGACACCCAGAGCGTGACCAAGCGGTTAGTAACTTTGTTCCCCCTGCATCAAGTCCAGGGACTTGAATATCCCTTTAGCCAATCATGATTTACTGACCTGGCCAATTTTGGCTGCCTTTAGCCTGCAGGCCGAGTTGATGCAGCTGATGCTGGCGCCTTCGCCCGGTATTTCCGCTTTCCCCGACGCCGATGGAAACCTGCTCTCGTGGACTGCAACTATCACTGGCCCGACCGAGACTCCTTACGAAGGCTTAACATTGAAGTTGTCTTTTGCATTCCCCAACAACTACCCCTACTCTCCTCCGACCGTCCTGTTCAAGACTCCGATCTACCACCCCAATGTTGATTTCTCCGGCCGTATCTGCCTGGATATTCTGAAGGACAAATGGAGTGCTGTGTACAATGTCCAGAGTGTGCTCCTGAGTCTACAAAGTCTCTTGGGTGAACCAAACAAGTAGGCACTTTATGAGCTCAACTTAGCCTGGGAATACAATACTAACAACACAAATAGTGCGAGCCCGCTGAACGCCCAAGCTGCAGACCTCTGGGACTCTGACCAGGAGGAGTTCAAACGCCATGTTCTAGCTCGACACAAGGACCTTGATGACGAGTAGACTCACAAATATCATGTTTGAACATTGTGGTTTGCGTCGACTTATGAGATCAACACCTATCCTCAAATAGAGGAAGGTGTGGACAACGCACGACAAATGCATACTGGCCGGGTTCATTGGGAAAGGAGTTTTCGTTTTTCTTTGGGGTTATTCTCATCTATTATTCATTTTATTTTTATTCCCGACCGAGTATAGGCGCGTGCAGCCCTGATTTTGCACCCGCAACTTGTACCTTCTTGATGCCCTTTCTTGTTTTCTCTATGTCCCTTGAAAACTTGTACAAGTGGTAATGAATTTCTGTACTGTGTATTCCAATTTAAATTTGGATCTAATTATCCGATTCCAGGCTGTACTAAGCTTGCCAGACTGGCTATCAAGCTAATGGCAAATATAGACGTTGCCAGTATCCAGATAGGTACTACCCATCTATAGACTTCTACACCTGGGCATCTATGGATGGATTAGTGGAAACTGACAGCTGGGCAATTCGAGTGATGTCTTAGGTTGTCTGGTGGTACCTACATAAAGAGTGTTCAACAGTGCAATATTTCTGTGGTGAACTGACACTTAGAAGTATTGACTATCGCAAAGTGGAAAGATTGAGAATTGAAGTTATGCATTCAAATTTTGAGAACTTTTATGATACTATTTAGGTCAATGTGATTCAAGTCGAGATTCAGATTGAAGACCAATGGTAGTATCACACTGACAGAATCAAGAAGTGCTAATATACGATTTCTCATCGGTGATGAGCATGCCCGCAATCGCCGCGCTGGTAAAGGTACTCAGCGCACCGGTGATCATAGCACTAAACGCCACACGCGAGACATCGGCACTACGACCGGGTGAGATCTGCGAGAGGACACCAATCTGGTTACCCAGGGAGCCAATGTTGGCGAATCCACACAGCGCATATGTAACAATCAGGCGAGAGCGATCCGAGAGGGAAGCGTAAGTAGCATCAGTTTGGAGGTCGTTATATGCAACAAATTCGTTCTAAATGGAAGAATTGTTAGAAATAAAGCGTCCTTCACTCAAAATTTCTTTTATCATAAACATACCGAGATAATTTTGAGCCCAATCAGCTGGCCAACCTTGAGCAGATCATCGTTGTCCCGGGATACACCAAGCAAGAATGCAACAGGGTAGCAGATATAGCCCAGAACAAGCTGCAGAGTCAATGGAGGATCATCGATATTGATATAACGGCCCCACCAAGTAAGCAGACCGTTAGCAAGACCAATCAGGGAAATGATACAGAGAAGCGTGGCACCCATCATAGCCGCAATCTTGAGACCAAGCCAAGCACCAGTAGAGAAAGCGTGAAGGGCATTCGACGCTTTATGCTCCTCATTATCAGGGATAACGACCCGACCTGCCGTCAAAGTTTCTTCCTCTTCAGGCCATCGAAGCTTCGAACAAGCCAGTGAAGCAGGAATACTCATAACGCACGAAGAGACCAGGGCCTGGGAACTCACACCCATAGCGATATATGCGATAAGAACACTACCAGCGATAGTTGCAAAGCCGGATGTCATGACCTGATGCATTTCGGCAAGAGTCATATGTGCCACGAATGGGCGGACTAACATCGCCGATTCACCTTGTCCGATGAAAGGCGAAGCAGCCGCGACGACTGCCTCGGCTCCAGAGACGCGCATACTCCAGAAGAAGAACACGGCGAACTTTCCGACGAACCATTGTAAAACACCGATATAGTAGAAGAGCTGTACGACTGAGACGAAGAAGATAATGGCAGGAATAGTGCTGACAAGGAACCAGGCACTTGGGTCGATGGGACTGGTCATGTCATAGAAGTCTTGGGCAGTTAAGAAAACCACACCATCGGATGCAAAACCTAAGAGATCACGGGCGAGGGTAGCAACGAAATTGAAAATGTCGTATCCTGCACCACTGCGAAGTACGAATAGTGCAACTAGGAATTGCACGAGCATTCCCACGATGACGGTGTGCCATACAATCTGCTTCCGGTTTCGCGATGTGAGCCATAGAAGGAAGATGAAGACTGCCAGACCAAAAAGGCTCACTGCACGGTCTGCACGATTATTTCCTTGGGTGGTAGGAGAAGCAAATGCGCCGATCAGGATAGTTCCGATGCACACGAGAGCGCTCGCAGGTAGTCGTAGCTTTTCCGGGATGAAGTTGACAACGGGACGAGCGGTATATGTCCACACAAAGAACAACGGTCTTGTGATGATGGAAATCGGGACATAGAAGAAGATTATACGTAGTGTGATGGCGAGGTAGAGGAGGAATGGAATGATCCAATTCTTGTCATGTCGATGTAGAACCAAGCTAGCGATCCACCAGCTAGCAAAGCGCATAAGTCTCTGAAGAAGAAAAATGTTGCTAGATGTGATGAATAGCTAACTCACCCGGTAAATAGAAACCAAACAACAGCGTGCGCAATATGTCTCCAGTTCCTTGTTATGCGACGGTGCCATGGCCTTGGCGCTGGCTGCGAGTCTGCTGCCTCGGCATCCTTCTCGTTGGGACTGTTCCCTTTGTTCAATGGGCTTGGATCGGGTACAACGTCTTTCTCAAAAGACAGCTCATTGCAATAAACCACCTCCTCTTCATGACCCTGTTGCGCAAAAGCTGTGTGGTGGTGATGCGTATGCTGGTGCTGATGTTCGCTTTGCAGCGCAGGGTCTAAATTGGGCGTATCTTGGGACTCCATTGTCTTCTATGTCGGTCGTAGATGAGCTAGTAGGTTATAATGAGTAAAGGTAATGATAAATGTCTGGCTTTCGCGTTGCGATTCGTTTTCGTCGCAGTATTTGTTGTAAAAAAAAGGCGCTCATGCGATCATTTCTGTGTGCTTGTGGAAGAAGCAACAACCCAGCGCTAGCACAAGGCAGTAATTACTGCTGCTAGGTCTGAAATCCGTAGGTATATGCAAAAATTAGGAGATCTGCCCACACAGCAAGGGTAGGGGAGAGCTTCTAGTGCAAGTAAAAAAAAAGATTGAAAAAAATCTCGGCGCCAACATCTCGGTAAATTCAATCTGGAAGATCCATAGTGTGGCATTTAGCTCATATTATTAAAAGATCCCTATTGGATAATTTAAATTTTAACTCATCAACCTTTCTGCGGCTGGACTTTCTACTATAGTATGGGGAAGTTGATAAGGATAGATTTCCATGTGTAAAATGGTGTGAAGGAAGCAACATCGGGGTAAATCATTTCCAAATTGTTACATGATTCTTATTTTTTCCATTTCTCATGTTAGTGCGAGCAAAGATATGTCTCTCTTGAGACCCATGTATGTAACCATATTAGACCCGGTGGATGCAAGAAAATGGCCATGGCGCACTTAGCTCGGAGCTTTAGTACGGTTCAGGGCTCTTTCTCCTTGCCACCTGGGCCCTGAATCGCCCTGAATGGATGATTGGCGCTACCAGATACCCTATTAAGGGCTTGGAATCTCCGCACCCGTGGGCCTCAAGTGCGGCAAGTGGGGAGCGTTGCAAAGGTTTTCGTAAGAAGATCGTGTGTCCTATGAGAGTTCTAATATTGTGAGTTTATTATTCATTTTGTTTAAAACTTGCAGAATCTCCCAGAAATACTTGTAGATTCAAGTTGGTTAGACCAGTTGTGGTATACATGAGTCCTCGTGTAGCCTTCATAGATGTCGTGCAGTATCATTGTAGACTCTTTGTGATCCACAACCCCAGAAATTCGTCTATGTGTCTGGTCTTGAGAGAGAATTAGAAGTCTTAGCACCAGTGAAATTGAAGGGTTGGTCATACCAGTTTTTGCTTGTACGACAATTCCAATCCAAGAGTTCAATATCAAACGATATCTTGCTTCGCTTAATCTAGTTCAAAATGTTATCCAAGGGTTTGATCGAGTTACACAGTTCCATCCTCATTACCTTACACAGATGCTCTACGGTTGAATCCTAGAGTTACTGCTACCAATTCTCTTTGAATTTTGCATGGAAAATCTCGACATCTAAATTCGATCGTGTGTTTGCTCTTTTCTTTTCTTTTTCTTCTTTTTCTTCTTTTTTTTCTTGGATGGGGCCGTGGTTAGACACGGAGGACACACTCTTTTGGCTCAGATCTGACCCACTCACGTTGTTGGAACTAAGCCGGATACCTTCCGAACATTTGAACGGTCTATTGGGAGTGACCGTATGGATCTCATCTAAGTATGTATTACTGAAGATTGCCTCTGATTGTAGATTCAAGTTAGCACTTGACTCTTGAGCACAGCCTGAGATCTTCAGGCTCGAACCTGAGGAGTCCTACCTATCATACTACTCAAGTGCTATCACTACTATTCACTAGTAGTATTGCTCGATTCACTCACTATGACGATCATTTAAACATTGAGTAAAACTCTGAGTCATTACTAGTATTACTATTATGCACTTGAATGACGAGTCGGCAGTCACAACTTCAAGTTGAAGGATAGTAGGTAGTATAAGTGGTACTAGTACTAGTGAGGTGACCTCCGAGTCGGGAGTCGGACATCTGGAGTTAAATAAATATCACTGAGGGATTACCTGGAAGGATGAATGGATAGGACGATGTAGAAAAGTTAACTAACTGAAGAAAACTTAGTTTGGATCCACTGAGGCTCATAAGCTTGGAAGTATAGACTATGGAGTCTTGCAGAAAATTGAAGCTGCGAAGCGCTGGTCAGCCGAAAGCGGAATGTCAAATGGCGGGGTGCCCCTCTCTTCAGGCCGCCCATATCTCTGGACTTGAAGCAAGCTGCAAGTCAACTCTGCTCACCTCAAATCTCCATTCAAATCAACAAATCATGACAAGCGATAAAAATCTTGAATGGGAATTGGAGGAAGGCCTTCCTCAAGTCGAGGACCCATTCATTCAGCAATATTTGAAGGGTCGTGACGCGCTTATCACAGAGGAGCAGAAACAACGTCACGGTAAGATTCAATGATCGCAACGAGAGATAAATTATGCATACTAAATAGCAGTTGAAGATGCTACTTTTCGCAGGACACTCTCCCCGATTGCTGCACGGGCTTGTCGGATTGTATCTCAGATCCGGGCTCGTGAGCACAATGAGGTCTGGACAGCTGGATTAGACCCCGCTGCGGCTCATCAGTCAGATGAGATCCTCTACCCAGGTGTTATGTTTCACCATGCAAAGGGTCGAATGGAAAATACAAAGCTATGGAAGATTGTGGAAAAAATGCCCAAGGGATCTTTATTGCATGCTCACATAGACGCGATGTTCGATATTGATTTCTTACTTGATCAAGCTTTCTCCACGGCGGGAATGCACATCGCAGCACCAGCTCCACTGATCACTCCAGAAGACTACGAAACTGCACCCTTCATGTTTAGATTCTCATCTCAGTCGCATACAAGCTCTGATCAACCCGCAATTTGGTCCGACAAATACGAACCCACGACACTGATTCCCCTTGAAACAGCCGCATCCTCATTTCCTAATGGTGGAGAAGCTGGATTCCGGGAATGGGTCAAGAGTCGGTGCATGATTATGCCTGAGCACTCGTATCAGCACCACCATGGAGTAGATGCGATTTGGGCTATCTTCAAGAGAACTTTCACAGTTATCAACTCAATTCTGATGTATGAGCCCATTTTCCGAGTCTGCTTCCGTCGAATGCTGGGGCAGCTTGCGGCTGACGGGATTCGATACGTTGAATTTCGCATCGTATTGAATCCTCTGTATCAGAGAGAGGGGAGTGATGAAGCCGAACCTGACAGAACAGAATTCTGCCGGGTTTTTGAAGAAGAAGTGGAACGTTTCAAAGAGACCGAGGAAGGGAAGAGCTTTTACGAGGCACGAATCATTTGGTGTAGCTTGCGCGCCCTCTCGAATCAAGACATCGTCGAAAGTATGAAGCAGTGCATCTCAATCAAGGAGCAATTCCCAGATTTGATCTGTGGGTATGATCTTGTCGGGCAAGAAGATGCTGGGAGGTCTTTGAAGGATCTTGTGCCGTTGCTGTTTTGGTTCAAAAAACGCTGCGCGGAGGAAGGCCAAGATATTCCATTCTTTTTCCACGCCGGAGAAACACTTGGGGATGGTGACGCGGCTGATCAGAATCTTTTCGATGCTGTATTGCTAGGGACAAGGCGCATTGGACATGGTTTCTCCCTGTTCAAACACCCACTCCTTATTGATTTGATCAAGGAGAAGAAAATCCTGGTTGAATGTTGTCCCATTTCCAATGAGATCCTTCGACTGACGAGCTCTATCAAATCTCACCCATTGCCAGCGATGTTATCCCGTGGCGTTCCTGTATCTCTTTCCAACGACGACCCTGCCATTCTTGGTCACGGGAAGAACGGATTGACACATGACTTCTGGCAAGCTTTGCAAGGCCTTGAAAACGTGGATCTCGCTGGGCTTGCAATGATGGTCCAGAATTCAATTCGGTGGAGCTGCTACGAGGATCAGTCGACAGCCGAGTGGAAGGCCGAAGTTGGGGAGGGGATCCTGGGAGAGGGACTTAAGGCTTCCCGTTTACGAGAGTGGCACTCGGATTTTGAGAAGTTCTGTGAGTGGGTTGTAATGGAATTTGCGGAGTTTGATGACGATGATTGAATCAATGTTAGATACTGCCATTCTTTTCGAAATTCAAGCCATCAAGGCACCTTAGAAGCTGAGTTGTTATGTCAAACAGGACATATATGAACTACAATCTTCCAGGCTGAAACATGCACATGTGCTTCTTCTCCCAATTTACTCATAGGCGTGCACCGACTGGTGATCTTAGTTCCCGGCCATATGGACCGACATTGACTTCGAGTGACTCTACTCTACAAGCTTCAACCCCTTTCCCGAGCTCTACAACATTCATGTTTTGTCCAACTGTAGGAAAGTGGTCTAACTCTTCTTTTCTTTCACAATATGAAGGAAAGTGTAGGGAAACAATCGCCCTACATGGCGCCATAGTAGATAGGCTGCGAGCCTCAGGCATCTAGAACACTGCTGCAGGGTTATGTAATCGGACAGTCAAACTAAGAAATTTATTCCAATTCTCATTGTCTATCTAATCGAATATTGACCTATAGAGCTGAAATTTTGCCAGAAAATATTCAAATTGCCAATGCAGTGATTACGATTCTTAACAACTGAATCTTGGACGAGAGAAGGATCCACGTAGATCTGCAACGCTGCCCAATATACTCCGTACGGAGTAGCAACTTTGAAGTCCATTTAAATATTCCCATATTTTGCGGGTATAATGGGATACATATCCGTAGAGATTAAAAGAAAGCCCAGACGATCTCGAATAGATTAGTTATCTTTTCAAATACACCGAATTCGGTTCATTCAGTACATAATCCGAAAGTGTCATCGGCACAAGAGCATTTCAGTTTGTTTACAGCGTGGTGTGGAGCCGCCTGACTGGGCGGATCACTTATCGCCTTTATCAGCTGCCCACTCCCACTCCGCACGTCATTGAATCCTCTCCTTCACCAACTCCCTCCGGGGAACTCATTAATAATTTCGTGCTTCTCTTGCTTATAATGTCGGGTATTCGGTGATCCTTTGCCTTTGCATATCTGAGCGATCCTAGCTCTTCCAAAATGGCGTACTTTCTACCTTCATTCTTTCAAAAGCGGCTGCTCAAATATGCCATCTCCCGCTTGGGACTCGTCGACACAGAGGCCCTGGATCTGGACAACTTGGGAATTCGCTGGGGACAGAGGAGCACAGTTGAGTTGCGTGATATTGGCTTAAAGCTGGAGGTAAGTATGAAAAGAAACCGTGGGGACTTTGGGAGCGTCTATTATCCCCCTTGTCATATCATAAAGATACGGAAATTCTGATATGTTTGCATCTTCACAGAAACTAGCGACTCTCGTCAACCTTCCTACGACTTGGAACCTTCTTTCTGCCCGAATCCAGCTACTCAGAATCACCATCCCGGCCGATATCTACAGCAGCGGAATCATCTTCGAAGTGAACGGTATTCATGTGCATCTGCGATGCTTGTCAGATGAACCATCATCAGGGACGCATGGAAAATCAAAGCCACAGTCTCATCCCAGTCCCGGGATACACGGATCAGGGGAGGGCCAGATTATACCCACACCGTCGAATCTCGCAGAGTCTTTCCTAGAGGCTGAGCCCCAGGAGGAAAAAGAGGAACTGCAAGCAGCTATCACATCACAATCTCATGTATTACATCAAAGATCATCATCTGCAGAAGAGGAGGATGAAGATGAAGAGCTTGGACTTGGAAACGACACACTGTCCCTTCCAAGTTTTGTTGCTGGATTCCTTAAGGGCGTGGCAGATCGGCTGCAGGTGAGGATCAAGGATCTGTCTGTACGGCTGGACATGGAGTTGAAGCAGGACGCACCATCCAAAAGACAACCAGAGGAAAAGCCAGATGTTGTCTCCTTTACTCTGAGTGTGGGTGAGATTGATGTTTACGATATTTCTGGATTCATGGCTCCCGTGAACGACTCTCTACCTGTTCGAGAAGGAAAGAGGCCGGTATCCTTAATTGATATCAACCTTGGTCTTGTTGCAGATCCATCCGTGTTTGCAAATTATTCGCGTTTCATGGCGCCTGTCTCTCCGACGACAACTATGCAATCCAAGGAAAGCCAAGCATCAAGTAGAGCGCCCTCGCCCCCTCTCTTGGATTCTCCAGGCTCAGAATCCGCGCTTGCAATGACGAGATCAACCATTTTCGGGCCACCACCACTACTCAGTCACGAATACAATGCAGACAACGAGGTTGAAGAATCGATAGTACTTTCTCACGATGGCCGTTTCTCCGACGCAGAATCGGAAACGGGAAACCCATACGACCGTTACCTTGAAGACTCTCAGGTTTTTGGAAATGATGGCCAGTTTGGAGATAGCCCTGGATATCTGCAATCCATGCTTGATACTCAATCCGATATTTCCGATTTGGAACAGTACGAAAGGCAGTATTCCGAACGGTATCGAATGGATGGGGGAGATAGAAGCTCTTATTTGAGAAGCCATTCATTCCGTACCAACGAAGACTCGCCAGAAAATGAGCCCTTGGAATATGGACACAGCTCTGTGGATTCGGAAAATCTAGGTGGAATTTCAATTCGTGGATCGCGCCATGAACCTCAATTTGAGTCCACGGCAGAGGACGTGCCCGAACCACTGTATCCTTCCTATCGTCATGAAAGCCCGGCTATGAGTCGACTGGATGATTCAAGAAACTTGTCACAGCCTCCTGCACCACCCTCCGAGTCTGGAAGTGTGGCATCGGAATCAGCCGCGCCCAGTGTAGATCTCATAGAGTCCAAGTACTTTTCTCATGATGAGGCGCAGAGCTTATACATGAGTGCTATGAGCCATGGTGATGGTCAAAGCTTCATCCCAAACATGCCAGGCGCATGGGACTCTTTTGGATCTGATCAGCAGCAGTCATACCATCCTTCCGTAGACCAGTCCCAGACTGAGGATGCGGATGGTTTACGATCCAGTCAGGATATGCAAGATGAGACGACGGTATCGACACCCAAGTTAACCGGCCCAACGGACTCCTATTTCAGTGATCAGAGACGTTCCGATGATCAGACAATATCGCAATCTGAACTACAAGACAAAAATTTGACCGCATCTTCTGCATCGAACAAGGTGACTGAGATTAAGAAGTCTGTCTTCAGTATTGACAAGATATTGATTTGGATACCTTCCCCAGTCGAGAATGAATCTGTAGAACATCCATCCCCTCAGCTGTCTTCCGCAGGAGCAGACGCAGATTCCAATGATCTTGCATATGGTGTCGAGGAGAGCATGTTCGCTTCCAAGGCATACGCTTCAACCAAGTTTCACAAATTGCCAGTCGATTCTCGGACGCTCCCTGAGACGGACAACTCAGGCCACCGCCAGAATCCCAGCATCGATGACCGGCATAAATTGGAGGTTGAAGTGTTTTCAGCTGCAGCTCATTTTGACATAGCCACTGGCTGGTTGTTGATCAAAGCAGCACAACTGATGATATCACAAGTTGCTAATGTCCCAGCGAATGATCAACCTCATGAACCATCGGCCACAGACGCAGCTCCCCAACAGACACCCTTGAATGTAACAATTCACAAAATCTCTCTCAAGTTTGTTGAGCATGTACCGGGTCATCCATATTCACCTGCATATCCTGATTCTCTGCCCTTGAGCCAACCCATTCCATCGGAGGATACTGTTCTCCAGATTGGAGTGACGGAACTCAAGATGAATTTGTCGGCAGATGGGAAGCGAACTCATCTCGGTCTCACCGTCTCGAAATTTAACTTCGGATTTGCTTCCGAGGATTTGATATCATTCAATGAGTCCCTCAAAATGCGTGAATCGACAAGAGATCTTACAACATCCTCCCAAAATGACATCTCTCTATCATTAGTAAAGTCGGCGGACTCCATCAAGGTGGAAACTAACACCCTTCCTATTCACATCAACCTCAACATACAGCGATTGGAAGAAGTTTTGGGCTGGGTGGGTGGATTGAGTACCATCCTCGAACTCGGGAGCTCCATATCCTCTGCGTCTACAATGAAAGGAGGAAACAAAGTTCCAAACAAACGGCCACGTGGTGTTCATTTCGAGACTCCAGCCCCAGAAAATGACAAGGGATCCACATCTGCAGTTCCAGTCAAGGTCAACATGCGACTTGGTGGAATCGTCCTGGACGTCACGGGTGAAACCCATTACTTAACCCTTTCCACAACCGCCGTGAAATTTGTCAGCAGATTCGAGGGAATTGGCATTCAAATTGACAAAGCAAGCCTCAATGGGCCACTTTCTCTTCATGATTTATCAGACTCACCAGCCAAAGTGACCCTGAACAACATCCGTGTCGAATTTCTCTTTGCCCCTAAAGAAACCGACCTTGATCGCTTGTTGACCCTTATCACTCCATCTCAAGACAAATATGATGACGATGACGATATTATGGTCGACACTCTTCTGCGTCAAAGGCGACAGGGATCTGTGCTTCGCACGACAATCAGCGGTTTGAAAACAACGGTGTCTAGTATTGAGGGCCTAGCTCCTCTGGCAGCCCTGGGAGCAGAGTTGGGTCGGCTTTCAAATGTCACTAAATATCTCCCGGAAGATGACCGTCCAGGTCTTCTTACCCTGACTCTGGTTCGCGAGTTCAACGTCAATGTTCATGTCGGAGGAGATGTTGGAAACATGAATGCTCGTCTAACCAATGTGGAAGCTGCCTGGATCAGCATGCCTTCTCTTATTGCGACTCAGATCAGTAGCATTATTCTCGTTCGAAACGAGACTGAAGAGCTTGTGGGTGAAGCCTTGCTTCCCGAGAAAGCTCAAGGCACAATTCAGCCTCAGCCCCCTGTCTTCATGGCTCGGTTTATCCCGGACGAAATGGATCCAACCTTCAAGATCAAGCTCCACCATCTTCGCGTGGAATATACCGTTCCTTCAGTTATGGCATTCCTTGGGCTGGGCCACGATACTACGGGGGCAGACTTGACCAGCGAAATGGCGAGCTCGATTGCCAATCTTGCTGAGCAGTCCATTCGAGCGACTGAGATGTCATGTCAGTCTCCGACGATATCAAATGCATCCAAATCACCCGCAAAACCCATGAACCTTGCACTTGTGTTCAGAGACTCTGTTATTGGACTAAATCCTCGAGGTTCGCCAGCAAATGGATTGTTTGTTCTTTCAAATGCTAAATTCAGTGGTACGATGCACAGCCAAGAGTCATCCGAAGCCACATTGGACATCAGGAAAGCGACCGTCATGATCATTGACGACGTGTCAAATGTTGGCCGGACGGACAATCTTCATCAGCGCAAATCTGCCGTCACCCACAGCGATCAAGCATCGGCTTATATTGGCGAAGGATACGTCCCGGTGACGACTATCTCCTCAGCCACCGCTGTGGTGAAGGTGATGCAACTGGCCACCGACGGAACAAAGTCCCTCGATGTTGAGTTCAGGGATGATCTTTTGATACTCGAGACATGTGCCGACTCTACTCAGACCCTAGTTGGTATTTTGAATGGCTTGCAGCCTCCAACTCCGCCAAGTGTTGTGGCCAAATATCGAACGGAAATCATGCCAATTACGGATATGATAGCTTCTCTTACAGGCGATGCGTTCTCAGCCGACGGAAACCTTCCCGCTCAGGGGAACAGTGACATAGACCTCGACAACGAGGAATATCTCCTGGATGACCAGCTTAAGAGTGAGGCTGACTACGTTATCGATTTCTCCCCACAGAATAGCTCTGGAACTGACGAGGAGCCTGAACTTCTGGGAGTGCCCGATTCTGATGAACTCCTTGACAGCTTCCATTCTCAGCGCCAGGTCTCGTCTAGCATCTCAGAACTAGAATTTCGGGAAGACCACTTTGCCAGACAGTCTGCTGTCGGCGGCACTGCTCACCGATGGGACTCGACTCACAACACATATGGTCTTTCTAATGACCTAAAACTTCAACAGAGCCCTCTTCGTCTGAGAGTACGTGACATGCATATTATCTGGAACTTATTTGATGGCTATGACTGGCAAAGAACCCGAGATACCATCTCCAAAGCAGTCAGGGACGTCGAAACCAAAGCCACAGAGCGGCGAGCGCGGGCTACTCGATTGTCACCCGAGGTCGAAGAGGAGGAAGAATCTGTCATTGGTGATTTCCTCTTCAACTCTATCTACATCGGCATTCCAGCGAACAAGGACCCACGTGAGCTTCACCGTGAAATCAACAGAGACATCAATGATTTGGCAAGTGAAACCGGAAGCTATGCGACGACCACCACGGTTACAGGCGCTACTAGTCGTCCGGGTGGTCGACCAGAAAGAGAGAAGAAGCTGCGTCTTCACCGAAGCAAACATCATAAAATGACATTCGAGCTCAAGGGTGTCTGTGCTGACTTGGTCGTGTTCCCACCGGGCTCCGGAGAGACTCAAAGCTCCTTGGATGTGCGCGTGGGAGATCTGGAAATATTCGATCATGTGCCTACTTCGACTTGGAAGAAGTTTGCGACCTACATGCACGAGGCTGGAGAGAGAGAAAGTGGAACGAGTATGGTTCATCTTGAAATTCTCACAGTCAAACCTGTTGCAGAACTTGCTGCTTCGGAGATTGTCCTCAAGGTAAGTTTTCATATTATTTATGGGATATATTCTGTTTTGCTGTATGACAGGATTCTAACATCTTCTTAGGCCACTATTTTACCTCTTCGCTTGATTGTTGACCAGGATGCTTTGGAATTTATGAGTCGCTTCTTTGAGTTCAGGGACGAGTCCGTCGAAGACGTTGGGACCCCAGGAGATGTTCCATTCTTACAGCGAGTTGAGGTGAATTCGATCAAGGTGAAGCTAGACTTCAAGCCCAAGAGGGTGGATTACGCTGGACTCCGATCCGGCCGTACGACCGAGTTCATGAACTTCTTCATTCTGGAAGAATCCGATATGGTTCTACGACATGCCATTATTTATGGCGTGTCTGGGTTTGATCGTCTCGGCGTAACCCTGAATGACATCTGGATGCCTGATGTCAAACGTAACCAGCTACCTGGCGTTCTCGCAGGTGTTGCACCTCTCCGCTCACTAGTCAATGTGGGTGGTGGTGTAAGGGACCTGGTCGTTGTTCCAATGCGAGAATACAGGAAAGATGGCCGCATCGTCCGCAGCATCCAGAAGGGGGCATTGGCATTTGCCAAAACCACATCTAATGAGCTAGTTAAGCTGGGTGCCAAGTTGGCCATTGGCACTCAGACTGTTCTTCAGGGTGCGGAAGACCTGTTGACCTCACCCAATGCCCCTGTCAGTGCTGCGGATGACGAGCGAGATGATGAGGAAGAAGTCAAGAAGATCTCTCTTTATGCCGATCAACCCATCGGTGTGGCTCAAGGTCTTCGGGGTGCTTTCCGAGGACTGGAACGAGATCTTCTTCTCGCCCGGGATGCTGTGGTCGCTGTTCCCGGTGAGGTTGTCGAGAGTGGAAGCGCCAAAGCAGCGGCCAAGGCTGTTTTAAAGCGTGCTCCGACAGTCATCCTGCGGCCTGCCATTGGCATATCCAAGGCCGTGGGCCAGACCCTTCTGGGTGCTGGTAACTCATTGGATCCAAGTAACCGGCGAAAAATGGAAGATGTAAGTTGCTATAATCCTATCGCGTTTCTCGAGGGGATAACTAACTTGTCTTAGAAATATAAACGCCACTGAGACTCTCTCTTGCTTTCCGATGATCTATGATGATTCTTCGCATTTTGCTCTTGTTTCTTTTTCTCATCTTATTCAGGTCTTTTCGATGTTTCTTGTTATCTTGTTTTTACTCGTAGATACACCCCATTCCTTTGCTGCGATGATACCACCGTCGGAACTTTAAGTTGGAAATATGACCATTTCAAATTGCTGCTCTGAATGCATGATACGGGAGTCATGGATATCTGTTGTTATGCAATTGCTATTGATCTTATATTTATCAATTGATGGGTTGCACATAGAATGACTTGCATCAATTTAAGTTGAACCCGTCCACCAGTATACCTCCAGTGCTACTAGTATTGTCCAACCTTGGAACGGACTAGGTACCTATTTCGGCCCATTTAGCATTTGCGGCTTACATTTAGCTTTAGATGATTCAATTAAACAACTTTATCCAGCAAGAACTAAACCCATAGACTTTCAAGTGTTGATGTTCAAGTTGATATGGAGATGAAAATGCTTGGCGTATATTAATGGGGGATAACGCCCAACAAGGCTATGTGATCCGGGGAAGAACATCGCTTGAACTTTGAGATCGGGACTTCCTCCATTCTACTTGTAACAAGCTTGACTCCCACCTTGAGCACCCACTGTTGTGCTCCATTCCCGTCGAAATGCAGGCATTACGACGAAGCCACACGAAACTTCGTGGCCATGGTCCGCTACCATGCACCGCGTGGATCCTCGCAGCACGCGTCCAAAACAGACCTGGTCTCCAAACCCGGGCAAGTTCATCCGATTCATCTCAATCGCATTCTGCGAAAGGATTCTCGCGAACTCTAGGCATCGTCGCAGCGACGATGACATTGACATTTCTGGGGACCAAATTATGGGATTCCCGATCGGCGGCAGCACCCGTCCAACTTGAAGCTGCCAAGAGCGCGAAATATGCCGATAAGAAGACGATGCTGATTGTTAGTATCCAAACCTTACTCTACGGATGAAATTACAATCATATGATTAACTCTTTAATCACAGGCAGTTGATCGTATTCGCCAAGCATTAGGCGATGATCGAGTCAGTTTAGACGAAGATGACATCGAGGTTCACGGGTACTCTGAATGGTCGACTTCAAATACATCGGAGAGACCAGTTGCAGTTATAACACCACGCAGTACTGAGGAAGTATCTTCTATCGCAAATATCTGCACCGAATACCGTGTTCCCATGATACCGTTTGGTGCAGGCTCAAGCGTAGAAGGAAACTTCTCTGCGCCGTTCTCGGGTATATGTATTGATTTGTCCCACATGAACAAGATAGTATCTTTTTACGAAGAAGATATGAACGTCACAGTTCAAGCTGGGGTGCGATGGATTGATTTGAATGACGAGATCCAATCGACCGGTCTCTTCTTACCAATGGATCCTAGTCCAACAGCTTATGTTGGGGGAATGGTTGCTACGAACTGCAGTGGTACTAATGCGATGAGATACGGTACTATGAAAGACTGGGTTGTCAATTTGACAGTCGTGCTACCCGATGGACAGGTTCTCAAAACAAAACGTCGTCCTCGCAAGTCTTCTGCTGGGTATAATCTCAATGCTTTGTTCACAGGCTCCGAAGGTACATTGGGGATCATCACAGAAGCGACTCTGAAACTTGCTGTGATTCCAGCGGAAACAAGTGTTGGAACTGTGACTTTCCCGACAGTCAAAGATGCTACTGCTGCCGCTTCAAAGCTCATCCGAGATGGAGTTCCGCTAGCAGCTCTGGAATTCATGGATGAAGTGCAAATGCAAATTATCAACAAGAATGGCGGGGCTGGGGGTCGCCTATGGACGGAACTACCAACTCTATTCTTCAAGTAAGAAGAACTTTCGCTCCTTCTGCTTAGCTTGGATGAGAGCGACAAATTACTGACGGTCTGCAGGTTTACGGGAACAGACGTGGAGATACAGGAAAGCATCCAGCGAACTCAGAAAGTTCTTCCTTCGTATAAAGGCGACAAGCTAGAATTTGCATCATCCAAGACTGACCGTGAAAATCTTTGGGCCGCAAGGAAAGAAGCTATCTGGGCCATCATTGCCACCGGACCTGAAGGCAGCCAAATCTGGTCAACTGATGTGGCTGTTCCAATTTCACGGCTGGCGGAGATTGTTGGTATGTTAGACCTTGCACGCTCTCAACCTTGCAATGATTAAGAAGAGGTTACTAATTTTATATTTTTATAGAACTCTCAAAGAATGAGTCTGGGGCGCTGGGCTTGTTCTCCACAGTTCTGGGGCATGTGGGAGATGGTAATTTCCATCAAGCAGTTATGTATGATCCTAAGGATCCTGAACAATATCAGGCCGTCAAATCTTGTGTGTCTCGGATGATGCATAGAGCTCTTGAGATGGAAGGGACTGTTTCGGTAAGTTCTTCGGTTCTCGAGACCGTAGCTAGGTGATACCTTGTTTAACATGCTCATAGGGAGAACATGGGATAGGACTTGGCAAGAAGGTTTGTGATGTAATACAAAAGAGACTGGAGGCACTTACTGACCTTATGTTTTAGGGATATTTGAAAGAGGAACTCGGGGAATCGACTCTTCAATTAATGAAGACATTGAAGCGGAGCGTGGATCCACAGTATGCATTACCTTCCTCTCATGGTTCCATTGCCGATATTAACTTGAACTTTCTACAGCTGGATCATGAACCCCGGAAAGGTCTTTGATGAACTATGAAATCGACTTGAAGGCTTCATATGGATAGTAGTTATGCTAGGTGCTACTAGTAAGAGACTGCATATGTATGAGCGCAGATATCTTATGTGTAGCAACTCTGTCAAATTCAAGTTGGAACTATCAGCTATCTCGTACACATAGAAACTCAGCGCTTGAACTGAAGTTCCTAATATTGATAGGTTGCGATTCAATCTTGAAAGATCATCATCCAGCACATGAACATACTACCGGCTCCTGCTCCAGTCATAATCAGGGCTCAAAGAGTAGCCCGAATCGCACCAGTTCTTGCTTGGCTTGAATACCCTCTCAAACTATGCTTTATTCATAGTGACAAGCGAAAGTACTACGCTGTTGTCAGCCTGCTGATTCATTCCGGAATTTCTCTAGGCCCGAGGAGGCTTCGTGTCACCGTCAACGTCATCCTGTCCCTTGATTCTTCTCTATTCTTGATTCTCGTACCCATTACTATATTCAGTAAATATTATAATCAATATCATGCCTTTTCAAAATCTATCCTCTGACTCTGTGATCGCCGGGTGCACTAAAATCATACAAGCAGGCTTGGAAGGTAGCAAGCTTGCCCTTCAAAAATCAACCGATTTGACAACTCAGGTTGGTGTGTACCTCATGTATGAAAGCGGCGACGCTGATAAATCTATCTGGTAGGCAGCCAGCTGGGGTGCTCAGAACCGGACTTTAGCCATTTGTGCAGCTGTCGGCACCACTGGGGCTGTTCTTTTGGCTGCCCCTGGCGGCGCAGCTGCACCGATCCTTGCGGGTATAGGCTTCAAGGCAGGCGGCATACAAGCGGGTATGTGCGAAATTTCACCAGTCATTGATATGTTATCCATATCTTGTGACATCCTAGCCTATGCGACCATATACTTATAGAATACAGGGTCTATGGCCGCAGCATTCCATAGCTCGATTGGGAATGTTGCATCTGGGAGCGCCTTTGCTATAGTACAGAGTGCTGGTGCAGGAGGAAGTGGTCTAGCGGTTGTCAGTGGTGTTACGCAGGTGGGAGGTGCCGCAATGACTATGGGCAGCGCTGGCATAGCATGGGTCAAGGCTAAATTATAAATTTATTGTACTTTGACATTCCTATCAAAGGAAAGATACAAATTCATCATTATCACCTCGTAACCCTGGAAGCAGGCTAAGCGTGCCATAAGGAACAATGAAGAAGAGGGAAAGTGTAAGCGTGGACATAAAAAGCCCCACGTGACGCAACCTTTCAATACAATTCAACCCCTAAAATGAGGCCAAGCGGTATAGACTTTAGGCTATTCCATCACAGGGTTCAGCAAAGGATCTCCGTGTGTAAGTGGTGAAACTGATTTCGATCCTGGGTGTATACTGTAGAGACCTGCACCGTCCTGGGTGGATCCAAATATAGATGACTAAGTTTACACGTGATGCTGAGCTGACTCAACTTGGTGTCATGTGACTAGGGCGGTAGCCCTAGCGAGGACCCCGAAAGAGGAATATCGCACTTTTCGTCGCGCCGGAGCTCCACTCTCCAATCTTTAAATCACCCATCTTTTTCTGGATTGTCAAAGCGATTCCCCGAATTGCACCAGGAACTCGCGACAATGTAAGATTCCGCTCCAATAATCTCTGATTCTTTCAAATTACTGACAATTATGCAGGCTTATCCCCAAGGACGACCGCAAGAAGATCCACGAGTACCTCTTCCGCGGTATGTGACTCTCAACCTCACCCTCGCCTACGCTACTGGAGTTCTATATGCACGACATTCAGAATTTCGTAAGGACGACCTGGGACAAATTGACTGACTTTTATCTCTTACAGAGGGTGTCCTCGTGGCCAAGAAGGACTTCAACCTTCCCAAGCACGGTGACATTGACACCAAGAACCTCTATGTACGATGACCCGTTCCACCTACCAACTAAGCCTTCTTGGAGTTGCCCATGCTAATATTCAACTTTACTCTCTAGGTCATCAAGGCTCTTCAGTCCCTGACCTCCCGCGGTTACGTCAAGACCCAGTTCTCGTGGCAGTACTACTACTACACCCTCACCCCGAAGGGTCTTGACTACCTGCGCGAGTGGCTCCACCTCCCCGCTGAGGTTGTCCCTGCCACCCACATCAAGCAGCAGCGTTCCCACGCTCCTCCTCGCGGTATGATGGGCGGTGAGGACCGTGAGCGTCGTGCTCCTCGTGCTCCCCGTGAGGGCGGTTACCGCCGTCGCGAGCAGGAGGGCAAGGAGGGTGGTGCCCCCGGCGAGTTCGCTCCTTCTTTCCGTGGCGGTTTCGGCCGTGGCCGCGGTGCCGCTGCTCCCCAGTAAGGGATAGGCTTCGGTGCTCTGTCATCCGCTGCTCGGTCATCCTTGGGATCGATGTGGCCGGTATGAGTTCTTAAACGAACTGGTACTAGGCGCATCGTTAATACCCCCTCTGTCTGAGACCAACGGATACGGGAAAACAAAAAAGTTGAAACGAATGCCACTGGCTTGATGATGTATCTAGATTATTCAATGACACTATCATGATTCAGTGCCAAAACTTGTGCAATTGTAAACCTACAGTAGATCTCACCCATACTGGATGTAGTATGTCCCATATCATCATACTCGGGTAAATTATACCTATTTTCGCATTTATTCAAAATTTCAACTTCGTTACTAATCCAGACGCGAAGCGCGTCTTCTGATCCGGATCGATATCAAAGATTCTAAGTCAGGTTCAGACAGTCCTGGAGATGCGCAATACCTGGAGTGTGCAGCTTGTAGGTGCAGCATCTGACTTTTATTCCTTCAAGTTCTTCTGATCTTTTTCTTCTGGTTCTAGTGCTCATTGTTGTACTTTGTAACAACATTGTCTACACATGTGCATCTATTCAAGGTTGGCATCAAGTAGAATATGCCGATCTTTTACGCGCAAACTTGACTATCCTCCTCAAAATGAAGACCTATCATTGATTGCTTACTCCAACACTATGCACGTCAAACCATAGCCGATGAGCAGATCCCCACCTACTCCAATGTGGGGGATGTACTACATAGTATAGTACATTGCCATCGGCATGTCGGCAGGGTTATCGAGGGCGGACTTTGTCCGCAGTGTTCCCCGCTTCCTTATCAATTACCAAGAGCTATAGATTGGACGATTGTGTCTACATAAATACAAGTCGCTCCTCTAAGGTCAAGATGCAATCAATTCTACATGCGACTCGAGTAAGACCAAAGTTTCGAGTACTGTCGTTCCCAAGAACCATACCACTTTTTCATCCACTGATATACAAGCCGTTTTCAACCACAGTGTTTCGCACCATGTTCACAACAGACCTATCTGAAGCTGAGGTCTCAGCCTTGAGAGCAAACAAAGGGCGCCTTGCGAAGGATCTACATGAATCATGTCAGTGGGGATATGGAATTCGATGGGGAGAGTGAGTGTCTTCACCAGTATACATCAACATCATATACCAGAGCACTTCAGAGCTAACTAGAATCCATTTGGTCTTTTAGGGGAGCTACAGATACTGGAATGCAACGTCTTGCACTGTCTGAAGAAGATAAGAGCGTGCGAGATTGGTTTATTCAAACTATGAAAGATCTCAAATGCCAAATTACGATCGATGAGATGGGCAATATATTCGCAGTGCGCCCAGGTCGAAGGGCAGACGCTCCAGCTACTTTTATTGGTAGTCACTTGGATACACAACCTACTGGAGGACGCTATGATGGTATTCTGGGTGTTCTTTCAGGTGTGGAAGTGATCAAGAGGATGGACGAGATGGGACTGGAAACAGAAGGGGGAATTGGTGTTGTTAATTGGACAAAGTAAGACTATATTGGGCAATGCATTGACCA
Source organism: Penicillium malachiteum (assembly GCF_028827825.1). Lineage (NCBI taxonomy): Eukaryota > Fungi > Ascomycota > Eurotiomycetes > Eurotiales > Aspergillaceae > Penicillium > Penicillium malachiteum. The sequence continues at coordinate 6,231,264 of NW_026643095.1, forward strand.
TGAACGATATGCTAACTTGCATAGTGAGGAGGGAGCCCGATTTCCTGTCAGCATGATTGCTTCCGGTGTATGGGCAGAGTGCATTCCCCTACCACGTGCCCACGAACTGAAGGAGGTACCAACAGTCGCATCGTTACCGACGGCTAGCTCAGCACCAGAAACAATGAAGAGCGCTCTCGAGAAAATTGGCTATCTGGGCAGTGTGCCCTGCTCATACAAAACTACTCCAATGGCAGCTCACTTTGAACTGCATATTGAACAGGGCCCTCACTTGGTTTCCGCTGGGCAACGAGTTGGAGTAGTCACCGCAGTTCAGGCCTATCGCTGGTTCCGACTCAATGTGATTGGGCGAGATACACACACCGGAACAACGGCATTCGAGCACCGTGCAGATGCCCTGTACGCATTTGCGCAAATGATGGTGCGTGCAAGAGAAGTCGCTGCTTCCAAGGGCTGTTTAGCTAGTGTGGGTATTATCGAAGTGAAGCCTGGTAGTGTGAACACAGTTCCGGGCGCGGTCAGCTTCAGCTTGGATATCCGTGGACCAGAAACTGACCTCGTAGTCGAGGTTGAGAAGCAGCTACGGAGTGACTTTGACGCAATCGCCGCTGCAGAAGGAACAGGGATCGGCAAGCCGTGTCGTGTTGAATGGACGCTTGATTTTGACTCACCTGCTGTCAAGTTTCACCAGGATTGTATTAGTTGCGTTGAGGAGTCTGCTTATGCTGTAGTCACAGATGCACCGGTATCGGATACCAAGTCTCTTGTGCGACCAATTATGAGTGGTGCTGGCCATGATAGTGTCTTCACCTCTAAGCGCGTACCGAGTAGTATGATCTTCGTGCCCTGCAAGGATGGTCTGAGCCATCACCCGGAAGAATTTTGCTCTGCAGATGATTGTGCAACGGGAACATCTGTTATATTGCAGGCAGTTGTACGCTATGACCGAAAGCGATTTGCTTAAGACAAGCAGCACTCCAGGACGATCATATTTCAAATTCCCGATATCTCGAGAATTCAAACAAATACCTAGATCCAGTCCGCAAGCTTCAATCTCAAGTGCTCCAATTAAAATCACTAGTAGATGTTGAAAGTGTGTAAATAACTTCCAGTTGTGTTGAACTATAGCACGGGTGCTATATCCGGCATTACAATTTTTGAGAGCGTGCAAACGACTTGAATCAATACCGTATAAAGTATCAACCCGAATTTTGTCATAATACTTTTTAGCGAACTTGAGTCATTTCAATTTCCTAGTCTTACACCGTTGTCCTTTCGACATCTCCATATCCTGATGCAGCTGAAATTCATACATTCCGATATCCGAGACGGAACAAACGGAGCAAACTGGTTCCGAGTCCCGGATACTTACCCCGGACTTATGCAAACAACCGTGACACAACATGGAATGAGCCAAGTTGTAAGGCTAAAAAGCACTTCTTCCCTTTAACAATTTGTGACAACTTTTAAAAACTCGAGCACTCATATCAAAATGGTATCACTCGAATCAGTGCAGCAACATAATGCCAGCCTGAAGGATTTTGGCCCGAATCTAGTGGCAGTCTTTGGTACATTTACCTTACTTGTTTCAGATCAAGTTCAAATCCATCTCAGTTAAGCCTAGCTGACATGCAAACCAGTCGGTGGGACCAGCGGGATTGGGGAATCAACTGCCCGTGCATTTGTTCGGAATACTGATTCTTCTCGGGTCTATCTTGTCGGGCGCAATGAATCCCAGGCCTCTAAGATTATCGAGGAACTTCGTCAACTCGACCCGGATGGCCAAATCAGTTTTGTTCAATGCGATGCTACAAGATTGCACAGTGTGGATGACGCTTGCAAGTCCATCCAGGAGAAGGAAGAGAAAGTCAACCTACTCTTCATGACGGTCGGCACAATGACAACGAAGGGGCGAGATGGTACAGGCAATAAATCTTCGATACGAAATACGGCATTCTTTACTAATTCCTATTTTAGAAACGGATGAGGGGCTCGATAAGAAGCTTAGCCTTCACTATTATTCCCGGATGCGTTTTGCAACAAATTTACTGCCTCAATTGACCCGCGCTGCAAATGTCAGCGACACTAGTAAACAAGGATTAGGTGGCAATCTGTCGCGGGTTGTGTCTGTGCTGTCTGCAGGTTATGAAACATCCCTTCAGTTGGATGATCTAGATCTGAAGACTCATTACTCCCTCCGCAATTGCAGTAGCCATGCGATCACCATGAACACCCTGTTCGTGCGAGAGCTTGCGGCGGCACATCCCGCGACGACATTTATCCATGCCTATCCAGGCGGCGTGAAGACTGGGCTCATGCGAGAATTTGGCCCCCTTACCCGGGCTGCAATCAGTGCACTGGCAATTCTGGCCAAACCCTGGATGGTGCCATTGGATGAAAGTGGTCAGCGACATCTGTATGCCTCAACTAGTCCACGATTCCCACCGCGAGCCTCGGGAGAGGGCCCTGATGTTGCAAATGGGGCAGACGGCAAACAGGGCAGCGGGGCGTATCTATTATCGTGGGATGGATCCATTACTGGTAATAGAAAGATTCTGGAAGCGGCTGACGAGAATGAAACGGGAAAATTAGTGTGGAAACATACATGGGGGATCTTCCAGTCGATCTGTGGCGGTAACTAAGGATCCACGTATGTCGTCTTTGTTCCATATGCAACTCCACTTTATGTATTCCATACTCTTAACTTCATATATAGAGACCTTAAATCATCACAAAATTAATCAATGAATGAACTAATATTTCAAACAGGAATGAATGAATAGAATACTATCTCTTTAAAAACATCAAAATAAGTTTCTATTGCACTGATTGTTGCCCCGGATCACGTGGTCTCGCCTCCCAGCGGTTAAGATGGACCCGTGGATCTTCGTTGCAGAGACTTAGGATTTTCGGAGGCGAAATCGGATTTTTCCCGCCCGGACTGGCATATATCGTCCTTGTGCCCCCCTGCCGTGGCCTGTACAGCCAGACTACATCGTCTTGCTGCGGACTCGAGCGCAGGACAACTTCATTGACACTCATTTTCACTCCCCGAACGAGCAAAAAGCCCCCTTTGACTCACACATTTGCCACATCATGTTCGAGGATTTCTCCTTCTCGTCGCCTTCTTCACGGCCGACTCGTTTAGCGCTTGATGGAGACGATCGGATCATGGTCGATGGTGACAGTACACTGATCTCGCCATTATCATCTCGCTGTCCGTCGCCGACATCGCACCGCTTCCGTACGCTCTCGCGCTCGCGGTCCTCTTACTTTCGTTCTCAACAGCCGCCCCCAACATCCGTGCCATTTCCTTACGAATCCAAACGCCTCTCAATCGCGACTCTTACTCAGAAACTCCATGAACATACTCTCCAGTCTCCAAATGGCGAATCCCTCCCCGATCGCGGCCGCTTAGGGCAAGATGGACGACTTTCTGGTCAATATGCCGGCTATGTTCTTACCCCACCAGATACAGATCATGATGAAGATGGTCATTACACTTCATCACCTTCTCTCTGCTCAAACCCAAGCCCTACATCTATTCCCCCAGATTTTCCCTCTCTAGACGGACCCCCGGACCTGTCAAGTGATCCGTTCAATATCCGGCGGCAAAGACAACAGATCTCGCAATTACAATGCAACCAGGGTGACGTCGACGCGATCCGTCGAACAGTCTATTCCGAGGATGGCGAAGATGATTGTCATCCCAGTTCTTTACCACCACGATCTTCTCCACGTCGAAGGGCACTTACGCAACACCGCAGCAGGTTCGGGCCCGCAGAGCCATTGGGAGAATCTCGGGGGCGCAGAAAGAGCAGTTGCAGTGCTTTAATGTCTCACCGGATTGAAAAGAGTCATCATCCTTCGTTTGCGGGACGGGATGCCTCTAAACGGAATGAGCAGGGTCTTCGACGGAAGAGTATGGTGACTGCGGCGCTGGCGTCTGTAGTGGAGAAACCATGATGGCATTTCGCACTATATTCGTTGTATATATTTTCAAAATTGATACCCGATTCTCATTCTATTGAATATTTGACCTCAAATCATACTAGTATATCATCTACTGATCAAATTACTGGTGGGATTCATTGACATGAAACACCCGGGCAGCGGCAGCTGGAGACTCAGAAATGCTGGTGGCAATGAACTGTAAACGAACACGCTGCCGACTTCCGTAGACCATTATCCTGATTCGAGAATTGAGGACACGACTGGCCCCAGTATCCAGGGCTACAGCTGAGATTTCTTAGTCCGGTTTAGAATCTCTATGCAGCGCGTATGTTCGTTCAAATGTTCCCGGTGAACGTGGGTGCCTTGCTACCCGGACCCCGTATTCTGTCTAGACAGATATTATACCAGTGACTCGGATACCCAGGTGGTCAGTGGATAGAATCGATTCATCATTACTGGTGATGAGGCATACGTGAGCAAAAAAGCAACTTGAATGCCCGCAGCGGTGATCTTGGTGCTCAACCCTTCAAGTTCTATGAGAATGGGTCCAGAGCTCCGTTGGGACGGAGAGTTCGTAAAAGCAGGTATGAATTCTGACCTGTTGATATCCGACTGTCTGGGTCTTGGGTTTCTCATTTCCTTCATGGTTCAGCAGGAAGTGATCTTCAATGACTTGTTCCAGCCTAGATCTGCAGTGAGTGCCAGTGGGCTACGGAGTAGAGTGTCGCGGTATTCAGGTGCATGGTTGCCACTCAAATTCATAGAGCTATCAAAATTAAGATGCGTTATTAGGATCTAGTTCGTAGACATGATTGCCATGTATGCTTTTTAGACTTTATCGTCTCTAATCAATATTACGATATTTGAATTACTTTAATAATTAAAAGGGAACTTTGGAATCGATTTTAATGTACGGACCAGACTTGGGGAGTTTTGAGACCACTGGCATGTACCTATGTAATATACTAGTATGTAAAGTGGCTTGACACATGCATGAAAGGCCCTATGTAGATGTATAGATAATAGCGTGAGAGCTCAAGGTGTCCGCTTATACTAACAGTGATACATGTAGTAATTAGGATGTCTCCTGATCAAGATGTTGTCCATATACAACCTTGGAAGTATTAGTCGTAATATTAATATCAGAACCAGTCATATTCAACCCAAAGTTTGAAGAGCCATAGACTCTTAAAAAGGTAATAAAAGAAGTAAAAGTAATAAAAAAGGTAAAATATAATAAAAATACAGCTTGAAGAAGAGAAAAAAGAAAAGCCCTTAGAAGATGAAGAAAACGGGACGCCGCATTCATGTCATGGTATCGTGTCCAGTGTATCAATTCCCAGAACGCCAGCTGAAGAACTTGCGTAGCTTTTTACGCTGCTTCCCATTGTCGCCTTTGCGTGTACCATCGCCAGAAAGAGAGCGGGAATTTTGGAACCTCCGCTGCAAGTCGTCCAGCGCACCGGGAGGTGAGCCGCGGAGGCCCATGTTCTCGGCGTTGGCCGCGGCCAGCACGGATTGTACATGGGGATCAAAGTAAATAGGGTCATAGGGATCGTAAGTTTGAGAGTAGGCGGGGGACATTGTGTTGGCGAGGTAGGTATCGTATGGTGAGAGAGGTGGAGAGGGTGGTTTGCTTTCAAAAGTGGAATAGGTGGGAGATGGGAGATCGAGGAAGATGCCACGGTCACGTTCGTCGACCTGCGACCATTCTCCGTTCGCGTAGACTGGGGAGCCTGGCTCCCCGATTTCACTTTCTCCGGAGTAGTATGTTGGTACGGAAGAGGATGATGGTCGTGGGGAGTCCGGCTCTGAGGGAAGGTCTTCCCTTGATTCCTGTCTCTCTGAGATTGATACCATGTGGGCTCTGGATGATTCCCCTGGAATGTCATCATCGTATTTGATTTGTTGCTCTGGCTCATGATAACTGTCTGAGGTCCAGTAGTTGTGTTCGTGAAGAGAGAAGTCGGATAGCGAGTGGATTCGATCGTGCACCCCAGGTGACGAGGAAGGAATATCGGCTGATTGCATCTTGGGCGTGGAGTATGCCGTTGAGAGAGAAGTATATAGTGATGAAGAGTAGTGAGAAGGTAACGAGGCGTCTGTAAATTGGGAGAGCGAGCTTCGATCCAGTCCTTGGTCTATAGTGAACGAGGACACCATTGAGTCGCGGATTTGGTCCGCCGACATAAGCGAGCAGGTGTCAACATCTTCAATGAAGGAAACAATTCGCGCGAGATCCAGCGACTTGCGTGGGTTCAAGATCTCAAAGGAGGCCCCGCCATGAGAGATGGTGGCAGCGGCCTGCGTGGTGGCCAACATCTCGGAATCCTGGGGGCGGGATAGAGGCGAGTGCTGAATTTGTCCACGAGCCTCAAGCTTTTGGCGAAATGTGTTCTAGAAAAAGAGTCTGTCAGAAGAGAGGGTGGGATGGACTATTTATTTTTGTTTCAGTGTACTCACCAATCGTTTCCTGTTAGGTCTTGGACGAACCAGGTTTTCCGAGACAAGATCAACTCGTGGCCCCTGGACAGGATGCGCACCTGCAGGTCAATTAGAATTTGTGTTTATTTTCTTATCAATGCTACTGCATGCGGTACTTACCGAGCTGCAGCTGATCAAGAGTTAGGTCCGAGACCTCGTCAAGCTCGCTTCGTTGAGAGATGACACTGTGTGAACAGGATGGCGACAAGGGTGGCGGACTAGATGCCCCAGATGATGAGATTGAGACAGCGTACGAGGAAAGTGTTGAGATATCAGGAGGTCGGTTCAAATTGCTTGTTCCCGTTTTTCGCTTGAGTGTTTTTTCTGAACGATCTACGGGATCGTCGTTATACTCTGCAGCTTGTGCCAAATGTTTACGATAATCATGAAGTGACAATGAACCGGTGAGTCCAAATGAACGAGTAGGGAATGATGATGTATCCGCAGAAAGGGGTTTAGAGTCAGTGCAAGTTGCATTGACACGGTCCATGCCCGTAGATAAAGATGAGCCATCCGGCAGCTCATGATCCCACAACTCGATTGAGGCGGTGGCGGGGTCCTCGTGATCTTTCACCATTGTGCACAAGCTTGATAAATTGACTTTTTTTTAAATGACTTGAGAGGGGGTGTTCGTCTCCAACAGCTTTAGCGTTGTGACATATCTCAAGTGTTTCCCCAAGTGATGATCCTAACACCCGCAACTCTATACATTTCAATTTGTTAGAGCGGGGAAGAACTGCAAGGGACATGATGTATCAAACTCACCCAGTTCACCGTAAATGCAAGGTACAAAAAAGCCGAAATTAATCAGATTCAACCGAGAAGGATTGAGAAAATCACACAGAGATCCAATCGATTATAAGAACAATTTCTATCGGTATTCGGGGCCGAACGGGGTGCCTGGTCTTGTTCTCTTCGTTTTTTTCGCGCTGAAGATCCACTTTTCCCAATAACCCACAATCTCCACATGAGTCTCGATCCTGGGCCCTGGCTAGACTCAGGAACGCTGGGTCGAACCGTTGGTTCGGCATTCATAATGGCCTTTATGTATACGGAGTAAAAGGGATTGCAAATGGAAGACGTCACCCTCCGTTGGATCCGGGCAACGGAACATTCTTGGAAGAATAAGGGCGAAAAGTCGGTGTCGGGTTGCATAAAGTCTGTGAAGTCTGTGCCCTGAAGATTATGGCCCAAAATCTCACAAGTAACCCACATGTGTACCCCTTTTTTCCTACTCTATAGGGCATCAAGATTCAAATGACTGGTTCAAAAAAGTCCAACAAAGTCCAAAAATGACATGCATAAGAAAGAGATTGTCATCATCTGATCTTAGTGGCATCTTAGTTTCACACTGGCCCGTCTCATCTTTAACCAATCATTTTTTGTATGGACTATTTTAGCAATCCTAGTTCCACACCCACCCGGATCTTGCCAACCAGTCGGCGGCCAGAACGAGCCTGTTGTCGTCAGGGCTGAAGGCGATTACACATGTGAGTAGATCTACTCCCTACAGAGTGTTAGGTTGTTCGCCCAAATCCCGATACAGAATTGAATCTATAGTATGAGACCCTATACTCCACACTATGAGTATGTAAAACTTGATTGTACATCGCACAAATTACCATTAATATATGCAAGTATCGCATCAGCAGTATCAATAAATAATAAAAGAAATTATCTTGATGTAATACAGATCATGAGAACTTGGATCCGGGTAAAATTTCTCGACATTGGATCTATCTTCTGGCGGTGGCGGCCGGCACGTTCTGTACACCCGAGCACTCACATTATCAGACTATCCCGAGTCCCTGATCGCCTAAGATGTCAAGCACATCAAATGAAGTATCCACAAATGTCAACTGCAAAGAATTTACAAGCGCCACTGGGGCAGAGTGAAACCGTCGCCCAAAAAATGTCGATCAGCCCCCTTCGCCTTTTACCCCCTTGGCTGTATCATGAATCATGCATGTTCTCAGGTACGAGCTCGTGAGTTTTCGCTGGAGGGTGTGATCCATGGATTCACACGAGATTTTCTGCCCCCAACTATGCCCAACAGGGATCCCACCAGGGCCCGATGAGTTCCTAGAAGATGATGTGGGTCTCGTTTGGATCGCCATTTGACGACGCGGCCGCAGGGTTTTTTTGTGGAGGGTGCGCCACAATTCCACCAATCTGGATCGTGTCAGCCAACGAAGCCCAGATACACTATGAACTTAGTGGGGCTCGGTCGTTTAGGCCTTAGAACCCCATGAGCCATAGAGAACCGGAGATACAGCCTCGCCACTGGAGTGGAAAGATGAAGACCGCCTCACAGCCACTGCTATGACCAACATTTTCTTTTTTTAACTTCTCTTTGAGACCTTTATTTCTCTCAAGTTGTTTCAAAGCATCCGAGTCCTTCTGTTACTACTCTCTTCTCTCCGAGTCTGAGTCTCGTAAAAACATATACTAGTACTAATATACTCCGTACTAGTAGAAGTGCCACGAATACAATGTGTGTTAACGTCAACCCAAATCTTCTCTACCACGTGAACCTTGGAACTTAGTTGGCTAGAGTGTAAGATTGCAAATCTTGAACTTGAAGTCCCCTCACTACTAGATAATCTTTATAGTATGGGGACTTACAGTAGTACTCACTGCCCAGGTGGACATCTGGAGTCGAGGACCTAGTCACCGGGGCAACTGCCAGTGGTCTCATTATGTAGGGTCGTATCATACATCAGTCGATCACGGCGCCCGTAGACGTGTCAGGTTGTATTATATCTTTTGGCATCTTAAGAGGCGCAACTTGAAGATCGCCGTAGCGAGCCACCCACCTGATACTACTACACCAAAAACCATTGCCTGGTACTGAAGGTTGCGATCTGATGTCATCTAGGTAGTAGCAGTCGGGGGAAATTAGTATATTGTTGATTGGATTATTGTAATGGGTCCTTCCCGTTGTCCAGGTAGTAGTCAAGCAAGAAAGAAAAAAAGAATTCCAGCAAGGTCAGGGATCGAACCCAGGACCTTCAAAATCAGAAATGCGTGAATAGCCTCAACAGCTCTCACTTGATACATCAATCGCCATCACATAATCCCTTCCATCTCCTTCAATTATTTTTATTTTGAGGATCTGAAAATTGGAATAGAAAGAAAATGGCTAGAAGTATAATGAGTAAAAATATAAAAAATTCAAAAAAAATGCATTATTCCCTGGCCGAAGCCAGATACCCTCCCACCCGCCGGTAAAGTCTCTGCCACTGAAAATGGGTCCAGCGTCCGCATTTCAGTACCTTTGTCCCCCAACGGGTCGCCGACCGCTAGACTAGCAGGGCAGAGTGGTTACTTGGAGACCTTTCTACTCAAATATAAGGGAGAGGTGGTTCCATGAATGGTGTATAATCAGTCAACTCCGAGTCCGAGTCTCTACTATTTACTCCAGGGCTATAACCCCTGTATTTAAATATAAAAAATAAAAATAAATCCAAGTCCTGGATAATCAATCCATTCCAAATGGAGTACATACTTCCACCTGGGATGTGGATCTAAGCTTTACCTAGGTATTCATGTCCAGGTGGTTATACTGTTACTCCGAGTCCGAGGTCTGTATCCCTGTAGTATACTGCAGACGGATGTCCGTACAGTAGTAGTACTTTCCCTTCAAGTTTTATACATCCATAATATATACATCCTGCTGCTTGTACTGGTAGTACTCCGAGTCCGTTGGAAGATTCAAGTTCAAGTTCGATTTAATCACAAGGCCATCTGGCAGTAAAGATATATACTAATAATAGTAGTAGTTCAATTCAACTTGAAGTTTCAAGTTCCACCGTGACCTGCCAGTAACACATGTGCAACATCTACTAATATTGTTCAACTCCGAAGTTCCAAGGTTCAAACTTGAAGTTCATACTATCTTGATCACTTTTTGTCTTTGAAAGTCCCATGTATCACATACATCAAGTGGGCACCAGTTGACAGCTCTATACCTATGAATGTGGAACAATAATATACCGATCCGACATTATATACGGTCTAGCTTTATTAGGCCTCGTCTTATCAGCGCTATCGATAACGCGGTCTGACCAGAAAAAAAGCTCCGCGTGAACTCCGCAATTTTACATGCGCATCCACCATGGCGCCTTCTTCTCGAGGAGCATTATCGCGAGCAATACAGCTTGGCTCCTTAAGATGGAATTACCAGCCGAGGTTTAGCCGACTGATTGTCACAAAGGCCACTTTTCCACGAACCCCCCCGGCCCGATCCCGATTCGTTGCGACACACGCCCAGAACCCGTGTCGCTCCTTTTCAACCAGCCGTGTCCAATACGAACAAAGTGTCTCCGAGGAGCTTGCAAATATTCTACCCGCATGTTGTCCTGGATGTGGAGCCTTTACACAAACAATTGAGCCCCAGGAACCAGGGTACTATAGCGAGACTCGGAAGCAAAGTCGAAAGTTGCTCGCCCTCCGAAGAAGTGAGGTCGAGAAAGAAATCGCAGATTCAGTATCAACAACGGAAAATATTGCAGAAGATGGAGAAATTCAATCTATCACGGAACAGGTTGTTCCAAAGCCCTCTCAGGGTATGTTATTTATCTAGCACGGTATTTGGTGGATTTAACTAACTGAATGTAAGATGTTGCACTGCCAGACAATGTTGCGTCCTCATCTTTGAGCTCTTCAGAGTCTGAAATCCGAACCACTCACGTTTGCGATCGATGCCATGACTTGATACACCACAATCAAGCAGTCTCGGCACCTAAGCCCTCCATCGTTTCCATTCGAGAGTATCTTAACGAGTCGCCTTACAAAAACAACCGAGTATATCACGTCCTCGATGCCGCTGACTTCCCTATGTCTCTTGTGCCGCGAATCCACGAGGCACTTTCGGCCATGGAGCAGCGTTCGCGAAATCGGCGATCCGCTACCGAGAAATACTTGCATGGACGGAAGCTACCTACGGTCAGCTTCATTATTACAAGATCTGATCTGCTAGCAGCTACAAAGGAGCAAGTCGACTCTAAAATGGAGTATTTCCGTACAGTCCTTCGCGAAGCCCTGGGAAGAACCGCGAAGGATGCTCGTATGGGGAACGTGCATATGATCAGCGCGCACCGAGGCTGGTGGACCAAGCAGGTGAAGGAAGAGATTGCAGAGCATGGTGGCGGGATTTGGGTTGTTGGAAAGGCCAATGTGGGCAAGAGTAGCTTCATTGAGGCATGTTTCCCGAAAGACTCCCGGCGTCTTGAGAATATGGCCGAGTGGACCGAGCAGCAATTGGAGCGGGAGCTCATGAATCAGCAACAAGAGGCTGCCACAGGGGCTCCAGAAGTGTTGGACCCTGATAGCCTTCTTCCACCTGCCCCCCGTGAAGATCTTTACCCTGTGCTTCCGGTCGTCTCGTCTATGCCAGGGACCACAGTTTCTCCGATCCGAATTCCATTTGGACGCGGAAAGGGAGAGATGATCGATTTACCTGGTATGGATCGAAGCGAGCTTGAAGACTTTGTATGTGATGAACACAAACGTGATTTGATCATGACAAAGCGTGTGAAGCCTGAACGGCATACAATCAAGCCTGGTCAGTCTCTCCTTCTCGGTGGTGGCTTGGTCCGAATCTCAGCAGTCAACCCCAATGATACTATCATGGCTGCTAGCTTCGTGCCACTTGAATCACACGTCACAAAAACAGAAAAGGCCATTGAGATGCAGACGGAGCAGCGGACTTATCCGGGCAAGATCCTCATGAGAGAAGGCACTGGCAGCTCTATCATCTCTGCTGGGAAATTTGATTTGAAGTGGGATATTACCGGTTCAAACCTGCCCACATCAGTCGCGAAGGCTATCAAAGACAAGGGTATCCCGGTTCCTTTCCTGCCGTATAAAGTTATGGCTGCCGATATTCTTATTGAGGGCTGTGGCTGGATTGAACTGAGCATTCAGATCCGCAATAAGCGCAGCCCTGAAGAGGAAACGGTGTCTCCTCAGGTCGAAATATTCACCCCACAGGGCGAATTCATTGGACAGAGAAGACCCATTGAATGTTGGAATTTCATGGCGGAGAAGCTCAAGGCTGATAAGCGGAAGAGACCTCGTACGAGACATCGTTATAGCTGAGATGTAAGTCGGGGACCTGCTTTATTAGACCACTGTACAATAGAAAATCGAGCATAGCGATTGGCGTTTCTTAGAGACCCATTTGAATTATACAAACATCTCCACAATTATGAGATCATCTAGGCTTTGATATCCATGTGGATAATCAAAAGTCAAAACTGGCCTTGAACTTGAAGAGTATACATTTCGATTTCGAATCTTCAACGCCTATACACCGTAAACTCAAGAGCCAAGAAAGTGATATAAGCAATCAAAAACCCCCAACCAGCAATCCGGCTTGGCCCAGTGAAGACAACCACCGTAAAGCACAATGCAGATAGCCAGAGGACCTGTAGATCAAACAAGACATATGTATCTTTGCCATCGACAGGAACCCCCGAGATAGCCACGACGCCAACACACAGTGTCAACAAGAAGATGTTACTCCCTGCTGTAGTCGCGACAACAACGCCTCCTTGCCCCCGGAATCCACTGATCACGGAGATGAATTTCTCTGGAAGCGTCGTGGCAAAGGCAATAACTGTAAGCCCGAAGACAGTCCCTGACAAATGAAGGTCGTCCGCTATAGCCCCTGCACTATGGGCAAGAATATACCCCGATATAGAAAGCGCAAGTAGACCAACGAAGAGATGGAAAACATGCTGATATAGAGGGCGTGGGAGCTTTGAATCGCCATCCTGTGGTCGTGAGTCTGTATTCTCCAAGAGAGGTGAACTTTCTGAAACTGTTGAGTTATTTTGACCGGATAATCGTTCTTCGTCGTTTATAGAAGTCTCTTCATCTCCATCACTATCGCTATCGCTGTCACTGTCCGACATTTCAGGTGCCGAAGTAACTCCCTTATAGATGGCATATCCAATCGAGAGAAGATAGATCACAAACGAGGCAATAAGCAGAATACCCGTGACTCTATTCAGTTGGTCGGCCAAAGCCAGAGCGACAAATAGTGTAGTGATGCAGAGTAAAATACTGCTGTAAATCTTTGCGCTAGCATCGAATTGCATGCCGCCAGGTTGGCATAAGAGACCCAGTGAAAAGGCACCAAGGATATTCGAAATTGCAGAGCCCATCACATTGCCTAGCGCTAGTGGGGTACGATGTTGCAGAATTGCTGCAATGACCACGGCGAGCTACATTTCGTTGATCAGTCGTCTTCATGAGGCTATAAAAGGCGGAGGAAGTATAGTAGAGTACCTCTTCGTACTCGGCACCAGCTGTTAAGAGAGCGATAAGGGTGGGCGAAATGCCCAGGCGTCGGCCCACGATAACTGTATGATCCAGGAATTTATCTGCCCCATAGTCAAGGACGAAGATTCCAGCTATAGAAGTGGCTATATTGAAGCAGAGGTTATCCCAATCCATGTGGGCGATGTTATGAATACTGAGACCTGGATTGGTGGTAAAGAAGAGGCGGGAAAGGATAATTCAATGTTGGAGCCTTAAGGGGTGTCGGGTACGGACCACTTAACAGTAGTTCTCAGTTATGGATGTTTACCCCCAATTCTCTAAGGCGTGAGGATAAAACTACCTAGGTACTAGTATGTGCTGTAATTGGGACGAACTGAATAGTGATACTATATTAGAAAATTACTGAATCGTGCACTGGGTTTCTACCAAGAGCCTGGGACCAGAAATGTAGAACTAGGAAAATGCATTTTTGTTTTCTAAGCATAAGCACATAAGAAGACGTGACTCTTTATCACCATTAACTGGGCACATCTACTACTCAATATTGGCAAAGGCGAAAGGGTCCAGTAACGCTGGCCACTATACGGCAAGGCATAGGGGCCACAGCTCGCATGCCTATTTAGGCCTAGTTTTTAGACCGCTTCCAGCACCGCCTTTGCATGTCTTGTAATCCATACGTCGTAATGAGTTTGGAAGACATGTGTGCTTAGTTCTTGGAGTACTCCGTACTAAAAGTGAATTATGAAAATATTGAGAAAGAGAGAGCCTTGGAAGTTGGAAGTTGGAATACATACCTAGGTACTTTTTGGGCGGTAAGATTCTGCCAATTATCCATCCTTCTCCTGGTCTTCCCCTTAACAACTACGTAATACCAATTCAAACCTATCTTCACAGTGCTATTCTCCATTATAATATGATCTTAGACATACATATAGCCTGAATTACTATAGCACCTATTTGATAGGATCTATTTTTCCTGGCTTATAACCCCTTAGATGGTCAAGCTTGATTACCAACCTTGCATGGTGGATGTGGGTGTGTAATTGTATTTCCAGTCATTTTATTTTCTGCTGCTGAAACTACCTAGGTGCTCCCAAATACCCATGGATGTGAGCTGTGGCCTCTACGACTTGCTCGCTCTCGCAAACGAGAGTTTCGTTTGCCTGAGCGGCAGCCTTTGGAGCGGGATCGGGTCGGGGGTCTGGAGTGCTGAATCGGGTACCCCACACAAGACCGCAAGCCGCTTCACTAATAGCGCGAGTTGTTGGGCGTCAATAAGAGCGTGATGGTTTCTGCCAGAAAGAGGATGGCCTTCCCCCATAACGACGGGAAAGAAAATCGGCAACCTTAGCGGGAAAACTTGGCCTTCGAAAGCTGTCTTTCCTAGAATCCTGTCCAGGTTGTGTCTGAAATCCTGCATGACCAAGTAGCACCTGTCGTTTCCAGGCAGCACTCCCGAATGACCAGCGGCTTCTAGCCAGTCTCACAAGTGAGATAGATCGAACTTCGATTTGGCCCAAGAAATGAAAATCATTTTTTTCGGGCCGAGGAAAGAGTTTCCTCAGTTTCGCACTCACCTGCTCGACAGACATACAGCCGTCTGCCGAGGACAGAGCGCGAGCTTTGCGCTCGAATGTGACCTGCAGGATTTCATTCATGCTGCCCGGGTCTGCTGACGTCCTCCGTGTCTCTTCGCGACTGAGGATCGTACCGCAATTTAGAAGTTTCCTTCCCTCTAGGTCACATATACCCACTTGAAAGACTCGACCGGTGCTTACACAGGCCTCCAGATCTATACACACAGCCGAGGGCATCCCGAATTTCTCCAGGATGCCGCTTTTTATCCTCGAGAGGACTTCTTTGCCAAGCAATGAATCCTCCCTCAATTGCCAAGGATTGCTCGAAGACCTCTGAAACTGGCTTTGGAGGTTTATCATAATCTCTGGTCCGACGCCAGAGTCCTCAGTGAATTGGCATGCACTCTCTAGAATGTGGTCCCGGCAGAACGCGCTCGATGCCAAGATTTGTGAATTGCAGTCACGGAATCTGCAATAGACTTGACCTGGTTCCTTGTCCAGGTGGAGTGCTTTAGCCAGCTTGTAAAACTCCACGCGAGATCTGCAAGTCAGACATCTCCTCGAAACACTCGCTGAGTCCGTTGAATAACTGTGAACCAAGACAACATTCTCCTCTGTGAAAATGGTGTTGTGCGGGCAAAGTGCGGAAACCCTCAGTTGACGTACTAGACCCGGGCCCGTGCACCTGTTGCCTACGATGTTCAGTATTTTTCGTCAAACTTCAGGATCTATGTGAACCAAAATTAGCGCCCATACAGTCGATGTGGGGATTCTTTGGCTTACCCTGCTGCAGAAGACTTCTTCCATCAAGGGATAGGTCGCTCGACTTGATCTTGGATCGATGTCCGAGTATTGTCATCGCTTCAAGGATCTCTTCATCAATCAATGGGTTATCATCTTGCCAATCATGGTCTTCGACATCTCCATAGTCATCGCTGGCGACCATTTCTTCCTCCTCAGTTACATCGCATTCATTAACCTGACGACCACTTGGATCAATCTCAACCTAGGGCTCACTGTTAGTACTGCTCATGTAGAAGCTTTCTGGATGTCATATAATGATGAACATACTCACACAGGGTGCCACTCAACATCATTGAGATGCCCATGCTTTTTATGGGTCTTTTTGTGACTATTGATCGCCGCGTTTGTCATCAACAAATCTTGAGCATTGGCGACCCACCACGAGAATGGGCATTTCCACCGAGAGTAATGATCTGCACTATGCAGGCCTCTGCTGTTGACGACTCAAAGGTTGCGTTACAACCTAACTTCTCAGAATGTCGACAAACCCACACCACGTCCATATGCTCGCTGAGATAATGGATAAAGACAAACTCTTTCGTCGTCGATGTGAAATCACAGTCTCTATCTTGGCACATCCATATTCCGTGTTTTTTCTCGGGCTGAGGGAGGTCTTTTCTGGCGGGCACTTCCCTTCCGTCCCGAAATCTCACTTTTCGGTGATCATTTTCATTGGCGGCCATTAATTGAACACCTATATTGGGGTCGAAATCCTCAGGGTGGCGCTCTTTTACGTGATCTTCTACTTTCCAGGGTGCGCTGAAAACCCAAAAACACCCTTTTGTGGCTCTCGTGGGACATTGGAAGCGGAATTCCCCCGGTCCCAAATGGGCACGAGGGCTTGTTTCCTCCATATGATTGAGCTTATCCTGGAGCAAGTCCGCTGCAAAGACGTCATTAATAAGGTCTCCAAATATGAGTGTTCATGGGCAATTGAACCACAAACCTGATGAAAATCCATGTCTCAGGTGCTCTTCGCACTTTCCTAGCTCGAAAAGAACCACATTGCATCCATCTTCGGGGCAATGGTACTCCCCAAATCACATTTTGTGCTTTCTAAATGCATGGCCAAGTGCGTAGTCTTCCGTTTCGAACATTTGTCTGCAGTTTGTCTGCTCAGCGAAGAGGCATGGCACGGTCCTCTCCCATATATCCCAGGAACTGAAACCGTGCTTTTTTCTGGTATGCCTATCTGCGCCTTCTTGTGAGACGAACTTCTCGATGCATTCCTCTTCCTCGGCGAGGGGGCATGGGACGGTCGCTTCTTTACCATTCCGATAGATGGGTTCGTCGCCACGCTCTTGTACAGGATGCGTAATCAAATTGTCTTGCTGGTCACGCATCTCTAAAAGGCCATCCTTATTGAGGGAATATCGGATATCCGCTTTGTCAATTGATGAAATTTCAGACTCCTGAATGTGCTCATGCTCTTCTTTGGAATGATGAATGGCTTCGGCTTCCAAGGTGGACGTTTTGTCGCAGATGTCCGTTTCCTCAGATAGACATGGAGAATTTTCTCGTTCTATTTTCGCTCTTTTTTGAGGAGATGAACTCACATCTCCTTCCATGGCCCTTTTTTGACCGCGCACGATCATTTCTAGAATCTCGCCATAACCATGCTTTTTTTTGCATGCGAATTGGCGCCACCTGTGTCAGAGAACATTTTACTGCAATTGTGTGACAATTTACACGGACAAGGAAATTTTCCTGATCCTGCTTTCGCATGTTTCCGTCGTGGGGACGCGGGCACATCTGCGTCAGAGTATTCATGCTCTCGTTTAGCATGGTTGATCGCAGCATATTTAGTGCTGAAAGTTTTGTTGCAACTGTCTTGCTCTCTGCATGGACAGAGATGCTCTCCTTCTCCTCTCTTCGCGCTGTCTGGACGCCACGGCGCGCGCACAGGAGCCTCTGGGTCAATGTAATTGTGCGTTTCACAGCATGAGTAATGGCACCGCCTTTTTGAGCGAACGTTCGGTCACAATTGGGTTCAATACTGCAACGACACGGATGCTCTCCTTCTCCAACCTTGGCTCTTTCCTTAGGGGGGATTCGGGTTCGTCCACTGATGCTTTTCTTCAGCATGAAGGATGGCACCCCATCTCTTAGCGTACACTTTATCGCATTGTTCTTCTTCTTTGCATGGACAAGGCCATTTTCCTTGTCCTCTCTCCGCTATTTTTCGAGGCACCGAGGCTTTCGTCATGCTAGAGCTGGCAAAGGAATTGCAATGAGGCGAGAGAAGAACCGATCACTTGGTGGCGGGAGAGAGAGAGCGAGATCGAGAACAGGAGTACATAGGTGGGCAGGTGGTTTGCTAGTTGGTAGCTAGTATCGAGAGACCTGGAGTGGGGATGGAGTGAGGAAGAAGGTGATACTGAGAAGGACTATATGGGCTACACCCACTGGTCTCATCAAGTAGTTGTTATTTTTACCTACCAAGAGCTCCCAGAAGCTATAGACTGCTAATTTACTGTAAGACTCTATGATACCAGATCATATATACCTTCCTAATTAGGATATTTTAGTTATTTCTATGCTAGTAGCTAGCACTAGCTGCTGGTAGCTACAGAGGTAAGTGAGAATAAAGTGGGAGATAAGTCAGAAGTAGAAACACTAATTATTAGAAGCTACCTACTGTTAGAACTTAGGACCAATGCCTAGGTTGTCCACACGTTCCCTGTAGAGATATCACCTTCCTCTCTCCTACATATATGACACACATAGATACATACATATTCCATCACATCCTCCTCCCCCTCGAAAACACTAATAGCTATTACACCCTCGGAGAATTTTGAATGACTTAGCTATCTGGTCAGCCTCTAAGGTAGAGTACTAGAGTCTGGTAGACTTAGGTAGTATCTAATAGATGCTACTAGTAGTGATACTTCCAAGGTTAAGAGTAATAAGACCTGAGAGTGCTATTAGAATTAACGAAATCTGACCTTGGGAATCTTTAGAGAATTTTAATAAATTTGAAAATTCAAGAATCTGACTCAGTTCTTGTAGATAGGATATTTTAGTGAAGATTTCTGAAGGTAGTTACTACTAATTACTACTAGTACTAATAATTATTAAAAAGTATCTATTATTAATTAATATAATAGAAATATTAATAACATTTGAACAAACTTAGAGGCTTCCCTATCTCTCAGAACGATCCTTTTGGGTCATCTTAATAGTTTGAAAGCTTCTTGCACAGTATCGTACCTGGGCATGATAGAGCGTATTTGAAGGTTCAAGTTCGTCAGCAAGATATTCTACGATAAGCGTCTACAGACATCTGGACTATAGAATCCATTCTCAAGATAATAGAGCGAAGGCAGTTATCTAAGTTTGTGATAGCGAGATAGACTCCAGGGCTGCTAGATATTCGTTCTTCGTCTCGCCCGGTAGATGGGTCGACCGAACTACGCCGAAAGTATGGCACATCGCTGCATCAACCTCGGAATCACTATTCAATCCAGGATATGTCAATGAGATAGCTGATATGAGTCCTACTCTTCTTAAAGCAGTCCCCGGGGCCTCGTTGTCACAAGATTCCAAGGTTGCATCCTAGTACTTTCCTTCCACAACGAGGAGCGAGAGCTTATCAATGCGCCTTTACACAAGCTTCAAAATGTTGGCCTTGATAAAGTCCGCATCAGAATTGTGGGATACAGAATTTAGAGAACTCTCTGTTTAGATACATCCCATGGGAGTGATGACTGTCGGAAGAGTACGTGGACCCCCGTGCCCTTGCAGTGGTGGCACATCTACGTTAGATTTTGGTTGAGACCCTAGCTAGAACAAGAAAATGCATTTTTATTTTCTAAGCATAAGCACATAAGACGTGACTCTTTAGATTGACAACAGGATTTGAATCCTTATAATTCGCCATTAACAGGGCAGATCTACTCAATGTTGGTGAAAGAGAAGGTAGGCTGGCCAGGGACGGCGTTTTCAGCTGAAAGGCCCTCCTTCTTCTCACCAGTACCAACGACCTCACCAGTCTTGCCACCCTCATCAACAGCAACGATCTCAACCTCCTTGTAGCCAGCAGAGCGCTTCAGACCACCAACCAGCTGTGACAGAATGGCAAACTCGTCGAAGGGAAGCTTGCGATCAAAGACAGTCTGGGGAGCCTCGCCACCCTGGACCAGACGGCGCTTGAGACCCTGGACGAAAGGCATGGCCTTCTTCATCTCACCGAGCTTGCCGATCTTGGCGTTGAGCTCCTTGTCGTTGATGGAGAGGGTGAGAGAATCGAAGGCATCGCGAACAAGGTCGATATACTTCTCTTGCCAGACAGGGTACTTCTTGGCAGCGTAGATGGTAACCTTCTTAGCCTTGCGGGGGTCGAATGCCAGATTCTTACCCTTAGACAGACGCTTGGTGAAGTTGGCCTCGGCGGAGAGGATGGCAGAGGCAGTGCCGCGAACGTACGCCTGAGCGGCGGAGAGCTCAGCAGAGGGCTCGGGCACAACGGGGAACTTGGCAAAGTGAATAGACTCGGACTGAGTTTAATGTTAGATACGAAATACCAAAGGGAATGTGGGGGTAAGATATAAACAAAGAGAACTAACCTTCTTCAGAACCTCAAGCCAGACATACTCGGCCCAGTGAGGAGCAATAGGAGCAAGCATAAGAGCCTGGAGCTCAATGTAACGCAGGATAACATCGCGGTGCATACCAACGCCAGAGGCAGCGGTAGACTCACGGTAGGAGTCACGAGCACTGACCAAGTCGAAAAGACCTGACTTCAGAGCAAGCTTGAAGTTGGTGCTGGTGTGAAGTTAGTAAGGTGTTGTAAGGAATGTAGCTTTTTTAAGCTTGGCTCTTTGCAACTTACTCCTGGTAATGCTTCTTGGTTTCGCGGACCATGGTGTTGATGTCGTTGTTGAACAGCTTGTCGGCGAATTCCTCGGCAGGGCCAGTTCGCAGGGACTCGTCCTTGGTGACCTCATCAATCCATTCCTTCAAGGTATGGAGACGCAAAATGTTACTGTTGGCAACAGTCTCCTCGAAGTTGGCATCCTCGATACTGTCACCAGCATCGGCGAAGGCAATACGAGTAGCATCGGCACCGAACTTGTCAACGGCATCCTTCAGGGTGAGGAAGTTACCGGTACTCTTACTCATCTTTTCACCGTTCAGCATCAGATGACCGTTGGCACGAACACCACGGGGCCAGTACTCAGGCGGGAAAAGTGCAACGTGGATGTAGAGGAAGAAGG
The DNA here is from genome assembly GCF_028827825.1 of Penicillium malachiteum. Lineage (NCBI taxonomy): Eukaryota > Fungi > Ascomycota > Eurotiomycetes > Eurotiales > Aspergillaceae > Penicillium > Penicillium malachiteum. The sequence goes on from NW_026643095.1 coordinate 6,252,592, forward strand.
TCAAGTGATTCTGAATGAGATCCTTGCCGGAGACACGGACATCGAGAGGGTACCAGTACTCAAACTCACGACGCATCTTCTCCAGGGATTCCTTGTTGATGCCACACTGGGAGATCAGGTCGTCGCTGATTTCCCGACGGGTGAAGATGTAGTCCCAGACCTCATCAATCATCTGATCGGCGCTGATATTCAGGGGACCAGGGGTCTTTCCGTAGCGATCACCATGCAGAAGGTGAGCAATGGTGTAGTAGGCCATGTAGACAGTACTGTCACTGAGAGACTCGACCAGGAACTGTTCGTCCCAAGGCAGCTTAGATCCAAGACCGTAAGTTCTGGCACAAGCCCAGCGGTTGAGCCAAGACAAGTTCTTCTCGAAGCCGTTCTTAGTCTCAGGAGCGTAGGTGTTAAGGCCGTTGACAACGTAGTCGAGGGTATCCTGCTGCCATTTGGCATCGTTCTCACCGTAGTTCAAGAACCATTGACCCAGGTAAGCAACAACACACTCATCGCCACTACGGCTGACAACCTTGCCCATGGGGTCGGCGAAGGGGAAAGCATCTCCACTCTCGTAGAGGGCAGCCCGGATCTTGTCCTTGGCAGCGCTGACAGCCTCACCCTTGTACTCACCAACAATCATAGTACCCTTGTAGAATCCCTCCATGTAAGCCAGATCCTTAGCCTTGGCCAGCTGGTTGACATCCTTGGGAGAGTTGATCTTCAGCTCCTTGACAAGAGTAGGAGCAGTCAAATTACCGTAGGTAGGGGTCTCAATGAGGGGGTGGATCTCCTTCTCGGCCCACTCCTTCTTGATGCCGTAGTAATCGGCCTTCTTAATCAAGTCCATCAGGGTGGCATAGTCATCGGGGCTGTCGGAGGGGACAGAAGTGACAACACCAGTACCCTTGGAGGCTGAGACACCATCCATAGGAAGAATATAGACACCCTCGGTGTGGAAGGACAGAGGGGCGTTGACCAAGGTACCAACAAAGTCGGAACCAGGGGCCTCAAGGACAAGAGGCAGCTGATCCTGGGTCTTGGGGAAGTTGCCGGCCTCGAAGAAGTGGCCCTGGAAAGCCATGTTCCAGGCAGCGCGCTTTGTGACAACGATGTACTCCTTCTCCTTCAACTTGAACAGACCGTACTTGATCTTGGGGCCAACGAAACAGTTGGTCTGACCGTACATGGTCTCGGGACGCAGGGTCGCGGGAACAAAGTAGACCTTGGCATCCTCCTCGACCTTGCCCTTGACAAGCTCGGCGATCTTAGGAGACCACTCCTTAACTTGCAGCTTGATAGCAGAGTATTCCTGGGGGCCAACACCCTCACCCTCGGTACGGTCGTGATCCATACACGGCTGGCCGTCTTTCGCGCTGAAAATGCAGTACCGTGACCCGTACAGAATCTTTTTCAACTGAACGAGGCGGTTCATCTGCCAGCGGACAAAAGCGTCATAGTAAGGGTTAGCATCGGTGGTGACAAACTGACGGCGCCAGTCGACACGAGCACCCATGCTGTCAAGATCACGGATAGCAAGAGGAGGGAAGTGGTTCAACCAGTGGTTAGCATCAGCAAACTTGTGGATATCCTCGATAGGGACACCAATGGCCAGCATGATCTGGAACTGGTACTTCATCTTCACAGTCTTGGCCGCGGCCTTGCTCTTCTTGCCAGAGAACTTCTCGGCCTGTTCCTTGACCTCCGGCTTAGACTCCTGGGTAGGAGCAGGGGGAGCAGCAGCCTCTTCCTCCTCCTTGTATCCTTCAAAGTTCTGACCGAACATCTTGACCTCATCACGCAGCTTGTCGGCACAAGCCTTGATAGGCATACCAGTGCAGTGGAAACCAAGAGGGAACAGAGCACGCTTGCCCTCCATGCGGGCGAAACCAGCCATGAATTCAACTTTGCTAGCAGTGAAACTATGACCAGCGTGCAGGGTTCCGTTCATGTAAGGGTAGGCCATGGTACCGAAGAACTTGGGGTGCTTCTCACGCATCTCGTCAGCAGTCATGGAGCCCTGGGGGACCTCCTCGAACGAGGGAGCATCGACCTCGAAGACCTTGTTCTCCTTCCATTGTGCTTGGTACTTCTTCTCAATTGCGATCAGGGTATCACGCTTCTCGGTCTAGAAAGAGAAGTGTATAAAGTCAGCAATAGTTTACTCCAAAAAATGAAGAAAAATAAATTTTGGAGACTCGATGGAGGGGGAGGGGCAACTGAACATTTTCAAGCTTAAGAGTGTTCTTAGAGCCGTTGCTCGGGTCGAGCGCAGCAGATGCAGCGGCGGCCGCCATGATGTTATCTGAGCAGAATATTGCCCTGTGCAAGACTCTCTGAGGGGCAGAGAATGGATCGCGGGGGAATATAAAATCGATAATCGATAATGAGTGGGTGAGTCAGGTTGGTAATACTGCCGTATTTGGGCATTGATCTATACCGTGTATTTTAAAATCCTTACCGTACGACGAAAAAGAAGAGACTAACAAGGCAAAATTTCCACTTTCTACGATAATAAAGAAGGTTTACTTACTGATAAATATTTCAGATTGACATTTAAAAGATTGAAAGACTTAAATTATCTCTGTAGTATCAATTGAGATCTAGTCTAGTATATAGAAATTATACGTCGTATCGCCGTATCGGAGGTCACGTGCGAGATATCACGGAGCAACTTTGAGACGCAACAGTTTCCGCAACAAATTTCCCCAGATCTACGAGACCACCGAAATCACCATATTCGAAACCAAATCAAGTGACTTAACGCACCCATAAACTCCGCCAACCCTCAACCGATCTTTATTATATCCAAGCTAGCCGCTCCGCGGCCAAATCTGCCAATATGGTGAACTTCTTCAAGCGGATGCGGAAGCTCAATACAGTATGCAATCCTGACCAGGGCAATTGTCCCTCTCTGTCTAAGAGGCTCAAACAATGTGAAATTTTATTTGGCTAACCGAAATCTTTTTTTCTACTTACAGAAAGTAAACCACCCCTACCTCATCCCATGCAATTTCCTCATCTCCGGAATCTTGAGCCTCAACCCTCGACATAAATCCCAAGATACTGAAAATCCATATGGATGCTGAAGCGCATTGGACCGAGACAAGAAGGAAAAAAACATCCAAGCCAAAATACGAGAACTAACAATCCACCTACAATCAGATCCTCGAAGTCCGAACAGGCGTCGGCGCAGCCCTCTTCCCCAACGCAGCCACTGCCACAAAAGAATTCCCCACGGTTACTCGCCTGCACCTCACATATGCCCGCAAGATCTACAACGGCCACCAAGGCGCGCGACACTTCTGGCGCCGAGCTCTTCCCCGACTGAAATACCACAACCCCAGCGTCGCGATGACCGTGAAACCAACAGACGAGCAAGATGGTCCCGCCGTGCTAACGGTGTACTACTCCGAGCGACTGAGCAGCACAGCGCCTGGAATCGCAGGCTCAAAGCCTGTTGTTGATAAGTACGCGCCTGCCCCGGAGGCGAACGAGAAGAGCGCTGTGATCGATTTGAAGAACTTGAACTTTGAGGAGATCTGGAGACGAGTTCAGGCTTCAACTGGTGCTAAGGACTTTGTGCCTACGGCTGATGATGAGGCTAATGCGAAGAATTTGGCGGATATTACTGCTCGGGCTCCTGGGGATCGTCAGCGCATTAAGTCTATTCGGCAAGCGAAGAAGGATCAGGAGCGTATGCTTGCTGAGGCGAGAGGTGAGGTTGAGAAGCAGTAGTTGACATATCCGTGTGTGGATATGTTCTGTTTTACCATACTGGGTTTCTGTTTCCTGTTGAGGCGGAAATCCACCTGTAGCATAGCTTGTTATCTGTTTCTTCTCCTTGTCTAATATACATTTGATCTAGAGGAAAACTTGACATTTTACTTCTTTTCCTCCCAAAGACATCCATCATTGTTTGAGCCGGTTTGACATCAATTGTACTGTCTGATCCTTCATATTCTTCAATTATTTGGGAACTATAAGCCACATTTGCTCATCGCTTGCCACTAACCGTGGACAGAGCGGAAGTATTCAATTTGAGTGTCATAATTTTTGAATTTTCATTGAAAGGTTGATCACTTATGACTGGTATAGAGCTGATGGAACTCAAATCGGAAAATACACAAAAGGCCTAGTCTCGAACTGGGTGACAACATGTAGCCTATTTGAAATAATATGAAAAAGAAGTCAAAGCAGAGGCAAACAGGTCATCAAATCACACACCAAAAGAGGTATGTAGAAAATCGAGGGCTCGAAAGGGAACCAAGATATGAGGGCAATGTACATCATGAGAAAAAGAGATAAAAGGTGCGACAGCATAAGATGCTCAGGGGTCTACAACCAAGAAGACATGAACAACCCGCCCAGAGTGATATATGTCCAACACGTCGACCTAAAAGCCAAAAATATCCACAAACGCCTGTTCCGAACTTATGCGTGATCTGGATTATAATTGGTTCCACCAAGCATGGCCTGCCCGGTGGAGGCAGACGGAGTCGGTGTTGTTGGGCGCGGTTGTCCTAAGTTGGGTTGCGCTAGTGATGATGGGCCGGCATTTGAGCGACCGCCTGATACAGCAGCTTGTAGACGTTGGTCCAACGCCTTGAGTGCTAAAGCGCGGCGGCGCTCAGCCTCTTCACGCTTACCACGAGAGCTTCCTCCACGTTGGTTTGTAAGAAGAGTCGGTAGACCGGCTTCCCCTCTGGCCATGACTTGTTGATTTCCAGATGCGATATCATCCTCCGAAAAGGGTCTCAGGATCTTGACCGCCACCAGCACAGCATAGATCTGGTCCGCGACAAAAGCGATTGGGGGTTGCATCACATCGGGGAAGAGGCAGGCGAATGCGAAGGTCTCGCTGGCGTCACCCTTAATACCCATACCGTTGGTTGATGTTCCAGTCAGGTCGGGCTGCTGCTTATAGAAACGGAGGTACGTCCAACTAGTCAGGATGCCAATCCAAGCCAAGACGGCGGCGGTGTCCGTTCCTATAATAATTCCACTGAGGGCGTTGAGAAGGAGGAAGAGGGCCGGGAAATGCTTGACGCGCATTTTGACCAGACCCTTGAAGATAGCGACATTGTGTTCCGGCACAAGTTGCTTGAATGCGACGAGGAAGGAAGCCTGGATGGCAACACCACCACAGATCTGGGTAAGACTAGATACGAGAAACGGAAATGTAAGTCGAAGGCAAGGAATGAACTTTAGAGAAAGAAAAACCTACCCTCTGGTTTGCTGGCCAGGCATAGCACCCCAGATGAGGTAAATAGGAATAATCACGGCATTAGGGATCAGGGTGACAGCTGCGATAAACTTGCTGAACTCCCGGGAGCCCCAAGCACGCTCGAGATACTTGCCACCATAGAAGATGGTAGCCGCATTCAGGAGCACTGTAAAGATATTCTGCTCAACGATGGTGGCAGTTATCAGAGTCCAAGGGTAGTAGAAGAAACGAGAGGGAACGAGAGTCAAGTAGGGAATGAGTGGAGTGGATTGAACGGCGCCGGTGTAGTCGAGTTCACGCCATCGAGCAATGTTGTAGAGTAAGGAAAAGGCGAGAAGGCTAACAAGGAATAGGCGGGTAGCAGGGGGAATATTGACTCGAATGGGCATCTTGGCCAGGAGCTCGCGCGGCGAGACCGCAGTGTTGTTGTAGACCGCGGAGTTGAAGATGGAGGAAGCGACACGATTAGCGGGAAGTTGACTTGGGCGGATCCACCAGTCCCAACTTAGAGAGAACTCCAAGTGTTAGCTCTCCGCTATATGAGATTTTTTGCAGTTTAAATTGTCCAGATGTCTTTGTCAAAATATCAGGTGACTTAATTTGTGTTCTAAGATTCTATGAATATACAATTTTTAGATAGTCACTCACTAGTAATACTTCCAAGGTTGTAGCTCATTTGAAACAACTAGTGCACTCCACGTCACATACATAGTATATTCGCCGGCGGCAGTATTTGCCCTTGTAATTTGTTAAATTGAAGCATTTGGTCTTTATGATGATTTAATAAATATAAGACTCCAGAGCTACATCCTTGGATGCTCCTTGTGTGGCTATTTAGTACTACTACTATGTAGTAGTCAATATCGAGGCCCTGTACTACCTACTAACTCCGTACTTACCACTCTATAGGTATTTACGCATCAATCAGTACCAGGCTGATCTTCAATGTCCCAGTCACTTTTGATTTGCATGCTACAATCTGGCTGGAATAGCCTGAGGCCAATTAGGATCCACATCGTACATCTCTTTATATTTCGTGCATCTTGATGCTTGGCTGTTCGTACTCATGCACTGGGTGTGGACTAACATATATCATGTCAATATTTGAATACCAGAGTGCTCAACCTTGGAAAAATGACTCGAGGTTTGAATATTTGCCGGCATTGGCACTAATTCAATCTAAAGTATTCTAATTATTGAAGTATTTAAATGCCAATAATCTTGAAACAGTAGGTAGAAGGGCCTAGGCATTAATGTTTGAATGGGCACCTGGGGTCTGTGGCCTGATATACTAGGCCCCCAATATCGATCTAGTTACGTTAGAACCTTGGAATCATTCAACAGTTAGATTGCCCAGATGATGCTTCCAGCAACTCCATGTATTTCTGTCACCATGAGCAGTGACATATGCAGGCTTATCATATTGATAAAAGAGAGTAAATAATTGATTCTTCCATGTATACAATTTGAGGTCCATGGGCCAATAATAGTGTAATTGAAATGTCAATGTATATACTAAGTACTAATTTAGTTGGTCAAGGGTTAGTGTTAGTCAGATTCTTGTCCTGACCTGGGAGATGGGCGTCATTCCAAGTTCTATCTTATAGATCCCATGTAGATAATATCTCCTCTGATGAAGATATAGTAAAGTGAATTTGAAGGATTAAATTTACTCAGATAAAAAAGAGACTTTAAATCTTATTTCTTCAAAAAGATACCTATATTCATCGCAAATATACAGTAATCCTCAGCGGGATCTGGAATGCGCTATGATCCACCTTTTGCCGCCCTGCAGTGTTGCCGGGTTCGGGTGCGTGCAGCTGGTGCACGCTACTAGTAGAAGAACCAGAAGTCCCGCTCTAATGATAGTATCATTAAAAAGAAAAAGATCTAGATCGAACATTTGAATATAAGAATAAAATCTATTTATCTATATACATTTTTAATCTATATAGTCTCTACACTAGAATCCTGGTGGAGTCGTCATAAGCGAGTGGCCGGTACCAGAACAGGCGACCCCAGAAGGAAACGCCACATCGGATTGGCTTGCGGTCATTTCAAGATGGAGCAATCAGTGGCTAGTGCGCTTAAGCTCCTCTCCATCTTCAATTTATCTCGTCCCTTTTTCCTTTCTCCCTAGATCCTGTCTTTGATCTCCGATCCTCAAAGTTCCGCCCTAGGTGGAACCTCGTTCATCTCCCACTCCTTCTCCCTTTTCTTTCTTCCACCCCCAACTTTCCCACTTCCCAACTCCACATTGAAAAGGAAAAAACGTGCACCGACACCTCCAAGACTGAGCGCGTCTTTCTTTTTGGGGATCAGCCTCCCCTTTTTCCCGTTTCTTTTTCTCCGGCTCCTGCTCCACATTGAAACTTCAACACCCCAAACCTCCACTTTTTTTGATTTTCCCTATTCCCTTGCGGAAGCAACCCCATCACATCTGGCATGTTCCGCCTCTGAGTGGTCGCACATGTAATCATGGCACAACCCGACCTTACATCGCATCACGTCAACTACCTAATATGGAGGTACGAGCTCTCTAGTCCCGTCTAATGCTATCCGAACTAACCGTTTTATCCAGGTACCTTCAAGAGTCAGGTTAGTAACTGGTGTCATCATTTTTGTCTTTTCATTTCGGTTCTCTTCCCCCTTTGTATCACCATCGCTTTAGACCCATTCAAGACCAAACGCGCATTAATACAAACAACTGGAGGCAACCTTCATTTGGTCTGTTTTGACATCGCTCATTCTAATCTCGTGCTACAGGCCATGGTGAAGCTGCTGTATCACTGCAGCGTGCGTGGTATCCAGACCCACAAAGTCTACCCTTTGCGCGCCACATCAAAACCCATGCGCTGGTCTCGCTTGTGCAAAAAGGTTTGCAGTATCATGAGCTGGAATCCTCGATTGACAAGGTAGGTTGGACGCGACAACTTTGAATTTGATACCCGTTGAGGCCCCCGGCCTCACTGGATTATTTAGCCCACGGAGATTCCTAATCATTATCAACAGGAGGGTAATCCCATTACTTTTACACCAGACGACAATTTCTTCGGCCCAGAACCCTTTGAAGCGACTGCCTTGAAAAGCCGGGAGACCGTCACCGAGGCCCCCGCGCCAGAACCCGCACCTGAGCGCATCACCAATGGCCATGCGCCTGAGACTCCCGGAGAGAATCAAAATAATGAAACCAATGGCGATTCTATGGAAGTCGACGCCGAGACTGAGAGCAAGCCAGGTTCACCTATCCCGGAGCCGGTGGATGGGGACGGGGATGTGAGCATGGGGGCCGATGAGGTGCCTCAGGAACCCACTCTCAGCACGGGCACCAGCATTGGCGTCCAGATCTCCCCCGCCAAGGCTGCTGATTTGACACCCGACACCGCCTGCCTAGACCTTGATGATCACGTGGTCAATGCTATTTGGCGACCAGCAGACCCAACTATACTAGTAACTCGAGGAGAGTCTCGATGTAGCTTATGGCAATTATCGTCGACATCAGAACCCGTTCAGAAGAAACTTCACGACTTTAAAACAGGTGGTTATGTATCCGCGGTTGCCTGGGATGGAATCGGAAACAAATTGGCCGTGGCATCGATTCGGGACACAAAGGGTGCAATCACCATGTACAACTCCGAGGGCAATGTGGTCGACCTTCTTCCGGATCTTCCTCGAATAATCAGTGGCTTACATTGGGCCGAACATAGTCCTCAACTGGTGATTGTGGCCTCCGACGAACGAACCTCTGAGCTGGCACTCTGGGATGGCGCCCAACAACCAGACATGTACCCACCACCCCAGGTCGTAGACGGTCACATCTATGATCTGGTCTGGGTCGGTCGAAATGACGTCTTTGCTTGTGGTGACGGGGTGGTTTACCACTGTGAAGTGAACCAAAATATTCGACTGGTTAAACAGTTCAAGTCCCAGGACAGCGAAATTGCGTGGACGTTCCTTCGCTGTACTCAGGCTTCGAGTGGTCCAGTGGCTGTTGTGGCCGGTTCTACAAATCTATCGATCTGGATCCCAACCCACGATATTCTAATCGAGAATGCGCACCGGGAGGCCATCACAGGTATCGATATTCGTCCTCAGTCGCCTGCCCAGCGACGGAGCTCCTCGATCACAGGGAAAACCGTGATTACGATTGCTTCATATTCGATTGATGGTGCCGTCAACGTGTGGAATGTCGATCTGGACCTGAAGGAGTACAAACGAGTCCATCATCTCCGTGTAGGTTCTAACACGCCCGCTCTTGCGGGTGGGTTTTCACCGGATGGATATGCCCTTGGCGCAGTCAGCAAAGATCGTCTCTTCATTTGGAATGCTGAGCGCGGCAGTGAACCCATGTCTGTATGGGCTGCTCCAGGCTCGGGCGAGGTAAAAGAGGAAGCCGATTCTGCAACAAACGGACAGAATGGCCATAGCAACTCAATTGATGCCGCGCTTTCATGGGATCCTGATGGTAAAAAACTCGCATTTGGCTTCGGAAATAAGGTACGTCTCTCCACTACATTTTATTACTCTCTCGCATCAAATATCTTACTAATTTATTTCCAGATGTCTATTGTGAATTTGCAACGGTGACCGATTTACCTGAATAAACAAGAACAAAAAATTTGAGAAATCACCTAATTCCTTTTATTAATGTGTTGAACTCAGCCGAGTTTCTTCCCTTTGGTCTCATGGCGTGACTCCCAAGTCACCATTCTCACAAATTTAATCCTGCGACCATAAATCCGGTCTAATCAACCCATTAAGAAGGCGAAACCTGGCATCCTTGCCACGCGCCTTTTGATCACGTGGGCCTCCTTTGGTCTGAAAAAAGGGTGTTTGACTATGTATGTGGTTAACTCAACCTTCCAAGGTTGGAACTCTTTGATCCCTTCCAGGAACAAGATCTGATACCAATTCGGTAGTTGATCATGGCATATGTCGACTTATCAGCACCAATCTTGTTCTACATATTTTCTCTGGACATATTTTCTTGATTTAGAAGATGCATTACGGCATACGTTACTTGGGACAGGACTTGGGCACGGCGAACGGGACTTTGGCGAGGGTTGGGTTACTGCCAGTGGCATTTTCGTTCTTAATTCTTTACTTTTCAGACTCTATTCACCTTGGGGGGGTCGGTCATCGGCGGGTTGGTTTTCTTGTTACTTTTTTTTTTTGGATCTTGAAGCAGAAAAATGCATCATCTTTGATAAACTAAACTCGTGTGTCTCGTGATTTTCATAGCGTCATAGTTGTATATACATATAGTAGTACAGCCCTTTCATCTCACGACAGATTATCGGGGGTAGTGTTCATCCCGAGATCGTGTCTTCGCAACTGTTGTCTCTGTTCTCTCCGAGTCCTCCGCCCCCGCGCTCGGACCTGGAATTCATCTTCAACGTCTTTCCATCCACGCATCCAAGCGCTCAGACCATCCAATACCATCTCCCCATCAGTTTCACTCATTTCAAAAGGTGGCTTTCGACCACCCCATCGTCGCATATTTTTTCGTGCAATATCTCTCGTGGCTCGGGCTTCTCTCTGACCCTCTCGCATACCTTCAATCCAATTCCGGAGCCCATGAACTGTGCCTTGCATTCCTTCCACCTCAACTGCATCTTGTTTCAAGTCAGAGTGCCTAGAGTTTCGAACCCGTCAGTGCTGTTCAATTCAATCAATAAACCTAATGACATACAATTCGGATACTTCATCCTCCAACTCAGCCACTGTTCTTGTCAATCCTCGACATTTGTCTTCATAGAGCTCACGGATTTGCACCGATTCCTTCCGTCGTTGCTGCAGCTCCAGATTCAATGTAGTCACCTCCCCCAGGAGCGTCGTCAACTCCGATGACATTTGCTGACAACGACGCTCATCATAGCGAGTCTTCGCTAGCCAATCCGGTTCCTCAAGATCGGACGCATCAGGCTCACCAAGTAAAGACTTCGTGCGAAAGCTCTGCCGTCTGCCCTTACGTGTTGTCTTTTCATCTGTAAGCTGCGGCCGCGGATCGCGCAAGATAGACTCGATTGCATCGAGGTGCTGATGAATTAATGGACCCGCATCGCTATCCCTACTATCAGCACCAAAGGATGCGGACGCTAGGCGTGCCAGCTCCGCCAGGCGGTCTTGCCATGGCGTTCCTCTGGCTGGGCGGAGCTCTGTCGTGGAACTATGCTCGGTCTGTATAAACTGCCGGACGACAGTCTTAGTCGTTGTACGACTAGTATATAATTCTGGTGATTCCATAAGGATATCTGTGCTTTGAGAATGACTTATATTCATCGTAGATATATGAAAGAATACATGCTCAATGGCGCCAGAATTGCAGATGTGGCTGGGGATCTGCAGCTTCCAGACGCAAAACACGCAGGGAATCCTGGTCGCTTATCGATAAACGATTATCAACTCCCCGCGCTTAACCCTTTTAGGATCCATGGTCTTTTTGTCTCTTTTGTATCTTTTGCACCTTTTGCATTCTCTTTAAGCCCTTGATACTCGATTTGAAGTACTCAATTATCATCCTTGAATATATTTGGTTGATCCTCAAAGCTACAAAAACCAATATAGATACTTGTTAGCACTATAGTCAGTCATACATACCTCCCCACGCGCACCCGAAGCCAAAGCCCCACAGCAAAGGCCATTTTTCCACCGCCAAATCCCTGTGTCATCGGGTCTCCAATCTTTGTCCGGACATTAAACAGCAAATCTCACAGACAATGGCACCTCCAGTATGTATGCCCCTGTGCGACTATAATTGTCATGCGACTGCCAATACCAGACTGCTAACGACATGTGCGCGATGACTCAGATCAACCCTGTCCCGTCCCTAGAGACGGCGCGAGAAGTAATTTCGCAGTCGAGAAACTCCCAATTCGCTCCCAACCTGTTGCCCGTGACTGCCTCGATTCCTGCGGATCTGTTGACTCCTACATTGGCATACTTGAAAATCGCTGAGAAGTAGGTGGTGCATTTCACAATGCGAACTAGCCAGCCCTGCCCCGCGTAGCGGGGGACATTTTGGACTAAGAAGGGCTAATTCGCCGATTGACTTATATAGTTCCCGATTGTCATTCTTGTACGAGAGCGCAGCGACGACAGAGACTATTGGAAGATACAGTTTTGTTGGTGCAGGTGGGTGTGATCATTGCGACGAGAGTTTCTATTCATCCGATCTTTTGACTCATCAAATTGCTTCTTAGACCCCCGGAAGGTGATCAAGACTGGTCCAGGCCATGGCCCCGAGGCTGACCCCCTGCCATACTTGGAGAAAGAACTCTCTCAATTCCGGGTTGCAACTGTCCCCGGGTTGGTCCTCCCCCCTCTGACCGCTGGAGCGATCGGATATGTTGGTTACGACTGTGTCCGATACTTTGAACCGAAGACTGCTCGCCCCATGAAGGATGTGCTGGGTGTACCGGAATCATTCTTCATGCTGTTCGATACTATTGTAGCATTCGACCACTTCTTCCAGGTTGTCAAGGTTATCACCTATGTTCCAATCCCTGCATCAGACGCCGATATCGAGCCTGCGTACCGCAAGGGCCAGGAGATTATTCAGAACACCATTGAGACTTTGCTGCAGGACCGCACACCGCTGCCTCCACAGGGTCATATCATTCAAAACCAGGAGTACACTTCTAATATCGGCCAAGAGGGCTATGAAAGCCATGTCAAGAAGCTGAAGGAGCACATTGGCAAGGGAGATATCTTCCAGACCGTCCCCTCACAACGTCTGTCTCGACCCACGTCTCTTCACCCTTACAACCTTTTCCGTCACCTCCGCACCGTCAACCCCTCCCCTTACTTGTTCTACATCGACTGCCAAGACTTCCAGCTCGTGGGAGCTAGCCCCGAGCTTCTTGTGAAGGAAGAACGCGGACGGATCATCACTCACCCCATTGCTGGTACCGTGAAGCGTGGTAAGACTCTGGAAGAGGACACCGCGCTGGCCGATGAGCTGCGTAGCAGTCTGAAGGACCGTGCCGAGCACGTCATGCTGGTGGATCTGGCCCGTAACGATGTGAACCGAGTATGTGACCCAATGAGCACCCAGGTTGACCGCCTGATGGTCGTGGAGAAGTTCTCGCACGTGCAACACCTTGTCTCACAGGTCTCCGGTGTCTTGCGTCCTGGCAAGACCCGCTTCGATGCTTTCCGCTCTATCTTTCCCGCAGGCACCGTATCCGGTGCACCCAAGATTCGCGCTATGCAGCTGATCGCCGAGCTGGAGGGTGAGAAGCGTGGTGTCTATGCCGGTGCTGTAGGATATTTCGGATACAACAGCGCCAACGCTGATGGCTCAAGCGAGGAACCTGGTGCCATGGATACTTGCATTGCTCTGCGAACAATGATGGTTAAGGATGGTGTTGCGTACCTGCAGGCTGGAGGTGGTATTGTCTTCGACTCCGACCCATATGATGAGTTCATTGAGACTATTAACAAGCTCGGTGCTAATATTGCTTGTATTCGTGGGGCGGAGGAGAAGTATCTCAGCATGGAGTCGAACTAGAGCATCTCATGGATATTTTTGTCATTGCAGCGATTTTGGGGGCCGGTTGAGGACAAAGAACAATTTCAATGATTTTACGCAATTTCCTTCTTTTTCTCTGGATCGTTCAATAAGTTTAGACCAATGTATATCTCGGCATGACTGGGTCGGATTCAGAATACTAGTACTACTTCTAAGTATCATTTCGAAACAAGCATCTTGAGCGCTATGCCAATATCTCCCAGAATCCCAATCGCTCGACCTTCCTCTTCCATCTCCCAAGGAACACATCCAGAAGCATCCATGCCAACGCGAATCAATCGAACTCCACTCGACGATTCGATGAGATCCTCATTCGGCCACCGTAACACACCGGGAGTATTTACCCCAACTCCCAACTCCAAGATAACTGTACCATTGAAGTCATCACTGCCAGTCTCCATACTGTGTTCAGTCCCACGATCCAGTTCATGGACTCGCTCCAGAAATCTTTTCCAGACTTTCTCCTGTGCATGAAATGGTGCAGGGTTGAAGTAGTTTCCACCACGCACACAGATCGTCACCTCTCCACCACAATAACGACACATCGGCACAAGTTCCTCATTCGTAAGACTTTGCGAGACAGGATCGATAAATGGTAACGTAGCCTTAAGAAAAGGCTCAGAAGCGAACACTGCATCAGCTCTACACTTCCTCAAACACTGCAAAAACGCATACTGACCCTGCGGAGTCGAGATATTCTCAGCAGGGAACCCATTCTTCACAAAGAATCCATCTGCATTTGTTGTGCGGATGTGGTACTTTGAAGATGAAGGTACAGCCGAGGCGGACGAGAATTCGTTCACGAGCTCATGTAAGAGTCCGTATATAGGTGAAACAGGCCATTTGCGGACCATATCAAGATGAAGGAAGTAGTATCCCCATTTTTGACATGGATTATCCCACCCGTTATACCCGAAAACATCGTATAACCTGTGCAGACCTTTCGCTTTGAAAGCAGGGAAATGTGACTGGAAGAGTGTAGTCGAGGTATAATCCAACCCCGCTGCAGCTGATAAGCCTGCACCCGCTGTAATGATAAGATGAGAAGCACCTGCAAGCCATTCGCGAGCTTTCAGAATTGGTACACTAGATATGGGAACTGCTGGAACGGGAACTGATGTGGGAGGGCTGGGTTGAACAAGGATAGCGTCTTCAGGAGCGAGTGAGGGGACCCGACCAGGTAAAGTCTCCAATAAACCTCGATAAAGAACCTCATCACTCTCGAGAAATGTATCAAAAATAACATCCGTGATGGAAGAAGTTGATCGATCTCGAAACCATGATACAACAGTCTCAACTGCAATGGTCGCAGCTGTGTCAGCAGGGAAAGCAAATAGTCCCGTGGAGATGCAGCAAAAGACAACGATTTTCTTTCCATTTGATGAAGGAGGCAAAGAATCTGCAGCATCAAGACAAGCTCTATAGCAAGAAGCGAGCTGAGCTCTGTGATGTGCTTGAGGTTTCTGTCTAGGACTTAGTTGTGGACCAACGGTGTGTAGAACCCATGGGGCGGGGAGGTTGAATCCAGGTGTTATTTTTGCAGAACCGACGGGTTCTCTGTATCCCTGTGAAACGATAACATCATGACAGGCGTCTCGAAGTTGGGGCCCAGCAGCGGAGTGAATGACATTATCGATGCATCGATGTTCAGGTTGGAAGCAGCCTTCAAGTTGAGTATTGGCGGCGTTGACGATTGCCGTTATATCGGTGAGTGTTGTGATATCGCCCTTCCAGATCGATAGATTCAGTGTAGACTTCTCGGGACTGGCTTCGTCATGACGAGTTATCGTTGTGCTAGGATTGATCGAATTGGCTGATGTGTGCAATTTGTGGTTATTGTGGTGTTTGATGACGGCTTCGATATGGGTGAGAGTGTCGGCAGGGATTTGAGGGACTGCGGGTCGTTGGCAAAGCATCTTTCGAACCGCCTCTAATTGAGACCATGTGTCTGCCTCTAAGATCCATTCAGAATCTTGTTGATGTGTGCAACTATGGCATGCTGAATTCTCATGTTTCTGGTTCTTGAGAAGGAAGTGAAGGGCTTCTTCAAGATGAGAAGACATTGGAAGCTCCGATCCCATGATGTATGATACTTGCGCTCTGTTTTATTTAGATCTTGGGTATTGGTCTTTTGAACGTAATTTTGTGAGGTAGAAGTGATTTTTCATGTTGATAAAAATGTTCAAATGTTCGATGCCTTGATCTATATAAGCAAAACCCTAAATTGATTGCAAACAGCGGACTTATTCCGCTCAATGTAATGTGATTGGATAATCTTAAGTTTGATTGATTTGCATTTGAAACAAACTCTTCTCTCAACCAATCAGCATTCAGAGACCGTGTTTGTTCAATTGAATAGTGACGTAGAACACTTGGCATGATTTGGAATATAAAGAGAATATTCAAATGTCGAACTTGAATCTGATCATATCAGCATTATAAAGAAAAATCAATTAGAGAAAGCTCTAATAGTCAGATTTTACCCTTGTTATCCATCATGGCCTCGAGTATCCGCCCTGTTGTGGCCATTGCCGGAGCTACGGGTCATTTGGGGCAGCATGTCACCTCAGCCTTTCTTTCCCCTCTGTTCCGTGATCAATTCTCAGAGATAATCCTCTTATCGCGAAAAGAGTCTTCGAAATCTGCGAACGAAAATAAAAAATATACCACACGAAAATACGATGACGCCAATCTCAAAGACGCACTTCAAGGAGTCGACATCCTCGTCGATACAATCGGACACTCAGGACACGCATTCAAGGCGAATCTCGCTCGTGCGCTTCCTCATACAAACGTCCGTATCTACTTCCCATCTGAGTTTGGAGCAGATCACTATGTGCACGATTTTTCGCACTCGGAGTGGGACCAGAAGAAGAAAAACCTAGCTTTAGCACAGGAGTTGAATCCCAGCATCAAGATCTGCCGAGTATTCTGTGGTCTCTTCCTAGAAGACAGCATCGGCCCATGGTTTGGATTCAACACAAAGAATGGGAAATATGAAAGTGTGGGATCTTCTCATTCACCGATCTCATTCACGGATCTTGGCGATGTTGGCAGGACAGTCGCTGCGCTGGCCGCTTTGCCGGAGACAAAAATCCCAGATACGGTTCATATAGCCGGAGACACACGCTCTTTTGTGGAAATAGCAGATATCATGCAAGCAGCTGGTGCTGGGCCTATCCAAGTGGGGGAAATTCCACTCCAGAAGTACAAGCAGGAGCAGACCTCGACAACTTCATGGGATCCTGCGAACTACCTGCGATTCTTGATGGGGGAGAATAAACTCAATCACACTTTCGATGCAATGGGAAACAATAATAGCTTGGTCAATCCTGAAGACCAACGTTGGAAATGGCGAACTTTGAACGACCTAGCGAAAGACACGAAGGGCCAGCCGTGGAGGGATTTCGAATGGCCTCCCAAATGAAAGATCAGCATGCACTAGTACTATGATTACCACCTAGGTAGGCGGTCAATTATTACATATCAAACGTTTAACGTCTTCAAAATCCCACCAGTCAAAATGTGCGTCTCGTAAGTCTTGGTTCTAAAAGCTGGAGGCACATTACAACTAGAGGCAATATCCACATGATCATGGTTCCAACACCTTTACACATATGTATACGCTGTTGTGATGTTAAATAAATATAAGCTAAATATTATTTTCTAGCATAAAAAATCATGCTTTTGTAAACTCATGAGAATTGTCCGCATGCTCAGGCCTGAAAGCTTCATCATTGTTCAATGGACGGTAGTACAGCAGCCTGGGCGCCTATTTACTAACCATGCTACTCTCCCTTCATTTCCCCGCTTATCTTTCATATTCCTCAACCTATCACACCTTTCAATATTTCACAACCATAAAAAAAGTAATGTAGATGGCTGGTCGTTCATGTTGACCGATGTGATTGTCACTGATTGGTCCCGCCATCCACGGCTAATAGTCAGACGAAATACGGATCATCAAAACATGCAACATGCCCAAGGCACTGCATCTGTCATCTTCATCCTACCACCATGGCTAGAACAGATCCTGAGCTTCAAACACTCCTACAACCATTCAATATCGAAATTGACCAGCTATACCGCTTGTCTTACCGTCTATCAGTCACGTATCGTGAACTGGCGGCGGGCTCCTCGGAACAGTTTTTCCCCACTGCCACCACTCGTCTACCTACTGGCCGTGAACAAGGACACTATTTAGCTGTCTATCTTGGTCTATTCTATCTCCGAGTGGCATTCATTGACTTGCTGGGCGAGGAGCAAGTAGGGAAACACTCACATGTTCGACGAACGCTAGAGAAAGCGTGGCCTATTGAGAATCGGCTGCGCCAAGACCAGGCGGACTCATTATTTGCATGGATTGGAGATTGTATCGCAGAAGTCATTCATGATGACCTAGCCAATTCCAAAGATGATGCTCCATCCGAGATTACTGCTGGAATCTCTTTTTGCTTCCCTATCAAGTGTGTATCATCATCCCTTGCCCTCGCTAGTTTAAGTCATAACTGAAAGACTAACATCGCTGATAGGCAAACGCTCCTCAATGAGGCTATTCTGATGCCCACAGGCAAAGGGTTCACTCTAAAATCTTCTTTGAATCTTCGGCAGGCCTTGCTTGATGGGTATGAGTGTCATACAAGACGCTCAGATGAAGATCCAGACGAGATTCCCGCCAAGCGACAGAAGAAGTATTGTCTCCCTAAATTAAAACTTACCGTCATGACTAACGACACGATCTCAACTTTTGCATCTCTCGCTTACTCGATTCGAGTTTTACCCAACACGCGGGTCGTGATGGGCCTCATTGTTGGCGCCGGTTGCAATTCAGCAGTACCCATGAAATTGACAGACCTCCAAGAAGCGAAAATTCGACATATTCGAGAGAAAGAGCCAGATGCCGAGGATACCATTGTCTCAACTGAGTGGACACTCCGAGGCTCAAGCGGACCTATTCAAGAGCTGAAGATTGTGAATAAATGGGATTCGGAACTCGATGCGCACTGCAACCGACCTGGTTTCCAGCCATTGGAATATATGGTTGGAGGTCGGTATATTGGAGAGCTAGTGCGAATAATTTGTTATGATTGGTTTCACAGCACAAAGGCAATGCCTCGCTCCTCCTTACCTTTAAAGTTGGTGGAAGAGTACACTCTGAGCACAGAGTTTTTGTCCTTGGTAGTGGCACCCAGTTACTCTGATGAATACCTCGCAAAAGAGTTATCGCAAGAGCTTCCAGCGCCAGAATCCAGTGAATGGAAATGGACTGCGCAGTATGCGGGTCATCTACGGTCGATTGCAGCCGCTGTACAGAATCGAGCTGCTGCGCTAATTGCCGCTGCGACTGTCGGCCTTCTCGCCTGCACACGCGAGATCCAACTTCAAGATACCGGAAATCCTTGTTCAACAGAGGATCCATCAAATAAATTCCAGTCAACGTCAAAACGCGAGACAGAAGTGCCTGAATTCGGATCTTCAATACCAGGCTGGCAAAAGGGACCCGAGGAGCTTGTTGTGGCGGTATCTGGAGGTGTTATACAACACTACCCTCATTATAAACAGACCATTCAGCGATACATTGATCGATTGGTGATAAAGGCAGGACCACAGAGTGAAGGGAAAAGTATCTTCCTTCGAGAAGCAAGTGATGGTGGTATAATAGGCGTGGGAGTTCTTGCGGGTACCGTCGCAGGAGAGATACAGGGCATCGTCGGCTCTACAATGGAAGAGCAGGAAAAGTCGGAAGAGAATTTGCAGGAAAGCTGTAAAGATACGAAATACTCTTCATGTATGTACTGAGATAGTGAATATGAAAATTCCCTCTAATATTGAAGACTCTCTAGTCTTTTTTACCTGTATTTCCGGGTTCTTCAGACGCAAGTTTATCTCAAGGCCTAGTATTTTTGAGACCGAAGAGTATTGATTAGGGTGTGAGAAGACCTCACATGCATGTTCTCAAAGATGATGAAATGATGAAACTTTGGATTTTCTATTCATAGCCCCCGAGGTCTACAGGGACAGTATTATCTTTGTATCATATATAGGATTAAATGCATTTAGTCTAACACTCGGGTTGATATACTATTTTAAGTAAATCTAGATAAATCTCTCCACTTTATCATTGTTCTCAGTTGTCTCTTATTATAGAATCGGCGTTAATGACTTGGCTGCCCTCTAGACAATGATTCCTCGTGGTGATCTTTATTCACTGGAAATAGACTACAAGGGTATCAATTTGAACTTTGGAAGATACAATGGCACAATGACACAATGAATCAATGTTCTCCATTCAAATGTTGCTAAATCAGTGTTTGATCTTGAAACGCATTGTGATAGACAAGAGAGATTATTATACTCCATTGTTTTCCAAGGTTAGATGTTATTGATACTATATTCTTATTCATTATTGACCGAAAATCCTTCCAGATATCTTTGTCTGATCCATTTTATTTTGTTACAATGTGGGGACTCATATATGGCCTTCACTGACACTGCTGGCAAGCATAAATACGTGCTTGATGTCCAATTCCTTAAGCATCCATCAACCAGATACAACAACAGAAGACAACAAGATCAGACCTCAGTCAGTATCCAGGATTTGACATCTCTTACATTGAACAGAACTCAGATAACTACTTCAGCTTGTCAAAATGGATTGTATCTGTGGCTTGCTTCCCTGTGTGTGTTCTGATGAACTTGCAGATTCTGGAAGCCCTGAATATATTGACGGTCCTGCTGCACCCAGCTGGCTACAACCTCGAGGAGCTCGGGTAGTTCGATGGATTGAAACCCCCAATGCACCTAACTGCCCTATTCGACGAACCTCGCTTACTTTTGAACAGATCATGCGCGTAGATCCTATATTTACTCGAGATGATGGTGTTTATCCACAGGGCGTGGAGCGATTCCTCTGCATCCCGGAGGACCGCGAGTGGCCCCCACATAACTATACAGCTTTGACCTTACGATACGATGGCTTTCTCTGTATGGGACATGTCCAAGCTGGTAACGGTCATCTGGTTATTGACAATATACATCGTGCGCGTGACAGCCGCGTCCGCATGTCCGAGGTTGTGGTGGCCCTTTACAATAGTGTGTCACCCATTGAGAACCTGCGACATGTTTCTGTTTCATTCGTTATCGAGGAACAGACTTGTAATTTTATCACTAAGGATCTGTACAGTGCATGGCCAACCCAGGAGACTCGAACCTGGCAACATGGCACTCCAGAATACTTTCAACTTATGGGCACTCGTATTGGACGAACCGTAGCCTACATTGTTCTGAGTGGCCTTCAGCGCGGATCTCGTCGGATTTCCCGTGTAAAGGTTTATAGTTGTGGCGATGGAGATGATACTGTGAATCTTCGGTTCGATATCGAGCCTCTTAACTAGACTTTGGGGCTCTTGATACTGTCAGTATCGACTCATTCCAGGGTTCAATAACCTAATTCGACTCGCCCATCGTCGGATTCGACCAGATACATATTAGATTGATGATGGACACGGACAAATGTACAACTGGTCAGGTTCAAGTTAGACTGCTGTCATTGTTTAATGTCATTTACCATTTGGAGTTCATAGATTCAACATTGAATAAACTACATGCAATGATTTCGTTCAGATGTTTGAATTACCCTCTAGTATGTAGCTCAATTATACCTAGATTTTAATCTTACCCTCATAGTCTAGTCCCATAAGATTATTCATGGCTCTCGAGGTCATATTTTTGATTGAGATTTCTTTCCAGTCAGTATCCATTTCAATCAATCAATTGATCTTAAATTTAGATGGACCTTTAACTTTGGAATACTTACTTAATTCGAACATTTTTGTACTGAAGGCTACCTGTAGCACGCCCGAGGGCACTATAGAGTATGGCGAAAATGCTCCAAATATGATCTACATAACCTTAGAATGTCATAGCCTGGGTATATAATTTTTTTGAGATAAGTCAATGGACATTAAGTTCTATCGTACACACAAATCCTGATAGCAGGCATCCCTGCCCACTATCCTAAGGTATCATCAGAAGTTTGGAAGAATTCTTGTAAGAAGAAATGAGAAAGTGCATAGTCTCAGGCTATGAATGAGCGCCCACTGGAATTCCAGTCTAGGCGTTGAATCTCCTTTCATATCGAGTACTGCAGTTGTCTCGCAGATGAATGCAGTTTACTGCTGGCGTGCCTGCCACTGCTCGGGGGTGTAGCACTTAGGGGTCCAGGCATGAATGGCAGCAATCTCAGCCTTGAGGACAGAGTTAACGAGACGGTGACGTGCAAGCATGTTCTTGCTCTCAAACTGCGGGGAAACGATCACGGCTTGGAAAGCTTGGCCGCAGCCGCCTGCACAAAGAATTCATTAATATATGCTGGAAGTATCTCAAAGCGCAAAGTCCTCACCTGACAGGTCTTCAATCTCCACATGTTGCGCCTGCAGTTGCTCAATCAGCTTGAGCTTGAGCGACTCTGCAGTAACACCCGAGGTATCGGCCATGGCAGCGTTGACAGCGGCGAAGGAACGTGCGGAGAGAGAGAACGAAGCGCTGTGAGCGGGTAGGGGACGGAGAAGGTAACGACAACCTCTGCTCAGGACAGTGAGGGAAGAGGCGCGGGAGAACATTAAGCACGATGGGAGTCAAGAATAAGTTGTCAAGCTCTCCAGTTGGAACGCGAATTGATGAGGTTCGTCTGTATTACAAATTCGGCCATTGTGGCTGGTGCACAAGCACGTGAAGATAGCGCCTCCGATAACGTCACTGATACTGTTTCCACATAGAATCTTCCTTTATATCTTGGACCTTTGAAGGCATTGAGCTGCAAAGTCCATGAATTCTTTACGCTTAGGCCTACGATACTATTCCAACATGTCATCTACTCCTGCATGCTCACCCTTTACCAGAGCGGTGGTTAGCTCTATGAGAAAGCTGTGCGTTTCCCAGGGTTCAAGCTCCCCGCAATTCTCCTGGAGCTTTCTGTTGACCCGCTATACACAGATACCCTGAGGCATTGGCTGATAAAAGCTTTGATAATACTGGGTGTAAGTCGATATTACATATCTATATTCTTGTTTATGAACTTTGTTGCAAGAAGCTAATCATTCGTTCTGTTCCAGTACTTTTGGAAGCTCCCTTTGAACCATCACGTCGCCAGAAGAACTCGGTGCTGCTGGCCATTGACCTGACCACAGCAGTGGCGGATGAGGCAATTCGGCGCCAGGATTCAACCATTGTTGCATACCGTATGTCTACAGCATGAATCCTTCATTCGATTCCCACCACTGCTTGTTTCATCAAGAATCCCTCCCTTGGAAATCACAAGACCTATTATCGTTATACTCATAGACTTGAGCTAATCGTGTCCCAGACCCAATCATTTTCCGTGGTCTCAAGTCAATTACTCTAGATGATACCCAGCAAAGATCTCTGCTACGACTAGCCCAGCATGGAATCAGCGTCTACTCCCCTCATACCGCCGTTGACACCGTCCCGGGCGGCATGGCCGACTGGCTCTGTGACGTTGTTACCGGTACATTCAAGTCAGACGCCCCAAAGCGCACGCTGAAGACTTGTGACTCGAAGCTCTATTCCGAACCCACTTACCCCCATGCCGAATTCGTTCCGACTGCTGCATCAGCCATCGCTTCCCAGCAAATACCTCATTCCCGATCTACCATTCACCCTTCGCCGCCAGCCTCTATCCCAGAGGGCTTCGAGTCTGCTGGTGCAGGTCGCCTAGTTACATTCAACGAGCCCCAGCCCCTTACCGTGCTGATTGATCATATCGCCGGTGGTGTCGGTCTTCCGGGCGGCATCCCTATCGCCACTCCCCAAGGAAAGTCTATCAACGACATCAAAATCCGTACAGTTGGCATGTGTCCCGGATCTGGATCTGGTGTGCTCCTTCGTGGCAGTCAAATCCCCGATCTTCTATTCACCGGTGAAATGAGCCATCACGAGGCTCTTGCAGCCACAGAAAAGGGATCCGTCGTTATCTCGTTGGCTCACTCGAACTCCGAGCGTGGATACCTGCGTGCAGTCATGCAAAATCAGCTTCTCCGCGAGATTTCACAGACTTGGCAGGAGGAGAGAAAGGCCGTTCTCCAGGCAATCCAAGATAACGCTAAGCAGGGTGGAGCAGCTACTACTTCCTCATCTGAGGAAGTGTACCAAGATGCCAGTGTTGAAGTCTCCGTTAGCGAGGCTGATCGTGATCCATACGGTATCATGGTTTGGCGAAACTAGATACATTATGGCGTAGAAGAACAAAATTCCGACCTTAAAGAAACGATTCATAAAAGAATCTTTGCATTTCCAACCCCGCAAGTAGTATACATCTTCTCAGGTAGAATCAATATGCTTCCCTTAAGGACAAACTAGATGCAAGATGTGAAATTGAAAGATTTCTTTACTCAAAAAAGCTCTTCTCAGCCATCAACGCCCCCGCAACCTCACAATCATGTCCGAAAATCAATCTAGCCCCAAAAAGCCTCTGCAACCGCCTTATCATATTCAAACTCCGATACCAAGCATTATGGTCCCTGGCCAGACCCCCATGCGGATGTCCCAACTCATAATTCTCCACCACATGAAACTGATCCGTCGTCCAAATAAACGTCCCATCCTTCTCGAGATTTACCTGCATAATACACAATCCAGGCGTATGTCCCGGCGAGTGATGTAAGATAATCCCTTGAAAGAGATCCAGTTGGGACTCCGTGAACGTTTTCCAGTTGAGTCGCTCTAGAGACATGTAGTGCCCTAGATAAACGCCTAGGTCGGCACCTGTGCCAACAGCCCAACAGGCGTGTTTGAATTCTTCTTCATGTACCCAGATTGGGATATTAGTGTCCATGAAGTGCTCGAGGCCTCCGGCATGGTCGAGGTGGAGATGGCCTATTACCACGGCTTTGACGTCTTTGATGTCATGGCCTGATGCTTTTATTGCAGCTGGGAGTTTGTGTTCTTCTTTGTACTCGACTCGGGGGAAGACATCTGTTACAGGTGCTGGCCATTTCTATATGGAGTAAGTATAGGTGAAATACATACTATCCACGAGTCCTCATCTTGGGGGGGAAGATTGGCAACGTACAACATTGATATCCTCTGCACAACCGGTTTCATAGAGAATGAGTCCTACACCGGGGTACTCAATCAGAGCTGAAAGAAGAATTAATCGACGACGTTTATGTTCCGGGTTCGGATTGCTAAGTGTGCTCGCGTTGACACCTCGAAGAAGCCTATATAAGATAAGTCCAGAACCAGAATCAGACCAGCTTCAAATGTCTATACGAACCATGATTCATCTGCTTCGAGTGTTCCTAGGTTTAAAATGTACATCTTTGTCCCCGGTGGACAGTTAAATGACGGGATAGCCGCGGATGCGAGCGTAGGGACATGGTTTGTAGCTGCCATTTCGAAAATAGTGAAGTAGAACGCACTCAGATGCAAGTTTTGTATGTCTCCAAGGTTGAAGAGAGGAGAGATCAAAGTCATTTGAGATGAATTGTATCAGACATGACAGATACTCGCACGAAGACCGAGCCCCTCACGGATCAAACCCCGAGGTGCATAAGGATTCCTCAGTTGCGGTTGGACAGGCAGATTCTTCCTTGTGGACTCTGGGGAGTTATATGGAGTTAAGAGCCATGGTGTATCCAAAGCAGTGGTATTTCAAATCTTTTTTAAGTCAAGTTTACACTCCGAACATTTGAACTATCTCAAGTCATACAATGTGTTTTCAGACAGAATCACTGCTAGCAGTCTTTATATAGATATCTCAGAAAGAATTATGAAATCTTCTGAGGTTACAATTCCAAACCTTCTCTCCAGTTGTGCCACGTAAAAAGGCTTGGACTGAATCGTATGACATTATTCAAATACCCCGCATCCGAGTCCATAAATGATCGAAGTCTCGCTAAGTTACCAAGTTACCAAATACTGATAGAGTTGGTACAAAGAGGCTTTGGAGTGGTTTTACCATATTCAAATGTTTTGGTTAATCTCCAGCCTCAACTAAAAGAGCTATAGGCAAGGATGATGCAGATTAGATCTGATAAGCCAAGCATATGCAAGCTGCAAGATGCACATCCAACCAAGGACTGTAAAGCAGAAGATGGGCTAGATCAGTCCCAAAGGACCTAATAAAACACTTTTTACGAATAGTGGATCGAAATGCAGACAAAAAGAAAATATCATGAAAACTTTGTGAAGTGAAAAGGATATCCTAACGACAAAAACAGTAAACAAATGAGAAACGGTGTACGGAGGAAAGAGAAAAAGAGGAAAAGATGACACGCGGATGGGAATGGATATCTGGGCTCCAAGGGAAAGAGAGGGCATGAATATAGTGCCGAGAAATCCCCGGTCCTGATAAAAAATCGGCTCCACAGTTCAATTGCTCTTGCCATGCATTTCTCCACCACATGTGGGGGAAAAGAAAGGGGCATAGTGGTATGAAGATAAATCAAGAGGGAGTGGGGAGGGGAAGAGCAATGGAATCAAAGAATTGGCAGGCCACAAATGTTGAGAAGTTGTAAGAAAGAAAAATATGAGTGAAGGAGGGGGGGAGTGGTATCAGCAGGGTCCGTGGTCATAAGAATTGCCGGGATAAAAGACTTGAGATTACAGGTCAATCAAACTGCCACCATGCTGCGATTGCTGCTGAGCTCCCCAGGGGTTGCTATTGGATTGCTGCTGCTGCACAAAGCCTGTTTGCTGAGGCACTCCTGTATAATGTTGGCCAAAGAAGGGGTTGCCAGCGGTCTGGTTGGCATGAAGACGGTCCAATCCTTGACCAGCAGAGTTGACGAAAGTGCCAGGTGCAGTGTGTTGGGCAGGAATACGGAGATCTCCAACGTTTCCGAATGTATCCTGACCCTCGCCCGAAGCAAGAAGCGCGTTCAGACGGGCGTGGTGAGGGTCTAATGCCTGAGGAGGAGTACTCCTGGGTGGCTGTGGAGCTTGGAAGTTGGAGATAGGGTTAGGCTGGGCCTGTTGAGAGAACTGAGTAATCGGGTTGTTAAACTTGGTTGTGGCGCGGTCCTCTGCAAGGGTGTTGAGAGATGGCGGTCCCGTTGATTGTTGTGGGTTTGTAAACTGGGGTTGAGTGCGTTGAGCGAATGGATTGTTCGAGCCGGTTGCCATAGGCTTGAGCGCATCGGCGGGTTGGTTCGATGCCCATGGGTTGTTGGTTCCCGCAGATAGGTAGTTCTCCTGGCCTTGTTGCTGCTGCTGGTGTTGCTGATGTTGCTGCTGTGAGAAGGCGTCGTTGGAACCATATGGATTAGTGTTGGGGAATGCAGTATGCTGGGCTTGGAGGGCCGCCTGGGGCTGCAGGAAGTTGTTCTGAGGCTGCTGTCCGTAAGGGTTCTGGTCGAAAGCTGAGGGCTGCTGGTAGCCATTTGCGTAAGGGTTTACACCAGTGGCTTGCTGTTGGAATCCGGTGGGCTGCTGTTGGAATCCGGTGGGCTGCTGTTGGAATCCAGTGGGTTGCGCATATTGATTGTTCAAATAACCGGTAGTCATTGGCTGCTGCACATTGATCGGGTTACCAAACCAGTCAACAGCACCTTGCTGTTGGTAGCCTTGGTTGTAGCCAGTGGGCTGGACCTGGGCTGGGGTATCATCAAAGAGCGCATGCGCATTGTTCTCCTCCAACTCCCGCTTGCGAAGTTCCTCTTCTTCCCTGCTAAGCTGGATAGCCTTGGCCAAGTCCTCGTCCTCGTGGCTATTCGCAGAATCCTTGGCCCGTCGTCGGCGTTCCTCCTCGGCTTCGGCCTTGCTAGCCTCAATGGCTAGTCGGTACTCGGTATCGTCCTCATCGTCACCCTGGCGTCTTCTTCGCTCTCGGCGGGGAGGCTCGTTTCCAAAACCACTACCTTGACCCTCATCCAATCCACTCACTCGAGTCTTCCAAAGTTTGCGGTCGGATCGTTCGCTGCGTAGGCGATCCTCGTCCAGAACCAGGGCAGTAAGTTCCTTCGCGGCCACACGAACTGCGCGAAAAAAAAGTTGAATTTAGTAACTGAACTTGTTCACAATCGTAGACGGTGGAGAATATGGCGTACCATTCTGGCCCACATCACGGCCTTCTTCGTCAACATACTGGAACTCGCGCAGGGTCTTGATGATGTAGACATTCTTCCGAGCCCAAGTGACCACCAATTCTGAACCCTCATGCAAACAGTAGTCCAATACCTTCAATGACTTGAGCACATGGCGCCAGTTCTTGCCCTTATCATTGAGACGCTTATCGATCATGTCCATGATCTCGTAGAACTCGTTCGGACTGAGACGGAGATAAGGTCAGCTTGCAATGATTCCTAAGTAATCAGACGTGATCAGGCTATCGAGAAACCTACCTCCCGAAAGTCATGGACGCAATCTCCGACATGTCGGTTCCTGTGGGACCCCATGGATCGTTACTGGTAGCTAGAAGATAGAGTTGTCAGCATGGCATGACATGTACACCCAGAGAGCGCGCGGTGATGGCCAGCCCCTGGGAAGATCGGCTTAAGCGCGCAATATCAACCCCGCGGCCAGCCAATGTCTCGCAATTCCATTATGTTCGCGATGGTCTCTTCTGAGCATTCAGTGGCGAAGAAGCCAGACATACCATTTCGGACCTTGACCTGCACGGAGGAGTACCCCTTTGTGACGTTCTTGACGCTGCGCACGACCTTGGACATGATGCCGGTATATCCGCGACGATTGACAAATGAAAGAGAGGAAGGTAAAGTGGTCGAGGTAGTGAAACTTGATCAGAAGGGTCGGGGAATTAGGTCTGGAGCGGCGGTGTCTTGCCAAGCTCTCACAGCCCACTTGGTCTCAAGACTCTGGATAGCGGCCCAAGGTGTTCAGGGTGAGTTCGGCGATTCGACGATTGGTATAAGGGTTCGCTTTTCACGACAGAACAGAAGAAGACAATATAGGCTCACAGAAGAAAATATGTTTACCTGAAGAGTAGAGAAGGAGAGATGCGGAAGAGGGGACAGTGGCTGGAACGGGGGAAACTGTCTTGGCAATGACGAAGCACAGTCAGTGGAGATTAGGACTTTTAAGGGACCACTCTTCATACAAGGGTATGTCAATAAGAATTTTAAGATGACAATTAATAGGATTGTGTCCACGGGTCATATGAATTCATTTGCGATTATCGTTTATGCATACGTACCACACTCTGTTCATGCTTAAATGGCTGCCTAAGTGAACCCGACGTGGCTCTTGCTACAAATGTGGCAGTGATCCCAACTTATGTACTTCATACAACAAACCGGATGAAACAGGCTCTACAAAGCAAAACCTTTATATCAGGGATTGAATCAATATTGCAGGGATTTGCTCTTTGAATTTTCATTCATTCGCGTCTCAATAAGTGGATCAAAAACGGTGCTGGAATGGACAAGCTTGTTATATGTATGAATCCTATCCTAATTTGAGGCCCTTTCAAATTAAGAAGCACATAGGGACAGAGAATAACCAGCAAGCAGAATATGCACTTCAGACTCTTGCAAGTGAAAAGATAGAGGCATTATAGAAGCAAGTATTTTCATTGAAGAGATCCAACCAACTTGAACTATCGAAACAGGAGTATATTTTGGAACTTACTACAGAAACACACTGTAGATCAGGAGACTCCCTTCAGATTCAAGACAGAATCACCTATTTAGGAGTCTTTTCACTATTCCGACGTTGATCTGAGTCGCTTCAACAATGTTTACTCTTACACATACTCAGTTCTAAGGTTACTCGTACGGCATGGCTCCATTTGACGGGACGTCCTGCATGAGATCTTGTATTTTGATGCGTCTCATCCTTAATACTATATATGCAAGGAGACTTGGAGCTCCGAAGTGCCCACCTGCCATTCGTAAGTCTAATTAGTCATTGCTCTAGT
Organism: Penicillium malachiteum; assembly: GCF_028827825.1. Lineage (NCBI taxonomy): Eukaryota > Fungi > Ascomycota > Eurotiomycetes > Eurotiales > Aspergillaceae > Penicillium > Penicillium malachiteum. Next base: position 6,282,241 of record NW_026643095.1, read on the forward strand.
TGAGCACCTTCTCGGCGGCGGAGACTAAATTCAGCCCAGGTTAGTGACAAGGTCTTTTTTGAACAGATTGAAGGTGGAAAGAAGAGAACTCCATTCAACTCACCATTGAGACCGGCATTGTCAGGCTCAACAAAAGTCTCAGTCACCTTACCATCCTCGACCAGCAGCGCGTAACGCTTGCTACGGATGTTGCCCAAAAATGGAGGTGCTGTCGAAGGTCAAGTCAAGGGCCTCGTTGAACTGACCGGTGGGGTCACCCAAGAAGCGAATCTATAGAATTATCAGTTAATTATTCCTTTGGGCTATTGTGTCAATTCAGGTCGGTTCAGCACTTACGCCGCTCTTGCCGCTGGGGTCAAGGGACTCAGCCCAAGCCTTGGTACTGTCGTATCGAGACGCGTTAGTGAGGCGATCGCGCGTATCACATTGTTTATGGCTATTCTTACACGAAGGGATCGTTGACAGCGACAACGAAGACCTGACCGGCGTTCTGGAGCTTGGGGTGGTTGATGTAGCCGGGAACGTGAGTGCTTGAGCAGGCAGGGCCTACAAATAGTCAGTAAACACGTTAAGTTCCAGCGATATTGTCCAATGGATGACCTACTGAAAGCAGCGGGGACACCAACGATGACACCCTTGCCCTTGCTGCCGAATTCCTTGGCCAGGTTGACCTTGTTTCCGGGGGAGTTCTCAACCAGGACGTTCAAGTCGGGGATCGCATCGCCCTTCTGCACGAATGCGGGCGCGGTCTGGTGGAAGAACGCGGCCTGGGTGCGCACGCGGGGCAGGTTGGTAAGACGACGAGCGGCGAACATGGTGAAGGTATGAGAAGGATGAATCGTGGACAAGATTGTAGAGGTTCTGAAACTCAAGGGTCAAAAGTTGTGAGGGGAGCTTCGGAGATTTCGTCATGGTCTCGGGGCCCGCTTCGCGCCGCCGATCTTCATTCGCGCTGGAAACACGCCAATTTCTGATTAATTCTAGTGTGAATGGCAACTTGAATAAAATATTTGAAAATTAAGATCAGCTATCATTTTTTTAGATGTATGGGCTGGAATGAATTAAGGAATAAGCACTTGAATTGGATCACTGGCAGTTCCAAGATTTGAGGTCCCAACTTGAGTGCTGATATAATGTAGTAGGAGCAGTCCACGGGTACTAGTAGTAGTAGTAGTAGTAGTAGTAGGCACAGTACGGAGTAGAATATCATAGACATTCAACCTCCAAGTTGGAAATGTTCAATGATGGCACAGACCTTGAAATCCTCCAGATGTCTGCTAGTAGATCTTCAAGCCACGATATTCTTATATAGTGCGTATTACTAGTACTATGTAGTTTCCATAGAACATTATCTTATCATGTAGATGAATTGACAGAGAATAAACTTGGGACTAAAACTGCGTCAACTGGTGGAAGCATGAGTAATCTACATCATTGCCAAACACATGTGCAGCGCCTAGACACTATCTAACTGATTAGAGCTGCTACATATTAATGGGCCCGTGACCCAACATCTAAATTGCGATTGGATGCGATATATGCAGTAATTGAGGGTCCTCTCGTACGCTACTGTCGCTTGGAGGAGCCCTCCACATCCGCGGAGCCCCGGGCGAGATCAGGTAGTAATACTTCCCTCTACTATTTGTATACATATTTTCATCTGAAATGATCACTTGATGGTTGTGGGCCAACCAAGAAAACAAGCAAACGCCTATAGGTATAATAGCCTACTATATTAATCAATGGTGGAATCTCCATATGCAAGGTACCCCATCAAACATACTAATAAGGCCCTTGTAGGTACCTATACTCAGAACTACTAAGCAACCTCAAGCCCCTTGAGACATGCATGGTACACATCGCGACGTAGAACTACCGATAAATAGCTGGATTCATCCGATATTTATATGCATGTGAGGTATGACGTCGGAACTTCATTCTTGTGTGATACTGCAGGGTAGAGAATTATAAAGCCAGCGGAAGGAGGCGTCGGCGCCGAGCTGCACGACCGTTGAAGTCCACCATTGGAAACCCCCATTGGGAAGTCCACGTTTAGATGCTCCAGATATCCCAATGAAGGCCCCAGATTCAATTCGAATCTTGGATTAAGTGGAAGATGTCTCAGAAAGTGATGACGTATTGATATAAACAAGAGTAACTTCAGATGCTAATCGGTTCAAATGCTCTGGGAGGAACAGCCTCGAGAGTCAGAGATAAGTACTACATAGTAATAGAATAATTTGTATAGATGAATATGAACATTTGAAAATATTTATATCAAGTTTAAATATGCATATGGCCATTCACCTGGGCAGGAACAGTGCCAGTGGTTCAGATCAGTGACCTGATTGACTTATTGCTTATTGGATGAAATAAAAGATTCTATGGAGTCTGAATAGTACTCAGATCCGTAGATCCCCGTTACCTTGGGCTCTTATACTGATATTTAGATGCTTAATGTAATCCCTGGATAACCATCATTATGTAAATTCCAAATAATCCTAGTAAACTGATAACTCCAATTTGGAATCCAACATGCGTACCTACATAAGGTGGAGTACTAAGTCGACTGTACATAAATGGACTGTGCAAAGCTACCTCCACTTTCACCTGAAACCCTCTTCACCGCTATAACCTTCAATACCCACGAATATTGACAAGGCTGGGATGAGATTGAAACATTTGAACTTGAAAGACTTCAATTGTCTTGAATGGTTCATTGAAATCTTACAACCTACTCTTTAAAGAGAATAACTCCGAATTCTTCCAAGGATCCCGAGACGGAGGAGAATGAACCGGTCCGCCATGCATATGGTTCAAGTCTTTGGTGCATATTGGAGCCCGATGAATAATCTTCTCTCAAAATTTTTATGGTCGTCATCCTGATTTTTCCAGATTTTCAAAATTCTTGAACGGTGGAAACAATGAGTTGTACGCGTGTGGGAACCACGCCTTCGTGGCCCACTAGGGTCCCAAGAACTGTCGGTGGAGTATTAAGATTCTCCAGTTTCAACGTCTCAGGGCTTCAGTAATTTTGGTCTTACTGAGTACATGTTTTTTTTGTTCTCTTTTCGTTTTCTTCTCTGTTTTTGATTGAAATGATCTACCGTATAAGGTACCTACGATAACACCCCAATGCATGGCCCCCTCCATCTCGTGCGCACTGACATCTCCATGCATTTGGTAATTATGGAGTGCATTGTCGCCCTGGGGAGTACTAGAGGAATGTTGGAGTTGTATCAGTAACTAAAGTTCAATTTTGATGAGTTTCGAGTTCAAAGAGATCGAAGAATAAAAATAATAAAGAGGCTTTAGAAAAAAGAAATATTAAAAATAATTTATATATATAAATATCTGTATTATAACCTTGGGAATTGATATACATGATCTTCATATAATGAATTCCTATATATGATTTTTACATGTACCACGGCGTACCTGCGCAGTAACTTTGGTACATGGCTCTACCGCCAAACCTCTGGGCGGTACCCGTTTCTGCGTTCTGCTTTCTTTTCAAAATCCCTCCTTCTTCTTTCTTTGTCGAGGTCTTTTTGGTGCATTGATTTGCATATTCTTCCTACTCTCTTTAATATATCTCGGCAGATCAGCCCCAGTTTGCTGTTCGTTCGACCGGTCGCGACCCGGTTAGCCCCCCCATGGATGGCCCAGGCCAGACCTCGAATGCCGCCCCCGCGGGCAACTCCAGCGATTTCGTGAGTTTCATCGCCAGTGTTGAAGAGTTGCAAAATTTACTGATCCCTCATGTCTAGGTGCGCAAACTGTATAAGTAAGTTTTACTGGATGGGGCGACTCTATCTTCTTGCTTTCCCCCCTTCCCTTTTTTTCTGTGCTTTTTCTTTTTCTCTGCCCCCTCTCGGCAAAAAATCGGTCGATTTGCACGATGCGCCAACAAACTCGCGATCTAACTATTTTATCAGAATGCTGGAGGACCCCTCATATGCGTCCATTGTGCGCTGGGGCGATGAAGGGGACAGCTTTGTGGTTTTAGAGGTAAATGCGCCCGTGGCGTGGTCAACGGTCGCACCGTGTAGCTAACAGGGTACCAGTGCGAGAAATTTACAAAGACTATCCTACCGAAGCACTTCAAGCATAGCAATTTCGCCAGTTTTGTGCGCCAACTCAACAAATACGATTTCCACAAAGTCCGCCAGAACAACGAGGAGAATGGTCAATCGCCATACGGTCAAAATGTACGTCCATCCCGATCCATGAAGCAGGGGGAAGAGGAGTGGAGACAAAAAAAAGAAAGGAAAAAAGGCAAAGGGAACCCCCATACTAATGATAACGGGCATAAACAGGCTTGGGAATTTAAACACCCAGAATTTCGAGCCAACAGCAAGGAATCTCTCGATAATATTCGCCGGAAAGCACCTGCTCCCCGAAAACAAACCCAACCCACCGATGACTCCGTTCCCACCCAACAGATCGATCTGCTGAACCAGCAGATCCTCGCCCAGCAACAACAGATCCAACACCTTTCCGATCGCTATGCGCAACTTAGTGTGGACCATCAACTTATGTTGCAGGAGGTCATGCGGGTACAGAAGACAGTGTTGAATCATGAGAATGTCATTCATCAGGTGATGAATTACTTACTCTCAGTCGATGCACGGCAACGTCGGGATAGTAAGGCTGTTGGGTTCCAAGGACAAGGCTCGAATATGAGTCCCATGCAGGTGGGCGCAGTAGATGATGAGCCATCATCACCATTACAGCAAGCCTCGAAGTTGCTCAACGACATGAATGCCGAGATCCAATTCAACCTTGCCAACATGGATGCAGCCAACGATCCCCAAAAGGCAGCAGGCGCCGCTCCTGTTGCTACACCCACCATGGATGCATCGCGGAATGGAATGGTTCGACCAGCAACCACTGCGCCTCCGAACCCTGCGATGGTCTACCCTAAGATGGGTGGCGACCTGGAACAGGTTGTTTACCCAGTGGGAGCTACCAATGGTATCGACCCCATGTATAGTGAACACATCAACAACGTCCCATACCCGATGCCTACCAAGACCGAGGTCGATACTGCGGAGGTCCGCCGGCAGCAACCTGACAATCGGAAAAAGAGTACGAACGTCGATCCCGGCTGGATGCGCAGCCCACGGATCTTGTTGGTAGAGGACGATGCGACATGTCGGCAGATTGGCGGCAAATTCTTATACTCATTCTCCTGTGTGATTGACACTGCGGTATGTTTGGGATTCTTTGTTTACCGAATTCTGTCTACAGGTTACTAATGATCCATGTAGTTCGATGGTTTGGAGGCTGTGAACAAGATGCAGGGTGGAACCAAGTACGATCTGATTCTAATGGATATCATCATGCCAAATCTGGACGGTGTATCGGCCTGTCACTTAATCCGCCAATTCGACCAAACCCCCATCATTGCGATGACTTCGAATATCCGCAGTGATGACATTCAATTATACTATCAACATGGTAAGAGATGCAATACGTCCAGTTATAACTCGATAGAATGCCCAACTGACGCTCTTCTTAGGCATGAATGATGTCTTGCCTAAACCATTCACCCGCAAGAGTCTTCTCGATATGCTGGAGACTCATCTCACCCACCTCAAGACTATCCCCCAAAGTATTGAAGGCCCTCCAGCTCCCGTGGCCGTGACAATGGCGGCGGCTCAGACATCAGCCACTCAATCGATCAAAGAAGACAGTTCCCCGGTCAATCTCCCGCGACATCCATGAACAACTGGCAATCCCCTGGCCAATTCCAGGGGATGCAAGCAGTTCCACCAAACATGCCTCCCATCCAAGGGCAATATGTTCCAGCGGCGGCAGCACCTCCAACAGCATATGCTGTTGATCCGAATGGCGTCCAGTTTCCCGCTCCGCCAGTAGCAGTGCCATCTACAGGAGCTCCGATTCGTCCCCAGCATCGCCGACAAATGTCAGAGATGTCCAGTGCTGCCGAGAACCAGAATATGGCGAAACGACAGCGCATGTACACTCAACCCCAGCCGATGATGGCAGTACAGGCCGGTCGACCTGGTTAAACCTGCTCATTACCATCTGGCCATCATCTTTTTTTTTACGCCTACGCACGCATACAACACGCACATTCTCTCCCACACTCACTATCTCCTTTCGCTTTACTCATCATCCTCTTCATCCTATCCGCCTGTCTATTTCACTCACGATTCCCCACTGTCTATAACGAGGTTTCCAAATCGTACATTGCGCTTTTCCGGACGTTTGAGTCGGTCACGGTCATCTTACCCTTTCTACAGGTCATGGCGTTTCTTTGCAGGCTCTCTTTGATAACCTGGGTGGCGAAATGTGCTCTCTCACACGTGTCTGATTTTATTGATTTTGATTTTGATTTTTTTTGGAAAACATTGACCCATCCTTCAATGGAACCAGATGGGAAAGGATGAAAGATTTTTTTCAAGGTTTTCAATACCTTACCCTTGTTTCGACAGGTACATATTTATATTACATATTTTTTTTATTTCCTGCCAGATGATTCCACGGCTTGGGTTTCCTTGTTGATATTTCCTCCGAGCATACACCTGTTTTACAGGTCCCAGGATTGCGTAGGCAGGGGTATGAATGGTTGGACCCATGTATGGGACAACGGATCTTCTCTTATGTACTCATCATCAATTATCAACAATCCAACGGTCCACTCATCTTGGTTCCCGTTCAGGAAGGTCATCATGCCCCATACCTCCACCCGTCCCGGCCCTCAACCTTCTCTTCCAAGGTTGTTCCCATACTTGTCCACTTTGGTATGCATGCCTTGCCACTTTTGTCCGATAATGCACTTGGGCCGAGAACCTTAACCTAACCTTGGAATTCGAGAGAGGTACATGTAGGGTCAAGGCGGACATACTTGAACAGAGATACTAGGAATCAGTCTCTTGGTCCGATCCTTCATTTCCGAGACATGTCTGGGTATGTAGGTTAAAAACTTCAGGGCTGCAAAGAGACATCTGAATAATACGAATAGAATCCAAAACCTCTCAGCGCTGAATGCGCATCAATGTCTCTTCCCTTCTGCAAATGTGGAACAAATCTCATATCAAAATCAAACACTGTCCGTATAGACAACGCACAGGTCAGCCCAGTAAGTTAAAAGCAGCATCACATCCGAAACAAGGCGATCAGAACCTTAGATCTCTCAGTACATCAGTGAAAGTACTCTGGAAAGACGAATAAGGTACTCACCTGACGCGCCGTAATCACGAACCTACAAGACTAAAGAGTCTAGACCGTCGACGCGGACACATTAATTGCAGTGGTCTAGGAGGGCCCAGACCCGCGGGGATTTTTCCAGGGCAGTCTGGCTAGCCGGTGGGTCCACCCCTTTTTGGTTACCTGTCCATGCAACGTTGATTATGCAGATTCCTTGTTTGGGGGGTTGAAGGAGCTTGTTTGTGTATGGAGTATTGCGTAGAGGTTCAAGTTTCAAGTTCTCTGTGGTGGCCTAATTGATTTGCAGTACCTGGACAATATTGTACTTGTAGGCAATACACTTGTACCGAGTAATTGAACCCTTTTTGTAAACAATTATCTGTTCGATAGTAAATAATTGATTCAATACTACACAGTACCAATATAAGAATATATGCAATAGAATAGTTGATTATTGAACGATAGTCTGGAGCATCATCTTTGTTTCGCCAGTTGACGGATATCTGGACCTGGATGTGGCTTGAACCAAATAGTGGCTGATGAGGTTCTCATGCGCCACATAGATCACGTTACCTCCATGGTGCAAACCGGCCAAACATAAAGTGGGAGTCACCGAGGCTTGGCGGGGTTTTCTGTGGCTTTGAGAGGAACTGTGACAACGGGACGACTAAACTAGAGTAGCAGTGCAAAAACAGACCCTGTGCAACTTTCTTGGTCCTTAACTGCCTCTGTGGTTCAGCGTTATACTAGGTACGAGACATCTTTCCTCCTCCTGCCATACCGCCGCCATACGATCTCCGCGGAGTACATATTTCGATTCAGCGCCGATTGACACTTTCCAGGACCTGCTTGCAATGGGTGCTAAACAAAAGGGCGGAGGCTCAAAGCCCAAGGGAAACACTGCGGATGAGGTAGAGGAGACTTTGCAGGCTGTGGTATGTGAAAATCTCTTATTGCTGAGATATTTAGCTTGATGTCTTTTTTTTCTCCCTTCGTCTTTGCGATATCTTCGGATGATAGCTAATTTTGTGGCTTTGATTTATACAGGTCCTCGCCGATACTTTCGAGCCCCGATTCGAGCCATTCACTCTCGATAAGCCTCGCGTATGTAGATACCGAACGATGTCCTATACCACCGATCAATGATGTTTGTGGTCATGTATACTGTGAGAGCACAGCTGATTAGATCGCATAGTGTCTTCTCCCGTTAGCCAACACTCCAATCATTGAATATACCCTCGAGTTTTTGGCAAATGCTGGTGTGGAAGAGGTTTTTCTCTACGCAGGTGCTCACTCAGATCTTTTGGAGAAGTATATCAAGTACGCCTACCATTCCCGTTCGTCATATACAAAACCACATTGAGCCAGTCTAATCTCTTATAGCGCCTCAAAATGGAGAGCCTCCTCATCGCCTTTCAAGCAATTCAACTTTCTTAAATCTACCTCCGCATCTGTTGGTGATGTCATGCGAGACCTGGACGGCAAGCACCTCATCACCGGTGATTTCATTGTCGTGAGCGGCGATGTGATCAGTAACATGCCTATCGAGGGTGCGCTGAAGCAGCACCGCGCCCGCCGTGAAAAAGATAAGAATGCTATCATGACTATGGTCCTCCGTGAGGCAGGACGCAACCACCGTACCAAATCCTCCACAGTCTCTCCCGTCTTTGTTATCGATCCCACCAAGGACCGCTGTCTCCACTACGAAGAGATCGACGAGCACGCAGACAACAACCACAAGCGACTCAACATCGACACAGAAGTTATTCTCACTCACCCTGAGCTGGATATCCGCCAGGACCTGATTGACTGCAGCATTGATATCTGCACACCCGATGTGTTGAGTCTGTGGTCCGACAGTTTCGACTACCAGTCTCCCCGAAAGCATTACTTATTCGGTGTCCTCAAGGACTATGAATTGAACGGCAAGACCATCCACACACACATCATTAAGGATGACTACGCCGCGCGGGTACGAAACCTCAAGGCTTATGATGCGGTCAGCAAGGATATAATCTCCCGCTGGACATACCCCTTGTGCCCCGATACCAATCTTCTCCCCGGTCATACCTACGCTCTCCGTAAGGGCAACCTGTACCAGGAACAGGGCGTCACCTTGGCGCGGTCTTGTGTGATTGGCCGTCGGACGGTCATTGGAAAGGGAACGAGCATCGGTGACAAGACAACTGTACGCAACACAGTGTTGGGCCGAAACTGTAAAATCGGCCGCAACGTCAAACTTGAAGGTGCGTACCTTTGGGATGGCGTGATCATCGGAGACAACACAGATATCAACGGCGCCATCATCGCCGATGGTGTCGTCATCGGCAAGAACTGCAAGGTTGCCGCCGGTGCTCTACTCTCATATGGCGTGAAGATCGCAGACGGCATCACAGTTGAGGCTGGCACACGTATCACGAAATCCTGCCGAGACGGAAGTGAATCAATTTCGGACCCCAGCGTCGTCGGAGCAGACGGCGAGGGCCGCGAGTTTATCCAGGGCGAAGACGACGAGGAGGACGAGGACGATATCAGCGTTGCCTCCTCTGGACTCGTCTACCAGAATCCCGCCGCATCTCTCTCCTCCGCTTCCATCTCGACACTCTCCTCCGACATCTCCGACGCTTCCTGGCCGCGTTCCGCTCGCAGCAGTTTCTCAGACGGCGAGGAACAAGATAACTTCCACCATGATGCCACAACCAGTATCTTCGATAGTCTTCGCGATGGCGTTTCGGCTGACGTTGTCCAGCTTGAGCTGGTCAGTCTTCGTATGACTGCCAACGCCTCCGATGTCCAAGTACGACGTGCTATCGTCGCTTCATTCATGAAACACGTCCAACAGTTGATGGAAGGTGGCAAGAATGCCAGTGAAGCGGTGCATCAAATCTTTTCTACATACCGGGAAGTTGTGGACCGAACGCTGTTTGACCGCGCCAAGCAGGAGAAGAAGGATCAAGTCGATTTCCTCATTCAGTTGCAGCAGGACCTGGTGCACCGCAATAAGGGCGCGAATATTCTTCTGTTCACTGCTAAGGAGCTGTATGATCTTGAGCTAGTGGATGAGGAGGCATATGAACAGTGGTGGAGTAATCCACGATCAAGTGAGACTGAAGAGATGCGGAATGTCCGTAGCCAAGCACAGCAGTTTGTTGAGTGGTTGGCAAATGCGGAGGAGGAGAGTAGTGAGGAGGAGGAATCCGAGGAAGATGATGACGAGGAGGAGAGTGATGATGAGTAGATCATATACCATGCTCTTTGATTCCCAAAAAAATTAGTTGAATGGATCATGGATTGATGAATTACTACCACTGCTGCTACTAGAATTATTATTATCTCATATGGTATACTGGAGCGATCCGGCGCTGGAATGCTCTAGATGGACGCACTACCAGATGAAATGGGCTACTAGCCGGATAATGCTAGAACCAGGGAATACGAGTATCAAAATGCACAAATGCTGAAATCGGGCCTATTCAGAATCGAGGGACTAGATTCTTGATTCCCATGCAGTCATGCGATGCCTCTAGATTTCGTATTTGTTTCTGGCCTAATGACCTCCACATGATTATTCCAAGGTTTAGTCCAATCATACCACATTTGGAAGTCAGCAATAATATGCCACCATGGGCTAAGGTGTTATAGTAGAGTCCTCTTGTTGAAGTGTAGATCCTGATAGCTTGTGGCATCTACTGGTTTGAGGTGGTTAGGACCGGCGGTTGAAAAGCGACAGAGAGATCTGACTGTATTCGTGGACCAATAGGGGAGTACTCCGTACTGAGATGTCTTGGTGATCCCTGCTCTGACTGTATCTACCGCCTGATCAAGATGCCCTGAGCGCTCTCATAAAAGCGGCGGTAACCAATAACCCATTATAGGCATCTGGGTGAGAAATGTCAGTAAGCTGGGCAAATGCGTGTTGACGTAGATGAAAACATGTCATAGAGCCCATTAATTATTCCCAAAATGATTCATTGTGTGAGTCAGGGTAATAATTTTTGGACCTGTTCTATGCAGGTCAAAAGAGAAAAAGTAAGGACGCTAGCGAAACATCCTAGGCTCCTAGCACCCCTGGAGCCTGGAGGAGTCATCGGAATCTGTACCATCAGGGGGGGAATTAGTGAAATAGAACATGTACGATCTGATGAGCACATGACCAAGAAAGTGAATAACAAAAAAAGCAAACAGAACAAAACAGACAAAATATGCAAAACAACTTTTGGAAAACAAACGAGACAAAATTGACTCTCAATCCCAAAGAAACCAGGCAACGTTCTTGTATACTGCCCAGGTGTACTGTAATCCCGGTTCCCCACTCCGCCCCCTCCGAACTCACGCGCGATTTTTCCCCATGACGTTTTGCCTCCAAACGGAATCATTTGCAGTCCTTTCCCTTTATTAAAACCCCCATCCTCCTTCGGCAAATCGCCGCCCCTTTTTCACGACGACTCCCTCCACGCGAAAGAGAAAGGCGGCCGAGGCGGCGATTGCGGACGACAACGAGCCTCTCCCCAAATCCGCCACCAAGGCTGCCCATACCAGAAACGCCACTACATCGTCCGGCGACCCACAAGAAAACGACAGAGACATCCCTTCCACTGGTCTTGCAACCCTCAAGTCCATCGAGTCTAGGAGCTCGGCAACAAGCTCTGAGACTCAGAAGAAGAGGGGAATCGTGACGCCCGCGACAACTACCGGAAGCATGGACTCCGACGATGACTTCATGAGCGATGTCTCAAGCGCGGATGATTTTCTTGACACTCAAGGCAGTGATGATGAAAGCCTAGGCGAAGGTATGTATCTATGAGCGCCTTTAATTCTACGACGAATACGCTACGGGAAGAGATCACCCTCATCTTCCCCCACCTCCTCTTTATCCCTTCTTGATCACAGCGGCTGACCATCCTAAAGTGGACTTTGGCGACCTTGACACCGGATTTTCGGACGACAAAGATTTAATCAAACAGAAACGAAAAGCATACGAAGTCGAGTTCAAAGTTTTAGATCCTTCCGACATCGAACGAGAACAGTTGGTGCAGGTTAACAATGTTTCCGCTATCCTCGGGTTGCCGCCAGAGTCGGCTGCGATCCTTTTGCGGTTTGGTCGCTGGAAGCAGGAGAAGTTAATTGAGGAATTCATGGATCGCCCGGAACGGACACTCGAGGAAGCTGGACTAGGAACCAACTTCGAGGGTACGGCTAAGACGGAGGTGGTGCCTGGTTTTGCGTGCGATATCTGCTGTGAGGACGGACCGGATCTTGAAACATATGCTATGCGTTGTGGACATCGGTATTGTGTAGACTGTTACCGCCACTACCTCGCAGGCAAAGTTAAGGAAGAAGGGGAGGCTGCTCGAATCGAGTGTCCTGGAGACACCTGCCATCGGATTGTTGACTCAAAGTCCTTGGATCTACTTGTGACCGATGATCTTAAAGACCGGTATGATTTTGTGCTTGAGTCTTTTGTTCAATTATTTAGAGGATCATTCAATTTTGCTAACCCCTCTTTTCTCTTCAGATATCGCGTTTTGCTTACTCGAACTTATGTGGATGACAAGGATAACCTTCGATGGTGCCCAGCTCCTAACTGCGAGTATGCTGTCGACTGCGCTGTCAAAGCCCGTGATCTCAACCGTATCGTACCCACAGTACGATGCGTCTGCCAACATGAATTCTGCTTTGGCTGCTCCCTTAACGATCATCAGCCCACACCCTGTCCTCTTGTGAAGATGTGGCTGAAGAAGTGTGAAGATGACTCAGAGACCGCCAATTGGATTTCTGCCAATACCAAAGAATGTCCCAGATGCCAGTCCACTATTGAGAAGAATGGAGGATGCAACCACATGACTTGTCGTAAGTGCAAGCATGAATTCTGCTGGATGTGCATGGGTCTCTGGGCGGAGCACGGTACCAGTTGGTACAACTGCAGTCGCTACGAAGAAAAGTCAGGGTCCGATGCGCGGTCTGCTCAGGCTAAGTCGCGAGCATTCCTGGAGCGGTACTTGCATTACTACAACCGATATGCCAATCATGAACAATCAGCAAAGTTAGACAAGGATCTGTATCTCAAGACCGAAAAGAAAATGACTAGCCTCCAGTCACAGTCTGGACTCTCATGGATTGAGGTTCAGTTCCTGGATACAGCATCACAGGCTCTGCAGCAGTGTCGACAGACTTTGAAATGGACATATGCGTTTGCATTTTACCTCGCCCGTAATAACCTGACGGAAATCTTCGAGGATAATCAAAAGGACTTGGAAATGGCAGTCGAGAGTCTCAGTGAGATGTTCGAGAAACCAGTGTCCGAACTGGCCGAGTTGAAGGTGGACATTCTGGATAAGACCGCCTACTGCAACAAGCGTCGGGTGATTTTGCTGACTGACACCGCTGAGAATTTGAAGCATGGTAAGTTTGAATTTCCTTCATATATGTGCCTTTGCACATGTTCATCAGGGTGGTGGCACCACAATGTTATTTTGCATACTAACTAATGCGCACAGAGGAATGGTCATTCAACATGAAATGGTGATACTATCAACTTCCCTTATTGATCCCCGGACAAGACCTTGACGACGTGAATGAACTTCTTGCTTTTCTTTTCCCTCTTTCTTTTTGGGCCTCTTTTGTTTCTCCCTCCATCTTCGGTGGGTTCTTTCTGGTCGTAGAGAGGCCTGTCCCTTTTCCTCTTGATACTAAGATGACTTCACCCGCCTCCTGACCTGAATCTTGAACCCGATCATTGATTTTCACTTCATTTCCCGAGGCTGCGGCGCATGAGGTGTTGAGATCTTATTGTATTGGGAGCACCATGGACAGATAGCAGCCCTCTCTATTTCTACTTTCATAGCCAGATAGCGATTTGTTATTCCTTTTTTCTAGCATAATTTTCCGGCCGTGTTTCATATTTGGATTGCGTAAACCAGATCAAATCGCATGCAGGGGCGTTTCTTCATAATTGATGCACTTGAAGTAGATTGATAAAATTATAATAAAATCTTGGGAGATGATGATTCCATACCCTCAAGTGATTCAGGGCTGGTTCTTGTAGCTACAACCAGTTTCCTAAATCGCCTAGGCACCAGTAGCTATGTAACATGCAGATTTACTATAGCGCTTGAGTATTGGGAGATGCCCATACTCTACAATTAGAGATTAATAACCACAGAGGGTCTCGGCCTTACTACTTAGTAATGCGATGCGTAAGTGCAACTTGAATGAGACAAAAAAAGAAGAAAAAAGTCTAGTCTCTTCATAGGCTATCTTCAACAAAGAAATACGAGCAGCACATGTGTACTCCGTACATTCGCTCTCCATTACTCCATGGGTTCCATTCATATTAGCCGACAATCGGCAGAGCAAAGCCGAAGTTTTTCTGGCTCCTTGCTGGATACCCAGTATTCCCTTTTTAGTAGTTCCACCCGAATCAAACAGACATACTCCCTTACGCTTAGCAGTATTTCAATATTTGATTTTAATTACTAGTACCTTTCACATTGAATGTACTATTCAAATTTTGGGCTTTTTTGCTCTGGGTTGGAGAACATACTCCACTACGGAGGTCGGTCCGGAAAGTTCTCGCCAGAAATTATAATTTCTTTTTCTCACACTAGGCTATATACAGTAAATATTGAAATATATCGCGTAATCAAGATGTATATAAAACGGAAATATATAGTACTGAAATATAATAACAGCTTGAAACAGTAAATATTCACATATCTTCCCATATATCGCTGTCGCTGTCGCTGTCGCTGTCGCTGTCGTTGCCGCTGCCGCTGTTATAGGCGTTATCACCTAACCCGCTAGGGGCTACTTCACCTAATTTATCACGCCCCTCACCGTATTCGTTGCCCCCTTCTAGTCTAATGACTTGCTGTATATGCCATGGTATACGTTCAATCCAAGCTTGAATTTGCGCCTGTGGTAGATCACGCCACGCAGCCTCCCATACTTTAATCCCTTCTTTACGCGATTTAGGTGCTCCTTTTCGCGTAGTGTATCTCTTCATCCAAGGCCATGCAGGTTCAATCATATTTAGATCAGGCGAATTTCCAGGCCAGATCATTCGTTGGACCCCCATTATATCAAATATTCGCTGTTGGTAGTGATGTGAATGGGCTGGTGCTTTATCCTCTTGAACTATTGTTTTCGTTCGAATTCGAGCACATTCTTGGGCGAATGGAAGTAGTTTTGGGGCTAAAATCACGGTGTTGTATCGGTACCAATCGATTCCACCTTTCGAATTGCGTGCAAGCTTTCCATTCTTCTGAGTCCATCTCCACTGAGGTTGTCTTCCAGGCTTATTGCGTAGCCCTAATCGCTGTATACCTGAATTAAGCTCCCATTCTGCACGCATAATAGGCTCTAATTCAGTATTCCATTCGGCGATTTGGTGTTCTGCTTCACGCTTTTGGGCTGTAGTTTCAGGTACCCAACAATGACAGGGGCCCTTCTGATCATAAGAAAAAGCACCCCAAAACATGAACTCAGAGGCCCCCTTCCAACGTTCTCGAATACAGCTTCGGACGAACCGCTCACTAGAAGTACGCCATACACGATATCCACCCCGACGGTGTAATAAAACAACCGCAGTTTCATCAGTCCAAATCACATTCTTCCAGTCTTCTATAGTCCAATGGGCGTGTTTTAAACACCATTCAAGACGTTGTTTTTTCTGCTCAGCGGCAAGCCCAGGCTTACGTGTAGGCTTTGTTTTTCGTAGGCCAATTTTTCGTAGTACATGCCAAACTGTTGTTTTTGATATATTAATCCCTAATTATAGAAGAAATATTAGAGGAAATAACATATCAAGTAACATATGAGATAACATATCAAATAACACACCAAGTAACACATCAAATATTATACTAAATAACATATTAAATAACACACTAAATAAAATATCAAATCTTAGAATAACTAACCTGATTCACTGCGTAGCTCTGCAGCTAGCTGTTCACATGTTTTCTCACGCCCATAGCGGTCTACACGGATTTTCGCCCCAAGTGTGGTTTTAAGCTCATCTGTTTGCTTAGATGGACGCCCAGAACGTGCTTTATCAGCTAACATTTCATCTGATATATTGAATGGTCGCTGATTCGGCTGAAAACCTCGTTCGAGTGCACGGTTCCATATGTCTCCTATAGTACGCCGTGGAATATTCATAAATTCACTGATCTCCTTAGGGGCATGTCCTTGGGCCCTTAGGTATACAATGACAGCACGTTGCGCAATATTGGTCTTCATTGTAGCTGTATAGGTGGGACAAAAGTGTAGCTGTGTAGGTGGGATAAAAGTGTGAAGGGGTGTACGGACTGTAGGCGGGGTAAAAGATAAAGATCTACGTGTCCACGGGTGTTATAAGCAATATTTAGCCTAGTACGTAACACGGCAATACATCCAATATACAGCAGGCTATACACCTGACATACAGGGCCGGTAATATATCAAGAAAAAGAAATTATAATTTCTGGCGAGAACTTTCCGGACCGACCTCCGTATAACTTCTACCATTAGACTATGAAAAAATTAGGCCGGGTTTAAGCCCACCCGGACCTCGGCAGGGCAGACGGAAGAGTCGCGTGGTCCTTAGAACCCTCACAGAGTACTGAGAGCCTCCTTATCACCTGGGTCCTGGTGCTAATGCACCGTATAAAGGGGTTAGTGATTTTTTCTTTTTCTTTTTTTCTTTGATCAGAAGTCCATGGACTCCGGTGAGATAGATTGGGTATTCCCTTTAGATACTTGTTAGGTGACTCCGTAGGCTGTTTGAATTTGCCCATAGTAGATCCGGGGATCATCATAATGGATCCAAATGGACTTCTTGACCTTCTCGAAGCCTTTTTCCTCGCGATCCACTTCGGCTCTGCACTGTAATATCCTGGCACTAGTTCCCGATCACAGGGCATAATCTAAATGAAAATGGCAATCCCAGGGGCTTATCAGATTGATAACTCTTACAAGCCATGATACAGGGGCGGTACTTCCCGTGTCTGCTCTTTTTATACGAGTCAGTAAGTACCACTATTTGGATCTTCTTCAGGGCAGCCGAGATTTGTATTGATACATACAATACAGATTTTTTAGGTAAGCTCCGTCATCGGATGGGTCTCTGGGTGCACAAGAAGACACAAAGGGCTTTGAATAGGAGATGTTAGATGCTTGAACATTAGAAAAAAGAAGAAGAATAGGAGTTATACCTTCATAGATTCCATTTGGCAATAATCTGTTCCAAGTTGTTAAAATTGAAGCATTGAAAGAAAATGAAAATCCTTGTAAATAGTATCGTGGGCTCGGAGATCTCCTTAACCAAGAATGGGTCGGAGGCTGTGGAATCCGGCGATGGTCGGTCCTTGATAATAATTGCCTTAGCTCCGGGGACTGGGAATTCCGTTCCCTAATCTTCATAATTTTTTTTTCTCATCTTCTCTCCAGGTTTCCCCAGAGATTCTCAGATTCCCTTTATCGATACGATCATATTATACGGTCGTGGTCGCATCAATACGGACCCCCCCCTGGTTCCTGTTAGACTCCGCGGCGAACTTGTATTTTACTGCGTCTTCACAAACATCCACTCTTGTCTCTTCACACACCTCTGTCACCACAACTTCCTTTCCACCAACGCTCTACCACCCATTCATATCCATCCATAACCTTTCTTGAATCATCTCGACTGTGCGTCGAGCTATCCGAGCTCCATGGCGTCCGCCGATGAGGTCTCCGGGCAGGAATTTGAGTAAGTGATTTCTCCGCAGGTTTGGTGATGATTTCTTCTCCAGCCAGCGTGATGGCGAGTTGCGCAGCATCAGAACCCCTCGCACTTTGTTCTTCATAGTCGATTGAGCCTGGCACATGTGTCAAATTGTGTTTCATTGCGTTGATTTGCTTTATTCACCCCAATTCCTTGATGCCGCACTCCGGTGAAGCCGGTCTCATTTTGCGTCCCGGCAACCGAGATACGCGCATCCCCAACCCCCAACACTCATTCCGGAGTTGAATAGCAAGCTGACTTTTTTGTCTTTTAGTTATGAAGCCCTGCCTGCGAACTATGGTCTCGGCCCCTCCATGCTCGCTGGTGCCTTTGCCGGAATTGCTGTACGTGGGATTCGAATACCCTTCAGATCGATTGTGGCTAGATCGTAGCTTGGGTGGAGAATTTTGGCTAATTAGAATAACAGGAGCACTCCGTCATGTACCCTGTCGACCTTATGAAGGTATGTAACACATTCATGAGGATGTCATTTTTTCCTTGTGTTGGCTTGGGTTGCTGACAATTTTTTTGCTCTCTTAGACTCGTATGCAAATCTTGCACCCGTCGAGCGGTGGACTGTACACCGGTATCAGCAACGCTTTTTCTACCATCTACCGCGCTGAGGGCTTGCGCACTCTGTGGAAGGGCGTATCGAGTGTCATTATTGGTGCTGGTGCGTTTTTGATAACCCGGGGAAATGACTAGCAATCTCGGAAGAACTGGCGGCTGACATGTTTATTTTATTTTTTTCGCTATAGGTCCCGCTCACGCTGTTTATTTCGGTACTTATGAGGTGGTCAAGGACTTGGCTGGTGGCAACGTTGACGATGGACACCACCCCGTCGCTGCTGGTGAGTGCTATTCGGTTGTTGGAGGTTGGAAGTAGGCAGATATGGAAATCAGATGACTGACGGAGTTTGCATACAGCTCTCAGTGGTTCCGCCGCTACAATTGCCAGCGACGCTCTTATGAACCCTTTCGATGGTAAGTGAGCTCCCCGGGAAAAACAAACACAGAAAAACAAAAACAAGAAGAGGAAAAGTGGAAATTCAAAGGTCGAGGGGATTCAAGGTAACTGACTTATCTTGCAAAATAGTCATCAAGCAACGTATGCAGGTTCATGGCTCTGTTCACAAGTCTCTGGCTCAGTGTGCTAAGACCCTCTACCGCACCGAGGGTCTCCAGGCCTTTTATGTCTCTTACCCCACCACTCTTTGCATGACTGTCCCCTTCACTGCCACCCAGTTTGTCGCCTACGAGTCCCTTTCCAAGGTTATGAACCCTAAGGGCGAGTATGATCCCATGACTCACTGCATTGCTGGTGGTCTTGCCGGTGCTGTCGCCGCCGGTCTTACTACTCCTCTGGATGTTGTCAAGACTCTTCTCCAGACTCGCGGTCTCGCCAGTAATGAGGAAATCCGCTCTGCCAAGGGCCTCTTCAACGCTGCCTCCATCATCAAGCGCCAGTTTGGATGGGCCGGCTTCGTTCGCGGTATGCGTCCGCGTATCATTGCTACCATGCCCAGCACCGCTATCTGCTGGTGAGTATACTCTTTTATCTCCTGATTTCTCCTTCCCTTTCCTTGATACCAATACTTACCCCCCACTAGGACTTCTTATGAAATGGCCAAGGCCTACTTCAAGAATGCCCAGAAGAACCTGGAGTAAACAATACTCCATTTGCCCGGACTCTCAGCCTCTCTTCGGATGATCCTTAATGTTTTTTTCGTGATACCTGTGTTGTGATCGCCCCACACAACACCTTTTCGCCATTTTCCTATTCTTTTGTTTTAACTACGATCTCCTGAGGTGGTCACGGGTTTATCTTCTGGGTTGATTTTTATTTTTTACATGGTGATGGGCAGTGCCCAGCCATTGATAATGGTGGATCTGGGGCTTCAAAATCAGAAAAAGAACATGGAAAAGAAGAAAAAAAATCCCTAACAATTCAATTAACCAAAGCCCAGGGTCCATCTTCATGCATATTTGGCATATTTGGAACTGATATTCACCAAAAGCGATGCAATGTACAGATAAGTAAGGTAGGAGGGGAGTGTTTTATTTGGGAAACCATTATTTTGTTTCATCTCATGTATTCACCATTTGGAGGTGAACTTCTCTTCTTGACCTCCCTGTCTGATGTGCTCAATGTTTTCCTCTATTGGCGTTGGAAACATGCCTGGTTTGTTTTTGGTTTGGGGGTGATCTCTGCATCTACTTGGATTATGATTGATTTGTACCCATAGAACGTGGAATCTAGACGTGATATCCGATTTGATCATTACTACAGAAGTAGTCTACTAATAGTAGTAGTATAGTACTCTACTATAATGTAATAATAAGATAGAGTAGGTCATAGTAGAGTACTCGAAAGTACTTGAATCCGAGTATAGTGGTAGCTCACGTGCATTATGATGGTGCTATACTCCACACTTACTCGTAATCCATGAAGCCACCGGCCAGTACGGTGTAGGTTTTGAATTAATATCTTTCATCCAATTATTACCACTCTCAAATTAAAATCTGATACCCTCATAGTCCCTGCATTTGAGATCTATATAGTTGGAGGGTTGCCGCATGCAGTAACTGCCGAACCCGACGACGTCACGCGAAAATTCCTCCCCTCACAACGGGAGATCATCGCCTTCCATTTCTCCCCACCACAACCAGTTGTGAAATGGGTGCGGGCTTGTGTATTCCCAATGATGCGCCCACGGCCCGCGTCTTCCATGCAGAAGACGTATGATGAGTGCTATCTACTATGCTCCACTGCAGTCTATTTTGAGGGCCAGGTAAGCTTCCTGCGGCTCCCGGTCGGGGATATTGGGATGCAATTCGCTCATGACATCAGAACAATGAAGAGGAAGCATTGCGATCCTGGAGATCCGCCCTCGAGACTATCTATCACCACAATGCTCGCCGAGTATCCTCTACTTACACCCCCAAATCCGAAACCGAGAAGGCACTACAAGATTCCATCCGAGCCTTGGAGGTTCAATGCCGTGAACGAGTCGACCTGCTATCCGCTCTGCGCGAAAGTCGGAAAGAGACGGCTGAAGCAAACGGCAACGAAAAGGGCCCTGCGACACTCATAAAGGGTAGACACTCTGTTAACACTACTCAGCAACCAACAAACAACATCACAGGGTGGATCGGCGACGGTACGATCCCAGCAGTGGGCTATACCGATCTTTCCAAACCAGCTGCTATCCCTGGACGACCTCCTCCACCGCCAAAGCACCACTCCGATCCAATCTCGTTTCCCGAAGATTCCGCTCATCCAGTGGGCCTGTCGCCGGCCGGCTCGCCTGCCATGAGGATGAACTCGAATTCGTCTGAAAAGGAGAAGTCGCGTGGCTCCAGTCCGGAGAGACGGAAGCCGATGTTGACGACATTGCGCAGCACTGATGGCAAGAAAAAGACCAAAGTGAGTAGTAAGAAGAAGGAATCGCGGCCGGCCGCTTCCAAAGCAGCTGGCCTGGCATGGGGCAGCACATTCCGGTCTGCATCTGGCGATAAGACTTTCAGCGATGCGGCTGCTATAGCTTCGTCTCGGAGTGCCGCCAACGCCGAGCCAAGGACTAGTTCGGGAGACGAGCCTTTGCCAGGTCGACATCAGCTACCACGGAAAGACTCCGCTACAGATAGGATTCCGGCTGCCAATTGGCGGGAACCTCATCAGCCGTCGCCGACTCGGTCAACTCCGCGGCTTGTCCGCCAGCCTGTGGCACCCGAAAGCCCTCGTCCACATTCATCGAGGCCAGCGGTCATGCCGGATCCGAAGGACTTTACCTCTCCTCCCTCTCCTGTACCTAAACCTTCTGTCAAACCGAAGCCTGCTGGTTTGAGATCTTCCCTTCAGCCTCCACCTCGTGTCACCCCGGTTACTAGATCCGAAGGTAACTCTCGATCGGCCACACCGCGAGATGATCGTAATCCAAATTCATCGAGAAGTACACCACGTACAAAATCGGCGCCACGGACAACCAAGGTCGGAAAGTCAGCTTATATCTCACCATCATCAGGAAGCGATGATGTGCAAAGAGGTATGAATCGGATGACGATCTCGGCTGCGAATGGTAGCAGTGCAACCCGCCGAAAACAAGTTCCTGCTAAGCGACGTGAGACGCCGCCGTCAAGCGACCAAGAGTCTTCGGGGCAACATTCGACAGAAGATGAAGCCGAGGACGAAGCCGACGATGATAATCATGATATTGTGAACATTCTGAATAAGCTACCCAAAGGAGTCGATCTGCAGTCAGCACGTCAGATCTTGAACGATATTGTCGTACGTGGTGATGAAGTTCATTGGGATGATATTGCCGGACTGGAGGGGGCGAAGAAAGCTCTTAAAGAAGCGGTCGTGTACCCATTCTTACGCCCTGATCTTTTCTCTGGCCTTCGTGAGCCTGCACGTGGTATGCTGCTATTTGGCCCTCCAGGAACCGGTAAAACCATGCTTGCACGGGCCGTTGCCACCGAGTCCAAGTCCACATTCTTTTCCGTCTCATCATCTAGCCTGACCTCAAAATGGCACGGCGAGAGCGAAAAGCTCGTACGTGCCTTATTCGGGCTGGCCAAGGTTCTCGCCCCTTCAATTATCTTCGTGGACGAGATTGATTCGCTGTTGTCTGCACGTTCCTCCGGTTCAGAGCATGAAGCATCTCGTCGATCTAAGACTGAGTTTTTGATCCAATGGTCAGATCTTCAGCGTGCCGCTGCAGGTCGTGAGCAGTCTGCCCGAGATAAGAAAGAGGGCGATGCGAGTCGCGTGCTCGTTCTGGCTGCGACAAACATGCCGTGGGATATTGACGAAGCTGCACGTCGTCGTTTCGTTCGTAGACAGTATATTCCTTTGCCGGAACATCACGTGCGTGAACAACAATTGCGCAAGCTTCTCAGCCATCAGCATCATGAGCTCAGTGATTCGGATACCGAAGTTCTGGTCCATGTAACAGAAGGTAGGCCTTGACATCCTAATCATATTATAGATTGATCATTCTAGCTAACAATTTCAATAGGGTTCTCCGGCTCAGATATAACAGCTCTCGCCAAGGATGCAGCGATGGGTCCTCTTCGCAATCTTGGCGAGGCTCTCCTCCACACACCGATGGATCAAATTCGACCTATCAAATTCCAAGACTTTGAATCAAGTCTCTTCTCCATTCGACCTAGTGTTTCCCCAGATGGACTCCGCAAATACGAAGACTGGGCGAGGGATTTTGGCGAGAGAGGTGGCTAAAGCCAGCTTATCACTCTCTGAATGTATTAAGTTGTTCAAACAGATGCGTTGAATGGATTTTTCAGCTGCACTTTCTCCCTTTTGTCACGAAAACGGAAGACATACAAGAAAATCGGCGGGGCCGACTAAGCTCATCTAAAGAAATTTTGATACAGTTCGTTCTCGGGGGTACTCTGTGCTGTTTATTCCTGGCGTCTCATTTTTGAATTGACTGGGCTGAACCTTTAGAGACTTGAAGCATGACATGCTTGGAAGTGCCCATTCTCTTCTCTTTATTTTTTTTTGTTTGCGAGTGAGTGCATTTGGATCGTTTTCATGGGGTTTTGGATGCTGAGTGGGCATGGAGTTTGATGATGTTGATGATCAAGACTTTGTCCACGGTACATATGATATGTTTTTTCTAGCTCTCTTTAACGCCTATATGCACTGGTACTATGCATTCAATGCAATCATTGAAATTCAAATTCCAGAAATAAGTGGAAGTATCCAAATGTACAGCAGGGCGTGAAGTTGAAGCTACTAGGGAACTACTGGTAGAATGGTGAGTATGAGGGTAGGTACTCATGTAGTTACTCGTTTACACAGAGGAGTAGGCAACCAGGCACTGGAAAATACATCCAACATCCTACTTGGTAGATGGTCAAAAGTCCAGCACTGGCAAAAACCACATACGCCTCATACGCCTCCTGGCTTCATTGAGGTAGACCTTAGATAGACCTCTTTCACTACTCAGGATACAGTACATGTTTTGAAATCTTAGGGTTAATGTTCAATTAACTATTGCAGTTTAGTATGTGGGGAGGAGACGCTAACACGAAATGGTCACAAATTCTCCCTTATATTTGAGTAAAAAGCTCCCCCTGTAACCACTCTGCTCTGCTAGTCTATCGGGCGGCGACCCGTTTGGGGGACAAAGGTACTGAAATGCGGACGCTGGACCCATTTTCAGTGGCAGAGACTTTACCGGCGGGTGGGAGGGTATCTGGCTTCGGCCAGGGAATAATGCTTTTTCTGAATTTTTGATATTTTTCCCTATTATACTTCTGGCTTTTTTCTTCCTATTCCACTTTTCAGATCCTCAAAATAAAAATAATCGAGGGAGATAGAAATGATTCTGTGTTGAGGATGAATGTATCAAGTGAGGCTGTTGAGGCTATTCACGCATTTCTGATTTTGAAGGTCCTGGGTTCGATCCCTGATCTTGCTGGATTTCTTTTCTTTCTTTTTTTTTGTCTAAGAATACAAGAATACCAGGGCCACCTTGGCACCTGGGCAGCAGTCACAAAACTCAAGTGCTTCAACTAGTCTCGATGGCCTTTGTGGCTTGAACTATTGGACACCGAACCCCCAGCCACATTCTTAGCCGGTTCAAAAACACCATTATGCCGCTCGTCGGCTCTATATAGCCCCTCTAGCTGCTTTCTAAGCTGGCCTATGTCCTCCGACATCTCCTGTCGGAGCTCTCTGCCGAGCTCTGCAACCTCCGCTCTGGAGGCTAACATTGCCCCTAAGGCGAGGCCTTTTTCAGGGTCATGTTCCTTTTTCTTTTTCTTTGAGCAAATTTTTTTCACCAGCAGCACAGTTCTATGGTGTTTTTCAGAAAAGTCGGCGTCGCAAAGATCGCCGCAATAAACTTTCTGGCCGTGTCTAGGCCAGGGACCGCGTGGTCGGAGCTCTCTATACTCAAAACATTAGCCCCGATCACAATGATAGATACATGTGCAGAAAAGCCAGGGGATACATACTGCTGTCTTCTCCCTGCATCAACTCCTCGAGCTCTTCTGGCAAGAAGTGATGTAGCCCATCCGGGCCGAGAGGCGGCAGAGTCTTGATAGCAGCGGCCGAGGTAATATTGCTTGAGAAAAGCTACATAGTCATGACATGGTTGTAAGCATTCTCTTTCAATTGCATAGATGTCCAAAAACTGCACCTCAATATCCCGATGTACGCGGTCTTCCATTTGGTCTGAACTCTCATCGGCTTCGGGGTGGGGAGTAAAATGAGAGTATTTGTTTTCAATATCGCACAGCTCAGGCGAAGGCTCTTCTTCAACGCCACTTTCTGTATTCATGTAGGGAATCAGTAACGGCGGTCAGATGTTTGAAGTGGCAGTGAGTGATAATTGAGTGACAGAGGTCTCAGTGTTTGGTGTGGCAATGAGTGATGAAGGTCTCAAACGTTTTTGACAATGTTCCGCTAAATTTCAGGAATAAGAATCTACCAGTAGCAATGGGCGTTGTAGCAGTTGTGGAAAGGTGATATGAGCATTTGAAGTGGTAGATCGCGTACATGTCACTTTCTCCTCAAATTCACTTCACATTGCTCTCACTTACGAGTAACATGGAGGACAACCAGCGGCAGAGGGGAGAGGAGCTTCCTCATGGCAGGGTAATCTTCATGGTGATGGTGGTTGGCTGCTGTGGGTAGCTTTTATGGATTATGGTGATGGATGTCAACTCGTACTAGTATGGGAATAACAATAATATTGTTAAAGACTCAACCTGCGCTTGCCTTCTTTTCAATTGTAAGACTTCCAAGTTGGAGAAAGGTGCAGCCCTAGGACCTCTAGGGCTAAAGAGTAGTACAAAGATCTATGACTTTACCTAGTTCAGTAAAAGCAAACTTGAAATTCGAGGTGATTCGTCTCTAGCATCTGGAGTGTCAGTTACTTCCTTGTACATTTATTTTCCTCCATCATGCCCCTCGAGCTTCTGTCTTTCTATGTAGCGGAGCAACCCTGAAAATCTGTAGTGGAATGACTCTTCTAAGATTTTACTAAAGTCTACATTAGAACTCGGAGACACAACCTTGGAATGTCATGGAAATGTTAACTTCCACGGGTCGAAGCGAAGCCAAAAGCAAAACGGGCCTAGTACATATCTTTCTCACGGCGGCTTAGAAGAGTGTGAAGTCATTCAAATATTTTAAGGAATTCTCAACCTTTGAATACTTTACTTTCCTTCACTTCAGGTCTGCTACTACACCCCTCCTACATTCGAACAAGCAGCTGGGCACAAAAACATCACCTGAGCGTGTTCCAAATCCTAATCATGGATTCGCTCAAAAGTCGACTCAGACCTGAGTCTTTCCACCAGACGAACACATCTAATAAAAAGATTGATCTCTCCACCGATTCTTTGATCCTCGCTGAACTCCCAACCGAGATGATACAATGTATATCGGATTTTCTTGAACCCATTGACATGATCTGCTTCTCTCTATGCAACCATCGACTTCGTACCATCATGCCAAATTTTTGGAAAACCAGAAATCCGAGGCCCAGATGTAATAAAATGGCGTTCTTGACTCGTTTGGAGCGAGATATTCCCCATACTTTGCGTGCGATGTTTGCAAGGTCCTTCATCAGTTTGATGGATCCGAAAGCTTTGGACTTGGTGGTGGACGCGAGCAACAAACCAGTCAGCTCCCTTGTGTGAAGTCTGAAAAATGGTTCAGTCACCCTTTTGTGATGTATGCCCACTCGGGAATTGATTTTGAGTTATGCCGCCTCTCTTTCCTTCAGATCAAACTTGCTATGAGGAGGTTTTACTACGGTCCGTCGGCAGGAATCAGCACCGACACTTTAAGCCATACTCAAGTGCGCAGCTATGAGGAAGACGATTTGGATGATTCGGAAAGCCTCCGGTTATTTTCAGTAGAGGCTAAAATCCGTCCCAAGCCTCTTGGTCTTTATGTCAGGATGCAGGATATAATGATGCCACTGGCAGAGGTCGATAGTTGGGAAGAATTACATCGCCTAAACGATAAATACCGGCATAAAGGCCTGTCTTCTATTGAATCGCTCCTAATCTGTCAGCATATGCGAGTTTCCAAGGTTATTCGCCCTTGGGTGGATTTAAATGTTCTGCCAGGAGACCAGACCGTGAATAAGCCTGAGATCTGGTCTTCTGAAAATCGATGTGACATATGCAATGTGGACTACCATGTAAAGGCATGTGTGATTGATTCTCATCCTACCTACATAGTGACAAGATGTTTGAACCTGGGTCTTGGTCTTACAATGGATGATCCATCATGGAAGCTCCAAACTTGTCCCGACTGGAAAACCGACACAGAGCCTCTTAACACAGAGGGAAATATTTCACCTCGCTTGTGTTTTGAAACAACGGGCTGTCCATCATTGGAAGACTGAAGTTCGCATAACATCAACCACCTCAGAGATGATAAATACATAGAGACAATGCAGTTCTCAGCACCGATGAAACATCTCAAGGTCTTTCCTAATACAGCACCATATATAGGGTTCGGCTCAGGGAGATGGTACGTCTCTTACGGCGAGCCCACAGCGAGCCTCAAAGACAAAGAAGATTCTTAAACAGCTCCAAGCTGCTTTGCCTGATAAGTCAGTCTTTTTTGCAATTTCCGTGCACGAGAGTGATACAGAGAAATTGGATTGGAGATTACCGTGCAGAGACTCGGGTATGCGGCGACAATCTACGTTTGGAAGATTCTGAGATCACTCCGTAGACGAGACTGAGATCCCAACATCATGCATGGAATTTAATATGGTTTTCAGCAGTTGAACTTACGGCGTTAGTCGTCTGAGGCTCCAATCTTGGAACATTGCTCGAAGTCATCCATCTAGCTAAGTCCGATGACTTTTATAAGAAAATCACACCTCAAAATATGACCACTCTAGCTAGTAAATTGAGTCAGGGAAAAGGCCTGAAAATAAATAAAAAATACCATTCTATTAATGTATCGTAAAACTTTTCGTTCACGTTATAATCGCATTACATCTTGATATACTCAAGTAAAATCTCAAAACCACAAATTTCGTAGATTCAATGCAGTCCAGAGGCCCCGTCATTGTACAAAATTCGTTCACCATTCCCATATATACCCAAACCATCACCCAAATTCTAGTTTATTACACTGCATGAATACATTTTCCCATGCGGACTCGACATAGCCCATAATCTAGAAGACCATACCCTTGGTCTGCTTGACCTTGTTCAGATCAATGTCCTTGATCATGAACATCCAAACAAATGCCAAGGACATGATACCCAGACCAGCTGCAAGAAGTCGGACCTCGGAGTAGGCGTAAGCGTGCTGGATAGCAGTTCGGATGGCGGTTCCAGGAGCGTAGGAAATCTGGACGTCAACACTGTTGTAGATTGAGTCAAGGTCTCCCATAGCATCCTCGGGAAGATAATGAGCGAGGGCCTTCTTGAAGGTGTTGGTCCAGATGGCAGTGCAAATGGTGTATCCAGCAGAGTCACCGATGGTACCGATGACATTCAGCAGGGCCAAAGCAGTAGCAACGTGCTGGTGGTCGACGGCGGCAAGAATACCAAGTTGTTCAACGATGATGAAAATAGATCCACCGATGGAGATGAAAATTTGACACATGATCTGGTATCCAACGCTGGAGTTGGGCTTTCGGAAGTAGATCATCAATCCCTGAGTGAACACGTACAGAGGGACGGAAATATACAAGGTCCAGCGGAAGCGACCGGTTCGGCGGATAATGTAACCAACAAGGAGCAAGAGCACACCGGAGACAATGTCGAAGATGTTCATAACGTAACCAGAGGTTGTGATAGACATATCGTTGACAACCTGGAGGAAGTTCTGGTAGTAGTTGTACCAGCAGTAGTAGGAGATCTGGTATGTGGCGTCCAGAAGACAGGCGCCGAGAACGGTTCGGTTGGTAAGGAGGCGGTAGTCGAACAGAGGAGTTGGTGCAACCCAGGTCTCCCAGATAGCGAAGAAGAACAGCATGGAGAATCCGACAACCAGCATGGCGATAATGTAGCCAGTTCCCCAGCCATTGGGAGCCTCAGAGGCAATATCGAAAGGCAGTTCAAACAGGACGAGACCGATGGTGAAAATAATAACACCAACCACTGTGAGGAAAAAAGAAAAATTAGAACCACGTTCATCTCAGCAACTTAGGGACGGAAAGGGAAGGGAATACTAACAATCGAACTCATTAACCCAGAACCAGACGCTCTGCATGAAAGTGCGACCGCTTGGCTCCTTCATACGGTGACCTTCCTTCTCTGCCTTCTTAAGGTTGAGCTTCAGGACAATGTAGAGGGGAGCAGCAACGACTGGGAAAATGATAGCCCAGGCACCGAATCCCCATCGCCAGCCAACTCGGTAGTAAAACTCATCGGCGACCTTGGGTCCAGCAAAGGCGGTGATGATGTAGGGGGAGGAGGTGAAGGCGTACGCCAAACCTCGGTTCTTCAGGGTGGATGAATCGGCAGTGATAACGTCCACACAGTACTCCATACCGTAGAAACCAACGTAGTAGAATACCTAACATAGGAAATAAAGTCAGCGATGATTTCATTCACTCAGACGAGATCAATAAGGAATCAGGTAATACTCACGTTCGCAGCACAGTAGATGGGGAACGAATTACAAGAGGCCATGAGAATCAGACCAAGGGTGGCACAAATAGTCATGAAGAGGAAACCTTCAGCACGACCCCAGACATCCATCATCTTACCCACAGGAAGGTAGGTCGCAGCGGCGAAAGCATCAGCCATAGCAGAAGGAACACCGGAGAGGGAGTGTTGCGAGAAGGAACTAGCGACGTAGGAACTCAAACTGTCGTAGACAGATGACTGGAAAGCGTTCACAAAGTACAAGAACCACATGCTGTAGCAGAGTATTAGCTCTGAATGCACGAATTGGAGTCCAATCTCTTATGGATTGAGCCAATAATGATGAAAAGCAACAGGTTGAAACTTACTTAATGAAGACAAAGATCAGGGTGTTTCTGGACCAAGTCATGGTAATGGCCTCCACATCACGGATACCATGTTGATCATGGGCATCGATATGCTCTCCATCTGACTCTGATTGTTCTCCATCGGCATTGGGAGCAGGTTGTTCACCCTTGGTCTCTTGAACAGTGCTTTGCTCAACGTTACCCTCCTCGAAAGAAGTGGTAGTCTCTCGCTTCTCGCGCAGACGGCTAAAGACCGTTCTGGCCCTGCGCAGCAGGGGTCGGATTTCCCGGGCCATTTTCAAAGTATTTGATAAATGAAACCAAGGAGAAGAAAAAGGAACTGAACCCAGATGTCAGAAGAGATTTTCCTAAAGCCAAACCGGAGAGGGGCACCCTAGTCCTTATATAAAATCAGGTTTATCCACATCGGCATCACCGGCCGAAGAAAATCGAAAAGAATCCACCGCTTGGGAGACAATGTTGGAACTCAAGGCGCGCTAACCGGACACACTATCCTCAATGAGACGCGTGGAAAGCATCTGGGGGCATTCGGGGCCGCTCAGATCTTCCAATTTGTCGTATGATTCGAAGAAAACCCCCATCGAGTGGAAATTTTCTTACCCTCCTTACTAGCGTGGGTTAGCATAGGCCGCGCAATAAAAAGTCCACTTATTCCACCGAAAATGGAGACTCGTGGGATCTAATCAGTCTAATCAGTCTAATCAGATCAACTTTCGGGTACATTCATCTTATCTAGCGTGCCCTGAGAGCTCGTAGCGAGGATCCACTTTATACCCTTCTCCACTTCATCAAAATCATCGAAGTAGATTGGTCAGACTCAAGCTTTTCCTTCGTTGCTTAGCTCTAAATGGCACAGATAATTACCGGACTAATTGTGGAGTTGTTTGAAAAATAATCAAGGAACGATACGAATTAAAAAGGTCAGGTGGACATCTGAACAGTTAGCCCATTGTTAACTTCGGAAATGAGACTGAATCCATGAAGGAAACTAAACTAATCTATGCATATCCACGGATAGATCCTATCTGATTGTGGCCTAACCTGGAACCGACCCTGGGGCCCTGAAATCCTTGACAAGTACCTGCGCCATTTATATGAAGAAATGACAAATGAATTGAAGAATTGCCCGACAGTTTCCGATCATGCTCCGAAATCGACTAACTTGAATTCAGGTTATTGCCCAAGCTAGGAACATTTAGACCTGAATCATGTCGAACTCGGATACAAGTTGCCCATTCATAATAATTATAATAATTGGGGTGACTGTTCAAGCTCCAAGAAAAGCGTGCGCCCGGGCGATATTTCTAGAACTAGAAATGAGCTGCAGCCGCTACGCGTCAAATATGCCGGCCTCGGGATTACTTTGACAGCTTACGAAAAGCTTGGAGGTCTTGGAAGTCTTGGAAGTCTTGGAAATCTTGGGAATTGTGCGATTGGTTGGGCTACCACTGGCATCACCGCAACTCGAAGAAATCAAAGTTTTCCACGTCTCCATACTCAAATGCTAGTTCCGCTAGCTAGCATACATTGGAGAGACAGAAATTTGACACCCAGCTCGTTGTGGATAGAAAAGCGACATTGTACAATAACGTCCGTTTTCACCGTCAAGGTCGGAGGGAACGTGGTACTGGTGGAGCTGCATTATGGAGCACTTGAGACAAAAACAACGCTTTCAAGTTCCACACATGGATGATGGTATATCGCTTGGCTGTGGGTCGAACACGTGGATACCATGAATGTGGCTGCAGTTTTTCACAGAAAGCTCTGATATTCCAAGCTTGAAGTCCGTTATCAATCAGTAGTAAAAGACCCATGGACCACTGGGGCATCCTTGGAAAAGAATAGTCTACCACACATGTGCACCCCATAGAGTACGCTAGTCGACGTGCAGGAGTGGGTCTAAAAAATTGCCTACATGGAGACACTTGCATGCATCATTGTGTTTTGAATGTGGTTCTGCAGAAATTGGACCATCGGGTGATTCTAGCGATTTCAAGTTCGCTCAAAGATTTGTTCTAAGTGGCTATCGGGCTTATTTTACATTATGAGGAGCAATTATGTTCATCTTCAATCCACTGATGAACACATCACGCATCACTTGGGCACTCTTGATACGAATATCATCCAGGCATTCCGGACTGTGATAAGCGGTATGAAGAGAAACCACCAATCTACCCCTTAACCATTCTTCCTGGTCGCGATATGCTTGAAACAAAGGATGAATAACCCCTTCGACCGGAATAGGTTCATTCGAGGCTACATCTAGTCCAAGACCAGTGAGCTTACCCTCTTTTAGGCAACGCTCCGCAGCATCCAAATCAAGAACTTCTCCTCGTGCGGTATTAACCACAATGGAACCCGAGGGCATCAGTTGCAGAAGATCATATCCCACAAGGTTGATGGTCTGTGAGGTTGCCGGACAATGAATACTGAGTGTGGAGCTCCGACGAAACAATTCTTGAATATCACGCGTCCGCTCAATCCCAAGTGCCTTTTCGATCCCATTTGGCGCGTAAGGATCATACGCAAGAACATTCCACCCGAATGCTTTCGCCCGCAACGCAACGGCAGTTCCGATGAGACCGATACCTAGAATTCCAAAAGTGGCACCTTGAATTCGAGAGACCAATGGTGTTTCAATATGAGACCACAAGCTAGGTGGGGTTGATCGTTGACTGTCGTGGTGAAGAATGATACCCCGCCTCAGAGCTAGAGCCAGACTGATTGCGTGATCTGCGATCTCACCTGTTCCATAGTCTGAGCCAGTTATAGGCTAGCCGAAGTGGCAAATTAATATCGCTTTAACTTTGAATGTTTATGCATCTTTATGCATACCGGGAAGGTTACTGAGTATCACTCCTGTTTTTGCCAGTGCCACTCGGTCTACACGGTCATAGCCCGCACCCATCCTAACAATCCTGTGGCGCTGTTAGCGCTCAAATCCTTATATCCTGTGACTAGTACAAAGATGGAAAATCTGTCCGCTCACATACACTTTCAAGTTGGGGAAGAGTTCGAGGTCTGCCGCTGTGAAGTCTGGCTTCAAAATCGTAATGCCATCGACCTTGGCACGCAGCTCTGGGTCTATACTTGACCAGGGCTTGAAAAGAGGTTCTCCTGCGGGAGAGAGGTTTGTCTGTATATAGTTCACTTTGAATGGCTTCTCGCCATCTTTTACCGTGAAGATGGCTTGTTCGATTGAATCATCCTAGGTTTGCATTAGCCCTGTTCAATACTAGAGAGTTTACTATTGGGGTTCTCACGGGATATAGTCCATCAGCTTGGATCACCGTATATGTCGGAATTATAGTATCAAGAGAGCCCATGATGTCACAAGTCCACTAAAATGGAGGAAATCGGAGGAAAGAAAGTTGGAAAAGGATCAATGACCAAGTGTTGATAGTCCAACCCCGCTTCTCTCTTATGCCTTTGATTTATATAACAATCTTGAAGAACTCTCATTCTAATTTTACCGGCTAATAAACTACTAAATTCGCGTGCTTATTTTTACCAGTCAATTCTATGGCGGGTTTACTGAGTTGTGGAGACCCCGGGTTATGAGCTACTTGATGCGATGAAGCCGCGGGCGCATCCTCCCGGCGGTTAAACCATGTACGCTTCCAAGGTTCTAAGCTTGGGACCACTTCCAAGTACATTTGCACCGCCGCTAAAATCTGACATAATCTGGAACCTTCTTCCAAGGTTACTGAATCAAGTGAGGGGAAGCTGTGACATCTGCATAAAACTGCAACATTCGAGTAAACTCTTGAGATACTTCATAAACCATTTGATTATCGGGATTTCACTTCATCAAACTCACGACTCGGAATCATCGTCCACCCACCACGGATAATATCAATCAAAATGTCATTCCAAATCGCACAACTCTTTAGCGTCGAGCGCAAGGTGAGTGATGACTGCGCTATTCCCAAAATGAGAGTCTTCTAATATTAGGAATGCAGGTCGTCGTCATTACTGGAGGAGGCTCTGGTCTTGGCAAAGGTAATATACAATCTTGACAACGTGAGGAATAATATACTTACGATTTTTGGTCATTTTTAGCTATTGCCGAAGCATTTGCTACCAATGGTGCTAAGGTTTACATTACTGGGCGCCGCGAAGCTCTCCTTCAGAATACTTCAACCGAAATAAATGCCAAATCTACCCTTGGCGGCTCAGTTACTGCGTGAGTAACTTCCGATCACAGGGCAATGTGTAGAAAGACAAGCTAATATTTTATAGTATCCAAGGAGATGTCTCCACAAAGGATGGTTGTGCTCAACTGATCAAGGAGATCTCAAGCAAAGAAGACCATGTATGCTATCTCCAACCATAAGGCGCAGCTTTAGACCTTACTGACTATGGAACAGATCGACGTTCTTATCAACAATGCCGGACTTCCAGGAAAGATTGACTATCCTCAGTGGGACCCAAACAATTGTGAGACAATCCGAGTCTTTTATATCATTCTACCCATTCTGACATATATGTCACAGCCGATGAGGTGGAGAAGGCTTTGTGGGAAAGCGTTGATGAGTATTTTCCACCTATTTTTCCGACACAACAGGCATTCAATTCTAACTTCTGCGAAGTGACTCTTTCCATTCAACCAACAGTGGTATGTGATGAAGACTGATGTTTATCAGTTAATCTTGGATGTCATACTGATTTCAAAATCTGTTAGTGAACATCAACGGTATCTATTTCACTACTGTGGGGTTCGTTCCTCTGTTGCGAAAATCTACAGAGCCTAGCGTGATTATCATCGCATCACTTGCTGGTCTTATCAACCAAAGGTCTGTCTATACGCGTGCTATATCTACATATGATCGAAGTATCTAACTTGTTGAATAGAGCAATGGGAACTATGACATACGCTGTATCCAAGGTATGCGACTCCTAGCAATAGATAAGGAACACTGGCTTATTGATACTAATAAAATTCCTTTGACAGGCAGCCGGTATTTTCTTCTCTGAATTCCAATCATTGAGAATTCTATTCTGACTAATGTTTGACAGCGGTGCATTTGTCAAAGCTTCTCGCAGGAAGATTCCACCCGTGAGTCTTGAATAATGATCGGAAATTGACTTTCAACCACCACTAATATGAGTATATCACTAGAATGAAAATTCGAGTCAACTGCATTCTTCCAGGAATCTTCCCAAGTGAAATGACCACTACAGACAGCACAAGTAGCCACGACACCCTGAACAAGTTTGCCGTTTCAGCAGCCAAGAGATGTACTGCTGGTAAGTTCATACATCTTCCAAATCAAATGACGAGATGATATTTGAAGGATGAGGAATCATTCTGATAATAGATATAGGTCGCGCTGGATATGCCGAGGAGATTGTCGGCCCTTGTCTCATGCTGAGTTCCAAGGCAGGCGGATATATGAATGGGGGTCATATTTTGGTGGATGGAGGCAGAGCTATGGTAATTTCCCCGAACTAGTAGAGATGCAAGACATTACTAGTACTATAACTAACTTCATCTTCAGGGCGCCTCGATCAACGACGGACTTCATATGCCAGAAGATACCTACGTCGATTAAATCATGATGCCACGGAGACTCTTCCAAATGCCTGCAAGTTATGAACCATCATCACGGCCAGTACTAGATAAATCAAATAGAAATCGAATTTTTGTTTGCAAGTACATCTTTTTGGTACTTTAAATATAAAACGAAATAATGATACATCTCCTTACAACGTAAATAATCGAAGATGCGCCAGTAAATCGGGTACTATGTCTGAGTGGAACCTCGAGAGCTGCTAATAGTATTCAGCAAACGGTCGCGTGCCCAGGTGGTTCTTCCGATTCCTTAGCGATGCCAACAGGTTTGGAGGTATGATCCATGTAGAAAAACTTTTCAAACATTGAACATTGAAATTTAAATTAAGATCTGGAATGCTGTTCATGTGTGCCGGTGATGTTTGCTTCTTCTAGTAAGTGAGACTTTTCTCTGAGAATAGGGAATAGAAAATTGAGATCAAACAGATACAGAACTCTTTCAAGAGTAAGCTGACTTAATAAAATGTGTAATATTTAAAACTAGCAAGACAAAAAATGGTTGATAATCTATTCCACCTTTGAATAATACATTCTCACACCGACAGTTTAGAACTCTTGGCTTTCTGAAGATGACCCAACATTCCGTTCTTCAAAACACTAACATCAGTATTTACAGAGACCACGTCAAAGCCTTGGGAAACCCTTCGGCGTGCATCGTCACCATCTGTGCCTAGAAGAGAAAGAAAAGTTAGCGAGTTGTTTCGAATATAGCGAGGGTCTTTCTCTGGGAATCATACAGAAGATGGCAGTTGTCTTTCCTGCAGAATGAGCAGCAGCAAGCACTCTCCTCACCACCTCGAGTGACATTCATTTGCTTGGACAGATCGAAAGGACCGATGAACAGCACATCAACGCCATCAACAGAAGCTATCTTCTCGATATTTTCAACGCCACCCGAGATTCAATTCACGCAGCAACAGTCAAGCCACTCTGAATGCCTTCATCATAGTCACTACCGGCCACTCCCGGGAATGTATGAGGCGCCCACTTTGGCCCGTATCCACGCGTTCCTAGAGGGGGATATCTGCAATACTTCACCACATTGATAGCATCCGCCTTCAGGTTACATTGAGACTCGGTCAGCAATTACTCGGAATTGAAAAATTTCAGACAAATAATTGTTTTTCGCATACCTCAATATGGCACATGGGTGTCATGATACCATGGGCTCCGGCATCCAGGGCGCGCTTGATCATCCATTCCTCGGCACAAGGAATTCTGTTTATAGGACTTGCGCCCTCAGAGGCGAGAGCATTGTTTAACTAGTCCTTCGTTAATATCTGAAAGAGACAAATATGACTCTCGATACCATCATATCTCACCTCATAGTAATGATGATCAGATATCAGTCCATGTTCCGCGTCGATTAGGACCCAGCTGAAATTGGTAGAAGGTTCAGTGCCATGGAGAATCGTTTTTGCAACTGCGGCGCTTGGAACTCTGTATTATTGATTTAGTCAATCATACTACTAGCGAACTATCTGGGCGACGACCACAATTTCACGAGAAAGGGCAATAACGTACGTCAGCCAGAACCCGAAGGCAGTCGAAGGTTGCGCGAGGCTTTTTTGGATAGATGTCGGGAACCCCATTATTGCTAGGAAAGGTAGAAAGTAACCAATCGATAGCACGAGACTTTGAACTTTCAAAGTGATCAGATATTAGGACTAATAGATATACTAGTCAGGGGACTGGTTATCCGGTCCTGACTCCAGGTGTATTAGCCGATTTTAGGATCAATGCTTAGCAGCGGGATATTTCATCATTGATCTGCAAAAAAATAGTGAGACACCCTATAAACCTTGACTAGCACGTCTAATGTCATACGAGTGCGATTCAGGAAAAATCAGATAGACTAGCGCCGGCAATTTCAAACCTTTGGGCGTTGATGACTTTTTACTACCGGGGGTTGAACTCATTCGCCTCATCGCTTAACCCACATTTCCCCCAGATTATAACCAATGACCGAGGTGGAAATCTTCATTTCCAATACCCCAGACGTGGAGAGAGTCAGAGAGACGGGGTGGCGACATCTGGAGTACGTAGGTCTCCTTTGTCAAGCTTGGACCATCATCACTTACCCCAGGTCTAGTTGGTGATTCATAAACTGAGAGCCTGGCTCAGCTTCTCCCGAACATGATCCCCATTTTCTCTCTCATCCTTGAAATCCTCTTCCTCCGTGATGTCTGAGGACAGTAAAGTTCCTACCTCTGCGCGTTTTGAAAGTAGGTAGAGGGTTTCCGAGTCACTGCAATGTCTCCAGAATGCCTAGTGGCGAACCTGTTCTAACCTCTTCAAGACAATACCAATCCATCATGGTGGAAAGACCCGTCTCTGAGACGCAATGTCTTCTATACGTTCGGTTGCATGATGTGTCCGTTCTATTTGGGCTTCAAGATAATTACTCCTCTCAACAGATGCGACTGACTAATATTTGAGTTATGGACAGATGATCAATCTCTACTTACAAGTCTCCAAGCCATGTCATATTGGAACGATTACTTTGATACCCCAACTGGAGATTGACTTGGCATCATCTCTGCTGCAATTCTCATCCCTGGGATCGTGATGGGATTTCCCGCTGCTTGGATCTGCAATACATGGGACGGAAGTATTGTATCTTGATCGGATGCATATTCATCGTAGCCGGCGGTATCTGGAATGGATTATGCACTACAGCCAACGAATTTCTTGTTTGTGAGTCAAAACTTCCTACTCTGCTATGGAAAAGCATTAGCTGACCTTATTAGCCCGAGTTATCATGGGAATTGGCGGCGCACTGAGCAAGACAGGTGCCCCGGCTCTTCTCCAAGAAATCGCTCACCCGCGTCTTCGGTCCCCCATGAGTTCGATGTATTATGGATGCTATTACATTGGGTCTTTGATGAGCGGCATTATGTGCAGTATGTCCTTGATTGCTCTCGCAACACTTTCACATATTCATACACTCACATATCTCATTAGTCATTGGTCTCAGCGTAAATAGCAACTGGAGCTGGAGGTTCCCGTGCCTTCTGTCCATTTTTGGCCCCATCGTTGTCGCGCTTATTCTTCTTAAAGCACCCGAATCGCCCAGATTTTTAGTCAAGAAGGGCAGAATACTGAGGCTCTGACTATTTTAGCGAGATACCATGCCAATGGGGATACATCGGATCCACTTGTTATCTGGGAATATCAAGAAATAGAGCGGGCATTGGAAGAGGAGGCGTTGAGCAGCAAAACTTCCTATGTGTGTCATTCCTTCCACCTTATCCTACATTGAAAGAATTCATCTTACATCAATCCCCAGCTGGATCTTCTCAAAACCAAGGGTAACCGAAAGCGCCTCATGGTCACGCTTGTCATGGCAATGGGTGTTAACTGGGTTGGCAATGGAATTGTCTCATAGTGAGTTTTCGATGAGTTCACATTGTGTATCTCAGATCAGCGAACTGACCAAAACATAGCTATCTGTCACCTGTACTGAAATCAGTGGGGATTACCGAAGCCTCGAAGATCCTTGCTATAAATGCAGGTCTAGCTGCGTGGAACCTGATCATATCAGAGGTTTCGGGTTTATACGCCGATAAGATCGGTCGGAGACCAATTTTCCTGATCTCAACCACTGGTATGATATTGAGCTACTGTCTTGTGATGGGTTTCACTGCCGGTTTCAGAGAAACAGGCAAAAGTAGCCTTGGTGTGGCTGCCATCCCATTCCTCTTCCTTTTATTTGGCTTCTACGACTTCGCTTGGACGACAATGAATTACTCCTACGTTGCCGAGATCATGCCATTTGGACTCCGCGCCAAAGGATTGGCAATCTATCTCTGTGTTCAGCAAATGGGGAATACATTCAATCAATTTGTTAATCCCATTGCACTGGATGCCATCTCATGGATGTACTATGGTGTTTACATTGGTGTCGACGTTGTCCTTCTCATTTTCATCTACTTCTTCTTCCCTGAAACCAAGGAACTCTCTATCGAAGAAGTAGCAATAGTTTTTGACTATGATGATATCAAGATTGCGCGGAATAATGTGGCTGAATCGTTTAGCAATGCGAAGCAAACTGGTAGTGAGTTGGGATTAAGCCCTGCGCGCTGCAGCAAAGAGTTTACAGAGCACGTGGAAGTGAGAAACCGAGCCTACAAATCAAATGACGGTGAGATGAGTGCTTAGGGAAGAATTTGTCCCATCCCTAGAGAATGGATTGAATTATGGAGGATTGCCCATCTGGTCATATGTATAAATTGATCCCTGGGCGTATCAAGTGATCTTTTAGTACATAGCAGCCTGAGGAAATTTACACATATAGGAACAACATTTGCATACTTTAACCAGCGGCATTTACCACTGGCAATATTTAAGTTTATGTATTCAATACTTCTTCGATAGCTCATCAATTATTATGCCTTAGCCCTGGAGCCTAGGACTTTACTGCGTGGACTAGCTTCAAGTTCAAGTTGACACTGAAAGGTTGAATTTTTGTGTAGAATAATTAGTAGAGCTAGTACCGAGGCGTTTCTAATACGACTTATTTTACTAATACTAATAGTAGATAATTTCAAGTTGAAGGTTGCTTCATCTTTCTGCTATTCCCTCAGCTAAGTTCGGATAAGAGTGCTCAAATTCTTTAAATTCTTTAAGGGTTGTTAATATAAACTAGTATGGCACATCTTAAGATCTCTCAGATCTGGAATGTGTTGTATTTGACAGCAAAGCCCTCCAAGGCCCAGCAGGACCTACCATCTCAGGCTTTAAGTCCTCCAATCGCCATGCACATTTCGCATTGTATTTATGATTTCCTCTTGTAAGACTGGAGTATGAAGGTATTAGCACAATCTCGGTTTGAATCTAGCTTCAGAATTTGATCCTAGGGGTTGATCTCACTTTCTATGACACGGTTCACTCCTTCTTGGCCATGGGTTCCGTTGGCGTATAGAACTGGTCGACCAACTCCAACAGCTTTAGCACCCATTGCTAGAGCTTTAACGACATCTGCCCCGGATCTTATACCACCATCTATCATGATATCTATTTTGTCAAACAGATCGAGTCGCAAGATTCTGATTTCAAATAGAACATCAATTGGCGCTGGCGCATAATCTGCCTGTCGGCCACCGTGATTTGACTAAGACAGGTCTTGGTTAGTGGAGTTAGGGAGTCCAAGGATCGAGAGTATATTCATCTTACAATGATGACTCCATTCACCCCTTGCTCCACACAGAGTTGGACATCCTCGGGGCATTGAACGCCTTTGACAATAATCGGCAATTTCGTATTTGCCCGAAGATCTATTGTTAACGCATGGAATAATGGAAGGAAAAAGCCCTGGAGACGTGGTCCATACTCTGATAAAGGATATATCATTCCATGTAAGATTTCGGTCCTGATAGCCTCCGATTTGCTGAGCGACTCCCAGGTCTCTTTTTGATGGAATGGCCTCTTCAGAGACCTCCTTTGGTGGAGCAGTCACTGCTTTGGATCGCATCTCGAGCGTTTTTTTTGACTCCCAAGCCACGTCAACTGTGAATACAATTGCCTTCGCGCCGAGTTTTTCTACTTTTCGAATCAACTTCCCGGACTCCGAGCGGTCTTTATTCAGGTAAAGCTAGATGTATATCAGGAATTTTGTTCACTTAATTCTCAAGGGCTAGAATATCTTACCTGAAACATCAGGTTCTGTGTATCTTTGCTCGCAGCAAAGAATTCTTCCAGTCCACAGCTTGCGTTCGAAGAAATCTATCGATTCATGTCAACACTCATGATGAAGGATTGACTTCAATTTAACTTACCATTTGAATTAACCCATTTTGACCAGCAGCCTTTGTTATATTTACCTCACCAAGTGGATGACCTAATTTCGCCATAGCAGTGGGAGAAATAAACAATGGCATTGCTGATGGAATCCCGACAATTTCGGTTTCGGTAGTGCCCTCAGACACGCCACGTAGGATTCGAGGTCGAAAGAAGTATCCTTGGAAGGCGTTCCTATTTTCATGAAAAGCTAATTGCTGTTAGTCCAGAATAATATTTGCAATGCTTTTTAGGGTTTATGTCCTCACTTCTCTCCTCATCCGCTGCGCTGCGATAATATGCCTATGCTGTCGCACTGAGAACTCGTTCACCCTATTCTTCGAACTCCTGGAGTAGAAAGAAATTATGAGCTCCCGGCATCTCATCTCTTGCAATCTGACGTTGAATTTCGTCCTCGGATAGCTCTTCTTTGTCCCGTGATGGGAGTGTGGTGGGATCGATTGGGCCTAGACAAGCTTCGACTGGTAGGGCTTTAAGTGCATCAGGTGGATGAAGCATATTGAAAAGTTCACGTCGGAAAATTTCCATGAGAGATATATTCTTGAATATGTTAACACCAATGCTCACCTCGCTTCTTTCCCTGCCGCATTGAGAATAGCCTGGTGCCCACCAGGATGAATCTTCAAAAAGTTCGTCACATCATAAACAAATCCCTGTACTAATTATGAGTAGGAAAACCAAGGCCTGTCAAAAAGATCACTGACATTCAATATTACCCAACAATCGTCGGCAGATGTGTGCTCCTGCACTTGCCGGTATGAAATTTGAGGTTGTGATTTGGAAATCTCGTTTTTCGGCAATTGGGACTCGTTGGAACTTTGAATCGAATACCTAGGTAGAAGACTTTTACAGTATCCCTCAGACAATAACATCTTATTATTCGATAGATATAAAGTACTAAGTGAATACGAGTTCGTGCAGCTTCGCGAATATGATATTGGGTTTGTAATAAGCGTCCTCGATCGAAGGAAAGCGGAATACTAGTTGTAAACAGACATATAACCTTGGAAGTTATCAGTCCTTTTTAACATTTGAAGATATGATCTTAAGGCTAGACCTGTACCCTAGAGTTAATTTGTCCGTGAAACGAAGCGAACAGAGCGAGTAGGCCGCAATCATTCCCCGCGGTTATTGTGAAAAACTCACCTTTTGGTTCTGAATTTAAATCTCCTATCCTAACCTTTCGAGAAATGTCTTTGCTATAGAAAATAGAGGGCCGTTGATAGCCTTGACAGTTATACAGTTCAGAGAAGGGATGGCTCTGAGCAATATATTGATTTCTATAAATATGTTTTGGACTGCGGAAGTTTCGATCTGAGTTTCGTTAAGTACATAGTCTACTGAAGGCTTGTTTAAAAATAAGGAGCTCCAGTATGTAGTATCTTCAAATCTGTGAATTGTCTTTGAAAAAGCTTCAATATTTCCCTGCTATTTTCAGATAGTCGGATATCTTCCGATACTTCTTCT
Source organism: Penicillium malachiteum (assembly GCF_028827825.1). NCBI lineage: Eukaryota > Fungi > Ascomycota > Eurotiomycetes > Eurotiales > Aspergillaceae > Penicillium > Penicillium malachiteum. Next base: position 6,324,980 of record NW_026643095.1, read on the forward strand.
GATATCTCTAGTACCGGGAAAGTCATGGCTAAATCAGACACAAAGCCAGTATTCACAGGCCCGATAGTATTTAAGAATAAGTTCATAAGGCTATCGCTGTTCTACAGGCTTTCATCCACTTCGCGAATAATATGAGACTTAGGCATCAAGATATCGATCTCCATGGCTTATGTTTACTTGAAGAGATTCAAAATTCGAACGGGTCCCTGAGTGAATATGCAATAGAATGATGAAAAATTAGACACAAGTTACAAACGAAAATTTCAAACAATCAATATGAAGCGGAAAATTCAGACAGTATGTGTATTAGGATCCAGGGGAGACCAGCTGATTTTAAAACTTGAACCCTGGAACTGGACTCGGAGACCTCGGAATGACCGCTAAAATTATCAATCAGATCAGATTACGGATTTTCACCTGATCATGCCCAGATGGTAATAAGGCCCAGAGCGTCGATTCAAATGTTCTCGGTCGCATTTTCCAATCACTGAAAATCCAGCACCTGTGTACCAGGGTTCAGTTTAGAAGAAACCGAAAGCCACTCAAGAAAAGGCATTCACATCGGTGAAAGTAAAGGGTAAGATTCTGGATCATTCCACCTGATTGATTAGAGTTTTAGCGGAGAAGAAGAGACAAAAAGAAGAATATTCCAACCTAAGACCAATTTCCTGTTAACCTGGTAATGTCATTGTTAGCGTGAAGGGTAAGCTCGGCTCTGAAAGCCACATTGTCTTATGCGAGTCAGAATCTTCACTCAATGGGATTCTTTCACCAATTGAAAGGACCAGGATCAGATTAGATATGGTTGAGAGAGATATCCACCATGGTACGGAGTACGCGACCCTAGATCAGATAGATTGAAAATAGGCACTTTTTTCTATTTTTCTATCCCTATTTTTTGCATTAGACATGAGTCAAAAAGAGGGTAGGTATTCTGGCCCCAAGCCAATCATGCACTGATCTTGTCGAGGGACGCGCACCACTCAAGCTCAATTAGTTCAAGCTTATTATCTGATCGGTCGCCCCGATTTTCCTCAAATTGCCGGACTCCATAATAATTCGGGCCAAATTCCGAATTTTATTCCCATCATACCCTGCTCAGGTGGTTAAGGATACCACATGAGAAATTTTCTTAATTTTTCTTTGGTCCCTGACTCAGTTCGGGCGTCGAGCCCCACGCGGGACTAGATTGATAGGCTTGAGCACAATCTGAGTGGCTTAGTTTTGACCACTTTAAGTGGGGATGGGTTGAAAAGAAGGGCTAAGAGGACAAGAGAAAAAAAAAGGTGCTGAAAAGTTAATGGCACGCGAGAATGATGTGAAAGTATGGTTTTGGAACCAGAATAGAGCTAGCTCAACGGAGTAGAGCGATAACTTGAACCTTGCCAATCCTAATGCTAGGTCAGCCCATTTAAAGATGACCTCGCCCGGGCCTCGTGCAAATTTTTCTTTTTTTTCGAAGTCAAATACTTATTTAATTTTCCCTTTTCACTGGTGCGCGTTGCGGCATCCCCATCATCGGCATCATGGGTATAGTTGTGGATAGACTGAAGGGTCGCAAACCGTCTCAAGTCGTGGACGACCTTCGTCCTGTTGAAGATAATGACAATGTAGCAGCAGAGTCAGAGAAAAATGCGCCAAACCAGAGCAAGGAGGTTGAGCAGCACCCAGATGAAATTACCAAGGAAGCTCAGATGGGTGTTCAAAAGGCCGAGGCCGTTGCACTGGTCTGGAATAAGAAGGCAGTCTATATCACCTATGGATGGTGAGTAGTGACTCTATATACTTTGAGCCTGGCTATCTCAAACTAACATTATCTAGGATCTGGATTTGCTACTTTATGCTTTCCTTCCACGAGTACATCGGCACAAACGTAATTTACTATGCCTACTCAAACTTCAACTCCGCACCACAGATTACAACCGCCATGATCCTCGCAACTATTGTAGGTGGTGTCCTCAAACTACCCATTGGTAAAATGCTCGGTCTTTGGGGCCGCGCCGAAGGTCTGATGGTCTTCCTTGGTGTGTACATCATCGGCATGATCCTCCTCGCCTCTTGCACGGGCCCAAATTCCTTTGCTGCGGGCTACGTTTTCTACTGGGTTGGATTTGATGCTATTTATCTCATCTTGGAGATCTTTATCGCCGATACAGCGGGTATGCGGAATCGTGCTTTCGCTTTCGGCTTCTCCACTACGCCTTATATCTGTACCGCTTTTACAGGTCCTCTGGCTGCAAGCTCATTCCTCAAAACTGGAGGCTGGAGATGGGCTTATGGCGCTTTTTGCATTATTCAGCCTGTTGTCTTTGCACCTTTGATTATGACTTTCAAGTACTATGAGAATAAGGCAAGGAAGCAAGGGCTCTTGGTACGAGAGAAAAGTGGCCGAACCTTGCTACAGTCTATTATCCACTATATTCACGAATTCGATGGTATGTCAACCTACTTCCAAGGTTGCACTTCTTGATTACCGAGCTAACAATTTAATCTAGTTATTGGAGCCTTGATTTTAATGGCTGCTTTTATTCTCTTCTTACTGCCTTTCAGTCTCGCATCATACGGCCGTGCACAGTACAAGGATGCCTCATTTATTGCTGAGGTAGTTGTTGGATTCTTGTTGTTCTTCGTATTCGCAGCATGGGAGAAGTGGTTTGCGCGCAAGCATTTCATCCCTTACTACTTTCTCCGCGACCGCACTATTCTCGGCGCATGTTGTGTGTCGGCAATCCTCTATTTCAGCTTCTACTGCTGGGACAGTTACTTTTACTACTTCATCATGGTAGTCTACAACCTCGATGTGAAACTGACAGGATACGTGACGGCCATCTACACCATCGGCTCATGTTTCTGGTCTCCCATCTTTGGATTCTGGATCCGCTGGGTAAAGGAATTCAAGTATACCTGCCTCTTCTTTGCCGTTCCTCTCATGTTCTTGGGTGCAGGCCTGATGATCCACTTCCGTGGTCAAGATTCAGATCTTGGTTACGTGATTATGTGTCAAATTTTCATCGCCTTCTCAGGTGGAATGTTGGTTATTGGTGAAGAAATGGCTGGTATGTGTGCTTCTGATCGTGATAATATCCCCATCATTCTATCCATGATTGGTCTGTTCTCAAGTGTTGGTGGTGCTATCGGATACGCTGTTGCTGCTGCCATCTACACCAACACCTTTCCTCAGGGGCTGCGACAAGCACTTCCAGCAAGTGCTCAAGCCGATTGGCAGACTATTTACCTGGGTGGTTACTCCTCGCAGCTGGGATATGCCCCTGGAACGGATGTACGTGATGCGATCAACTTTGCGTGGGGTTATACGCAAAAGTACGAATCCATCGCAGCTACCTGTTTGATTGTTTTGTTGATCCCCTCAATCTTGGCTTGGAGGCATTATCGGGTGGATAAGGAGCAGAACAAGGGTGTGACGATGTAAGCGGTAGAGTTCAGTCATGGCTCATGGCATGGATACAATGCGGACATTGAAGGCGTCCAGGAGGTCGGTCAATGGAATGCTCTTCGTGTGAACATATACTACCTCCTTAATAGAATTTTAACATTTGGGCCTGCGAATTAAGCCATGTGACTATTCTTAGGTATCAACATAATATGATCAGGACCTCCTCCTACCCCTTTCTCTCTCATGGGCCTAATGAAGAGATAAAAAGATTATTGGTGGAGAGAGGGATATATGTCATTTACTACTCTTCTTTACACATTCTGATATCAGTCTGTCAGTATTTAAATTATCAGCTATAGCTTCTAAGGCTCTAATGTTACCTCTATTCACTTTATTATCTGGATTTTATTATTATGATATAAAAACCTTAATGATATTAAATAAGGCTAAAGTAAGAGACGTCTAAATATTTCAAAATAAAAGTGAGAGATAAACAAAATAAAAGATAGCTAAAGTGAGAGATAGCTGAATTAAGAGGAATATACTATATATGTCTCTTTTTTTCTACCAGCCATGCGGTTTTAGCCGTATGGCCATTGTAGGCTCCCTTAGTCCATATTGATTTTCTTCTTATCCTTGTCCTTATCCGCACTCAAGTGTAACGAATCGAACCAGGCTATGAGTAGGGCTTTCTCTTGCTGGATAAGGTCGTCCTCTTCCGTACTCAAGTGCAGCGAATTGTACCAGGCTATAGCCCGGTCTTTCTCTTTCTGGGTCCCCGCACCTGTCCTAACCATGCATTTCTGATGGTGTGTCTGCATAAAATGCTGGCGAAGGTTTGTCATCCTCAAAATTGGAACCTGAAATCGGTTAGAAACTACTCATTACACAGCTTTGGATAGAATTCAGGATAGTCATTTCCTTACAACGGCTCTATCGCAGTGCGGTAGTCTACAGAATACTTCTCCGGAGTACACAATGATGTGCCCATCGGCCTGCTCATATGATCTGTCAATCTTGATTCTAGGGAAACAGTCTGTAACCGGTTGAAGTTGATTCTCACAGTCTTTTCGTATGGCGGCAGTTGAAGCCGCCCGGCCGTTCCTTCTTCAAGATACCATTTGAATCGGGGGAGGTTTTTGAGGTAGGCCGGTGTCTTATTAGCCATGGTCTCCAGGTCGATGATGACTGTCATCATTCAATAGGTTAGAAAATGGTGATAACCCCTTTCAAACTGGTTTATAGACCTTGGGAGTTAAAAGTGAGGTATTACCAGTGTACAGGTGTATATGGGTCGTGGAATTCGGCAGGGTTGTGGGGAAGAATGGAACAGCATCTGGTGTTTTGGTTGGATCAACTAGAAGCTTCCATGGTTACATGTCCTAATTAGGACTAGCCTGGCCCCCTGTTCGTAATATCCGTAATCCCATTACTAGGTATAAATTACTACCCGTTTGTATACCACCGCAGCTTCCAAGATTCTTAAGCCCCAGAACACTCACATCAACATCACATCACAAGGGATTCCTTTTTTTAATAGGCCCAGGTTATCTCAGTCTATCCCAGCAACAACTCGAGCTTAAATTCATAACTACGACCATGGAAGGATTCTTCCGTTTGAGACGTCTGCTGCGGAAAAAAAAAAGGGTACGAAAACTACTCCCACTACTACGATCACTGATCTCCCTCCAGAGCTGATCATATGTATTCTTGATCACCTCTCGTTGGTTTCGAAAGCATGCTTAGTACTTAGCTGCAAAGCTTTCTATCGGCATTTTGAATTTATTGTGAAAACCCCAGCTTTCTGGCATCCCGATGACGTTCTACCAGCCTCACAAGGTATAAATGATCGGCTTCATCTTCTTTCGAAAATACAGACTCGAAAATGGAATCTTTGCAAAAAATGCTTATATCTTCAACCATCTAAGGATTTTGATAAGTGGGTATCACGCGAAAGTTGTAACCTTATTCGGATTATCAAAATCTGTCCATGTATCCGATTCCGCTCATGCACTTTGCATCATTTTCTCCACAGAGTTCGCCGGGAGCTAGAGAGTGCGTGTGACACAAATAGCGTGGGTCTTGGAACAAGGAAGTATTTACCGAACTGGCATGAATGCCAAATTTTTGACGGCCCACAAATAGTATACAACCTATCGATTTCTCTCTATTACGATGAGAATCAGGTAATCTGGTTTCATTTGAAATATGTCATCGATATCGTCCAGCCAAGTTCAAGTCAACTTTGAGCCTCAAAGAAGGATAATGCTCTGTCCCCATCTCGATGTTTATACCATAATAAAGACCAACCCAAGTACGCCTGTCTTTGAATGTCGCACGTGTCTAATCAACGGACCTATCGACTTCAAGGTAATGAACACGGAGCAGGGCAGAAAATACAGTATAAAACATTGGCGTTCATTTCGGTGTCAATAGTGCTATGTTTAAGTTCTGTTCAGGCGGACACTCGCAATAGCTCAACCCTGGAGGCTCGGAATGGATTTGGCACCTGGGTCTTCAAGTTTCAAGTTTTAGCTACCTGATCCAGCCCTGGAGCACTTCAAGTTAAACCAGTTGACCTGGGACTTATGAGATTGTGGACATGCCTAGGTGTATCTACCTAGTATGTAGCTGGTACATGATCAAATCATGTACATACATTGATGTGTTCAAGTTATTTTAATTGAAAATGGAATTGTCGTCCTGTTTTGATATATTTTTTGGAGCCTGATAGAGAGTAGAATGATGATTTTAGCGGAGTTTTATATGAATGCGAGAGACTCGAGACTGTAGAGTAGTTGTAGCGGTAGGTCTTTTTGAATGAGATTTTTTTTCAGTATATTTGAGGTATATCAAAGAAATGATTGCGTCGAGCTGATCGATCAAAAATGCCCCGAACCCCTTAGTCACATAAGAGAATTTCCAAAGTTTTATCCTCCAGGCCCGGGCTCAGATTCCTCTATAATCGTCGCAAACCTATTTAAGACTTGCTTCAAGGCTGGCCGTCGAATTGGTTTACTAGGTTCGTTAGCACCTGGTCTCAAGTTGTTAATCTCAGCATATGGATCGTACCTAATGAACATGTCCATTCCCGAGTCCATGCAGTCCTTCACATTGCTCTCTTCTGCGAAGGCACTAAGTGCCACGATTGGAGCAGAATATCCCATCTCTCGGATCAAACGTGTACTTTGGAGACCGTCCAAGTTGGGCATCTGATGATTGTTAATAAAGCCCTGGTATTTCCAACTGTCAAGCCAGTTTGTATATATGCACGTACCTGAATATCCATGAAGATCAGGTCGAAGAGACTGCCTCTTTCCATGTTCAGTTTCACTGTGTCATAGGCCTCCTGTCCATCCTTGACCATTGTCACGTCATATACGTCTTCAAGTGCAAGCATTCTGATAAAAGGTTAGCAATTGCATACCGCTCACACGATCATGGTATTTCATACCGGCGAACCACTTCCTGGTTTACAGTATTATCCTCAGCGACGAGAACGCGAATCTTCCTCGAACTCTCATTTTTAGCGTGCAGTTTAGTAGGCGATGTGCCATTTGAAGACGACTGGGGTGATGAAGGGACAGTTGGTGTAAAAAATGGTTGGCTGAGTCCAACAAGTCGTGGCTGGAGATCCGATTTCTCAAAGCTGGGAGCGATGGGTTCCCCTTTCACCGAGCCTTGTGTTGAAGAAGGCCGAGCACCTGTTGAAAACTCCCCCAAGGACAGCACACTTGGTGTTCGTGATCCTGCATTACTGGAAATAAGTGAACTTGGAGCAATCTCCTTCACAAATCTCAAGGGTATCCTCAATGTGAAAGTAGATCCCTTGCCTTCTTCACTATCCAAATCGATACTCCCACCCATGATGCGAGATAGTTGGGCGCAGATGCTGAGGCCTAAGCCTGTGCCTCCGTACTTGCGGTTCAATCCTAAATCGCCTTGTACAAAAGGATCGAAGATGCGTCTTTGTAAAGCGACCGGGATACCGGGTCCGTTATCGCGAACCTCGAATTCGAACATCCATGTGACAAAGTCTGATCCATCAAGATTTCTATCTTTTCCAGGGTTTTTCGCGTCAAGTGCGATTGGGTCTATATTCGAAATTTGACTGTTGAGGCTTTGCGACCGTAGAGTAAATTTGTCTTTTGATTCTGGTCTGAACGGCGTGGCACTCTCAAACCGGGGTACTTCTCCCAGACAACGAATCCGAACGTCAACCTTGCCATGTTCTGGTGTAAACTTCAAGCTATTACCAACCAGGTTGATCAAAACTTGCAGGATGCGGTGCTGGTCACCAAGAAGTACCATATCCATAAGCCTGCCAGGGGTTGGCCTGATCATAGTACCAACAGAATCGTCATGATCTAGACACAGAGCGTTTTCTGGATTCAAGCAGTGAATATTGAAGTCCATCTGTTTTTCGTGTACTTGGTTCTGGAAGATAATGGCCAGTTGCGCTCTGATATCAGAGATTCTGAATTCCTTTTCATCGAGCTGGATAGCCTGATCAATCTGATTTTTGCTGAATGTCAACAGATCATTGAGCAGGTGAAGCAAAAGGTCACCCGATTGATAAACCACCTTGAGGGATCGTTTGATGCGTGAGAGATCTTCGTCTCCCATACACACTGCACACATCCCAAGAATCCCATTGAGAGGTGTTTTGAGCTCATGGGATATGTTAGCAATGAACAAGGTCTTGCTCTCGTTGGCAGTTTCGGCTGCCAATTTTGCTTTCTCCAGTTCCCGAGTTCTCTCCGCCACACGTTCCTCCAATCGATGATATTGAATCGTCAACTCATCAGACATCTCATTGAAGGTCTTAGTGAGCTCGGTTAGCTCATCAGTCACACAGTGACTACGCTCTTTCACTCGTTCCGGAACACGCGAAGATCTTGTAAGTCCTTCGCTAGTCACATCTCTTGGACTGTGTAGGCGTTCCGTTGGTGCTCGCAGGCGTCTCGTCAGGAATGACGGGGCTTTCTCGCTGATTCCATTCTCAGTCTGCACTATCACTGTACCATGGCCACTCTGCTCATTCCTTCTCATCCGTGGCTCAGGTGCAAGATCTGGCATCACTGACCTTTTCGCTGCTTCGCGTAGGCGTCGAATTGGGGCAACAGCCCAATGGGTCAGAAGAGGAATAATAAATAGAATCAGACCCGCGGTTCCGAAAACACATGCAAGAATGATCCTTCGCAAGCGATAGACAGGATGGAATGCTTCCGCGTGCGTCTCCTCGGCTAGCAATATCCACTGAACAAGGGAAGTTTCAGGACGGATAGCGCCCACGGCAACATGGTAGCCAAGCTCATTCCTCGTTGACAAGTCACTTATCGCCTTGTTCCTATTTTGGTATGGTTCTAACATCAGCGTGAGGGCGATTTGGTATTTCGACAATAAAAATGGGTCGCTCGTGGTCATATTCAGATGACGATTGGTCTGTCCTGGTAATGCTGTAGGTTGAAACACGTAGTGCACGGAAGCATCTCTCAGCTGGTCGGCATCGGCGGAGGAAGTCGCGGTCGCAGGTTGGGCATCTGAAGCGAATGTATTTTGAGGTCTTGAGGGGCCTATGAGAAGAACCTGCCCAGTGTCTCCCATGCCTTCACGGGAACTCAGAACACTTTGCAAGCTCGCAGCACTCGCCACCACCCTATGGAAAACTCGAATGTGAGTTTCATCCCGATTTGACCACGATATTTAGACAGCTCATGATGTGACTTACGTCATGTATCCCAGGATATCAGCGTCGGATGTATCGTTCACGATGGGAAGAGTCAAAGAGACCAAGGAAAATGAGTCATTAACGGTTAGTGGGCCTAACAATAACTCGGTGTTCAAGCCCAGGGTATAGTCGGGGAAAGCACTGATAACTGTTCCGTTCCCATCGGATGAGTTGGTGTATGTTAGGTTGGGGTAGAGGCTCGTTGGGTACCCCAAGTCACTATCCCCCAGCATCACCGAGCTTCCATTACTATATGTATATGGTAATTTGATCTCCGGGACGCTGTCACTTGTGACGTTGAGCAGTCGGCCATCCCATTCACTACCATTACTATGGCTCGAGTACAGAGTGGCTTGGTAAAGACTCAGATATCCCCGACTTCCCAGAGCCGACTGCATATCCGCTATGGCGTTGACCCAATTGCTGGTGGATGTATTACCCTCATAGTAACGTCGGAGAGCGGACTGGACTAGAAGACGGGTCGCGATTGTTTTGCAGGTGACTTCTAGAAGTTCTAGATTCGTTTCGATTTCGCTCGCCTTTATTGTCGCCACGAGTTCCAAGCTTTGAGATCTTTTGAGAGGTTAACAACTTGTACCGATACTCGGGGGACACAGGTGGGTAAAAAAAGGGGAATCGTACTCAACTCCAACCACAAAGTCGTATGTGGTAGTCCACTGTGTCGTGAGGGCAGAAGGTTAGCGATTTATCGCTCAAGACCATCGTATTCTTCTTCTCTGCAAATCCTTACTGTTGCAATGGCAAGGACGGCAATTCCCGATAGAGCAGTCAACAGAACCAGCAGCGCCAGCTGCACGGCAATAGGGATTCGCATTCGATAGCTAATATTTCAGGGTAGCGTTCAGCTCATGTGTGTCGGGCATCACGCTAAAGAGCGCGATAAGGAGCGCCCGTCGGAAGGGCGAAAGGGGGCTATTGAGAGGATTGAATAAACATGGAGGGCTGGAAGATTTCGTCTTGGATGAGTCCGGAGACTCCGTGTGACAATAATAAGAGAGAAAGAGAAGGAAATCGGGCAAACAAGCCAAACTGCACATAAAAGGGTCTATCACAGTCTAGATTTCTCCACCAAATGTCACCCGCTTTTATCTAAAACATACGGATTCTCGGAGGTCAATTTAGCCGATCTGTATACCAGTTGACTAGATGTATCTCAGTATAGTGGTTTATTAGGATAACCTTATGTTAATGAGGTGGCCATTTTAATTAAATATAAATGATACGAGTAAGAATTAGTAGTACTGCCCAGGTGATATTGTTCGAGTCTTGTTTACTCTGTAATAGTAGAGGAGATTACAGCCGAGCCAATCAGATGAATTAAGTATTTGAGATTAATGAGAATAACTAATATTGATTCAGGGTCGTGCTCAAATAAAAACTAAAAATTCAATTGAACTTGTCCAATATTAGTAGTACGTATATTGCCACTTATATTGCCACTGCAATGACCAAACTACATCTCTAGCTTAGTGCGATCGGGGTTCCCCGCACCCCCGCTCCTCGTGGAGTCGTGGGACTCGTGGCCGAATAGCCGATCCAAGACATACTCAAATATTCTTGTATAAATTAATTGGTTTCTCGAGAACTTGGATTTATTGGATTGCAAAAATTATGTCTCCAAGATATTAATTGACTCTATGTCTACAATTGCCCAATTGCCCAATTATTAGAAATGACCGGTGATTGAGATTCGCCGGTACAATGAAGTACTATCACTGCATTCGAATAGTTCTCAAATTTGACCGAGGTTCGTTCCACACAATAGTTCGGTCTCCGCACAATAGCTCCAGTCTGGAAGAGATGTCAGTCATTGACCCCGCTCCAACCTTCATTGCTATATGAGATAGCAACTTCCCCTTCATAGCACTTGAGTATACCCTCAATTACTCTTCTCCACTAGTGTATCCCACGCCAGTATGATATTCACATCTACTCATCCACCTGTTACCGGTATGTAACGCAGAATGCTTCAAAATAATCTTCCAAATCAATATACTAACAATGTCTGGCTGATCTTAGTACCGGAAGATCTCACGATCTGGGACTGGCTTTTTGAATCCAAATCCTCACCTCTACAACAGGACGTCTCTTCGGGCTTCGGGGGGCTTTACAAATGCCATTACCCAAGAAAGAGTGCGCTATGATGAGATCAAAGATTATGCAACCTTCATTTCAACCGCATTGGTGCGGAAATTCCATTTCTCGGCTGGAGAGACCATCGCTCTCTTTAGTCCCAACACCGTCTGGTATCCAGTTGCCATGTTTGCAACTACTCGCATCGGTATGAAACATTATCTCCTAAATCTCTACCCTTTCATCCTATCATTCTGACTTGTTTATTTAATAGGAGGAATGATCTCGGGCGCCTCGCCGGCATACAATGTTGAAGAAATGACATATGCATTGAGGATATCTGACGCCAAAATCTTCATGACAACGGAATCTGCGCTTCCAGTTGCTATCCCAGCTGCCCAAAATGCAGGTATTTCGCGAGATCGCATTATATTGTTAGAAGGAACGCAGGAAGGCTTTGAAACGATCCATGATCTCATTGCCTTTGGACAAAACCAGCGCGATGACCAAGTGCCCTCGTTGAAGGTCAAGAAGGGAGAATCTAATAAAGATCTATGTGGGTTTCTCAGTTTCAGTAGTGGGACAACTGGTCTTCCTAAAGCCGTGAGTACATACTTCTATTAAATCCCAAACTATCATGGATTTATACTAAGGGCCAAATGATATAGGTGATGATTTCTCATCATAATGTGATCGCTCAATGTCTACAGGTGACACAGCTCACTCCCAAGGATCATAGAAAAATACTTGCCGTCCTGCCTCTTTTCCATAGTAAGCGCTCTACCTCTTGATCATCTAATACTCTGCTCACCACTCTATTTCAGTCACCGGTCTCGTCCATCAAATGCATCTACCCGTTCTTCGAAACGCAGAAGTCTACATGCTCCCCGCCTTCAACATGAAAGACATGCTCGACACAGTAGTCAAGCACCAAATCTCAGAACTACTCCTAGTCCCACCAATAATAATTCGACTTCTCCGCGATCCAATTGTGAAAGAGTATGACCTTTCCCATGTCCGCCGATTCTCCTCAGGAGCCGCCCCACTCTCCGCCGAAGTCCTCCAAGAACTTCAACGACGATTCCCAAATACAGGGTTCAAGCAAGGGTACGGTATGACCGAATCCTGCAGCTGCATAACCGCGCATCCAGTCGAGAAATCCACCTACGAATACGCTCACCGGGTTGGAAGCATTGTTGCAAATACCGAGGTCAAAATCATTGATCCGGATACAGGTGCTGAGCTGGGATATAATCAGCCTGGTGAGATTCTTGCACGAGGACCTCAGATTGTGATGGGGTACTTGAATAACGATAAAGCAACGCGTGAGACATTCGATTCGCAGGCTTGGTTACATACTGGTGATGTTGGATTTATTGATCAAGAGGGATTCATTACTATTACCGATCGGATTAAGGAGATGATTAAAGTCAAGGGTATTGCTGTTGCGCCTGCGGAAATTGAGGATCTTTTACTTGGTCATCCGAGTATTGAGGATGTGGCTGTTGGGGGTATTGCCGATGATTATACCGGTCAACGTCCCAAGGCTTATGTTGTCTTGAAGCCTGAGATTTCTGAAGGAAAGGATCAGGATGCGATTGTTGCATTGTTACAGGATGTGATGCGGTATGTGCAGGATAATAAAGTGAGGCATAAATGGGTTACTGAGGTGGAGCTTGTGCGTGAAATCCCGAAAAGTGCCAGTGGGAAGATTCTTCGTCGGGTTCTTCGTCAGCTTGAGCAGCGTGATGGCAAAGGTCGAGTCATAGTTCGCAGAGATCGTTCATCTAAACTCTAGTTGATCTGAAAGGATTTCTTTTTACTGGTTCACTACACTTTACTTGGTTGAATATTGAAGTTCAAAGTTGATTAAAATGAAATTCTCTAGGCCATTCGCGTGATTCATGTGTCATGCCAACGTAACCAATAAACAAAATGGGATATATTTATAAAACATGCGACTTTTCAAACATGGGAATCAAAATAGAATATGCACAATGCAAAATGCAAATAGGCAAGACCATCGCTTAACGCTTAGGCCTGCTCATTGTGGGAAGTAGTCTGCTCCTTGCGGTTGTCGTCCCAATCGAAACGACGGGGCATCTCATAGCTGCTGCTCTTCCAGGGCTTGACCTTGTTGACGTACATGTAGTCAAGCTCCTCCAGGGTACGGCCCTGGCCTTCAATAACGAAGAAGTAGATAACGAAGGCGGCAACGAACATGGAACCAGCAAAGACGTAACCGTAGGCAAAGTCAATATCGGCGGTGATGAAGGAGGTGAAGAAACTGATCAGGAAGTTCCAGATCCAGTTGGCGGAGGTGGACAGAGCCATACCCTTCGCACGGTACTTGGAGGGGAAAAGCTCAGCAACGATGGTCCAGATCATAGGACCCCAGGTCATAGCGTAGACGGCAATGAACAGACAGGCGACAACGATCATACCCTTTCCGGCACCGGGGGTGTTCTCAGGGGTGGCACGGTCGAGGACGAAGTGACCCAGAGAAGAGAAGATCATGAACATAAGGAACATCCAGAGAGCACCGAAGATAAGAGACTTGCGACGACCGAAGTTCTCGACGACGTAGAGACCACCGAAGGTAGAACCGAAGTTGACAGCACCCAGAATACACTGGGTAACGAAGCTGTTGGAGAGACCGGCACCCTCGAAGATGGTGGTACCGTAGTAGAAGAAGTAGTTGGAACCAGAAAGCTGCTGCAGAGTCTGCAGACCCATACCCAGACAGATACGGTAGAGCATACGGGGAGCAGTAATGAACTCAGACCATTTCTGGTCTCCGGACTCAACCTCAAACTGCTCGCGGATCTCATCCATCTCCTCCAGGATGCGAACGTGGTTCTCGGGGATACCGTACAGCTTAGCGAGGGTCTGCTGGCAGCTGTCGACCTTGCCGTGACGGAACTCGTAACGGGGGCTCTCGGGGAACATGGCCATGCCACCACCGAGGAAGAGGGAGAAGAGGAAGGTAAGACCAAGGGTGATACGCCACTGAGCAGTGCCGGTGAGGTTGTTGGTACCCAGGTTGATACAGTAGGCAAGGAAGATACCAAGGGTGACGAAGAGCTGGTAGCAAGAGATCATGGCACCACGGATGTGACGAGGAGCACTCTCACCCATGTACATGGGGACCAGGAGGGAGCAAGCACCAACACCGAGACCAGTGATGGTACGACCGACGACCATCTGGTACCAGTGGCCAGAAGGAGAGGAGATTTGGACAACAAGACCGATGATCAAGATAACGTTCCAGAAGGTAATGGACCATTTGCGACCAATCTTATCGGCAACGGGAGCACCGACAAGGGCACCAACCAGACAACCAATGGAAAGCATACCGACAATCAGACCATCACGGACGTTGGTGAATTCCCAAGTACCATTGATGTCTTGAGCATACCGATGCAGGTAGTTGTCCATATCCTGGAAACCAGAGATTTGACCGGTGTCATAGCCGAACAGCAAACCACCGAAGGAGACGAAGAGAGCCATGATGAGAGATCGGAGGGTGAATCGGGGATGGGGCCGTTCACAACGGGACGGGAGTTCTTCTCCATGGGGCTAACAGGGAAGGGAGCATCAACAGGCTTCTCAGCCGGAGTGATAGACTCCCTACGAGTGGAAGCTGAATCAGAATTCATGATGAATTCTGTTCTTTTCTCGAGTGGAGGAAGTAATGCAGGGTTCAGTGGAGAAAGTTTCAATATAAGAATAGAAAGAGAAGCTGAAGGACCACCAGTGGCCAAGCTCAAGATAAAGTATTAAGAAAGATGAAGGGGCTTAAAATCCCATGGGGAAAAGAAGAACAAAAAGAGCCATCAACGGGGAATCAGGGCCCTTTTGTATTCACGTCTTCCCTCTCCAGGGACGAAAAAAAAAATACACAGACACCCACACATTTCGTGCCGGGGACCTGGAGTGGGGAGAGAATTGTGGAGAAGCAACGCAACGAACGAGAATGAAGTCCCCAGAGAAAAGGGAAGCCGAAATGAAAATACATACTCCGTACTTCGTACATACGTATGGTCCCAGATTAGCAAGCAATAAACCGGCCGAGGCCGAATCGCACGGTCCCGATGAATCCACATCGGCGAGGAGACAGCCAGCCAGGATGAGATCCAGGTATGGATCGGGTGTGGTTCACCAGTTACAAAGCGGATAGCCGAATTGGCCGACCAGGTGCATTCGGGTTATAACATTATTTTCAGTGGCAAACCCGGTTCCCACGGTGCCGAAAATGACGTCCTTGGCTCGGGATCGGGGGCATATTTCATTATCGGGGCCGAGAGATCTCGCTTCCAGAAGTTTTCTCGAATTCTGTCATGAGTTTATCCCTATAGGATAAGACATCCACTGTCATAAAAGGACGCGGATAAAAGTTATAATATGTCTTTGATCTTGATGATTGTGTAAGAAGAAGTATAGTGGGCCTGTCAAAAATCTTGGAAGCCGGAGGTTCCGACCCCAGTTCTCTCCGGACTTCTTGATCCCCTCAGGTTATACCTGTTATGTCTCTCGGTGAGTTACATTTCCCCCTTTCTCCAGACCAACACTACAATTCTGAGGGGAAATTGCGGAGTATGGAGATAAAACCTACATCATAAAGACTGACGTTTTATAATTCACCATGCTATGCATTCTGAATCCTTTTTAAATCCACTTCATGAATTATTGTAGGTCATAATTTCCCATCTCCACCCTTGGTGCCCGAAGTTTTTTTTTTATTTCTCACCAGTAGACCCCCCAAATCAGTAAATCAGGTGATCTAAAACCAGTACGGTATTATGGTCGGCAAAATTTAATGAACCATAATAAAACCTATGAAATCGATTGAGTTTTTGATAGTCTTTACTCGGCCACACGCCGTCTGTGGCGCCGCCACACCCGATGGTACGTCACTGCAGAGTTTTCTCCCTTTACACCGTAAGGTACACAGCCGGATAGCTTGTGGCTTGAATGTGGATGGAATCAAGATTATCATTTATTTAAGATCATCGTCACTTTCTGATCTATCACTGTGGACTCCAGTCTAGTTCACTTTTCAATTAACATACCCCGTGAATTAATATCGATTCGGTTGAATATTCTAAGATAGTTCGGCTCTTTAAGCTATCTAGCTCTTTTCCTTCAACCACTTGCATAAACCTCAGTAACATTCTTCCCCGCTGAGTAATCTCGGAGTAGTTCTTATCCAAAAACATGAAACTCTTCTTCAAACCCGCATCATTACTCCGTTAATACTCCATGCAGGACGCCGGTTTACTCTAGTCGCGGCCCAGTCGTGGTCTTGCCCTTCGGTAGGGAGAAGCCGGCCCCATAATTGGATGTTTCTGGGGAGCCACGCGAATTTATTACGGAGAACTGGGGCCAGGATTCGGAAGTGTCTCTGGTCAGAGTTTTCAAGTGTTTTTATTATTATTATTTTCCTGTCTCGTGACAGAAAGGGACCTGATGGCTCCATTTTTCCTTTTCTTCAGAAGGTAAGCCGATGTGTTTAGGAGAACTTCCGATTCTGGGTATAGCACTTGAGTGGAATGATTCTATATAGTCTTCGGTCTTAAAGGCGGATACTCCGTCTAATTCTAGTTAATCGACCTAACTAATGTACTACTAGTAGCTAAATATCAATTGTTCTCCATGTTCTCCGTGCCAAGATTCGTGGCGTAACCAAGAACTCATTCAGCCTTGTGAGCCATACATCGTAGTTACATACTACATGTAGTTAGTAGATTAATTCAAATGTTATTTAGGCATCCGTATATGTATAGACTATCCTCAGGGTGGCATGTTAATTTACTGTTCATTCCCCGGCTGATTTCATCCCCGCTCAAGTGCTCGGAGTAAACAACCCTTGACTATTCGAGCTAAGCCTCCCGCACTAAGTGTCACCCCACACATTGTGCATGTACAATCCTGCGCTGGCATCTACATGGTTTACGGAAATTTGTGGTGAGCTTACCTTTTATAACTCCGTGAATCTTATTCCTATAGGACAACTGTGATGAAGCTTAAATATCGTCACGGAGGACAAGGACAAGATCCCCGACATCTCCTTAACCCCCAAACACTATATCTGCTTGGCTTCCCCGCTCTGATTTCCCCAAACAACACGGAGATGCGGGTGTGACAGCATTAAGGCCAATCCCTAATAATATATGGCATCTACATTTGGTCTCATTGCTACGGCGCCGTGTCCGTTTTAGTTTGAAGGACAAGCATCCGTTTCAGTCTCTCAATTGTGAAACAATTGTCTAGTATATTCCAAGGTTCCAATAATAGTTATAAAATCCGATCCAAATAACGTACAAAATTCTTAATTCCATAAAGATTCCTTCAGCATTGAGCAAAACACACACACAATCCCAATGAAGGCTCTTGCGGTCTTATCTCTCCTCGGCGCTAGCCTAGCGTCCGCCCAGGTAGCACCATATGGCCAGTGTGGCGGAACTGGCTACACCGGGTCCACAGTTTGCGAGTCAGGATGGGTATGCCAATACGAGAATGCGTACTATAGCCAATGTGTGGCATGTAAGTGACAACCTAGATGGAATGAACAGAATCCATACTAACATTGGATCTCCTCCAGCGTCTTCAACCAGCAGCAGTACTAGTACTACTAGCAAAGCTAGCACAACATCAACTTCGAAGACAACCACATCAATCAAAACAACCAGCTCAACATCCTCATCAACTACAAGTACAGCCGCCGCCTCATCAACCGATTACCCCAGTACCAACGGTCTAAATTTCACAATCGACGGAAAAACAAGTTACTATGCCGGAACAAACAGCTACTGGATCGGGTTCCTAACCGACAACGACGACGTCGATCTCGTAATGAGCCACCTAAACGAATCCGATCTCCGCATCCTCCGAGTCTGGGGCTTCAACGACGTAAACACAGTCCCATCTACCGGCACGGTCTACTTCCAACTCCTCGAGGACAGTACAGCCACAATCAACACAGGCGAATACGGACTCGAGCGACTAGACTACGTTGTTGAATCTGCAGAGGCACACAATATTAAACTCATCATCAATTTCGTTAACAATTGGACTGATTATGGTGGTATGGCGGCTTATGTTGCCGCTTTTGGTGGAACAACAACTGGATGGTATACCGATGCTGCTATCCAAGCTGCGTATCAGGCTTATATCGCTGCTGTTATTTCGAGATATGTGGATTCGGATGCTATCTTTGCTTGGGAGTTGGCTAATGAGCCTCGCTGCCAAGGTTGTGATACCTCGGTTATTTATGATTGGGTTCAGACGACAAGTGCTTATATTAAGTCTTTGGATTCGAAGCATATGGTTTGCATTGGTGATGGTGAGTACTATATATCTCTACTCCACTCTTTACTAACGAGTATGTACTGATTACTACTACCTATTCAAAGAGGGATTCGGACTCGATACCGGATCAGATGGTAGCTACCCATACACCATCGGTGAAGGCTTGAACTTCACCTTGAATCTGGGTATCGACACAATTGACTTTGGAACATTCCACCTGTATCCCGATAGCTGTACGTCCCAAACCAGATTATCAAAGTCATGCATGACATTAGCTAATCCTAATCCACAGGGGGAACCACCGACTCGTGGGGCAATGGGTGGATCACATCTCACGGAGAAGCATGTGCAGCAATCGGAAAGCCTTGTCTCCTTGAGGAGTATGGTGTAACGGCTAATCACTGTACCATCGAAGCACCCTGGCAAAGCACAGCTCTTGATACAACCGGCGTTGCGGCCGATTCATTCTGGCAGTATGGTGACACTTTGAGTACTGGGGAGTCACCAGATGATGGGAACACGATCTATTATGGAACTTCCGACTTTACTTGCCTTGTGACAGATCATGTTGAGGCGATCGGTTGATGAGTTCGGGGAGTCTCAAACTGCCGTGGTGATAAACAAGGCCGGATGAACTTTATTTGATTGCACCTGGTCCCATTCTGTCAATTTGAATCAAACCTTGGAACCTTTCACGTCTGGATTCTTTAGAATGTTCCAAAGGTTCGATTCCGGGCTTTGTGTATGTTGACTAGGCTACCACTCTATGTGCTCATATGGACCCACATATTACTCTGAAATTTTCAAGTTCTCATCTCAAGTAGTTGGAAACGGGGCTTCTGGATTCCCTGATGCTGAAAATAAATTCAAGCATCGGGTTACTTCGGAATCTCTTACTCACATTTGAAAATTTGGAGTTGGAGAAAAATCATGATGGATGTTCGAGCTAAATTGAGCATTGCTCTCATGAACACAAAAGGTATCATACAAGCGCGATCCCAGTATTGAAATGCGCAAATAAAAAGCAATAAGAAAATGCAAGATAGCTGGCACAGACAAAGTCTGCACATGTATGTACATCTAAGCAATGGTCCCGAAATCTTACGAAGGCGCATGTGGATAGTCGTTCAATCATCGGGTAGTAGCGATGGTGCGTATGGAGGGCATCTTTGGCGCAAGGTCAGGGGGTCATAACCGGAAGGGCGAATCAAAGCTTGGCTGCAATGGACCATGAACTCGGGGGTGTTGCCGGGGATGAATGGGATATATGGGCGTGGATTCATGCTGCGATGGTGAGATCTGGGACGCTTGGATTGGATATGCCGAATACGGGAAAGCTAAGAGCGAGCGGCAATAAGCGAGTCGAAAGGGCATAAGCTGCGATTGGGGATTTATCGGCTCTTGGTTTTTTGAATGTCGGCGGTTGCTTCGGGCATGGAATCGGGCATGGAGTCGCTGTCGCGCCCAATGGCGTCGGTGGGAGGGCCTTGGTAGTTGTTGTATCCCCACACGGCGTACCAAACACCTGCAATAAGCACAAACCCAACAAACACGACAGAAGCATAATTCATGCTCTCCTTAGTTACCGTCTCCAAGGTTGGCATGCAGAACAGTGGAATGGCAAGAACACTCCAGCCTAGAGAAAGTTTGAATATTAGTAACCAGAGACGTGAGCCATTCCTCACGTAGAACCGCAGGCGAAAAGAAAGAAACCAACAGGGGGGATGTCTTACAGAGAGCAACGACATTGGCAATAGCACCAACAATGCCAAAGTCGAAGTGGCCGTTCTTAATATCCTGTCGACGACGGAAAAACAGAGAAACTGCAATAGGACAGGCGTAACTCAAAGTCAAAAAGATGACACCAACACCAGAGAAGGCATTGTAAGCGGCCGTAGAACCAAAGTAAATGGCACCCAGAGCAATCTCAACTACCATACCCAGCATCATGGCATTGAGCGGAATGTCAAGCTTCTTGTTGACGACACGCCACCAGCCCGAACCAGGAATACCACCGTCACGAGCAAATGCCCATGTGCAGCGGGATGTGGCAGTCACACATCCAATACCGCAAATAATTCCAAGAACCAACAGGGGAATCAAGAGACAGAAGGCTCCTGCGGAGTTTCCAATAGCTTTCTGGAAGATCACGGGGGTGGGTTGACCGGAGGCGAGGTTGACCAACATGGTCAGATCGGGGAGGACGAAGCAGACGGGGATTAGGAAGATGAGACCCGCAATGGTGTTGATCATAACGGTGCCAATCATGGCCTTGGGGACCATGACAGCGGGTTCCTGGACCTCTTCACAGAGACTAGATTTCAGTTAGCACCTAGGTTCTTGTCTTGGTCGGACCGAACTGCCAAAGCCAATTGAGCTACTTACGAGACAATCATACCGGTCGCTGAGGTGGCATAGGCCGCCTGCAGCAGACCGATGAAGAAGGACCATCCTGCTGGCCAGCCAGCCTGGGGCACAAATTCGCCAAACACCCAAGAAGCCTCATGACGACCTTCCTTTGCAATAGCAAGGAGACAGACAACAATGGCAACCAAGCCTGCAATAGTCCAGAAGATGGCGAATGTCTGTCATTGAATTGCATTAGCATGTTACCATATGAGGAAGGTGGGCACGCGGAATTCTTCACGGCATTCGTTCACGTGATGTCAACCGCAATCTCTTTCGGGGGGTTTTTTTTTCTCCTTCACATGCGCTAGAGAGTACAACAGGATTCACATACCTCGATATAGGGCAGATATTTGTTCATCAATGACGGAATAGCATGAGTCAAAAGGGTGATGGCCAAGAAAATCAGGAAAGTCTGATAATCTTGGAAATCATCGGTAAGACCCACACCAGGAGATTTTTCGAAGACATTGAGACAGGCGACAAGTAGCAAGGTTGTTCCGAAGTTGACAGCCAGAGTGATGGTGATATTTCCAGCGACGTACGACCAACCGCAAATCCATGATGCGACGCGACGGCACCACGGAGGAGCGAGGACGAAGGTTTGGTAGTAGACACCACCAGCAGTTGGATAAACAGAGGTAATTTCGGCCAGCGAAATGCCCACACACATGATCAGACATGAAACCAAAACCCAACCCCAGACAATATTGGCCGGACCGCCTGCAGCAAGCGGGTAGTACAAGGTTGTTGATAAGCCGTAAGGAACCGAGGAGAGAATGAAGCACATAAAGGTAACCTGCCAGACGGATCGGTTTCGTGCGAGCTCTGGTGTATAACCTAGATCCTCCAATGTCTGGTTGGCCTTATCGTTGTTGGTGCCATTCTCTGCATTAGATATCCCGGATGCACGGCGAAATTCTGCTTGAGAAGCCATGATGATCGAATCAAGATGATATGGTGGATTGCATGAGGCGAATTGACCGAGGAATGTGATAACTAGTAAATCTGTATTAAAACACTTTCAATTTTGGAACTCCAGAGTCCAATTTCACTCCAATCAAAAGTAACTTGAATGTCAAAATTGAGTATAGAAAAGTCGAAAATAAAAAGGAAACAAGAAATAAGGAAATGGAGAAGTCACGGTAGAATGAGGCAGGTGGGGAACCACCAAGTATCCAAGTCTCACACCCACTCTCTCCCACTCTCCCACTCTCCGGGCTTCTCTATAGGGAATAGGGTTGAAATTGGTCTAAACCGAGGGTCCTGGATTCGAGAACAAAAAACACGCCAATCAATGAATGTGAACTGAAGCCTCTTTCAGCCACTAAGGCGCCCCCAAACCGCCACTAGGCCGCCACTAAAATTCGAAACAGTGGAGATTAGCACGCGGCCAGGATCGGAACGATATGAGAACATGGCCATCCCGCGCATTCTCCCGTTTCTCATTTGGTATGAGAGAAAAGTCCCTGGATTACCTTAAATTTAAGATTGTCTTACAGATTTAGATCAAACTACGATCTACATTGAACTTGAAGGATTCATCTTGCCACCCCAAAAAAACAAACCTCCATCATTCAAACTCCCAAATGCTATGAATTCCAAGAATCATGATGTCAGAATCGGAACAAGGACCCAATCCATGTTCCGTGTTTCGCCAAGTACTAATTCAAACAGCCTATGGCCATCCCGCATCATACTGTGGGGCAATGCGGGTTTTTCGAGAGAGAAAAACGTAATTAAACGGGGAAAATATCTGTTCAACAAGAATAATCATAATCTAAACGAAGTTCAAGTTTAATGATCAGCAATGTTGGGTACCAACTATGTCATGCGACTCATGCCCCTTTAAAAATCAATAGCCACTTTAAGCGCTTGATGCTGAGATGCGGCTTGGAATGTTTGATAAGCCTTGGAGCCTTCATCACAAGGGAAATCTACAAGGAGATAAAGATTAGTAAACAAGAACAGGGCGGAAGAGAAAAGGATTGTTCTACGGAACCTACGATGTGTGACCAAAGAACCAATATCTAATAACCCTGATTCCACCAGCCGGATGAGACGGGGAGTCGTCGTCGCATTTACCAGGGACATGTGGATACCTAAGGGGAATAATCAGTTTGTACTCCGTAGTCATGATAAAAGACGGTAAACGCGGATGAACTCCTATCAAGGGCTCGGAATCCTTCCGTCGAGCTATATGATACTCACTGATATTGCGGTCCCATAACTTCTCCAGATGTAAATCGACTTTCGTCCCATGCACTCCAACATTGGCAATTATTCCTCCGACTCCAACCAACTCTTGACACAGTGCAAAACTCGCTGGTATACCCACTGCCTCAATCACTGCGTCAAATCCATGTCCATCACTCAAAGCCATGAGCTGCGAGATAGCATCAGGGGCAGCGGAGTTCACCGTAGCGTGAGCGCCAAGGGTTCGCGCGGTGGATAAGCGCGTCTCATCCAGATCGACCATTACAATAAGTGCAGGCGTGTATAGACGCGCGGTCATCAAGCTGGCCATTCCAACCGGTCCCGCTCCAATGATCACCACCGAACAACCAGGCTGAACATTCGCGCTGAGAACACCACATTCGAGACCCGTTGGAAACGCATCGGATACGGCCACGGCGGCGCGGGAAGGGATCGAAGTAGGCAAAGAATGAAGGGAAAGCGTGGCATGGGGTACACGAACATACTCAGCCTGTGTCCCATCGACTTCATTGCCCAACGTCCACCCACCGGTTTCGCAGTGCGCGGTGATTCCTCTCTGACAGTATCGGCACTGGCCGCAAGAAGTCATACAAGATATGAGAACCCGCGACCCTACTTCAAATCCGTGAACAGCTGAGCCGAGAGCTTCCACGATCCCAACTCCTTCATGACCTAAGACTAACCCCGGCTTTGCACTCGGGACATCTCCTTTGAGAATATGCAGATCCGTACCGCAGATAGAGGCATGTAGCAGACGTACTACAGCGTCGGTCGGGTCTTGGATCGTCGGCTTAGGACGTTCAAGTACTTCGACCGTACCAGGTCCTGTGTAGACAAGAGCCTTCATTGTTGCCATTCTAAGGGTTCCTTTAAATCAAGACTTCACACGCCGTTAGATTCGTATGATGTAAAGTTGAGAGAGAAGAGGGGCTACAAAGTATAGGCGGTATAAACTATCACAGTAGCACAAGAAACTGCCAAGACGATTCGTCTCGAGGATCAAATACCAATGACTCGAACTTTCGGCGAATACAGCGAGAATCATCCCCTCTTCTATGCTTTCGCAGTCGGGGTTGGGCCGACCCCAGATCATTAGCTCTAGATCCGCTCAAGCCTTCCGGGCCGTGGAGTGCGGGGGTGGACAACCCCACATTGTCCTCCACATGGTCAAGACTCAAGAGTAAGGAGAAGACTATCAAAATATGGGAAGGCGGCGAGGCAAAGAGCCCCCCGGGTGGAAGCTAGTCTTGAATCACATCATGCAGTATGTGCTCAGTTATCCATGAAGATTTGAGCACTCCGACTGCCATTCGCCTTGCCAAATCATCAGTCAACACCGAGTCAGGGAAGAGTCGATAAATCGGCAGCGCCAACTGAGCGCTTGCGAATCTAAGGGCAATGCCCTGTGACAGGAACACCGCCCCCATAACCTGACCAATGTGCCGATTAAACCTTCCTTGGACCTCAGTTTCATTGCCAGTGATGATATGCTCCTGTTGTAGGCTGTACTGCTCACTAGATACACAGCTATATGGAGTCATATATCTACCTTGCCATTGGTGCTGGGCACGGTAGGTTTCGGCATCTGGCAGTCTATCCATCTTTCAAGGCCACCTTCCAAGCGAATTCGATGAATCGCGTGGGTTATAGTGTTCGAATTTTCAAGTTGTAGGGGTGGGGGACCGAAAGTGAGAGAATCAACGAAGGATGAAACAATTTGACGGGAGTATAGTACTATCAATACAAGAGTGAAATGAGGCTCAAATAAGAGCACCTGAGTACCTTCCAAGGTTTACTGCCAAGGAAGGTTAGTATGTGAGTTGAGATGAATAGCATACAACGAAACCTCAATGAATAGATGTACGCATATCGATATCCTCGCAACCCTCTAGTTATTTCTTCTCTTTTGATGAAGTCATGTTCTTTTGGTCTCTTACTGAAAATTCTATTGGACCAGACTGCTACAGATCATGCGGTCTGAGGTAAGTGATATCACTTTCAAGTTTCCAATTAGGATCTTCTAGTCCGCTCCATGAGCCTCACCATCTTCCTTCCTCCTGTAGATATTGAAAGGACCTTGCTCTTCTTCAAGTTTGAGACCTTCCAGTCTTTTGAGAATCACCTGCCCCTTTTCCCGGATACCTAACCAATATTGCTTCTAGTATTGGGGCAATTGCTGACAAAAGAGTCACTAGTATCTTAAAATGAACTTCTTTGCCCTCAAACTACTAATACGCCCGGGTGATAAGAAGAATTCGAGTTGATTTTCTTCCTGCTCTTACCAAACTGAAGACCTTGAATATACGGATAATTGATGTCACAATTTCTAAGCAGGTTGCAAACCACCTAGACAAGTTTATGTACATGCGAAACACCGCTATACAATGACACTGAAGAGATGCAACAAGTTATACGAACAAAGCTACTGGTATAGGCCGATGGTTCAATTGTTCGACCGGGGATTTGAGCATGAGGACCTCGGGACGGAGCTCACACAGCTGCCCAGGTGAGTGCTGGTTCTCCAGCCTGAGGGATGGAATACCTAAATTGATCTCCACAATGCATATGATCATTTGACTAATTTGATTCTCATTGTATTTCTATTCTAAGCGGGTCTCCCCATAACTTTAGCCAATCAATATCCATAATCTAGTGATATGATCTCACTCAACAAGATTATCTTATCAAAACCCGCACTCACCCGCACTGACCCGCATTCGATAGATCATGGCCAGTGGCAATGGTGATATTATCCCTGCGATGCCCCATTGCCTCTCATCATCTTTAAGTCACCCGAATTTCTCTCGGTACACGCCGCAAACCGTATCCTGATCGGCTGACTTTCATCGGAACTCGATATCTTTGAGCTGCAAGATCCCGAGCTTTATAAACCCGAACTCCCCAGGAACTTCAACTTGAAGAACACCAGAAATATTATCAATACAAGGTTCTCAATATGACCGTGTTACTCCCCACAATCCGTCCTATTCAACCACCTAAGGGCTCCGACATCGATTTCGGAGCTCAGATTGAGGGTATAAACCTGGAGAATTTGACTGGTTAGTGATCCCCGTTCTCTATCTTAATACCAATACTCATCGTTGAATATCCACAGATGAGCAATTTGCCATAATTCGAGACACCTTATACAAGAATCATGTCGTTGTCTTCAAGAACCAGGAAAAGCTGTCTCCTAAAGCACAGTATGAGCTCACGAAACGATTTGACCCTGTATCCGACAACTATGGCCACGGCAAAACGATCGATGCGAAACGCAGCATTCTCCACCCGGATCTGAAGACAATACCACATCAACCGCAAGTTCAAGTCATTGGAAACGGATTTGTACCTTCATATGAAGGGCTAGAGAACATCCAATTAAGACATCCCCACCACCGAACCTTTCACAAGGATCATATCCCCGACGACAAGGATTACGACTTCACCCGTTTCTACCGATGGCATATTGATGCAGCACTTTATGACTTGTATCCGCCACAGGTTACCACTCTACTGGCCGTGGCTGTTCCCAAAGGCCGTCGTCAAACATTGTTGTATGATGATGGAACAGGAGAGACACTAGACGTCCCACTTGGCACCACTGCTTTTGTCAGTGGTCAGAGAATGTATGAATTGCTGTCTCCAGAAGACCAGGAATTTGTGCGAACAAGCAAGATGGAATATGCGCCTCACCCGTAAGTTCCCTGTTAATATGATACCAAAGAACCAAGAAGTCAATTCTAACTAGTTCTTATCAGATACATCTGGATGAGCCCAGCTCATTCTCGATCAACTGGACTGGGGCTACACTCAGAAGGCCTGGAATTACCAGCTTCAGATCTCCCACCTATTGACGAAAAGAAAATTATGATCTTTCCAATGGTTTGGAAGAACCCAGTAACTGGGAAGCTGGCTTTGCAAATCCACCCATCTGCAGTTCGCAGAATCCATCTTGCGGATGGCACGACTATTGATGACTTGGAAAGTGTACGTGAGATTGTTTATAAGCTACAGAGACCTGCTATTAGTCCCCAGTTTGTATACCCACATGACTGGGAAGAGGGTGACTTGGTTTTATTCAATAACCGAGGAGTTATCCACTCGGTGGTTGGTGCATTCAAGCCGGATGAGGTGCGGATTTTCCGACAGTGTAACTTGGCTGCTTCGGAACCACCAGTCGAAGCTTGATTTATTAGAACTTGGTATATTAGATTGAACTGATAGATGATAACTGTATGTTGGAAGGATTATAGGATTTGATTGGGTGTTTGGTGTCATACTGAATTTATTTGCATTTACTATTTATAAGATCTACTCCGACTCTTGTAGAGCTACTATTAGTTCGGACTCAAGTATGGAATTCATTATCATAATGATATGATCTTACTGAAAATCAAAATAAATTCAATTATGTTCCCAAAAACACGATCATCTCATAGATCGGAACAATTAAAATACATGTAATATTGAGGAGTATCAGGCTTCGCCAGGAAGTGAAAGTATGAACATGAAAAATCTCACCAGTAACGAGTGTGTTACCTGACAATGAAGAATCCATTCAGGGCAATCTGCTTCTCTCTGTCTTGATGCGTCCCCGAACGAACACCAAGTCGATGGAATGGTACTTTGCCCACCCATTTCTGACCCCGGCTTTGCATATCAGCATATCCCTCCTTAGCTCGATCCATCCAGCCCGTGTTCTGTCGCGGTATCTCAACTGGGGTTGGGCTTGAACTCTGCAAATCCGGAGCCCAGGCGGTATGAGCCAGTGTATACTGAACGACAGATTCATCATAGGCATCAGCCAGAACAGCAGCCTCCGCTGCAGTGGCCCGCGCATCGGCTAATTCCTGACTCGTTTTGCCAACTGGAGGTGGAATCTCCGCTCGGAGAAATCCCATAACGCGAACTTCGAGTCTCGATGTTTGAAGAGGGACCTCATCCAGGAGGCGCAATTTCACACTAAGTTTGGCAAGTTGACTCATATCGATACGAGCTGCCTGTAAAGGATCTATCGCGCGAACAGAAAGTACGACAGGACACCATGGACCGGTAGTGGGGTCTTTTTCTGTACCAATGTCGAACCGAGTCCAACCAAAGAAATATCCGCGTAATCGCCGCGGGACCCAGTCAGGTACCTTATTTAGTGCGATGAATTGACTCTCGCTAGAGTTATGAGATTGCGAAGATTGATCAGGTTCACATCGAGCCTTGAAAACCATCGGGAATGGAGGCTGGGGTCCAAGTTCAATAGGAGGTATTCCATTTTCGAATTGCCTTGGGCTGGATTCCTCAGTAGTTGCAGTCTTCTTACGAGAACTACCAAGGTCATCGACAATACCGCTAACTTTGTCCTGTGCACCGCTGGCAGAATATGCCGTCTGTGCTGCAGTCTGAGTTAACCATGATGGACGATAAGGGTCCACCTTGGCCTGCACAGCTGA
The DNA here is from genome assembly GCF_028827825.1 of Penicillium malachiteum. NCBI lineage: Eukaryota > Fungi > Ascomycota > Eurotiomycetes > Eurotiales > Aspergillaceae > Penicillium > Penicillium malachiteum. The sequence goes on from NW_026643095.1 coordinate 6,353,577, forward strand.
CGAAACCGGCGACACCACAGCCTGCGCAGCTGTCTGTGCATAAAGGCTGGCAATCATGGCGCCAAGTTCCAGAGGCAATGTACTCAGACTAGCTCCTCGAAGGGAACTGGGACTTGTAGATGTCGATAGAACTCGGAAAACAGGACTGTTACCAAGAACCTTTTTCTTGGGACCCTGACATAGGACAAGCTGGAAGTAACCATCCCCGGACTCAGCAGGAATGCGCAGAACAGTTGTCTGTCGTAGTATATGAGTTTCTCGTGGGCGCTTGGGAGCTTTCTTGCGAAACTTTTTGATATCGCGTTGCCAAGCTCGTTCATCATCTGGATTTATTTGATCTGCATGTAATGGCATTGTCGGCGTGACATCGATCCAGCTATCACGTAAATGTAGAAGTGCCTTTGCACGCATTCCGGTCTTTCCCGACCACCCTTTGCTTTGCAACCATAAGGTGCGATCCGGAGGTAAAGGGGCATCAGAGAAGATCGATATAGCGACCGAAGTTGTTTCTCCACGATAGAACACCAAGCCATGAGAATGGCGCAGAATTGTCACATGTTTATTGGACTCAGTTGGATGGTTGATTAAGCCACCAAGAAAATGACGTGCCTCGCCATATACTTTCTGAACAGAAGTTGGCTGTGGCTTTGCTGCTGGTGAGGTCGATGCTTCACAAGCAGTTCGTGGTCTTGGAAGCGGACTTGTAGGACGAGAACTTGAAGTCCTCGGTCTTGGTCCATAGAGATCGCTATAAGATGGAGGTTCTAGTGACGGAGGTACTAGAGCCGGGGAGGTCCTTGCATGCGCCAATGCCCCTGGAATTTGAGAGTTTGCAGTTTGTCGTAAATTTGGATTTGATACTGGTTTTCGCCTTGGCATGAAAGCATCTGGCGGCCTCTCCGGCCGCAAGGTCGCGGAAGCCATAGTCTCATATGCTTCATCGCAGGAAGTTCAGGAATCAGAAGTACAAAGCGTCACCGTCATAAAGGGATCATTGGTTCACGGTATCCACGGGCTGGGATTGGTCAATTCGATTAGTAATATAGCATGCCTTAGGTGTAAACACAGAAATCGAAGCATGTGACCTCATTGGGATGGGATGAATACGAGAAACAGTCAATGATATTTCAATATTTGGAATTGAAGTTGAGAATGGAATTGGAATTCTCCCTTTATAACTCGTAATGTAAGATATCTGAATATTTGATCTGTTAGAAATGCATGATTCTCTCCCGCGCTCGCCCAATTAGGCACCACCAATTTATCTGCTCCCAGTTGCCTCGAATTTTTCAATATGCAGTGTTCCAAATAATCAGTGTTCCAAATAATCGATTCGCCGAAAACGCCAAGGGTAAAAATTGGAAAAGGAGTGTTTGAATAGTAGAAGTATTTTAGTTGATCCGCTTGGAGGGAAAGGATAGGAAAAGCGGCTGTCGAGAGGCCACAGGTAGGCTAGGAAAGCGGTTTCTGGGCTGTGAAAACGGCACTATGATGGGTTAGGAAACATATTAAACATAAAGTATTGTGTGGCTCTTACAAAAGACAATATAAATGCATCTTATTGGAATTTAGCTCATTCCGAACTTGCGCCAGCATTACCTGACACTCGGAAGGCTTCCAGTCTCCGAACCGGGTGAACAAAGCCAAAGTGTAGCCTTCAACAGCACTATCGACCAGTTGCGCTCTGAAATACTTTCCTATTTCCTTGAGATTGGCATCTTTAGGCCATGTGCCGATGGGAAGAGCATATGGTGTGTATTGGACGTTTTCGAATGCTGCATCCTCCAAAAGCCCTCGCATTTCTGGTACTAGATCCCACATTCGACCTTGAATTTGCGCGAGACGGTAGAACTCAGCCTGTAATAGTTATAAGCCGAGATTTCATATTAAGTGTCGTATGGTTTTAGACTAACCTCCCATGTTCGTAGATAACAGTCGGTTGGAAAAGAGTCGTCGTCACATTGGATACGAGGGCGAACATCTCCTACTTCGATTCGCCCACCAGGCTTGAGATGACTGGGAATTCCATGTTAGTTAAAGGTATTTCTGATTGGATCGATGTTCCCATACTTCCAACATTGTCGTAAGAAACTTGGCCAATGTTCCACGCTGCCTCCCATGCCTCGAAAGTGAATAAAATCGAATGACTTTGATGGGAAGGTCCACTCTTGGTTCACATCATCGATAATGAAAAGAACGTTTGGTGGCACCCTACTCCTCTATTAGCTATTGATAGACCTTGACTTTGGTCAAGTGTTCGGGATCCTGACCAACCAGGTTGAATTGGAGATAGGTCAACTCCAATCACCTCCGCAGAGGGAAACTCATCCGCAACTGTGTGAATAGTTAGTCAAAAATCCAAGGTGATTCCAAAGAAGAAGAAGAGCATCAGAAAACAGACCTTCAATCGCCCAAATGCCCGTCCCTGTCCCGACATCGAGAATTTTCTGTGGATTCTCTAATTTGGTGTGAGTAAGTTCACCATCCAGACAGAGCCTGAAGATATGGTGAAGAATGTTTAATCGGTCTATATATTGGTATGTTGGGTTAGTTTGAGAGTTATAATCCAGATAACTGATACATTGTACCCTGTTCTAGCTCATCATTTGGTAAAACCTGATAAAAGAAAGGTCAGATAAGATGATCTCACATCATCTCAAGAGTGCGTGGAATTTGGGGGCACAAACATATTGACCCGGCCTGTAGGCATGATAGGTGCGACCATTTTCATAAACATGTGAATAAACCGATTCCGTTAAGGAGGTTAAGTCACTGCGTATGCTTTCTTGATCATTTGAAGACTAGAAGATAAGTCAATAACACGCCATATTAGAATGATTGGGGGCATATCCTACAGTGACATCGGGATCCACTTCAATATCCCTTGGCAAATTACGTTCCGACATGATAGGAGAGGGATTTAGCATATGGGGATGGGGAACATGGGGTGCAACTGCCAGTGCTCGGAATCAAGAAGGAATAAAACCACGAAGGAAAGCTAAGAGGCGAAACAGCCAAGACGAAAATCATGGTCGAGCCCAACAGGGCAATGCCCGCTACTCCGCACCTCTGGAGCGCACACTCACGCACAGAGAGAAATTGTTAGTGTGACTCTCTCCCAATCTGTCGGGTCCACGGAGATGAAAATCGCTTGATCCGAACTTAAACCAGCTCCCCGGCCTTACCCCACTAGTAACAAACCAGTCTCTCGGTATAATGTATGGTGTTCAGAGCTGTCTTAGGTACCGGACTATCGGGGAAAAAAGAGACAGGGGTTACAAAAGAAAAAAAAAGACAAAAAAAACAAAAAATCCGTTTTCTATGAGTATTCTAAGACTATGCTCAATGATGATTAGGTGCAGCTGACGGATTTGGCGGTCTCGGGAATGGCCGATTCTTCCCATTTGGTATCCATGGATCCTGCATTTCTTCTATCACAGCATCAACAAGCATCAACTTCAAGGTAGTATAGTAAGATAGTTGATGATATCGTAGTATACTTTATTCACTTATTATAAAATTTAACTAATTCACTGCTCTCGATTTTCACTTCCTACCCCCTTGTATTCACTAAAAGCTCCAAACTTAAAAAAGTTTCCAAGATTAGGGGTATACTTGAATAACTTCAACCCATGACATCTTCACATATTATGTCAGAACCTTGGAATATCCAGGAGTGTGAGATATCGATAAAAATACGAGAAATACGTGATAGAAAAAAAGCAAACATTTTCAAATACGCACATCATGACTCGGAAGCGGTCTGGTGTCCACGGGTTAAAGCACAGAGGCCCTCGGGTTATAAGCAGTTTAGCTTGTGCGGACCCGACAGAATGGGCCTTCCCATCCCCACATGTACCATGCACCTTGGAAAAAAAGGGGGAATGATAGGTGCACATGTGTACACCTCTCGGCCGGGCTTGAGAAGGCTGTGATAATTTCCAAGGTTATGATGTGGTATTTGGATATGTCACTTTTGATTCTGTTGACCGTTATGGTGAAGTTTTAATAGTAGTATCTAGAAGCTGGTCATCCCTGAAGAACTAAAACCTTGCATGTTTGTCTTTTTTTTTGCTTTTTATCATACATAAATTCTTCTTGATTTCCCTGAATTTCTAAGGGAGATCATCGTTGGGTCAAACCCCTCCATTTCCCGCGCCGTCGGTAACCAATGCCGAACCAGGAACTGGGGATACAGTGGGGTACTCTGTACTTTGGACATCGGTTGGAGGGGTAAAAAGTGCGAAGAACGAACTCTCTCGGAGTTTTCTTGACAGGTCATATTTCATGTTAGTTATAGATAGCATCTTTCCTCTCAAGTGCTAACTTTATGTTCAGTCCTCGTAAATTCTCGCTTCCTTTCCCTCCATATTACCAAGGTGGCTATATCACACAATCACCACTGGCACTGAGGGGCACACCGAAGCGGTGTTAGTCTAACATGCATAGTCACTTCTCAAGTTCCACTCCCAGGCGGGCCAGGCGCGGCCATGGGGCCGTGATTCATCTAAATGCCCACTTTCTACTCCGTACGGAGTAGCCCTGGAGATCGACTTGGTTGAAAGATGCGAATGAATTCAAGCTTTCGGTTCAAATCGGAGATTTAAACGAGGATGAGGTCACAGTCAATCTACCCGTGTACTACTAGTCTACTAGTAGGACCTAACATTTGTAGTAATTTGTAGTAAAGTAATTTGTAGTAAAGTAGTAGTAGAACCCCCACATTCACACTATTATGCCTCTCAAACATGAATTTCATCATTCCTTGCTCCACAACCTTACTCGCCTAAATTTTAGCTTCTTTACGTCCGATTCTTCCTCCAATAGTACTTATCTGTCCACAGATAGCTCGAAAGAACTTCAAGTTGACCAACTCAGTGACTTCAGGACCCTTTATTTCTAAATTTTGAATATCAACAAACATGACACTTCGAGAGACATGTCACAACATTGAAGCCGAAGATCACATGCATAGAAAGCCTCTAAATAACAAAATCTCGTGTAAATAGACATAGCCTTCAGAGTCAGAGTATAAAGATTACAAGCTTTCCCCAATGGCTTAAATGTTGATCATGGTGCGAGCTCACACCTGTTGCTGCTCCGCTAGAAGCTTTTGACACTGCGTGACCTCGTTATAAGAAAAGCAAACACCCATAACTTCCACCATTTCGGTTGCTATTATAAATTAGACAAATTATCAATTCCCCATCGGAGCGAGAACTTACGTGATATTCTGACACCTTCAGAACCATCATCATCACGTCCATTAAGACGAGTGTACTTGAGGACCATTTCGACGCGGGGACGACGATTAGCCTCGTACATGCGTAGGCGTGCTGGGATATCTCCTCTTTTCGTCCCAATCGGAAGCAGTGCAGCAACCCCAACTGCATCTTCGATAGCCATCGCTCCACCTTGACCCATATCTTCTTTGGTGTTAGTCAATAGTCGCATGACATTTGGCGTGATCAAGATGTTTTTTTTTCGTATAACTTACATGGCTGAAATGGGTGTGCAGAATCGCCGATAAGTGCACTATGGCCTGCTGTCCATCTAGGTAAACCCTCCATGTCAAATAGCTCCCATATTTTGAGTTTCTCATCGGCCTCTTCAACGATCTTCCGAACCCCAGGGGAGAATTCGGAGAATGCTTTAATCACGGTCTGCTTGTCACCAGCTGTCTGCCAGCCTTTTCAAGACTCTCAGCTTCAATCCAAATAATTTGATTCGGGGATACTAACCGTCAGCTTGGGTATCACTGTTCACCTCATTAGAGGGTGCAAAGGCACAAAGGTTATAGACTTTGCTGTCAGAGCATGGATAAGCGACCAGGCGACGGTCATTAGCAGCCCATTCAATGAATATCCCTGGGGACTTGACAAAGTCTTTGGTTGAATCGAATTTTTGCAAATCCTCAGTGGGGAGAAGCCATCGGAGGCACGCCTTTCCAACTGGGTATGGCGCGGGAGCTTCAGGTGCAATAGCACCACGAATCTGGGACTATATAAAGAGACAACGGTTAGAATCATGGCAGTATCCCATAAAAGATAAGGACTCATACATGTAGTCCATCTGCACCAATTAACAGGTCTGCCTCGAATACGCGACCATCTTCTAGAGTGACGGAAGGACGAGAAGAATTGATATCGATCGCCGTGATCTTGCATTTTGTGTGGAGATCCGCTGTCTCGAGTGCACGATTCTTGAGATAATTGTGCAAGTCAACCCGATGAACGAGATACCACTCCTTTGAGTATAATAAGTATTTTGTCCAGAAATCCGTGACTTTTCAAGGTTTGCTTACAGCCTGCCACATATGGCGAACTTTGTCAAAATCCTTTGTATAATGAAGATCACCCTCGAATCCATACCGACGAAGCTAGAATATGAGGTTAGGCAAAATTAGGTTGCTTTTCTTTTTGGCTTTTTCTGGTCAATATCCCACCTCATGAAGAAGAGTGCCGCCAAACTTGGTAGGATCAACACCCATCCAATTCAGCATCGCAGTACAGTTTGGAGGTAAGTGGATGGCTGCTCCAGTTTCCTTAAGGAAACCTGATTTTTCCAAAATCTAGACTTATTAGCAAGCTATTTACTAGCAAATATTGATCCTTTTCTTGTACACATACAACCACATTATGACCTTGTTTCCCAAAAGCAATAGCGGCTGAAAGACCGGCAACTCCCGCCCCAATGATAAGGATATCTAAAGCCTGATTCTCAGATATCATTTCGATCAGGTAACTTCAAATTAAAATGTTAGTATGAAGCTGCAGGAAATGATGAAACAGTCGTGAGCCATCATATCCCTTGCTCAACTAATAAATAGTCCTCCAGCTTGGAAGTGCTGGGCGCTGTGCATATGCTAGGACTCTTAAAACGGTAACTCCGAGGATTATCTCCGAGGATCAACAGTTATTTACATCCATGAACCCACTCCATTTTTTCGAAGATGCAGATCTTTACCATTCCAATGTGAGCGGCCCGGGGAGGAACAAAAAAGACAAGACTAGACGCCTTGGTTCAGTGGGGTGGTGTAGTAAGCTGCGTTTTACCTAAGGTTCCATGTTGACCCTGGTAAATTGCATTTTGTTTGTGCCCAGGTGGCGAATGCAGAACATTTACATTACCATTCGAATCCTGCACATGTGGATGGAATATTGATATCAAACTTTACACTGGCAGCTTCATGTTGATCTAGAGAGGACAGAGTGATGTTTTTACCACTGGCAGATGTCAAACCATTTGAATGGTCAGATTCCCAAGGTCCCGGCGTTCCCCGCTCGGTGACTATATGCAGATCTATCCCGGATTTATATGACGACACGTGCGGATATATGACTGGAAGGTCCACGGCGCCTTGCATGCTTGACTTCCGTCGGGAATTTAAAAATCCCCTTTGAGCAACGTGGCTGTAGAGTTGGAGTTATCCATGCAAATGAATATGTAAATATGCATCTGTCTGATATCTTTCATGCTCCCTATACTAGGTAACTGATATAGATTGTCCCGTTCAAGTTTATATACAACATCCGCCTCATCAAGACTCTTGAACATCCTGGTACTTCATAAGCTCCTCCGCCGACAAATAACAGAATCTCAAGATCAGTCAATAACTGCACGAGGCTTGTGCTGACTTTCTGATTTGAGAAGGCTGTAGACTTGATATGGATGAAATTTAAGTTGGAAGGAGTCGCGTGCACACCCGTAATGCGCAGATATCTTCATGGCTATTGAGCTTTCATTTACTATTGAGGAAACTCGCAGCCCATGAAAATAGTAGTCTTGATAGGAGTGTCATAATACGGACTAATCTCAACGAACCCATATCTGCGGTAGAGGCGTTGTGCTGCAGTCATATCCGGGAGCGTATCCAGGCGGATACCACGATAACCCAGAGCACTTGCTCTTTCAAGAACAGCGACTACCAAATTGTTACCCAGACGAAGGCCTCGCGCTTCAGGAAGAACGTAGAGACGCTTCATTTCACACCAGTTGTCTGCGCTCCGCCGAAGTGCCACACAACCCACGACAGGGGCAATCTGTGGGGTCGGCGATGGAGTAGAAGGCGTTGATGAAGAAGTGGAGACCATATCTGACTTCTCCTGGCCTTCGTTGTATGCTCGAGCAATTAACAGTGCACCGCCTTGTGACTCTTCATATTTCCCTGGTAGCGTATCAAGCTCATCTTGGAATGATTGAAAAGTAAGGTCAATTCCCAGTGATGTCGCATACCCGGAAAATAATGTATGGATTATCTTGCTATCCCGAGGGAACTGCGCGAGCTCGATTGAAATTGGCATCATGGGATAATTGAAGTTTGGAGATGTTGATACAACCTGAAATTTACTCCCAGGAAGATCCATACCTGCCTATGGATGGCCAGGATGAGTCATAAGCGCCTAGTGGAAGCCCGAGATCTCGGCAGTTGGTAACACTGATCGTCCGGTCCACATACCATTGAATACTATCATGTCGGTGGGTTGGGGTCCAACTTCAGATGTTGGAGATAACACGAGGTAATAACCATGGCACTTCTATTATGTATTTTAAAAAAGGTTAGCTCAGCGATCGATGACAATTTTTATTCACGATCGCCTGTGGGTCTATGAAATGACTGGTTGCGGATAGTGTTCATCATAATGTAGGGCCCCCAGGGCCCCCACCCCCCATCCATAATTTGCTGCGAATTTAAAATAGCATTCAGCCAATAAGGCCTAGAATACCAGGAAATCAATATGCGATGATTCCGGGAGTCTGACATGCATAAATTGAACGATTTCACGTGGTTTTGATCCCCCGCCAACCTGCATCACGCACGACGAAACTGATATATTGACCAATACCCACATACTGGTTCTTTTCCCAATATTCCCCCACAAGCTGAGCCTAGTAACTCGATTGAGTAAACCTTGCAGGGACCTCAGCCTCTTTAAGTTGACGAGTTGCGAAGATGGATTTGCTTAGAAAGTTCCTTGCTGAGAATAGCCATATTCAATTTGCTGCCTCAGATTCTCCAGATTTCGCCGACCTATGTTCAGCATTCATTATAAATGCAACGAAGAAACCAAGCTTGATCGTCCGGCCCCGTTCGGCCGAGGATATAAGCGGGCTTGTATCGATCCTCACAACCAATGATATTCCCTTCACTATCCGTGGCGGTGGCCATGATATGTTCGGTCGATCTCAAGTAGACGGTGCAGTAACTATTGACATGCGTGAGATTTGTCATGTCCACGTCGATTCCGCCTCGAAAACAGCACGAGTGGGCGGAGGTATTATTTCCATGAATCTGCTCAAGGAACTGGAGAAGCATCAGATGGTCACTCCTCATCCTGTGACACCAAGTGTTGGGTATGTTGGCTGGGCGATTCATGGTGGGTATGGTTTACTCAGTACCAAATATGGACTTGGGGTGGATCAGATTGTGGGTGCGACTGTTGTAGATGCGAATGGGAATATCCTCGAGGCAGACGAAAGGATGTTGACCGTTATTCGAGGTGGTGGAGGTGCAGTGGGTGTTATTGTGGAAGTGAAGACCAAGATTTACCCTCTGGATCAGGTAAGAAGCATTCTCAAAAAAAGAAAATTTAGTCGGTATTAATCTGATGTGTATAAAGGTTCTTGCAGGAGCAATCATATATCAACCATCCGAGCTGGTTACAGGCTTTCGAGACTTTAATACCAACTTTCAGCAAGCCAAGCGAGATGGCTTTCCACCCGAGCTCGGCATATATCGATTCATCATGAATGGGCCTACAGGGAAAGCTCAAATTGTTCTATTCCTCTGGGCTTCATCGGACATCAGCGAAGGCCAAAAATGGTTGTCAACAGTTTCTTCATGGGCGCCTCTTGGGATGAGCACTGTGGCACCAACTACCATCGCCGCCTTTAACGAAGTAACCAACTCCATGGTCCCAAAGATAGCCTACGGGACTATTCACGCTCCCATATTCCGCAGTTTAACGCCTGAGGTTGTGGATGTGATCGGCAAGCATGCGCTATTACAACCTAATAACCCTGAGGTTCTATTCGGCATTCATGAGCTCCGTGCAGACGCTCCTATGTCATCCAACGGTTCGATTTTCAATGCACGCCAGGCTCATGTCTTGATTGAGATAATTCCAATTACAGGATCTCTCGACACACTGTATGAGACGATGGCTTGGGGTCAAAATTTTAATGATGCTTTGTTAGCAACAGATGCAGCGAATCGTCTCTCCTGCTCTTATATCCCATTAAATCCTACAAGGGATCTGGAATTTAAAGGTATTTATGGAAGCCAGTATGAGACTTTGCGAGAGATCAAGACAGAGCTCGATCCTGACAACAAATTCAAGCATGCACTTGTGCAACTTTAGGTTGTTAAGATGATCACAAGTTGTGCCAATAGAAGGGTTGAAAAGTGTCAAATTTTTGAGTCATTCAAATTGTCATATTATAAATAAGAAGAAATTTCAGATATCACAAGTCACTCCTCTTCAATCCAGTAGAAGATAAATCCTGGGAAACATTATCAAACAACCTCCAGTTGTTAATCACAAAAAACGCCGACACCAATCACGCTAACCACAGAAATCCCAGATTCCAAGGTTATTTACATACTAGCAACATTATTACCGGAAGATCAATCACGACTGGTAGGACACAGTGAACTGGGTGTCACTCTCAACATCGACCTTGGCGAGGACCTTGCCATTCTGCTGGATGTCCAAAACCTGACCACCATTGACACCATAAGACCCACTGGCGGCTTCAGCCTGAACACCAGTGAAAGTGACATCACCGAAGTTGACAAGTGGCACCATCGAGGAACCCGAGTTGAAGTCCTCAACAATCCACTCAGCGTTTTGTCCACCAAGAGTCGCAGAGGAAGAAGGGGCAGATAACGTCTGGGTAACAGTCTTGCCAGAGGATTGATTCTCGATGATGGCAACACCCTCGCTAGGCGAGAAGGACTCAACCTTCGCAACGATCACATCGCCAGCTGAGAGATCGATAGCAAAGTTCACAGCAGCGTTAGGGTACCATTCGTACCACGCGTCATAGGTCTTATCGCCGTTCTGAATATAGGCATCAACTCCGGTTTGCAAGATAGCCTTGGTATAAGAATCACCATCGATTCCAACCCAGGCGGAAGCAGCTTGCATATTACCGGAGTTATCCGTTGCTGTTGGGTCTGGGACGGTGAAGGTGGCAGAGACAGCGGTGTAGGTGGCACTGGGAGGAGGCTGTTCAAGGACGACACCGGCCCAGTTCTTGCTGTACTGAACGCTGGCTGCCTCGGAGTCGGAGCCATCCTTGAGAAGAACGCCATTTCTCTCTGAAGGCATGGACTGGCGAGACAGAACACCGCGTGCTTGCAAACGCTCAACTAGTCCAGAGCGTGGCGCCGCATAGGCACCAGTTGCCAACATAGTAATGGCCAGGGTTGCGGTGGTGAACTTCATATTGATTGAGGGGGGGATTGGTATACTCCAGAAAGAGACTGAGAGGACGACGACGAAGGACTGGGATCTGGCGTGACTAGGTAGCATATGTCTCCCAGCGCATGGAACATGGCCTGAGTTTTATATCCTGTCTTTTGAGAGGTTGCATGCAGTTTTCAACCGCATGAGGAAGTCACTCGTGTGGTAGTAGCTCTTGAGACCCATCGTGGGGTCCAGGCGTGAGAAATTGTCTCAGACCCGCAAGAAAGTAGAAATTTGGAATAAAACAGGTTCTTAGGGGTAGGGCTGTGGGTTCAAGGATCCCACTTAGTCTTTGGCCGGTTATGTTCTGGAATGATGATGATCTTATCCAATCAGCGTTGGTTATACGCCTTGATGCCTGCGCAGCGGGTTCACACACGTGTTTCCGTTATCATTTGCGGCTCAGAATGACCGGCTTGAAGGGAGCAGGCGAGGCCTCAGCTTGCGTGTCTGGGTAGCAGATACATTCCTCAAGGGCAGCGCCATCTGACAGCGGGACAATGACGGATTGGCTGAAGATCAGCGTCAGCCACCGATCTGAGCGCCACGAGGCCTGCTAACTCTAGATAACAAGTATTGAGCAAAGGCTGGTGTTCACATGACAGAATGATGATGATTTGATGTAGTAGACAACTGGATTATTGACTTAGATGTAGCCTGGTCTGAGGTTATACTCTGTATCAATTAGTAGTAGGAGCCACAACAAAGAGTCGAACAAGGACACTACAACGCCGAATGTAACCGTCTATAGAAAGCATCTAGAATCGCCATATTGGAGCAAAATCAAATCATCGAGATTTCAACGCCAAAGACGTGAGCGGATTATTATGACCAACAGCATTCCAAGAAAAGAATGCTGGCATTCTTCAGTGCCTTTTTCATCTGTGTTGATAGGTGCGCGGGATATATACTCACCGAATGCGGTTATCCATTGCCGATCACTTTATGTTCATTGAACGCGCACTGTCTCAAATCATCCGAGTTGGGATAGGAGGAAAAGTGTATGAGAACGAGTTCGGGATATTCCGGGTCAAGCATGCTATTTTCGCATGACTGGAAAGTGAGACCATGACTGGTTGATGAGTCTCCATTTGTGCGCATGTCTCGAGTGGGTGAGTCTGTGGAAAGTTATCCGAAGAATGTTCGTACGTCAGTGATAAGACAGGCAAATATCACGCGAGTTGAGAGAGCAGAATTGGATGTTGATCATCAGGACTGTATCCTGAGACCTCCTCTAGACCAATAGAAGGAAAATAGCCAGTAAGGCCGGGCTCATAGTAAGAACAATGGTTTCGAGGTTCTTCGGGGGTATATGAGATGTATTGAACAATGACAGCCTGAGAACAGGCAGTCTATAACAAAGAAAGCGACTTGAAAGAAACAAAGAAGGCGGGTTGCACAGCTCGAGTCGCCATGTTGAATAAGCGAAGAAGAAATAATAATAATAATAAACATCGGATCGTTCGCAAGTGTCAATCACATAGGAAGGGCACGCATCTCTTTCTCTGACCAGTACTTGCGCATATTATCAGCGCCTAAGGTCTTGACTTCTTGATCCAAGTGTGTCCATAGGACCTCGCCAAATGCCTCCATTAAACGCTTTACCTCCTCCCGTCTCATATCTTCTTCGCCAGATCGGCATTTTTCAAGATAAGCCTCCAGCTTCTCAAGCCCAGCATGGATTTGCTTATGTTGACTCAAGAGCTCAAGCTCCTTTCTGAATTCTGGCATCTTCTTGGCTAACACTGGGAAGATATGTTGTTCCTCAATGGAATGATGGAAATCAAGTTGAGAACAGAATTGCAGGCCTGTCATGATCATTTGACGAGCAGATAAACCGCGCTTGCCGGTCGCATTACATGCATCTAACAGTTGATTCCATGCGAGGCGGAAATGATTGTGCTGGATTTTTGTTAGCGAGGACTATTCAGCCCGCGGGGCCAAAGCGGATTAATCAGGGCTTACAAATGCGTCCATTTGCTCTGCCATGCGATTATATGTTCGAAATTCACTCGGGGAGAGTTTTGGGAGTTCGTCCCCAGAGCCCGCTGGGCTTGTGCTATCGCTCTTTTTTCCGGCCATTGGAATGGATGTGACTGGCGTAAATGATGCAGAAACTTGAAGTACAGGAGAAGATGCTGAGTATAAACGAGCAGCGATGGGAGCCCGGAATAGTAGTGGGGGCACAACGCTTCGCAAGCCACGCATGAGACGGCAGTTGAACAAAAGTCACTGCCGGGTAAAATCTTTTGATAAGAGGTATTCAATGACAAGTGCTTATAAGGCGTACAGGAGTCTTTATAAAGGAATCTGGAGATGATGAGAAAGCAGAGATTTCTGATTTGACGGAGCCTCGGGTCCCATCTACTTTGAAGTGGACCCCTGAGCTGGTGGCGTAACAGGCACTCGAGTGCCACTTGGTCAATACTTATGATTTTACTCGTGGACTCTCATCGTCAAGTAGTAGTAATACCTATAAATGGACAACTGCTATCAGTACACTACAGTATTAAAGATTGCAAGAATGAAGAATATTATGAAACCGTGACCAGATTAAATTAATACTATATAAACGGACAAAATCTTCTCTCTAGTTGAAAACAAGTTTAAAACCTGCACTACAATCGGTCTATTGATACCGTGGAAATGTCCCAGATCTTCAATGGACGTGTGCCATCACAGCTACTTAAAGCCACAAAACACAAATCTAGTACTCACTGGATAAAGAAAGAAATAAATCCTCCACTCAATATAAGCACTTCTTGGCACAACCACAGCCATGAAAGGGCTAGATTGCAATTTGACATCCGTGCTAATCATAATCAACTAGGAGATACCCTCGCAAGAAACATAAGTTAGCAGAAACAGGCTGGATGTGAAAATATGTCAATTATTATGAATACACATCGTGACACCGGTGGCGCAAAGTGGTGGGAATATAATCAAACAGGAGGCCACCGGCACGGGGGAATCAGAATTAGAGAATACAAGTCGTAACGCCGTGGAGTTAAAACAAGGGATCACAGCTCATTGCGAATAGAGGCAGAGACAGAAGCAGCCGCCTTCGCAGCAGCCTTCGCAGCCACTTGAGGTGGAGGACGGAAGTTACCAGATGTGAGCTCTTGCCAGGCCAGATCAAAACGGGCTCCAAAGAACCAAGCCACACCCATCTAATAGAAAGTTAGGAATACATTTTAGAAATTCATAAATGGGCCTCGCTTACCATAGTACCAGCGACAAAGAGAACAACGGCACCCATGAGCATCATCATGAAGTAGATATCAGCCTTGTTCTCGGCGTCCTCCTCTCGTTTCTTCGCCTGTTCGGCGGTAAGCTCACCCTTGACTTGCAGCTGGGCATCAGCGGCCTTTTGGGTTGGGAAAATGGTCTCAATAAACTTTTCGATCTATAGATTAAGAGTCAGAATGATGATTGTTCAGGCGAATCGTTGAAGGGGATCCTAAGTGAACTTACCCTGCCACACTCAATGCTGATCTTGAGGAAGTTGGGATCCTTGGGAGTGTTCTTCTTGTGGATCTTACGAGCGAACTGGCGGAAGGTGTTACACAAGATCTGAAGGTTTTGGGTTGACTGCACCATCAATTCACAGGCGTCGCCCTTGGTGATCTTGATGTTGCGCTCAAAGATATCGTAGTTGCGGAAGCACAGTTCCATCGTAGCGATGGCCATAGCCTGGGGAATGGCGCAGAAGTTGAACACACTCTGCTCCTTCAGACCGGCCAAGTAGAAGAGGCAGTCCTCGACGTGTTCCAAAGCATTCAGAATCATTTCGGAGTTGCAGTTGAGGGCCAGCTCCCGGTTCTCGGGCTTGAAAAGATCCTCGAAGTTGTCCACGTGCTTGGACCAAATTTCCTGGGGCCAGAAGCGTCGCTCATCATCGAAGTCCTCTCGGATATCACGGATGATGTTGGTCTTCTGCAGGAACAGACCCATGGACTTGTGGAGGCGGGAGCGTTTGAGGAGAGCAGGGTTGGCCAAACCGGCCTCGACGAACAGACGAGTCAGACCCTCACCAACCAGACCAGCAACGTAGTGGCAGTAAAGATCGTATTCCTCAATGGTCTTGACACTAGCATCATCGCTTGCAGCCTTGATGCAGTAGTCAGCCATACCATTGCCCATCTTGTCGGTGATATCCTTGATAGTCGCCTGGTAAGCAGGCTTCATGTTCTTAAACTCAGTGATGACGTTTTGGAACTGAACCAGCAGTTCTCGGTCTTTCTCCTCGGGCCGGTTTCCGGTGAAGTTCCAGCCATCTTGCTCCAGAATATCCTTAAATCCGCGTAGAAGTGGTTCCTTGGTCTTCAAATCGATAGACGTATCATCCTCAATTGTGTCGAGACCACGTAGGACAAGGTAGAAGACACAAACGGGAAGTAGCAGCTCGGGGTGGAGCTCCTTGATGACAGCGCTGAAGCTTCGGCTGGTCAGATCAAGGAACTTGAAGCATGCCTTTTGTGTCTCGGTATCGTTCTTAGGATTGCGCTCATGAGGCGGGTTGTGCCAAACCTTCCTATAACAAGTGATTGTTGGTCAGTTGGAGATTAAAAAAAGTACGGATCTTGGCAAGCATTTACCATTGAATGATTGACCGCAATTGAATTGGGTGAAGAGAAAAGTAGATCGCCTTGCTAACGAAACCCATATTGATTTGAAGGAAATGGGACACGTAAATTAAATTGCGGAGAAGTAAAGGAATAGGGGGGAAAGAGTCGAGGCGGGAGAAAAGGGAAACGAGGACAAAGAACACAACCACGTGATCTCCACCGCCTGGCGCGCGGTCCGTGAATCTTTGGCGGGGAAAAAGTACGCTGATCGTGATTACTTCCAAGGTTTCCAAGATTCTCTTTTATCTTTGAAATCCAACTTTGTCATAATTTCTCTTATTGCATATTTCTCCACTTTGAATATTAGAGAGTCTTTGACTCTGCTACCAACATGGTCGCTGATACCGCCTACTATGACGCCCTCGGTGTCCCGCCAACGGCGACAGAGCTTGAGATCAAGAAAGCCTATCGCAAGCTTGCTATTGTCACTCACCCTGGTATGATTGAAGATCGATCTCTCTATTAGACTCCCACTCTAACTATAATCCTCTTTATCCAGACAAGAACCCCGGCGATGAAACCGCGCATGCACGGTTCCAGGCGGTACGCCGGAATCCCACTTTTTAACTATAGCAGTTCCCTCGACTAATACCAACATCAAATAAATAGATCGGTGAAGCCTACCAAGTTCTGAGCAACGAAGATCTGCGAAAACGTTATGATAAGTTTGGAAAGGAGGATGCTGTCCCTGGAGGTGGCTTTGGTTGGTCAACCCGTCCTGGAAACAGGCAGCAGAGCTACAAAAGCGACATACTAACGTATGTCAACAGAGGATCCCTCGGAGTTTTTCAGTATGATTTTCGGTGGCGAAGCTTTCGTTGATCTTATTGGTGAAATCTCCCTCATGAAAGACCTCACCGCGACAATGGATATTACGATGGAGCAGATGGAGGAGGAGGAGCTTGCCGAGTCCGCGGAGCAGAAGCTCAACATCCACGACGAAGAGGTCAAGGCCGGAGAGGCGGAACCCTCTGCTAGCACTGCTAGCGGCACTGCCGCTAGTCCCTCGGCATCCGCTGAGACTTCCCACGCTGCCGGTGAAGCCTCTGCCTCTGCCCATGGCTCCGGTACCAGCACACCTCGGCGGTACATGGGCCAGCAGGCCCTTATGGACCGTTCCGAAGAAGAGGCGCGCATGGATGCAGCTGGTCTGTCACAAGAGGAGAAGGAACTGCGCAAGAAGGAGAAGAAGAAGGGTCTGTCCAAGGAACAGCAAGAGCGCCTTGCCGCATTTGAGGAGGAGCGGAGAAAGGCCCGCGAGGAGCGAGTCAACACTCTGGCCAACAAGCTTATCGACCGTCTCAGTGTTTGGACCGAAACCGACAAGGGTGCTGATGTTACTCGTGCTTTTGAAGAGAAGATCCGCCTTGAGGTTGAGAACTTGAAGATGGAGTCATTCGGTCTGGAGATTCTGCATGCTGTCGGTGCCACATACGTCCAGAAGGGTACATCTTTCCTTAAGTCCCAGAAGTTCCTCGGTATCTCTGGGTTCTTTTCGCGACTCAAGGACAAGGGCACTCTGGCCAAGGAGACCTGGACAACAATTTCAACTGCCATCGATGCCCAGATGACCATGGAGGAGATGGCCAAGCTGGAGGAGCGTGGTGGTGAGGACTGGACCGACGAGAAGAAGGCCGAGTACGAGAAGAAGGTCACTGGTAAGATTCTGGCTGCCGCTTGGCGTGGCAGCAAGTTCGAGATCCAGAGTGTCCTGCGTGATGTCTGTGACCAAATTCTTGGTGACAAGCGCATTCGTCTCGAGAAGCGCGTTGAACGGGCTCATGCCCTGGTCCTGGCTGGTAACATCTATGCTAAGGTAAGATTTCTGGTTTTATAATTTTATGGATGACAGGCATATACTAACTGCACGACTCTAGGCCGAGCGTGACCCCGAAGAGGAGGGAGATTACATGGCGTTTGAGCAGCTGATGGCTGAAGCCATGACCAAGGATAAGAAAAAGAAGAAGGACAAGAAGCATAGCCACACTGAGTCTCCGGAGCAGCCACATGAGAAGGCCTCGGCTTGAGGGTTTTTCTAATGACTTCTTGCTGTATCCTAATAGCTTTCCCTGCTCTGCTACCGCCCTTTCCTCACCTCTTTACATGATTATCTGGACATACATGTATTGGTCTTTGGTCTTCCCGTGGGGGATTTAGATCCCATCTCTTTTTCAAGCCTGTTGTTTTTTGTCTTCGCAACAGTAAATCTGTGCGTATAGCCCTGGTTATAGACTGCCTGCCTTATATACCTCGTCTTGATGCCCTGTGATAAGGACTACTTGGAACGATTCACTCTCATAAAATTAAAATCGAACATAGACAACTAATCGCAATAATTATTAACGGGGACCATTATTAAACAATATTCAGGGGTATCCATCTCCGCTCCAAGCACAAATTCAAATATTATCATTAGACCACCACCCGATACTAGCACTGTGACCGTATCGCTTCACATATAAGGCGGCCCAGGGCCCACCGGCAGGATAGTTCTGAGTCGGAATCGTTCAATTCGATAGACCGCGACATGAACTTGAAGAATTTCGACTTTTCAAGCGTGGTTAGTTTGGTGATCGTGGACGTTGTCAGCACTTAGTTCGGCACTGGCCATAGTAGCCGAGACCTCCGAGGGACTAAGCTGTTGAATGTTCGGCTGCTCATGTAGAGCTTCAGCATCCCGGTTGGTTTGAGGTGCAACGGGGTTTGTACTCATCGGAACCTCAGGGGCAGGAGTATTAGTCGATGGCGCATTCACGGCCTGTGTCTTACGCACCGACTGATAGCCTGCCCAATCCGACACCAACACACCACAAAGTGCGAGAACTGAAAGCACGAAAAGTGCGATGAAGAGGATCCTGGATTTGGAAATAGTGGATTAGCATGCGCATGATACTAAATAATGTCAATGAAACAGACTGCAAGGGGGTGAATGTACCAGAGCAATACTGCGAAGGCGATGATGGCGTTTAAATCGTCATTAGTGCTGGTATAGCCATCAAGCTGAGATGCAATGTCGGCGAAGACGGCGAGCCAGAAGACCATTGTAATGAAATAGACAATAGCGAAGGAAAATCCCAGAATTGAATTCAACTTCTCATTGGTACCTTTGCGGGTGTAGAACCATGACAGGACAAGCGCGGCGACTGATACCAGCATGGTCCATACTGAGGCAAAGATAGCGAATGACAAGATTCCAGGGACGCTGGTATCGACATTGCCATAAAAGTCATTATAGGCGTTTGCGGCGTCTTGCCAAACAGAAGCCGAATGACCGGATACACCTAATTCGATAATCGCGAAGACGAAGGATGTGGCCAGGAGGGCATAGAGGGCAATATGGAGGATCTGCATGGCGAGGAAGATATAGATACTATCACTTCGAGAAAGAAAAAGAAAGAATCATATAATATTCCAACGGACTCGGAATCAAAGACACCATAGAAATCTCAGCTGCAGGCAGTCGGGGGGGGTATTCCCTTGCTCTTTATCTGCACACGTGTGACCGTTTTCCGGGCCTATAGATACAGCCTCATCATCGGTGATCAGCCTTACAGCTTCTTCATTTTGATGGAGCTCGGATTATGGGCATCATCGGAAAGTCTTGGCTCCAATGGTGGACACTGAATACGAGCACCCACAGCGCGATGGCGCTGGCGCTGCCCCAAATCGGTGCAATGTAAGCGAGTGGTGATTCGGACCGAGCCATTTCCACCTTCTCATTTGATCATGAACAGAATTGGGAGTCTTTATCCTGTCAGACTCGGAGCTAAGTGGAGTCAAGTTGGCAGGAAAAACCGAGGTTTTTGGGATCGGCAGGGTATAATCAGGGTCTTTTCATGCAGCATGGTCCTCTGACCTACGTGGTTTTTCCCAAGCTTTGCAGGAGCTGTGCATGAGCTGTGCGTCTTAGGCGAAGTGTGGGTAAATTGTGCCTGACATACTCCGTGCTCCGCTCGGAGTTGCGGCCTTGGAGGTGGATGTGATGAGTCGAGGTTCAAGGGGGGAAATTGATATACGTACATAGCTCCTCGCATACGAATACGCGCTATCAGATGGATGGTTTTATGATCCCGCTCGACATTCATATTAATGAAGACCATATACTTTTTGTGAAACACATAGTCAAATTTTGAACAATTTAATCCCACCTGCAATTTATACTCCAAATTTCTGCATTATTTCAAAGTTTGACACTATTCTCAAAACTTGAATCGGATGGGGGCCATTTTGCGCGTGGTTGTGATGATGTGTCAAAGGAATTTTTTTCAAAATATTTCAGCCCCATGAACTCAAAGACCTCACCAACAAAGAGAAAGTTGTTTTCATAATTGCCTAGCATGCAATTTGAGGGAACCTGCCAACATTTGAAGTGATTCGAGTTGAAAATCTCTATGAATTTTGACCCAGGGAATATCCCAAATCAGACCAACCCGAATGAGATCCGTCTCCAATCCAGATATGGCCCCTGCTGTTCTCCAAGTTAGGATTCAAGCATTTGAGCGATTTGTACTCCGAGTCCATACGAGCAGCAAGGATGGCATGAGCCCCTGGAGGGACTGTGCTTGTGCCTATCTAAACGATTGGGTTTTGAAGGCCCCATGGATGTGGGGGCCGTCTAAGCCTCACTTCACCGCCGCGATCAAATGCTTCATCTCAAGTCGCGATTCTCGAGACATTTCCTTACTTGGTCTCAAAATCCTTTCTGATTTTCGGAACCTACCTCAACTGCTGAAATTCCTTCAAGTTGAAGGCGGCTGGCTAATCCCGGGTCATGGCTTCATACCTAGATGCGCTATAGTCAAATATGTTCACCGAACATCGAATGTTCAATGACCATCCAAACATTCAACTTGAAGTTCGAAGCCTTCAAATTCTCAAGCTCAAGTTGAAACTCGATGCAATTGAGTCAGAGCTCGTAAATGTCCAAGCATAGTATGTGAGAACTTGAATGACTGCAGCCCCCAGGGCTAGCTCCAGATCCTGGGTTGTCAACGCTGCCAGTGATCTCGGGAGTTCAAAGTTGAACCTTAGAATGATCGCATATTCAACTTGAAGTTCCTCGGGTGCGTACTAGTCCATGCCTTTTCTATCAATGGTTTAATTCAAATGAACGCTACTAGTAGTTGGGACGGATTCTTGGAAATTCCTCAATTAGTTCAGTCAAGGGATTGGAAAGTACAAACTTGGACTGTAAACTCTCGGTCCTTCTCGCATATATCAATTAATTCCTCATTTGTACGATATGACTTTAATGCAGAAACTTTTTGGTGCGCCAACAGGCTATAAATGGATTTATTTCCAGATATGGCTAGGATGGCTGTCGTTTGGGGGCTCTTTAACGTATTTTCAACTTAATCGCGCGACTGACTTGGCTGGGCGAACCCAGCATCTTCATCATTTAAAGGTAATCAACCGGCGGTCATATAGGTGGCTTTCCATGGCTGTGACGCGTTTTCTGACCTGAAAGTAGTCTGGGGCCACTGGGCATGCTTGGAAAGACTCGGCATATCTAGGCGCATTGGGGGCCGCTTTCAAGCCGTACTCCGGGTTTGAAAAATGTACTGCAATTGTTATCAAAAATGTAGACTGAAGGACGTCAACGAGTTGATCATTTTCAAATGCAGAGTAAATAAGTGTAGTAATATTCATCTAATGATTCATGCACAGATATGAAGAAGGCTGCTAATATAAGTGAGATTGAGATCAATCGGGTCCACCATCTGAACTTGAAGAGCCTCCGCCAAACTGGCTCTCAGGATCAACGCTGTAAATACTGAACGAAAGTGTCAGTAAATAAGGTTAATCATTGAATAAACTCTGACCAACTATTGTTCGAAGGATCTAAGGATTAGTGGGGGATCTAAATGAAGATCAGACTTGAAACACTATATGGAAACCACATCTGTCTGCCTAGAGAGCCCTTGGCCCCAATGACACTGGCCATATGGTGCAGAAATCCTTGGCCTAAGAATTGTTCATACGGAATAATTCTTAACGGCCAAGTTATTCTAATTTCTATTCCTGGCCCCCGGGAAGAAGATCACTACTATTCTAAGCTCGGTACTATAGAACCTAGGGGTCGACAACTGGAACTATTTATCAAATTGAGTATATAAAGGATCAAATTCCCATGAAACCCCTAATACCAGTCTACTTCGCATATCTATCTCGCATCTTTCCAGTTATCGGTTTCATCTCTCAAAATGCAAGTGATAACGTTGTACGCCGCTGCCCTCCTTGCTGTAACGGGTGATATTGTTGTTTCCGCACGACCGTCAAGTCGAACATCCTCAGCATCCGTTCCTACTGGCACTTCATATCCTGATGGATTCGATATGAAGACCAGCTGGGGAAATCTCAGTCCATACAAGGATGCTGATAGGTTCAACGTGACAAAGGGGTTTCCTACGCAGTGTGAGCTATCGCAGGTACATGTCCTACATCGCCATGCCGAGCGCTACCCAGGCGAAACCATAGGCGACGGACTGAACATGACGATTTTTGCAAACAAACTTGCTGAATATGCAAAGAAAAACCCCAAATCCAAGGTAGCCACGGGCCCATTGGAGTTTCTCAACAGCTGGGAGGACACACTGGGTTATAACGATCTACTTCCTACCGGTGCTGGCACCGAAGTGAGCGCAGGCGCTGGATTCTGGAGCCAGTACGGTCGTTTGTTATACCGTGCTGAGGGTGCTCAGGCAAATTGGAACAATTCCTTGAACGTGTGGCCCAATGGAACGGCCCGCGCAAAGCCCACATTCCGCACAACCTCTTATCCTCGGATCTTGGAGAGTGCCCTTTGGTGGCTGAGTGAGTTGCTTCTTAAATTCAAACCATTTTAATGAGAACGGTAACTGACTCTAGGATGAAGGTGGCTTCTTCTCGAACACAGATGCGAATAGTTCGTCCTCAAACTACAACCTCGTCATCATCCCCGAGGAAGATGGATTCAACAACACGCTTAGCCCGACATCTGCGTGTACAATGGGCGCTCAGGATCCAGTTGGGTAAGCTTTCATGTTGATACCAGTGGTATAATGATAAGAGCATCAGAGCTAACTGCATGCGACCGTGTTCTGTGTTATAGGTCCTATGACCTCATTCTTGCTTATCAACCATATGTCACTACAGGTGCCCTTGAACGTTTTTCCAACTACTTTCCTACCGACTTCGGCCTCAACATATCTGATGTGTGGGGTATGATGAACTTTTGTCCATATGAATATGCCGCTCTTGGTGCATCTTCCTTCTGCTCGCTCTTCACCGAGCAGGAATGGCGCAACTTCGAATATGCGCTCGACATCGAATATTATGGCAACTTCGGCTTCGGGTCTCCAAGTGGACGCGCCCAGGGCATTGGATATGTGCAGGAGCTTGCAGCTCGCTTGGAGTCGCGTCTCATCATGAGCAGTGATAGCAGCATCAACTATACTTATGATGACAATACCAAGGACTTCCCTCTGCATCAGCCCATGTATATGGACATGACCCACGACAACACCATTGTCTCGGTTCTGACTGCTTTGGGACTGGAGTACTTCAACTACGGACCTTATGGACTTCCATTGAATGCCACCAAGGCCCCTCGACGCACATTCCATTTATCCGATATTGCTCCTTTTGGTGCGCATCTGGACTTTGAGGTTTGGACTTGTGCTGATGAAGGATCGCTGGAGACCTTGCAGCCACAGATGTACAAGAACCCGGATCTTTCATCTGAACCGGACACTCAGCAGTATATCCGTCTGGTTTTGAATAATGCTCCTGTTCCATTTGATGGGTTTGCTCCTTGCAATGGCTCGGTCAATGGATTTTGCCCACTGGAGAACTTCCTTAGTCACATTTCTCAGCTCACAGAGGAGGCTCAGTATGATGCGGCCTGCTTTGGTGACTACTTCGAGTTGACCATGGCCGCGGACGGTCAGCCACCTTCATCTTAAATGACCTGAGATGCGATTGAAGGATCTGCACACATGATATGTACCACAATTTATAGAGCCAAGTTTGAATTTACTAGCAGATAGAAACAATTGTAATAATTCTGTTCATTCACCCTATCTCTACATAATGCTGAGACATCGTATTCACAAATCGTCGCTCTAAGTACAATGTTCATCTCATGTGGATATCCATCCAGTTACAGTGTTTGATTTCGGGCCTCCCGCTTCTTCATATAGTGTCGCCACTAATGATTTTCATTAGTTTTGCTCAACTCCAAAGCATGAGTGATCACGTCAAAAACTTACAGCAGGATTGAAAAAGTATACTGGGATACCAAGTAGGAAAATTCCTACAGTGACGCCAGTAAGAATCCCCACTGCGGTGGGATAACTGTACTTCTCAACCATTGGACTGAGACCATAGCTGACACCAAACGAGATGATATTTTTCGTGCCAACAACAGTCACAAGGGCAGGTCCAGGATTCTTCTCCCAGGCCTCAGCGGCGAATGATGTTGACAGAATGAGAACCGACACAAATGCGACTTGAATTATGGTCCAACCCATGAATGGTCCGCCCCATGTGGAGCCTCCACCAGCGGTGAATCCATATAGTAGAAGAGAAGCGACCATCAGAATACCTGAAAACAGCAGGGGTCAGTAGTTATCAAAGTCATTCCACAAAGAAAACTTACCAGGGAAGATTAACAGAATCAGCCTATGCTCCGGTTTGTGCACACCTCCAGAGCGTTTAGCCATGTAAAGAATGAACCAATCGCCAAACACACCAGCGTACAACATGCCTCCAAACCCACCAAACACACCACCAAGATTGATCAAGCCAACATTCTTAGCAGGCCAACCGTAGTCTTGGAGCACAGTGTCATAAGTCAGAGACACACCGACCGAGGACCCTAGAACAACAGATGCAAGCAATGTAGCATATAGAATACCCGGAGAAGAGAAAGCCTCAAACATTTGAAACCAAGTTGTCAGCACCATCCCAACAGGGTTCTTGACCGGCTTCTGCCATGGTTTCAGCATTTGGAGATAAGAGAGCTTCCGCGGAGGCTGTCCATCATTTGGATTTTCCAGCTCGTCTTCTGTCCTCATCATTTCCAGATAATCTTGCGCCCGAATTCCAGAAAGAACCCGAGTGACGCCAAATTGATCCGTGACAACAAGTTGACCGTTCCGCATCTGTGAGCGCCGCTGGTATCTTGTCTCGAAACAGCCAAAGAGAACCAGAATCAGACCGACACCAATTGCAATGACATAAACCCAGTAAAACCAGCGCCAGCCCAGAGCAGCAGCTTCATAAGAGCTGGCCATGTTCAGACAGCTCGTGACTACATTTTGGGTTGTCCAGTAAATGCCGAAGATAAGGCCGCGCTGGTGGATAAATGTAACCTCTGAAAGCATCAATGGGAGAAGCTGGGCGAGTTAGTTACGCGAAATTTCGTGAGGCTGAGTCAGGGATAACCAACCGATTCTGTGGCACCCGTTGCCAATCCTTGAAAGATGCGAAGACCCAAATGCTGATTGAAGTTCTGGGAGACGGCACATCCAATAGTCGCGGCGAAATTCGCGATAATCGATATGATCGCTGCGGATCTACGACCGAATACAAGACCCAGCGGGAGGATCAGGTAGTTTCCTAGAGATATTAGAACATTTCGCAGTATGGTGCCAAATTGTGATTGAATTCTTACCGATCCCAACAAATAAGGAAGGAAATGTGCTCAGCCATACGACTTTCGTCGAACTGACTCCCTCTTCGCCATATAGCTCGAAGAACACACTGAGAATGGCACCTAAGCCGCCGACCACTGACAAAGACATGATTGCTAAATATTATACGGATTAGCAATGTCAATACAAGATAAAATGGAATGCTCTTACAGAACCAGCAACAGCTGACAATCACACCCGTCTTCTCCCAAACCGTGAAATTGAGAGGGTCATTAGGATCATCGCTGGGTACGGGTAGCCACTGAATTTCCCCAGCAGCATCTACCAACACCTGATCCTTACCGAGCTCTGGAGGCTCAACATCCTCAACGAACTCAATCCTAGGTTTCTGGTCAATGATTGTCATGTTGCCAAGGGGTGTAATTTCACAAGCAGCTCCGAGGAAAGAAAAAGAGAAGATCGAGGAGGATTGACATGCTCCTTTTCTGCACTAGCACCTCCTCCACCACATACCCCAGAGCGGGGGAGCTAAGCAAAGACCTGACTGAACTTCATGGTCATGCGAAATGGATGAAGCTGTTGGGGTGGGTCTTTGACTCTTCCCCCACTTGACAGGGATTATTCCCGTGGGGGTGGATCCCCCACATTCCGATATGAAACAGATGGTTTATCATTGGTTTAACCAACGGAATTGAATAGGAATATGGAGAACATGTCATTATGGCAGATTCCCCAGATCTTCAATCAATGAACAGAGATTTTGAATCATCGGTGGAAGAATATCACCAGGTAAAGGGGGAGGAAGGTTTCCTTCAAACACTTGTCGCGCAACTGCCATAACAGAACGAGGACGACTGAGTTCACAGAAATCATGCCCGTCCCGGTGTTGCATTAAACCAGGTCGACCAATGCCTCTATTCAAGAAATTTTTCGCTGACTGGTCTTCAGTTCCATCGAGTGGGACAGCTGGTGTAATATCGTCGTCATTGATGGAAGTGCGGATCTCAAGTCTTTTCTCTCCACACTCTACTAATCCGTATACCCACAGCACCAAAGATGATTGATAGATGGATAAGGAGTCAAATCCACGAAACTGGTAAGGTGGTACGGAACGTGCAGCTCTGAGTACTTGGCCAGCATGCCAGATCGCAATTCGTGCCTCTTTGGTTCGACTCCATTCTCGTAGGCTTGGATACGCACGGCGGGCTTCAACCTCTCCCATTTTGCCAATGAAACGCTGAATTGCGTCGATATCGATATGGAGGTACATCATAGCAAACTCATTCGTTAAGACTGTGACGGGCGGAGATCTCGGTGTATCCTCCTGCACTGTCTTGAGAGTTGAATATCTATAAGAGAATTATTAGAATTCGGTGATGCATCAAATTTGATCCCAGACTCACAGATCTTCCTGTCTACTTTGAAGCCATAATTTAGTCGTAGCGCGAGACCCAGATAGGCGCATCTGCTGACGAAACTCCCATACCTGCAGGGCAAGTCCATGGAGTAAAGCAGATTTGGCTATGGCGAAATCCAGATGTGGTGGCATGTTGCTGATAAGTAATGGATCTGACAGGAGCTCATGCAAGCTAATTTCACATAAATCTCTATTTCGATAGCGAGTGGTCCAAATGTCTCTCCAAGCTGTGGCTGTAGGCGCTATCCATAGATCTCGAGCTGCCGGCAGAGGTAGTGTAAACTCTGTGTATGATGTTATGGCTGGTCGGTTCATGGATAGAGTAACCTCGACATCGTGACCAAATAAATGGTAGACAAGTCTGGGTACTATGTCAGCAAGTTTTGATATATTTCGCCCGCTCGTGTCCTAATTTGTACCTTTTTAGTGACTCCTGGCGTACCCAACTATGCCAGGCGCGTTGGATAGATGCTTCATCATCTCCAAGAGAGTAGGGAGTGATGGTAGAGTATGTCGATCTGTCAAAAGCAGCAGCGCGTCGAAGAGCCTATGAATATTCCTTCTGTTAGCCGCTAAAAGTATGCCTAATAGCATGGATTACATACTGTACAAAGGGGCTGTAGATAGCTTTCTGCAATCATCATCTTTCGTGTATAGCCACATGAAATTCCAATATCCAGCCATAGCATCGATGCCTGTAAGTACTGGAGGTCGCGAAGAACGCTATTATCCTCTTCAACCTAGCATGTTACAAATGCAGTTTAGACTCTGAATATAATGTTGAGGATAAATAAAGTGTACATACCAGCTGCGCCAGACTGACACGGGTAATTTCTTGAAGAATAATGCCTGTCTTGCTTATAGAGGGCAACCCGCAACAGACGCACCCTGCAGCTATCAGCGCAGTAAGTAGTTCTGGTCGGAGTTGTTGATATTCTGGGTTATAAAAAGTGTAGAGGTGGATCCACGCGTCAGTTTCAACCCGCTTTCCAAGCCCGATCTTGATCAAGGTATCGAGGTATTCGGAGGACGGAAAAGCCGACACAGAAAGCCGCGATCCTGCAGTTCGCAACACCAGTTTGAAAATATCGTCTCTTGTTTGTGACGATAAAATTCCAGGAATCCGTAGTGCCTCAAGTCGGGTCCAGTGCGTTGATGAGATACTGTCCTCATCGCGCAGTGTGATTTTTCGTTCTTCACTGAAGCCATGCTGATTCTTTTCTGGTATCCACAGCCTACCATATACGTTAGTGATAGGCCGCAAGATAAATATATAGAAGAATGAAGAAATGAAAGAAAGAGAAGCATCATTCCTGCTCATAATTAGGAAACCTACCATAGTGATCGCTGGAATGCTGCCGCACGCCGATTTGCAGATTCTTGGTCATCTAGTGGAGACGGATGATTCTCGTCAAAGTCCATGAAGGGTACAGTAGCATCAAATATTTTATCCAGGTCTGGAATGAACTCCCCACCGAATATATCTGTCGCTAATGAAATCGGATCGTTATCTCGCATTAAGTCGAAAATACGAGGTTGCTGTGTTTCATGGATGTCGTGCGACGCATCCACATTAGGAAGCATGACTTGTTCAAAGAAGGCTGGAAACTGATCGAGACTCGAAAAAGGTATTGCCGTATCATTTCCTTGCGAGATAAATTCGTCAAAGGTTATATGAGTTTGAGATGTGATGGCACCCTGTTGGGTATCGTGACTGCTTCCTGTATAGGACATTGTAGTTGGAAGGGGACTGAGGTCAGACTGGGCAGAGCTCGGAGTATCAACCTGAACGAGTGGCATCAATTCCCTTGGACGATTGATGAAGTTTTGATCTGATGGAGAGAAAGATGGCATATGTGGAGTAGAGTATTGTTCACTTTTTCGACGAGGAATGTATGTCTTTGGAACACACTCAATCTGTTTTGCTTGACAGCGCTATAATGTTACCAAAGTATTAGCTGAGATATCTCTTCATCTGGCAAAATTCGTATCCTTTGATTCTTTTCATCATTCCTTACCTCACAAGGTCTCTGGTTGTCGCAGCTCAGCTTAGCTAATGCGCACGCCGCACAGGCTTTAATGGCACGCTCTTTGAGTCGACGAACCGCGCTAGCCCCCTGTTCTTTTTCATGCACGGTCTGATGCCGTTGCAGAACGTCTCTATTCAAGTTAACGACTTGGGTTTTTTCCGATGCAATATCAGAATTACCTTCTATTGAAACCACGTTGGCAAATGGGACACTGAAAAATTCGTTCATTGCGATCTTTAGTTTCAACAATGGTTAGCATGCAAGAGTGCTGAGTTCAGACCAAAGCCATATCTCACGAGAATCCAAATGACGTGCGAGATGGTCTGGTCGCTCATATGCCTTATCACAGTGAGGACATTGGTGATTCGAGCTAGGAGTCCTACGCGGAGAGCGTCGTGGAGTCTGGGGACTCATCCCCATGGTGTTTGCGCAGTATGCGATGAGAAAGAATAAATCCCCAGATTAAAGGGAAGTGAGCCTAAATGACTCGGGACAGCTTGGATATGCGGGCCACTTAGTGTCAATGTCTAAATGCCTCGACATTTATGACCATTCAGAGCAACGGTATTTCCACATTTCCACATCTTTGTCCCGATTGTGGGGTAGCGCTTGGACCCTTTGATCTACTCAACGTCCATGCACTTGATCCAAGCTACGAAAGTCTTAGGAAAATTGGGATCATTCATTATGAGAAATAATAATTCAAATATTACCGTTGAAATTCAAATAGAGCTAAATTCTCACACATGCCATTTCTCACTGTGACAATACAGGGGGTTGTTGATTTTTCCACGCTTTGGCTCCCCGATACATGCAGTTGAAATCCATAAACTCATCAGGTTTCCTATTATATGAGAACCTTGAATTAGTCAAGTAACAGAGGGCAAATTTGAGATTGATCATACATTGTGACAGTTTTCTCGCCCTTAGCTGCTGCAGGCTTCGCTGCTTGACGACTATAAGCCTGGATCAAGCTGACTCGAGAATATCGTGCCTCGAATATGTCCTGCACATATTAGCCGACCGTTTTTTCACGACATTTTCATTCAAATTTACTTCAAGAGTCTTCGTCAAGATTTCTGAACTAGGCGAATCCACGATCCCTTCAAAGAAAGCTCCCAATGCCTCTGCATCCTCGATCGCTTGACTGGCGCCTTGTCCTTGAGTGGGTAACATCGCATGAGCCGCATCTCCGATAAGGATGACACGACCAGAATGCCAGTTTTGAAGAGGATTCTGGGATGTAGGTAAGTAAGAATAGGAACTTTGGCAGTTAAGAAGCACCCACCAAGTCTCGCAATTGCCATAACCCAAGATCCGCAGAGTGTCTGAGCTGGTTAGCATATGTTCATTGCAAACGCGAGTACTAAATGGGGCTTTATACTTAAAAATACTAGTGACCCATGAAGGGTACTCGGAGAAAGTTTCAAGCATTTTTTCCAATGAGCCTTCAGAGACCCAAGATTGCTTTGCATTGGGATCTTCATTCATTTGGTCTGATATGGTGAGTTCCCGAGTTTATTTAGATGGAAAGGGGATTCATACCGTCTGGAACAAGTGCAACAATACCATATACCTCTCCTTGTCTTCCAGGGCCCATAATTAAGCGACAGTCGTGAGCGACCATCATAGATGTGAGAGATTCACGAGGGTTGATTTTTGAGCAAAATTCTGGCTCCTCTTTCTCAAGGGTTTCCGTGGGGATCTTCGAAATTAGTGAAAGAGCTATCAATTCGAAGTGAATAAGGGATATCTCACCATCAAGCGGTATGCTATAAGTATTTTAGTGAAATTTCCAATTGATGAGAGATGATATTAACTTACCCGAGTGCCCTGTTGGCAGAGGACGTGGTTCTTCTTGTAGCACATGCTTCCGAAGTACACTATGACTGTATGCATTTAGGTGAGAGTCAGTAAACTACCCATTCGAATTTCATATGCATAGATAGTGCATCTTACATCCCATCTGCTCCAATAATCAAATCACCCTCAAATTCCTCACCACTCTCAAGAACAACAACTCCTCGAAGCGGATCACAGCTGATCACCTTAGAAGCAACCCGTACTTGAACGGGAGCTCCTCGGTTAGGACAAGCGTCAGAAGTCGCAGTCTTCTTCAAAACGTCATGGATATCTCTCCGATGAAAGACCAACCGGTCTCCTTCATAATGTGTTTTTGATAATAAAGGTATTGTGTTGACCAATAACCCGTCGGTGTTGTAGATACGAAATCCTTCGTCTACCAATGGACGAGCATCGTGTAAGTTCAAGCCCCAGACTGACTGAATAATTCTGGATGCATTTGGCTGGAATGAGATCAAAGCTCCAATCTCTCTATTGAGGCTTGATTGTTCCAGTACAGTGATCTGTCTATTAGGTCCGCGTAAAGCAATGGCTGCGGCAAAACCTGCAATCCCGCCACCGACAATGATAATACGAAATGGCATGAAGATGACTGGTTCCTCTCAATGAACAGAAAATAATGATAGTATTTTAACTTATTCCGTAATAATTAAAACTAGATCATTTTAACGATCTCACTTCGCAATGTACAGCTCCGCCCACTTTCCATCCCCCACCCCCATTTCCCCCACTTTCCGAGTGCCGAATCTATTGGTGTCAGAAGCCCAAACAGATACCAACAACGTGACCTTTGTTTTAGCTTGGTAAGATGAACTAATGACCGATTGCTCAATATTTTCTATACAGACTAGGCCTGCCTTCATTTTTCGTCAAGTGTGTGGATATAAAGCCAAAGGATAGCCTTATCCTCTCAGCAGTATTGAAATAACCGAACATTTCATCAAGGAATTCCAAAACTATTTCGACATGTCAAGCACAGTTACTATTACCAGCACAGGGAAGGGGCTAAAGGCATCATCCTCTGGTGCAATGCGCATGGATGGGACTGATCATGGCTTTGGCGATTTTCGCGACGACCTAACCCGAGATGGCTTTGCCGTTGTCAAAGGGGCCATAGCGAAGGAAAAGGCATTGGAATACGCTGATAAGATGTATTCTTGGCTTGAAGACTTGTAAGTCTTGAAGCCCTTTCTCCATGACAACCTGAATCATCTCGTTATGAAGATTGCTAAAAAGAAATCCATAGCAACCTGGGTTTCAAACGGGATGACCCGTCTACTGTTCACAAAGATAACCTTCCCGTCATCAACGAGAAGGGAATGTGTCTGAATTATGGACTCGCACATGAAGACTTTGTCTGGGGAGTCCGCAGTGAGCCCGGCGTGGTCGGCGCTTTCGAGAAGGTTTACAATGATGAAGATCTGATTGTGTCCTTTGACGCTTCGAACTTTCAATTTCCCAAGTATGCATTCTTACGAAGCCCACTCATGGAAATGAAAATTCAAAATATCTAACACAGACTAGCCGTACTGATATAGCACCCAACAAGCCTTGGCCACATCAAGATCAGGATCCTGCAAAACTTGGATTCCGCTGCATGCAAGGTCTGGTGAATCTGCTGCCCAATGGACCGGATGATGGTGGTCTTATTGTTTGCAGAGGTGAGAAATGCTGGACTCAAGTTTCATCAAATACCTTGACACTAATCGATTCCAAGGTGGACACCTTCTCTCCGAAAAATTCCACCGTGAGATGGCAGACGAAGAGCGCATCCCTGCCTGGACCCCTGAGTGGTATGGTTTCACAGAGCGTGGTATGAAATGGCTGGAAGACCACGGCTGCAAATGGGAAAAGGTTTGCGCTGAACCTGGGGACCTTCTCCTCTGGGATTCGCGCACTCCTCACTACAACTTGAGTCCTAAGAGCAACCAGCCTCGTTTCGCCATCTATACATGCTTCATGCCGGTTGCCGATGCTACACAGGACGACCTTCTGCGCAAGAAGGATGCCTTTGAGCGTCGTGTTGGAACCACTCACTGGCCCAATGCGAAGCATACTGGGTCAAATGTTGCAAAGAGAGATGGAGAGAACGACCCGCATAACCGTGATGCCCCTGTGAATGAACCAGTTCTCGGTGAGAGAGCTTTCAAGTTGACTGGTATCCCTTATATCACCAGTGGTGCGACTGCTATTATTGTGAACTAAGCTCCCGGGGTCGAATATCCAAACTGGTCTTCATGGATAACAGGCCTGAAGATTGGTTTACTGTCGTCATCACTTGAAGTTGTTTATGGAATGTATCTAGAATGAATCAAGTACTGCGCTTTTTGAATCCAACTCAATTGAGAAAAAAATTTAAAATCAGTCTCAAGATGCTCATCTGGAACAAAAAGAAAACTTGATTTGAATTAGCTGGTCAAGTGAGTGAGAGTAACCGTCAAATTAATGTCGTCACACGTGGCCCCTCACGATCATGATACTGCACCTTCCTCCGACATCAGGCCATACTAGTACCTTCCACTTCCAATCTTCCAACCTTCCGAGTTCCAAGGTTTCCTCATCTTTCCTCATCATCCATCACCATCCATTTAAACCCTCAACCCTCTTCTTTAGAATCTTTGATTATTCAACATCCCTTCTCTACCAAACATCGTGGTTCATCATGCCTGTAATTGAAATCACCAGGTAAGACTGCCCGCTTGCTTCCATTATTGACAGACACGACTCACAGGACCAACCCACAGCCATTCTGAGTTTCTGGAAAAGATTCTCAACTCCAAAGAGCCTGCCGTCCTCGATTGCTACGCAGCGGGATGCGCACCATGCAAAGCGATCGCCCCGAAAATAAATCAGTGGAGCGAGCAATACACCGACCTGAAGTTCTACAAGTTTGATGTCTTGAAGGTCGAAGAACTGGTCCATGAGCTTGAAGTCAAGGCGATGCCTACCTTCATGTTTTTCAAAGATGGAGAGAAGGTCACTGAGATTTTGGGAGTCGATCCAGTGAATATCGAAGGGGCCATCAAGTCTCTTCTGCTCACCAACCCTGCCTAACCGCACCCTGGTCATTCATGAGCGAGGAGATTGTGAGGGGAAGTGCCCCGGGTTTTATCTATTATCACTTTTCCTTTTTATGAGACTGAGGCCCGTTATGACTTTGGTGCCTACAATATGAGCTTATCGTTTCGGATGTGAGTCGAGTCGTGACTCTGATTCACTGGTCTCCATGTCGACTCAGACTCAGAGGACTCTAGTTTACTTCTACATCTGCAATAAAAGCTACAGTCCTGAATTACAATATTCCTACTCTATGTAAATAATTTGTACGTCGAAACGGAGCTAGCTCATGCCAGCGATCAAATGTGACGGTTTGTATAAACATAGAAAATGGGAGTGACGTACATGGCTAACTACCACAGCACATCGCATACTGATCCCGAGTCATGCAATGTGGAATCTTCATCATCCATGCTAATGGGCCAACCAGATTGACCACAAATAATCCGTCCTTGTGGGGCCTATCATGATCCCCAGGCTCTCATCTATAACGACGATCCCCCACATGCTAAACATCTACCGAACAACTGACAGCGATGATCCTCGTCGTACGATGTCGGTAGCCTGAACCCCGACCGAACTGCCGAGTTCTTTCAGTTTATGTTTTGATACTTATGCTGAATAAGACTGCGCTCGCGAATAATGCATACAATAGCCATTCATGCACAGTATACAAACTAATGAGGTGGTCGACATTAGTGCTTATTTGACGCAGTTTGCCTCGGTCGGGGGGTCTGCAGATACTCACGCCACTCTCCTTCCTCATCGAGAAACCTCCGGATCACGGATGAAGGTCTTGCAGATACTTCGACCTACTAGCATTTCTTACTGCCCAAAGTTGGTTGATTACAGCACTTGAGAGATTCCGTCATAGCCCTTGGGTTGTGGTATAGAGCTGCCCCGCACAGAGATGCCGGATGTTTGACATTCCTCGGTCCGCGCGATCACACTTTGTATTGTTGAGATTGGGTCGGATGAAATGTTTGGTGTTGGATGCAGCATGTGCAGTAAGATAGGTGGTCCACCTGGGTTTGGCCACATCAAAAGGGTTGTTGGATCCGAGTCTTTAATGGGCTAGGAAGCACATGTACTCTATCATGATTTATAGAGCATCGATAGCTCCAATCTGCAGTGTGAAAATAAAAACTACTGAAGACAAATAAAGCATTACAATTTGGAGCACATCATCTCAGTCATGGGTTGGCACATAGAATCTCTCACTATGCCTTACTATCGCATAGCTAGTACCCTGCTGGAGGCATCACCACTACAACAAGTTCTATTGACCTTGCTAGGAATATCTGCATACCTGTTCCTAGCCTCAACTATTCGATTTCAGAGACGCAATACTCTTCAAAAGAAATACTCTTACAAGACCCGGGAATCAATGAAATTCATGACGAACCAGGATGCGTGGGAAATTCAGAAAACCATTCTCCAGACAGAATTCCCATTTATTGTTGTCAAATCATTGCAGTTTGCCTTATTCAGAGTAAAATAGAAAAGCCCACAGAAATCATCTCTGTCAATATCTAGTGCTAACATTCTATACAGACCTATGGTATACCGACAATCTCGACCCTCCTCCTTAAGACCTCCCAGTTCTCCAACTCTTCCACCTCCTTCAAGCGATACGCAGATACAGGTACTCTAATCGGTGAATTCATGGCCTTCGATCCCAGTTCTGAGAGAGCCCAAACTGCTATCGCTCGAACAAAGTTTCTCCATCAGGGATACAGAGCAAGCGGCAAGATCTTGGAAGACGATATGCTATATACACTCAGTCTCTTTGCCTTGGAGCCTATCCGCTTTGTGAAAACATTTGAGTGGCGTGAAATGACAGAGATGGAACGCTGTGCATCTGGGACATACTGGAAGAGTTTAGGTGATGCACTAGGTATCAGTTATGATGTCCTTCCATCGGGAAGATCAGCATTCCGTGATGGACTTCACTGGTTGGAAGAGATAAGCTTCTGGAGTGAGCGATATGAGGAACAACATATGAAACCTCATCCGTGGAATAAAGAGATTGCGGATAAGACTATCGACGTGTTGGTATACCATCTGCCAGGGTTAATGAAGCCGTTGGGTGTTTACTTTGCCTCGTTCCTGATGGATGATAGACTTCGAACAGCAATGATGTATGTTTGAAGTCTACGCCAAACTACCCTATTCCAAGGACAAATACTTATCATTTTGATGAATTCTAGGCTTGATCGCCCACCTGCGTTTTTCGCCGCAATCTTCACTGTGGTGCTTCAAGTTCGCCGACTATATCTTCGCTACTTGGCACTCCCCCGCCCGAACTTTCTACGACCGGATGTTTTCACAGAAGAACCCAATAAACATGGACGCAACTTCGTCTTGTTCTATGAAGGCGCTCCATACTATGTCCAGCCAACGATCTGGAACCGGTGGGGCCCTATAGCCTGGTTGAAGTGGACCCTTGGACAACCCTTGCCTGGTGATGATGGGGATAAATATTATCCCCAGGGATACTACACAGCTGATCTTGGACCTAAATATTTTGAGGGGAAAGGCCGCAAGGAGGTAGAGATGATCAAGGAGGACATCAGAGCGCAGAGAGTGGGCCGATGTCCCTTTCCTTGACTTAATGAGGACGATGATTTTGGCATCTGAATGCAAGGGATTTTTATTGCTTAAGTGTTAAATGGTAGATTTCCATTAACGATCGTATATGAGGAATTAGCTGTCGTATCAGTATCTTTGAGAAACATCACAAGGCATCTAGTAAGTAATTTAACAGTATAATGACATGGTCGGACGGCATTTGCACGTAGGGTATCAATCACAAGTATTGGGGAGACAGTTCTGGTCAGTATGGATACCGAGACAGTCAGATCAACAACTCATCTGTGGTGGCAGGGCTTCAAGCCAGGAAAGCAAAGCGAGATAGCAAGAAGGAAGGGAAAGTTCCAGGACGGAAAGCCAATAAAAAGCCAATAGGTATCCGAAAGAAAGATGAGCCAAAACGCAATGCGTACAAAACACGATGTTTAAATCAATAGAATATAGATCCAGACTCGAAAACAGACATTTATAGTAATGGGGTATTTTGCAGGAGAAAGAAAAGAAAACTGTATGATAAAAGAATGCGAATATTAATCCGTCCCACCAGGAGACGAGGGTAGAGGAAAGGAAGCTGCCTCAGTGAATTCACTGTCATCGAATGATATACTGGGCGAGGGCATGAAAGAGCTATAGTCTGTAGATGGACTGAGAAGGCCCCGTCTATTTTCGCCCATATCATCAAGCTCTTCGGGGCATAAGACACGTCCACCCAATTCGATATCTTGAACATGAACGTTATACTCGAGGGCTTTGCGACCGGCTTTGATAAGCTCTTCTGTCCTAATGAGGCACTTTTTGAGACTTTGGTTCATCTTCTGGCTTTCCACGAGAAGGTTTTGATGGTTGGCAAGATCAATCATGAAGCGTTTTTCATCATGAGCCCGATGTTTGGCATCATGCTCAGCAAGAGTATCAGGGCTGAGAACACCTTCTGGGACGGAATCCTCATCATTGAAATCGGACATATCATCAGATGGTGCAGAGGAATGGTCACTGGCACTGGCATCCTCCTCCGCTTCGCTTGTTATGGACAAGGCGGTGCCAGAAAATGAGCGAGTTGAAGGAGCCATGGAAAGTCGACCAGAGCGGCTCAGCCGTCGAAACCGGCGCAACTCCGCGTTTTGTTTGCGCATTTCTCGCTCCAGGGTTCGATTGATGGCAAGCAGCGAAGAGTTGCTGATCTCCAAGTCTAGAATTTTTCGTTCTGTCCTAGCATTCAGGGCCCCATCTCCACTATCAGATTTACCTGGGCTCATAGGTATCTGTTGATGGGTGTCTGTAGAGACAGAAGAGCCGTTGCTGAATACACGGGGTCGTAGATTCGGGACTTGATCAGTGAGTATAGGCATAAGAGCGGGAGCATCAGTGCGAGTGTTATTTGGAATTATAACTGGACTGGCACGAAGAGCATCTCGTGGGTGTATCGATTGATTATTGGAATCGACGCTGGACGACTTTCGATGTTTTCCAATGGTAAGCAGTGGTGGTCTTTCTGATATGGTACTTGGAGGCGACCCGTAGCGATGAAGTACATTTTCGATGCCTTTTTCTGAACTCGGACCCTGGGTGGAATGGGATTCTAGGATCGGAGGAGCGGTTGCGTCTGATACTCGTGGGGATTTCAAGCGCTGGGATGGTAAAGTACCGGGTCGGGTGGTGGGTGCAGCGCGAGGGAGCGTTCCCGCTCGACGTGCTGGAGCAGCGGAGATCTGAGATTCGTCTGTGGAAGAGTATCTTTCTTGATCTCCATTTGCATACAGGAAGCTCGAGGCCGGGGACATCCTCCCCTGCTTCGGTCGGGGAAGTTCGGCATCAGAAGAATTGGATGATCGTGCATCTGATGCATGAAAGAACATAGGAGAACTCGTACCCGCTTCAGTGAAGGAGTTGGGACGAGAAACCTGAGGTCCATCGGACCCGAGTGTCTTTGCTCTCAGGCTCCGGGGTTGTTCCGGCTTCACCCCTCGAGCCGGGCTGCGCTCCGTTCGCCGTGCGGCGTTCAGCCCTGAGACCAACGTTCTGCTGTATGTATGGAGCTTGCGGCGAGGGGACAGGAGTATTTGAAGGGGAAGAGAAGCCGACATCGCGGCGAGTGCTGCGAGAGCCTGAACGTGGTGTGACGTTGGCACTTAAGAAGCTCGGAGTCACGGCAGGGACGGGAGGGACGTCCTCCTTGGAGGGAGTGGAATAGGGATGAGTCTGGTCGGGATGGGCGAGTCGACGAGCAACAGGATTACCCGGACTGGGGCTTGCAAGCTTCGGTGTTAAAGGAGCTTTGCTTGAACGGTGGAAAGCTGCACTGAGCGTGGGTGTAAACGGTTTGGCGGGATAGCCATTGTTTTGTTTATCGGAGGTCATAGTTGCGGCGAGGGTGCAAGAGATAGCATTGCGACCCCGGGCAATTCAAGCATGATTGGTACCAACCAAGAATGGGTAGCCCTTAGAGTCGTCAAATCTCGACCAAAATCCAGTGGCCTGATTTAGAGGATATTTGTGGGAGTATTTGAAGACGGTGGAGATGGTGGGAGCATGATTGAAACGCTTAACTAGAGGCACAACATTGGCGCCCAAATGGGTTTAGGGCGGGTCTTCACCGCATCAAGGATTCCACCTTGCCGCGAGCTTACCAGCTGTACGGAGTAGAAATAATTGAACTAGTAACTATAAGATCGATAGATTGATAAAAGATGGATCATGAAAATATTCAAAATTTCATCGATTTAATCTGGGGAAAGCTACAGATACATACTTCGTAGATGTCGACCTTTTACCCCTGTCCATTTTAGGTATCTTTTAGGCCAAATTCAGGCACCAACTCTTACCGCTTTCCCCACTTGCTGTTCACCCCGCTCTCACCGCCTTTATGTAAGCTTAAGTAGTTCCAAGGTTCCGTTGTTTGGTCTCTTCCAGGTTGATCTCCACTCATATACATTATGGAGTCTCGACTCTCGACACATATGAAAAGCGGTCTCGAATTTCCTGAGACTTGAATAAATGTCTCATTGTACGTGTGCGTTAAAAATGTGCACATACCCTCGATGCTTTAGGGTAAAAAGAAGTCACTCACAAGTTGTGGCGCCCAACTTTTAAGGCGAAAGGAGGCAAGGAGTATGTATTACGCAAATGCCGATCTTGGATTATATGGATATTTCATCTAGAGACCCATAGAGCATTTGAAAACCAATCACTTCATGTCCACAAGGAGAACAGAGATACTGAATGCTACTATGGGCTGGCAGAAATAATTGATACATCTGAATGTGCAAGAGGCGGTCTAGGTTGTGACTGCCCCAAAAGTACCTCCAGGAGTGGCAGTGAGTGAATGATTCAAATGTTAGTAGTCGACACTTCCAACATTTGAAGCATCACAGTGGGCCGGCTGGCATCATCCTGCATTGATAGTAGATATATGTATCTCGCGGGTGTACCTGCATCACTTTCAATCAGTTTGAAACGACCATCTTCTAGAAGATCACGCTCCATCCTCAATGCAGCCATTCCAGAGCCTGTGACTCCTCAGAACCCCAACCTTGGTATTATTTGATATTCAATCTCCTGCTATATACATTTCGACGCCAAAATGCAAGTACGGATGCACTACGATGACGTGGCATGGGAGATAAGTGATAGAATCGCTGATACCTGGGTGAAACATCTTTTCAATCAAGATACCGCCAGGGCTATTGGAAGTTTTCTTCTCAAGCTATATGGTGCTCATGATGCCATGAAATTCAGCCTGTTGCAGACAGGCGCTTTCAACACTGCTCTACAGATGAATTTTTATAAATCTCGCACCGCTATTATACGATTCGCGATACCTGGCGCCAGCATGTTTCCAGAAGAAATTTTATAAATCTCGCACCGCTATTATACGATTCGCGATACCTGGCGCCAGCATGTTTCCAGAAGAAAAGCTCCGAAATGAGGTCGCCACTATACGATTCATCGGAGATCAAAGCACAATTCCTGTTCCCATGATCATCCACTCGGGAGGGAAAAGAGAGGGCCCCTTGGAATTGGCGCCTTTTCTTATTATGGAGTATATCGACCACCATGCAAATATGATAGATGTACTAAAGACACATGGGCGCCCATTGGATGAGCGAGTGTCGATCAATCAAGAGATAAACCAGACCGACTTAGAGACCCTTTATAGAGGCATGGCGAACGTCATTCTTTCTATGTCCAACCTATCTCAACCCAAGATAGGCTCCCTCTGCCAGATTGACGATTTTACCTGGGAAGTGGCCAGTAAACCTCTATCTCTTCATATGAACGAACTTGTTCGACTAGGGACTCTGCCTCAGTCGAAGTTACCGACCACTACATTTGACACAGCATCGTCTTATTCCGAAGCCCTAGCTGAGCTGAACATTTCACACCTCATAAGCCAAAGGAACGACGCTATAGAGTCGGCCGATGACTTTCGACGCAAGTTTGTCGCAAGATTTCTCTTTCGGAGGCTTATTCGAGATGCGACCCTTAAAGCACAATGGATCCGCTCAGAGTCGGACCATGGTCCTTTTCCACTCTGGTGTGACGACTTTCGACCAGCAAATGTTTTGGTAGATGCTAACCTCAATATCACTGGGGTTGTTGACTGGGAATTTACATATACTGCACCGGTCGAATTCACCTATGCACCACCTTGGTGGCTTATTCTCGAACGGCCTGAATATTGGCGTGCAGGGTTTCATGACTGGGCTGCAGAGTATCAGAAAAAACTCGATATTTTTTTTCGGATGATGATAGATTGTGAGGAAGAGGCAATCCGTCAGGGGCAGTTAGCACCTGAAAGCCAGCGGCTATCTAATGCGATGCGACGAAGCTGGGAAAGTGGGGACTTCTGGATCATGTACGCTGTCAGAAACAATTTCGCTTTCGACTCCATATTTTGGACAAAGATCGATGCACGCTTTTTTGGAAAAATGTCTGATGGCATTAATATTTGCGACATCTGGAAAGAGATTCATGGAAAAGCATGCGAATATGAAGCTTAAAGAGATGGAAGCGGGTCAAGTTCTGGCGTGGAATCCGGATGAGAACACCCTAGAGTACATGAGATCTCTGGCGGATATGGAGGACAAATCACTTTCTTAGATCACCGTGACTGCCTAGAGGTCAAAGATCCTTGAGTCGCTTTTCAAATGTTTTCTTTGGGCTCTCTTTTTCAAGTTTCAGTTGAAGTAGAAGCGTTCGAACCAGCCATTTTTCACTCTTTGTAATCATGAAGATCAGTGGAAGTACTCGCGCGTTAATGGTAGCTTCTATCTTATTGTGAAGTCCGCTCTGTATCTCTAACTTCAAGTTAGGTAGGTACTAAACTAGGTAGCAACGTGTGGCGGAAGCACCAATGTAGATCCATGGTATATTCAAGGTCAATTATATGTGCTATGTCATTGAAAAAATAGTCGCTTTTGCCTTGGATCAGAGGAGGACTGAGAAATTGGTTTACGTTTCCGGCTAGGCGCAGATGAGCTTTGCTCTGAGGGATCCGAGGTATCTTGCACAGCCTGAAGAATTGTTTGTCGAGAAAGACAGAAATCCACATGGTCGTTGAATATGCGGTCATCGGCCGCTTGAGCTCGGCCACATATGGGACAATCCCATTGTGGTGCTGAAGAGGGATTGATTGGTTTGGCCGTAGGAGGACAGTCTGGAATATTGGCTGCTTCCTGACTGAGCTGCTCAAGATCATTCATCTCATCTTGAATTTCTTGGCGAGCAGCAGTCTCGAATGCTTCCTCAGCACTGATTTCATGTTCCGTGATGTTGCCATCGGGGTTTTCTATCAAGGCTGGTCTGCTTGGTGCTGCTGCTACGCCAAAGAAGTTGATGCCCGGTTTCTTAGTACTGACTAGATTTGTACACCGTAGACCAAGTAGCCGGAGTTTCATCCCGGG
Source organism: Penicillium malachiteum (assembly GCF_028827825.1). Taxonomy (NCBI): domain Eukaryota; kingdom Fungi; phylum Ascomycota; class Eurotiomycetes; order Eurotiales; family Aspergillaceae; genus Penicillium; species Penicillium malachiteum. The sequence continues at coordinate 6,396,173 of NW_026643095.1, forward strand.
AATATCCTTCTCCAATTTTACGAGCATGGGCAGCGCAAATGCATACAGGTCTTTTGCCTGGGAGATAGCCCGAGGTGGAGCTGTTTGGCGAGTTAGAACTTCAAAAGTGTGTAGTTTCACTTTAAGAACAAGTGTGCGGCCCTTGAACTGCGTTCGCGCCAAATCCTTTTCAAGTTCTTGTGCCACCCAGTTGAGCTTGGCTCGAATCTCCTCTTTGTCGCCAATTTCATGAAATGTAGTCTCCGTCCCAACACTCTTCCGTTCATAAGTCTCAACCGGTTCGATTTTCGTACGACCGAGACCAAGATAGCACTGGGCCAAGAACTGAAAGGCCTTTTCGCCAAAAAGTTTTGTCAAAAGCGCTCTGTGTGGGTATATGTCACCACACGTTTCAACGCCAATTGAGCTAAGTTCTCGTTCAAAAACTCGACCCACACCATTCACTTTGCGAACTGGTAAGTTCCGCATGAAGTCCATGATTGCACCTCGTTCATTCGCGACACGAAACTGACCATTTGGTTTATTTTGATTAGAGGAAATCTTGGCGATTTTTGCATTGGCGGCGATGCCCGCTGACACAGAAACTTTGGTGGATTCCAGAATCTCGGCGCGCATTTGCTGGACAACTTCCTCCGGGGTCATGTTATTTTCAACGCAATACGGAGTAATGTTGAGGTAGGCTTCATCGATACTGGCACTTTCAAAGAGGGGATCATACTGCGCCATGATCGCTCGGATCTCCTTGGCCTTTGCCGTATATTTTTCATAGTTCTGAGGAAGCAGAACGAGCTGTGGACATAGCTTCTTTGCAACAAAGGATGCCATTCCACTGCGCACGCCGAACTTTCGCGCCAAGTAGTTGCAAGTAGTCAGCACACCTTTACCAACAGCCATAGGAACTGATTTCAACTCCGGGCGATCCAACTCCTCTACGGCCGCAAAAAAGGCGTCACAGTCGACATGAATCACATATTGGGACAGATCCCGGGTCGATTCTAATTCAGCAAGGTATTCATCTGCTCGGCGGAGCTCATGACTGAGATCCAATCTTTCTAGCCGAGCCTTTTCCTTCCGGATGCGTTCGATCTTGACCGTCAGGTTCCGATCTCTCTCTTGCTCATGATTGAAAAATTTGGAGCCTTTTGATGCTTCGTAGATAATTTCAGACACCTATTGTACGACCTTTTTAGTGATTTTTAGAACTCAGGTCAATTCAGATAGCCACTCACCTTCTGCTGATCAACGGCATCTTGGCCCGCTTTGGTTAAAGAGGGTCCGAGGAGTTGATATTTTAGAGTGTCGCTATTCTCCTCTTCTGCAGGCTGGGATTTCTTTTCATCACTCGGTCCACTGGGGGACACCATGATTACCTGTCGCCATAGATTCCTGGATTTAACAGAAATATGAGTCAAGGAAGAATTAGAAAATACATTAGAGTAGGCAGCAACGGCGCAAGTGACGCCAGATCACGTGCTCACGCGTTTCGCTTTCACGTGTGGTTCGTTGTCCAACGAAGAACTTCATTCATGGGTTCTTGTTTCTACAACGCTCCCGATGTGGATTTTAGAGTCAACAGGTGACTTCCTGGGTGGTATGTATTACCATGCGGCTTTGGTTCAAGCTTGTGGTCTAACTAATTGTTCGATTAGGGAAGCGTGTGTGGTTGCGACCGGGGAAGAAGTATCTACTGGGACGCCCCGAGAAGAATATCAATAGCGGTCGTATGTGATCATCCCAATAGGAATTACTATCTCAACTAACATTTGGTTCCTTTCATTTCTAGTGCACCGGGCCATCCCAAGCAACGTTGGCAATGGAGCTTCGGTATCCCGCAAGCACCTGACTATCGAGGTGTCCAGTGTTACCCCGCGTGATGGAGTATGGCTACCAGACACGTCTTGAGGGAGCCTCCGGCTAACAAGTAATCAGACCCATGTACGCGCAAGAACGAAAGTCACGGTCACCGATTTGAACTCGAAGAAAGGAACGACTGTCGATGGTGAACAAATTAGAGGGCAAGAACGAGTATTGAGTGAGGACGAAACAAACATCCAGCTGGGTCGCTCTGCCTCTCTGCGGTCCGTATCCTACCTGTACCAATCCGACTACTCGTCTAATACGATGCCTCGATAGGTTAAAATGGGAACCAGTCGTACTGAGCTTCTCTTTCTCTTCAAAGGAGTTGAGATCGGATGACCCGCTAGCCAAAGTTCGCTCCAAATTGGAGGACCTGGATATTAAGACCATTATACCATATCTAGTGGATCAAACCACTCATGTGGTCCAGAACAAACGCAATACAGCTAAGGGACTTCAGGCGTTGATAAATGGCAAACCTATCGTCAGCAACGCCTACATAGATGCTCTGGTTTATGCTACGACTCCTACCGAGTTTGAAAACGACGAGGCGCTGTCTCCGCTAGAGACAGATTTCGACGCTGCGTGGCCTAATCCCACCGAATACCTTCCTCCAGCTGGCAAAGAGCCAGTTGATCGCCCAGCATCCGTTTTTGGTCCAGATCCAGCGCGGTTTCACATTTTTGAAGGTTATACCTTCGTCTTCGGAGAGCCTTCACAATTCGAGAATCTACAGGCGGCGATAAACAATGGACAAGGAAAAGCCCTTCTATACCCAGTCAAAGCTGGGGCTACCACGGCGGAAGAAATTGTACAATTCATGAGAGAAGCGGGAGGTCAAAAGGGAACCAGGGCAAGACATGAGGAACTTGGCAAGGTTGTACTCGTGCGGTTCCGATTAAACGGCGAGAATGAGCAGTGGTCAATCGAAATAAGCAATCAAGTTGCTTGGATTACCGATCGGCGCGTGATTGAGCAGAGCGAGTTTCTAGGCGCCATTCTCGGCAGTGATGCCTCTCCACTTTGTCGCTCTCTGCCTAGCGAGGAAAGATCTAGCCAGACTTTGGTCGCCGCGACGCCAGGGCCTTCACAAGAGCAGGTTGATGTTGAGGATCACTCTGGCCCATCCCAGTCACAACCTTCTCCCGTACAAGAACAGCAAGTTTCAACTTCGAAAACAAAAACTACAAGGCTGCGCAAATTTGTCAGTAAGATGAAAACATTTGATGATGGATTTGACATGGAGTCTATTCCGGTCTACTCTGCTGAGGAGGAAACAAGCAATGATACCCAACAACCGGGCACACAATCAGTGGATGATGTTCGCCAGCCTTCTCAAACCACTCAGCCCTTGGATGAGTTGGAAGATGCAGATGATGATATTGTCCAAAGTCTTCTGCCTGGAGCAAAAGCCATGAAACGACGCCGAGAAGAAATTGATCAAGGCCGCAAGGGAAGCCATGCTTCGCACACAGAAGCCACTGTTGTTCCAAAAGCGAAACGTGCTAAGCTCAATATCATGGAAGCGGCACGAAAGCATCGCGAGGAAGAAGAACAGCAAAGAAAGGCAGAGGATGAGGCTTTCCCCTCTCAGGATGTGAATGTTGAAGAATTGAAAAATCTAGCTATCGTTGAGGAGATGGAGATGCCCGTTCGGGAAAGGCCAGCCAGAGAAGAAGATGAATCTTCTGATCGATGGGATGATCGATGGAATGGCCGCAAGAATTTTAAAAAGTTTCGTCGGAAGGGAGAGCCGCTTCACGCACGTCAGCGAATTCAAAGTGTCATCGTTCCCCTAGAAGAGGTGACAAGGAAGGACTTTGGCGTTGGCGAACACTACTGGGTCACCAGCCGCAAATCGCCCGTCGGGGATGTTGTGTTGGTAGATGAACAGGAGAATGAGACCACAGTCGCTCGAGCTCATGACGATGATGCAGTCATTCAAGTAGGATCACAGCCATCACTGGATCTGTCAGCAAGCCCTGAACCCACTCCTGAACCCACTCCTGAACCACAACCCGTACCATCACGCAGTCGCACTCAGAAACGCCCACTTGAAGTCCGTGACTCTGATAGTGATGATGAAGAACTTCGATTCCGGTTCAGGCGCAAACGCTAATCTTGACTATTTACCTCTTCACGATAATTTTGTATATTACCATTCAGCGAGACTACATTTACTGCATCGATACCCCTTCCTGAGCACTGGTGTTTTTCTTTTTCTTTCTTCCGATTTTTAATAGTATTAGGCATTATTGAAGTGAAGCTGGGGTTCAAGCCAGCTCATCACTGTAGACAGCGCCTAACCATACGCTCTCATTGGCGGCGTACAAGCGGTGGAGCCACCCTTGCACATAACGAAAGCCCTGAAGTCGGTGAGTTGAATCTTCCATTATTCAATCACTTGCAAGAGCATAGCCTCCTCCTCATCAATCATCAATCATCAATCATCAATCATCAATCATCAATCATCAATCATCAATCATCAATCATCAATCATCAATCATCAATCATCAATCATCAATCATCAATCATCAATCATCAATCATCAATCATCAATCATCAATCATCAATCATCAATCATCAATCATCAATCATCCGACGTGCTTGTGTTCTAATCCATCTGATTCTCAACCTGAGAGATGCGGACTCGTATGTGCTTCGATGACGTTGCGTGGGAGCGGAGTGAGGCCATCCAAGAGGCTTGGATACACACATTGTTCAAGAAAGAGACTTTGATGGATATAGGTAGATTCATCCTGAAACACAGAAGCGGGAAGGCAATTGAGCTCTGTGATCCAAAGGCCGGGGGCTTCAATATGTCCTTTAGAATGAAGTATGAGGACGGTGGCTCTGCAATGATTCGATTTCCCAACCCCGGCACAACAATGTTTCCGGAAGAGAAGGTGCGCCGAGAGGTTGATATAATGAGGTACCTTTACCAGCATACGACGATTCCTATGCCTTTTATTTTGCATTGGGGTACCAACGAAGAAACTCCTCTCGCGCTTGGTCCATTTATCATCATGGAATACATTGACCATGCAATGGATCTTGGAGATGCCCTCAATACCCCTGAATTGACGATTAAACATCGTCTGATCCTTGACCCAAACATTGATGGTCCCAGGCTTGAGCTACTATACAGGCAGTTTGCGGGTATTTTGATTCAGTTATCTAAACTACAGCTGCCTATGATAGGATCATTAGTTCAGATTGACGATTTTACCTGGGATGTGGGTCAAAGGCCACTATCCTACAATTCAAATAAGCTCGTCCGTCTCGGAACTCTCCCACGCTCAGAGCTGCCAGAGATGAATGAAACTTTTCAATCGGCGTCATCCTACTTCAGTAGACTGGCGGATCTTCATATCGACCACCTTATACACCAACGGAACGATGCTGTCGATTCTGCGGATGATCGTCGACGAAGATATGTTGCAAGATTGATGTTTCGCAAGCTGGCTAGAGAGGGCCGATTTACGAGTTCTTGTACAGATCTTGGACCGTTCAATATCTGCTGTGACGATCTTCGACCCTCTAACATCTTGATCAACGATGATCTACAAATTGTCGGGGTAGTGGACTGGGAATTCACTTATGCTGCTCCAGTGGAATTCTCTCACGCCCCACCATGGTGGCTCCTTCTTGAACAACTAGAATACTGGCCCGATGGGATAGTAGCGTGGACCGAGGTTTATGAGTTACATCTAAAGACATTCTTGAGCGTGTTGCGCGAACAAGAGAGCGTGGCCATCGACCGCGGTATACTGAAAGATGAGCAAAGACTTTCTGGGCCAATGCAACAGAGCTGGGAAAGCGGTGATTTTCTGGTCGTCTACGCGGCAAGAAAAAGCTTCGCGTTTGATGCTGTGTTCTGGAAAAAGATTGATGGCCGGTTTTTTGGACCCGGAACGAGCTCTGAAGATGACCGTTGGAAAGAACGGTTAGATATTTTGACGGATGATAAAAAGCAAACATGGAAAAGATAGTTGAAAGGAAGATGGAAGAGATGAGAACGAGGGTCTTGGCCTGGGAGCCTGATGAGATGGATCTTAAGAACGTGAGCTAGTCACAGCACTAGACTGAAGTACCTACAAAGTACAAAATACATGTACGCTGGCACGAAAGGGCACACGGTTTTGTAGTGGTCGCGCGTTCATGCAGCCACACGTATTCCAGTGCTTTATTTCGCGACTATGGAGTAACTCCGTATATTTCCCTCTACTCCTCCGTATGCAGGTTCCAATGCAATGTAGTGACAGATTTGACACCCCAAAATTACGACAAACATGTAAATTGCAATGCAATAAATTCCCAACTAACTGGGACTTATTGTGTTAGGCATTCCAGGCCTTCGTGAAATATCAGGTGATAATGCAAGGAGAAATTGGATCTATCAAGCGGGGGGAGTCTCAGCCCCCAAACAAATTGTCTTTCACCATCTTCCCGGAATTCCAACTCCATGGTTGTGGTATCGATCTCCAGAAACCATAATTCTTCATGGCTCGACTCCCTGACTTAGTCGAAGACTCGAAGCTCGGGGCAAATATTCTCCCTCATTTCAATGTGACGATCCATACATATCGTGAATCCGATCCAGATTCACGCCGTCGTCTGGTATCCAGGTCAGAGCATTGGCAACGACAGAAAAAAATTGGCGCTGGAAGCTATGCCAGTGTGTGGTTAGAGAAGTGTGTCGAGGGTGGACGCCACGGTGCTAGCACTTTGCGAGCCGTGAAACAGATTGATCTCAGTAGGAGTGGGCAAAAGCCAGGTTTTTATCATCGTGAGCTTGAAGCAATCGCGAAGTTCTCACATTCCAGGGTGTGTTGGTGAGTCTGCTTGCAGTGATAAATGTTCTAGCATAACTGACTGAAAAAGTACGAGCGATGCTTTGTGAAATCCTTCGGGTGGTATGAAAGCCTAGACAACCTGTATATTGCCATGGAATATCTCGAGATTGGCGATTTATACGACTATATGAATCGGCGTTCGCCATTATCGGAAACTGAAGCCCGACAGATCACCTATCAGATTCTCGAGGGTCTAGGGATGATGCATGAAAATGCCTTCACTCATCGTGATCTGAAACCCAATGTAGGTCTGATCTCCTCGAATCATTTTCAATCTACAGAGACGCATTCTCACATATCACTATAGAACATTCTCATTAAATCGCATCCGCCAAATGAGTGGTGGGTCAAAATCGCTGATTTCGGCATCAGTAAAAGGATTGGTGAAGATCTTGGAACCGCATCGTCAACACTCCGAGGCACGCCAGGGTATATGGCGCCCGAGCTATATGGCTTCATAGAACGTGGCAGCCCATATGCGGTCGATATATGGAGTCTGGGTGAAATCACCTTCGATATTCTCACGAAAACCGCAACTTTTGAGTCACTGGGTCAATTGTTTAGTTATGTCGATAACAGCACCTCATTCCCGACACACTTACTGAAGAAATCATCAGTCAGTCAAGATGGCATTGACTTCATTTTGGCTCTCATGCAACCTGATCCTTCCTCGCGGCCCACGGCCCATGAGGCGATTTCACTTCGTTGGATCAAAAATTTGCTCCATCCTCAAGATTGTTCGGAAATGACTCAAAATATGGAAGGAGACGAGATAATATCCTTATCCTCGGCTAATATGTCAATTCAAGGCCGTGGAATTCAAGATTCGATCTCAAATTTTCTATGGATGAACAAGGCAGCAAAGCAGGATATCCCCCCTGCACTTTCGGCGTTCTACGATCTAGTTTGTGTAAAACAAGATTCTCGATTTGGAGATGCTGTCATCATCGGCTCACTAGGAAGCAAGATTGATCTATACCAAACTCTGCAGGACAACTATCGCCAGGTGAATTCAGCCGCATTTTCCCCGGACCGTCGATATGTGGCAACTGCATCCGATGATAGTACTGTTATAATCTGGGATATATCAAGAGGCGTTGAAATAAGATCCGTACGAGAACATACGGATCCTGTTAATAATGTAATCTTCAACCCAAAGACGGGGCTACTGGTGTGTGCTACCGTTTCTGGTGTGGAGCTCTGGGGTCCTCCCTCAGGATTGAAGTTGAGCGTGCTCCAACCCCCTCTTCTACACGTACAGAACATCATCATTTCCCCAGATGGTAGATACATCGCATTCTCCACGAACAAGGCCACAGTTGGGATTCGAGGCCTTGACACAGACACAAATATCACGCTTCCAATCAAATGCAGGACGATGATGTTTACCCCCGATAACGAAGGACTCATGATTGCCGCCGACGAAATTTTCTTTTGGGAACTGAAGAGTGGAAATGTGTTCGAGGTCACGACCACTCGTGGCTGGCATCACAAGTTACTTTCATTCTCACCTAATGCCAGACTTCTCGCCTCAGTGTCCTCCTTTGGTTCTTCAACTGAAGGTGAATACATCGCTCTTTGGGACACTACAACAGGTGAACAATTGTTTCGAATACGCAATCTTTGTCCGGATCGAGTCAACTCCATGATTTTCTCACCCAACGGGAAACTGTTGGTGACTGGAGAAATTGGAGGAATCCATTTCTGGGATATTGCAACCGGAGAGGAATTGCACAGGATTGAGGATGACCCCCTCTGTGAGATCAAGAATCTTTCATTTTCTGTGGATGGAACGATGCTACTGTCTTGTATTCGAGCTGGACCGGCATCAACCCCTGGTCCGGCACATGTTCGCTATGAGACGGTGAAAATCTGGAAAGGTATCATGGTTGATTCTGAATCTGCCTGAAAACTGGTTCCAGGATTCTATTTTGGAGAGTTGGGGTCTTTCCTTGGTCTTTGTATCAGAATGCATGGTATCTTTTGATCACAATTCTCACATGCGGACTTATTTCCGTCATTTGTATCATGAAAATTTCTAATTTTGGTGTATGAAATATTTCAGATGTCAGTGGACGCCCCGATGCCAGTGCTTTGTGCTTCGTAGAGCTACCTTTTACCGGCCCATACAGATATCATGTAGTAGTCAAACGGTGGCATTGTTATAGGAAACTGAATGCTCACTTCCAGGGGTACTGAGCAATCTTGCCATATTCAAGTGGCTGGCCTCCAGGGCTGCTAGTGAGCTTTTAATTTTCTATAAGCTTCAAATCTGCGGGGAGAAGTTGAATACAAGAATTTTGGAAGGTCTTCATGCATTCATAGTATCAATTGACTGCAACATTTTAACTGATTGATTGTATACACGCCTTCTATGATGGATATTAAGCTTCAAAAATAATATACAGAACCCAAGATTGTGCGATTCGACTTGTTCTCAGTCCAGGCAACAGAAATGAGAACTGACTTGATCTCAAGGTTCAACTAATCCTTCTTGTCTCGAGGGACAATATCCTCTGCTCCACCTGCGTCACAAACAATAATACCCAGAATCCAGATGTTGACGGCGAAGAAGAATAGTGAGGCAAGGAAAAGTCCAGGGACAAAGGATGAAAGACCCAGGAATTCCAGGTTGTAGCCTTGTTGGAGCCAAAGAGCCTAATACAGAGTCAGTCAGTCAATTTTGACAAAACTAATCCAAGTTCAGATTAACATACCTGACCAATGACCCATAAAACAGCCGCCGAAATACCGAGCCTAGGCCTACGTACGAGGCTGGAAGTGGGAAGGTAGAAGGGTAGTAGAATGAGATACCATATGAAGTACTTGAATGGGGTTAGCTTTTTCCATGGCATAATACAAAGGGAATGTACGGAAAACGAACCTGGCTGGTGCACACTTTATTAAATGTGACGAAAGCAAATGTTTGGGCCAGCATGGCGGTTGCTAGGCTCTTTTTAGCCAGCACCAACGGGAGAGCGACCACTGCAAGTACCAGCTGAGGAATGAAAGCGAGAGCTTCGAAGTGCGATGTGGTATTTCCCGCTGAAGTCAGATAAAGTAGAGTGGCATATGGCGAGAAGTTGTGTCGGTGGTCAATGCGAGTGAGATGGTGGAAAAATGTGTGGTGGAGAAATGGCAAACCATATTGGAGATACATGACAAGGTTCAAAGTAGCGAAGGTGATAAGAGCCGTCAGTGTCAACTTCACACGAGATGGCGTGATAAATCGAATAGCCCGTGATATGATACTGAGGTCGTTCGTCGGGGCAGCACCATCGCATTCTGCATCCCACCACCATAGAATGGATGCACCATAAATGAAAGGATAGATTTTGAAGTGCACCGCTAGTCCAAGGATCAATCCTGCAAGAATAGCCCGTCTTGTCAAGGTAGCCCAAAGCAACCCTGCAACCAACACGCCAAGTAGCCCCTCGGAACTGCCGCGGGTACTAATGTTGGCGACCATGGGATTCCACAGCCAGACGGCAGCAACGTAGCGTAGTGCTCTTTCAGGTGAAAATCGATAGCATCGGGTCAAGAGCTGCACGACCAGCCAGCCAGCCAAAACATCAGCCAAGGCAAAGAGCACCTTGCCAAAGGCGAAAGTTAATGTTGACCAAGGAGCCGGGCCTTCCCATGCGGTCGGTAGGAGCATCCATGCTAAGAGTGGCGTATAACGATATGTGTCTCGAGCATATGGTGTTTGGCCCTTGGAGACATATCGCGCAGCATCCGTAAAGACCATGTAGTCAATATCGGTGTACTTCACAGCCGAATTAGCATCTTGCCAGCCGCCGTAAATCAGCAGAACTAGACGGAGAGCCGTGGCACCAACGAACACCCTGGCGGGAGAATGAAAAATGCCCATCTTCTACCTGGGCAACATTCACTGATAACACTTGAGGTCACTTTCGAGGGGTCAATCCCCTTTCCAGCGACAGGTCGTGATTGACGAACTCCAGTCGAATCCCAATTGGAATATTTTTCCCAATCGATGAGCACCAGTATCCAAACTTTCGAGCCGAGGAGCAAACCTATTTTGATTGGCTTATCATTTCATCGAGTGTGGTCAAGTGCTGTTTATTGAGATTGAATCTCGCATCCATCCATCCATGCCCAGGTGGATGTCAGCGCGATGATGAGTCAGCGGTTTCTGAGTCAGCGGTTTCTGATCTGCACCCACCTGGCAGGTGGGCAGGGGAGTTATGGAATTGCCCAGGACTATAAGTGAAAAAAAAATTCCATCAATATATGATAGCTCCGTTGGCCTAATTGGCTTAAGGCGTGTGGCTTTTATGCTCAAGGTTCTGGAATTCCTAGGCCGAGCGACTAGGCCGAGTGAAAACCTCCAATCTCACATCTTTTTCTTTTTCATCTTCGTTTTCGGTAATGTTTTTTTGAATCTCCAGGGCTTACAAGGTTCTACTTTAAATATTACCTACTAGGCTAGTCTACAGATTCCTTGGAAGAATGTATCACACTTGTCCAGAAGTCTTCGAGGCAGAAAAATATTCTGACTATCAAGTGCCAGTTATCACTACTGGTATTTACAATTTTCAATTTCGCATGAGCCAGGTACAATTGGGTCATGGATTCCGTAGTAGTTACATTAGAAGGAGAAGTTCAAGTTGCGTATATTGCTTCAAATGTTTGATCCATCCGAGCCTTCAAATATTGCAGATACTACCGAGGTCACGTCTAGTACATATACTTCCAAGGTTGGTCGATGTATAAAGGTGTGCATAATCACAACAGCTTTCAAGCAGAAAGGTGAGCAGAGCAGAGCTTCCAGATGTCCCTACAGACTAACGCTCAATAGTATAAAGGCTGATTGGCAAAATAAGAATCAGGGAAAGACTCAAAATATGGGTCGGTCCCAAACTTGGGGCCCTTTTCATGGTCGGGCGTCAAAACGGCCATCGCATCATTACGATGATCAAGATCCATACCAGGCCAAAGGTTGTTATCGCTCCAACTCAAATACTCCCAGAGAAATTGTCCCGAGTCATCCATCAAAGGAGCTGAGACAGATGTAGGGATGCCATTCTCTCCCATCGACATCCCCATGCGACCAGGCTCCGGAGGCGAAAATAGCGAGCTAAGATCCCGGCCAGCGGAATATAGATTCGATAAAGCAGGCCCTGCGGTTGTCGATGTAATCATATCTTCACCTCGCTTGCTTGCCTCGTAGATTCGAGACATGGTCTCCAGTGAGCGCTGCGCTGTATGGCCAATAGATGACATCCTGGCTAAGGTTGCCATGGCGATCTCAACTTGAGCTTGACATGACTCGATCGAGGCCCGCGGATCATCAGCTGTGGGGTCATTGAGGAATAACCCAACAAGGGGTACTAGGGATGCCTGGAATGTCCACCACACCGCATTCCAGCCACAGAGCTGATTGAGCTGGGCTGTGGCAGCGATGTTTTGAATGGAAAGCTCAGCAACCTCGCGACACTTCTCAATCGCTGTTCGCTCCTCAACACGAAGTGCAATGTAAGGGACACGACGCATAGCGTAGCTCAGCAGTGTGGGACGGTATATCAGCATCCGTTGATTGTGGTATCGCCATCGCATGACAGTGCGAACAGTGCTGATAGACTCAGAGCATGGCTCATGATCCTTGAGAATCGGTGGAAGGTTTTCCCACCAATCTAGGAGCTGTGCATCTGCATGCGACATCTCTTGGTGCTTGACAAGAGGAGCAGCCGCCAGCGACTCCTGGACCTGTGTTGCAATTTTTGCAAAACGAATGTTTTCAACCAGTGGAAGGATGTCGAGGAAATTTTCCTATAGAATAATTAGCGACAAACATCAGTTGATGAAGATAAATACAGACCTTGTCTCGGTAATTCGGTGACTTGACAGTGATATACTGTCCAAAACGACCCATGCTAGGTCTGCCAAGTGTCATACCCGCCCATGTATCCATGACAAAGAGCGACCACCAGACTCGGCGTTTGAGATCCATTGATGCTAAATTCGCTGGATTGGCTACCTGGCGAGTATCTGAAAACTCCTTGTGTAGGCCCAGCGTGGCTGCCATGCGCAAGGCGGCACCGAGAAGAGAGTATGCCAGGTTCGGTTGGCTGATATAGTGGCAATACCACCCACCGATGAGGCCTAAGGCCTGAAGGGTTTCTAAATGAGAAGAACCAAGAGAACTCAAACTCAAGTGGCTCTTGCAACGCAAGAAGTATGTTTGGTGTGTGTTGTCATCGGGACCTGTGGCAGCTATACTACCAAGGGCGAGAACAATATTTAACAAAGCAAGCCAGTGCTCATCCTTGCGATGACCAGTCATATACGTCTCCCGGAAGATCTTCTCATCGACCATGGGAGCGAACGCTTGGAAGTAGGTGAAGTAGGCATCCAGCATCTGCATTTCAGTTGGTGGGATGGAAGGTTGAGGTGGAGTCACAGGTCGCTGAGGAGGCCAAGCATTCTGTGCATCGTAGTCAAGAGATATCTCTTCGCGTAAGTTGATTGGTGGAGTACGGGCAAAATAAGAGGCGCAGCCTGGATCAAGCCATAAGATGACCTTGAGGACAGCCTGGATAGATGAAACTCCCAGATATGATGAAGGCTGCCGAGAAGATAAGGAGAGGGCGTTGACATCGTCAGAGACACCCTCTACTAGATCTATGCCATGAACATGGCGAATATCGTCAAGCTCGACTGGCATGGTTTGGAGTGATTCAAGATTGTCATCTTCATTGGATAGCGGGGATACATGGGCTTCCATAGAGCCCGAGGTAGATGGTGAAGCGGCATGTGCATTGGTATGTGCCTGTATAGCCGACGGTGGCGCTGATATGAGCTCAAGTAATTTTTCTCGTGAAAGGTTGACCAGGGACTCAGGTGGTACGTTAGGAAACAGTCTTCCAAGGATGCCGCGATATTCATCCAAAGTTGTTGAAAGCTTTTCTACATGTCTATAAAATATTTTATTAGCTGCGTACTATGTTCTGTACAACGAAACTTGAATCTCACCTTCTAGATGGCCTGGGATCAGAGTAATGACATTGATCTGCCTTTTTATACCATCTGCATGCTTCGCACGGCTTTTCACCATCACATTTAATCTTGCGATGTCGACAAGATGTACATGCGCGCAAGGTCGTCACTCGACGGCTGACAGACTCACGTCGCTCATTGACAGGCCGTGTTTTGGCAGGGGTTGTGGTTGTCGGGTTCTCAAACCCCTCAAATGTATGAAACATGGTTGTGACACAGGAATGGCGAAATGAAGAATTGGAGATCACATAGTTCGAGATGTCGCAGGTTATTGCAAGGGCGACATTGGTGGGATAAAATCGTAGTCGTATGATTTTTCGGTATCACCAAGGCCGAAATAGGGGAACAGCAATTCAGTATAGAAAGACTGAAGTGTCTCGTTCAAAGTGCCGAGTGACTATGAAGTGGAAGAAGGGGCCATTTTGTGCTATGAACAGCTATTTTGATGACCACTGTGATGAGGGGGATGTAGCCAGGAGAAAATGTCAGGAGGGTCCACTGCAACCGAAGATCATGGCAAGCAGCAATTTAGCCCAATTGCCAAAGTGGCGTAAAGTAGACACTCTAGTGCCACTAATTTGGGCTTCTCCCCCGCATTTCAGGGAACAGACCGGGGTTCTCTATAGACTTCGGGGTTCCCGAGTGTAGCCTCGCTTACTAGGAATGTGGCTCTCTGAGCTTGAGTAACTTGGGATCAAAATCTGAAGTTGATATTGTTGGGATGGATAAATCGATAATGGAGACATCAGGCTACTTCTCAAGCTCAGAATCGGCCCCCAGACTTCCCAAAAATTCTGCTTACTATTCCCGAGTATCAACCTTGGAAGTCCAACCCGAGTGAGATCCGTATACACTCTGACGCACTTACTACAGACCAACGCCACACATAAAACAGACCAGGGTTCACAGGATTGGGGGATAATATGGGGAATCCATGCTCTGCCGGCTTTTCTCCACGCGCCGAAGCCCCTTCATCAATTTCTCCAGAGCCACCCACTCGGCTAGAAAGACGCTTCGAGCTGCACGAATTGAAACGGACCTTGCAGAGCATCGAATGATCGTCTGGGGAAATCGCATACCAAGACATGCTTAGGTCTGTGGGTTATTTTCTTTGTCTGCAATATCTCATTCCGTATGACCGTAATAAATTATCAGAGTATTCCTTGAGCTTACATACAACATTTGAACCCCCAAAATAATATGTCTTATTGGAGAGTGGTTCTACTTGAACCTTGTTCATCACAAAGTATAGTCTATACTAAGCACGGCGCTGTGTCCACACACTGGAAACTTGAAGGAGAGAATGAGGATGTATTGCATGCTGGAATGGAAACAACCACAGGGAAATTAAGTCGTGCGGGACTAGGACACAGACCCTCATTTATTGATCATGCGGGGCACTGTTGTGCCAGTGTATGGTCCAATCACTGCTCTGACCGAAAAAGCAAAGACCAACGTCGAGTCTTCAGGTCAGGTGCAATGCCTGCTTTGAGGGAAGGGTCCGAGGTGAAAGAGGCGGCAGTAAGTTTCAACATGCTAGTGCCGAGCTACATGAGGGGTCTGGAGATGAGCTCCGGGGTATGGCTTCGGCAGCCCAAGGATGTAGAAACACTCAAGTACATTCTTTTGGGGAGGCACTGCAGCGCCAAGGCTGAGTCTAGCGTCTCCTTTGGGAAGACAAGTAAATGACTCAGGGTCGATTCATTTCGGACTCCGGGAGACAGACGATCATTGGTTCGGTTAGAAGGACTGGTCCGCCCGGGTAGGCACGTTAGCGTAGAATCTTTGGGGTTCAAGTTGCCCAGGTGGTGATTTTCAGGGCATGTCAGATTTTTGGTTTCTGAATTGGTCGATGCGAACGCTCCCTTCCATCCTTGGTTTGGGTAAGGGGAAAAACAGAGTTGCCTAGCGTTGCCATGTGAATATAACAGCCTAAATAAGGAGGGTCTGTCCCCTCTTTAAGAGGAATCAGAGAATAATGCCCTGAGCTGCACGGTATTTGTTCCGTGTCAAAAGAGGCAAGGCGTCCATAGGTGTGATCCCATGTAGGTGAGTGGCACCATCCCGTCAACTGGTGTCACAGTTATTGCTCAGTTTCACCTGGCAAATTGCAGGGTCACTGATATTGGTGCCTGAGGATACTTTATTGCCTGATTGCCAAGGTTTCAGGATCACATGTCTCGGGAGCTCCGCGCCAAAACTGGAAGGAGCGTGGGGTAGTTCCTTATCGATAAGACCATCATCCATCTAAATAGCTATCCAAGGAGCTTGTTGTCTCCAAAATCAATATTCTTCAACTTCTTTCAATCGGACATCATGATACTAAACTCCCATGAATTGTCCACTGGATGGACCTTCCGAGATCGTGATGCAGAGGAGGAGGAGTGGATGCCCGTACCCAAGGTGCCTTCGGTCGTGCAACAAGATCTCCTAGCCAACAAAAAGTAATCACAATGATAAGATCCCCAAGGTGATAGAGCAATTGATTGCATTACTGACTTATGCAGATTGGAAGATCCCTTTCGAGGGTTCAATGAGCTTAAAGCACGCTGGGTGAATAAGAAATCTTGGATATACCGCAACACCTTTGAAAAGCCCGAGATCCCCGAAAATGCTCGCATTGAATTGGTCTTCGAGGGCCTTGATACATTTGCCACTGTGAAACTTAACAATCAAAACATCTTACAGTCCGACAACATGTTTTTAGGACACCGTGTGGACGTAACGAAAGCAATGGAGGCCGAGGGCGAGTACACACTGGAGATTGAGTTCGACTGTGCTAAGCTTAAAGCCCAGGAAATCAGGAGCCAACACCCTTCCCACAAATGGGTTGGTTTTAATGGAGACATGTCTCGTCTGGCTGCCCGAAAGGCTCAATACCACTGGGGTTGGGACTGGGGCCCAGTGCTGATGACCGCAGGCATCTGGCGCCCAGTGCGACTGGAAATCTACACAGCGCGCGTTCATGATGTATGGCCCCAGGTGAAGCTTTCAGCCGATCATTCTGTGGCTGAAGTCCTCACTGTTGCTCGTTTCGAAGCAAATGAAAGTGATGACTACAAGGCTCGATTTTGTCTAAGTCTTGATGGGTATACAATAGCCACTCAGGACATCCCTGTGTCTAGTGATAATGAAGCTAGAGTTTCGTTTCGTGTAAATCGACCGAAGCTTTGGTGGCCAAACGGATACGGTAACCAGACTCGCTACACAATATCGGTCCATCTGCTCCGCGGAGAGGAGTTTCTTGATGAACAGTCAAAGCAATTCGGTATCCGCACAGCTGAAGTGATCCAAAGAGTGGACAGCCATGGAAAGTCTTTCTTCTTCCGCATCAACGGGATGGACATTTTCTGTGGCGGCTCCTGTTGGATACCCGCAGATAGTGTTCTGACCAACATTACCTCGGATAAATACCGCAGATGGATCGAGCTTATGGTGGAAGGTCGCCAGGTGATGATAAGGTACGTATGCCATTTTCTGTTGAGTGCGAAAACTAATGTGATGTGTGTCCAGAGTTTGGGGCGGTGGAATTTATGAAGACGAGGCATTTTATGACGCTTGCGATGAGTTAGGAGTAATGGTTTGGCAAGACTTCATGTTTGGATGCGGCAATTATCCAACGTGGCCGACTCTTCTTGACTCTATCCGGCAGGAAGCTGTCTACAATGTGCAGAGACTTCGACACCACCCATCAATTGTGATTTATGTTGGAAATAACGAGGACTATCAGGTGCAGGAATCAGTGGGTCTGACCTATGATTACAACGACAAAGACCCAGAAAGCTGGCTCAAAACAGACTTCCCTGCTCGTTACATTTACGAAAAGCTACTACCAGAAGTCGTGACAGCTCATGCTCCAGACACGTTCTATCACCCTGGTAGCCCGTGGGGCGATGGGAAACTTTCATCGGATCCCACAGTGGGTGACATGCATCAATGGAATGGTATGTTTCTTTCATCCGGTGATGTAATCTCTACTAATGCTTCTCAGTCTGGCATGGCACCCAGGAGAAATACCAGATCTTTGACACCCTGGGTGGCCGGTTTAATAGCGAATTTGGCATGGAAGCTTTCCCACACATGTCAACTATCAATCATTTCGCTGAAAACGAAAACGACCGTCACCCCCAGTCAAGATTGATGGATTTTCATAATAAGGCTGATGGTCATGAGCGACGGCTGGCAACCTATCTGGTTGAGAATTTTAGAGCTCCAAAAGAGAACAGCTTGGGGGTATGCTCCCCCTTACCCAATCTGAACCTTACAGTAGGACTACAGACCACTAACAGAAACAGGCATACATATATCAAACCCAGGTTATGCAAGCTGAAACCATGATGTTTGGTTACCGTGGCTGGCGCCGACAATGGGGTAATGAACGACACTGTGGAGGGGCTCTCCTTTGGCAGTTGAATGATTGCTGGCCCACTATTTCTTGGGCGATTGTTGATTATTTCCTGCGACCGAAACCTGCTTACTATGCCGTGAAACGAGTTCTGAATCCTGTAACTGTCTCAGTCAGACGTGAGCATCATGATTGGAGTGTGGTCCATGCCCAGCCACCACTGACCAGTAAGTATGAGCTATGGATCGCCAGCAACAAACCCCACGTTATTCGTGGGACTGTGGAGCTACGGTTCATTTCTATCGATACTGGAGCAGAATTACGGCCTCCGATTTTGCGGCAGGATATCGAGATTGTTGCAAATGGCACAACCGACATCATCACAGATGGCATAATTGATCACATCGCGGAGCCTGAACCACACGTGCTGGCCGCCCGATTGTGGGTAAACGACGAACTTGTGTCCCGAGATGTTGATTGGCCACAGCCATTCAAGTATATTGATCTTCCAGATCCACAGCTACAGGTCACAATTTCAAGATCGGCCTCTGATGATCAAGATCAGACCCTGAATCTATCTGTTACTAAGCCTGTCAAATGCCTGGTCTTTGAAGAAGGGGACGGAGTCAAGTTTAGTGACAATGCGCTGGACATGGTACCTGGGGATGAGCAACAGATCACGATTTCAGGAAATCCAACCATCGTATCCGGTCTGACATTTAGATTCCTCGGCGGCGATGCCGGTTACAATCTAAGTGACTTCACCGGTCTTCAGATCGGGACGGATAATGGAAATTCCTAGCAATAATTGAAGGCACATGAGTACCAAGGCGTTGAAATGAAATTATTCACAAACTATTCCATCTATGCATTAGTCTAAGTTCTCGCTTAGCATCTCATATCAATCCATAATTTCGAACTCGAAAATTAAATTCGCTTACATCTGGATGGTTTACACGCTGGATATTACTTCTAGCCTGGTCGGCGAAATCTGCTTCTATTGGTGATATATGGGGCGATAAGGCCTCCACTTGCACCACAAGGGGGGGAAAATAGCCGGCGAACAAACCCAAGCCGAGTGGTTCCTGGCTAAAATGTCTTAGCACTGGCCGCCTTAATATGAAAAAGTAAGCAACGAGAATTACTAAATCAATACTAGTCGTTCGTCGGATATTTCGGCGCATTGAGGCTCTCCCCACATGGAATGGTCAAAATTGTATGGCTCTGTGCCCTGAGCGCCACTGGCACGAGCCCTCTCTCAGGCATCCTACTAGTATCAATTCATTTTTCTTACTATTTTTGCGCTCCTTTCTCATAGTTCTTCGGCTGACTGAATCTCTGTCGACACATTCTTTCTACGCTCCTTGAGTCTTTTTTTCCTTTCTTCTACGAGACGTCCTTCCTTTGTCACATTCCCTTTATTCTTTTGCCAATCCGAGTCGATTTAAGGCATTCCACTCGCTAGCAACATGCATGTTCCAACACTTTCATTCTTTTCCTTCTCATTACTTGGATCTGCCATTTCAAGGACCATGTCCGAGTCAGATCAAGTGGCAGCTTTATCAAATTATCAAACCCCGGTGTCCATACTGTCAAATGGTGGATTCGAGACCGCATCTCTGGATACATGGCGCCTAATAGCCAACACGGACTCTGAAATTATTAATGACCCTGTCGAGGCCTCCGAAGGCTCATACTACCTGTGAGAAGGCTTCAAGCATCCCCGGTTTTTTTTTCTCGTTATAGGGTATGTGACTGATATTATCTCGACTCTAGATCCGCGAAGACAAAAACCTTTAATGGCGAGAATTTCATTTTGCTTTACACCGATGAATTCAGTAGCCCAACAAGCGGTCACTATACTGGTCAATTTGATTATAAAATATCTCTTTCCGGTGCTACGGGATGCACCCTGTCTGCACAGTTCAACTCTTCTGGAAAACCAAACTGGGAAAACTCGGTTACAAGCGATGTAAATGAATGGACGCAGGTCTGCTCTGGCTTCAGTCTTAATTCGAATCTCTTCCCCCAGATCATGTTATCTTGCAGTACCGGAGAACCTACACTAAAGATCGATAATATATCGATTTTACCTACAAGTAGTGCCCAGGATGAGTGCACAACTTCAATAATCACTACTGATGACAAGACGACATCACACCGATTTAGAACAGCCTTACTGAGGCAAATCGTTCTTTGAGGCACCTCATTTCAAATATCACTTGTACATATTGTGCTGCTTCAATGTTCTCGTCCGGCCTTTCATTCCTGGAGAGACTCTCCCGATATTCCTGGAAGGTTAAAGGGTCGCTCGTCAACCTCACAGATCGTCCCGGGAGCAGGGAGCTCACCCGTTTGGAAATAGTTCCTGACTACTCCAGACGTGCAATCGGATTTAGCAGAAAGTGAGCAGTGCTATTCATATCAATAATGTTAATATTTGAACCTAATATCTTGGAAACAAAGTCGCTCGTTAAATGGGGATACTTACGCCCGTTGAATTTTGATGTAGAACTTGAGAATCAGAGAATCCACTCGACATTTTAAAGGCGCTATATTTGATTAGCCCCTGTCCTTAATTGCTGACAATATTCCACACTTTCGAAGAGGCGTCACTGGGTCAAAAGAATTTCCTATGAAGAGTAGCGGGTGTGACGTGTTTTGAACAAAGGACCCTGGAGAATCTTTGATTAGCAAACAAGTTGACCATCAAGGATATCTCATCATATTTAGTAAATCTTTCGCATGTAGCTTACCGTTGAACTCCCATGCTGGCCGAATATTCCAACCGGGGCATGACAACCGAAGAGCCGCCCAATCAT
This sequence comes from Penicillium malachiteum, assembly GCF_028827825.1. Taxonomy (NCBI): domain Eukaryota; kingdom Fungi; phylum Ascomycota; class Eurotiomycetes; order Eurotiales; family Aspergillaceae; genus Penicillium; species Penicillium malachiteum. The sequence continues at coordinate 6,417,073 of NW_026643095.1, forward strand.
CTCCAATAAAGTGCCCTTGGTCTTCAAGAGCCTTCAAGTACTCCCTGTACTCAGACTTGTTCATTCCACGGAAATCAGCTCCGTCTGTGCATAACACACTAGACAGGACTTCTTTGGCATGCTTTTCGTCAATACCTTCCTTCCGTGCATAGGCTTTGAAGTCTGCAGCAGAAGAGCCATTTCTCTGGGAAAGATCTGTAAATACTTGTGCCACAAGTGGATACGAATCAACTGGCGAGTAGAGGGATGAGAAGACTAAAGTGTGGATATCACTGTAAGTGACAATCTCGGGTCCTCTGCTCTTTGATGCGGGAACAGCAAGAGGGCTACGTTTAAGATCCTCTAGCACTCTCTGAAAGCGGTCTTTCAAGTCCTGCAAATCATCAGATGCAAATGGACAGGACTGAGGTCCGGCTTCATGGCAATTTTCAAAGAATGTATTGAGCGCGCCATCCGAATCTTGCAGATTAGCAAGCCAGTTCCCAGCATAGAAGTCGTAAGAATCAACCACTCCATCGACTATCAAGCGATGGATTTTGTTCGGCTGTAGCGCGGCGAATGTAGCTCCAATAACTGTACCATAAGAGAATCCCCAGTATAGAAGCCGTTCTTCACCACGCTTCCAGCTATTCTTCTCTAGGACTTTCTTCTTCTCGGCCCGAGGGAGTTTGTGTGCACAGCTTTTCTTGAGTAACTTTTTGGTTTCATTCTCTCGCCATTCACCATGTCTCTCGACCAGCTCAACCATGTCTGCGATAACTGTAGGGGTGTTCATGAAACGGCCCAGCCACTCCGACTCATCTTTGTCGAACAAACTAGGATTTGTGCAAGTTTCTCCGAGAGCCTGGCCCCGAGCCCAGAGTGTGTCGAATGCAATATCTGAACTGGCGATATTGCCTTCGGCTATTGTTTGAAATGTCCATGCAATGCGATCCTCTGGATTTGCAAAACAGGAGAACGCGGGAGTGGTATTGTTGACACCTCTGGGGTCGAAGCTGACAATATCAAAATACTTCGCATCTTCGGACTGGGAATTGGGACTTTCAGGTGATTCTCCAAAATCAACGAGATCCTGGAGCATCCTTCCCCGCTTGATGGCCTGTGAGACCCCAGACCCGCTGGGGCCACCGGGGTTCAGGATAATGGGACCACCATATCGCGGATCTGTAACCGGAACTTTCGCGGGCAGCCTGATGACTGCGACCTCTACAGTGGCGCCTTTTCCATCTGTGCGGTTCCAGTCCATCGGCACTTCAAGGCGGGCGCATTGGTATTCATCAAAGCAGGGGTGATAGACCAGGTGTTTCTCGGGTGTAATCTATGCAAATGTAAGTTTCGCCCCCAGATAACGCAATTCTCTCCAACTCACATTTTCCCAGCTGAAGGCCTCATCTGGTGGTGGGGATTTATGATGCCCCTTGTGAGGTTTGTGAGGTTTCTTGAAGATGAAAGACCCTTGAGAGAATTGTAGTATTCCCCAGATAAACAGGACCAAAAACAAAACACCCGGTCGTAGCACACGACTCATCCATTTCTTTTTCTGGGGTGGAGCCAGAAGAAAGCTGAATTTCTGTGACACCTTGGTATCTGGACCCATGGTGATAGGGATAAGCTTTCGCTTTTGGGGCGCAAAAGAGTAGGAGGATGACCAGTGAAAATCGAGGTTCCCAAGGGGACAAACCAAGATGCAGGTACGGATGAGAGTTTTATGAGAACAAAAAGCACCGGTGCACCGCCGGCCTTATCCGACCGGTGATGGTCAAATACTACTTGACGATAGGTTATCAAGTGAAGGCGCTATGTAGCTCAGCCTGCTCAGGCGTCGAACTAACCCAGTTCGGTCGTGCTAATGGTTAGTGGGGATTGTAAGCCACGTAATCGGGCATGACTGCAGGGGTTCATGATGGTACACTGTTTTCTCGGGCATTTAACCTCTCATTAAGCAATACACTAGTGACTATACACATGTGCAATATTTGAAAGAAGATTTGATGTTGACCTAACCCATTCCAAGGTTCCAAGCTGGAGGAGTGTATGGGATCCCCGCAAGGTGAATGCTTTGTCAACCGGGTACTATAGTACAATGCCAACGTCAAGTGAGGGGTACTAACACTGATATGAGGTAAAGTGCACTCCGTGCTCTGTAGAAGTTCTATAGAACTATAATCAGACCGCAAACTAACTGACTAGGTACTATCATGTCGCAATCAACTTACCAATTGTCACCCCCTGGGCACAGGAAGCTATTCCCAATCGCCTGAAAGGCCTGGAGGCCATTTTGACCGGTGCGACGGGCAATATTGGCCTAGAATTAGCGCGTTGATACCTGTTAGAAGGGGCGAAAGTTGCTCTTGTGGACATCGATGGAGAAAGACTCGCCTAGTCGAAGCAGACTTTGATTGATGACACCCTCGATCATCTTTGGCCGGTGTAGAGGATTCAATCCTCACTGTGCAGGTCGATATCATCTCAGAGAAAGACTTCAAAACGCTCTGTTCAAAAGACTGTCGCAAAATTTGGCAAATTAGACGTTGCACTTCTATGTGCCAACTGATGCCGAACAGTATGACAATGGGATGCAAGTCAATTGCCAGTCTGGTAAGTGCATATACTATACAGACTTGACAAAGAGCCATTTTAATAAATCATCATACCTGGGCAATTGCAGCATTCTTGGAAGTGAAGCGTTGCGGCCAAACGATGAAAGATGTTGGTAATGAATGAAGCATCATGGTATCGTCTCCAGGGCTACCGCGGGTTTACGGGCTACACCTGGTCTGTCGGCATACTTGACATCCAATTTCGCCCTGCGTGATCCAAAGTTGCATCACAGCTGCAGCAGAACTGGGTCAATTCAATATTCCGGTTAACACAGTTCATCCATGTGGAGTAAACACTCCTATGTTTGTTGCCGCTGGGTCGAAGAGGAAATGAATAGCATGCTGGCCACTGTGCCACTTGGACAATGGGCTGAGGTTGTAGACGTTGCTGCCCTGGTGACTTTCCTCCGCAGTTCTGATGCACGGTTCATCACAGGAGGAGCTCTGAAGGTGGATGGAGGGATTGTATTGTATTGAGTTATCTTAGTCTCCTGCACAAGTACGGAGTAGGTACTTCAATAACAATGTTCCTGTAGTCCAATTGAAAGCAAAAGGAACATTGAAATGAGAACTTGAATGACAGTGGAGAATTGAAGAACAAAGAAGCAAAAAACCAAAAATGACCTCGACGTGACTCGAACACGCAGCCTTCAGATGGTACCAGTCGGCGAACCAACGATATTGGAATCTGACGCGCTATCCAGTTGCGCCACGAAGCCACCGATGATGTCATAGGTGACGCGTTAGCCATCATGGACCAATTGAGTATTGTTTGGTCTAAACTGGTTGTTTACTTCGCCCAACTTCATTGTTCAAATTTCTATTTCCAAGTCTCTATCTCCATCTTGCTCTTGAACCTTGGAAGTCATGTTACTAATAATTTCCATATTCCAGAAATTCAGTGTGACTCCAATTCCCTGCGTATATTTTATTTCCAACCTTCCAACCTTCAAATGTTCAAATTCGGTGTTTGAACTGGAACTTCAAGTTGAAGCAAGTCCGGGTCTCCAGGGCACCTGGATATATGTATTACATAGTGGGTAGCCTGATCTATTCCCAAACAGAACTCTCCACAACTCCGAGTCAAGCATTTGAGTGCCCCGAGTCCGATTTAACAAGCGAAATCTTGGAGAGAGTTTAAAATGCTCATTTAACTGTCTCATATCAATCTATTAACATTTGAAGGATCCAAAATTTGAAATGACACCTTGGAAGGATTGTGTGGTGTCCAAATCGGAGTCTCACGGAAACCGATCGGCTATGCAATGCGATGAAATGAGGGGGTGCACATCGTCCCCAAAATTTGAAGCCTGATTCCAAGGTTTGCATGTGAAATCTCTCCTCAATCTTACATTTCTTGAACAGAAACATTTCAGATGCCCAAGTGTTGAAATATTGAAAATGGCATCAATAAAACCCGATCGTACCGTTGTGTACAAGACAGTAGGATCTCTCCAGATTCCTATGGACATATTTCTACCGAAAAATGTCAGAAACGCACCAGTGATTTTATGGTTTCATGGTGGTGGATTACTGTAAGCCAGGAAATCCCTTCATGAAAAACAATGATTCCCGTACCAATAACATTTGAACGCACTCAGTCAAGGATGCCGCGACTCTATTGCCCCTTACCAGAGGGATGGAGTTCAAAAATATGGCTATGTCTGCATCTCAGCCGATTATCGCCTGGCGCCACAAGTGAGCGTGGGTGAGGTGTTCGAAGATGTGAAAGACTGCATTCGATTCATTCGCAATAACCTCTCGTGTCTTCTCGGGGAAGGTTTGGTAGATGCCTCACGTCTTGCAGTTTCCGGTAGCTCAGCTGGAGGGTTTCTCACTCTACTTGCTGGTCTTTACATCGATCCCAAGCCACATGTTATTATACCCATTTATCCAATCACCGATCCACTGGGTACATTTTTCAACAAATCCCAGCCAGCACCAAATGGGCGCTATTCGGCCTCAGAAGAGGAAATGGCAGTCCATCTGGACGTGAACGCACCCCCGATAGCTAACAGCGGCAAAGCCCCCGAAGATCCACGCAGTAACATGTATGTGTATATGCTGCGGACAGCGACGTTGGCGCAACTATGGGGAGTAGCTGGAAACGAGGATGATGTGGCTCCGTATAGGATCTCCCGACGGATTCATGAGTACGGTCTGCCACCCACGTATCTATTGCACGGAGATGCAGACACAGCTGTTGGAGTCGAGCAGTCGGATGAAGTTGCCGGTGCGATCCTTGGATGTGGGGGAACTCTTGAGTATGAACGTCCCCACGGGGAGGATCACTTCCTGGATAAAGAGGATGACTACCAGAACGACAAGCTTTATAACTTTGTGATGAGATATCTGTAAGGTCTCGTCGGAGAATATGCTCTTTCAAGTTCATGTGAAACATAGAAAATCAGATTAAAAATAATTTGAATATCATTTCATTCATCTGAGCTTCGTAGGAAACCAGCCCAATAGATAAGTAGTAAGAGCTACTAAATTTTCATTCATACTTCTTGCCATGTCCACCAGAATCGTAGCACATAATCTTAAAATTTAACATCAGGATGAAAAAAGAATTCCAGTGCTTTTCATCCCTTTGGTACTTGATTCACAATATCAAACCCGGATATTGGGACATTAAACATCATCAGTCCGTGTTCTCGCTGTCTTCTCATAAATCAGTTGGAACAACTCGGCATGACAGTCCAACGGCCTGTTCCAGCAGCCATCTCATTGTGTCCACGACATGGCGAAGTCGTAAATATTATCTTGGAACGAACTCTTACTCCTCTTAACATGATTTTGTGACGTGGAATTGCAGTAAATCTAGCCAGACTTACAGCCACACTGGGTTAGACTTGCAAATTTTGCACATCATCAATGTCCCACACGCATACTATGCTTAAAGTAGCCATTCTTTCCTAAGGTCAATCATTGTCATTTAGCGTGCATTTTTCTCGTTTCTTATTCCCGAAATTGTGTCATTTATTTACTGCTGAATTTGGGACTAAATTAATCAGGGATGAGTCAGACTAGAATCCTGCAACATCTAAATTAACTCCAAATTCCTCTTCCTCGTCGCTGTGTACGTCATTGATGCCATTGAATTATTCTCAAAATAATGACAAATTCTCTTTATCTTGGAATCGTTGGCATGTATACCAGACTTCTCCCTAGTGTACCCGTACTAACAAAAAAGCAGGGGTTGGAGGAGTGGGAACAGCCTTATTAGAGCAACCTGGGCGAATTTCCAATCCACCTAAGTTGGTGTTACTTTCCCGCTCAACGAAGACATTAGTAGTGCATACTCCGTCATACTCGCCCAGTATCCCTTTTGAAGCCTGGGAAGTTGCTGCGGCTGCACCATCAATAACTACCGTCGACGCTCTAACGCCAGAAGAGATAGCCGCGTATCTTGGTTCGGCTCCTGGCCGATCGATTTTAGTTGACAACACTTCGGATCTCACGCTCGCAAAGGCCTATCCGATATTTTTGAGACAGGGAATCTCTGTTGTGACCCCAAATAAAAAGGGGTTCTCGGCTGATATCTCGCTATGGAATGATATCTTTGCTTCAGCAGTGCAGGGAAATGCATTGGTATACCACCAAGCAACAGTGGGAGGAAGTTTACCAGTCTTATCAACACTGCGAGACCTAATCGCTACGGGTGATGAGATTGTTAAAATCGAAGGCGTACTTTCTGGCACTCTATCGCTTCTCTTTGACACATTTATGCCAGCGGCGGGGAAGTCGGATGCGAAGTGGAGTTCTCTTGTAGCTCACGCGTTGCAAATTGGATTTATGGAGCCTGATCCACGCGACGATTTGAATGGTATGGACTTTGCGCGAAAATTAACTATTCTTGCGCGCGTCGCTGGCATTCAAGTTACCGGCCCGGAGTCCTTCCCTGTCACATCGCTCATTCCTAATGCACTCTTGTCTCTTCCCTCATCTGCTGAAGGTATTGCTCAGTTCATGCGTGATCTACCTAATTATGATGAGGATATGGAGGTGGCAAAATCGCAAGCTGAGAAAGAGGGCAAGGTTCTGCGTTATATTGGCAGCATTGTTATCTCGACTGGTGAAATTCAGGTTGGTATGCGACACCTTGATCGAGATAATCCGATCGCAAATCTCAAGGGAAGTCAGATTGTAAGTATTTATACGAAGAGATATGGGGCAAATCCCCTGGTTCTGAAGGGTGGTGGTGGAGGTGGTGAGGTCACTGCAATGTGCGTGATGAGTGATCTTCTGAAGGTTATGGAGAGATTGGCGTGAAATTCTCCAGACTGAGAGAAATTGAAACAACTGTATAGATGATCATTTTCAGATTAAAAAAGTCAATTCTATACACCATGTTCTATCCGAATAATAGCATTTCTCTCATTATAGGATGAATCACTAACTTTAAAAGACTATATCGCACATTTCTGCAACAATCTAATTCTTCAACAAAATTCCTTTCTCCCGCCGGTTTATATCTATGCGTCAACTTGCTCATATCTCTCTTCAATTGGCTTCTCAATTCGCTCGGTGTTGATCGTGCGATGATATCCAGGAAATACGGTTTTACCACGGGTCTCAAAAACACCGCCTGTGATACCACCTCGCTCGAACAGGTGGTCAACATCCTCCAATTCGAGGCCCTTCGTTTCAGGGAAGAAGAAAAAGACCATAGGAATCTGTTCTTGTTAGCTTCGATTTTAGGCTCCTTTGTATCGTTCGGGGAACATACCCATGCAAAACAAAAACAAGCGAAAATAATGAAAGTTTTCCATGAGATATTATCGATCGCAGTAGGTGTCACTTGCACCACAATAACTTGAAAATGATAAGTATCAGGTTGATATTTGCGTTATCCAGAATAGACTTACAAACACAGATCCAGTTGACAAATCCAGCGAAGGCTTGGCCTCGGGCTCGAATGCGTGTAGTCGTGATTTCACTAGGGTAGAACCTGTGTCAAAGTTAGAAGTTTGCACGGTAGGCGATAAGACACAACGAAAAGACATGAAGAAATACCAAGGCACAGGTAGATATCCGAAGCCGAGGAAGATCTGGAAGAGGAAGATGAAGGCAGTCGCAGCGTATGCACATGTCTGGGTGCCAATAGACAGTAAGACTGCTACCAGAATAAAGCAAGTACTGAGACCAGCAGCCGAGATCATAAGCGATGAGCGTCGTCCAAACACATCCATACTCCATAGGGGGATGATAGATCCGACCAAATAAGAGAGAGATGTACAGCCACTGAGAATCAGAGACAAGTTCCGAGAAAGGCCCACAGCATTTTCGTACACAGTTGGTGCATAATAATTAATCATATTTGACCCTTAAAATAAGTTTAAATTAGTTCATTTCCCGGAAATTTAGGGAGGATGATTCCTACCTGTGAACTGCTGTTGCACATTAACAAGGCCAGCCAGAATCATCCGACGGAAATTCTGAGTCTTTCCTCCAGTCAGAAGTTCCCTGTATTGGAAGGGCCCACCAGCGGACTCAATCTCGAGAGCAGTCTCAATCTGCCGACGGAGATGAACCACCTCGGGTGTAGATTCATCGGCTGGCTGTTGAATTTGGAGACGAGCTAGAACCGAGGCAGCCTCATCGCTTCGATCTTGCTCACAGAGCCAGCGAGGTGTATCAGGAAGGGAGATCATTTGTACTACCAGACAGACCGCGAAGAAGGCTTGGAAACTAATCGGGAAGCGCCACTGTACTGGTGATTCGATGAAACTAAGTCCGTAATCGATCCAATATGCGATACATAGTCCGACCTGAAAATATCCGTGGTTAGCTAGCCCTTGCATTCTCCGTTCCCATAAACCTGGTACTCACAATTGTAACAGTTCCTTGTGCGGAAAGAAGCCGACCACGACGTTCTGGCCGAGCCATCTCTATAAAAAGTCAGTCAGTAACTCCTTGGTTGCATCGTCTTCGCGCTATTACTTACCACTCTGATATGTTGGGACGGTACTGCTGTTGATCCCGTTACCAAAACCAGTCACAACACGTCCAACTAAGAACTGTGCCCGTGTATACGAAGAGCCTAAAATGATGGTGCCGATGACCATGATTGCGCCTCCTGCCATGATCATCTTCCTTCGGCCCAATTTGTGGCCGACGACGAAGGCGAGTAGACATCCGACCGCACAACCAATATCATAGATCGATGTTACTGCCAGTGGGAGATGAGTTAGTCAAGACAGAATTTTCAAAAGACTCCATGTTCAAATGTTATATCATGAGCTCACATATTCCTTGTATGTTGGAGTCTGGATGACCAAACTGTTTTCCAAACTCATTGTTGGCTCCAATCAAACCACTCATAACACCTTGATCATAGCCAAGTAGGAGAAAGGCTTGACAACTCGCGGCTATATGGGGTTAGCATTGTTAAATACCAACTGGTGTACAAATTATAACTGAAAATAATACTCGAACATACCTGTCACAGCCCAATTCAAATATCTTCCACGAAGTTGGCCCATATTGCAGTCACGTCTTCAAAGAAGCATAGCACAGAATATGAATCGATAGATTTCAATGAGAGGAGATTCCGGGGTCCTAGCAGGTTTTCATCCTCTCCACAAATTGATACATGATGATCATGGTAACCTCGTGGTGTTGATAGACCGAGAGTTGGCTTCTCGGTTCACATTATCCCGGCGTTACATTGGCATTGGCTCGTTAGAGAGCAAGATCCGGGGATATGTGGAGTCGAACGTGGAATCACCCCGCACAACTGTGGATTGACGCGGCCAGTTCAGGGTGCAGGATAAGTACATGTAAGTAAAATTCGGCAAGGATAACTAGGCTTCGGCAAGGGCTTGGTGGCTTCTCGAATCCTTCACCGGGAGTCCCGCTACCGAAGCCACCGAAGCTTCTTTTTAGGGGTCATTATGGACCTTGTAATGAGCTCGCGGAATGCCGACCCTGGACTGGAATTCCACTTGGAAAAAAAAGATCACATATTTGAAGAAAAACTACATGCGGTAATGTCAAGCTTATCCCGATGTTAGGACAGGCTTCATTTAATTTAATACACTAATAATTCCTGAGAGAGCTTGAGACCAACGCTATTTGAATAATTTTTGACCTCATAATCACGTGCTACAGCTTCTTTTTGAGCGCTGTATATTCAAAATTTCTCGTCCTCGTTAACCTTCAATGTCCAGATGTTAATTAAGACGACACCTTGATCAAGTCTAAGAGCACACCCCGAAATCAGTGGCCAATCAATCGATAATCCTTTTATTCGATCACGATTATCCCATACTTTCTCTAGTCATTGAGGGCAAAAGAAAGTATTTCATTTGTTTGAAATTGTAGCACTTGAAAGAGCCTAGCTATCCATTGAGCATAGAAAAGATGAATCTTTGTTCCAAGGTTGGAGAATTTCAGTAAGGGGATGTACCTGGCAGTGGCCGATTCATGTAAGATACACCACTTGGCAAACAACTACCCTGCACCATATACTTCGACTCGGAGTATGACCTTGAAAAATTACCACAGAATTCATTTTAAATCGTTTTTTTCTTTTTAAATTATGTTATGTATCGCGATGCGAAATCGCGTGCAGGAGGTGTCTAGTAGCATCTACTACCTAATACCCCAGGTATTGAAGGGCCCGCTGCGGGGAACACTGCCGTGGCAGTCTGGACTGGCAGATACACACCACGACTCCACACCCTAGCTCTATACAGGACAACCATAATTTCAATGTACAAAACGTTCACCCTCAGAGAATACAATATACGAATCCAATCATAATAGAAATAGAATTTGCGGGGAAGAATAACTAAACTCATATCGATAGGGCGTCACAGTGACATCACCACCCGTAAAACGAAGATGACGTCCTAGCACGATTTGAAAGCCGACCCCACAAAAACGAATGAAAGAGTGCGTTGAAAGCATTGAAAAACACCAAAGACAAAGGGAATAAGTATGAAAAATCATAATTCTCATCAGCCCTCACATGAATATCAGAGGCAGGGGGATGAAATCTGATAGACACGCCATTGAGCCCGCGTAATCCCCAACCCCCCAAGGACACGTATAATAGGAAAATCAAGTAGAGCGTGGATCTTCATCTTCCTCAAGAATACCCTGAGAAATCAGTTCCTCAGGTCCAGGCCGGTTCTGAATCTTGTGTTCCAGATTATCGGCGAGCATATGGCGCTCGAGGTCGCGAGCATGAGCCTGAAGGGCTGGAGCGGTATTGGGGGCGGGGAGAATGTTGCCTTTGTTAGTTAGTATACTGCCATACCAACAGCTTTGTAGGTAAAAGGGACATCTAAGATCAACAATCCATGTAATTTCAAAATGAGGGGAAAGGAAGAAGAAAAAGGAATATCAGGGAGATATACGTTCCACCAGCTCGTCCCTTCCAGGTCGCTTTCCCAGATTCTTCTTTAGTTCATCTGTGGCACGCTGCCGGGCAAGCTCCTGATGGGCGGCTTGCAGAGATCTGTTGAACCATCAGGAGTCAGTTATTGTAATAGCACCTTGTGGGTCAGATTGGAACGGGTATGTTCCATACGGAGCAACATTGGTGTCCAGCAAGATGTGGCGGTCTTTGAGGTCCTGAATCTCCGGGCGGGTCTGAAGGTGCTTCTCAAGGGAGTTGCGACGCTCAAAGGGGGCGATGCCCAGGGAAGTCTCGTCAATAGGCATGATGATAAGGTGATTGACACTGAAGAAGGAATGTGTTGAATAGATATAAACCCAGAATAGAAGGGGGTTGAGAGGTTCTTAAGGTTCTTAGGGGAGAAAGGAAGTTGAGGAAGTGACAAAGTCAAGTGATGTTTGTCCCACGGGACTGTCACGCGGGGAACTTCAACTTTATTTTAATTAAGAGGATTTAAGCCCCATTAACAACTTTGACAGTTAAATTTACGGCAATTTACGGTAAGAAATTATGTAAGATAACTGATGCGATTCATTGATAAATCAAGGTCTCAGGGTAGATATCGGGAAAAATGCAAAATCCACTATCAAAAGCATGATCCTCAAAAATCACACTGCAGGCAGAGAGAATGAGGGGAAATGGAATGAAGAAAACAAAAAGGAAGCAAAAGAAACTTCTCGCAAGCGGGAAGAAGAGAGATAGAAAAAAAAGAAAAGAGGCTCACGGCAACCCGTCACTGATTTCTTCCAGGGGGAAATTCCAGGGGTAGGAAAAAGCACACGTAGGGCTCCTCGTAGGAAAAGAAATAGCCTCCAAACAGCAGTCCCCACCACGAGTCGAATCGAATCGAATCCTCCAATGGATTGATCGCGTTCGGGTTTGCGACTATGTTGTCGATGTGGTATGGGAAGTCATACTGTGGAATGCGTGTGTGAAGGGGAAGCACATAGCGAGAAGGAAAGACGTCCTGCAGACAAGCACAATGACGGCATATTTCCTCTATTATGTGAGGTGCCTGTCCTGTGAAAGGGAAGAAGACAAATTCGTGTCCAAACCCGACTGGTTCTAGATGCATTGATTCATAAAATGGTCACTGGATCTGCCAAGATCCACAAGGGAAAGCGGATCTCAGTAGATCTGGTTGTGTATGATCAAGGAACCCAAAGCTTACCGCGTCCACGTCCATTTCCTCGAGCTGCACCACGATTTTTCCCACCGCGACGTCCATTAGGACGGCAGGGACCTCCGGAATTGCCGCGGGAAGGACCTTGCTGGTTGTTGGTATCTGCGGTCGGGGCAGGCTTGCTGGGTCCACCTAGGGATCGACTGAATGAATTTGGATCGATAGGTTGAGTTGGGACCTCAATGGCCTTAGGTTCGGGCGCGGGCACGGCCGCGGGCACGGGTGGTTTGGGGGTGGTCTTTGCGGCAGCCTTGCGAGCTGCCCCGCCTCGAGCACCAGCACCACGAGAGGGAACCTTGCCATTGCCACGTCCACGGGGAACAAACACCAATTCATCTTCGTCACTGTCTTCCTCATAAGAAAGGAGAGTCTTGGGTTCCGAAGTCTGAGTTTGAGTCTGGGTTTGTGTCTTCTCGACGTATTTGCAGCGATTCTTGTACTCGCGCTCCTCGTACTGAATCGCAGTGCGCAACTGCAGGATATTCTTCACGCCAATCCCGAACTTCTGAGCCCATGCTTGAGTCGCATTGTCGTTGGATACAAGAATGCAACTTTTGGCGGAATTCTCGGCGTCCGGGCCACTGTGCAACCGCCACAAAAGAGCACGCAGCAACGGGCGCAGAGCGACCGGGGCCGAGGGAATGGTGGATGCAGACAGGGTACGTTCATGGCCGGGCTTGAATTTCTCGGATTTCGGTGCGCTGACATTCTCGTGCTGGGCACATTCGGGGCTGGTGCGTGAGCTTCGGGAAGAGGTGCGCGAGGCTGGCCCACTTGGGGTACCGACCGAGTTGATGGAGGGGGCCTCGGGTTCCTTCTTGAAGTTCAATTTACTGAGCAGCATCTGCGACAAATCCTCGGTTCTAGTAACACCAGTAGTACCCTGTTCCTCGATAATTGGCTCGGCGATTTCGACGTCAGCGGCAGCATCTGCGTCACTGGGGGCCTCGGGTTCCTCCTCGAATTCCGGTAAGAAGAATTTCTCCGCATCCTCCCAGCGCTCGTACTGTTCCATCGGACCCTGGAGGGTGACTCTTTCAGCGGCGATATGGTCCTTTCCAGAAGTAACTCGGTCAAGAAAGCGAACGGCCTCGCGAGCATTGATGGCAACCTGCGATCCCGCCCGCTTCAATGCATGCAAGCGCTCGAGGGCTAGAGATAGGAAAGTCAGTAAACTAATGCTTTCGGCATGTCAAAACTCCAAATTTCATGTAGCCCAAAATGAGTCAAAGTGAAGACCTACTGTAAAGAGGGACAATGAGGTCGATGGCACCGTTGGTGGTCCATTTCTTGATCTCGCTAATGTTGGTGGTTAGAGCCGTCTCGTCCACGGCGCAATGGAAGACCTTGCGCCCGGTCGACATGGCGAGAAGAAACGAATGTCGGTCGAATAATGCAATGGAATTTTAGTTCTGCCCTATACAGGGGAACTAGTAAGGTAGACAGCCGCGACTAGGAAGGGGAACTATCGGGTCAGCAAAAGAGATCCCACGAAGGAGGGTTGGGCGGGATCGAAGGCTATGAGAATGTGGGGACGGCGGGAGGTTGGGAACCGTTTGAAATGACTCACTGTGTAGAAGCAAGCAGGGACTCATCTGCAGCATCTTTAAAATGGTGCAACCCAGGGGAAAGCCGTGATGTGGGGATTGCGAGATCAAAAATGAGTCGATTCTGTCCGTCGAGCTGAGATGCGAATGCTGACTAAGCGCGCTACCGGGGCAGAAAATAGCAACTATAACAAAGAGAGAATAAAGAGATGAGAGAAAGAAGTTGGTTCTATTATGCATTCGGGACATCATTGAAAGTCGATAGAGAAGAAAGAACTGCCGCCAAAGGTGAAGCCAAAAACGAAGCCAACCAGCCCAGCCTATCCAGTTCCATGCCCGTCATCCGTCACTTGCCCGTCACCGCAGCTCTTACTGCTTCACCTTCTTGATGAGACCATCTGACTCCTTCACTCGTTGAGCCCATTCGCTACGAAGTGTTAGTATATAGTTTCAAATAGGATTATAGAGAATAATATAAGGAGTTAGGAATTGGGGTGGTACTTACGTCCAGCTACCATCGTAGACTCGGCGCAGGTTGGGCTCACCATATTTGGCTTCAGCCAGCGCAGTCTCGATAATAGTAGCAGTAACTCCAGTTCCACATGAGCTGATAATTGAGCGTGTGGGATCCACTTGGCGCTCTTCAAAAATCTTGCGCAGTTCCTCAGGCGAGCGATATGTCTTGGTCTCCGGGTCCAATAATTCCTGGAACGACATGCTCTTAGAACCAGGAATGTGGCCAGATGACAGGCCCGGGCGCGGCTCGGGATCAGTACCAGCCCAACGACCATATGAGCGAGCATCCAGAATCTCAACTTCTTCAGCGCCTTCCTTGCCATAATCCAATGCCAATTCCTTCATCTCACGGAAGGAGATCACCAGCTTGGAGTCATATGTCGGAACAGGATACTTGCTTTTTTCGACCGGGGCAAAATCACCACTTTCAGTTGGTAGCCCCTCGCGATTCCACAATCGATAATTGTTAAGTAGGTGCACATTCGGATGGCCGAAGACACGCAGGGTCCAGCCCACACGAGGGGCACTGAAAATTCCCAGCTCTGCAGTATCGTAAACAACCACTTCATCGTCGCGACGGATACCCAGTTCACTCATTGCTTCGGCGAATGTCTCACAGGTCGGCAGCATGTGAGGGTAGGGTGAATCATTATCTTTGACCGCATCGATATCGAAAAAGCGAGCCTGGGGAATACGAGACTGACGGAATGATTCAATGCCCGTACGTCCTTCTGGATCATTTGGCATAAACCAGGCAGCACATAGAGGGATAACTCGCGGTGAGGTGGAAATCTTGGTGGGCGGGTTCTTCTTCAAAGCTTCGTTCAGTTCCTTGGGGGTGACTAAGTAGGAAGAAAATGAGATTTGGCGAGTACCGTTGGGAATTTGAGCAGCCATGGTTGAGCGAAGTGCACAAAACGAACGAAATGCCGAGAAAGCCATGATATTAAAAAGGAGGGGAGTGACGAGATAAGTGGGCTTACTCGTCTGCTATGAAACGGAGGAGTGTGGAGCTGGCGTGAATTGGAGTGCGGAGAAACTCATGTGATAACGAAGCCGATAACGATAACCGGCCGATAAACAAACCCGGGCTTATCGGTGATTTCTCCCTTTGCAATCCTTCCATGATTTTTGAATTGATTCCTCCATCACATCAACCATGAAGGTCAAGCTCAAGAAATGGAATGCCATTGCAACCTGGCATTGGGATATGCCCGAAGATGAAGTCTGTGGTATCTGTCGTGTCCAATTTGACGGAACCTGTCCGACCTGCAAATTCCCGGGTGATGATTGTTCTCTCCGTAAGTCGCAATCAATCTATTTCTCCGATTCCTGACTAATAGCTTCTGTTAGTACTCGGCAAATGTGGCCATTCATTTCATATGGTAAGACCCAGAAGTCAAGTTTCGCGCGGGGTATTTACAACAAGGCTGACGGACATGGGGCTCCGTTCCCCGGCTATTAACAGCATTGCCTCTTGACCTGGATCGAGCAAGAGACGTCCAAGGGCCTATGTCCTATGTGCCGACAAAGTATGTATTGAGAATTCTCGCATCCAATTTGGAATTTATTGATTGCTAATTGTCTATAGAATTTGAATGGAAGCAAACTGAGGAGTAATGCCACCTGTGTGTTTGTTTACATGTTGCTCTATGATGGCGTTTAGTGGGTAGTTTTAAGGATACTCTTTGGTTTGAGATGGCAGGATTCCGCTATCTTTGCATATTTGGCGTGCTATGAGGTTCTTACCGTGCTGGTCTAAGTGGTTATTGTTTCATGGTTTATTGGGGATGTGTAACACCCCACCAATAAGGATATCCATACAGGAATACAATTTTCTTATCAAATTTTGATTTATAAAGCTCATTGTCATGATTTCTGTTGAGCAAGGCTAATGAGAATATGTGGAGGTTCTGTTGAAGAGACTGCGAATTAAATCTTTCTTTTGAATGAACCAATTCTAATATTGAATCACGTCAGACACTAAGAACGACCGATGTCCAGCGGGGCAAAAGCTCATGAACACTGGGTGATGCTAATGGTATAGCTACTGCATACATTATTTCTTGCATAGTATCCCCCAGGGCTGAACTTAAGCGTCATGTTCAAGCCTCATAGTATTGGACTGTCCAATACCACCTGGGCATACATACCTCCAGGGCTATGTATGACCTCAGATCTTTGGACATAAGTCATGCCGCGGCAGTACTGAACCGAATTCTCGTCGTAGTCTGCCCATTTGAGTAATAATTCCAGTTAAACAGATTACCAAGAATCAGTAACCATTTTGCTCTTTTGTCATCGCGGAGCCAGCTTTCAACCAGTTGTAATATCTTGACAGTTGGATCCTGGCGCCTGGAAATTTAGGCCTGGTTGGCGATCCGGCAACTTTGCTCGAACCGAGCCACGTTGCTTGAATGGCCTCAGAAAACTCATGTCGTCGGTAATTGGCATCGGACTCGATAAGAGTATTCGATACTAGGTTGTGATTTGCTGTCGATTGCCTGCTGTTGATTTTCAGCACTACCTAGCTTATATACAATCCGCTAATTTATTAACACTAACCCGACACCGCCAATGCCCACAAGGGCTATTATCGACCCTGGGACCGAGATCTTCTCGTGTATCTGATCGCAGCGTGTCGCCACTGACAAAGTCTAGGTAAGGGGGCTAGTGGATTTTCCAGTTGCTCCGGGTAAGCGGTGATTAGTTAATTTTAGTTGGTAACATACTATCCGATAAATTTCGGGGCGTTAAGATATATTCGGGCTCGACAAATTATGTGAACTCTGGGCGTGACGTATTGGCGGTGGGTCGCCCACACCGCGGCTTTGTCTAGCCAGTGCAGACAGCCTAGATCCGACCCTAGTGAAGTGCACTGGGGATAGAATCAGGATTCGGCAACAGACCTTCAAATATTTGGTATTAATCTGTGGGCCTAACTAGGATCAATAGATACGACGTGCAGATGGCCTTTGTTGATTGGTTTCCGGGATAGGAATGCTATGTACCGGACAACAGTTCTTCCAAGGTTTCAGGACACCCAAATGAAGACTCGGAGTATCATCACTTGAGGTGTTCCCCGACAAGAATAATTAAAACATAGATACGTACAGGCTTATATAGATGTCCTCCTCCCCTCCGACCAGCAGCAGCACACACCCTCCTAATCTCAATACCATCCTTTAAGAACACACAATCAATCCATTCATCCATCCATCCATCTATTCATTATGGCTACTACCTCCCGAATCTGGCTTATCACTGGCACCTCATCCGGACTTGGCCAAGAGTTGGCTAAAGTGGCCGCCCAGGGCGGGGATCGCGTGTTAGCTGCCACACGTAGTCCGCATAAATTAGCCAAGCTCGAGTCAACCAACCCTAACATCAAGGCTGTCTACCTAGACCACAACGAGCCCCCAGCCCAGATCCAGGCAGCGGTCCAGACTATCCTAGCTGTCTATGGCACGGTCGACATTATCGTCAACAATGCCGCCTACGTGCAGACAGGCATGCTTGAAGAGGCCACCCCAGAAGAGACTCAGCGTCAGTTCCAAGCCAATACCTTTGGCCCTCTTAACCTTTACCGCGCCCTGCTGCCACACCTACGCGCTAAGGGGTCGGGAACTTTGGTCACTATCGGCTCCATGGCCGCCTGGTACCCTATGGCTGGCTGCAATTTCTATAACGCCTCTAAGGCCGCTCTGCGCTGGCTCGGACTTGGGCTGGCGGGTGAAATCTCCCAGTTCGGTATCCGCCACTGTTTAGTCGAACCGGGCTTCTTCCGCACCGAGTTACTGAATTCGACAGCCAATATTACTATGACCGCAAAGTCATCGCGTCTATTGGCCTACCAGGAGGTAAACGACACCACCGACTCCAACTTCGCCGCTTTTAACGGTGCCCAGTTGGGTGACCCTGTAAAGGGCGCCCAAGTCATCTACGACGTCGCCACCACGGGAGTCGCCGAGGGTAAACCTCTACCTGTTTTCCTACCCTTGGGGAGTGATTCCAGCGAAGAGATTGGCAAGGCCGCATCTGAGACCTTGGCAGCGATTGAGGAATGGCGGGAGATTAGTTCTTTGACGGACTTTCCCAAAGGTTCGTAATTATGATGTACCCGGTATCATAGCTTCAGTATACACCTAGGACTTATTCTTGGGATTCAGCTAGTAATTCCAAAATGTTCGTTAATTGTTGCGAGAATATTCTGTACTGTCTAGATTGAATCCTATGATTCCAGCTTACTACATAGGGCATATAGATGCCCAGGTGAGAATAAATGATTCTATTGGCTAAGATAAAGTATCACCGGACCCACATTGGGACCACGTGATATTATCGATAAGAACCGGGGTCTAGAGCTCCCGAGCTCCGACTCTACGAAGTACGGTCGATCATCCATCTCCAACACTGAGAGATGTAGTAACCGAAATGTCTTTGAACAACCCAACCCAGCCCATTTCCTACTCATCAGCTCAACCGGAAACCTCACATGAAATATCTTCTCCCCGAGCGGAAGATATACATCCTCAAGAAGATCAAGAGCAAACCACAGACCATGTCACATCCCCGCACGGAACAGCAGAGGAACCCGGAACCGCAGCTGAAGCCCACGATGCAACCACCCAACCAGCAACTTTCCAGCCTTTCTTCACATTAATAGAAGACACACAGCTGGGGGAGTACCGCCATCCAACAGTACACTATATCTTCTCCGACGACGACATAGACATCATTACAGCAGCAGCTCTCCGCAGTCTGGAGACCCAACAGGATGCGCTGTCCAGCAGCAAGAAAGAAGAACTCCATATCGAAGAGCACGGGACGCCAGAACAAGAAAAGTCCTCCCTCCTTCCACCACCTATCCCCGGTGTACGAGAGAACTACCTCGTTCTAGACGTGGAGCCCGTGCCCGCACCAGAAAATACTATAACACCAATACCCACACAACCTACGGGTCTCGTGAATCCCGGTCCCTCAAATACTATATCTACCCTCCCCCGCGCAGCAAAGTCCTCTGGGCGCAGTGGCAGGAGCCTCAGTGCCACCCCAGTTCCGCGTCACATCAGCAAAGAGCTTTTCGCCAACATGGCAAGTTCTTCAGAGTGAGATATCCCCGGCACCGACTTTTGAGAATGATGCTGTGGGAGAGACTGGTGGACATGGGTTCATGCTGAAAATTCAAGGGACCGGTGGATTACCTTATATCTCTGACTCTGGGAAAGAGACTGGACCTCGGCGGCTGGAGGAGATGATGGATCAATTCGCGAAGAGAATGGCAGAATTGCAGACTATAATCGATGCTGAGGAGGTGGCAAGTACGAAAATCCAGGACGAAGTGGATCAAGAGGAGGAGAAGGAGAAAGGAAAGGACAAGAGCGAAGGGCTCACTGAGGATGCGCCACCGGGAGACACTGACGAGAAAGATGCTGTGGATCAGCAACTGCAGATATAATGGCCTGCGTATGTATTTTGAGAGTGATGCCTTTACGAGCATGGCGTTCCTGGTCCCTTTGACTAGCATTGGTTTTACATTAACGATACCATCAATCTACTTCAACATTTTCTTCTTCAAGGTTGACTTATAGCTTGCTCAAACGGAGAAATTTAAAACCTGAAATAGAGATTCAACCCCAGTGAGGTATTTGATTAAGACCAATTGGGGTCAAGTTAAAACTACATCAATAGATGTCTAACCAACCAACGCCATGTTGAAAATGCATCTTCTATCAAATCAAAGACAATGGTAATTCAATGAAAGACAACAAAGAGAGAAAAAGGATCGAGTAGTCAATGAGTGAAGTATGCTACAAATTTATCCGGAAACTCCAGTTCACCAAGAACCAGCGACATTGGGTATCAAGTATCGTGATATATGCCACATTCAAGCGATGAGACACAAAAGAAAAAGAGAATCGAAAGGGAGGAAAAGGAAGGGAAAGAAAATAGAATGTGTCCAACTAGTTGGATGGAGGATTACGGGTATACCGTCGGCCTCCTGGGACACCAGATAGGGGAACATTTTCGCGACCCTCCATCATGCTCGGCAGTTTCTTGGAGAGCATTTTCTGAGGCCGCTTAGTTTCCGCAATACTTGCTGTGCTCTGAGATCTAGACTGTCGACGCTTGACAGGTGGCTGCTCAGACTCGTCCTTCTCGGGCGTTGATTTTAAATTCGCCAAAGCGTCCTGCGCCTCGGTGTTAGGCTTGGTAGCCTGGGTGTTATCTTCGGCGAGGTCGGAGGTGACAGGCTTTGCGACGTTAATATCGACCTCCCTAAGGCCGCTATTGTTATAAATCGCAGGGTTTGGTGAAGGCTGAGCCTCGACTGGCTCTACGGGATCACTGAAGACGAAGTTCTTGGACGGAGATGCGGCAGGAGAGCTGGAAATAGTGGCAGTTGGTGTCTCCTCCTCATCGTTGAAGGGCAGAGCAGTAAACTGTTTGGATGTTCGGTGGCGAGAACGAAGACGATCATGCGGTTCTGTGCGTGGCAAAGAGGCAGGATACTCATATTTGCGTTTCTGAGGAGTAACACCGGTAGGAATGTATTCCTTCATTGGGTGGCTTTGCATAGTTTCTCGGAGGGCAGCCAGTGGCCGGCGTACCTCTCCTTGTAAAGGTGTGGTGGAGTCTTTCAAGCCTGTTGTATGCAGGTTGGCATCTTGTCGAAGTTGACCAGCGCGTTCGCTAAAGCCATCCAACTGGGTTTGCATAGCAGCGCGGGAGTCCCGGACATTCGTGGTGATCGCGGCGAGGCTAAGGAGTTGTGCTTCGTGGAAGTGACCGTTTTGAGAACGAGCCTTCGCAACAAAGTCGTCAAGGGCTTCCATTTGCTTGCTCATGTCGCTCATCTGGGCGTCTACAATACGCACCGTTTCTTGATGGACAGACTCAGTAGCACGTTGAATGGAGACATTGCGCTGATCAAAGGCTTCCCAATCATTTTGCATCTTGGTCTTGATCTCAACCCTGGATGCCACGACATCTTTCGCAAATTGCTCCTCCTTGAAAACCCATTCATCAACTTGTCGGTCATATTGCACTGTGGCTTGCTCGAGGGAATCCCCAGAGGCGGAAATATCTGTGCGCAATCGATCCATTTTGTTCTTAATGCGGCCTGACTGCCTTTGGCTTGAGTCCTCTAGCATATGACGGATCTGGGATAAAAGGCTGTCTCGCTCGGTTTGGGCATGCGTCTGCTCTTCCTCCCATACCTGGGCTAGGTTGGAAGAAGCTTTGCGGCTTGCCTCTACGGCCTGGTGGTTGGATTCTTGCAGTTCATGACGGAGGCGGCTGATCTCAGTCTTCTGTTGTTCCAGATGCTTTGCCATATTCTCAAAAATGGTCTTGAAATCCTTTCCTAAGGAGCTGTAGGAAGAGTGCAGCTGAGAGTGGAAGTCTGAAAATTCACCAATAACTTCCTCCGAAATACGTGCAGCTGCAGCCGAAAGTCCATTGAGGCCCTCTCCAACCTTTGATTTCACCTCTTCACGAAGAACTTTGATCTCTTCGAGAACCTCATTCATTTCGTCATGAGCCCCGCTGGTTTGCCTTATGGCGGCAGCTTCCACCTCCTTGAAGACTGAATCAGATTTTTGAAGCTTGGTGCTAGTCGATTTGATGGTCGTCATTTCATTGCCGACGAAGTCGTAGATGCGACTTGACATACCCTCAAGGAGTTTTGCGTGTTGTGTTTGAAAGCTTGCCATGCGTGCATCAATTTGCTGTGTAGCAGTACAGACTTCTTTGGTAGATATTTGCCAAGTTTGGCGGTTGTCGGTTTCCAGATCATCCTTGCGCTCGATTTTAGCATGCAGCCCATCAACGTCCTCCACGGTGCCGTCCAGGATTGCTAGGAGGTCCTCGCCAAGTTCACGCAGTTTGTTCTCAGTCAACTGATGAGCCTTACGAACTGTCGTCTCCTCATCCAGCTTGTCAGAAGCGCTCTTCAGACTTAGCTCGGTTTGCGCCAAAGCGCCGCGGGTCGATCTGAGCGTGTTCTGAGTGGTTTCATTGTCCTCCTTCAGTGTTTTGAAGCTGCCCGTGAGAGCAAATAATTCCTGAACTTTGTGTCGTAGGCTGGATTCCATTGATTCAATCTTGGCCCGCTGTTCCTCGTTCACAATTCGCCGAGATTCGCTTTCCATAGTCATCTCTTCGTATGAAGCAGGTGTCATATAAACACCGTTACGGTGGCGAGTAGCAATAAGCTCACTCTTGAGCTTTTGGTACTCTATTCCAACTTCACGCAGTAACTTGCTCTTGGCGACAGGTGAGTTAATTTGGGGCTTGTTGCGAATATTTTTCGCCCGGAAAGCGTAATCCAGTGTCGAAATTGTTTCTTCCAGATTGCTTCGCACCGGAGAAACGGTGGCGATGATGCAGGTTTTTGTATGACCACCCAGGGAATCTTGCAATAGTCGTGTGAGTTTCGACTCTCGATAAGGTATATGTGAGCTTCTGTCCACTAGAGCATTGATCACTCGTCCTAGCGTAAGCAGACTCTTATTGATCAGCCCTGCTTCAGCCGCTCGCTTGTTCTCTGCACCACTTCGTCCGATGTTCTCGCTACCAGCCAAATCCACCAAGTTCAGTTTTCCATGGCTGACATAGTCCTCACCGGACTCTGTAGTGCGATTTGTGAGAACCGAAATTGTAAAGATCGTATGACTTCGCGAACTAAGGTCATTGCATTTTGTTGCAGCCACTTGTCGCTTGAGACTGCCGTCCTGTAAAAGTTTGATACCAGAAGAGGCAGAATGAATATAGGTCTCCTCCATTCCTTGGACCACGGTGGATGGTTGACCCTTCTTCTCGTTTTCAAAAATCTTCAACTTCGTGCTGTCATCAAAGGCGAGCAAATCACGCAATTCTTCGTTGTAAAGTTCGATGAAAGAGCACTTGACTGTGCTGTCGGTGTCCTCGAGTTTGTTGAATAAAGAGTAGAGCGTTCTTGGAATAATACCCGCATCGTCTGAGAGAATCCCCAGTGTATCGGTCATATCTCCAGACATTGTATACGTCTTTCCGGTACCGGTTTGTCCGTATGCGAAAACTGTACAGTTGTATCCTGCGAGCATCTACAGCGGTGTTAGCCAGGAATCGCAAAACTCGAGAAAGAAAGACAGTATTCACCTCGTTGACAATTGGCAGCACAGTTTCCTCATACACAACAGTCTGATCTGCAGCTGGCGAAAACACCTTGTCGAAAGCATATGTCTTATTTGAAAGCGAATTGGGTCCCATAGACAGATCCACTAATTTTCCATTAACACCTTGAGTTGACAAGACAACTCCACTGTTCTCCTTGATCTCGCGATCATTACGACCGCGACAGCGTACTACCACATGAATACTGGTATCCTCGTTGATTTCACTTTCGAAGTCCCTCTCCTTTCGCTTTCCCGCCAAGCTTGCCTGGTCAGTGCCAAGTTTGGAAGGGCGCCCGGCGGCCTTTGTACCTAGCGCCGTCGCAGGTTTTGTAGTGACTGTTGGAGATGCTCCTCGTTCTGGTGCAGCGGAGCCGGCCCGTCGAGTCGGTTGGCGCAAACCCGTTCGCCTCGCCGGGATGGATGAGGCAGAAGGCCGAGTTGGGCCAGCCATGGTTGATCTTGCGGATAAGATTGAACAGCAAGACACGAATTTGTCGGGTACGGAGTTTTTCAAAGCATTGGTTTCAAATGATGAAAACGTGAACGTCAATACAGAAAGGCTGTGGATCGTTAAGATTGTGGAAGATGCATGGGTGGAGCCATTCGGGCAAAACATAAACAAACCCCACGTGACATGTCCCCATCTAGACGTGGGCATGTTGGTTATCGACAAATCTCCACCGCCTACTATGAATGTACTAGCGTAATGGGGTCATCCCCCCTCTCACATGACTGGTGGAGCGTCATCGCGCCTCTCCCCCGCGGATGATCGCTCTCGGTCTTTATCTACTCTGACTCCTCTTTCTTTCTTATTCTCATTTGTCTTGATGATTTCGCCTCAAACAAGCTTGAGATGACTAGCAAAAACTCGACTCCTGTTTTGATATTTCCAGGCAAGGGTTTGGGCTTTATCAGTATGTCTACTATGTTTATACATCTCCGATTCCCAGGCAATCTACGCGTATGGGCTCTGGCTAACTAGCTTTATTCAGCCCTGGGTGCTTCGCTGCACAATGTCCTTACCCGAGTCAAGTCTTATCCCCAAGCCTATCCCGCGATTGATCTGTCGTACTCACCAACCGACCCTCTTCGCACTCCCGTCTTATTACAACTCCCCGCCAACGGGCTAAGGCTACGGTTTGATGGCCCTGATCAAAGACTCCGCTTGATCGAGGTCTTGGATTTTTCTCGAGTGAACCTGGTCTATAAAAATCAGGATGTACTCAAAGGCAGTAAAGCTGATGAGTTAGGGACTTCCCCACAAGGTCCTAGCTTTCGACATGTGTATAACCGGCTCTTTGGCCCGTCCTACCCAGGCGAATATGTTCCTCCAACAGATAACTCTCCCTATGGAATCTATGTGCTTTCCTATCCGGGAGTGGCTTTTTCATTCCCTCTGCAGCATTCAGCATGGTCTGATCAATGTGACTTCGTAGCCTTGCTGTCGTCCTCAGCTGCTCTCCCAGCTACCTCTATGTCGATCTTCCAAGGGTCATCCTGGCCTGAGGTTCGAACAAAACTATTCACCCAGCAACCACAGCACCCCAGATCCTCTGCGATTGTGGGAAAATCTCGCGACTCAGTCGCTGATGAGGTGGAGGAGTTTCATATTCTCGGAGCTGGGAAGCTCGAGGTAGTTCGGCGGACAAGCCCACCTCTACTTCTGAACTTGGGAGAAAATACCCCACAAGATCTAATTGCAGAGTTTGGACCCCCAGATGCCATTTATCGTAAACATGATCGACGGATATCTATTCACCGAGTAGCAGGAGTTGGTGGTGGTGATGCTGTGCATCTCAGCCCCTCACCCAGCCGAGGGATGGATATTCCTGATACTGACCGCTCCTCCAGTAATAGCGTGACAGATGACTCGGATGATGAAATCTCTCCGAGCAATATTGGGGATCCAACTTCACTTCCAGCAGAGTGCTTTTTTAATTATTTTCATCATGGTTTTGATGCCTTCATCTCCTACCCAGTCACGCCCGGACCAGCGTTTCCGAGCTCTGAAATCTCGGACCCTTCCCCTCCGCCACCTTCTTCCCAGCTGACTGTTACCAAAATCATCCTACATGGCAATGTACCGGGATCATATCCATTTAATCGTCATCGACGAACCCGCTGGGTAATCCATCTCGATCAATCCGAGGATGAGCTTACGTCAGAGTCGCCATACGATGAGATCTCCGAGCAGCTTCGTGAAGTTTGGAAAGGTGCTTACGGCAACCAAGCGGAAGAGCGCGCGATGCAACGGCCTATGGTACTGAACCGTGGCTGGGGTGACAGTCCGGAGAGCAGTGTCGAGTTTCTTGGCGGCTGGGAAGAGACCACTGCCAAAGGGCCTAGGTCTGGTACGGATGACCACGATGGCGGCTTGGGAAATACAGAACTGTTTGGATTCCCAGGTCTTCTTTTCGAAGTGATGAAGAACGGCGCAGTCAGCTGCTTGACTGTATATTAACCTATATCCTGTTGCCACACTCTTTGATTTTCACCTTGGCGATTTGGCGTTTGGCAAGAAGGGAGTTTCTACTTGTTCTTATACATTGAATTTACAAGCGATCTAATGGATGCATTGACCAAATTATGTAGATAAATTCGAGAGATTAATTACAGATAAATCCAAACGTTCTAATGCTTGTTCAACATCCATAGATACTAGGACTTAAGTGTCAGAGCGATCTATAGCTGTAGGCTATAGATGCACATCAACTTTAATTCCTGCAATCCATCTCGCCCTCCTTGACTCAACTTAAACAGACAACTCGCACAGACACTTCAAGCAAACAACTCAAGCAGGCAATTTAAGCGGGCAACTCAAACAACTCAAGCGGAGACCTCAAACAGCGATTTCAAGAGTACCGCTGTAAGCACATTCGATATTAACACCAGACTCTGGGTCATCCTCACAGATCCAGTTTGTTCCAGTAGCGCTGGAGTCCAGCACAGCGGTGCCATCCTCGGCGATGGTGCCATTCACACGCTCGACTTCCAGAGTGAAAGAGTTGAAGTCATCAGCCCAAGCGGGAAACCTGATATAGTATTCCTCGTTGTAGCAGCGGGCAGATGGATCCGGTCCATCTCCATTGTTCCTATATCACCGAGATTCATTAGCTTGTGTGTTTTGTAACTTGAATGATGAGATATTTACCAGAATGTATAGCAGTCAGTTGGAGTATCATCAGGATAGTTCGGGTCGGTGAGAGTGAAGCTCACGATTCCATCAAGAACGGAATCTCTGGCAGTCAAGTCGGTGATTGCAATGGAGCTAGCACGCCTTGCGTGGGGGACCGCAAGAGCGGAGCTGGCAGCGAGAAGAACGGATGCGATGATGAACTTCATGATGAGAGATGCACGAAAAAGTTATTAAGTGATTGAACTTGTTGTATTGAAAAGCTGAAGATATTGTTGTAGTGGATTCTTGTGGATGATGCTGTTGATAGTTTTATTTTGATCGTGGAAATGAAGTTCTACTTATACATCCATGTGGATACTTTGGATGTTTACCATGTTGTTGCATAGCTGGAAGCCTTTCCAAAGAATCTTGGATCAATGAAACAGTATGCCGCGTCGTCCACGCAATCTGGAACCTTGACGATTGATTTGGTCGATTCATGCTGCTCGAAAATGCGTGGTCGGTGTCCAGGTGAACGGTGTCAGATGTATGGCCCGTATGGGGACGCCGGATACAACACTACACGAACATGTTGCATCTTGACTGGTCTAAATCTGTACCTTTCGGCAATTCCTTTCTTTTTTGATTGGATAAACTTATTTTCGGGGTCTATTATAAGCTGAATTCATGTTCTAGCTACTCTCAGGCGTCCCTCTGCCACTAGTGGCGTTCCTCAGGCGTCCACGGGTGCCAACGATGGATGACCCATCTCCGGGGTTATGCACGATCGAAATACCAATCATTCCAAATTTCTATTCAGGAGACATTCCCCATATCGAACATCCGCACGTGCATGAATTCAGCCCTGGAGATGAATGTAACCTGAACTGTCCCAATAATTTCACAGCCCTGGAAACTCGGGGTTGAGAGAAAAATGTACCCGAGTTGTTATTATAAGCCCTATAGGTACCTGAATAACTCCGACTCGGGGTCTCGGGCTTAAATCTCCAAGGTACTGACACCTTCCTGTGCACAGGTGGCATTCATTAATCATGCCAGCGATCAATTCAACTTGATATCCAGGGCTGAAATTCCAACTCGAGTGCTTCCAACTTGAAGCTACTAGTAGGCACTGGCCAGGTGCCAGTGGGCAGTGCAGATGTGGGTAGCACTGGCAGCATCATGGTGGATTCATGTACATAGTAGTAGGACGGTCTCAACTTGAACTTGAACTTGAACTCAGGCTTCACACCTGGGTATGCAACACTGGCATTTGTTGAATTTTGAAACTTGAAATATATTTTTCACTCTAGAGCTGGCAGATGTCCAGATGTCGGCCCGGACCTTGTAGACACCTTGGCATGTTCTAAACTTGGAACCTTGAAAATTTCTTAGAATAATTATCTAATATCATTAGAGTAGAATCTACACATATGAAATAATATATGTAAAACATTTAATCAATGGATATTTGAAAGAATGTCAACCTTGGAGGTTCTATGTGAGTTAGTGGAGCGATCATGCGAAGGCGGCCCGGTAATACCGTAACATTGAGACTTGACTATGACTAAATACCGTTATATTGGTAATTACCATACACAACCCGCTGGCCAAACTCCGCGATTTTCTTAGCTTTGAAGATTGCCGAAAGGATCTCACGTCTAAGCTCCCATGACATGAAGGAGGATGTCGAAACCGCCGCGGTCAATTCCCCGGTCTTGGACTTCGACTCTCAAACTCCCCAAGTCGACATTTCCCCCGCGCGTGTCGCCGGCCGACCAGAAAAAATACCTCAAACGATGCACTGATGAGCTATACGCCTGGCAGCGTCGCGAACGACCAGCCGACCAACCCTTCGTCCTTCACGATGGCCCACCGTATGCGAACGGAGACCTACACATTGGTCACGCGCTGAACAAGATCTTGAAGGATATAATCTGCCGCTTCCAATTGGGAAAAGGCAAGAGGATTCGATATGTCCCCGGCTGGGATTGTCACGGTCTGCCTATTGAGCTGAAAGCGCTTCAAGGGCTCCGTGATATGGATGTGGCCAATGGATCAGTTAGTGCAGCGGTGATCCGGAAATCAGCGCGCCAACTTGCGAGACAAACTGTCAAGGACCAGATGAAAGGGTTCCGCGGATTTGGTGTGATGGCGGATTGGGACAATCACTGGAAGACCATGGACAAGGCATTCGAGATGCGACAGCTGGGGATATTCCGGGAGATGGTTGACCGAGGTCTAATCTACCGGAAGTTTAAGCCCGTGTACTGGTCACCCTCAACCGGCACAGCGCTAGCAGAGGCTGAGCTGGAATACAAGGATGATCACGTTTCGACCGCCGCGCTTGTCAAATTCCCCCTGGTGAATATCCCCGAGCATTTGACCAAAGACCCGCTACTTCAATCGCGTGATGTGAGTGCGGTGATCTGGACAACAACGCCTTGGACATTGCCGGCCAATGCGGCTATTGCTGTTAGCGAAGAATTGGATTACACTATTGTTCAGTCTGAGACTCACGGATGTCTTCTCGTGGCCCAGTCACGGGTTGAGTACTTGCAACATATGCTGAATGAAGAACTGGATATCATTGTGCCTTCGATTCTTGGATCCGAGCTAGCTGATAAAACCACCTACCGACCTTTGTTCAAGGGCGCAGATGCTGAGGCTCAGCCAATTATTGGTGCTTCATTTGTTACTGCGGATTCTGGATCTGGATTGGTTCATTGTGCACCTGGACACGGTATGGATGACTACGAAGCCTGTCTTGCTCGTGGCATTGAAGTTTTCGCTCCTGTCAACGACGATGGCAAGTTCACAGAAAAGGCCATGCCTCATGACCCTGCTCGCTTGACTGGAAAGGCGGTCCTCGGAGAGGGCAACCGAGCCGTTTTGGACTATGTACAATCACGAGGTCAACTGCTCGCTCAACACCGCTACGATCACAAGTACCCTTACGACTGGCGCTCCAAGCAGCCTATCATTATTCGAGCTACTGAACAATGGTTCGCTGATGTTGCTGACATTCGTAGCAGCGCTCTTAAAGCGCTCGAGGATGTTGCATTCGTTCCCGAGACTGGCAAGCACCGTTTGGAGAACTTTGTGAAGAACCGCAGCGAGTGGTGTATCTCACGGCAACGTGCCTGGGGTGTGCCAATCCCTGCTCTCTACCACCGAACTACTGGCGAGGCCGTTCTGACCAAGGACAGTGTGTCCCATATCATGAACACCATTGAGGAGCGAGGCATTGATGCCTGGTGGACTGACAGCGCTGATGACCCTGCTTGGATTCCATCTTCGTTGCGGGACAACCCTTCGGGATATCGACGCGGCACTGACACCATGGATGTGTGGTTTGATAGTGGCACTAGTTGGTCGGAGATCGACGTTCCCCTGGAGGGACGCAGCCATCCTGCCGATGTCTATCTCGAAGGCACCGACCAGCACCGTGGTTGGTTCCAATCTGGACTTTTGACTTATATCGCCCATCAGCTCGCATCTGGGAAGGCTGATACCCCTCGTGCCCCTTTCCGTACTCTGATCACTCATGGATTTACGTTGGACGAGGATGGTCGTAAGATGAGCAAGTCTATTGGAAACACCATTCCTCCCCAGACCATCATGGACGGAACCCTCTTGCCACCACTCAAACCGCGCAAGGGCAAAGGAAAGAAACAGGCCGAGAACCAAGAACCAACCTACGACGCCTTGGGCCCTGATGCCCTGCGCCTGTGGGCGGCAAGTAGTGACTACACCCGCGATGTAGTCATCGGGAAACAAGTCCTCCAGACCGTTCACACTAGTCTCCACAAGTTCCGAGTCACATTCAAGCTTCTGCTAGGAGCCTTGGCTGACTTCAATCCTGTAAGCGCAGTTCCTTACGCACAGTTGCAGCAGGTGGACCGAATCGCGTTGAAACAGCTATCGGATATGGTTCTTACCTCCCGGAAATCCTGTGACAACTTCGAGTTCTACAAGGCCGTCAGTCAAATGAACCGCTGGGCCAACCATGACTTCTCTTCTTTCTACATGGAGGCGATCAAAGACCGTCTATATACCCTCGGCACCAACAGCGCCAGCCGTCGCGCTGCCCAGACTACCCTCTTTCATATCTTCAACCACCTGCAGGAGGTTCTGGGTCCCATTACCCCATTACTCGTGGAGGAGACTTGGTTCCACACCCCAGAAGCCATCGCGACCCTCAGTGAACATCCCCTGCAGCGAATTACCGCATCCCCTCCTCCCGAGTGGAACGATGCAGCCTTGGATGTTAGCTACCTTGAACTGAGTTCCGTCCATTCTGTGATTAAGAACCTGCAGGAGCAGGCGCGTGGACAGAAGCAACTTGGTTCCTCTCTCCAATCATTTGTTCACCTGGTTCTTCCCGAATCTACTAGCGATGCCTTCTTCCACAAATACCTCTCCGAGCTGCCCGATCTTTTCGTTGTATCATCTGTGACTATTGGCCAACCTGGTGAGTCTGTTCCGTCGGAGATCTCCCAAGCCGAGTGGCATTACGAGGGGACTTGCGAACTTCCCAACAACCAACAGGGTATGGTTCACGTCTACGCCCCTCAAGCTTCCAAGTGCAACCGATGCTGGCGATATGCAGTTCCCGAACCCGTGGAGCCAGAGACTGCAGTTTGCGCCCGGTGTGAGGTGGTATTGGATGAGCTGGAGGGTTGATTGCTCAAATCGCATGTGCAGGATCTGCTGTGTATAATAGATTCATTCAAGTTAATGTACCATATGTATAGTATTGTTTTATTTATTCCAATCTTGTGTTACTCCTCTCTCTCCTGCTTCTCCAGCAAGTTTTATTGGTGGAATGTCTAGTAGATGCATACTGTACCCCATTTTGTGGGTAATCATATGTTGGTCATGTTAGTCATAACTGCATGAAATTCCTTGAATTGTCTAAAATGATTTATTAAATTTGCCTAAACCAGCTTCAATTCTAAGTAAGGTTGGTCTAGATGTCAGATCTGGCTTGTTTCACGGTGGCAATGACGACAGCTCCATGTGTTCCATGATGTAAATCATTATTCCTGATTCAAGTTCTTCCCTCTTTTAAAACCACCTTTGCCCCTTTTACATCTCTCTCTTTCTCACTTTTCGAGCTATCAGCACTTTGATCATCGGAAGCTCTTCATCATGATGGTCCCTAATAACTTTGAAAGTTTCCCAACCCCTACCACCACCTCTTCGGTGGCGCCTATCCCCACAGTTATCCCGATCGCCCCGCATATTCAAGAGATCCACGCCACCGGCGAACGTACTCTATGGTAAGACCCCTCAACAAGCCATCATTCAATTATTATACTAAGATTAATATTCAATAGGGTCGTTACTGTGTTAATGGGAATCTCTTCTCTGGCATTCTACTCCCTCGGCTCCACAAAGCCTCTGGTATTATTCACTCCAACCATCCACCAAGTTTTAAACTACACAAGCTAACTTGAACCCCACAGTCAAAGCGGGTCTACCACACTCTGAGCGCTTTGATCACAACCATCTCCTTCATAACCTACCTCGCCCTCGCAACCGGTCAAGGCCGTGACTGGCTCTGGTTCGACATCGTCACAAAGCACAAACATGTCCCCAATGTCACCGATCAAGTCGTCCGCGAGATTCTCTGGCTACGTTACGTGAATTGGGCCCTTAGCACCCCACTCCTCTTGACCAATTTTGCCCTCATTTCTGGTCTCCCCGGTGCCCATCTCTTCTCTGCTATAGTCTCGAACTGGGTCATGCTGGCAGCTGGAATATTTGGATCCTATGCTGGTCATACCCCTGCACGCTGGGCCTGGTTGACTCTGGCTTGTATTGCGTACTTGACTACGCTGCATCATGCTGGATTCCATGCTCAACGTGCGGCACAGGGCAAGGATGCGTTGCTGACAAGATTCTTTGGAGCTTTTTCGGGGTCGGCATTCGTGGTTTTTGCTCTATTTCCCATGTAAGGAGTTATCACTATACTTGCATTTTTAATTTTCGGTGTTGCTAATTGTTACACAGTACGCTTGCTGCTGGGCCTCTCGCTCTGAAGCTTAGTCCGGATGTGGAGACAGTTCTCTTCGCTATCCAAGATATCTTTACCCAAGGTCTCCTGGGTTACTGGCTTATCTTGTCGCATGATAACGCGCAGGGAAGGTGAGATCAGCACCTTGCTTCCAATCTTGATACTAGTATTCTAACAATTATTTCTCGAACAGTACTCTTCATGTCGATGGTTTCTGGTCCCATGGAATCGGAAATGAAGGTGCCATCCGCATCCACGATGAGGAGGGTGCGTAGTTTCTCCTGAGCATGGCCTCTGCATTCCTTGTGCTATTACGAGGCGAATTGTGGATGCACACGGAGAAACTTGAAATGGAATGAGCATGATGACGAGAGACGCCTCTCTCACAATTATTCAGGTTGAGTTTTGAAATCCCATGGCGAAAGATATGCCTGCAGTTTACTTCTAACAAATTGGGGAGTTTATCATTCTTATAACCATCACTTTTAACGTCTGTTTGTTTCAAGGGTCTTTCGAGTTCTTTTCAGTCTATATAGTATACATTAAGCCTTGAACCTGAAATTACTACTAGCCCTGGAGAATAGCCTTAAAAGAGCAAAATAAAAATTGAATTTGAAAACCATCGAAGAGTTTACAACCTTAGAAGTCTACTTAGTATAGTACCGAGGGGACTTCATATGTTTGACGCTTGTAAGTCAAGCACTATTTAACAGGGCTCACATGCAAAACATTCTAATCCTTCTTCAAGTTCTCTTTCCTTTCCTTTTTCTTTTATCCATTCAACCAACATTGTTTCAGAACTTGAATACTACACGGAAAAGGTCAATCGACGAATTTCGTTCAGGCTACGTTGACTTTCAATTTTTCACACACTCATCAAATCAACTTCCACTTTCGCAACTTCCCATACCCTCTCATTTACAACTTGAACCTCTTCCATCCTCACCAAACCCACCATGCCGAAAAGCAGCAGACGACTAACAGCAAACTACGGCAAAGCAAGACCCACCAATACCTCACAAGTTACTAACCAAAATCACAGTGGTTAGAGCAAACGACGACCAAGAATGGAAAGAACGTCAAGGATATTCATTATTGGCCCTGAAAAACGGCTGACTGAGTTTGTGTTTCGTGATATTCTCAATAAGGCCGTTACCTCATCTCGTAACTATGTTACCTACATTATAACTGGCTTGTCTTTTGCTTATTTCTATTCGATGTATTTTGACTGATAGTATTTCTAGCGCTTTCAAGTTACTTTTTGCAACCGCCTGACTCACTGCCCAGGTGGCATTAAAGAGGTGTTGGTATGTACACCACTTTACCCTCTGGGAATCAAGTCAAGGTGAGTTTTCTCTATCTATTAATTCCTTAACTTGGTGATTCTGATACCTAATTTCTATCTCTTTCTTCAGCGACAAGCTACTGCATGGAATTCACATGGAGGCCATTGTAACTGCCCCCAGCAACGCCCCCAGCAGCGTTCAAAAATGCAGTCATACTGAAACCGATTGTGACGAACTAAGTCGATTGTCTGGCCAATAATGGTACGTTGAGCTACATGTAGCCACAATCGCAGCTCAATGTCCAAAATGGCTAATTCTTGTTTGTGACAGGCACTGTTGGAAAGAGCAGGGATCATCTCTGGTCGATCTTATAGAGATCGATCGAAATCTTACTGTCATCCTCACCAATCTCATCACATAAATCCTCAATCACCTTATTATCCTGATCAATCTTATTGTATGCAAGCTGAACTTTTCCATCAGCGAACCCCGGCCCTGTCTGACCACTCCGTCAATCAAGATCAGTCGGAAGTCCACAAATCATTTCAACTAGTACAATCACTCCAAATCACAAAGTCTAACTCTTATCCTTCTCAATCTTGGTTGGCTGAGAGTCCCTCTGAATCCCAGACCTCTCACCCTGAATCCACCGAGAGGGAAAGCATTATCTCGAGAACCCTAGTGGTTGGAAGGAGTATCTCACGGATGTTGAGCGATTTTGCGGAAACCGAATCTGATTTATGAATGTCCGCAAAATGCAGCTCCAGGCAAATAATCTAGAGCAAAGAAAATTGGAATTCAAGATGATTCATAGGAGGTCGGAATATGAGATTGATGAATCTTCATGAGTCTACCCGGAGACTTGCTACACACCATGAACACCATAACCCAAGTCCAAAGTCGATCTTGGTCACCAGAAAGACCATCCTAAAGCCTTTGCTAATCCACATAGACTCCCAGCCGCCCTCTGCCTCAAACTCCTTGCTTGATTCCCCAATCAAGCCATACGCCTATTACCTGGGAGGAGTTCCTTCGGATCAGTGCGGAGGAGGCCGAGCGGACCTGGGAGGCCCGTGTGGCATCCCAATCTGAAGTTTCTGAACTACCAGCTGGTATATCTTGAATTCTGTTTTTGTCTTGGGCTATGCTAATATACTTATGATGATGTTGTTGTGACTGGAGTAGACCAGGCCCCCAAGAACCAATTTCAAGTTGGAGGACAACGATGAGGCTACTATTCAGTCTTGGTTCGGCCCTACTGACCTTTTTTTACTTTTCTTATATAAACCTTGTATTTCAAATTTTGTTATGATAAACCATCAAGGCATTTCCAATCATGGCATTAATAATTTCTGCTAGTTAAGATTTAGAATTAAGTAATTCGGTATCGTAAGCGGCCATATGCCGTACACCTCGACTCACACATTCTCCACCTCTTCAAGTTGGGTCTCCTTCTCATCCCCCAGATCAATAACCTCCAAATCTCGCTTCACATTGATCCTCAAAACCCCAACTGGAACAGGTCGAAGATCAATCGCCTTAGGAAATCGAATAGAAATATTTCTCATAGCCAGCGGAAGCCAAACTCCAGCATCAACACAGTGACCCTTGAAATGGATAAAGCGCAATCTCAAAGGATCGAACCACTGAATAAATGGGTCTGCATCAACTACGAACCCGCTGAGTGTCAATTTTCGAATGGTGAGTCGAGAAGATGTACGTCCCATGGCGATGGCTCGGACCTTGGCCTTTTCGATTGCTTGTTTGTCGAGATATTCTCCATATCCGATATCAGTGTGAAGTGTGCCATCGCCTCGCTCTCCACTATCAAGCGAAGGGAATAAATTAGCAAACAACCCACCTTTCACAGGTATAAATCATATTTAAGGGGGAAATAGGGTCATAAAATAAGCACAAATGATGAAAACTTACAAATAAACTGGCCCTCCACTCATTCGCGGATCTAAAGTCCATCCCTCCTTGATAACCTTCCACCGAGTCTCATAGATCTTGTTGCTAATCTCTGGTTCCACTGCCATTCCAAGCTCCAGTTCCTCAAGATCAGTGTTCAGCCAGGCAGCCTGCCAAATGAAAGTTTGATATGACTGCATCATGCCGACAATCTTGAGAGAGCGTAGGTGCCTAAATTCACAAAGC
Source organism: Penicillium malachiteum (assembly GCF_028827825.1). Taxonomy (NCBI): domain Eukaryota; kingdom Fungi; phylum Ascomycota; class Eurotiomycetes; order Eurotiales; family Aspergillaceae; genus Penicillium; species Penicillium malachiteum. The sequence continues at coordinate 6,453,067 of NW_026643095.1, forward strand.
GGCTTAAATTCACTGAGCTCGAGACATGGCTCATCCACCTCCTCGACCCCTTCATCCAGACAATCGGGCCAGAAAACATCCAGACCAAGTGTCGACTGCGAACGAGGCAGATTAGTCCAGGCGTTGCCGCCCCGGAAAAGGTGTAGGGGCTTTGTGACTGTTGCTATTTCATTGATATGCTCTTGAGTAGACTCATTGGTTTGCTCATCCTCAATATCCATTTGGTCATCCAGATTAGTGGGGCCGGTATCAGAAGGAGGTCGAAGTTCTGGGATAATTCCGATTCCAAGTCCAATTCCAGGGCCAAGTGTTTTGACGCCACGAGGCGGACAGGGCGAATCTGGCACTGAATCTGAGGTATCCATATCCGGTTTCGAAGCCGAATGGCTCGGCGTGAGGAAGATTTCTTTCTCTTCAATGACTGTTCCAGGTGGCGAGAGTGGTTCTTTTTGGGGAAACGCGCGTAAGATTCGTGGGACAATACGACCAGGTGGGATTGGACTCCATGGCACAGATGGTCTGGTAGGTGAGGGAGACTTAGCACGGCGGCCTAAACCAAAACTCGCTGGTAGATCACGGATCCGGGATGTAGTAGCCGCGACTGATTTGTTGCGCCGTAAAAGAGGCACTCCTTTAAGATCAGACATGCTGAGTTTATGACGACGGTGACGGGTGGTTGGAGGTCGGGTTGGAGTCTCTGGTTCCTTGGAGTTGGTCTTCTCCCCTGTTGGTCTCTTTCCTTCTCTTCCTTGACGTGAGGGCCTTGCTCTGGACCTAGGTTGAAGGGAAAGCGCCTATGAAGATTCAAATCGAGACCCAAGGCAGGACTTCCCTGCTTGTCCGTTTCATTCGTAGGTTCACATACAGTGGCAGGCATAGGGTGAGATGGAGAATGGGAGCGAGGAGACCAAAAAGGACTAAGGTGCGTATGAGACTTGCACCGGGTAGGTTGAATACAAAGAGTGCTTGTTGTTTCATTGAATTCATTGTTGAGCCTTTCTTCGTATTCTTGAGCATCTTTCCAGAAATCATATCCCAGGAGGGAGTTCTCCCAGTGCTGTCGATGATCATCCATGGTGGATTCAAGATGTAATGAATGTGATGTGGGAAGGTGGGAGATAAAGGAATGAATTTGTTGGGATGAGAAGTTCAAGTTTTCAACCTTGCAAAAGAGGAAGTGAGTACTAGTAAGTGAGTGAGGTAAATACTCATTGCGAGTTCCAACGTTAGTTGAGGCAGGAGCTTGATCAAGTTGTTCCTTCATAGATTCACCCATAAATAATATCCACCTGGACATCCCTTAGGGTACTACAATCAGTCCACCCACCAGTTGACATTAGTGAATGCTGGTTTTCAAGTTCAAGGTACATACTTTGGCTAAAATCATCAGCCGCCAATTTCAAGAGAAACCTGTCCCTGAGTTGTGATCAGCTGAGTTGGCATTTCGAGGTCCTAGCGCTGACGTCTGGCTGTAAGGCAGACCATGCATGATTGGTGTTTAACATATTGAAAATTCTTGACCTGTTACTCCAGTCCTAGAAGATTGTGAGACTTCAAGTTCAAAGGGACAAGTATACAGTGTATATAATTGATTAGATATGATTGGTAAATAAAATCATATACTTCGGGATTTACATGGATCCACTTGCTTAAAAGGTGGGAGATTGGCATCTGAACCACGAAGTGTAGATAGTAGCCTAGACTCTACTATGTGCTCCAAGGTTGGTTGTAGTGGTTGATTTGCCCTAGTACTAGATACTATCTCTAACTTGAAATTGTTGTCCATACTCATGAAAGTAATATATGTAATATTTGAACCATGACAAACAAGATTACTAGTCAAGTTCAAGATGAACATCGGTTGATACTGTGCTTGAATGCCAATATCTGGACACCTGGAGCATATACTCTATGCAATAGTACATAGTACTGACTTACAGACCTACAAAAGATGGCTGGAAACAGTCGTGGCTTGTACCCAAATAGGTACTGGGTGTTGTCTTTCCTTTCCCATTGAATACATACATTCGTGTCTAGATGGACACCCGAAGCCAAAGCGAGATGAATCCCGCAAGTCGCTTTTGTTTTATCCAGTAATATAGAAGAAGAAAGACCTTTTAAATTGGGGGTAAAGAAACTCGGAACTAAATCATGCGGACATCATTCCCAACAACCTAGTACTTCTTGCCCTGGCGCAGGACATCACCGAACTCCTCCAGAGGGCTGCGGATGAGCTTAGTCTCCTGCCAGAGGTTGGGGGTAAGGAAACCGTAGGTGTTGACGACGGCAACGAAGGTAGCCTTGAGGGTGTTCTCGAGGGTCTTGGTGGAACCGGAAGAGGAGGTGTAAGCGTCCTGGACACCGGCAAGCTGGAGCAGACGCTTGACAGCGGGGGAGGCAACAAGGCCAGTACCACGGGGGGCGGGAATGAGCTAAACGGAAAATCATTAGAAACTGCACAAGTGTAACAAAATCAAGGGGGGGTGATCTGATCGAGATCTGCGTTTTCGGATACGTACACGGACGGAGACGGAACCACACTTGCCGCTCTGCTTAACGGGCAGAGAGTGAGGCTCACCAAGGTTGGTACCCCAGTAACCGCGACGGACGGGGAGAACGGCGAGCTTGGCAATGGTGATAGCGGCACGGATGGCGGTAGCGACTTCCTTAGAGGTCTTGATACCGAGACCAATGTGACCCTCGCCGTCACCGATGAGGACGATGGCCTTGAAGCGGGTACGCTGACCGGCACGGGTCTGCTTCTGGACGGGCTTGATCTATTGGTTCAAAAGAGATCGAATTAGTCTTCCGAACTCATATTTCAATATGGAGAAATGGCGTAGGCGTCGTATTGCATGCGCAATTGGGGAAATCGCAAAAAAGTCTGTTGTCGGTTCTGTCGAGTTCGAATATTCCTCCCAATTCCCTTTTCACGATTCCCCCAATTGTGCGCGTATTCCAATGCCATTCCATTTCGTATGTCGATTGTTGTGTCGTACCTTCATAACCTCATCCTTGAGCTTGGGCAGGAAGAAGTCAACAATCTGGTACTCCTTGACGGGCAGAGAGTGGAGGTAGATCTGCTCCATGCTGGTGATCTTGCCGGCCTTCACGAGACGACCGAGCTTGGTGACGGGCTGCCACTCCTTCTCCTCCTGCTTGCCTCCACGACGGCCACGACCACGGCGGCCACGGCCACGGTCACCACCACGGTCGCCGCGCGAACCGAAACCACCACGTCCACGGGGAGCAGCGTCAGCCATTTTGTATGTAGGTGAGGGCGACGGGGAGTTGTTCTGTCGAATTGGGTCGGGTCGTCGGAGACTTCGATACTGGTGTTTGGCACCGAAATTTGCGGGTGGAAAGCTAAGCGAGGCGGGCTGCCCTACGCAGTACCCTAGCCCTAGTTCCTGTTTGGGTGAGATTGCGGGTGATTATGTCAGGCCGAATCTGATTATGTCATTCTGAAATGTGGCACGTGCTTGATACCGGGAAAGTCACATGATTGTCACTGTTTATACTGGAGTGCCGGAGTTTCCCTGAGCATCAATTAAGTAGAGGATCAAGTATATCCAATAAAGATATCGAGTAAAAAAAATTTATAATGAATTCAAATGATGTCTCTAGTCCAACTAATACCCAAAAAACAAAACTCCCTACATAAGATTGTTGCATTCTCTTCCAAGGATCTTGCATCTCTTGCAAATCAATTCTCGATCGGGCGGATCGATTTCCTAATTAGGGGTCGGCAAGTTGGACTGTGCACCGAGCACTTATCTTGTTTAAGCGTGAACAGGCAAGTTGACTCCGCAATTTAAAGATGTCATTGCCCCAGTCTTGATCTCCCCTGTATTCCAATATTCCTTTGCATTTCTCTTCCACTTTAATTGTCCCTTATACCGTCTTCTTTTCCTTATACCCACTATGTTGCGTTGGTTTGTTTACTCCCCTATCTCCCAGCCCCCTGATTGCCTCAAATATCAAAAATCTCAGTTGACTAAAACTATCCTCTTATAGGTATCAAGCTAAATTGGCCAAGAGGCCCATATTGACTGCCAGTCTTAGCAGTGGGGTGTGTCATTTTATTGCATGATTTTCCCTGGAGCCAATTGTCCTTCTAACGTATTGTCCAGATCCTATTTGGCAGCGGCGATGTCCTTGCCCAGCAGGCTGTTGACCACAGAGGTCTAGAGAAGCATGATTTTGCCCGGACTGGTCGCATGGCTCTATATGGTGGAGGTGAGCTACATCCCACTCTAGAGGATAACCCTCCCTTTTGTGTTCTGACCTGATTTTTCTTCTTTCCTGCCTAGCTGTCTTTGGTCCCGTTGCTACTGCTTGGTACCGTATTCTTCAGCGCCATATCGTTTTGAAGAGTACTCTCGGTACTGCAGCTGCTCGAGTAGCTGCGGATCAAATCGTCTTTGCTCCTACTCAGTTGACCGTTTTCTTGTCTGCAATGGCTATTATGGAAGGCTCAGACCCAATTGAGAAATGGCGTCATTCTTTTGTCCCTAGCTACAAGGCCAACTTGCTAGTCTGGCCTTTTGTACAGGCAGTCAACTTCACATTTGTGCCTCTGGAACTACGGGTTTTGGTGGTCAACCTGGTCAGCTTAGGTGAGTTTAAATTTCTTCTTTCATGTTTTGGATGGCTTTGACCTCTCACTTGATACACTGGTATTTGAATTGATACTGATTTGGAGTCTTGTAGGCTGGAACTGCTTCCTCAGTCTGTTGAACAGTGGTGAACAGTAAAAGTACTTCAGGTGATGATATACCTCGAGATCTGGATAGAATTGCATTTTCATGGTATAGCAACCTGGGCAACTCTTTCATGGCGAAACCTCTCATTTTGTTTCAAGTTATAAATTTCGGTTATAGGTAATAGGTGACCTGGTTCTTTAATGTTGATTTTTGGGTTCATACTGCTCTGGCATCTGGAGAAATTGGTCTTCTATACATAGACATGGGTATATGTACTTGGATCATGGTTTTTTGGGAATCTTCAAACTTTTTTTTTCTTTGCCAATATTAGGTACTATCAATGATATAATTTCAAACTCTTTCAATTTAATTCACAATTAAAATTATCCTAATTCACCACAGTAAATCATATCAATCTCATAGTACTTTGTTGTTCCAGTTATCATTAGGGCTGTGCGGCCCGACCCAAAAAGGCAAGAGTTTTTCGCCGCTTTTTTAATTTACGGATGATAATATCTCCAACTTCAAAACTTCGGTGCGGGTCCCTTTGATTGTGTCGCCCAACACTCTTTGCTCTTTCCCCCACGCTTGTCTGCCTTGGACTGCCTGGAGCAGATCTGATATTTAATCAGTTACCACTCGCTCAGTTCTTACCCAACGCGGCAACTCGAACTTAGCGCACCTTCTTCACTCGAGATCGTTCCGTCTGATTTTTTGCTCTTCATCCCACCAACACCTCACAATGGCTGCCGTCGCAGAGAATGGCCACCCCGTGGCTGATGAGAACGCTGCTCCCGTCGCTGCTTCTACCGATGACTCCAAGACTGTCACTGTCTTTGATGACCCCGAGAACTTCAACGTCAAGCACCCGCTTATGCATGAGTGGACACTTTGGTTCACCAAGCCTCCCAGCGGCAAGGTACGTTTTCTCATCTTCGCTATCAGACACAAGGTCTTAGCCAATTACTAACTTTGAGTCTTTTTAGGGCGACAACTGGAATGACCTGCTCAAGGAAGTTGTCACATTCAGCTCCGTCGAGGAATTCTGGGGCATCTACGTACGTTCTAAACCCGCGATTCCCGAGCAACCTTACAACCTTATGAAACCCTCCCCCACGATATATCCATATCTGCCCCTCTTCTTTTGATCTATGTATTGATAGATCTTCACCTTCCTGTCATCTATATCTCTTGAATCGGGCCAGTCACTAATCTTAGCTCACCCCCCCTTTAGAACAACATTACCCCCACCTCCGAGCTGGGCCTGAAGGCCGACTACCATCTCTTCAAGAAGGGCGTACGACCGGAATGGGAGGACCCTCAGAACAAGCACGGTGGCAAGTGGTCATACCAGTTCAAGGATAAGCGCTCCGTCCCTATCGACGACCTTTGGCTGCACGCTCAGCTCTCCGCCATCGGCGAGACCCTCGAAACCGACGATGACAACGAAGTGATGGGTGTGGTCGTCAACGTGCGTAAGGGTTTCTACCGTGTTGGTCTCTGGACTCGCACCGTTGGCAAGGGCCTTCCCGGTGACAAGACTGCTCGTACCCCGGCTCAGGGCAAGGACGTTCTGGAGGCTATCGGTCGCCGATTCAAGGATGTTCTGCGACTGAAGGAGGCGGATGTTGTTGAGTTCTCTGGTCACACCGACAGCGCGCACAGCGGTAGCACCCGTGCCAAGGCCAAGTACACCGTTTAAACATCGAATCTCATTCAAAAAAAATCGCATCGAGGAGCTCGAATGTCTGCCTTGACTGGTGCCCACGCATGGTTATCAATGAGGCAAGATTAGAAGTTGAGGAAGTGAAGGGGGTATATCTCATGGTGGAGGAGTTTTACCCATTACACCGGACTCAGGGGAGCGGCGTTTGCAGAATGGAGGAAAAGTCGATGATTCCCAGTCTCTCTTGCGTGCTGCATTTCTATCCCCATCTTATCCTGCAGGTTTCTTTTTTATTTTTTTATTTTTTTTTATTTGCCTTACCCATCGCAGTTATGAACCTGATTGCTCGCGACATGTATCTTACTCTTATCAAACGCATTTTATGAGGCATATGTCGTTGGTTGTGGTGTCTGGTCTGTGTGTCTGTATGTTTCATTCCAGTATATTCAGGTTCTCCTATCTCATGAATGAATGAACGTTGAAGCCCGGTTATATCGGTTGTATCCTGTATCTATCGGGTATATTGCGGATAATATCTTGCTGCCTGCAGGTAGTAATTCCCGACTTACTATGCCCAGGTGGTGTACCTGAGGATACTGATTCAACGTTACATCACTTCTTCCTGCTCCACGCATGATGCCTGGTTGCCAACTTTTGAGATTTCCGTCCGTGTATCCGAAACCTGCTCCAGGTGGGCACATCAATTGGCGATTCATGATGATCAACACCTCAGCTTCCTAGGCGCTGAGCCTCCTCAGGGTCTACTTCGTACTACGGGATATATCTGAGACAGTTAGAATACACTAGCCCCACGTCATGCCTAGGCATCATCTCAAAATAAGGGTTGCAGATGATGTCGTGCCGAATTGATATCCGCTGCTATTGGCATCAACTTGAGTCTCGTTCATATCGCAGCTTTATACCATTCAGCCCTGATCAATATTCACCTGAGTATAATATCATACTGCATTATGAGACCAAACTCTCCAAACTGGACTAAGGCCACAAATTATTCTACGCCTGTCTCTCCTTTTTCTTCTTCTCAAAGTTCTATTGCTTTTTCTTTCTTCTCCAGGGTCTGATTTAGTGGGCGCAGATCATCAATAGTGGATAAAAAGTTGGAACCGGCTGATCAACATTTGTACCGATCCGAGTCTCTACCTCGAGGCAGTGTTGTATCTAGCTGAATAATTCGATTGAGATAGGACCATAGATTTTGTCTCATTCACACTATCCAATTCATTTTCTTCGTAATCGATACGTAAAAACGTTCTGTTGTCACCTGGGCATGTCAAGTTTGACACCAAACTACCCGCTCAAATACTCATCCTCACAATACAGAGTACTCTGTAGAACTCTCACTTTTAATATTCATCGATTGAATAAGCTCATATGCAGCAACAGGCGTCAACATTTTGTGACCCACAGTGCTATAGCTTTATGGAACTATTCAGTCTGTTCCGCTGCATCATTCTTCAAAAGACACTGTCTCAGACGATCTTCCCGTAGACCGCCGGACCATATTCTCGAACGACGTTGTTTCGGACGATCTTCCCCACATCCAAGAAATATCAGTGGTAATTCAGCACACCGCCGAAAATGAGTTTCAAGATACTATTGATAATACTGTGACAGGAATAGCTCAGCATGCGTTGTGAGGTTGTGTGGTGCACTAGTACTAAGTGGAAATAGCAATATAAAAGGGCCAGTATCCCCGCCGCCAGAACAAACCATCACAACATCTGAACTCTTCAAACCTCTCAATCAACCTCCATTCCATTCAAATCCTCTCCAACCATCAAAATGGTCAAGTTCAACTTCCTCTTCGCCCTGGCCCTTGCTGCTGGCGCCCTGGCTACTACCACCAACTCCGACTGCCAGAACTCCTTCGATACCTGCCGCTCCTCTGGCGACCCCAACGAGGCAACCTGTGCCTCTGAGCACGCTAGCTGCTGCGCGACTGCTTTCGATGACTGCCGCTCTACCGGCGACCCCAACGAGGCTTACTGTTCTTCCCAGAACGCTGCTTGCCAGGGTCAGAGCTAAATGGGCATTGAATCCATTGAGCTTCTTACGTCCAAGTCATCTCGCATGGATGTATAGATGAGATATGTGTTTTTCTTCATTTGGGTGTTTCCAATTGGGGTTGATGTCGGATATGAATGCGTCATCTGCCAGATATGAAAGGAGGAGAGAGTTATTTTGGATTCTGTGATCATAATTGGATATAGCTACATACTATCTACGCTCTTTGAAAATATCACATACATATGCACCGTGACATTTGTACACACGACTTGGGTGTGTAATAATCACTTGAGTCTTCTGAGTCTGAGACTTGAATTCATTCAAATGTTGACCCGAGCTTCTTGAAAAATACTAAATGTACTTCCAAGGTTGTACTACTAGTGGGCTTTCTAGACCTCGGGATCTGCCAGCCCGATGCTTATCATTTGAAGCTATTCGTAGCTCCAGATGTCTTATTACTAGGAAAATATAAGTGCGATACACGGATTATCTGCTATTAGATGCCACTGGCACCCGAAAGGTTTCAAATTTGGGTACTACTAGTAATTTCATGTGTATAATTTCATGTATTTAATTTCAGATGTGTTTTGAAGATACTCCATATGAGTCGAGTGAGCCTCCAGGGCTAGATTTGAACGACTTGTCAACTTGAAGGTCTACTAGCACACGCTCAACCCCTGGAAAGTTTGAACACTGTAACTTGAATCCTAGAAAACTTTAACATGATCGAGATCGGTGAGCAGATCGGGAAGCACCTCTGACGAATGAAGAAATACCCTGGAGCGCTTTGGTCGGAGGTAAATATCTCGGCTGATATACTCAATTAAGGGAAGAGACGGTTGTTTTACATCAGGTGCTGCCTCGATTATTGATGTTCAGCAATATCCGGAGAGAACTACAGGGATATTTCAATTAAAGTTGAAATAATGTACTATTTCCGGTGACCTAATTCTCTCATAACCTCTCTTGGCATAGAGTATATTCCATTGAATACCCTCCAATTCGTGACATGAATCATGACGATAGCTGATTACAGACTCCGATCTACCGCTATAAATGAGAACACATATCCCCGTGCTTCCTCTCAGATATCAACGGTCAACAAACGAAGTGAGAGAATCAAAAGAAACGACTTTTATACTCTTTCATCGGGAGATATGGCTAGCAACGGAGGTAGCACAGAAGTGAACAGTTGAAGCATGGCAATATTGGCATCAACCCTGAAATCACAGAGTTCAAATATCGAGTTTCTTTTCCCCTGTTCTGCCATCGGCTATAAAGATATTAAGTTCCAGCCCTCCCTACCACAAATCTCTGACTTTAAGCCCAGAGTATCTTCCGCAGCTCTTCCGCCACGACCGAATTTTGCACCAATGGTCACTCGCCATGTCGAACGCATCTCCGAGAACAAACTACAAGGTTGCCGTACTGGTCTACGAGGGTGCCAGTATCCTTGATTTTACGGGTCCGATGCAAGTCTTGTCGCATGTCTCGCCGAATCATCAAAAGGGCGACTTGAGCCCAATCCCTATCTTCAAAATCAAGACAGTCTCACAGAATCCATTGATTCACTTGTCAAGGTCGATAAATATTGAGCCCGATATCTTGCTACCAAGTGTGAGGGATAATATCAAAGATTTTGATATTTTGATCGTACCCGGTGCTCCTATGTCAGTAATCCGACGCATGATTCAAAACAACGCATCTCCGGAACTAGACTTGATTCGTCGCTATACTACTACAGAATCTGACAGACCTCGACTTCTTCTTTCCGTTTGTACTGGGGCATTTCTATTGGGTGCATCTGGTCTCCTTTCCGGGCTCACAGTGACAACTCACTATCGAGCTTTAGATGAACTGAGAGATCTGTGCTCAGCTCTCGAGGACTTGAAACAAGGGAAAGTCTCGACAAATGTGGTACATCGACGGTTTGTCGATGCTGGGAGTTTGAAGGGAACGAAAGTACAGATCATTACTTCTGGTGGTATAAGTGCTGGTATTGATGCAGCGTTCTATATTGTGTGCAAGTTACTGGGTGCAGAAGCTGCATCATCTGCATCGCGCGACATGGAATATGGATGGATGGAGGTACAAGACGTGGATTGGCCGAGGAAGTTTCACTGTTCTCTAGATTGATGAGGATTCAACATTGAATGTTGCTGATGGATATTTGGAACCTAAACCACAGGTGGAAGACCTCTCAGTGCTAGTGTCCACGGGTTTGTTATTGTTGGTAGAAGTACACGGGTGGGATACTTGATTGCCAGCGGCATTGATGCCGTGTCATCCAATGCAATTTTTATTAAAGTTTGACATATTCCAAATACTTATCTCAATTTACGCATAGTGCCTCCCAGATCACACAATTTTTGTAGAATATTCAAGTCTACTGGATTGAAGGATTCCAAGGTTTGAATATCAGACGTATGGTGTTGGGGAACGTGCCCTTTTCGTTAGTATTCTTCACTGCTCTTTAGATTGATGAAGATTTAATATTAAGTTCTTTAAACATTGATTGTTGATGATGGATAGGTATCTGGAACCTAAACCACAGGTGGAAGACCTCTTAGTACTAGTGTATGTTGTTATTGGTAGAAGTACACAGGTGGGATATTTCAAGTTGATTGCCAGTGGCATTGATGCAGTGTCATCCAAAGCAACTTTTATTAAAATTTGACATATTCCAAATACTTATCTCAATTTACTCATAGTGCCTCCAAGATTGGGATTGAAGGATTCGGATATCAGACCAATGGCGTTGGGGAACGAGCCCTTTTCGTCAGCATTCGGGAAATTCGTCCTTGTGATCAAACTAATGTGTATCAACCTTTGAGCAGAAAGCTTAGGACTAATGGCGAGAAAAATAGATGATGGTTGGACATTGAACCAAAGAGCGAATGTATAAGATTCACGAATTCACCCAGTTAATCCCCAGTACTAAGCTCAGGAATTCAATTGATATTCTCCATCAATCCTGGAAACTTGAACATTCAACACGAGATACTTATCCATACTATAAGAGCAGAGCTACAATTCTGAAAATGGATGTTCTCTTTCTTGGTTTACCCCGAACGGGGACACAGAGTACGCGTTAAAATCCGATTCCTTTCACGTTGAGGTGTATTAACATTGAAACTTGAAATTACATGATAGGCATGGCTGAGGCTCTTCCTCTACTTGGATATGGCAAGGTTTATCATATGAAAGATAACTTCATACGAGGCGACCATGCGTTTTGGGCCAGAGTCATGGATGCAAAGTATGCTGGTCTAGGCGAACCCGTGACTCGCAAGGATTTCGATGCACTTTTTGAAGGAGAGTTTAAGGTAATATAACATGGTTTGCCTTATAAGGAAAGGAACTAAGACCGGAAAATTGACTGAGGCTGATAACAGGCCACGAGTGACTATCCCGCAGCCATGTTTCCCGAAGAGCTGATCGCCGCATACCCATCTGCCAAGGTGATTCTATCGGTTCGTGATGAAGACAGCTGGGTCAAGTCAATGGAAGATACAGTATTGCATATGTGGAATGCCAAAACAGAGGCTAGTCCACCTGAGACAGCCCCTGCCAATGATTCTGGGCCTGTGAATCATGGACCTCCTGCTCTTCATGAGATGGTTCGCAAGATACAAACCTATGCTTGGGGCGGTGATTTTGAGACAAATGGTCGCCAACTATTTCATGAACACAACGAGCGTGTCCGTCAGCTGATGGAAAATAGAAAAGAAGATTTTCTGGAGTACAGAGTGGCAGAAGGATGGGAGCCCTTGTGCCGGTTTCTTGGGAAGGAAATTCCTGGTGAGGCGTTCCCCGAAAAGATGAGTGGGCAGAGTATAAAGCTAGGACGAAGAAGGCCTAGAAAGTAAGCGAAGAGAGAAAGTATGTTGTTCCTTCAGGGATCCGGGCAGTATGCTAGTATGGACGTGTTGTAAGGTCATTCCGGATTCATCACGATGGCTTGATGTCTATGAACTCTGTTTATATCATAATACGATGTCTTCGACTAGAAATAGTCCTAATATGATGCGTTGGCAAATTCTACACGACGATTTCCCAAGATCATAGATTCTGACTCGAACCCCCTGATGATCTAACCGTAAGCCGGAGTTAGGCCGGCGTAGAATGCCATCTTGGTACAGATGTCCGAGGGCCCGCTCATTTCGGTGAATGGCTTCAGGTGAGTGCCCGACTGAGGACGAAGTCTGGGTAATTCGATGAAGTAAATATTCCTAGGATCATGATCGTGATCATGCTTCAACCTTGGAAAGATGTACCTCGTCTGTGATGTTCAAGCTTCTCGCCAAGCTCTGATATGCATCGTTGATCAAATGCTTAGCCGGAGAGCTCCGGCTTGGAGTTAGGACACGCGTGCATCCACCAGAACCAACCAGATAGAACACATTCATAATTGGTTTCATGACTGATCTATCAAGCATCATATCAATGGCGTGATAGACAACATATATGTCCCTGGCCGATCTCGGATTGCCAATCTCTTGGATGCTCTTGGTTAACCTTTCATTAAGGGCATAGGGACTAGCCAAGGGCTTGGAGGTACGCCCTTCGAAGGTGACTAGTCTCCCCGGAATCATTCACGATAAGCCTCTCGGTTGGTGGGAATTTGAAATTGGTGGAACTCTGGTACTTGATAGGCTTTCCTTATTTGCCCTGACGAAGCGAAGTCGGAGCGATAGGGTGTTGCGTATGTGGGAGGCTTTTTATTTATGCGGGCGGTCCCCATCTGGCAAGCGTCGTTCTTTTCTTTTTTTCCCTCTTTTTGAACTTCTTCCCTTTCAACATCGACTATCATGATCCATTCAAGTTGAAATGCTCGCTTTTGGGTCTAATCCCATTGAACCTCTAACTCCACTAAGATGACCAATACTCTCGACACCTCAAAACCTCCTTATCTGTGAACGGTCTTGTCTTGGCGAAGCGCCAGAGGACTCCACCTGCCCATTGCCTGCGCATTCTACCGCCGTGCTTTTACGAGAGAAAAATTACCCCGGAAATCTATCGGATCATGAGAATGTCATGAGATCAATCTACTATGAAGAGCTACCAAAACGGAAGGTCCTTAACATTGGACTATTCGCGTCTTTTCCAGGACCCGGGCCATGTATTCCAGCGCAGAGAAGAGTCTGGCCTTCCGATCTGAGGCCCCAGCACACCCCAGAATATCCCATCACGAGCATCAACCTTGGAATTGAACCTACGGACTCCGGGGTAGCATCGCTAGATCATCATCATCGAGACAATATTTGAGACAATCCCCGAAACTCAAAACACTTGGATTGAGTCTGACATCCCCCTCAATTGATAAGGATTTCGCGGGGAAATGCCCCAATGTTACAGCCAAGTGACGGGAGAACAAGCAGGGAAACTTCTGGGCGCAAATACCCGCATTCTTGGAATACAGAAGGCGAAGGCGAACAAGGACACCCCTTGCATGGAACAAATCAGCTGAATAATGTCAAGGACCTGGAATAGTGGCACCTCTGAATGCGGCTGGTTTGCCTCTGTCTCCCCTTTGGTGAGGGCCTAAGCGATCCATCCGCCGCGGACGTCAGCCGAAGAAGGAAAAAAATCGACATTGTCTTGGCAGATATCTCTGTATCTCTGTTTACTCATCGCACAACACGGCAATCGATTGATATCGAGAGTTCCCCAATAAAGTGTCTTCCCACTGAGCTTGACAGGTACAAGCGACTAATACCCGCCCTCAATTACCGGTGAAAAGGTCGAGACCCAAGCCCTAGTTCAACAATTCCATCCGGAGCGCTGGTTAGTCTCCGGCCGCATGCCAAGACCTCCCACTGTTCAGATGAGATTCGCCTCGTGGCGAACAGGGACCACAGGAACGCGATTCCGGAACCAGTGCCGCCATATAGATGGGGGCGTAAATTTTTTTTTTTTGACTTTTTTTTTTCTGGTCTTTTGGCTGGAGCCTTCAGGGCTTCATGATATCCACCGGCATTCTCCGACTGAAATCAACCAGTGAATTTGTACAGATAAGGGTGGAGAGAAACATCATGAATACCAAGACATTATGCTCGAAACTTTCTATTGCCCCCGGACCTTTGCGGTTGAGAGTTTGAGACTCTGATTGATCCAAGCGAAGGTTCCTCTCTTGGCAGAGATGCTTACTGACCATTTCACTATCATTGATATTAGTATTATTGCATGTTGTTTCGCATGCGTGCTGTGTTGCCCGGTCTGGGGTTACATCGGTGGAGTGTGCATGGGCAGCTGCTCTATTCGTTCCGGCGCGACATTAACACCTGCCGATCGCATCCACGGAACGGGAGACTTGTCCAGCTAGGAAACAATGTGGCTTTTCTTTTACTATTTTCTTTCTGGAATGGCTGTTCCCATTATCGCCTTCGCTTGACAAGTGGGACTACTTAGCTATTTGTCCAAAGAAGCCGTCCCATTAAATTGAAGTCTTGGCCTTGTTATTTTTTTTTCTCGGTTCATGCGCCGATAAGACTCAACCATCTCCACTGCCTCGGGTGTTGGGTAATAGAAATTGACTATATAGTATACGGTCGCGGTCGTTTATTTCCATTTTACTTCCCCCCTTTTCTTTCTATCCCGTTCTTGTGCTCTGTTGGAAGACAAGATCGCGTTCGAGTTTCCAGAAGTATCAGCCATGTCGACTACAACCAACGAGGTTGCAGTTGCTCCTCCGTATGTATTCACACACACACACACCTTCCAAAAACAAAAAATGGATCTGTGTATATGATCCTAGCAACTTGAAGAACATGTATTCTGACTGGATATCAGACCTTACGGAAATGACACTTCCGTCGAGCATGTTGTCGTGACGGATGAGAAGAAGGCTCTTGATATGGACAAGGAGAGCGGCCTGCCTACTGCCGATGGCGAGGAGCCCACCGAGGATGAGAAGCGTTCCCTTCGTCACATCGCGGAGCACCTGCCTATCTCCGCCTGGTTGGTGGCCATCGTTGAGCTGTGCGAGCGATTCACCTACTACGGCATGTCGGGCATGTTCCAGAACTACGTTCAGCGTCCATTGGATGGTAGTGAGGGACGTGGTGCCCTTGGTATGGCTCACCAGGGTGCTACTGGATTGACCACTTTCTTCCAGTTTTGGTGTTATGGTATGCTTTACAACCCAACTTGGTATACAACAGAGAAGAATATAATGACTAACTGTATTTCCGTCTGATTTAGTCACCCCTATCCTTGGTGCTATTGTCGCTGATCAATACCTTGGAAAGTACAAGACTATTGTTTGGTTCTGTTGTATCTACTTGGTTGGTCTTTTGATTCTGGTCTGCACTTCTATCCCTACCGCCCTGGAACATGGTGCCGGTTTGGGTGGTTTCATCGTGGCCATCCTCGTTATTGGTCTGGGAACTGGTGGTATCAAGAGTAACGTTGCTCCTCTGATTGCTGATCAGTACAAGCGCAAGAAGATGGCCGTCACTACCACCAAGAAGGGCGAGCGCGTCATCATTGACCCAGCCCTGACTATCCAGCGTATTTACATGATCTTCTACGGATGTATCAATGTTGGTTCGCTGTCTCTTCTGGCCACTCCTTACATGGAGAAGTACATTGGCTTCTGGTCCGGTTACCTCCTGTGTCTGTGCATGTTTGCCGTCGGTACCCTGGTCCTCCTCTTGGGACGTAAGTACTACGTCGTTCGCCCACCCCAGGGTTCTATCATCACCGATGCCTTCAAGGCCTTGTGGATGATGATTGTCAACCGCAACATGGATGCTGCCAAGCCCAGCTGGCAGCGTGAGAACCGCAACTCCGAGGCTGCCTTGCCCTGGGATGACCACTTCATTGACGAGCTTAAGCGTGCGCTTGTTGCTTGCCGCGTTTTCGCTTTCTACCCCATCTACTGGGTTGTCTACGGCCAGTTCTCCAGCAACTTCGTTACCCAGGCCGGCCAGATGACAGGTCACGGAATCCCCAACGATCTGATGCAGAACTTCGATCCCATCTCCATTATCGTCTTCATTCCTCTCCTCGAGACCTTCGTGTACCCTCTGATGCGTCGTTTGAACATCCCCTTCCGTCCCATCACCCGTATTGCTCTCGGCTTCGTCGTTGCCTCCCTGGCCATGATGTACGCCGCCATTGTGCAGCACCTGATCTACTCCGCCGGTCCCTGTTACGGAAACCCACTCTGCGCCGCCTCCGAAGTGGACGGCTCCGCTACTGGTAACAAGGTGCACATTGCCATTCAGACTCCCGCCTACGTCTTCATCGGCATCTCTGAGATTTTCGCCTCCGTGTCTGGTCTGGAATACGCCTACACCAAGGCTCCTCCCTCCATGAAGTCCTTCGTCCAGTCGATGTACCTGCTCACCAACGCCTTCGGTTCCGCCTTGGCTGAGGCTCTTACCCCCGCTGCCTTCGACCCTGCCATCATGTGGATGTTTGTCGCTCTGGCTTGTGCCTCATTCATTTGCGGTATTGTCTTCTGGTTCACTTTCCACCACCTGAATGCCCAGGAAGATGATATGAATGCTTTGGATGCTGATGATGATATGCCCGAGGAGCCTCTTCAAGCTGAGGAGCGCCGTGAGTCGAAGCAGTAGATCTGCGACTCACTTCTGTTATATTAGTATTATTGCACACTGCCTGGAAGCAGAAGTTCCTGCGTCTGAGACTGCTGGGCAGATATGTGGGATGAGATATGAAGTTAATCTCTAGTAAATAGTTACCATAAATATATTAAAAATGAAATTATACATAACATTCAAATGATGGATTTCTACTAGTGACCTTAGAAGGCAGTGCATATTTGTAGCACTTGAGGTGCCACAGAGTGTGGAGTGTGGAATGTTCGATGTGCTCAAGTGCTATTTATGGAATCGAAATCGTCCACTCAACGAATTAGCGTTAACTTGAACTTGACGCCGTCCTCCACATCCCGTTGATTGGCTTATTCCTCTGGGCCCGTGATTGTTCAGGTTGTGGCGTCAAGTACTTAGACACAAGTAGGCAGTTCTCCGTCAACGGTGCTTAAGAATATGCACGTTAATGCAAGTCAGTTAATTCAATCGGGCCAATTGGTCGCACAGGCGTTTTCGAGTCAGCCTCGTTGTATCGCGTGTTTACTCCGTACATTCGAGTTTGTGTAATGGCCGCCTGTCGATTAGGCGCCCTTATTCCACCATGGGCATATTCACGGTTCTACAGAATAGGCTGCGAGATTATAAGCTTTATCTCCAGATTTCTATATCTTCATTTAGTATTTCTTTAGGTCTATAACCCTAAGTATTATAGTTTAGTCCATGGAATAAAAAGCTCAAGACAATCATGACGTGCAGACTTGCCACCAATGTAAGTAGTGGGTACTTCCCATAATATGGAGTTAACTATGGGGCATCGAGTACCTGATACAAGTGGAAATGGTATCCTGACGTGCAGGGTCTCTAGATTAGTCCGCCGATCCCAGCCTCATAAATAGCAACAAAATGCATCAGCCCCAATGATGGGGCCAAAGCCGTACTCTGTAAGGGAGTCACTACGCAGGAACGTAGTCTTATTATGATTCTGTCTACCTACTCATAATCTCAATTCAATTTATTCTCCTATTTTATTTTAATTATTTTATTCTTCATTTCAAGGAACAACTCATCTCTTTGCCTCTCCCCTTATTAAACTATCTGAAACCCCTGATTATCACTTGAAACATTCTGCCTTCGATTTCCCACCGCTAGCGCTTCCGCCCACTTCTCCCGTCTCACCCTTCCCTTTCAATCTATCCTGAAACTCCTTGCTCACTTTTTCTACATCAATATCCTGTCATAATGAGTGTAAGTTATGCTCAATCACGTCTAGTTTGAATATTCCTGACAATGGTAGTACCAGGCCTTGGGAGATAACAATCAGGGGGGCTACGGCCAATACAACCCCTATGGTAGCCAACAGAACCCTTACGCCGAGCAGCAACAGAGCTATGGTTATGGAGGCGCTGCGGAGCAAGGCAATGGTGGATATGGTGAGTCCCTGAAAGCTTGATTCGAGTCCAAAGCTCGGGAGACACCAAAAACAAAGATGAATGCGACGCGCTAACCAGCCCCTCTCATCAATAGAGATGTCCAACATGCAGCAATCCGGAGGTCCAACTGCAATCCTGAACAAGTGCAAGGAGATGAACGATGCCATTAGTGAGCTGCGCACCAAGCGCGAAGGTCAGCTCGTCTCAGCTCAGAACGCCCTGCTGGACTCCAGCACCGGCAAGGAGGATCAGGCCGCCCGTCAGAACGTCGACTACATCGAGGATGAGATCAACACCGCTCTTCGCTACCTGCGCGACCAGTTCAAGCGCATTAAGGAGACTCCCGGCTCCGGCGATTCTCGTGTTTCTGGTCAAGTCGAGAATGTCAACCGCAACCTGCGCCGCGAGATCGAGCAGTACCAGCGCACTCAGTCCGATTTCCAGAAGCGTCTGGAGGAGCAAGTGCGCCGCCGTTACGAAATCGCCAACCCCGAGGCTACTCCCGAGGAGTTGGAGCAGGGTGTGCAGCTTGTTCTGGCTGGACAGGAGCAGAGCTTCGCTGTATGTTTTACCTCAATACTTTCTATCCTGTCTTTTGAGACTATTCTACATTCCGCGCGCAATCAGACCACTAATGAGAAATTTAGGTGCCCGGTACCCGTTCGCGCCAGGCCAACGATGCCCGCCAGGCTACTCTCCAGCGATCCGCCGCCATCCGTAAGATCGAGCAGGATATGATTCAGCTCGGTCAGCTGTACCAGGAAGTCGCTGAGTTGATTCACCAACAAGAGCCTGCTGTCACTCAGATCAACCAGGGTGCTGAGGAGACACACCGCAATGTCGCGGAAGCCAACACTAAGCTGGATAGCGCCATTACAAGCGCCCGCAACGCCCGACGATGGAAGTGGTATGCATTGGGTATTATTCGTAAGTCAACCATCTTCCCCGCTCAAACCGGGGATGTACCCTTTTTTTATTACCCCTCTTTGATATAATCTGACTAACACTCTTACTCCATCTTAGTACTCATTATTATTATCGTCGTCGCCATTGCTGTTGGTGTCACCGAGGCCAACAAGAATTAATCCCCCGAGTCACCAACTCCATAGTTTATTTCTTTTTTTCACCCGTGTACGACCCTATTATCCCAATGTCCGCGACCTAGACCGACTCCGACGATTCGATTCGATTGTATTGATCCTCGATATCGATCTAATTCCCTCACCTTTTGTCTTCTCATTCCCAATTACTGATTCCCGTTTGTCCCACGCCCTCCACCCCTTCGTTTCTATACCACCTTTTCGCATGTTTCAGTCACTTTCTTGTTTTTTTCCCTCTGTTTCTGTGTAAAAGCAATGCTCGATCGGCTTCGTTTCTTTGTGTTTCTCTCCTTTTCCAAATTACCATATGGCTGTTGCCTTCCTGCGTACAGCTTCGTTGAGACGGACCACCGCAAGTACCTTGCTGATGATGACTTGTTTCTTTGCTCCCTAGAATACCCTGGAATATTCAGCCGCCGCGTGCGATGCAGGGTTTCCTTGGATGTATATACTAGAATTGTTTGTTTTTCGATGCCCGCTTGTTTGGCGCTAGAATCTATCTAATACTGTTTATTAAGTAATGAAATCCTCCACTGCGAACGAATTCTGCAAATCTAAGTATGGACTCGGAGATGTATAGTTTTAGTAGATCGCTGATTGAACTTTCCAATTCTTCAACTCGATCTTGATTCTTCATGAATCGGGTATCCAATCCTCTTGAATAGAGAATACACTAATCAACGCTCAATCTACTCGAGTATCTCAAGTACAACATTTATCTTGATCGTTTAGCTTATGCTTATGCCTCCCGTTCCTTCTCCCGCTGTTCCTCCGCCGGTGTCTTCGTCTTCAACTGCAATGCGTGGATACCTCCCTCCTGGCTCATTTCTTCCTTCAAGAGGGCATATACCATGCGATGGCGTGCGGGCTGCATCTTCGATTCAAAGGCGGAGGAGGTAATTGTGACACTGGACATGTTAGCATCATGCCATACTCAGCTAACTCGTATTCGCCGCCGATGGGTGTATATGAATAGCCGAATATCGCATATAGCGTGCAAAGAGTGCGAATAGTGTCTAGGGAATAGGAGTGCGTACTGGAAATGTGTCTCTTTGGAGGTGGCACCTTGCATCGCAGCATGGTGTGCGTGCTTGTGGGAGTCATTGCGGATGATGAGGGTGGAGGGAGTGAAAGCATGGGCGATCTAGAGTTTCGATTAGCCTTTTCCTCGTATACCCATGCCTTTTTACAGATTCTGTCAAGGTGTATACCTTGTCGCGCATGAGGTCCTCCATTGGGGTTGCGGATGCCATTTTTGCGGAGACTGAGAAAAAGCGGCGGGGGATCTGGGTAGGGAGAGCGCGAAGCATTGGGAGGAAGGAGAAGGGAGGAGGTCGAGACTCCAAAGGATAAGGGTTAAAGTAGAATAAAGTCGAGTCGTGAAGAGGAGGTAACCTTGGAAAAGATAAGGAAAGCGGAAAAGATGTGGAGTTCAAAGTTGATTACATCCCGAGTCTGGGGAGTTTCCGCGGAACTTGAAAATGACATCAACTATTGTTCTTAATTATTCTTCAATTATTCCATACTGCCATTCTACCCTCCACAATACCTGGAAATACTTCAAAATATTATGAAAATCTTGTAATAGGCTCCCTTCAGCTTGCCCGACCTATGGCTCTCTGCATTCAAGCTTCGCGGCTTCGGCTTCTTCGACCTCGTTCTCCCATTCCCATCGCTCATGCACGATACCAGTGCCGAGGACCGGCGTTCTCGATTCACTCAAGGCTTCTCTCGACACTTCCTAATATCCCAATATTTCGATCACTTCAGAATCATGATCTTTCCAGTGTCGCTGTAGTGCATAGTGCATCGACTCGTTCCTTCACATATGGGAACCTTATTGCCGATGTTCTGCGCGCAAAGGATGATCTAGAGCGCAAGGCGGGTAAGAAGGGCAAGTTGGCTGGCGAGAGAGTTGCGTTCTTAGCAGAGAATAGCTATGATTACGTAGGTACTGTTACCTGCCTGGAATCTAACACTCAATTCTGTGGCATTGACTAATATTTTCTATAGTAACCCTTCTGGCTATCTTTGCCAGTGATGCCATTGCGCTGCCCTTGTCACCTTCATTCCCAGTTAGCGAACTTCAGTACATCTTGGATAATGCCCAGGCGAAAGTATTGCTCTCGACAGAGAAGTATGCTGACAAGGCGGGCCAAATCTTGGAGGCTGGTTTGAAGCAAGAACCATTGTTTGATATTCTACGAAAGATCGAGGTCGGTGCTGCTACCGAGTCTGTTCAACTGGATACTCTCAAGCAACCATCTGGTGGTATGATGCTGTATACATCAGGGACGACTAATCGACCGGTACGTTGGTGCTTCCGTTAAAGCCATAGCTCCATCTCTAACGAACAGACAGAAAGGCGTTCTTATCCCAGAATCCGCACTCGCCGCACAGGCTTCATCCCTTCTACAGGCATGGAAGTACTCCCCAGATGACCGCCTCCTACATTTACTCCCATTACATCACATCCATGGCGTAGTCAACGCAATTCTCGCACCTATCTTCGCCGGCTCCTCCATCGAATTCCTGTACCCGTTCAACACAGAACAAGTATGGCGACGTCTAGCTTCTCCATTTCTCTCTGAAAACACCACTCATCCTAAAATCACCTTCTTAACCGCTGTTCCAACTGTCTATAACCGTCTCATGAGCGCCTTCCCATCATTACCCCCGGATATCCAATCCGCAGCACAAAAGGGTATCTCGCCTGAACATCTCAGACTCAATATCTCCGGCTCAGCTGCTCTACCAACACCTACAAAAGAACAATGGACCTCTCTTAGTGAAGGAAACGTCCTCCTGGAACGATTCGGCATGACAGAGGTTGGAATGGCTATTAGCTGTGGTCTTGATCTCAATGACCGGGTAGATGGCAGTGTTGGATGGCCATTACCAGGTGTTGAAGCACGTCTTGTGGATACAGATACAGAGACTGTTATTCCTGAGGGCCAAGAAACAGATTCAACAGGTCGAGTTCGTGAGGGTGAAATCCAGTTACGCGGCGCTACTATTTTCAAAGAGTACTGGGGAAACGAAAAAGCTACAGCGGAGAGCTTCGTTGCTGCTGATGATGGTGGTAGCCCGTGGTTCCGAACTGGTGATGTTGCTACGAGGGAGATTGTCGAGGGAGCTGGAAAGGGAACGAGTGGAGAATGGGCACGCGGTCCTATGTATTTCATTCGAGGACGGAAGAGTGTCGACATAATCAAGACGGGTGGTGAGAAAGTGAGTGCGCTGGAGGTGGAAAGGGAGTTGCTTTCTCTGTAAGTTTTCCTGGCCCTTGACTTGGACTGTTTCATAACCTGCTTTCCGTTTCATGTACACCGAATGATCAAGGCTAACATTCTCAGACCCCAAATCGCTGAAGCTGCGGTTGTCGGTCTACAATCAGAGCAATGGGGCCAAAAAGTCGCTGTTGTCATCGTTCTACGTCCGGATGCTGCGTCGACTGGCCGAAATGGCAAGTCGTGGGGTCCGATGGATATGAGACGTGCGTTGAAGGATAGACTGGCGGGATATAAGATTCCGCAGGAGATGAAGATTCTGGACAGTATTCCTCGCAATGCGATGGGCAAGGTGAACAAGAAGGCTTTGGTGAAACAGGTGTTTGGGGTTTAAATCTACTGGAATTCATTAGATTCGATGTTCACATAGATTTACAGGTGGTTGTGTGAATAATTTTAATCTGCATCTTTTCTCTAAGTTTGCTGAATTCGTAGTGTACCAGTATACTCAAAACTGTTTGGATGACCTGACTCTTGATCAGTCGGGGAGAGAACTCATAGTTAGCTATGCAATGTACATAATTAGGTTTGATGATAATGAATATTGATGTGATGGAAATGAGAGGAAGATCATCGTCGAGAGAATTCCATTGGATATTATACATTCCATAGCATCATGCCAGTGGGAAAGAGAAGAAAATAATAGTACATCGTGATTTGGAACAACGTGGTGGTATAATATGGTACATGTGATCCGTCTGGCCTGCACACCAATAGAAAACAAAATAGTATCAAGCCCAATCGCCAACTCTCTCATACTCTTTAGTCAACTCAATAGCCTCCATCTTAACTTCCAGAGTAGACATATCAACTCCTGTGACCTTCGCATTCACAATCCCAAAAACATTGATGCGATCTTTACCCACACACCTTTCCGGCACGGAGACCACGCAGTTGACACCGAGATTGGTGATGACACCTGTGTAGACAGTCCCTTCACGTGCGGGAACAATTCTGGGTGTGCGGAGAAGAACGGGGAATGAAGAAGGAAGAGCACATTCTGCGAAATAGAAGGCACGGAAGAGAAGCATGCAGGCCCAGTGTTGGGTTGAGAATTGAGAAACATCGCGAAGACGGGTACGCAGGGGTTGAGAGTAGAGGATGTGATCGTCTATATCGATCTTTGAATATGGAAGAGGAGATGGAAGGATTGATGAGGATTCTGAAGGGTCTGAGTCGGTGATGGGTTCTGCTTCTGCTGCAGCAGACGAAGTTTCTTCAGCCGGAGCATTTTGACTATCCTGGTCTTGAGTCTCAAGATACAGGTCCTCCGCAGGCGCTGGCATGTCGGTAAGTGCATCGAATTGCCGGCCATGCTCTGCCTCAAAGCGCAACGCAGCTTCAATCTGATAATGCGCGATGACATCAGTAAACCGACGAAGAGGACTAGTACTCTTGACATAAGCATCAAGACCAAGCATGTGGTGATGAGCAGGCTCAGATGAAGAGAAAGCTTTCGGCATGGCAAAATGGTAGAAGCCCTCGCCGCCAAACTGGATCACATTCTCAGCAGTTACGCGCTTGTATTCTGGATCATACCAGGTACCGTCGTAGACAACTGGAATATTGCGAGTCGCGCAGAACTGGCCGGCGACATGGCCAGCCATGTTCATGAGCATTGAGACGAGGTAGTTCTTTGACTCGTCGCGCACTTCGTGCGGGTTGAAGTCTTGTAAGCGGAGTTCAATTATCGGGTCGCCTATGTAATAACGACCCTCGGTGACCTGCATCTCATATGGTTTCATTGGAGCTGTGCCCAACTGAACTGAGAGTGCAGGGTTGGGACGTAGCTGTTGCATATCGATGGCACCGTTCTTCTTTCGTTGCTGGCGGAAAGCCAGCATGAGCTGACGAAGGATGGTGAATGTCTCTTGATCCTCCGCCGTGAGTTTCTCACGGAGCACTTTGCCTTCTGGCAGAGTGTGTTTACTGGGCTGACCTCCGACAGAGAGAGCCTCCGGAGGCCGCTTGGCCTTTGGATCAAAGAAGTTTCGCAACGTACCGTGCGTGAGGCTGATGACGTTATGGACAGTTCCGTTTGTGACGTTGGTGTCCAAAATCTCTCCATCAAGGCGCATCTTCGCACTGAAAGTTATGGCTGGTCGACCAGGTTCAAGACTGAAGTGGCCCTGCGTAAGGGTTTCTGGGAAGATGGGATACGTGCGTTCTGGAGCATATGTGGTCGCCAGTCGAGAGGCCGCATACTCGACGATGGGATCATTTTGACTCAAAAAGGCTGTTGGATTGGCGACATGAACATGCATCCAGAATGTATCCTCAGAGCCTGGAATGCGCTCCAGTGACACCGCATCGTCGATCTCCTGGGCGGTAACGTCATCGATGCAATACACTGGTAGATCGCCCCAGTCCTTCCGCAGATGCTTCATGGAGTCCACCATTTCGGGAAGGTTTTTGCATGATTCCTCAATCTCCTCCCATCGCATGTCTTCCATGAGTGACACGCCGTGTCCTGGTAGCACCAGGTTTTGGTCGAGCAGACTGAGGTTTTCCCATGGAGCAATCACACCAAGTTCTTGTAGAAACATACGAGTAGATGACTCGCTCAGGCCAAGGGTGTTATACATGCCAGTGGCCCGCATAATATGTGATGCCGTCGACTTCAAAGTACCAGATGGCATTATGACGGCCGGATTGGCGTACATTTGAAGATATTCGATAATCTTCTGGTCATTTTCATTGAACTTCTCGGTCAGGACCTCGCGAAAGACCATTGCCTTCCCGTCCTGGCCGGGCTTAAAGCTTTCCGATGATGGGCCCACGCTGGACATGATTGTGGGGGACCGAACCTGTCGACTGAGTCGAATCAGGCGTTGTGCTTTTGCAATAAACTGCTGCATCGGGTGGCTGGGAAAGGTCGCGGATGTCCGTCCTGTTTTCTCAGCGGCTATTCCATCCAAGAAGCTTTGATGCTTCTTCCCCATGGCAAAGCGCGTGAGATACTCCTGATGTTCATGCACCCAAGTGGTAACATTCTCGACGACTGCAGCGATTCTCTTCGGCTGGATCAGATACATTGAGCTAAATAGATGCAGCGAGTCCTTTTCAAGAATGAAAGGATGACGACGGACAGCTTGATGGGTAGCGAAGAGGTTCACGCTGTTGAGCTCTGATTCTTCGATATCCAGAACTTGCATAGCCATTTCTTCAATAGTTAGTCGGCGGAACTCCGTCTCATCGGCGACAAGCTCATGTAAATTGTCCAGCTGATTCGAGTGAACTCGATAAAACTCGAGAATATGCTCCTCAAAGTTGGCCATCATCTCCAGAAGGTGCGCGCCAAGTGGCCGGGGGAGCCCGCCCTCTGGCATATTCTGGAGATCTGGGTTGACTTGGGCCATCCCTGAGGGAAAGTATTGTTTGATGGGTTCCAATTGTTCGACTGGAACAAAGCCCTTGATAACATAGTCCAATTCCCGGTTCCGACAGACTCGCCAGTTTCCACGAGCTGTATAGAACTGCTTTTGTCTATGAACGGATTGGACATAGATGGCAAATGCGAATGTTCCATCGGGTGTCAAGCGCGCCACCATATCACCCGGCTCCAAATGATCACCCACGAACTCATCCGATGTGTCAAGATCATCTTCTTGCGTTAAGTTCATTGTGTTCCATCCCGCATCGAAAGCGTCTCGGCCATTGGGCATAGATCCCAACAAGGAGCCAACATTCTCCGAAGTTGGTAATTGAAGAGGATCCAAGATGTTTGGATTGGTCGCTTGCCAGTTCCGAAGGTATTCGCGAATGTTTTTAAAGGCCTCAATTTCGGTAGCAGCATGCTCTTCTTGGGGACGTGATTGATCGAATTGATCGAATTGTTCGAGGGTTACTGACGGGTCCTGCCCTGGTGGTTGCTGGACAGACACAACAGTTAGCGGCGATTTTAACTCCTTGGATATTTCTTTTCTGAGCCGTACCTGGTCCTTAGTTTGATTGTCCAGTGCCGTTTTCAAGAGCTTTGTGGTGGAAAAGAAGCGGTGCCCCGGTAGTATAGGGGTCACTACCTGTGAAGCTAGACATGACGTCCGTCTTTGTCGAACTGCACAGCGTACATAGAGACTTCTGCCATTCGTAAGCCTCTGCAACGCTGCACTCTTCGGTAGCACCATGATCGTCTTTGGAGTCTTGGAAATGCGACGCCATCGAGACTTACATTATTCTGCGGTCATAATGCCATACCGCCTTGAGGCGGTAGTAACTGTAAACACCTCAGGTGTCAATAGTCAAGTGGATCCTTGTCAACCGTCAACTGGCAATTGCATTGTATACAGACGGCCGATCCTGTCTTTTTGATGCACAACAATCTTCAAGACTGTGTCCCTGGTTATCCATGATATTCGATTCTATAAGCTTTGACTCCTTTTGACTTCCATATCGATTGATCGTTCACTCGATACAATAACTGAATCTCACGCCCAGCCAGCCATGGCCCGGCACTAGAGCTAGCTCCTACGAGCAATGCAAGCCATCCTGCATCCGAGCACGAACACATTTGTACCTTACCATACTCTGCACAGGGTTACTGAGAATATCCGATTACCGTGAAATCCAAAACTCAGATGTCATACAACTCGGCACTCAAGAATCCTAGTGTAGACTGACTTCCAAGGTTCTGAAAAGACTCCATGATGCTTACACCCCTTTGCCCCTCTTTTGATATCAAATAGATATTCAAATTCCTTCTGGTTCAGTTTTATAACTTATACACCTCACATTTGTATTATTTACGTTGGGTCCCGTCCTCGGCATACTTGAACGGCTGCGGCTTCATGTGATGAAGTGCACTCGGGGTATTCCCCCACAGTTTCTATAGTTGTGTCGAACTAACATTGTCGATCCTTACTGACATATAGTTCGTGCGCAAGACCAAATTCCCAAAAACTGGGCTGGAACTGACTATCATTTCTCATCTAGGCTAAGCGAGCCATGGCCTGAGCTCTATGGCCGTGCGAACGGTCTATTTACCGTTTCTAGGAACTATCCAGGGGATAATTCCCGCGTCCCACTTGTCACAAGCTGAAGGACCCATCGGCAGTCGATCCCGGACAGGGTTCAATGAGCATTCAATGCATCCGCAACTCCTGACACAATCCAGCAATCACAGCCACAGTGTAATGCAGGAACTGTCCGGGGTCTTTTCTTCTTTTTGAGTTAAAGGCATAAATGCTTCCAGGGACAAGCCAACGCTAGCAGCATTTTCCAGGATCTGCATAGTTTGAATGTCGGTTATCAAGTCCAGGCATCTGCCCATTGGGCATTGAGATTTAAGTCCGATTTCCGGGGTTTGAACTAGTCATTCAATGTTTCTGCCATGTTTGTTCCCTGTATTATTTCCCATCAAGCTTGCAAGAAAATAACGTTCTTTAATCCACTTCAGTCGCCCCCACTCTCTTCTACCGGGAATAGAGCTGCTCCTTACCAGAATAGGCCATTGTACTCGGATGCTTTCTACCTATAATATGTGAAATTCACATCAAGTACCCACTTCGCTTCAGTCATAGATCCTGCAATGTCTTTCTACTGACACCTGCACATGTGGGCACTCTGGATCTATCACTCGGGAGGGGTAGGATACCCTCCGACTCGGAACGGACCATGGAGGTCCTCTTCTCCAGCTACTATCTATATAATAATGCTAGTGCGACCTCCATGGTCCTCTCCTGGCCTTTCAATCTCCGCTGCTCACACTCGGATGGATCCAGCTCACTATCGGATTGAAGTTGATCGGATCTTCCTGCCTGAGAAGATTATACTGTCCAGTGTTTTCCCTTCCAAGCTTCTCTTTTAGTCTGAGCAATTCATTAAGCCTCGACCTTTCCCTCGAGTCGAGCACAATGGCGGCAAGCCATCGGTTCGTTTTGGGATTTCTAACAGCAGCCATTGCTCCATTGGCAAAAGCCAGTATCTGCTTAACCCTCGCGCAGAGTGGCATTTCAATTGAGTACCCAGTATCTATCGACTACACGACCGATCTTACAGATTACTGGTCTGCAGCATGTGGAGACCTCAAGCCAACATGTATTGCCGCGCCCTCCAGTGCGACGGAAATGGCACAGATAATCATGAACCTCCATAATTCCAGCACATTGTTTGCAGTGAAATCTGGTGGCCATATGCCGAACGCTGGATTTGCGAGTATCGAGGATGGATTATTGATTTCGACAAAGAACCTGGACCATGTGACTTATAATGAGGCGGATCAGACTGCCGTTGTTGGACCTGGGCTTTCATGGGAGGAGGCGCAGAATGACCTCGATAGTCTTGTTCAGGAGCGGGCTCTTGTTGGAGGGCGTATAGGAGGCGTGGGAATTGGAGGTTACATGCTCGGAGGTATGTTTGGGAATCGGGACATCTGAAAATAATGATGGAGCTCATGTAAAGTATTGAGATTCTAATGATTATAGGTGGAATGAGCTTTCTCAGTACACAGTATGGCTGGGCTGCTAATAACGTGGCGAACTATGAGGTTGTCCTTGCTAATGGAACGATCGTCAATGCTAATGCTACTAGTAACACCGGTAAGACACAAGTGAGCGATTGTGCATCATAAGAAGGAAAAGCTGATTCGAGACCTCGATACTAGACCTCTTCGCAGCCCTGAAGGGATCAGGTAACAACATGGGAATTGTGACAGCTTATACTATGGAAACGCATCCCGTTGGCAAAGTCTGGGGAGGAAACTGGGTCTTTTCAGCAGCATCTACTCCCCAAATCCTCGCCGCACTGCGCAATTTTGTTGATGACTATCCCGATGATAAAGCAGCTATCATCCTGACTGCAGAGCACGGGGTAGGTGGACTTATTGATTTCTGGATCATGTTTCTCTTCTATGATGGACCCGAGCCCCCAGCTGGTGTCTTCGATGAGTTCGAAGTTATTGCACACACATCCGATACTCTGACTTGGGATTCATACTATAATCTACTTAAGTACAATGATTTTGCCATCCTTCAGTGAGTGCTCCTTCAGATACCAACTTTAGAGCTGCAGCTAACTCAGCACAGCGGCCAGCGCTATACTATTGCGACAGAGACAACGCCTGTTCCTAATGCTACTGTCGGATCTAGTGTCCTTCAAGAATTATATGATCACTGGCATAATGTGACCGAGTCTGTCATCAATGTGGTTGATGTTATCGGATCAATCGCATTCCAACCTGTTCCCAAGACGTTCTCAGAGAAGGCCAAGGCACGTGGCGGAGTAAGACCCCTATCACACTGATCACAAGTCAAGGAAGAACGAAGAAGGAAGCTAACGAAAGCAGGATCTCCTCGATGTTCCTGATGATACAAATTACATCTTCATCGAAATGGACTTTTCATATGGCTTGGCAAGTGATGATGGAACAATCGATCAAGCAAACCAGAGGCTATATGGAGGGCTTGGTAACATTGTTGAGGATAATATCGACAAAGGTCTTCTGCCAGACGTGTACCGACCACTCTTCATGAACGATGCCTATTTCCGGCAAGACTACTGGGGTCGCATAAATCCCGAGTCCAAAGACTTTGCGCTGAAGGTACGGGAAGAGCTTGATCCTAAGGGGTTCTTCCAGAAGCGAACGAGCGGTGGATGGCGATTGGAGTAATTGATCTGAAGAGAAGTCAAGTGTTGAGATGTTTGTATTGGATTTCAGATAAACGCTAAACATGTTTAACACAATGTCTATACAACATTAGATAAAGATAATTGACATCAAATGAATATCGTGAACAAACATTTCATTATGGACACAAACATTCCCCGGGGGATTTAGCCTCATCAATAGACATACACGGACTATCCCGAGCTCACAGGTGGGATAATAGCCACCTCATTCCCAGCTTGGATCACAGTTGTCGCATCCTCCTCGATATCGACGTATTCGCCCTCAAGACTGACACCACAGCTAACGAGAACTTTCTCTCTGATTTCGGGATATCGTTCCTCAAGGAGAGGGAAGAGTAATGAAAGTTGTAGTGGCGCAGGGAGGCGCTCGGTGTTTTTTGTTGTGTATTGGGATGCTGTGGCGAAGTAGTGGATTGTGAATGTCCCGGTCGGAGTCTGAGAGTCAGACAATTGGTTTGATGATGCCATGATTGAGAACTAATTCAGAAGAGATTGGTGTTGAAATAAAACATTTAAATGGAGAGGAGAAAAACACATTTGACGGCCAATCCCGATGCGAGTGCGGGGTGCGGAGTCTGATTAGATGGACTCCCCCTCTATACAGATGATAGAGCAGATGAGAACTTATACAAAGTCCACCAGTACTTCATTCTGCTACTATCAGTTTATTATTTTCAATAATTTCAAATGGTTATTTCCGAAATTTGAACAAAATTTCAAAACTTGAATTCTATAATATGCATGATCGTAAACTTGAAGTTTCGTAAGTGCTAAGGCATGATATCAATTGGGACATATCCAAAGACCATCTTCCATGTCTGGTCACTCTCATCACACTCATTCCGTGAGAACTCCATATAAAACTGATCCTCGTCTCGCCCCCAATGTGCAAAGTCGTCCCTAGTCTTTCCAGGCGGATAGCCGTCTCGCGGCCGAAAGATGCCATGAGGACGAATGCGTGCTTCTTGGGGGATAAAACCCAAGGACTGTGTTACTGACTCTTGATCGATATCCGTCAATGGAGGAGATGGGATTGAGGGTGTTCTAATATTCAGTGCCTTGAATGGGCTGCTTGGACTGCTCATATCAGAATAATATGGCCACGGTTGTTCATTGATAGGGGTCGTGATGCCCTCAGTTGTGTTGGGGGCAAGATCCAATGGTGATGTTGATATAAAATGGGCCTCCTCTAGTTCCATGATCTTCTCAACGACAATTATCCCGTGCTCGCGCTTGCTGAGACCTTGAATGCGATGTGAACTAGCAAGGAGTGACAATGCCGCCCGGCGGATGATCGGCTCGCGACATCGGAGACAAGTAAACCAAAGGGGGAGTCCGACGCTAATTTCAAAGGTATATGGTGATAATGCGCCATTATTTTGGACAGAGTTATTCAAGGCGATAGAGGCTTGCTCGACGATTGTTCGGAAGTTTTGTGTATAGGCGTCTGTGGAGACTCTCACTGGAGAGACACAAACGGAGAGGATCACGAGTAACATTTCATGATATGTGAGAAGCAGAGCGCTAATACTGATCTGTGTTGGTGAGAGACTCTCTTTTGTGTTCTCTTGGGATTTCATCAAGTTCGTAAAAGAAATTTGCCAGTCCCTTAGTCTGGCTGATAATGATCTTTGTCGCTCCATCAAGTCCTCGGATATGTACCAGGCGTGAGATGACTGCAGAAAGGTTTCGCATTCGTTCTCCAATATTGGGATCTCTGCAGCAAGGACAACGATGGCATCTCGAGCTGCCTTGAGAGAGGGGAATCCTGGCTTAGAAAATAACCCGCGTTCTCCATACGCCGTTTCCGATAATAAAGACATGGCAGAAGGCCAGGAAGACTGAGGAGCAAATATGCCCAATCGGACAAAGATTGGAATAACAGTCTCCCGTAGTAGAGCCAACTTATCGTAGGCTTTTTGCTCGCGCAGTGTTGCGATAAGTTGTACACCTTGAGCATAAAGACGCATGACCTCCTCTATACTGCCTAGCAAAGACTCGATACATATGAACAACACACATGTGATGAGTCCCACAAAGGCGTCCACGCTACCACGTTCGATGCCCTGCCAAACACCAGATACAGATCGCGAATACCAGTCCAGCGCATCCTGCCGATTCTGATTTAAAGAATGAGAGACCCGTTGCAGCGATGTGGGGCCAGAGTTTGAGTCAGGAGTCTCACACAGAGCACTGATGCAGATCATCGCATCCCACACTGCAGGCTCGCGCCGACAAACCTGCGGAACGATATTGAGCCAAAAGTCCACATCTAGGCCACCGCCAACAGATGTAGCGGCGCATTGAAAATAATATGCAAAAGCGCGTCGCTCGCGCGAGATCGTGTTGGGAGTCGACGAAAGAGGCGAAGCGAGAGCGCGAGATAAGATCAAGTCTGAGCTCAATTTGCTGTTGCCATACTCGCATTTGCGACCAGTTTGGGTGCATCGGAGACAGCTAGGCTTTTCTTCGCCACATTTGACTCTTCGGACTTTACATGTCTTGCATCCCAGTTTTGATTTCAGGGGTCTACCTGGGCTGAGTATCAAATTTGTGGATACACTGGGAGACATTGAGGCAACATGTCCGACCGGGCTTCAGACTCCCACGCAGACGAATTGTCACGATTCCCGGTATGTGTGTGCGATGATCATGAGGGTCAAGAATATTGATGGATTTTGCAGGATTTAGTACTATGGTGAAACAAATCTTGGCGATCTATTCCTGTCAGCATGAATCACATGATCTCCTATGAAAGATCAAGTTTCTACAGTGAAATAATTTTGGTTTCTTTTCTATTATCGGAATCTACTTAATTTAAACTAGTTGAAAATAGAACCTTGGAACATTTGAATAATATCAAAATAGGACCACCAAAGTGCATAGAATACTCGAAAGCGGATAGGCAATTTGGCTTATCTGCATCTACTAACTGCTCCATCCATCCAACATCCGCACTCACCGCACATCAACACCAAGATCTCCTATCAACATTTACACTACTATAAGAACGTTAATGAAGTCTGAGACTGGAAAATGCTATCTTTTCTTGCCAAGAAAGTCCCCCGAACAACCACAGCCACTCTCAACCCAATTCTTTTCGACAGTGGCCGCTCATCCATTGAATTCAAAGCTCCAAATGACCAGTACCTCGTGGTAAACCGTTGGCCACCCGCCTCCAACGAGCTAAACAAAAACATAGCATTACGTCCACCACTCCACTGGCACCGACATCAAACAGAGATGTTCCATGTTATTAGTGGAACAGCGAGATTTACATCGAATGGACAAGATATACTCAAAACCAGGGGCCAATCGATGCTCATCCCTGTTGAGACATTTCATACTTTTTGCAATGCCAGTTCGACGGAGGAATTAGTGATTGAATTTGTGTTGGAGCCGAGATGGAGAGATAGAGATGAGTGTTTCTTTCGTAGGTCTTATCTATCCTGGGTATCTTGGATTCGAGTTCGTTAAACTTATGCATGAATAGGTAATGTACAATCTTATCGTGATGATTGTCGGGAATCAGGCACCGCACGCAGCTTGCCCCAGGTCTTGTTATTCAATTATATGGGTGGCGTTGTGCTCGCTTTGCCGGGTCCACCTGTTCTTGCTAGGTTATTGGGAGTTTGGATGAACTTCTTTGGTGGTCTGATACTTGGCAAGTATATTTTGGGATATAAGGAATCATATCCAGAATACTATAAGCCAAAATCTTGAGGAATAATTGAGATGCTTGGGATTGGACTTGTCAGATGATGTCGGACTCACATTGAACGGAGTATAAATAGTAGTACATACTATACATATTATCTCCACATATACCCACCTGGGCACTGTATTAGTACCCCAGACTTTCTGCATTTGGCTCAAATCAGGCTCAAATCATTACTACTAGTAGTATGACTCGGAGTGGCGCATAAATTGGATCCAATATTTGAATAGTACTATGACCCATCCAAGCTGATTATTACTATTATCAAGTACTATCACAATCAAAATTTGAACAACTTGAAGCAGAACTACCTACCTAGGTATACGATCTACCGAGAAGCCAGATCCATGTAAATTGATCTTCAACCGTGACCGTGACTTGACAAATTGATTGCAACTTCAAATCCATGTTGAATTGATCTTCTATTGACATCTTGAACCGATAGCCCTCCTCTATGTACGGAGTAGTTCAACTATCATAATCTATTTCCCACTCAACTCCTTAAAAGCCTTCAACAAATCCTCCCTCAAATCCTCCCAATTCTCCAACCCAACACTAACTCTCAACAACCTCCGATCAACCATAGTATCCGACAAAGTCCTCCACTCAATAAGCGTCTCAACGCCACCAAGACTAGTCGCATGTTGAAAGAAATGCAACTTGGAAGGAAGAACTTTTGCAGAGCGTTCCTCCTTCATCGTGATAGAGAACACAGGCCCAAATCCATTCGGCATTTGTTTTTGTAACCAATCTCCCTCCGTCTTCTGCACACTAGCATGAAACACCTCTTCAAGTACACTCTGAACGATCTCCTCATCCGAACCAGCCCTCGGCGCTGGATCTTGTAATGCAGTATAGAGCCAGTTAACAAGACGAGTAGCGTTCTCGCTTTGTCGCTGAAGTCGAACTTCCAGTGTCCGTAGTGAGCGAACACAAAGCCAGGCTTCCATGTTACCCATTACAGAGCCCAGGAAGATCCTATCTACGAACAGCTGCTTGTACCATTCTTGATTCCGTGTAGCAAGCACGCCGCAAAGTGCGTCACTGTGTCCACCAAAGTACTTTGTACCGGAGTGCATGACGATATCTGCGCCCCAGAGGAACGGATCTTGGAGTCCTGGTGGAGCGAAGGTACTGTCAACGATTAGGTAGGCGCCACGACTGTGTGCCTTTTCGGCGAATGCCGCGATGTCGAAGGCTGTGCCGAACGGGTTCACGGGTGTTTCGAGAAGGATTACATCGCCCGATTCGAGATCCGTAGTGGCACAGTCTAGAGGCAGTTTTTGGAGACCTGTTAATCGGGTGAAGAGGTCAATAACGCCATGGCAGCCGTGGTAGCCTTCGCCGATGGAGATACGGCGAGGGTTGAGGAGTGTGAGAGCAGCGTGGAGGGATGAAAGGCCGGAGGAGTAGCTGATTGCGGAGCCGTTTAGGAGTGAAGAGAGGATTGTTTCGAATCGGGTGGGATTAGGCGCAGAGGCCCGGGAGTAGATATAAGTAGTTGGATTTGGGGGCTATCGGGGGAGATTTTAACAAGAATTTAGTATTATGGTAGGGTATCGGGCTATTTGGTTGCAGGTAATAGATAAACACATACTTCGCTAAGATCGGCAAATGGAATTAACGTCTCGGGGTCATTGGAATAACGGAAAGTAGTAGATAGATGCATTGGAGGAGCTACATCGGAGACGATATTGAGCACATCATCCGCGTGCAAAGAGCGCGTGGAGGTGCCAATGCTGTCGGACATGGTTATGCTATGTTCTCGAAATGGGGGAATTGTATGAACAGGAAGGTTCGAAACAGGAAGCAAAAAGTTATGATACAGCCCAGCGAGCTGACATGAATGATTTCAAAGACGTCGGGGGGGGAATTGGAAGAAGAATTGATGATGGAAAGAGGGGTGAACGCGTATCCGGTCACGTGGAGCGGGGAATCGCGCATGAGTATGAGAAAAAAAGAAGATGGGGGCATGAGATAAGGAGAACAGGATATGACGAATGGGGCTAAAATGGATTTATCTGCGTAGAGATCCCATGCGGGATGGTTCGCGAACAGATCCAGGTAAAGCCACCCTGAAATTGGTGCGATCTGCAATCGTGTTAGTCTGGAGCCACATCTATAGCCGATAGGTATATCGAGTGTGACACTTACCAAGTTCAGAATCGAATGTAATGGTGAGATCGTCATGTTCAATTGGATATTCGGGCATATCCAGGCACACGAATTTGGAAGCAGGGTCATCATCGGTCTTGGGGAGTGCAAATTTGGCATCCACGATACGAATGCCAAACTTGCCGGAACGACCAAAGGACTCGATATGATCCGTACCCTTGAGGACGAAGTTCATGCATGTGCCATGTTGGAAGTCGGCGAAAAAGGCAACCAACTGAATGATCTTTTCTTGTTTCACGATTTGAACTCGTGCTAGGTTGGCTTCCCATCTCTTGTAGATCGGGACAACACTGCGACGGCGGGAGATAGCAAAGCATGAGGCCGTCCTGATTCTTGTTAATACTGTCTCTCCTAATGATTAAATGTGATCAGATTGAAACTCACCCATCGTAAATGACCTTAAAACCAGTCACCGCTTCTTCAAATGCATGCAGATCTAACAAAAGACGAGTCAGCAATGCGAAAAGAGTAGGGCATAATCTAAAGACCCATGGAAAGAAAAGAGGCCTTGGAGACATACCTTGAATTGAAGCGAAATCAATCCGACGAGCCATTGGCTTCGCCGTGATTTTCTCAAGGAAACTCGTCACCTGCGCAGGCATCTCCGGCTGGATAAGATTGTCCGCCAGCGAAACTGTCAGATCCTGCTGTGCTGGGCGGAACAAACTCATTCCAGTCTTGCGATTGACATCCAGGCCAATCTTAAGCTCTCCAGGTCCTGTCCAATGTAAGTTAGTACAGCTGAATACACACTCCCATCACAAAGTGGAAGGTAACTTACCCAGATTTATGCGATCAGTCACAGATCCCCATTCTGTCGCAATAAAGGCCCGCAGATTTTCGGACAGAATGGTAGGACCATACCCATGCTCTGCATGGCTGTGCTCCTGATCGATAACAAAAACGTTTCCGGCTGGGAACTGAATATGGTTGACGGCAGGCTGGCCGCTCGCAGACTCTCCTGGTTGCTCAATGGAATACGAACGAATGGGGATTTCACGAGTCTTGGACTCTCCTTCCTGCGGAATCATCCCTAACAATACAGCGTGCATTTTGGTACGTTCTTCTACTTCATGGAAAGTGATAAGCATGGATCGGGTTCGGCCATCCTCAGTCACCTTGAGGAGAAGAGCAGGAGCGCCATTTTCTCCCCTCAGCAGACCAAAGACCACGGGAGATCCATGAGCGAGAATGTGTTTCACATTGCTAAGGGTCTTCACTTTAGGGCTGGTCAATACAGTCAATCGGAATCCGCGATGAGCATTGCGCGAGCCAGTGCCTTCTTTGATCGTGACCGAACGTTCAAACAACCGAATGCGACAACGTTCCAAAGGCTCAGGAGGGAAAGCCTTAGGGGTGCCAGGGTCCATGTACTGGAAGACCTTCACAGTGTTCTCATAGACAACGGTCTCACCCTCCTCTGGCGCAAGACTAGCCTCTGACTTCTGGGTGTACTTGACAATGTTCCAAAGGGTTTTGAAGTCTTCCTCTTTGAACGTCACATCCAATTCAAACCCACGGGACAATCTGACTCTCATGGAGTGCGTCCGGGCTTGCCATTCCACATCATCCCAAGTGGGACCCTGCTTTCGGTCGGATTGAATCATGATGTTGACCAGCTGACTTTGACTGGTAATAGCAGCAAGCACATACCAATCTGCCCGCTCTCGAATAATTGTCAGGCAGCACTGAATAGCATATTGCTCCCCATCGTCGTCTCTAGAACTCACACAAGCCTGAACAAACATACTACCATAGCTAAAGTAGCGAGCCGAGTCTCCCAGTGGCATCATGTAAACAATGCTAGGTGTCCTGCCCGGCTTTTCAGCCAGCATGGATCTTGTTGCTGCTCCCGAGAGCACGGCCGACACGTTGGGGGCGAAGAAAGGGTAACGCAACCACACGCTGGTGTCAAGGTGGCTGGGGGAGAGGTCATCCTCACCGATAAGCGCAATGATTTTGTTGCGCTTGACTGACATGGACAACGATCGCAAATGATTGAGAGTAGTCTGGTGCAAACTCAATAAATCAACCATCTCCTTATCACCTGTCGTGCTTGCAACAGCCAAAAGCGCATCAATTCCCATCTGTTGGCCGTAGCGAGACAGTTCAAAATGCCCAGGCACAATCTGTTCATTGATCCATAAGGCTTTTCCAAGATCAACAATGGCCTGCTTCGCATAACTTGGAGGACAATTGCTGCGCATGCGAGCGAATGTCTCTAAACGTGTCTTTCCTCGCAAGAACCACCAAACCGCAGCTCGGATCCATTCCGCCAGGGATGTCTCCGCAAGAGGTTTCACACTTTCTGCTGCAAGACGAAGCAGGCTATCGTATCGGTTGATATATTCTTTGAACTCGGTGAAGGCAGTGTCGCCGATCTGCGCTGCGATATTGCGCAGAGAGAGCTTTGGCGCCTGTGGGTTTCGCGGTGGTTCCTGACTCGCCGCAGTAGGAGCTGAAGCCATTTGACTCTTGGTGGATTTCTCATAGGGAGGGGAGGGTTCAGGGTGAGCCGCATGTGGGGGTGGCTGAGGAAGCTTAGGTGGTGTTTGCACAACCCTGCCTGGGCTTCCTGGCCTTAGCCCTGCAGGGAGTCGAGGGTCGATGGGACTTAAATTTGTCGCGCCACGGTAAGAAGCTGGGCTGCCAGGGTTCCGAATAGACTGAACGATTGACTTGAGGGACGGCGCATTCGAGGTATACGAGATAGGTGTTTCGTGAAACGAGTCTGATTTATGTGCGCTGTGAGGACTGTTGGGGCTATGCGCACTGTTCGCACTATGTCCACTAAGCGCACTATGAGTAGAATGGATAGGGCTAGTCACCGCATCGTCCTCATACTCATCGTTGACCTCTCTTTCTACTGGGTCCTCCACTGGGGAGGCCCCGTCTTTGTACCGATTATGCAACGCCCTGGCTTCCTCCA
Source organism: Penicillium malachiteum (assembly GCF_028827825.1). NCBI lineage: Eukaryota > Fungi > Ascomycota > Eurotiomycetes > Eurotiales > Aspergillaceae > Penicillium > Penicillium malachiteum. The sequence continues at coordinate 6,492,299 of NW_026643095.1, forward strand.
CCTGCATCTGATTGCGCACACGCTCTGCAAATGAGTGTGAATCTGGCGATCCCCGGAATGAAAGGCGAGACCCAGGCTTGGTGATATGAAGGGTGTTAAGAAGATCGGCATCAGGGGTGTTTTCGACTAAGGGAGGCTTCCAGTCCGGGGTTATTCCACTTTGCACATCCTGTGGCTTTCGGCGCTGTGTACCAGCATCCTCAAGCGATGTGTTCACGCGCAAAGATGGCAAGTCTCTAGAGGGGTTTGGTGACCGCGACGGAGCACGCTTGGGTTGAGCAGGCACTTCTCTATCCCGAGCACGTTGTCGCGACCAGGAAATCTCAATCGTTGGTGCTTCCGTTTCGTCACCACCCTCTCCAATTATCTCTGGTGTGCGATCACAGAATCCTACTCGGAGGCCTTTGTTCTTACGGGGCTTGCGCGGAGGACTGCGTGTTTGCGACTGTGGCGATGGTGGTGGGAGTTGGCGGGGTAGGGATGGGGGTTGAGCTTCCGCAGGGCTAAATGCAGTGTACTTCTCGGTCGCCTTCGCAGTCGCAATCGGGGTCTGGGGAGTGGTAGTGCTTGCGACATCTTGCGAGGCAACTTGATATGTTGAAACGGTCGGGGGTGGTTGACTAGGATCGGCTTTGGTCGATACCGGTTGTTGGGGTTGCGGACGATTAGAAGCAAGGAAGTCCTCGATCTGTTTATCGGCAACAGCACCCTTGTTCTTATCCTTGGAGAACAGCTTCTCTCTCCAATTGTGAGATTTCTTTACCGGCTTGGGCTGGTCTGCAGCCACTGGCAGAAAACCGAATGGGTCATCACCAGGCATATCGAGTAGTTGAAATTAGTTGATGAGAATACAAGCCCAACGCGACCGACGTAACCTCTTTGCGCCCAAGGTGTCCAACCCAATATTGATGAGGAAACCAGTCCTCATCCAATCCCCCCCTTCTTCTTTCCTCAAAGGGAACCTTTGACACTTACACCACTGCGATCGACAGGGGTGGAAGTAATGAACAACCCGTCAGAGAGATCAGGGAACGTTAATCTTAGAGAAAATAGGAGAAAGAGAGAAAGACAAAGGTGGAAGGTGGGATATGAAGAAAATGAAAAAAAAAGGCAAGGAGCGAAGGAGGGGTGTGTTAATGGTAGCGCCCGTGCATAGGACCAAGATAGCTTTGGATGGAGTCTCACAAGGAGCCAGCAAAGAGATCCAGGTGGAGTCTTGGTGATCGACGGGATTTTGGCTTTTTTGGGGGTCTCTTGGAGTTCTTCGAAATGTTGAAGAGCAAGATCAAGAGTAAAGAAGTGAAATGTCTCAAACAAGTCCAATGGAAATGTGTTTGTAGACTCAAAAGGAGTTGTGTTGACAATGAAGCTGGACCGGAAGGGAATAGTAGATGAGATGGTGGAGATTTGACTAGATTGAGATTGGATCCTTTTTCAAGTTTGATCTTCTCTAGTGTGTATTTGGATATGGAATTGAATTATGAATTACATGAATTTGATTTAATAGAGATCTTCAAGTCTTTAACATACTATCAGTTTATCAAATGTCAATTTCTCTTATACTATTCCCCGGTTAAGTGGAGTAGATGTAGAGATGACACTTGGATCTTCATTTCCGGAGTTTTATATTAGATTAATAGGTATACAGTTCCAAGGTTCATGAAGTTCAAAGAGGACACTACTAGGTATTCTCTGAATATCAAATAACTTCAATGTTCACGTTGAACATCCAAATGTTTGAATGCTAGTGTAGCGCTATACACCAGCATACGTACCCCCTCAGCCTCGTTGTACCAGTTTCACCACTTCCATCTTGCTGTTACTGCGACCAACACTTAATCCTCCCCTGTAACCCATCAACCGCGCTCCTCTTACCCAATCAGAATCGTGAACCAAACCGCGTCTCATGGTGAAACTCCTCTAAACCCGGTTCGGCCATAACTAGATGGGCCCCAAGCGGGTCCCGCTGACGAGTTATCCAGAAAAAGAATTTCTATTTTTCGCAGATGAATCGTGGTCGAACACGTAGATCCTTACTAGTATGTCTCTACTAGTATCACGAAGATCAAGAGAGCGTTGCGTGATAGAGTATGACTGTTTAAGTTATTACCATCTTTACTACATAGAGGGAGAAGATATGCACATAGTATTCTAAGCTTTCCTTCAATTCAGCTGCCTACCGGCTAATAAAATAGTCTCTTTTTTAAATTGAAGGTACTCCATAAAACTCCATAGATATCTGTCCATGCACCTTCGCTAATCTGGCAGTTGATCATATGCCCCTTTTCCTCCCCGGCTTCCCCCTTTCGTCAACCCGGCGCCAGGGGGATTGAAAAGAATGGGCATGCGATCCCTGCCGACCATCCGGGTTCCTATTCGATACAAGAACACTGCCAGGTTCAAATAAAGATGCCTTTGGGGTTTCTATCACTGGGTCGGGATAATATCTCCCAAATCTCGGGAGTCACCGCTACATTGTTGAATGCCGCTAAAGCATACGTATGTGGAGGGTCCGAAATACGGGTCATGGGGAATCAAGAGGCACCACTGGGCTTGTTCTAATTATACTAACCGCTTAGTCTCCAGTCCTTCTCGTATTCAAACATTTCAAGTTGTTGCAACGTCAATCATTCAAATGTTTGAAGGAAACCAACTCAGGTGCTACTCTCAGGCCGTAACCTTGTAATGCGTCTCCGAGTCGACATTGGTATACATAGGTAGTATACTAGTAAAATCATAGAATATCCAGATGTCAATACTACCTAGTTCTAGTAGTACTAGAGTATGTAAACATCCTCAACCCAGAGCGGACGCCTGCATTCATGAAGGACTAGTAGACTCGGAGTTTCGGAGCAGCCTGAACCTCAAGTCTATACTGCGATTGTAACAACTGAAAAATCTTTGAATTTCAATAGTACATATCGGTTACATGTTTTTGGGACACTGGTTTCAGATTAAAGCATCAAAATTTGAACATTTGAAGCTACGCAAATGCAGGGTATACTTGTCTGGTGGAGAACCCGATCTGCAGACTCGGACGATCCCTATCAATGTCAACTGAACCAATCCGCATGTCAGTTACGATCTGGGCACTCACGCTCCCAGTCATATTGTATGTGAAGACCCTTATCTACCTACGTACCTCTCACTGGCAGGATCATAGAAGTGTTCCACCTGTGATGCCCACTGGCACATGCGCGTCTCCACCTGGACCCCAGGGCCGTCGATACATAACCTTGGAACCGAACTCAGCCTCACATGCACCTGTGGGCGAGTCCAAGTACCTGAGGCTTTACATCATGATGTACCTATTTTTAGCCAGATTTGCAGACTCGGAGATGACAACCTTGGCACATTGTTTGAGCCTGCACCTGGGCAATGTGGAATGTCTACAATTCAATGTCTGAATTAGTTCAACTTGAATCCACTGGCATGGAGAATACTTCAATGGTTGAATTTTGACCCCAAGGAACGGTAGCTTTATGTCTGAGGCAACCACATGCACATGCATACTCTTAGTCCAAATCTCAACTGGCAGTCAATGATGGAGAGTGATCAATTGATTGATAAAAACTACCCGTGTTTGATACTACTTCAAGTTCACACACTTCACGTTCTTTACAGCAGAACCAACCCCGGTTGGAACTCAATTCCTTGACATCAATGAAGCAAAGCCGATCAATCATTGCGATTTGAGGGAATCCCACCAATTCATTCAAGATGATTTTTCTGTGTGAGCCTAAAGAGATATCTTGTTACCCATAAAGAGCCTGAGGCTCCCCCACTCAAATTGCTGAGCAGATAGTATGGAGGGTGAACTAAACCTTGGAATCATGGAAGCCCTAGTTCCCTCTTGGGGTTACTGCAGAAACATGCCCGTGGACCCTGTCTGTAATCAATTCAAGGTAAAATCTCCTCTTAAAGACATCTGGAGTTTTTTACCCTTAGGCTATTCCAAGATTGGTTTGAATGTTGTTCAAATGGATACCACATGTGCACTAAATACTATACTATTTAACATTTTGAACAGCTTGAAATGTGCATGATTGCTGTAGGCCCATAGACAGACGTACGTGCACTGGCAGATATTACACCTTGTCCATGATTGCCGTTGTATTAAAATTTGAATCGATCGCTTCAGAAACATTGAATGGGCTCTCTTCTAACTCATGTGCAAGTACTCAGTGCTCAAAGTTTTTACATACTACTCCAAGTCGGTCTAACTTCAAATGTTGGATTAGTAGTAAAACCAGGACTGGGGTTTGAGTGCTTTTCTACGACTACAAATGTGAGCAATCTAGGCGCATTAGTATATGACTCGAAGTAGTATGCACACATTCAAGTTGCTATGTAGATAAATAACACATAGGTATTTCCAAGTCAGGCGGCCAGTGGGTAGGCACTCCAGATGTCGCTAGATGATCATCCAACCCTTCTAGCTTGAGTTTTCCTGCCTGGGTGCTAATGCTTATAATATGATACAACATGATGCCAGCATGACTACAGGAATGCCAATGCTAATAGCGATGCTTATTTCCAAGGTTGACTATACCTACACTCAGGCTGGCACGTATAGGGAGAGAGATGATTTAGTTTTAATTTCACTTTGTATTTCGTGTTTAGAGAGTGGATCAGTCACGGTTTGCTCAAATATATTAAAAAAAATCAGGTGAAAGTGTGCAGTTTTTAGTCATTTCTGTCTTAGTACTTGGTCTTACTTCCAAGGTTAACTCATGCCCATCAGATTCTAAAAAATGCGTTCATTATGACTGTTATACTAGATACCCAAAGCGATTTTTCTTTGCTCAAGTATTTACGGTAACTTCAATGTTCAAGTTGCTGGGCAAAACTCTAGGTGGCATGATGGCCGGCCTAATAAGCAGATCTTGCATTTGAGCATCAGCTCATAGCTAGGGTTTTATTGGTGCATCAGACCCTTGTTCAGCCACAAACGAATATCCTCGATCAGTCCCCCACTGTGCCACTGAGACATCACCACTCACCATCCGCAGATTTCCACCACTTTTCCTGACCCATGAGCAAAGCTACAACTTGAAGAATCTATGTTTTATCTACAAGTTACGAATGGCTTGTAGTGAGACTTGAAGTTACTTTTTCTATGTTTTCTTTTTCCATTAGACTAGCGAGAAAAGGCAACCGTTGCATATGCAGGTATAAGTATAAAATCTCCCGGCTTGAACCAGTGGAACGGGATCAACATGGAGTGAGACACTGAAACATACTCGGCAAAGCTGAAAGATCGACTGAAACCAGTTTCTAGAGCATTCGACCTGCAGAATCAGTTCATCTTGGATCAGATTGGAAGTATTATAAGGGACGACCCTGAGCCTAAAATAGATATACGCAAGGAGCTATAAGGCTGAGCAATACTAGTTATTATAGTTAAAATTATATTAGAAAGTTCACCAATTCAGCACGGTGACTCAGACTAAGAAAGCCGAGATAGTGAGCCGAATTTAGTGTTATTTCATCCTTATTAACTACTTAAATCAAAAGTACGAATTCTAGCGCGTGGATAGTTTTCTATAGTCATGTACCCCGTAGAACTCCACTGCGACCCAACAAGGCGCAGCATAATGATTTATTACTGCCTATTTTCTTTTTAATTTTTTTAAGGGGTCATTCTTTGGTGTCTTAATCTTACTGTTCAAGTGTTACTGAATTTTCATTCCTTGAAATTTAATTCATATCAAGTGAGTTGTCTATTCTAGGTGGCCTAGTTTTTGTACCGCTTCGAAGCTGGGCACTAGGGGACTGCAGACTTACGTAGGCTTTGGCTCTTCCGCCCCGAAATTCCCCTCTTTCTCCAATAAACCCGGATCCTAGCATCCACTTAGCCACTCTCTTTCATTCCCGATCGAACTGGATTTTTTTTTCTCCGCGCAATCCCTGACATCTCCCCCAACACAGCGATTCACAGAGACGCCGAGGTGGACGACAGATGAAAAACTCACCCTTACCCGACCTTGCCCCCCGAATTGTCAACACAACGTGGATTCGATCATCCACGGGGGCTGACCTCCCCTAGGAGGTCATCCCGAATGCCCGAGACACTCGAGATGTGTCACGACTCGATGCGATTCCGGTGCCATGCCACAGGTATGGCTGGTCGACAGCAGGGTGCGCCCAACTGCGAGAAATACGAGAAATATGAGTGTCGCGACCGACCCGTTCAAGACCGACAATGGCGAGACACATACAAACCACGATGGAAGACAATCTCATCAGGCTCCAGCTGGTGGACTACAATATTACTCTGTCTCATATTATCATTATCATCACCTGCAACCGCGGCATTGCTCAATTTCGACAACTGCCTAAGCAAAAGTATCCTGGAATCCGCCCCGTTAATGCTTCAATACGTGCCTCTTGACGTCGCAGTTTCGTTCAACCTAAATGACTCTTTACATCCGTTGAATGTGACCGTCTATGGAAACGTGTCGGGAACTGCGGACCAAGCGCCAAATTATCCCCCGGAGAATAGTGCCAACTGGACCAATCCTAATTCCACAGAAGGCAAGATTGTCGACCTGGATGCCTCGAATAACAAGTACAGCACACTTTTGAGCACCTTCAATGTCTTAAGTTTCACCCCCTGGAGCAATCCCTCGAGGTTTTGCAGCTCCCTGATACAAGGTGAATGTCCACTGGCACCGGTTTTCCAATACAATCTGTATGTATGCCCTCTTCAACAATTCTAATGACATTGCTGTCGTTGTTATCGCGATCAATGGTGAACCATTTTTCTAACATGGGGTCTTTTTTCATCAGGAGCGATTTGAGCACCCTGCACGCGTTCTCCGTTCAACATGATATGCTTTCTACCTACCGATTTTCCACAATCACGCCAAACTTGATCATTCGATCTGGAGATGCTGCGGCAGATATGTTGGGATGTGTCACAGTATCCATCACGCCAGACTTTGGGTCGCCTCTGAAAAATGCGCTGGCCTATGTGCCATTGATCATATTGATCATGGTGGCTGTTGGCAGTATTATCGCGGCCATGTATACACCGTGGGGTACAACGGACATATTTCGGTGGACCAGTAATTACGGCCGTGATGAGGACGTTCTGCGCCTTGTCACACCTGGCTTTGCTGATTGCCTGCAGTATCTCCAATTTGTTGTGCTGACTGGCTCCTTGTCCCTGGATTATCCAGGGTTCTTCCAGCCTGCCGTAAGCCACGGTTCTTGGTCTGCCCTGATGTTCAACCAGAGCTTCGTCCAGTCGGGAGGTATGAATCCTGTTCAGGACGGAGTTTACACGATCAATGGCACATACGGATTGGATCGAATGAGGCAGTTGGTGGGTATGTCTTCGGATCAAGATATCTGGCCTGGAATGATGATCTGGCTGTTGATTATTTTGGGAGCTCTTACCTTGATAATCCAGCTCGGCTTCTCATTGCGCTGGGTGCACCGTGAACTCGCACATAGCACTGAACAGGACCTACGTGCCAAAAACATGCCATTCACAGTCGGCAACATCATCCGTGTCCTGTTCAACTATCTTCTACTCCCTACAATCTCGCTTTCATTCTATCAGCTGGTCACTGCACAAGGCTCTCCTGCGTATAGTGTTGCTCTGGCTGCGGTGGTGATTGTGGTGCTTCTGTGCTTCGCCATCTGGTTTGTGCGAGTGATCGTGTCTACCCGACCGACGTCTCATCTTTTTGATGATCTCCCGACAGTTTTACTGTACGGTCCACTCTACAATACCTATTGCGATGATGCAGCTGCCTTTGCTATAGTGCCAATATTCCTGAACTTTGCACGTGGTGTGGCCATTGGTGCACTACAGCCATCTGGCATTGCTCAGGTTGTGCTGCTTGCTATCTGTGAAGTTGTATCGGTGCTTACACTGATTGCATTCAGACCATTCCCTGGTCCGACCCACATGAATATCTACCAGTGCCTGTTCTCTTTTATCAGATTTCTGACAATTATCTTAATGGTGGTCTTTGTTCCATCCCTCACTGTTTCCTCCGCGGCGCGAGGTTGGACTGGCTACGTGATTCTTGTCTTACACGCCATAGTCCTGATATTTGGATTCTTCCTTAGTGCTCTCCAAACCTTGATTGAGGTTCTGGCGCGACTAGCTGGCGCTGGTGGAGCAACTCGCGGCGGTCTGGTCAAGGTCTTCGGGAAGCGTCAGCTGTCAAGGCGTGTACCTGTACCACGGCGGGATATCACTCGGCAGAGCTTGGGCTCAGAGGCAGCCATGTTAGCAAATGTGGATGATCGTGTTTCTTCTCCATATGAAGAATCACGTCCCCGGAGTTTATCTGGAAGTTCAGGTCTCCTTTTGAGCCGTGCAACTGGGAGCGAAGGTCGTGCTAGCGCAATGATAGATTATGCTAGTTCACATGGCGGTCACAGTCGTGCTGCAAGTGCTAACTTGATGGCAAACTCTCCAACCGCTTATACCGGAGCAGGATTTCCGCCTAGCGGAGACTCGCCAAGTAGTAGTACTTTCATTGGTGGGTCATCGCGAGATCCATATTACCGACCTCCTCGACCAGGCCGACGAACACCCCAACAAGGGTCTGGAGAAAGGAGTAAGCGAAGCTCAAGAAGTTTTATGAAACCAATCCGGATGAATACAAATGATTCCATCGATACTTCTGGGCGAAACACACCGGTGCCTGCGTATTTACCAGCACCCAAAGATGACATGGAGATGGATGATTCGCATCAGCAGAAAGACTATGCTGTTCGAGAAGTTGACTTCTATTACCGAGTCCGTGGCCCGCCCCTTTCCCACACCGGTACTCGCAAGTTGAAAACTGGTCCTGCCGATCCTACAGGTCCTGTCTCATCTGCTACAGGTTGGTTCCGCGGCATCTTCCAAGGCAAGACTAAAGACAAAGGCAAAGGATTTGAGGTGGTTCGAAGTGCTCGAGCACCTCCGCCTGGACTTTTTCGAGAAGCTGCATACAATGGAGAGGAATATCATGACGACCCAGAAGACTCTGCTGCTGCTGTAGCCGCTGGTTCTGTTTCTGGTGGCCACTCGCGCAATGTATCTGCAGGCGAGGGTCAGTACCTTGATTCAGAAGGCGATCATTCGAATGATGATAAGCCCAAGGGGTCTCTGGATGGAAAGGCTCCAGTTCTTCCACCAGTGGGTTCTGTAGGTGGCATTGAATTACCCAGTCGCACTGGATCCCGCCGTACACAAGATGGACTGGAGAAGCCTGAAGAAGATGGTTCGGAAGCCCTCCCTCCAGTCACAGAGGCTTCTTCTCATTCGCGAACTCATTCAAGGGCTAGCACGCAACCTGCCCGCTCTGATCATCTTCGACCTGAGTCCCCTACTACAGGGCGATTACCTTTTAGCGGCAGCAGCTCACCTTCCCAAGAGCGCGGTCTTTCTGTTGCATCGACATCTGGCTCACTGACTTCCAGTCATCGTACTGGCCACGACGGAACACGCAGCGAGCGACCTTCTAGTATGGGCTATGTTCCTCAGCATCGCACACAGGATAACATCCATGAGGCACATATCGATGAGCCATCTTTTGCTGGCAGTTCTGCAGAACTAGTTGATGAACAACTGAACGATGAGCCATAAGAATGTCTGTCCTATCTCCTTTCCCTCCTGGGCTGTTGTACATTCAAATCCAAATCTTATACCGATCCATTATCTATCTCCTATGACCCTCCTCAACATACCTTCTATCTACTCTCAGAATCATCCCAATGTACTGATTTTCAAATTCTGGTGGCTTTGATTTTGTGATGCCACAGTGACGAATTTCCTTTCCTCTCTCCGTTTCCGTCTCCAGTACCTCTTATTGCGTTTCTTCTTCTCTCTTGTCGTATTTCTTTGCTCTTGTACCTGCTGTTTTTAATCTCCAAAAATTGCTGCGAGGCGTTTGATCTGGTTGAAATTTGGATAGCATTAAACTGTCCTCAAAGCATAATTATTGTGACTAGCGTTTTTAATTAATTCTATCCCGAAAACAGTACTTCTAACCAAACTATACACAACATGGTTAATGTACTGGGCTGGTGAATATTGCTACATAATCTTATCATGATATCACAGCATTTGAATTTCCTTCAATTCCGAGTCTTGCCCAGGTGCATACCACAGTATTAAGTAACACTGCACATGTGCAGCTTACTGACATCCATAGGTATTTGAGTATTAAATTCCTTTGAGGGCTCCAGGCCTAGTACTATAGTATGATTTGGAACAGCCCTGGAGATGCATAGTACGTTCAAATGTTCCTGCACAAGCCTTGCACATCTTGATACTAGTTCATAGCTTCTGCCAGGATACACACCATGTTCAAATTTGAACTATGAAATGTTAGTCTCCAGCAATAGACCAAAAGATCAACACCCTCACCCAGCCTATAATTCCCTAGACTTCTAGTATACAAGATTCTTCCTAGGACTCTTATACTCAAGTGCTCCAATAGAGCAAGTGACGTAGCGGAGATAAGCGCTTATTTCTGCCAGACAAGACCGCCCTGGCCCCACCGATAAGGCTCCCCCGTTATTTGGGCTTTGATTCTCCTGCATCCACCAGAATCTCCTTGTTTGGTCTTCGCCACTGGAGACTTTTTCGGGAAAGGAATTGCCTGAAGGTTTTGTGGAACAGTTTTGCCGCTCCATACTCCTCACAATAACAATATAAGGGTGCAAATCCGATCATATTCCGTGTCACGAGACCAGTATTCGTTATAGCCCTGCGGACTGCGGCTCTCTGAGTATTCAACTCCAATATGGTGTGTCTCCTGCTGTGAGCATGACTTAAAAGAGTTAAACCAGTTGGTATGTGTACATTACACATATACAGGCCCTCCAAGTTGATATATTGACAATATCATTCAAGTGCCTGCAATCAACATCATACGATTGACTGGAGAGTTCAACATCTGAGAAATCGTCTGACCTCTCCAGAAACACGATCTCAATATACAGCATCAGAATCCTCGATTGACTAAGAAGCAAGATGTCTGCTTCTAGTACCGCATCCTCAAGCCCACCTGCTAGCAGTCCACCTCCACCGGCTCAAGAAACAGATGCGAGTTTGAATCAGGAGACCAGTGAGGGGGCGGCTCGCCATACAAGTCCTATGAGGATATCAAGCAGCCCAATGAAAAGTGATAGCGAAGAGAGTGATGAAGCAATCAAACACGGCAATCGAAGTGAGCAAAGCAGTGACCTTGAAATAACACTAGAACTTCCCGCGAGACTAGGCGGATTCAACGTTGGTGGTGATGATAGAAGTCAACGTTATATGGCAGCTGGGGGCGGTTCATATACCGTCAGATCATTGGTCAGCGAAGAGCAAACGGGTGCAGCGCGAAATATCTCTACGCCGGGACAAAGGATCGTTCCAACCCATCCAGCTCGAGACCGGAAGAGACGGCTGACAAGCACAGCTGAGCAAGGTCGACTGCAGCGAACACGCTCTGGAGAAATGAGCAGATCTAGTGCTCAGACATTGCCGCATCGATCTGCATCTATGATTACCCCGTCGTCAAAGGGAAAGGCCAATTCAGCTGCTTCTGGGTCCACGTGGGCAACTGCGATTGATATCACTTCTTCCCCGCCAGACGCTGGTCCATCTGGTAGCCAGGGACAAGCCAATAGACAGATTAGCGAGACAGCTATGCCGATGCGTCCACCAAAACTCGGTTCTGCGAGTTCCCATGGCTATGGACAAGTGCATATCGATGCTGTACTACCAGGAACACGCACAGGTTCAAGCTTATCCAGAAACGCCGAAAACCCACTTCCAAGTCTCCCGTGGGAGGCGAGATCAAGAACTAGATATCAAAATCAAGAACACGACCCAAGAGCAGGTGCCTCATGGGAGTCAGTTTCATCTGCTTCAGCCCCTCGACCAAGACGCCGGCAATATTCTAATAGCTTGCGGGATGCAATGTTTGAACAGCCGTCACATAGTGGTAGACCAAGAGGAACGTCTGATGCGATGCGCAACACTAGGAATGAAAGGGTTGGCGGTGGTGGGTGGCAATTATCAGGAACTGACGAGAGGACCCTACGTGCGTTTTTGTCGGGTTCTTCAGATACACAGACACTTGCAGAAGCACTGAGAACCCCGCACACCGAAGCAGAGATGGAACCAACCCTACCTCGCTGGCAACCTGATGCTGAAGTGACAAGCTGCCCAATTTGTGCTGTGGTTTTCAATTTCTGGCATAGAAAGCACCATTGCCGAAAGTGTGGTCGTGTTGTGTGTGCCTCTTGCTCCCCTCATCGGATCACTATTCCCAGGCAGTACATTGTACGCCCACCCGAATCCGCTCAGCCACTTGAATCTTCCCCCGCTCCCCCGCGACAAATAGTTGATCTGACTAGCGATGTCGATCTTATTCCCACCACACAAGCTATCAATCCCGCTCTGGGAGGAGGCGAAGAGGTCCGTCTTTGCAATCCCTGTGTGCCAGATCCCAATCCAAATCCGCTCGGCTACGGCGTACGATCACGCGGTCACCGCTCGACCAACTCATTGCCTTCCAGCATGGGTAATTACATGTCCAGTGAGGTAGGTTTTCTAACATCTTTATTTATCCTTCATTATCAAAATCTGACAATTCTTTCAGGAGGAGAGTGCGTCGAACAACCAGGCCCATCGTGGCTATAGCCCTGAATTCCTACAAGAATTGGGCTATAATGTACGACAGAGTCTCCGAGATCAAGGCACAGAGCGAAATGGCTCCGGTCACCACCACCATCACTCTCAATCTGACCTTCCATCTTCCCATCATTCCGTCACAATAGCGGCATCGCCACGACGCTCCACAGTATCAGAGCAAGATCTCTGCCCTATCTGCGGGCGTCGGTTCCCCGAAATCAGCAACGAGCAGCCCCTCGAAGCACGCGAGGCGCACATCAGGCAGTGCATCGAGAACTACGGGGCCCCAGTTGCAACCACCACAGCCTCTACCTCCACGCGCAGGGGGCTAGCACCACCACCGCCGCCGCCGCCAACACCACCCGTGGCTCGAATGCTTGAGTTCACGGCCACGGAGAAGGACTGCATTGGCGAGGATGCGGGGGCCGCCGAGTGCCCCATCTGCTTGGTGGAGTACGAGGTCGGAGACGTGCTGATCCGACTGGAGTGCTTGTGCAAATTCCACAAGCACTGCATCTTGGGTTGGTTCGAGCGCAAGATGGAGTGTCCAACCCACAAGGTTTCCTAAATATCTGGGAAACCTTTTGGGCTGAGTCCCATCTGCGCTCGGGGGAGGAGGATGGATGAAGTATGTCTCGGGGCAGAGGCTTTTTTGTTTTCTTTTTTTCTTTTGGTGTTTCTCTTTTTAGCGGGCGCTGTTGGAATACCTTGTCTTTGTCTTCTGTTGATATCCCCAATGCCGAGATGAAAACAGGACCCTCCATACTCAGAGTAGTCTGAGTTTTAAGCCTTCCTTCATCAGACGTTAGTTTCTACGATAACCATTCGTATTTCTGTAATATCAATTTATTTATTTGCTATTTAAAGGCCTAAATACGATACAATTTGTACCAATCCTGCGACTATAAAAAAGCTTGGTATTTGTCAGGTCACGTGGCATCGACGCCCGGCGCCAAAGTACCCCAACGACAATTCGAAATCACTCCCAATCCTAGTCCCATTATCGGGCTCATTTTCTCTTGCTTTAAAGAAAGTCCACTTCTAGAGTGACGAAACCGCAACTTGCTAACATCTGCAAGTCCCGCTTGGATTCGTGCCCCTGGCCACTTACATTCCACGAGGTGACCCAGGTCGGTGATCGGAGTTTTTGTCCACCGTCCTCCGTCTTATTGCGTCCGACTGCTCCATAAAGGAAAAAAAGAAAAAGAAAACAAACCAATACTGTGGGGACGAGCAGATTGATCTACACACAAGAATTATACAGAAACAAGCAGCTCGGAGTATGATCCATTTGATCTAATGCTCTAGACGCTACATATAGATTCCAAAAAAAGCAAAGAAAAAGAGAGTACAACATCCTGGCATAGCCGATCGAACAGGGGCCCCGCACAACAAGTCTGGGGAAAACCAGACGGTCCGTTGTACTCCGTCCACATTCTCCAACGGCCCTAGTTGACGCCGTTCCGACCGGTCCGAATCCAACACCATGGCATCAGATTACCCAGAGCCTCCGACGCATATACAATCAATATCCACAACGGCGGACTCCCACGTGCGAGCGCGAGCTCAGGCCAGTTCCGCGGCCGATCGGGCCGCATTCGCGTTGGCGTCACAGGCACAAGCCCCGTCACAGTTACACGGACAACATGGCGAGACCACCTCGACCGAACCGGAGGATCATGAGGCACAGCTAGATCCCTCTATGGGAATCAAGCGACCACGTGCCTGTGAACCATGCAGACAATTAAAAGTGCGCTGTGATCCTGACCCGACCCATCCTGATGGTGCGTGTAAGCGATGTGCCAAGGCACGCCGGCAATGTGTCGTTACAGCGCCGTCAAGGAAACGTCAGAAGAAGACTGATAGTCGGGTTACGGAGTTGGAGCGTAAAATCGATGCCTTGACGGCTACCCTGCAGGCGTCTCATCACTCGCAGCTTGCAGCGGGTGCAGCTGTACAGTCACAGTCACAGCCCCAATCGCAACCACAGCAGATTCCTATCCAGACTCGCGAAGAACAAAACCATTCAAGGCGCTGGCTGCGAGAGGACTCGTCACACTTAGCGGGAAATAAACGACATCATGATGGGTTCATGGTGTCGCAGTATTCCCACCCGGATAGTCCATCTGCAGAACAGATCCATACTAAACAGCAGCAGGCGCCAACTCCAAAGATGCCGAATTGGCGAGGACCTTATGCTGGTGAGACGACGCCAGCACCGAAGAATGATTTTCTTGACGTGATTGACCGGGGTTTAATCGATTTAGAGACCGCGAAAGCGTCTTTTGATCGTTATGTGAACCGTATGGCGATCGAGATGCCTTTTGTCGTCTTCCCACCAGGCACAACGATGGGCCAGGTACGCTGTGAAAAGCCGGCTCTTTTTCTTGCGATACTTGGTGTTTCAGTCGCCACCTTTAAAAAGGAGCTCCAAATGCCGTTGATCAATGATTGTTATCGGTTGATTGCCGAGAAAGTAGTTGTCAAGGGTCACAAGTCCCTTGAACTAATTCAGGCTCTGATGGTCATTTCTATGTGGTATGTCCCACCGGATAATCTGGATGAGCTCAAGTTCTACCAAATGATTCATATGGCAATTGCTCTTGCTATGGAACTGGGCTTGAATCGACGCTCAAATGGAGACTTGAAACCTCTCAAACGTATAAGAGAGATCATGGTAAGAAATACGATAACGGAGGATGTGGATTTAAATGGACCCGAAGCACGAAGGACTTGGATTGCTTGCTACTTTATGGGAATTCAGTGAGCATTATTCACTACCATGGAAAAATATATGTGAATAGACTGCTAACTCCGACAGGGTGGCCACGGCTTTGAGACGAATGCAGCTAGTACGGTGGCAACCTTATATGGACGAGTCAATCCAAATACTGGAAAATCACCCCGATGCGTTACCGTCTGATCGCACGATCGTTTGGTGGGCAAAATTGGGTTGGATTATGGAACAAGCTGGCTTGCAATTAATCTCGGATGACAGCCAATCGGTCGTGGCGTTCACAGATAGCAAAGTGAGATACACTATTAAAGCATTTGGGAAACAACTTGCCCAGTATCGAAGGGATATCCCTGAAGAGTCGTGGACCGGTAAGTATCGATGTTATCCCTTAACAGATACCGTTCCCGTCTAACTTTCAACTGTTCAGCACCATTGGCCCATACATACTTTGCACTGGATCTCTTTGTACATGAGAGCGCCATGGGTGTTGACTGCCGGGATAGCATTCAACCAAATGTCCTAGACAATGAAGATTTCCCTGCCACAACCATGGCGCCGCTGATTGATGCACTCACAACTTGTATTAAATCCATCCACAAAACATTCGATGTTATCACGAGCGTCGATGTGGAAAGATTCACTTGTCTCCCGACTCTGGCCATTGCAAGAACGGCATATCCAGTTGTTAGTCTCATCAAGATTTACTCTCTCCTTACGGCTCCCGAGTCCCGTATTGGCCAAGTGATCGATATGCAAAGCCTTAAAATTGAATACTATCTGGAAAAAGTGCTCAATTACTATCGAGCTGCTGCTGCTCTTGACAGTGGGAGGGTCGCAACCAAGTTTGGAAACATCCTTCAGATGCTTTGCACATGGTTTTCCAAGAAGAAGGGCAATGGGCCCGAGTTACGTGAGATGTTTGGCGCAGAAATGCGATCCGATAATTCAAGCGACAAGAACCCGGTATGCACTATCTGGGAATTCCTTCCATGTGAAATGAGACTAGTTGCTAACATTAAAAAAGATGAAAGAAGGCACCACGCCACTGCATGTACTTAGTGAACTGGCTATGGAAAATCCTAACAACCACGCCCCTGGGAATCATTCCCACCAGCCACGCTTAGGTCCGGGAAATATGTATTCTCCCGCGAGCCTGAATCAGGAGTTCGGACGTAATCCCACAACGCCAACCCAGAATCCAGGAAACACGAACTACGGGACAACAGAGCCCCATAGAATGGGTAGTATGGTATCTACCAGAAGTGACCCGATCGCCGGACCAGTGCCTACTACGACTTGGTCATCAACGCCATCCTTTTCTCCTCTTATGCCAGTCCCAGGGATGAGAGATGCAAATATGGGGAACAAACCATACTACCCACAATTCCCATCCCCGCAAGGCCCAACACAGCCATACAGTATGCCGAATCCACCAACGCCTCAGTATGCCGAGATGTCTGGTGCTGGGACTATGCCTTTTGGACAGTCGATGGGGCTAATTCAGGAGGTACCTTTGGATCCAAATAACCTGTCAGCATTGGGAACAATTATGGATGAGTGGCTATTTGGGTTCCCGTCCGCTTTTGACGAGAGCTTTCAGATGTAGATGGTGACTTCTACTTAAGTATTATATCTTGTGTTTTAACATCCTCTGTTCACAGTTGTCTACAGCATATTGTCTCTGCCTTTTTGATTCCTCAAATCTAGCAAAAGATACCCCAAAATGTCATTGTCTTATTTTTTCACTTTCAAAACCATAGCAAATCAAATTCTCAGTACGCACAAAACCGAGCAAAACTGCACATAGCTATGGCACGTCTATCTATACCCGGAGCTAGTATTCGTGCTCTTCATTTTGCTTGTGCTGATCATCTTGATCGGCACTATCCGACGCTGAACCGGTGTCGCGATGAAGTACCGAATGAACATCTCAAGGGGTGCCGTTTTTTCATGCCGAAAACTCCAAAGTTGAGAGCATTGCACATGTATTTCCCACCCATTACATGAGACTTGAATAATGCGCCCCTGTTGTGGCCCCATGAAAGACAACATCAATAACTTCAAAGGGAATTAGTAAGATCTCCTAATGCCCATCATTCCAAGGAATGTTTGCGATAGAAAACACTAACCGGATAGACAGTCCGCAATCCAAGCTCCTCATGGAATACCCTTCCTGTGATTAATTCAACAATAGCCTTTAAATGGGTAGTAAGGCCACTCTCAATGTCAGATACAGTAACATCTGCAGCACATGTGGCGATGGTATGTGGCCAAGGCATTCCGTAAACATGATAACACTTTCTTGGGCTCGGGACATTTTCTCTATCACTTTCATCACGATATCGAAATTCACAAGTAGTATAATCAGACACAACTTGAAACTCGGGGTATTTTCTTAAGCAGAAATCTTTAGGCCAGTCAATTTGTATCCCCGTTGGTGTATATCTGTCACTATGGTAGGTTTAGTACCATAGGGACCCCATAGGTATACATATGGATATCATGATGGGGTAATAAGAATAGGAATTTTGAAATATACCACACTTACATTGTTTTATCAAAGACAGTTAAGCCTCTAAATTCCCTAAGTTGGAATGTTGAGGAAAGCCGATGCGACCAATCCAGAAACTTGCGACCTTCAAGTTTGGGATATCGAGAACATGTTACATGCGCATCGATATAAGAAAGTATATAATGAGCTTCTTTAATGCGAGCACCCAAGCCCGGTGGTTTAGTGTCTTAGGATATTCCAGTTCGAGGGCAACATGCAGCCCGATCTTTAAGCTTCGATTGGATTATATCGATATTTCGGTGACCGTGACTCTTGGTTGCTTTCACATCGATAGGATATTCTTCGAGAACATTTTCTGGGTGTGGTAGAAAGAAACGCGGATTAAACTGAAGAATCCCGTTCGAGCCTTCTGCTATTTTCACCTTAGTGACTCGGATCTTAATTTCACTTCCCAGGTTCTGAATATCGTCCGCTGTTGGAATATTGGTCTCCAAGTCGCTGACCTTCTGGTAGAGGCTCGCGAGGGAATTGCAGAGATCACTCCGGGAACTCAAGTTGATTTTCATATTGACGGTAAAGCGAGGCTTTAGAGTTGGATAGATGAGAAGGGAACTTTAGATGCGGGTTTGAGGAGAGGATAGTCTCAGTTGATAAATCCTGCCCATATGAGGTCACCATTTCCTAATCTAGATTCAGTCATGAACCAAGCACCTGGGCACCTTTCGCCTAACTGGGCTTGGTCTATAAGCGCCCATGCATAGGTGTCGGGTGTGTCCCAAGGTTCACGTTCTCTCAGAAACTGCGTTCAAGCAAACACCTTGTTGACTTAGATCACTGAAATCCATCATCGGAACTGATGGATGATCAATTCGTGGATGTTTTTCAGGGTAGTGTGCCCCCAAGAGAATGGAAATAGATGAGTTCCCCTTCTACCCTTTGAAGGCTTAGAATATCAGTGAGTCTGTGCGAGAGGCGAGAAATATACACAACGATTCAAGTTTCCGGCCTTCGACCGATATGTGCAGATGGATTGGGAAGAAATTGAGGTTAAGATGCGTCACGCCTACCTAATATCATCATCATCACCTGGGCATCATCTACCGTTACGCATCTTTTGGTCGTTTGTTCCTGTCAAGAAACCTTGGAACTTATAACGGTAATAATCTTCATGATGCACAATTTTTCTGCAGTTCTAGACAATATGAAAATGGGTATATGAAAAACAAAAGACGTCTCAGCTCGCTTTATAAGGTTCCAATGTCATCGTGAACCTCCTTGCCAAGTATGCAGAATTCGTTGCTCAACATAAGCCCACGGCCACCCATTTTCCCTTTCAGTCCTACGTAGAAGATCGAAGAGAAGGTTCTGTGCGGCAGGGTCATCGATCCATGCGCTGCCTATTAGAGGAAAGAATGTTAGACAAATAACTCAATAAACGATGGGGAAAACTGATTTTGACTCACATGCACACAAGGCGTGGCAAGCCATTATTCGCAGTGATGGTTCGTCATCTGCCGATAGCGCAATACCGAAGAGATAGTTGAGATTTTCGGATATTTGCTCCTATAAAGGTATTAGCAAATCACGTCTTCTCATCCGTACGCACTGCAACGATCTCGTGCACATGTGGCTTCCTTGACTTACCTTCAGCTTGATGCGTTGTTCCCTTGATATCACCCCATTATCATACATCTCAAATTCCCGGATCAGCATAAGTGCTTTAGCAAGACAGACATGCTGCATTGCCGTAGCTATACAAACAGAAAAAAGTTAGCGCCTAATCACCAGGGACAAGAAGAATCTAACTCACAATGCACAAGACTAGTATACCAAACAACAGGAAACGGCTTCCCCCTCGCAGGATCCGGCGGCGAGATATGCAACGGGGTAAAGGAATCCGACCTCGTCAACTCCCACTCTCCAATGCGCTGCTTCAACGCATTCTCCCCAGCAACACCTAGATGACCTCCGTAATTCCGACCAGAGACATTGTAGCAGAAATCAATGGTCTCGGCCAATAACCAAATGGCCCGGTTGACCCAGTCCCCGTCATTGAGAACCGGCTTGGCGACCCACCATCGGCGGAGACGCTCATCGAATGGAGCGAAGGTTAGCCGAAGACATTTCTGGTACGTAAGAGCGAATTGAATGTCTTGAATTACGAAGACCCAGAATGAAGCCGAGGCTAGACCGCCGGATATAGCGCAGTCGACGTGAGAGCTGATATAGACTGAGCCTGCGAGGAGGTGACGTTGGGGGTCATTTGAGGGCGTATGAGCTATATATGGATTAGTTTGCCAATCTCCTTTCCTTGTAGTGGTGGTTTCTCTGGATTAGAGTACTCACATGAAATTTGCTCGAAGAATCGGAGAATCACAGTGGAGCTGAGAAGAATGTCGATGCCGATGTCTGATTCCGGTTTATCGAGCACTGGCAGCATAATCGACACGCAGCGCTCATGATAACTATCCGCTACCTCGGGTGAAACTGTATGTGCTGTTCGCGAGAGATGACATGCCGCCACTGCTATACAGGCGTATAGAAGGAGTGGAGATTGGCTAGCCCGCCTGGCGACATCCGCCGAGAAATGCCGCTCCGGATCACCGGCATCGAGCTGGTTTGGTTAGCAAAATGACAAGTAAAATGTCTGGTTTTACCGCGACGAATAGCCGGGACGAAAAAGAAGGTTCAAACATACCCAGTCTGCCAGATGTCTCTGAAAATGTCGTAATAAATAAGCTTCATTCACATTTGTTAGTCGGGGCTGACCGGTCGGTAAAGTCAGCTGGGATGAATGTTCCGAGGCAGAACGGGATCCATGCGATTCCACAATATAAGAAGGAAATGTGAGATTTTGCCCTGGCACAGTATCCATATTGGATGATGGTGTTGAGCGCGCCTCAGATGATGATCGGGAAACGGATTGATGCACATGTCCCGTTACCCCTACCACAAAATACTCTGCGGCCGTCTGGTCCGTTTCATCTTTGAAGGCATCTGATTGAAACCCATTAGTCTATGTTTCAAATGAGAGAATCGCGTAGAATAAATATTTTTTTCTCTGGGGATAGAATTTTCAGACTAAACGCCACTTACACTCAGGCAAGGTGTCAACCCAAATCTGGTCATTCGGGAAAGCCAGGTCGCTCTCCCCGTACCTTGGGGGCCCCTTTCCACGTAGAGATGGATTCTGGCCATGACGAAAGGACACCTCTTCAGATTTGGCTGGGGCAGGCACGCATTCGCGGCCAGATCGTTGGCAGCGCAGACATTTTGCTCCAGTTTTATCACCTGGCGGGGGAAGGGTGTTAGCAGGTGATTTCCCCTGAATAACAGAAAATGGAAATGAACATACATTTCAGATGGCGCAAACGACATGTGAGGCTAGAAAATAAATTAGTCAATTGGGAGTTCAAGATAGTAGCAATGGAAAATACTGACCATCCCCTCATTACGCAGTCGAGGAGGTTAAAGGGACGAACAAGGAAAGATTCCAGAAGGAAAACAGAATCGGCATCCCGGGCCCGAATAAATAGTAACTAGTAACTTATAGCCACTTCACTTTGTATTATAGTAGATTCAAGTTGCGGAGGAGTGGAGTTAAATGATTAAAGAATAATCTTAAATAAATTCAAGTTCGATTTTCTTTAAATGCTAGTAAAAAGTAATAAAAAATACTGGATATTTGTAGATCATGGAAATAATCAATTTGGGGTAAAACAGTTTCATTATACAGATGAATCCACCTATAATAGAATTACCTGTTTAACTATTTAACTCTTTAGTCTTATTTATTTACCTACTTTTTATTCCTAATGTTCAATATAGAACGACATAGCTACTAGTATAACCTGATCAGAGATTTCTTGAACACATATGCAGTCACAAAAGTACCATTATAATGATACAAAATACATAATCAAAAATACCCCAAATGCTCCAATTTGAAATGCCTACACGCCATACACCGTACACTGTAACGCCCCCCACTGTGTCCCAGTGTTTTGACAGTCCATAACTCATTCTACTCATCCTGGTTGGATAAAACACATCGCTCCCCCACGTAGCCAACACCAAAGGCGCAAACAAAGTTTCGCATTTTCCCCGCTGATCAAAGATCGTTACTACAAGTAGAATGATCTCGTAGAATGTGTTCTGGCCGAGACACAACACGTTGACCGCGGCTTGCTTCGGGAACCCGCAACTAGGAACTAGGGCAATCACAAGCGAGTGATCCCCGGATGATTCATATCTTCAATGTGATTTGCTTATAGAGATGTAGATGGGTAGGACCAGTGCCGGTGGCGACTGATACACTCAGACTGTAGACTTTTCACCCTCCAGTACTCAAGTGCTGAACTGAAGACTAGTATTTCTTTTTTTTGTTACCAATTCTTATTTGCTCCCTGATACTCCATACATGCGGAAATTAGATAGGAGAACCATATGTTTCCCGATGTGCAGAGGATTGCGTAGTGTTGTAGACCCACCAACTCCATTCAGGCAAAAATCTCCATGCTGACATGCAAACCGGAGATCTTATATTTTAAATCCGAGCCAGGACGAAGTACTACATAGTATAAAGTATGTGATGTTTGTCCTTCAAGTTCTTTTCAATGTTCTTATATCATGGAGCCGCGGCGCTTAGTAGAGATTTCATCTTATCTTGATTCTTGGGATGAAAATTCCACAGTCCCATACTGGTCAACCTTCAAATTCTTTCAGTTCAATTACTTTGATAATTGAAATACTGAATTCAGGCTAATTTCAACTTGATCCAATTAAAGCCAAGATTTCAGTCTCCCAAATCAAGTGTAGATAGGCGACAGCGTTGAGATCGTGGCTTATAAACCAGGTGTACATCCATATCCAGGTATTTGCGCCCAGTTGCTTCAGACCCACCACAACCAGCCCACCGGTCGCACCCGCATTAACGCGGCTCCATGTCCTTGGTATTACACACCAGTGCCCATTTGATTCAAATTTCACCAAAGAACTCGGGTATCTACGGTATTGAGAGATCCTTCGTGATACATCTGCTAATGCAAGTTAAGTATAGCGGATAACTTCATCTGGGTGGATTTTTTGGTGATTGGCCTCACCGACAGCCTTGTTGAGATCTGACGCGCGGTGGCTGCAAGTGGCTAGAGGCCGAACCTAGGTACAATCCAGGTACGAGCTCGAGCTCGTACGAGATGTCAAGCATCGCCATGTGGCGGTCACAATTTGAAGCCACACATCAAACTTAAACTCATCTCAACAAGGAATGATCAGTCTTTGTACGAACCAGACACACTTCTCGAAAAGTAATTGGATCGGCGACGCCGGGTGCAATTCTGGTGCTTGAGAAATCCCGCAGTTGGTCACGGTGGAGAGAGAGACAGTGGACTTGTGGGCCTAAATTCAAGGAAATTCGGCACAGTCCGCGATTTGCTCATGTTGGGTTTAATTTCAATGGATCCGTGGATGGCGAATTCGGGACCCGTCGAACCCTGTAGATCTCGAGGACAGAATCAAAATGAAGCCCGAGCACTCACGGCATCTGGAAGCCGATGCTGTGATTCGTAGTGAAGCCCGCTGGTAAATCCCGAGACCCGTCTGCAGACCAAAGTTAACAAAGTTAAAGCCACAAAATAAGATATACTCTCATGGTCCCCGGAGCTTTATCCTGATGGGTTCGTGGATGATGTGGATATCTAACAATGCCGAGTTATCGAGCTGCCTTTTTGAGGAGAGTATGCCGAGCGGGTCAGTATATGGAGAAAAAGTAGTTTATAATAGTGGAAGATCATGTTAACAAGCACTATGGTTTAATAGGGGTAATTAGGAGAGTGTACGAACCATGTGGTAATTTAGCAGTACCAGTTGACTATAATTTTCTTCCCATCCTATATAGTCAAAAGTACCTAAATAATTTAGACTAATGTACGACAAAAGTACAGATAAGCTAATATATTATCATTAAATATCACCAATAATCATCATTAGCGTGATCACTTATCGAGCGGGGAGAAATGTCAGGTGACGGCCTGCATCCCGCCTTCTTTGACATCATTCTGCTTTTTTTTTCTGTACAGGTTCACTGGATGAGAATATCCTAGAATATAACCAAGAATGTCCCTCAATCGCGTCTCCTTCTTAGAAGGGTGGGAACGCAACCCAGCAGCATTTCTGCGGGGCCGGGAAGAGCCCCCATCAGATACGGACGACGATACTTTCCAGGACATACCAGATACCTCCTCCTTGTCATCCTCATTCCCCTCCACGTATAGCAGACTCAATTTCAATCCCTATGCGGGTCCCGGCTGGAACGAGACCGCTGATGACCGTGATGATCGCCCCTCGTTGCTCGGATCCCTGGGCCTGGGACTCTCCCCCACGACGACGCGGGATAGCCAGGTTCGTGTGGACCCGCTTCGTCCGGCAAGTCCTGCGGCTGTGTCAGGACCACCCAAGGATCATCGGGAGCCGGCATCCTGGTCAGATACGACGGGTGCTTTTGAAGTGAGCCCCGCAAAACGTGTTGGTATGTGGGAAAGAACCTTTGGAATTGGGGTGAATTGGGGTCAGTTCGTGTTTAAGCTAACATTTGAAAATTCTAGCCCAAGTATGCTTGGCAGTAGTATATTGTTTTCTTGCCGCTGGAATTGTATTTGGGTTCGCGGCTTTGAAGCCGGTTCTCATACGTGAGAATGTTTATCGCAATCTCTGCTCCCAGCAGGAGTTGAAGGATAACGTGGAGGTCTGTGATGGACAAGAAATTCGGTAAGTCTTTCTGTCGGGCTTAGAATCGCCTAAAGTCGATTTGAGATCTACGAGGCGAACACGCTGTCTCATTTTCTATATACCAATTGTTAACATCAAAAATTAGGCTAAACTTGATGTTCACCATCGCTGCCGTTGCTACCAATGTCTCAGCTTTACCTATAGGAACCATACTGGATGCGTATGGCCCTCGCGTGTGCGGGATAATAGGCAGTATCTGTCTGGCAGCTGGCGCAATACTATTTGGTAGTGCTCATAAACTTGCATTCGATGGATATATCCCAGGATACCTGCTGCTATCTCTTGGAGGTCCATTCATCTTCATCTCCTCGTTCCAGCTGTCGAATACCTTCCCGCGACGATCTGGTCTGATCTTGTCCATGTTGACCGGTGCCTTTGATGCATCTAGCGCATTATTCTTGATCTTCCGTCTTCTGAGTGAGCACACTCAAGGGAGTATTTCAGTGCAGAAGTTCTTCATGGTCTATCTCCTTGCCCCAATTTTCATCATTGCCGTCCAGCTCACAGTCATGCCTGCGACCTCGTATAAAACTACCGGCGAGCTAGTCCTCCATGCTGAAGTGCAGGCTATTGAAGAAATTAACGACCGAGTCGATGCCACGATTCATGACCGCCAAGAAAGCGAACGTCAACGAAATGACCGACGTATGCGTCGACAGAGCATCGTCCATCATATTCAAGATCTTCTAGACGATGACACCGCCTCCATTGTTTCCGGTGGCATCAATGAAGCTGTCTTCAATCCTCACCAGCCCTTCGTACACAATGATAACGAAAATCAACCCACAAGTAGCCCGGGGGTACAGACTCCCAAGCCTCAATTACAGCCACAACCCACACCACCCAATACCAGCGGTGTATGGGGTGTTCTCCATGGCAAATCAGCTCTAAGACAACTCGCAACGCCCTGGTTCATACTAATAACGCTTTTCACGATCCTAATGATGTTACGCATAAACTACTTCGTTGCAACACTGCACAGCCAGTACACATCCCTCCTAGACCCTACTCAAGCGCGCGCCATAAACAACATGTTCGATATTCTCCTACCAGTCGGTGGTCTGGTTTCCATCCCATTCATTGGAACGTTCCTCGATAATCTACGCACGCGTACCGTGCTATCCATCCTAGTCGCAACCGCAACCGCCATCGGCGTCTTAGGTTGCATACCACATAGCCTCGGTGCTGCATACGGGAATATCATTCTCTTCGTACTGTACCGACCATTCTACTATACTGCCGTATCAGACTACGCGGCGAAGGTATTCGGATTCCAGACCTTCGGTAAGGTTTACGGCTTGATTATTTGTCTTGCTGGTGTGGGTAACTTTGCGCAGGCAGGACTGGATGCTATTACTCTGGGACAGTTTGATGGGGATCCTGTACCGGTCAACGTTGGATTGACCGCGGCGGTGGCTATTGTGGGAGCATCCCTGGTTGCATTTGTTAGTTGGCAGACGAGCGTGTTGTTGAGCAAGGAGCAGGAGAGTCAGGTTCCGACCAGAGATTTACATATTGCTACTACTATTGGTGGTGATAGTATGAGGTCTGGAAATGGAGGTCGGCATCCGGATGTGGTGTCGAGGGATTGGGAAAGAGAGCCTTTGTTGATTCCTGAGAGCGAAACACGAAGATATGGATCTTGATGACTGGACCTGGAAACTGATATCAATATGACAAATGCATGCATATGAATCACTCGGCCAGATGAGAGTTGCTCTCATCTATGTTAGACTTGGTAGATACCAAGTAGGTTCCAGAGACTCGGACTCGAAAAGGTCCAAACCATGCTGTATGGAGCTTGGATGAGCTTTAAAATTCTTTCGGATTATATAAATACTCTACCTACTATCAACAAGGATGATTATCTTTTGTAAAGGCTGTATTGGTCCCTAGTCACCTAAGATAAAACAATATTACACTGGCATGGCAGACATGGCATTGTAGGAAGCCCTGGAGAGGAATTGGACATCTGGAACCATCGATAGTATCATGTAAAGTGATCATTATCTTGACCAAAGAGATACAGGTACTAATAATTTCAGCGTCTGAGGCTTGTCCACTGGGGGTATCGGTCTTAGGAGTCATGACAGCGGTACTAAGAACTGTCAGCCTTGGAAGTTCGTTCCTTTCCATCCATACTTCTATTCCTCTTCCCTATCCAACTATTTGCCAAATAAACAGCCCTGAAGAAAATGGAACAGACAAAAGATATGTGATATTTCAGATATATACCAGTCATGCAGGTGTCAGGACCTGCTTGACCTAAATGTGTCCGTACGATTAAATCGACGGCATCACAAACTATATACCGATAAGAACGCCAATAGCCAGAAGCGACATCCAAAAATTGTGTTAAACAAATATTCGAACGCAGGATTCGAGACAAGACCGTGACTTCATTCCGTGAGGGTATAGGAGGAGCTAGGGTGGGTAACTAGGTAACCAATACGACAGGGAGGGTTCAAAGGTGGGAGAGAGTAGAGCGAGTTGAGATAAACAGAGGGACGAATAGCAAATGAATAAGAAACATAGAATGAAAAATTAGAGAAATGAGGTGGAAGTGAGAGGATCAAAGACCATGATCATGAAGGGCTAGTTTTGATCATAGGTTCCGTCTCCCATTTCGTCTCTGGCCAGAATTGTTCAACTTCCTTCCAGAGAACCTTGCCAGGTTTATCTCCAGCCTTGTGATACCAAAGAATATTTTCCAATAAGCATTTGACTTCATCCCAACTGTGGATGTTACTGCTTCGGGCTGTGGATGCGAGGGAAGAGACATAGAAAGGACGGCAAGGGGTATCAAACGCCGCGATACCACCAATAACCAAAATCCAAATCAAGGCGGCACGAGTGCTTTGGGATGACCAAAGAGCGGTGGCGGTTTGTTGAAGCAGGACACAGCTAATCTCCTGAGCAAGTCGTTGAAGAGGGCTATTCTGAGCCGGGATGGGGAAGATAACGCCGACCCCAAAGATGAGGCTTGCGAGACGACAAGCCTCGTAGGTGGTTGCCTGAGTAGGGTGTGAGAAGTAGGGTAGGACTGCTGAGGCTGGTGGTAAGGCGAGCAGGGTGTATTCGGTGAGATTGCGTTGGTCAGTCAATAAAGCAAAATTAACATCAATGCGATTGGGGGCATCAGAGCCTATATTCTCAACAATCTTCATGTAGGTGCGAGCGGCCTGAAAGGCCTCTGCCATTTGGGGCGTGAAGCCGATGACTTGCAATTTCCCAAAACCATTTTGGATGTCTGATGGGCCAAAACCAAGTAGGTCCTGTATAGAAACTCCCACTTGGCTTTGGTCTGTTGGCCAAAATTCAAATATAGGCTGGATGCACCAGCAGGCGGCAGCAAATACTTCCGAGCTATGTGTCTGAGTCAGTGGGGATCTCTGGTAGTTGACATGAAATGAGGGAAGATAATCACATGACACGATGCGGATGTAGATGGGATGAAAGGAGAAAGGAACCAAGAGAAACTCACAAGCTAATTGTTGCTGCTAATCCAGGCAACTTGATATTCCGCAACCCGCGTAATTTGATCAACTCCACCAATCCGCCAATATGGAGTTCATTTGGCTGAAGACATCCATAAACGTTCAGCCACTGAAGCCACTGAAACGGCGGATCAAAGGGCGTCTTCTTCACCTGGCTAAGCTTTAGATCCTGGGTGGCCCTATGATGCGCCAAGCAGATAACACTCAACAACACTGCATCAGAAAGCATACGTGTTGAATCTTGAAGAGCCTCGTTAATGAGACGAATAGAATCCCTTTCGCATTGTCGTAAGAGGTGATCCTGAGCCGGTCCATACTCAACAACATTATTACCATACCATTTATTCACCCACAAAACTCGCTGATGGCATAGCGAGGCATACATGAAGGCCGCGAAAAGTGCGGGGTCCGACCGTGATAATGAGTACCATAATTCCGGGGCTTTGCTTTGGAGGGCTAATTCGGGGGTTTTCTTCAAGTTCACATTCCTAGGAACAATTCCTGGCCAGAGCACATCGAGACCTAGGATATTGGACGGAGAGGTTAGTAATGTGTTTTGAAGCTCAGGAAAACAAGACCCTCAATCATAAAACGTCACGACTAGGGGAACTTACAATACCGCTGGCATAAGTCCACGAGTGTCGGCGACACAGGCGACTGTAATGGATATGTGCCGAAAGGGTCTAAGAAAGCGGAGATCTGGGCCTCAACCGTCAGGGGAGGAGATGGACCCGATCCACTTGACCCGGGGCTTACAGTGGTCTCTTCGGTGCTACTACTGTCGCTATCACTTGTGGTTGTGGTGGTAGCAGTGCTTGTGCTTTCGACTAGAATGGGAGAACGCGACCATTTTCGATCTGGGGGATCATCATCGAAGCAAGAAAAATCATTGACGGGGCTCGCAGAGCGGGGGCGAGCGTGAGGGGAACGGGCATGCGATCGAGACGGAGGAGAAGGACGCGAGACGAGAGTAAAAGAGGAGAAAGAGGGATCAAAGTCCACGATATCGGTATGAAGAGTGGTTAAGTTCAATGTAGTTGAATTGACGATGGGTGGATTCGGGCGGGAAGGATTGGAGACCTCGGCGCGATCTCTTGTTTGGTCGGAGATCCAGCGGCCAACATGCGCGCGCACAAGTCGTTGCGCCTTCAGACGCTCGAGCTCAGAGGTTGGTCTAGCATTCACAAAATGGATGCCATCTTTTTGAGCATTTTTCTTTTTCGACGCCATTCTTGCGACATCCTCTTCTTCCCTTTATTTTAATACCCTTTTTTTCCCTCACCCTATCACTGATGTAAGTGATTGTGATAATGCGACCAGGGCCAATCGGTTCAGCATCCTGGTTTTTAAGTGAAGATATTTTTTTTTCTAGGGTATCTTGGGTGAGAATGGCGAGTACAGGGGATCATGAACTGGTATCAAGGATTCAAGGCCCAAGGGCACGGAACGGCCATGATAGATTGAAAATCGAACCGAAGTCAAGCGTATTTAACCAAAAGATTGGGTGAGAATGAAGGAGGAATAAGTGGGGAACAGGGGAAAAGGGAAAAGAGGTGGGATGTATAGTGTTCAAAAGAGTATACGAGGTTCCAAGTTGAAAAGTAATCATCTAGTACTACAGTCCCCGTGACCCTCACCATAACTTGATCCTCATATAATAATAGCTTGAAAATATTAATCTTTTCAATCTTTTCACTCACTCCAGTAGAACCCGAATATCCTGATTCAATTTCTTGATCGGTCTAGATCGGGACATGGATCTTAGCCCCCAGCTTTATCATTTTCTGATCTATCATGGCGAATCTCTTTTTAGCGCCTGCATATTAGCACATACTTGATAGGACAACTATGCCCATTGTCCTCGAGGGTTCGGTGTATCGAAATTGCCCGTACAATGTACCTCCAGTTCATATCTACAGCCCTGAATGAATCCTTGAAGGTCTAGATGCCTTACACAATGGGTGGATCCCTTCAGAAGCTCCAAAAATTGAGTTCAAGTGGACCATGACACCTTGACGCGTTGATCTACCCCGCTTAATGAGTAGAGAAATCACTCACATCTATTGGTGTCTACCAGTAAATTATACACAAATTACGAGCCAACCTTGGAAGTTGCCATCCTCGTTTTTACGAACATGCATGATGATGCTGTAACGGTGGATGGGTGACACGCAGTGCAGTGCCCCGCCCCGCTTAAGACATTATAGGGTTGCACGACAGTACCCGCGTGACGCAGGATGGTTCGGAGGGGACACATTGTTGACTTGATGCATGTTTCATTGGCTAAGATATAAGGCTAGGCGCCCGGATAAAGATTTGTATAATCCAGTATTTCGTGGTCGGAGACCGAGATAGAAAGGGAGAGACAGAAAAAGAAAAAGAAAAGAAAAACAGACTGAAGAATATGACAACGGGATTGTGGGTAAAAACAATTTGTCAGATGAAGAGTACAAATCACCTGCACATGGTGATCTACGAGCCTCGTTAAATGGATGCCCGAAAAATGATACATATACTCCGTATGATTCAAATGTTCAAGTTGTTGCTAGTAGTGAGCTAGACTGACAAAGTCATACCTTGTCACCAGAGCCCAGGTGTCTGGTTGTCTACCTTATTTTTAAGTAAGTACATATCTTCTATGCAGCACTAGCCTTTAAGTTGGAAATCACTTTCATACTATTTAAGGTAATCTTGAATAAAAGGTACATTGTGTAGTTGATTGATTACCCAATAGCCTTGATGCATCAGTCAATCTCTAATAGGGTATATCTGGAACTCTCACCCGTATGAGGATCCCGATATTGTTCGAGGGCTTGTTCAACAACGGACATGTACCCGAGAACTTGCTCCTCCTGCCAACGTCGACCAACAATCTGCACAGCGGTGGGGAGACCAGCCATTTGGATAGCATCATAGTGCTTCCAGGCCCCTCGCGCAACAGCATGATCACTACCCAGTCGACGGAGAACCTTACGGTACGGACCATCCAAGGAATCCCGGGCAACCTCAACGTAACCCACGGGCATCACACCGGCCGAGTAATCCAATAAATTCCAAAGAAAGGTATATCCACAAGAAGACATGGCATCGTGCATGGCTTTGTGCGGCAATGCAGGCGTGGCATTGGCAGGACACAGAATAAAATCAAATTGTTGTGGTTCCGCGTTCCACCAATTGTGCCAGGTGGCGCGGAAAGCTTCACGCTGCGCAACCAGCGGCCACAGTTGAGCGGAGGACTTGGGACCGAAATCACGGATCAAAGTGGCCAGGATGCTGTCCCGCTTGATATACCGCACGTAGAGGTAGTAGAGGTAGCGCAGGCCTCGCGGGAGGTGAGCAATACGGGTAAGCTGATCGGCACCCGGATCCGAGGGCTCAAAGCTACGAATTGGGACGTTGAAGTGGTGACAACCATCCGAATTAAGAAGTTGAGAAGCAAGGTTTAGACCAGTGAACGGGTCAGCACCATTAGGGGTCGTGATATCAGTCACGGTGTGACCTGCTTCAGTCAATGCAGCAACAGTGGTTGCTAGCGCACGTTCAATAGCTGGAGTAGGAGGGATAACACCTTTACAGATATTCCTGATTAGCAAAGCACTCATACACATTTCAAGAATTATACATACCATCATTGCTCATCAATCCGATGCGAAGGGGCTTGTTTTGAGCCTCTACTTCTAACTCATCCCGCCACACAATTGGGTGTACAGTATGATCATACTTCCAAGGCTGCATCCCAATCATGGCACGAGTAAAGTAGGTCAAATCATTCAACGTACGAGCCATTGGGCTGAAGACACTGGGGATACCCTCCTGACCCGCCATACTGGTACTGACACCCGCCTTCGGCCAACGACCGGTACTACAGCGGAGCGAGTAAATTCCACTCCAAGCCGCAGGAACACGAACCGACCCAGCAACATCTGAACCGATTCCAATGCGACCACCCTGAGCCAGGAGTGCACCCTCACCACCGGTTGAGCCACCGGGCGAGTATCTCAGTCCATGGGGGTTCAGACAGGGACCCCAAAGTCCGTTTGCAGATTCGAACGAGAGAAGGGTAATCGGCAAGGCAGTCTTAGCGTACGGAACAGCACCTGCATGAGATTTTAGTTTCGACTGAGCCGGGCCGATACTGGAGAACGGGGACGGGAACGGGAACGGGGGACTTACCGGCATCCTTTAGCAACTTGATCATCGCTCCATCCTCGGGGAATGGCTGCCCTGCCAACGAAGAGTATCCCAGAGTGGTATCGAAGCCCTTGACCTGAAGAGAGTCCTTTACAGAGACGGGGATTCCCGCTAAGGGACCCTTCAGGTTCACCTCGGACTCAAGCCATGATTCAGCTTCTGGGAGAAGAAGCTCTGTGATACAGTTTGTGCGTTTCTGTGCGCGGACAGCGACTTTGCCGTACGTGCGGAGAACAGTGAGAGCTGATGTTTTGGAGGTTTGAATATCTTCCACCAGCTGTTCAATGGGCTGATTGATAATCTCCTTGTCGGACTTTGTAATACCAAGTAGATATGGGTGGGGCAGTGACGAAAAGCGGCGATCTCGGTCCGCTTGTTTTTGGTTCCTGGGGTCGAGTTAGATCTATATGTGGTATGAGAGTGGGGGCAGCGAGGTCAGTATTTTCTCAGCTTACCGTATGCGGCGGTACGTCAGGTAATCAAATGGAGGAAGCATTTTGACTGGATCTGGGTAAGAAGAAGATGAGAGACAGCGGCCTTTTATCCCAGTGGTCTAAGCTCTTGCGGGGAATGAGCTTATCGGATAAGCCCAGATAACAACCTCGGCTGGAGTCGGCGGTGTTAAGTCCGCCAGGGAGAGGCGTTGCTCTTCTTACGTTCGGAGTCTGAGTCAAAGTCTACGGCTTATTGATCAGAGGTTGAAATTTAAATGCTCTGGTTCAAAATATTCTAACTGAGACTTGTACTATTGATTTGAAGTTCTCAAGCCTGAGGTTGTCCGATAAGCAGATTTACCCCATACTAGTACATAACTAAGCTATTTATAGTAGGTCCATGCGAGCGATAAATAATGCCAAAGAACACGTTTCATTATCCCCATTTCTATGGAGATGTAGATATGAAGCCCAGGCTGTGGAGTGCGAGCTAAGGTGTATCAGATAACGGTGGTCACCCCATTACCTCCAAGGCTGGCGTGACCGACCGGCTCTTACTAACACCAGTTGACCTCACTCCCCCACGGTCCCTAATATCCTAAGGATCCTGAACGAGGCCCCAGGCTCGAGTCGCACTATTCTCCCAGTCTCTGTCGCATACTTTGCCTGCATCAATATGACTTCCATTGTTATCTCCCAATGCAGCGTCATCGACGGCCCCGCCCTAGCTGCCAATAGCATCCCCGCTTTCTGGGCTGACCCGCACTGGGTCCTGGCCTGGCGTCATCGGACCCTCGAGTACCATATTTCGCAGATAGCCCTGCGCTTCCCGCGCAACCTGCTGAACAACCGGGACACCATGCGACATCAGAAAGCAGTGGATCCAGAGACGGGTCGCATACTCGGCTATGCCCGATGGTGCCTGCCACCGTCCTATGAGATAAACGCAGATGATGGCACGCCGATATGGCCCGAGGCCCAGGTCCCGGCTGTTGAGGCTGATAAGGAGGCTGAAATTCGACAGGCTGCGGAGACTGTTGTCTGGGATCCTAATAATGATGCTGATGAGCTATCAGATCGTGTGACTGCGCTCAAGAAGGAAGTGACGCCAAAGACGCCACATATAAGTAAGTCGGTATCTGTATACCATGTAGCGGCTAGTATTCTTTGGGCTAAACGGTTGATAGGTTTGGAATACCTTGCTGTAAATCCGGACAACCAGCGTAGAGGAGTCGGGACAGCGTTGGTGAAGAGTGGGATCGACCAAGCGAACAAGATGGGATTAGAAATTTTTGTCCACGCTTTCCAGGAAGGTGTTCCACTGTATAAGCGAATGGGCTTTCGACTTATAGCAGAGCTCATCCAAGATGACTCAAAATATGGTGGCAGTGGGGAGTATGGTGCATATTTCTTCATCTATCCATGAGTCGGGACTGAGGTTCAATGGATCATCCATATTCCCTACGAACCGATTTAGCAAAGCAAACTTGAAGTAGCCTCCATGATGATAGTGCCTAACTAGAAATCAGAATCAGTGTGCAATATTTGATTTGTATTTCTATTTTCATGTTCATGATAACTGAAAAATTAAACTATTTACTAACATTAAAACACCAAGCCCAATCTCGAAACCGCCCTGGAGGCGCGGCGGGTATATCTCCAGTGATCCGTCAAGTCAATAAATAATAAGGCACGAAAAGTAGGAAGGAAATAAGGAAGGGGAAAAGCAAAACACTTTGAGAACAAATGAAGTCTCAATATGCAATCCAATAATCCACCATTTTCATGACACTATGGCTCAATGCTTTGAAGCCAGTTGTGCTTGCTCAACCACCATACAATGACACCACCAGTAACAAGGAGGATAATGGCAAAGAAGATGACGAACCCCCCAGATCAGGGACTTCTTGCTTTTTCGGCGTTCACGTTCCAGCCATGAGTCCTGTGGTCTTCAGTTCTCGTTAGTTAATTGCATACTGCGCCGGAGTTCGAGGGAACCTACTTCTCTGACGCCGGTGTTGATACTTCACTGGGAATGCCCTTCGCTTCCTCATCCAGATGAACAGCTGTTGAGAATCGCTTCCAAAAGTATGGATCACGCACGAGGGCCATTTTGTGAAGCTCGAATCAGGGGCTCGATAAAGCGGGATGGTGCAGCAAAGCCCCTTGCTGTGTTTATTGCCAACTGGTTCAGGGGTTGACAGTGACAGATTCAATTCCGATTTTGCAGAAGTGGTGGGATCGAGCTGTTCGTAAATAATGGTGAGATTGGAGAGTGATTTCGAGACGGCGTTGGGCGTGGGTTGACTGGTAGAAATGGGACGTTGGACAGAGTGGGATTTCCTAGGTGGGAGCGGTGCACTTAACACGCAACCAAAAAAGGAGGAAGGGTCAGGTGCCACCTTGTGGTGGAATTCTATTGCAGTGATAAAGCCAGTTGAATGAGGGCTAGACTGAGAGGCAGCCTTGGTTCTTCCAGCCAGGGTATGTGACAGGTCTCCCAGCGCCAGCTGTATACACAGGTAAATGAGCCGTTAGATAACAATTTCGCTGCCATGGTGATGAATACACCAATGGTCTTGCATAAAATGGAAGATCAGATGCCGTTTCTGAGCATGGTATGTTCATCGGGAATGAAGGGGTTCGCGAAAGTCTATCGGCACCTTGGATGTGGTGATTGAACTCAATCCAATCCTGTTTGTGAGTCCCGTCTGGAATGTCGATCCTGTTGAATCCATCCTATTGGGTGCCAAAATAACCAATCATGCCCATGGCACTTGATGGACTGCGATCTTGGGTTCTGGCCAGTCAAGCACACATAACATTGGTTAGATATCGCGGCAAAGATCGAATCGTTGCGGGAGCCACGGGAACCACGCGAACCAGCCACAATAGCACGTCTGCATTTTCGGGTAACTTGTACCGCTTGGATGATCTATTCTGATACATATCGCCTGTCGGGGTGTGCGAGCCCGAGCAAGGGCGCGGCCCCTTGGTCCACCAGAAGGAGATGATAGCAGTTGACCAGTGAACAGATGATTCAACTTGGTTCAAATGTTCATTGTGAATGCTTAGTACTACGAAGGCACACGTTCAACCTCATGATGATTAAACTCTTGGCTGGCTAAGTAATAGTACTGTCAACTTGCTTTGAAGCTCTTTTCAATTAAGATCTCTATATCGTAATGAGCATGAGATTTGGATTTAAACCATCAAGAACTCATGTTCACATACTCAGCGGGACTGCTAGCTATAACAGCCATATTGCTAGAGCCCATTTTCCTATAATAAATTTTGACCACCTAGCTTACTGTTAGTTGCGTTGCTTTACGATTATGATAGAAAATTCTTTACAATATATGAGGCTAAGGTGAGAGAGAGCTAAAGTGAGAAACATATGGAGTCAGAGATATCCAACTTGAAATTGAGAGATATCTGAAGTGAGGGATGAAGTAAAAGGGCCATATAGTTGCTGAACCTCCTGAGAAGAAGCAGAAGGAAAAGCATGAAAACTTGAAAGGATGAACTAGAAAAAAGAGATAAAAAATCCACCACTGCCAGTGTGGACCGATCTGGTCCAAGGACGTCCGAGACATCTGGACCAGACCGAATGGATTTCAGGAAGCAGAGTCTTGTTATTTCCTTTTGTTACTCAGTGCCTGCAACTTAGAGATGTAGAGAATAGAAAATTTTGTTTTGATCTGAGTCTCTAATATCATATTGGCAGCATTTTTAGATATTCTGGTAGCATGAAATTACATAGTATTTGTTCAGAAGGCGAGGATATTCCTTCAACAGCTGAGTATGTAAACATGAGTCCTTGATTAAATCTCACGCTCATTGCGATATGAGGTATTCACATATACATTCAACAGAGCCTTATAGCAAAGCATACCTAGTCAGGATTCTGTTCTGGCAAATAACTTGGGACTCAGCACCTTCAAGAAGCTCCCTGTTGTCTAAGTGCTCCAAGGGAGCTAGCTATGTACTACATAGTGTCTACAGAGTTATAGCCGGGTACTGTAGTTCACTGTGAATGTTGAAATCGAAGGCACACATTCAACACGACTCGGATTGAAGAAATATTTTCGCCCTCTGAAGAAATAATCTCATGCTTCAACAATCTGCACAGGCGCTGCCAATATGATGTTAGAGCCTCTTTTTCCTGTTTTGTGAGGCCGAAAACTGAAATTCGCTGACAGGGAATACACTCGAGAGATAAAACAAGAATGGAATGTCGGAGGATAGACCCGACTGGTAGGCAGCGTGACCAATATCTCCATGGACGCAGTATATACCGTTCGTTTTCCCATCTCGCCATCATCGCTCCGTATGCAAAGACTCCAATTGGGCACTATCTCGTCCGATAATACTGGCACACTATCGGACCAATAAGCTCTTCGAGTATCCCAGTCACCGGGATGGGTCAGGTCTGGGAAGTCCTCCCAGGGCTCCACACCAAAAAATGTCATAGCCTTCAACTTGACTTTTGTGAATATCGACCTTGGGAGCATGCTATCTGGATTTGCAGGTTCAAAAGCAAGATTGACTTTTAAAGTTGTTGACAATTTTGCGGTATTCTGAGATTGAGAGGCTCCAGATAGCTCAATTGCTGGAGGCTGGAATGTTGATGCAGATAAAGAGCCGACTGATGGTTGAAATATCCCTTTCTTGAGTGCTTTCTGTGCATTGAGCTGATAGAACCAACTATCCGGTGGGATAAGGATAGGCGCGTTCTCTGAGGCCTTGGGGAGGATATAGATAGGATGCTTGTATTCTCGAGTCTTCTTCCAAAGTTTATTCTTTCCACCAGGGTTTCTTATCGTGAATGTGATTGCATATGATATCTTTGCTTCCTTAGGTGCCATATCGTGAGCATTATCGAAGAACCGATCAGTGTGTCCCAGACTTGCGGGTAGATTCAGGTGCTCTTGGTTGACCTGAATATTCATGCACTTGTGAGGACAGAACTGAACTGGAAGCTGTATAGGAACGACGAAGTGAAATGGAATTGGATATTGAATTCCTGCCTGGAGTTCGACTTCAGGTATGCACTCGTAGACTGGCAAATCCATGCGAAGGAATCGTCTGTTTAGGACATTGACAGGTACAGGAACATGAGTCCCCATGTTTTGAATGGTGATTTCCATATTCCCTGGTAGATTTTAGCCTGCATTCTCTTTGATTTGCAAGTTGAACTCTACCTTGTAGGCCCAGAAATAAGTTTTCTACCTGTGTTAATTCGCCGGGAGTAAACAGAACTTGACCATTAATCACATCGCTGGTCTGAAAGACAATATTTTGGGAGACCTCAATGTTGACAATAGGACGCTTCATTTTGTGGAGGGTGAATGGGAGACTTCAATACCTGGGAGTACTAGTATTGAAATTTTGGTGTTTAAATAGAAGAGTTCAAATGTTCAAGTTCGGCGTGGGGTTCGGCGAAAACTTCACTTCCCCGGACACATTTGATTCACAGATTACCCTAAAATGCTACAGCCTGAGAGATGACCAGGGAACCATGTTTCAAGTTGAACCTTTAAAGTGCACATGTGTCTACATAGACACATATGTGAAAATGTGCCCTTGACAGATTTTCCTTTTTACACTATTGCCGCTATTGGGGACTACTCAGGATCAGGCTCACTAAGTAGGGCATGATAGAAACTGTTATTCCTGATCTGACCTGATCCAAGCATGTGACTACTCATTAGGCCATCGGTGACTTGCTCAATGCTCAGGTATCAATTTCTTGAACGCAGATTGGAGCTTGATGTCCAGCTAGTTATCCACCCCATTCCTAGTAAGGGATAATTATCTTCACAAATCGTGTTAATAGGGTAGGCTCAGCCTCCTATTCCGTGCGAGCGCTATTGCTCCCTCCGCTCTCGATCTGTCTGCCTTACTAGACTTACCATCGATCCTCCCCGCATTTCAATTCGTAGATTCATCACTCTCTCTTCATCCCATTTCATCATCCGATGGCTGTTTCACGGGGAACCCTTGAGCTTCCCTTAGAAGGGATGTCTCTCTTTTCCATTTCCAAAATCCAGACTCCCTGTCATTCGTGGGTAGATGACCCATCGTGTTCCCTGGACCTCTAAACTGTAGGCGAGCTAGCCAAGCTGCGAGATCAAATTCACCATGTAGTTGCCCATCAACAAGCATCCGGATAGTCCCAATATGTATGCTCATACAAAGGCTGTCCGAACATGGAAGTATAATAACTCGTATGAAGAAGACCGCCTATCCAGCTTTGCAGATATTCACAGAGCCACTCAGGGCGCGTCGTATATGATGATAATGTCTCTGAGATTTCACTTTGGTCTCCCCGATCGAGACCCCGATGTCGCTCCGACCAATGCTTGTATGTCACAGCTTCTGGTGGGAAGGCAAGCTCTAGTTCCGCAGACTGGAAATCGAGAACAAGTGTGTCACCAGTATGCCGCGGTCTGCGAATTCCTTCGTGTTTCGAAAATAATCAGATAACTCATCTTCTTCTTTGTGCTTTTTTCTTCCCACAGGACCATAGCGGAGAAAACGCTCTGATGCGGCATAGAATGACCAATGGAAGCCTAGCCGGCCACCATCGCCGATTTGGCTACGGACGACGCACTTCTCAATGATGTGGCCAAAAAGACGGACATTCGCGTAGAGGGTCGATACATGGGTTGTGAGACATGGCACCGACAGCCATGTTAGAAAGAGATTCAAGTCATCCTTGACTGAAATGTCAAGGTCATAGTCGACTTTCATGCGTCCAAGGCTCATCTGAGTCTCGGCTGAAATTTGACGATTTGTGAGAAGAAGGGACAGACAGCTCGAAGAGCTTGCCGTGCTCTGCGGCTTATAATAATAAGTCTTACTACCACGTCCAACCCATCCCTTGTACCTAAGATCATTGTATTCGATACCATCGGATTGAAGAGGAGTCACAGGTGGGCTGAGCGGGGTAAAGAGCACATGTTCGATGATGAGTGCTCGGAGCTCAGATGGGATAGTAAGAAGCAGACACATTGAATATATTCAAAGTCTTTAGAGTGAGGACTTTGGACAAATATAGTCAAATCCTAAACTTGAAGAGGTTGAAGCTCACAGGTTTTCCCTGGGGAGATGAGGCCGGCCGTCTCGAGTGCGGGGGAGTGCCCGAAGACTCTAGTCTCTTGCTGTGAAAGCCTTGACAAAGAAATCGAGTACAAAGAAAATGCGGCATGGGTATGAGACCAAAAGTATTTTCCCATACCCGTTTATCGCCTTTGGAGTAATTTTTTTTAGAATTTTCATTTGGCCTATGCCAATTCTCCTCCTTTTTCTTACTAGTATTTCCGACATGCGGATATTCTAGGAAATAGCCACGATGCGCTAAGGTATTGGCGGTAGGTCCAGAAAAGAGTTATCAAATGTAAATCGGTCAGTACATAGTACTACTAGGTACTACTAGTACTAGTACAATGCACGTTCCAAGGTTCAAGTTCAACTTGAAGTTATCGACACTTCCAAGGTTTTATCTTCAAGTTCCTGTCCCTTGCTAGCAAATTATAATAAACTTCAAAGTCATTTGGAAGTTGACTTTCAATGTTAGAATAAAAAGGATTAATAGTTCCAAATTTCCTTGAATAGAATTGTTATGTTTAATCCAACCTCGGAAAATAAAGATAGCCTTGAATTTGCCACTCGGCATTGCCGGCAAGATGAATATTCGCCGAGATTTCCACACGCCGAACCTCTTCTCCAACTTCCAGAGCAAGAATTTTATCTTACGAGTAATAAACACGTGAAAAAATCCGAGCCTTGGAGAATCATGGTGTCTGCAAGTAAAGGACCCGGAGAGGCTGGAATCAAACGCCAGAAAAAGAAATCTATTGCGTAAGTAGCCTATGTCTGCTGATCAACCGACATTTGAATTAACTGCGTGATGTAGTTGTCGCCGGTGTCATACACACAAGATCAAATGTTCTGGCGGTCAGCCATGTACCAAATGCCGGCAAGCAGGATGTCCTGCCGATTGCACGTATGTAAGCCGTGATCGTCAAATCAAGGTACATGAGAGGTATGTTGAGGCTCGGAGTGAGGCCCCGGGAATATCGGTTTCACCCCGGTTAACCATATCCCAGCTACCTGGAGCAACTTGCTTTGGAGAATGAACGGCTTCGTGCGCAATTATCCCAATCGCCAGCAGGAAATACCCCCGAAACATTAGTGCCATATAGTCAGGGTATTTGTTCACTCAAGCCCTCTTAGATCCATGGGCCACCACTAAAATTTTTGATAGACACCTCTACACACGACTCTGACACGCATGTCCAGAATCCGATGTTAGGAGAACAAGCTTGGTTTCAGCCATATGATCCATCAGCACCCCCAATTCATATTGGCGAGGCTGCTTGCACCGCGTTCGCTACTCGCCTTCGCCAGGTACTGAGCAAGGACAGCAAGACCTCCCATATGCCGCGAACACAATACACATCTGAGGCAACTTTGATGAAAATGCGCAACCCTGTTCTGCAATGGCCAACCTTGGCCCAAGCTCGACTGCTCATTCAGGTCGTCTTCAACCAAGTGGGCAGAGTCTATCACCTTGTTCTCCGTAAATCGACAATGGAAGAACTAGAGGACGCCTATCGCAAAGCAGAGTTCGATGACCCGATAACGACTTGTAAATTCTTTGCCTTGTTTGCACTGGGTGAGGTATATTCAGCACGAACCAA
Organism: Penicillium malachiteum; assembly: GCF_028827825.1. Lineage (NCBI taxonomy): Eukaryota > Fungi > Ascomycota > Eurotiomycetes > Eurotiales > Aspergillaceae > Penicillium > Penicillium malachiteum. The sequence goes on from NW_026643095.1 coordinate 6,533,807, forward strand.
ACCGGATCTTGAGTGTGGCGTTCCAGGAGCATCGTTCTATGTAAATGCCATGATGATGATACCTATCCTGCCCGAGCGACCGAGTCTTACTCATATCGAGTCTCTTCTACTCTTGGTGAGTGATATCAATTTCAAATGCAAGGCAAGTTCTCACATATTATAGTCTCTATATTCATATTTTTTGAACCGTCGCCACTCTGCATTTCTTCTGGTTGGAAATGCTATGCGGCTAGGTTTAACACTAGGTCTCAACCATGACATTCCCGAATGTCAATGTCCTGACTTGGTTGATCGGCAGCATCGGATTCGTCTCTGGTGGGCAATCTATGTCTTCGATCGCATGTATGGATCTAAAACTGGCTGGCCTATCCAGATCGCGGATGATGACATTCACGTGGAGATGCCATCCACTATACCATGTGCTATTAATGATGAACAATTTTCTGATACTGAGTTCTTGGTTGCGAGTATTGAGCTTGCTCGGATCATTGGACAGGTCACTGAAAATATTTACAGTCGCAAGAAGCAGCCTGATTCTTTCCTGCAAAGAGAACAGAAACTATTGACAGCTTTGAAGCAATGGGCTCAATCTTTGCCACCACATATCCGTCTCAACCGCGATGGATCAGTTCCGAAAAATGTTATTTCTTTGCATCTCCAATTTAATCAAGTGAGTACTACTACTCATGATTAAACCCGAAAACCCGCTATTGTGTGCAACGACTGACACATGCCGAAGTGCATCATTTTAGCAACAAGACCTATCTTGCTATACAACCTCATCCAATCGAAAGAGCCTCGTCAAATCGACAAAAATACCACACAGATAAACGGTCAAACTTTGAAGACCCTGAGTGACGCATGTATCCATGCTGCAAGGCACACACATTCGCTGATCGTGGAAGAATGGACGAACGGCACTCTACCCGTCTTGGGGTATTTCTATGCACATTATCTCTTCTCCTGTGCGCTTACAATGGTGGTTTCCAGTCAAATAAACAAGACTAATCAGAGTGACTTTGCACTCTTTGAAACCTCATTTGAGATTCTACGTGCTATGAGCGACCATGGGAACTTAGCAGCAACGGAGTTCTACGACAACCTAGCATGTATAAGAAGATGCTTGGACAAGAAACACGGATCGAGAAGTCGCCACTCAATATCGAGTCATCTACATTCTTACCCACCTGACTCGCACGCCCTTGATGAAGGACCTTCAGTCCCTGACCCGGCCGCACGGGGCCTCGACCAGGGCCTGTCAGGCCACCACCCGATGCTGCCCGAACCCACCGCACCAGGTAACCTAACAGATGAAATGGAGTTCTTAGGCGCTAGTATGGAAGAATTCCTTGCCCAACCTGATATCGACTTCGAGCCGCTAGACTCTTCGGGAGAACCGATTAGCGTGGCGGATGCGATGTACTCGTGGCCAAATTTCTCGCTTTGGACTGCATGATGAATGCGCAGAGCAATGTTAAATAGACACTCCTTAACCTAAATAGGTTTAGCCTCAAATTTCAAGTCCACATACAAACAGATGCATGTACTCATAGACGACGACACGTACTATTGTTACTAGCAGTTAGTTAGATCGCAAATTCATACCTTTACCTTCCTTTGAATGCCTGGTTGTCTACCCCCTCCGGTTCATAAGTACACATATGCATGTATGGTTACCTACCTTGATACCCACTACTCTACTAGTACTACTGGGTAGTAGCCTTAGAAATCTCTTTGATATTCACAGTAACTTTTGAGATCAAACTCCAAATTTTGAAGTAGTTATATGTACATCCTGGTGAGATGCACATACATGGGCTTACAAACTAAGCCTAACAGGAAACAAGGGATCCATTTAACAACGCTCGATGCGCGGAAGAAAATTCGGGAAGAAATGGGAGCCCAATACAGAGCTAAAATCATGCATTACTAGCGTGCATTTAAAACTAATATTACTGGTATTAGCTAAGAGACTAGGTAGGTTTGTGCCTGGTCACTTTGTACCTGGCAATGTTATTACTGGCTATTGGCTCATTCGGAATGCGCCTCGTATGATGAATCCAGCTGAGTGCATCATAAGAATGTTTATTATCAAAATATTAATATTATGACTCTTTTCCCTTATTCTGTCATACATGAGATATCTCATTTTATTTCCATTCGCCTCACTCTCTTGTGCTTCTTTATACACTTCACTCTCGTATAGTGGGGACCCCCCCACATCCTTATGTGCCTGACCGCCCCCTCGTCTTTTGACTCTGTTGACTCCCCAGATCCTGGAAATGAGTTGGCCGCGATCTCGAGATCCGACCCTGGTAGCTCTGATGCGATGTCTTGGGGAACACTGATCAATCCGGACAAGAGTCCTGCCCCATTACTGGAACAGCTATGTCTCGGAATTGCGACCCAGTTGATGGTGAGGATACCGCGTCCAGACTCAGACCGCCAGATGGAACCTTGGAGCTAACCGATCTGCAGCCATCGTTTGATGCTAGTGGCACAACAGAAATCACTCCCAATCGTATCGCAACCTTCTATCGTAAGGTCGGCGGAAACTATGATGCATTGTTTCTCGGTACTAAGGCACAGGCGCTGTCTTTTATTTACCAATCGCTTGGCTGCTTCCACAGTCTTCAACCATCACCAAACCCATACGAATCGCCATGTATTCCATCATTGCTCCCGACTGGCTTTGTGCGCTGGCAAACAATCCAGTTATTAATGGACCCAGATGAGCACAGCCAATATCTCCAAAATGCAGTCGAAATGTGGGATATTGTGGATGCAAAAGGCGACATCTTTCCGAAAGACCTTCCAAGAGATGCATTTCCCGCTGAGCCCGATGCAGAAATGCTACAGTGGCATGAAACTGTGAGCAAACGACTTGAGCAGGACTATGAGAAGTGTCAGCGCCAGCGTCAGCGTGGATCACCGCCCAATTTCACGGGGTATCATTATCGATTTAGCGGGAAGGACCCGTTGCCGGATGAAGAAGAGTTCTTTTCATCAGCTCCACGCCGGTCGGGATCTCGACACCAAAGCCATTTCGATACAGAGAAACCTAGTCACAGGCGTCATCACAATTGCCGACCGAGTGAAGAACGTCCCAGCTATCACGGTCGCAGACCAGATCCAGCATTCTTTGCCCGACCAGATGGAGGCCGATCGGGAATGTCATCTCCGCGAGGTCCTTCACCATCTTCACGAATGGATCATAATGGCCGATCGAGAGGCCGAGACCGACCATTCTGGCACGGTCGCAGATTGAGTCGAGACAGGAATGAGCCGCAGGAGTCTGAATCTGAATCTGACTCTGATGACACTATTCACGAGGATGAACGCGAGCCCCCACCACCACCTAGACAACATTCCCGCCGCCACAATCTATCACCTCCGACACCCTCTAGCGCTCGCCGACACTCACATGACGCGTATAAGCGTAAACCAGCCCGCGATCTGTCTCCGCATGCACCACGAAGAAGCCATCGGGGCTACGAGTATGAACATCCGATGTCCAGAACGCACAAATCACATTCTGATGGTGCCACCAGAAACCACCATGGCCACCACAGTGATGATCACTCTCACTCCCGATCATCTGGCTTCAAGTTCAGGGACTTTAACTTCGATGGACGTCGGCCACACCCTAATGTCGCTCCGGATCCACAAATGTACTCGCATGCGCCCCCACCACCTCCACCACGAGCAGTTCCTCGCCATCGGTACAACATAGATCCGTACGCGGACGACCCACGACGAGCCAGCTATGGCGGTGGGAGCCGGCCTGGCAGTGGAAGCAGTTCGGAGCGGCCGCGTGCATACAGCAACGCGGCATACACAACTCGTGGGCCTCGCTACCCCAGTCCCCATCGCGGGAGTGGGAAGCGTTATGCCCCAATGAAACATGCCGAGGATCTGGGGTACACCCACTCACGGAGGGGGCCCCCAATTTATGATTAATGATTTATGTTTACGCTGATGATGCATTCTCGGTTTTGGTTTCGGGTCAGCCTGGGTTTGTTTTTTGTTTATTTTTAACGCTGCAACGACTCTCCTCTTACCTCACTTTGAGTGTTTCTCTTAAAGTTGCATACCATCGACAGATATGATGTTCAAGTTTTATGACTTATGACTGGGAAGGTGTTTCAGGGATGGGGGTCAAGGGTGTAGTGTTACTTTATTCTTAGTTATCAATCACATTTCCGTGACATTGAACTTGAATCCCCTATTTAAAAGTCTTATATTGCATAGAGCTAACATTTATGTATGATGCCAGAGGTCTTGATTCGCCGAGGGCATCGAATTTATGACCCAGATCACACTGGCAGGCACCAATTGATATTTCTCCAACTCGAAGTCAGAACTATGGTGTAAAAGTAATCGAAAACAAAATTATCACATTAAATCACAAGGGAACTTTCAATATTCTCACGACGCTCAACCTTGACCAAATAGCGGGGTTTAATAAAAGGTCTTCTCCAAAAGTTCAAGAAGCTCTGCTGGAAAGTCACGATAAGGCTCCAATCCGCCATTTGAAAACAACTCATTCAAAGTCTTCTTCTTATATCCCTCAACCTCCCAAATGTCGTTCCCGATCGCCGCCTCGTATCCACCTGCACCCCAAACACGACGACCGTACCAGACCAGCGTCAACGGGGCACCTTCATCCAGGGTCTTTTGGTTATGATTATCTACCTGTTCGAGAGTATGATGGAAGATCTGTGGCGAAGAGCCATTTCTAGCTTCAAGAGCACTTGCAATCTCAGTGCCTGTGGGTTGTATCTCTGAGAGACTGATTACCCGGCCTTGAAGCTCAGATACAGGTGTTCGGGCGAAGATGGACGCATATGAAGCTGCGATATACTGGCGGGTACTATTGGATAATATTAGCTGATTTAATCAGTGAGTCCTAGCATTTTGTTGTAAGAGATCTACCAAATGTTCATCTTTTGGTGTTCGCCATCACCAGGGAAAGCGACACAATTCTTAATCAGATCGATTCCAAGTAATCTGAGATTTGAAAGTTAGGAGATTGTCATACGGAATAATAGATAAAGAAATAGCAATGGTAGAACATACGGAGCATTCAATGCAGACTCTGCGAAAAGACCTGGCAAGACAATCGTCATGGGGATTCCAGCTGCGGAGGCAGCCTTCTCAACCTTGTTTTTCTCTCTGTTGACGGGCACTCGCAGACCTTGTTCATCACAGCGAAATGCTAGATTGGAAGGTACAAATAGCTTGACGCTGGTGTGGGGAAGCGCTTCAACAAAAGCATGCTGCAGCTTCACGCCTGATTGACCAACAAGGGATCTGGAATAATGGTCAGTGTTCATAAATTCTCAAAAGTGTTTGTTGGCTTATCTCACTTACATGAGGATATCGATATCTTGAAGTGATTTCCTGACTGCGTCTTGATCCTCTAGGTCCACTTCGACTTTTTCTACATGACTGGGGACGTTACTGATGTCCGAGCCTGGTCTGTAGAGAACACGAATAGGAGCGCTCGATTCAGCAGAGAGCATTGAAAATCTTTGAGCTGGCCCAGCCACGATGACCATAAACTGCTAGTCTGTTGAAAGGCATTTTTTTTTAGATTGTGAATTCAATGGTGTAGTTGTGAGAGAAGTATGTAAGAAGCTGGAGACAAGGAGATCGAAGCTGTGGTTTTAGGTGAGAAATTATCCTCAGACCCATGGGAATAGACTTTTTTATACACATCCATCTTTGCGATGTCCATCTTCCTAAGGACTATGAATCATTGCAAACATCTCAAATCCATGGATCGAGTTTGCAATAGTTTGCACCAGTTTGTTGATGGATGAGGCCACCAATGATGTGGCGTCAGGCCTGTTTGGTTAGTTTGGTCTGTTTGAACACGTATATTTGTTATCCAATCATATGAAGACAAACAGGTACTTTGTCACTTTTCCCATGTCTCAAACATTGAATTCTTAGGATGGAGTTTGAACTCTTTCAACCTGAAAGAATGAATCCTTTGGTCTGGACATTGGAGTCCGAACGTTCCCGGTGAAGCGTGAATAGCCACTACCACAGTCCAAATTGGCTAGCAAGACGGGTATTTGGAAATTTCAACTAAAAATTGATCGAGGTCCTCATGGAATGTAGCGACAGTCGGCGGCTTATTCGACCTTGTGGTGCATTTCCAACATCAAGACCATGGCCAAGGACCCCGGTAAGAGGGTAGCCTAACCCGGAGTGTCTGGGGAAGAAGCGGAGCAAGTGGAGGGATGTGGGATGACCACATTGGCCATATTCCGAATTGCGACCATAAACTTACATGCGCCACACAACCTACTTATTTCTCATCAATATGAAGTCTCATGATCAAGGAGGTTGCAAATACGATTTTCAGTGAACGCGATTGGAACTCGTCCATATGTTTATGATACTCTATTCAAGAGAGACCTTTCTCGCTAATCATACAACTCTCTAGATGTCACGGACCAAATCCCTGTACGGGTTATTTGGATCTTGCTCTTCTTCCTCAACTGAAGGAATACTCTTTATCACCTTGCACGGACTCCCTACTGCAACAGAGTAAGGTGGGATATCCTTAGTAACGATAGATCCAGCGCCAATTGTGCAGCCCTTGCCAATGCGAACACCGGGGAGAATGATTGCGTTGCCTCCAATCCAGCAATCATCTTCAATGAAAACAGGATGGCCGAATTCCACAAATTTCTGCCGGGACAGGACACTCGTATCGTGACCGGCAGTGAAGATGCTCACTCCAGTTCCAATCTGAACTCGATCACCAATGACAACCAAGCTTGTATCCAGAATCGTGACACTTGGATGAATTAGCGTTGCGCCTTGAGCATTTTCATGAAATATTTACTCACTTCCAGTTGATAAAGCAATTCTTGCCAATAATTGTATTGCATCCATAATCTGGCATAAACGGGGTCTCCACAAATGTACCGTCACCAACGCTGCCTAGAAGTTTACGTAAAAGCTCCAGACGTGTATCTGCCAGTTGATCATAGGAGACGGTCTTTGTATCGAAGTTGTTAAGATCAGCCGTCAGACCTCTACACCTGTGACGCGCCTCTACCAACTTCGGGATGGTCGGATTGTACCTGGAGATAGTCAGCTTCATGAAAGATGAAGAATCAACAACATGATTCGACCATACATCATGCCTGATATCATACGCTCGTAGTCCTCGCATTGCGGGACGCCTTGGAGGCCGCGTGACAGCTCGATTATCTCTGGGCGCTTTTCCAGGGATGCCATTGTGTTGCACGTACAGATGAGAGTGGAATCGGTTTGAGTGATCTCTCTGGGAAATTTGAGGTTCTGGAAATCTGCAGTTCAATTAAATATCATCTAAAAAATGCCAAGGCTTAGTGTGTTGGCGGGGCAGCATCGCTACATTATCCTTAACCCCGCTGACTGGCGGTATCGATAACCTGATTGAGTCAAAAGCTCAACCCCGAAGTTTCTCCGTGGCGGCTCGGCAAGCCATATGACCTAGAGTCAGAATTGAGACATTCGAAGAGTCGAGCCTTATGAAAATTTCGATTTTGAATCGAACATATATGCTTCCGAGATTTTTGTAGGATCGCGGAGATCGTTCATCCAGTACCAAGCACTACGGTCCATCTCAAAGTCTCTGAGTCTTCACACATTTGAATGGTCTCACTTATGCCTGCCGATGAAGATGTCGCCGTACCATTTTCTTGGCTGGAATGATGTTGCTCAATTCAAGTGAGGCGCTGGAACGGCTCTGTGTGAAAAATTGAGGTACTCCATTCAAGTTTGAAGTCCAGCCAATTATGGCTATTTATTGCCTTCCACCAAGACCTCTATCGTGATCATCTTAGCCTCGGCCAGGCTTCCACAATATACAGCAAAGAAGCTCTCTTTGACCTCAAACCGGGGGCAAGTGGGATACATCGATCCCCAGCCTAGAATGGCCACCTGCCCAGACAAAGTATCAAGTCAGAGACAGGGAAGCATTCATACAGTCCATGGCAGCGAGAATGGCCCATGTGTGGGAGTTTTGATGTTACCCTCCCCAATGAAATGGAACAAGGTTTGTATCAAAACAGGCATCAGAAGCAATCTTGAGAGGAATCAACAATCCCGGTGACCACTTGTGGGGTAATAGGCAACAAAGCGATCAACAGGGAGTTTGCAACTCACGAGCAAACCATGGCCCTTAACAAGAGCGATTACCAAGAAAGAACCGTGGTGGTTATCAACATGGTGTATTTTCAATTGTGCCATCATTGATCAGTTTGTCCTCGAGGCAGAAGTTGATCACCCACCATATCGTTGCTTGCCTCCACATGAGTTCTGGCAAAGATCTCTCTCCGACCACTAAATCCCGAATGTCGAGGCCCTAAGCTTGCTTTATACGAGCACTACATTCATGACCTCAGGAGAGAACTGGGAATGTTCCTCTTAATACACATAAAAATACCTACTAGGTATCTCTCTGTTGCTGCGAATTAATGGTATATCGGTCAAGCCAGCCCTGGAGGCTCTTGCTGTGATCAAGCTACCAGTATTTCCAGAATATTTCGATGCTATATCTTCAAGTTGATTAGATTGAAATTTCCCACTAGATGTGCATTGCAAATGTTCATCAAAAAGATTCCTCTACAACCGATGGGTTGGAATATGAAGTCATATCAATGTGGTGATTATTGTGGGGCATTGGCTACTACATATACAAGCGACTCGGAAATGAGGGGGCTGGGGATCTTAGTGCTTGTGAGATTTGTACCAACATTTGAACGCAATACCTACTGGAGTAGGCAAGAAAGAAAAAGGAAAGCCAGATTATCTTGAGAGTAATTTGTGAAGTAAGAGAAAAAAACAGAGGTGCTTCCATGAAATCTGTAAATATTGATCTTATCTCGATAATGAAGGTTGTCAATATTTGGTGAATCGTGATGATGGTCCGCTGATGTGGGACCGCCGCACAAAGTCCCCCGCTTAATATCAATCATACAAACATCAAACAGCTTCGCGTGAATTCACAACACATTGACTCACAAGTGGCAATACTGTTTCTCTTATCTTCAAACCTCCACTTGACTCTTCTTTTCTCTCCCACAACACGTCCACTGCACCCAAGGCTTTACTTCAGTAGCACTTACCCGACCAGCTCACTTCTATCAACGCCACAAATTATCCAGAACTTGGAAGTGTCGGAAGTCAAGATGTCTGAATCTCAACCTACAAAGCGAGCTCGTGCGAACACCGCAGGAGAGGCTCTCAAGCCTAACACTGCCCCCCAGGGATCCGAATCACAAGCCACAGAGCAAGGTCACCAAAAGCCCACTGATCGGGAGATGAAACTACTCACCTCTCCAATCATCAAGGAGCTTCTCGAAAAGGCCGCTGAAATGCACCCAGACGTCAACAACCTAGTAATGGATGCCATTCGACGCGTCCAAGAGCAGCACCGACAACGCGTTATCAATTTCGACCACTACTCTTCTAGTATCTGGAAGCAAATCAATGTCACATACCGTTCCATGAGAGGCTCAAAGCAGTACGACATGGCTTGGGAGGTTGTAGGTGATGTTGTCGCCACCATCACTACTATTTCAGGCCAATGTGATGAGTTTTCAAGCCCCCAAACCCGAGAAAATGGACTTTCTGTGCTGCGGAAGATTGGCAAGACGATCTGCCTCTCTTCAAATGATACTCTTGGCCATGAAGTTCAGAAACAGTTCCAATCTGACCCAAGTTTGGAGAGAGGGATGTACGATATCGTATCGGCTATGTCGGTTGAAGAGAGACAGAGCATCGTCAATTCTCCCAACAAATCGGATGGATTGTGGGCGAAGCTGAAGGAGCTCCAGGAACTGTCGGAAGGTTACTGTGTTTTTGAGGGACTGTGGAAAGTTATGGCTCTACTTTCTGGCGCAGAGAATCACGAGGGATTTGACGATGACGATGACGATGACGAAGATGATGATGAGGACGACGACGATGATGACGATGATGAAGGCGAATTTGACGAAGATGACCCCGAGAACTACGATGAAAAGGATATGCATGTGCAGACGGGCGACGAGCACGATATCTACTAAATTCTACCGTCCATCATGTTCTGGACTGCATAGTCCGCCTTATGAGCTATGAGCTACCTTTGTATGAGCTACAAGTCATGTTTTTGCCGGGCGCAAAGTTGCTGCAGGTGTGGAGTTTGATGGAGTATTTCTTTATGTTGCAATCCCACTTATGAGACATGACTATTAACATTTTTTTTCTCTCTTTCTACGGAGTACGAAACTTCCACTTCAACATAGGATCAACAACACCGCGTCAACTGGTGACCAATGAAGCGGTGAGCGGGTAACCACAGGAGGGAATCGGCATACTCGGCAATGAGTCCGCAGAGTGGAGTGATCTCACGCGACGTTTTGTAGGCCCAGGAATACGCTTAATTCTTGTAAAGTGTAGAATAGTGGACGACAAAACAACTAATAATCCACAGCATGTCTCATTCAGGGCCATGGGTATCTTGGTTGCCTTGTGGAGTTCAGGGGAATTATTCTTTACTGCCAGGTGTAGTTACTGCAGTAGCGTCGGTAATCCTGCCCATAATTGAGTCTACTCAGCGCCCTGCCAATGCAATACGCAGGGGCAGATCCTTCGCGAACATGCCACATTCGCATTAACCTTGGGCGATCACTTTGTTCCTAGAGATATTTGTGTGCTAACGATTAGAATCACAGACTATGTAGATTGGAAAAATGACTGAATCGTGATCATCTAGCGGGACCAACCGACAGGAGTCTGGATTCCCCCTGAAATTCCCACTTTCACCCGAGATGAGGGACCAAGATCACTAGTCTGGATTATCCTCGGTCGTGATGAAATGATCTACACAAATTAAATGTCACACGCCACCAAGCCTCACAAACATAGGGGGGATTTCGGAATCCATGCATGAGATTTAATAAATGATTCAAGAAAAAACAACGCCTCAAAAGCCAAAAGAAGAGATGAATTGCACATGAACGGAAATCATTTCAGCCCTGACTAATCGGATACCAACGCCCCGAGAGCATCATAGCGTTGTTTATTGGTCCAAGGTCAATCTGTGGGGAAAGCGGGGAAAACATAGGGAGATGATTCTCTTCGAACTTAACCTCAAACCTATTCTGTGATTCAAATATCGTTGAAGCTGAGTCAACTGAAGTTGCGACTTCGCCGAGATGGTCGTGAAGGCATGCAATCGCTGTCATTCCGCCAAAGAGAAATGCACCTTCCTCGGTAGTGATCAACAATGCACGAGATGCCGCCGGTTGAAGATTCCATGCTCGGTATCCCGTCGTAGCGGACGCATAGGGCGTCGCCCATCTGCTAAGACATTCCCTCATGGCCAAATGCAGGTGTGGAGTGTCGAAACGATAGAGCACAGTACTTCAACGGCGTCTAGTAGCAAGGACAAACCATCTCGTGCACCAAGCCGAGGCTCAGAGTCAGCCTCTCAGTCAGATGCCACCGAAGAACTGCAAACCCCCACCTCTAATAATAGTATCATCTTATCTTGTTCGCCGGAGAGATTGCTTGCGTCTCCGAAGAAGCTACAAACAATGTCCGACGCCTTGCAGACTGTGTTAGACATGCAGCAGTTCTCGATGATTCATGCACCTTTCGCGCTTGGAACCAGCTTTATACCCGAATCTCAAAAGACAATATATGCCATCTTGTCATTTTCAGGGTCAACGTTGGCGGAAGGATACCTGGCGTTCTTGGGATTGATGACGACTCATCAACGATCTCTTGTCCTGCGTCCTCAGCAGCCTGATATGCGAAAAGCCGCCAAGGGTTTACAGCGATTGAGAGATGTGACCATTAGCCACGATTATGATGCCGCTTGCGCTCTGTTTCTTGGACAGACGATGTACGTGTTCAATGTACTCAGCGCCCCGTATTCGAACACAGCGCACTCGATCGTGCGCAGCGCGCTTCTATCCGCAAAGCCGTGGTTTCCAAGATTGATTCAAGCCCCGATCATGGACACTGTTATCATGTCGCCAGTTCTGATCGATACAGTCGAGTGTTTGGCGCATCGTGAGGTTCCTATAATCCGACTCCCTAATACAGAACGCGTTATTATTGATCGATACGCGGGGCTCTGTGCAACACTCTTACCTCATCTATGGGACATCTGCGAATGTAGTCACACCTTCAAGAAAAGCCTGCAAGACCCCCATATGGAGCCATATGTGGAGTTCTATGATCGGCTGGCCGTGATAGAACAACGGATTAGAGACTGGGCCCCTCCGAATCCGCCTGAGTTGTATGCCAACTTTGGGCAGCATGAGGTAGTGGCGATGATGACTCAAGCGAATGTATATCGACTAGCAGGTCTGCTGGTGATTCATCGTCACCGATTTCCGCTAGGTGTGGAGGACGAAACGGCCAAAGCTTTGGCTGAGAGTATTTTTTCGGCGATGAAATTGTTTGCTCAATCAGCTGCTGAAAAGTCCACTGCGTTACCCATGGTATTTCCGATCACGATGGCCATGTTGGAGGTTGAAGGACCAGGAGAAGCTTTGTTGGATATATTTGCGGCGTTCACTGTTCAGATAGCAAGTGCACATAGGTTGAAGGAATTTGTGAAGCAGATGAGAGCAGCGAGGGAAGCTAGATATGAGGGGGGTTTGGTACGAACTAGTGGAGACACATTTGCAGGTGGCCATGCCGCCCTAGCTTCTGGAACAGAGGCTTATACTATCAAGGGACTATTAATCCGGACCCATGAGGTCATTTTTTGTCAATAATCTTCCCTATTTGAGATGCAGAAGGAATTGCAGATCGCATGAACCAGACAGACCGGATCTTATTTACAAACTAGTTCATAGCCGATATTCCGGATCATCCCCCGCCTTCAGTCTTAGGTACATTTACATAGTCTTTAATGCAATTTGAAGCAAATTTCTAAGGAGTTCTAGTGAGCCACACTCATAATTGGCTGTTTAAAAGACTACTTTCGGAAAGAATTGACCGGGCTTACTCCACACTCTCCACATTACCAAGACTGAGTGGAAGATTTCCACGAGATTTGACGTCTGTGCGACCCACATAGCACTTAACCTGATCGAGCAAAAACTGACCGGATGACACTGAAGAAGTGATGCAAGTGGTTATTAAATCAGGTCAGGAGTTGATCATGCTTTTCTTTGCTGATTCGAGATTCCTTAAATGACAAGCATGGCCCGCTATTTGAATTCGCCTACAATGACGATTTATGCATGATCCTACAGATTCTTACTTGATTTTAGGACTTCTCTGTATTACCAAAATTATTTAATTCATGTCATCTGGATATGATTTTGGCCATATTTCTTATCGTTGGCCTCAGTAAAAGCATTGTACGACCTGGACCGTGAATGCTCGAATTTTAGCTACTTCATACTAAGCTGGGAACTGCACCTTCACGACGCGAAAGACTTCGGACGACTCATCACCATATTGGAATTCATCAAGAGGAAGGCAAAATGGCCAAACAACCCACCCAGGCCAAACCTGCCAGCAAGAGGAATCAACGAGCATGTCAATTGTGTCACATCACCAAAGTTCGATGCATTGCAGTCCCTGGATCCCCATGTCAGAATTGTTATCAGCGAGGGGTGGAATGCATTACGAACAAAAATAATTGTCAAAGGTAATTCACCTACAGGCCTTAGGATTACGAATTTGTTCTAATCTTCATATAGGCAACGGACGCAGATCAAAACAGCAGGAATCCCCGCCACTCCGAATCGGACAGGAGCTATGACAGAGTGGTCGCCGAAAAGCATAGGAGACAGTGTGGCAAATAATTCCGTTCTCAATTCAGGACCTCAAATGCATGGCTGGAATGATGGCTTTACATTTCAAATGTCCCCAACTGAGGCCGAATGGCGAGACTCTTCGCTAAGTCCAACTCGTGAGCATATGCCAGAATCAACAATTTACTCGACAAGCCCTTCGTCTAACAGAAACATAGCTCCACAAATACCGTTCTTCGATCCAGATCAATTGTTCAATCAACGCGAGGAGGAAGTATGGAATACATTCACCAATTTGGGTTCTCCAGACTCAATCACTTCCGAAGCATCCAATTCAGGTGGAATTCTACCGAATTTCATTCAACCCCTACCAATGATGATGAACCCAACGAATATTGAATTTCTTTATGTGAATGGCGTTTTTAATCTTCCGACAATTCAACTACAAAACGCTCTGTTGCAGTCATTTGTTGAATGTGTACTCCCAAATATGCCGATGATCGATTGGCCTGCCTTCATCAAAGCAATCTGCAATCGGGATACCGATAACGGATCTGTTAGCCTTCTGTTATTTTACGCGATGATGACAGCTGCCATTACCTTCGTGGATATTGGCCATCTTCAAGAAGCAGGATACTCGTACAGACAAGAGGCTCAGGAAGCCTTTTACCAAAAAGCCAAGGTGAGAATTGTAAGAAGGTTCTACTTTTACTTATACTAATCGCTGGTGCAGCTTCTTTACCAAGCGGAATATGAGTCCAATACCATGACCATTGTACAATCACTTCTCTTGATGACCTACCGACTCGAGACAGCCGATGGCGAGGACAGTCACTACTGGTGCTCGATAGCAGTCTCGACAGCTCAAAATATCGGACTTTTCCGTGATATTGCTGGCGTGAAGAATATTAGACTGAACTCAAAGTTCTGGAAGCGACTGGCTTGGACGTGTTACATGACAGACAGTCAAATCGCTCTGCGACTACGATGCCGACCACTAATCCAAGGCCCGGTATTCTGCCATCAAATGTTAACAGAGGACGACTTCGATATTTACAATCTTTCGCCTGAGAGTTTGATTCAATCACTCGGATACCCGCTGTCCTACAATATCAACGTGCAAAGGGATCTCGCCTTGATGTGTATCGCAAATGCCCAACTGTGTGTGTCCATCAACAAAGTCCTCGAGCTCCAAAGCGAAGGTCGCAACCACCAACATTCTGCATCATCATATAACCAAGCAAACAACGAGACAACAGACCACCATACCCGAGTCGCAGCGTGCGAAGCCAAGCTAGCAACATGGGCAAGCACGTTTCCATCAACAGCCCAGACCTACACCTTTGAAATAGACACCATGGATGACCAACCTACAATTTCCCTCCAACAAAATCTCCTCCACATGCAATTCTTTACCACACTTGCAGTTTTCTACCAATCACAACCACTCCCATCATCAAAATTCTGCGTTCCATATGCCGCGCAACAAATAATCCGAAATGCTTCAGAACTATATCAGAAGGGTCTCCATCGCAGGCTCCCGATCATCGGAGTGACAGCCATCCTTGTCGCATTGATCATACATATCTCAGAAATGAAGAAGGAACCGACTCAGGACAGGTTACAGGCTATCCAGAGTTTCCAGTCTGGATTGGAGGTTATGGCCGATTTGAGAGATGTTTACCGAGAGGCTGATGAGATCACGAACTCGGCTGTGAAGATTATGGACAGTATTCCGCTTGGTGGTGGTATGCAGTATGCTGGGGCGCCGGGACCGGGAATGAATATCATGAGCCTGCCACAGGTGATGTAAATGCATTCATTTGAAATCTTCGCATTGGGTCATTTTTTTTATCCGCAACTTGCATGGGCATATTCTTTTTCAGAGGCAGAGTTTATTGTATGAATATTACGTATTTCATTCTTTTCAGGGGTACAATGTTCAGTCCAAATTATACCCAATATTTATCAAGTTGTCGCTCCTTTCTTTCGCGAAACAGTACAATCAGACGCTTTACTTGGCAAATGACCGATTTGGTTTACGGTGAGAATTCACTGCCCAGTGACAGAGCTCTCACCTAAAATTATCGAGATCGGAAGAATGTTTTGATGACACGCCCAACCTCGGCAATGCTTCCTTCTATGAGTCACCGGCAAGATTGTTGACAGTCCATACCAATGGTGAAGCTCGAACAGCATCTATTTCCGTCAGTATCCTTTCACTGCATCCCCTTGGTCGAAATTTGTTTGATTACATTGTGAAATTTAAGCTCAAGAGAATGCCTACCACCGACGATTCCTTCCGCGCTGAACTCCGAAATACAAAAGTATTGGAAGGCCCATTTCCGAACCTAAATTTCGACACTTTCCCCGAGACACCACAAGATGCCTTCAAACAATGGTTTCACGAAGCAGTGGAAGAAGGTGTAAAAGAGCCACATGCCATGACCCTTTCGACCGTGGATTCGGATGGCCAACCCGACGCACGAGTCCTGATTCTCAAGAACGTCGATTCTCGTGGCTGGCATTTCGCAATCAAGGCCAACAGCCCCAAAGGCAAGCAGTTGATCAGCAATGGATACGCTGCGTTGACATTTTACTGGCCTCAAGTCGCTCGACAAGTTCGGTTGAAAGGAAAAGCTGTTGCACTGCCAGATGAGGAGAGTGCTTTGGACTACCAAGCTCGGCCTGTAGCATCGCGGGCAAGCGCGGTCGCCTCAAAGCAAAGTGAAATATTATCCAGTCGGGGGGGACCTTGATCGTAGCTTGGCTGAAACTCAGGCAAAGCTAGCGGTGGATCCCTTGCTTGGTATGGAGAAGTGGCGGGTATTCGCTGTTGCGCCACAGACGGTTGAGTTTTGGCAGGGTGATGCTAGTCGGCTTCATCAAAGACTGCAGTATGTGTCTGAGGATGATGATACTTGCTGGAAGAAACATCTGCTTTGGCCATGAGGTGAATTGAACCTACTCAACTTGGGTCAACTGGTCAGGAGACGTCGTTAATTTGGGAGTGAAGTCAAACAAAGTCCAGGTTCTGCTAGATGAAGTAAATCCCTGGATTTATTCGAAGCTTGACGTAATTTCTGTCCAACCACCGCATAGCTTTGTCCGAAGAATTGAATAAAAATATAATCTGAGGCTTCTGACCCGTCGATTCTATGCGTCATTACCCTTAACACGGTTATACAGAGCATATGAAGTATCGGCACTAAAGTTGCCGGCTGGCTTTATTTTAAAGAGATCCCACGATCTGAAAATACCATGGATTAAAATCCAGCCCAGATCATAAGATGGGACTGGTTTGGATGTGATATTGAGATCAATTCAAAGATGTCTAAGATGAAGGGAGATCTGATCAGAACTAAGAGACCCTTTTATTTGCCAAGCAATTGTATTCAGATTGAATGGATCGACCCCTGAAAGCTTTGGGATGCACAAATTACGTATTCCGAGATGCGTGAGCTACATGTTGGCATTGGTTCGTGTTACTGTTGTACTAAACGAGGGGAACGTAACGCAAAGATCTCGGTATCCTGGAGTTCCGCCAATACGAAGTTTAGCTGTACTCGAATAGTACTGCAACATCATGACAAACTCCATGCCTTAGTGTGATATCGTCACTTGAGACCTTGAATATGAGTACTCTTGTAGTAGTTCCAGTAGACTTGAATCTTACTATCTGCAGATATTTTGTATCTGCATCCTCCATATCCCTCAAAACCAATTCCTCAAAAACAACGAGCCACAATCATGAAGCTGTCTCTCGCATCCCAAATCCTGCCAATCGCAGCTTTTTTGATCCACTTCGCGTCTACGTCTGCAGACCCTGATCTCGAGGCTCTAACAGCAAGGTTAGCGACTGGAAATTTCAGTGGTCCAGATTATGACAAACTGGAACACTTCATTGACAGCCTGGAAAGATCAAATATGCCTCTCCTCACTCCCGTGATTTGCCGACTAGCATCCTTCCATCTAGGACAATCTTGCGGTGAGCCTTACTATACCTGAATCTAGACAAGGAAATATACTAACTTTGTGACTATTCATTAGTTGGCAACTCATGCATGCTGGCCCCTGACGAATTCCATTTTATTTGCCCTCGAATGCCTCTGCTGCCTCTAGACTAGATCTGGACACCCATTTTGAATCAAGATATTCAATCTGATCACTAAATCCTCTGTAGAGAGTAATTGTTAATGGCGAACTTGGAATAGGTGTATCTGTGTACAAGTCTACTAATCCACAAGACTGGTTTCGTTAATCGTGCAAACTTATCTTTCATCGCAAGTTCCAAAGTAAAAAAAGTTCCCATTCACACTTGGTTCTAAGATCAAGTACTCTTGTTCACAATACTAGTACTAAGAATATCTAGTATTCTACTGCGGAGTAGCTGTTCATACACATCAAGTCGTTGTGAATAAGTTCTAACTATTTTCAGCATCAACTATCCAACGTCCTTTCTAGCCTCAAAGTTTTCTGGTCCTTTAGGACCAAACAGAAATTCTAGATATAGGTAATTTTCCAGGTCCAACTTGAAGTAGACCCTGGAGATCCGCTTAATGTCCTATTTCAGAACATTATCTTAACATCTCATAATTTGAATCTTGATTGTTGAGGCTTATTTGACTTCAAAACTGCCACATATCATGATAGAAATGGATATGAGGAATGAGAAAGTACAGTCCGAACCAAGACATTAAAAGTCTAGCTAGTATCCGATGCATTCTCCGAGCCCTTTGGTCCGAGGTCAAACCGACATGCACTGACACAAGGACAGTATCTCAGTCAGGCGTCTCTGGGCATTGTGATACAAATATTTAGTAGCTGATCTTTCAACCTACACCTTATTTGAGTTATTGTAACTGCAACACATTAAGTACTGTTATATTCTGGCCATATTGCTCTTAGAAATGCTCGGGTTCAACAGGGTAGTGCTCGCATGGAAATGACCATACTGAGCCAAGGCTTGAATGAAGTCCGACTCACGTGAAGTGACACCCGTCCAGATGTCAAGTCTATAAAGAAGACAGCCTGCCACTGTATCCTGTACTTTCTTCTCCAGAGCATCAAGGAAAACAGTTCCAACGCACCTCATTAACAATCTTCAATCCCAACAATTTGACACCCGTCAAACTCAACCATCAAAATGAAGGCCCAAACCATCGCTGCAACATTGTTCTCCATCTTTGTCGCTGCCTCCGCAGCCCCAGCCACCGGCACCAAGACCGTTGAGCTGAGCGGAAGCCAGCTGAACAGCGCTCTTCAGAAGCACGGCAAGGCCGCAAGCTTTGATGTCAACCAGGTCATCAACTGCACTGTGTCCTACACCCTTGCCCTGAGTAAGTAGATCTGATCATCAACCGACAGGTTGTAGCACAGACTTCTAACCACCTATATTAGGCACCGGTGGCCCACCATACACCATTGACCTGGCCAGCCTGGACCTGTCCAACTGCACCTACTCTGGCGCATGAGCTTCGAGTTGTCCGGCCTAGGAATGACCGGTGACCCTCGCTGGGCATCTGCGTGTCACCTGGTCTGCATTTTAAACCACTTTTTGAGATTGGCTTCAAATTTTTGGTAGTTGCCTCGTAGATACTACCATGGCTTGGCACATGTGGGGATTATGTATTCAATTCGATGTCTCAAGCAGAACCAATACAAATAAATACATGTGGTTATTAAAAATCTGTTCCAGTACTCTTCAGGACTGATAAGAGGTTGACCCTATCTATTACTCTTCACTCTGGTAAGCCTCATCGTTGTCCCTCATCGGCTCATCCTCATCATCCTTATCTATAAAGATATTAGTAGGTTTTATATAAAGGATTGATAGGACATACTGTTATCTGGCAGAGGGACATTGGCTGCAAGCTCTCTTTCATAGTCTTGCTCGACCACTTCTGCACGCCATGCCATATAATTTTGGCTAGCACCTTTTCAATGCGCTCCAGTCTGGAGATAATCGAATCTGGGCCGGCCGCCTTGTTCGGTGTGGCCAATCGATCCTCAATCAATTGAGTTTGATTTTCAATACGCTGCAGTTTGGGGAGTGTCCCATCGCCCGGTGAGTATGGGATAGTTGAGTAGCCCAATCAATTCTTAATTGCTTGTCTCGAAGTTGTGAAATCTTCATTTCCGGTCGATACTTCGCCAAAGGAAGGACGACGGATGCCGCTGTCTTGACCCGACTGCTCAAAGCCGCCTAATCTTCTCTGGATCTCCTTTATCTTTTCATCTATCTTTGGAGGGTGAGGCCTCGGTATGATGTACGCTGCGCGATCGATTACTGGATCGCCTGTCCGCTCAGGTCGGGGGAGAGGAGTATGAGGGACAGGCGATCCAGATTGATCGCGGTGATCATGTCGGGGATGCGGTGGTGATGGTTGGCATGATTGCCACCAGGTTGGTGAGGCCTGTGGCGCTCCTCACTTTGCTCGGGATTTGGGGGATTACGGGGGCCCCGATCCCCAACCTGGTGGTTTCGACGTTGGTGGTGTTGATTGTTTGTCAAACGCCCATGCAACTAGATAGGAAGGATTAGACTAAATAATCATTTACCAAAGGAAGAAGAAGATAGAGTAAACCCACATTCATCCATGCATTTGAGACAAATGCAGTCTCGCGGCGGACATTATCACAGTCCATTGCTTGGTGGCTATATCCACCACAAAAGCACAAGGCTAAAAGGATAATTAGTAATGGCATCATTCAAGAATACACTCAAAACCATGATAAAATAAATCAAAGCTCGAGCAGAGGAGTCAAGTGGACATCATTGAGACATACCATCCCCAGGTAGTTCGACCTAAGTGGCCTTGTATAAGGGCATAAAGGAAGAGTTTGAAAAATCCTTGTTCAATGGATTCAAAGGGTCCAGTCTGGTCCGGTGGAAGAAGGAAAGTTGGAGTGGGAAGGGTTTATCAAGTACACCTGCTACACAGGTATATATCTTCCTTTTTCATTTTTGTTTTGGGTCAGGTGATGGTCAGGGCTTGATACCCAGGTGTACCTGAATACTGAGACTATTCTGAGCTCTTTATCAAGGTCATGGAGTTCAAGTTTGATTCATGTTTCCCTCACTTATCCTTTCCTTTTTGCTCACTTCTGTTTTACTTTTCTCTCACTTCTGGTTTACTTTTTATTCATGAGACATAGCTTGAAGCCCATGGATATGTAAGAGCTAGCAATAGCCTTGAAATCTCACATTTCCACCTCCGATTATCATGTGGTCTCTTCACTAAATTAATATGGCATTTTCACTTCCAAGTCACCGAAAGGAATAAGTGGCGTCTTGAAATTGGATTTTGTGCCAGCAGCATCCTGCATAATTCACAGCAGACAGAGTCAATCCCGGCTCCGAGTCTTCATCTTATAATGATCCTATCACTACACTCAAAAAACCCTGTGTAGTCCGCCTTTATCTCCAAACAAACCAGCTTCAAGCCTGCTTTACCGGATCTCTTTAGCATGTAATACTTTGCGATCATTTGTCGCGGAATATGGTTCCCTGGCCCTTGACCGGTTATAGGAATTTCAAGTTGGTGCTCAACCCGACTCAAGCTGCTGTCAGTCACCAGGCTGTCCTGTTGTTTTGACCTCCAATTCAGGTCAATGAGCTGTTTCCTCAGTGTAATCACGAATACAGCAACAGAACCGGACCTCGAATTCAAGCCATCAGATCGATGCTTCCGTTAGGATTTCATGCCTTGTTAGGTCACTCCGAGTAGCCCTGCTCCTCTTATGAAGGCCATTCTACCAACGCATAGGACTGCCCGGGGACGGTCCCCGATGCGTAAATGAACAAATTTTGATGTTAAGATATTGGTCTAGTCTGAATCACAGTTTCATCGTTCCTTTACGAGCTCGATTTTATTACCAGCCAGCCACAGATACTATTCACGCAAATATACCCTGTGAATCAGAAGGATGTGTCCTTTCAACAAATTAGCAAGCTTACTGAGACGCAAAATAGCAACTTCTTATTATCCACAAAGGGTACGATAGAGACTCCTCCAGTATCGGTAAAATGAAACTTGGCATTATTTTTGACAACAAGAATTTTTCCGCTATGGAATCTCTTTCACCCACTGAAAGTTGCAGACACTAGTTTCTTGAGGCATTTTCCTTCCAATTCCTCCCGTTTGGATACATTATTCTGACCTTAAGCTTCCTCTGCAGAATCGAGTTACATTCTTCATCTACGCGACTTAACGGCGAGCTCCGCTCGCTAATGGACACTTCTAAAATGGGCCTGTCCCCGTTACAGCCCGATCCAAACTCTTTTTTGTCGAAGTTCACGACCTGGGTCAATTCATGAAATTTTAGTACCGAAAGGCCACCTGTCGACCCGAAATGCCCATTTCCGGACTAACAGGCGAGAGGCAAGAGAGTCTTGACCCCTAGGGCCAAACACAAAGGCAGGAAATATCTCATTCTATGATGATCAAACTTGTGCAATACAATAAGCACCTAACCGTCCTCATTTTTCTCCTTGCTATTATCCTTGCATCATATTTATCAGTCTCTGTCACGTGAAATTGGAGTGAGGACTTTTCTGATACTAAGGTACATTAGGGGTACTATGGAATGATTGCCGAGGAGACTCCAGGATGGATAATACAATGATAGGAAATGGTGACTTGATCAGGGTTCAGAAAGAAGGCACATGTGCAGGCCTGAAAAGCCTGACGACACTGATCAAGAAAATACAGTGCAGACAGGGAAGATTTGAAGTGGCTCCATACCTCTAATGTGATCAATCAGATCCCGGTTTGTATAAGTCAACCTTGGAAGTGTTGTCAGGCTTTTCAGGCCTGCACATGTGCCTTCTTTCTGAACCCTGATCAAGTCACCATTTCCTATCATTGTATTATCCATCCTGGAGTCTCCTCGGCAATCATTCCATAGTACTTTCTTTGTGCCGTTGCGGTCAAATATTCGCTTTGAGCCCCTGTCCCCGACGACCGAATATGCAGTCTATCCTTACGCTCCAACGGGTTTGATGTATTCTGAGCAGGTAAAGAAGACCTGAGAAGTTTATTTATGTCTGATCTATTTACTACTAGTGTTTGTGTATGTCTATGTCATTCTCGTGCCCAGGTCAGAAACCTTGAAAGAAAGCAACACCGCGGAAACAAAAGACCAGGAAAGCTTAGACTGGAAGAATCTCAATCAACGATCCCTTCCGGCAAGATTGAGATATAATCCAGTGGAGCAAGCTCGGTACCATCAGGTTGTCCGACGACTTTGAGAATATCACCCGATTCGACCAGCACTCCTTTGAACGTTATTCTAGTGGCGGAGTGGCCATCCAAGTACTCTGAGAAATCATGGCCAAGCTTCTCTTGCAAATTGCCCGACCATTTTCCAATCACTTGATTGTTCAGGGAGATCTCATACTTCGATGTACCGCCCATGTGGTCGAAGTAATTTACCGCAATATTGTATTTTCCAGATGGATAAGGTATCTTCGCCATCGCAGTTCCTGGACTTTGGTTCGATTCAGTAATGATGGCTTTCCCTCCAGATGCCGCTTCGAAAGGCGTAACAGCAACAATTTTATACCCGGATAGTCGCATGTCCTCGGCCTCGATCCGCCACTGATAGTTGGCGACTCGGTTCTTCTCGTCAGGGATCTGGCACTTGGCGGAGTAAAAGTTATTGACTGAGTCTCGCCAGACAAGTGCATGGCCAGCCTGATACTCCAATTTGAACGCGACATGTTCAAACCGATGGTTGTCAATCAAACCTTTCAGTTTCGCCCATCGCTTGGGGAAGGTTTGAGCGTTAGCTGCACCTTCATAGTGCGCGTCGTAGAAATGTTGAATAACGGTCTTGCCGGATTTCAGACGATGAGTATAAGGAACGTGGTGAAACCACAGGAGAAGCTCGTCAGGCGTTTTTTCAATATCTTCGAAGATTGCCGCCACCTCTGGCGGGTATTGCCCAGCATTGCCTGAGCCTGTCGCGACAGTGCGATCCACCCCAATACTCGTCGAATTTGCTCTGATGCCAGTTCCCGTTAGCCCTGTGTTTATCTCTTATAAAAAGGTCATAAAAATACCTCGTGAATTGGCCCCATCCATTCCCGTCCATGCTTGCTGGACTGGGACCATAATGAGTGTAAATGATATCACAGAGTGTTTGGATTCCGAGGTTGCCACTGTAGTTCTCGTAGGTCGGCCAAGATTCCATTGAGATCTTTGTTATTGTATCAACCACGGTTGGATTGAGGCTGAAGGTGAGTCGGGACCATCCTTCAATCATATTAATTGGATCTGAAAGTGGGTTCCAAGCCATTCGACCATATGCATACAAGTTCGAGAGGGACAAGTGGTGCCCGATCCAAGTAGTGTCACTGCCAATGTTGAGGACAGTTGTGGACCCAGAAACAATATCCCGGATGGCAGAATCTTGGCCATCAATTCTCATATCAAAGTCTAGAATCTCTTTCCAAAGTGGCGCCATGTACACAAAATGACTTTGTTGCCCCAGATACTCCTGCGCGACCTGTGTCTCAATCACAACTTTAGTCTTTCGTAGATTCGCAAAGAGAGGTGACGGAGCCTCTCTAACTTGAAAGTCTATAGGACCCCATTTGAGGCAAATTTGAACGTTGTCCTCGAATTGACCGTCAAGATGTTTGAAATAATCAACGGCGGCGTTGGCGCGATCATTGGTCCAAACTGATTCATCCAAGTGATGATTGTACACGAACGCACGATATAGCACAATGGCGTCTCCGTATGGCTGCAAAGCCCGGGCAAACATATTTGCTCCATCTGCGAGTGTGCGGTTGTATGTCAGGGGACCTGGTTGACCTTCCGAGTTCGCTTTGATCGTATAACCGACTAGGTCTGGTACCTTCTCGAAAATCTTTCGAGTGATATCCTGCCACCACGCAATGACGTCAGGATCCAAAGGATCGGCAGTAGAAAGGCCACCAAACTCTCGAGGGGAATCGAAGTAAAGTGATATACCAATGCGGATGCCCCATGGTCTCATCGTATCCGCAATCCGCTGAAGACCGCGAAGGTTTGTCTCACTGAAGAGCTTGGGGTTGGCATTAACGTTATTGACCACGACTGCATTCAGACGGATGGAAGACAAAAGCCGGGCAAATTGAGAAATACGTGTCATGTCCTCAACAACCTCACCATCTTTGAAGAAGATGGATGGGCCTGCGTATCCACGTTCAATGCTTCCGTCGAGGTTATCCCATTGATTGACCCATCGTATCAGCGCGCTGGGGTTATCGACGATAGACACAGGCTCGAAATTCCCTTGTGCCAGGCGCATCAGGAATTCAAAGGCACCGTAAAGAGCACCACTCTCACTTTCGCCCATAATATGAACATTGCCATTTCCAGCCTGAGTGTTGAGGTAAAAGCCGTCCGGTTTGAACTCTTCTGGTGGTGGGTCGACTCCCAGTCTGGAGAAAGCATCGAGAGTACCGACAACAATTGATGGTTGTTTTGCCGCGACATTGTCAAATAAAGTCTCCAGCTTCAGGGTTTGGCCGAGGATACGTTGTAAGCCATCTTGTAGCTCTTTCGCAGCTGTGTAGACGGGACTGGTTTGAACTCCATCAAGGACAATAATGCCAGAGTATTGATCTTGCTTTGTGCGAAGGTCAGCTGGCAGCTCAGCATATCGCAGCCAGCCGTCAATGCCACTTTCTAGAGCCATGTTGGCAAGATTTGAAAAAGAGGGATGGTAAGAAAAAAACGAAGATGTCTTACCCCTCAAGCGGGGTACATTCACAGCGTTTTATTAGACCCTGGTCAATACAACAGATCTATTTATCCGTTGCAGGCTAAAATAACAAGTGAGAGAACGTGGGGTCTGGTTAATTGCTCGCAGGCTAACTCATCCCTGTTCCTCAGAATTACGTGGCTGATTTGACGGCACGGCACTGACCTACTTCCATTTCAGCCTAGATGGCCACTGGTAAGTGATCTGTCTACAAATCTCATAACCACGATTCATCTTAGTAGTAACAATAAGCTATACCATGCCCAGTTCCAAGGCACGTGCTGTAGGAGAAACTCTAACTGGATTATGCTTTACCGTTACCGAGGAATTATCTTAACTTGTACTCAATGCAAACTTTGCAACATGAAAACTGATTCCAGGCTTAATAACTAGCCCTGCTTCGTTATGGCCTCCGCCTCATCACTGTCAATAACTGCATCTTTGAACTCTCGAGCTTTGAGGTTTCGCGAAAACAAAATATCAAGCTCCTCGTAAGTACGCCCTCTCGACTCAGGCAGCCTATAATAGGCCCAGATGAAAATAACAAAGCCACACCCAGCGGCAAGAAATGCGGTTTTGCCTTTCCAGTCTCCCTCTCCAGGGTTAAGCGCGTAAGGGGCCACAACAGAGCTAAAGATGTTGGCAACATTATAGGCGTTGCGGCCAAGGGAGATACTCTTCGATCGCAGCCGCGTTGAAGATATCTCGCTGACAATAATGAATGCGAGAGGGCCAATGGTGAGCTCGTAGAAAACGTACCACAGAAGATACATTGCAGACTCGCCATATCCCAGTCCTGAGCTTTGTTTAGGGACACATGCCATGATGCCAATAATCATCATACAGGCGAACATGCCCGCATAGCCCCAAAACAGAATGGAGCGTCGACCGTAGTTACCGGTGATCAACACAGACAACAGGGTGCAAAGGAAATGCAGACCGGATTGCCCCACTGAAAGCTTGTAGGCGTTAGCCGCCTTTAAACCTGCCTGTTCGTAGAAGTATGTTGCGTATGAGGTGATTGCAAATCCACACAGTACCTGCGAAGTCCAGACAACGCAGCCGATCTCAGTTCGCCATGCGTTGGTACCACGGAAACAGTCGATATATGAAGCACCCTCCGTCATTGTCACTTCAAGCTCGGTCGTATGAACCATGAGCGCGACAGCCTTTTTGGCATGGTCGGGATCAGTGGAGGAAGTCAGACGCTTCATAGACTTTTCTGCCTCCTGGATGCGACCTTTGCGCACAAGCCACCAGGGAGACTCAGGGGCGAAGATGAGAAGGGGCACACTATAAAGGAAAGTGAGTCAGATTGTAGCTCAAGATAAACAGAGTCATACATGAATCACCGTTGAACTTGAGAAGCTCAACGCACAATGCCATCCGTCGGTCCAGATTTCATTAGGGAAGGTCATCATTGCTTTGACTTACATTAATACCGGCCATATCCATTGCACCGCTAGAGGAATTCTCCATGGCCAGTCCCCGTTTGATCTATGTTCCAGGCTGTCCAAAATACCAGTCGCCACAAACTGGCCGATACCCCAGCATAGAACAACATATGTCTCAAGATAAGAACGCAGCACAACAGGCGCAATTTCAGAAACGTAAGCAGGGGCTAATGTTGTAAAGACACCCCAAGCGAGACCACAGAGAAGCTCTCCGGCAAAGAGGACCTCAATCGATTTGGAGAAGAAAGGGATGAAGAGGGTGCCTGTTAGGTAGGCAAGAGTGAGGAGACAAGTCTTCTTATGACCCCATTTTTCAGTCACAAAGGCATTGATGTAGATGCCGACCAGATTTCCAAGAGGAGACGCAATACCAAGCGCAGTTTGCCACTTCGCCTCAAGTTGGTAGCTACCACTTCCAGGGCTGGTCTCATGGCCAAACCGCTTCTGGAATGCCGGAAAAGCAAAAAGTGACCCAATGAGTGCCGTATCATAGCCATCTAAAATCATTAACGCTTGTTCATACCCAGAAATCAATCAATTTGGCCAAACTCACCTAAGATTACAACAAGAGAGACTGCGACAGCCCAGAAACATGCTTTGGGATATCGCTTGACAGCCTCCGAAAAGGTCAAACTATGCTCTTCAATGGTAGCATTGCGGGCATCTTCGGCCAATGCAATCCGGCTTTGGACCTCAGGGCTAGGTGTTGTCGTTTCATGATGGGTCATATGTGGGGCTGCTTCATTCTTGGCTGAGGCGGTATCCATAATGGCGATGCTCGACCAAATAACGAGAGTTAAAGTGAGAGGAAAGGAGGGTAAGTGGTCTTTATTAAATCATTCCAGAGTGTCCGAGCTCCATTAACATAACACCAGAATGGGACTAACCCATCTTGCTCGGGCATCTCATTTTTGCCGGATAGCATAAATTCGAACGAATGGGCTGATGGTTTGGACCTTGTGACGAATGGCTAGGATTCTAAGTTAAGCGATAGCAAAAGGAAGGGTAATGCGCGCAGACTCATGATTCGCGCTTGAGAATTGGAGGAACGCGTGGCTTAAGCCACTAGGGTGCTCTGAGCAAAGGATATGCAAAATCACATTCTGATCATGATCTCCCAACTGCTCCAATTTTTAGGACAAGGATTCCTTCCTGTTTCTCAGAAAATGAGGACGCCAATGACCTTTGAAACTGAATACCTGGCTGGTATATGTTGGTTACCTTGCGGTGGCTAAACCTCGGGGTGTACTCCACGTCAATAAATGTGGGCTCCCCGTGATGTGTTACGCGACGTGGGGGAATCCAGGGATGAATGAGGAATAAGGAGAGTTTACTGGACATTGTCTCGGTGATGATTACCCCGTTTGCAAAATATCAAAAAGGCAAATAACACAATGAGTCGATCACCTCACAAATCCTGGGAGGGTCTTAGTTCCGAGTCTGGGGATACCCACTTGTCTCCGGACCCCCAGTATTTCCCCGCGTCCCACCCCCACGCTATTTCCCCAGGCTAACCCCAAAAAATGAATCAGCCGGGAGAATGACCAGATGCCAACAAAGAGACACATCACTTGATTCTGATTTATCCATGAGATGGATTTAGGCAAAAAACAGCTGAATACAGTTTGGCCACGCTTATATTAGCCGTCATCGAGCTTCTGGCTTTTTCTTTAGCCGGGAAGCCGAGCCTGGGGTAATAGGCTATGGTATTTACCCTCGTTAGTTTGGAAGCTTGGATGACGAAGTTGGTAGTTTTCAAAGCCCAGTAAGCTTGATTATCTCTCGAATTTCCTCTCTTCCGGACCATTGAGCATAACTGCCTAGGTGACGCTTTACAATTGCTAGTGCTTCTCCTACTAGCAGTCCAAGTCTGAGATATATCAATTGATATCATCATGCATTTAATTGCTCCAAGGAACGCGTTCCTCCTACTAAGCACGCTACTTCCGGGCAGTGTCAACGCAAACCCCGCACCTTCAAGTTCAACTCATGTCTCGATTTCAGTCAACCCCAAAATACATTTTCAAGAGGTGGACGGCTTTGGGGCCTCTCAAGCATTTCAGCGTGCCGAGGATATTTTCGGAAAATACGGTCTCCCCAAAGTCAATCAGACCCTCGTTCTCAATTTGCTCTATGATGAGATCATCGGCGCGGGATTCACCATTCTGCGTAATGGGATCGGTTCCAGCAATACCTCAACGAGCAACCTGATGAACTCCATCGAGCCCTATTCCCCAGGCAGCCCCGCGGCGAAGCCTCATTACACATGGGACGACTACAACAGCGGCCAATTCCCATTGGCACAGCAAGCCTACGATCGCGGCTTGCAAACGCTATATGCTAATGCCTGGTCTGCTCCCGGATTCATGAAGACGAACGATGACGAAAACAACGGTGGCTATTTGTGTGGCGTTACCAATGAGCAGACTTGCTCAACAGGGGACTGGATACAGGCTTATGCGAACTATCTCGTGCATTATGTGCGATTCTACGAGCAGTCTGGCGTGAAGGTGACCCATTTGGGGTTCTTAAACGAGCCTCAATTTGCGGCCACTTACGCGGGCATGCTTTCCAATGGTACACAAGCAGCGGATGTAATCCGTATTCTTGCCAAAACTATTAAGGAAGCTGGGTTCGATATCAAGATAAATTGCTGCGATGGCATTGGCTGGGATGATCAGGAAAGCATGATGGCTGGTCTACAGGCTGGCCCTGACCCCGCAATCAACTACCTCAATGCAGTGACTGGCCACGGCTATGACTCGGCTCCTACCTACCCCTTGAGCACAAATAAGAAGACATGGTTGACAGAATGGGCTGATCTAACCGGCGACTACACACCGGTGACATTCTACGAGGACGGAGGTCCAGGAGAGGGAATGACTTGGGCAAATCATATCCAAGTCGCCATGCGAGACGCCGGCACCAGCGCATTCTTGTACTGGATTGGAGCAGAGAACTCTACTACAAACAGTGCACTCATCAACCTCCTCGGTAATGAGGTTCAGCCCTCGAAGCGTTTCTGGGCCTTTGCACAGTTTAGCAAGTTTGTTCGTCCGGGTGCGCGCCGTATCGAGGCCTCCAGCTCACACTCTAATGTTACCATCAGCTCGTTTGAGAATCAGAATGGAAAGATTGCCACTCAATTGCTGAATCAGCTTGATGTTGATGTTGAGGTTGCAATCAAGGTTACTGGAGTTAGAGCGGGTGTGGTAGTTCAACCTTATCTCACGAATAACGATTATGACCTGGAGGTTATGGAATCTTTGAAGACTGGGACTGGGGGCTCATTCAATACTCGCGTGCCCGCAAGATCTATGGTCAGCTTTGTCACATCATCCTCTTGAGCATGTTTGAACCTTGGAATGCTCTTGGAATGTCAAGTTGTGGTATATGTACATAGTGGAATTGATAATGCTCACTGGCAGTACATATGTATAGACAAATCCCCACGCTGCGCTTCACGCAGTACTGTAGCATCGGAAATTTCAAAGGTATGTCCTTAGCATTCGACTGCTCAAGCGCTTGACCAGGTGCTTCTACATCCTCTCAGACAGGAATGTTCACATATGTACTTAAGTACTCAGCAGTATCTACAGGTGACCGGTGACCTACACTCCCTTTCTATGTAGGTATTTAAAGGGTTAGCTACAGGTTTAGCTACGGAGTTAGGCTAGAGGTTACCTAGAAGGGAAGAAATGCTAGGTTCTATTCCTCTACCTAATACATGGATGATATTACACCCTCCGAGTTGGTAACTGAAAGATTCTTATTTTCCAACTCTTCTCTACTGCAAGTTGTATCCTTCCTATGAATCGTAATCTCTATTTCTACAATTTGAGGTTCCCTTTCTGGAGTCTTGAGTTTTTGTTAAGTACCTTAACTTCTTCATTACTTTTATGTGATATCCTATAGGCTTAAGTGTACTTTTTGAAGATTTTGATTTTCTTTTTGAAACTTGAATCTTCTATCCTGTAGACTTAAGTATACTTTTGGAGCTGTCAATCTTGTTTTTGAAACTTGAAGTTTCTATTTTGTAGACTTAGGTACCTATGCTTTTTGGAGTCTTTGAAAATTTTCGAAACTTGAGTCTTTTATCCTGTAGACTCTTGGACTTCAAGTTGAGTGTTTGTTCTCTTTGGAACATTTCAACATCCATCATTTCCAAGGTTGAACCTTAAACATGTGAATTTCTAAGTTTTTGTACAAGGTATTGACTATTTTCAATATTTCTTTTGTCCATATATTTCTACGTCTTTCTTTTTATGGGCCTTAGATTTTTTGAAGTTTTACTACTATTAGTTCTTGAGTGTAATGATTTTTATTTCAATCTGCTCTTATACTATAGATAGCAAGTATTGTCATTCCCTTCCAATCGTTCTCAACTCTTATACTATTTTGGGAGGATTCCTCTTATTGTACTCCCCAATGCCTTGCAAATAGTGAGTGAGTATTTTGGACGAGCTTTTTTAAGCTTGGTATTCAAATATTTACAATCCAAGGTTGATACGCAGTTTGTATGAAAGATCAAAAACCTTGAAATATCAGGGGCATGGTATATCAGCTAATCTATTCCCGAGGTCCTCGAGTGCTCTTTACTCTATTATCCGTTCTTCCCACTCGCCCAACAGCCCCCTCATACCCCAACTTGCAAAACCAATCCAAACATTTTGAACTCCTCAAGTGCCACATGCAGTGCTTTTATAATACCCATTCCAAGATTGTACAAACTCTATCACTCCAGCCCTGGAGGGCTATTCCCATCAATTTCCCACTACTTAGTGTAACAGAAATACACAGTGTACTATGAAACTTCCTTGTGCAAGAACAGCATCCGATGAACAGACCGAACGCAAGCAATCCAGTGCAAGGAGCAGGCCTCTCCATACCGAATAACACCTTCAAATGTTTTAAGAACGTTGCAGTGGGACTTTGCATGAAATATACCTTCCATGCCCTTCTAGTGTGTGTGACCACTGGCAGGCACCTGGGAGTGACATGAAGTTCAACTCAAGTGCTTGAAGTTCATTCAATATTATATACCTAAGTGAAGCGGGTTACGAGTAGTAGTAAAGGCAACTACCTAATGAGTAAATATTTCTAGGCCAAATGAATCAGCCAAGGCTTGGAACGCTACCGCGTTGGGATGCAACCTGTCACCTCCGTCAAATCGACTTGCCAGCGACGAAGCATGATTGGGGTCCCTCAAGACACTATCGAAGTCAACTATAGCATCGAAACTACTGCTCTCTCGTATCCAGTCATTGACCCTGAGTCTCGTACACTCTCGACGCGGATGAGAGTACCAGGTAACACCCTGCGCCTCAGGATCACTCACAACCTCGCCTATTCTCCGTCCAAACGGGGTGATCGTGGCTGCAAAAATCTTGATACCGTTGGCATGGACACGCGTTGCGATTTGTTTATAAGCCGCGATTAAACGATCACCGATATTAGCCTGGGTCTCTTCGTCGGCCTCCGCGGCGCCTATATCATTCACACCTTCGAATAGGACTACATATTGCACTCTGGATAGCGACAGAATATCCCGATCTAAGCGACTTAGGAGATTTGGTCCGATTCCATCTGTTAGCACGCGATTTCCTCCCGCTGCTTGGCTAATGATCGACAAGGAGGCTGTGGCAGGATTGGACTGCAGGCGAGAAAATAGACGATCGGGCCAGCTGAAAAGATCAGTTAATTTTCGATCGTCGAAGAGAGCATGAGGGTTTCATTTCACCGACCGATCATTCTGGTTTGCTGTACTCTCACGACCATCAGTAATACTATCGCCTATAATCGCGATTGTTCCGGTCTCGGAGGAACTTTGAATCTCAACGCCAGAGATGTAATACCTATTCTACAATGAATAGTCTGCAATTTGCATGATCTCTGGGGTGGAAGTCAAAATCTTACCAGTGTTCAATTTCTTCAAGGGAGGGCTCTGTCCATTCTGGCTCTAGGGAGAAATCACCCAGAACACAGAAAGAAGTCGTCCGACTCCCAGGATGCGAAGTGATCCCAGTCCTCACATCTTGCCCTTCTTTGAAGAAAAGACTGATACTCAAGATAATATTTGCTGGCAGTGGACCATCGAAATCGATGGGATCGGAAACAGCTAGTGCGCCCCCAACGATAGTGGTCGTGCCAGAACCATCGAAGGTTACTGTTCTCATTGTATGCGGCTCAACATTAGGGACACCGCACGCTTGGTTTTTTGAGAGAGCAACCGTTGCATGATCAATTTTAAGATTTTCAGTGCCAAAGGCATTTGAGAAACGCAAGCGAAAATATTTCTCTGTGCCGAGGGTCATTTTGATTGTTTGGCGGAGGGTGGTGTTCGCGAACACGAATGAGTCTCGGATCTGTGAACTGAATGAGCCTCGGCTGGTCTTACAACAGAAGATGCTTGCGCTTTTGCCAGTGAATGAAACTTACGAAATTTTTCGATGGCAGCTTGTCTGGCTCTGGCTCTACAAGTATAGGCATCGCAGTCCATGTGTGAATCCAATGTTCCGACATGTTGTCTAACGAGAAAGAGCACTTCACGATGAATAACTGAAATAGATGGGTTTGAGAGAGGAAGAGGAAGCACTGGCAGCACAATTATACTCACTAGAGCACGTACCTGGTCAATTGGAGGGGTTCAGGCTGCGGCTAAATTCGGATAAATCCGAGTCCACATCCGGCCCATATAAGCACATTCAACTTGTTACAATTTACTTAAAATAATGCTGTCACTGTAGTTTATACGTGATCGATTGTACATATTAGTACTGACAGAACATCTGAAATTCCCAGCACCCTTTAAAGCGCTATATAGTCAACTCCTTCATGTATAGATAATGTTCAAAAGGTATCAATATAAGTACAGGATTCGTAGATCGGGTATCTCAATGCCTTGAAAATTGGAAATCGGTATGAATAGTGCCTAGGCAGAGAACTGCCTATGACTCGGACTCAGCAATGTAGCCTTCTTCCACTCCGATTGGGTATTTTCTTCTCAACAACGCGTCTCTTCCACCCTTTCATGCCAATTGTAGTGAAAATGACGCCATTCCAGAAACCTCGCAGAGAGCCCAAGGTGCTCACCGCAAGTAATAGAGAGTATGATTGATAGTCCGGATTGATAAAAGTGGAAATGCGATTGATTGTGGGAGCAACCCAGGTCGCAAGTAAAGCTAGGAAGAAAAGTGCAGGCATGAGGATATATTGTTTGAATGAGACGCGGCGCTGTTTCGGTGATTGGTAGTTCATTGGCGTTGAATTTGATGTGAGCGGGCGAGACGTGACGGCTTGGTGGACGGATGAGAAGCTTGTAATATGTGATTCTGATGTGTCAGCTTGCTTGATTGCATCAGAAGAATTTGTCTCGATGGTGGTAGTGACCGAGGCCTGCGTTCGGTCGGGAATGAATTGATTGTTTGAGAGGTTGGATGTTAAAGCAATGTTTTCGTCGTCTGTTAATTTGAATTCGACTCGAAGGCGAGTGATTTCGATCCCGATGAGGGCATAACATATAATAATAAGACCTATGGCCAGCCTGTAGGCGAAAGCGGTTAGATACCAGCAAGTCATGCGTGTAGTCGATGAAGATAATGCACCAAACGGGCCCATAGTATAGAGCAAAGCGAAGAATGAGCCAATTTGGAGATATTGAGCACCATATCTGGAAAGGATTTAGATTCTCCGCAAACTTTGGAGCCTGTTCATGAGGAGAAGCTACTCACTGTCTCATTACCATATACGGGGCCCTTCGCGGGCGACCGGATAAAGAGAAAGACGATGGCAGGTATAAACGTGACAATAGTAATCGAACCGATAAACTTATACTCTAACTTCTGGAGGGAATGCGCATCGTGGTGATGAAAAACCACAAGATAAGTATCCAGTGCCATCGCCAGCGTCCAAAGCACATCGGCTAGAGGAAACCTTTACTCAATACCCTTTGATCAGTCCCTGGAACTGGTACTTCGACCGTTGTTTTTGAATGCGAAGACTTACATCTGAAGCGCAAAGCCTTGGAACTGACAAAGTGAGGAATAATCCCCAGCTTCAGGCCCGCTCACTGAGATCATGGTCGCGACCGAGTCGAGTAGATTGAAGAAGGCATTGAAAAAGATGATACGATGAATCGGGCTGCGAAAGTGACGAGAGAACACAAATGTAGAGATGATCGTGATTGTTCCCAGCATAGACAGTGAGCTAGTAACCCGCCCCGTGATGCCTATATTATTGATTTGCTCTGCGGTTAATACCATGGCGGGCGTTGCCCTCCGTAGAGGCGATCTCACGATGATGATCCACCGTTATAGATTTATAACTTCATGGTAAAGATAGGATGTTTAGGCGGGGAAATAGATGTCGAAATTATATTCATTGTCCACGCAATTGCATATTGCACCACAATTTGACTGTCCTGATGACAACTGTTTGGCTTAGATGACGTGATTCCGTTTTAGGGAACGATCGTGTGCATCAATGGCGAACTGCGGTCCATGAGTGGGTCATGACAAAGACTCAACACTTTTCTCACACGAGCACCATTGTGTTTGGTTTGTCGGATCATCCCAATTGCTTAATCTGGGTCTGGAATCTCGATGAAAATGGAATATAACCCGTATAGTGGATGGGTTCACCCATGAACTGCATCATCCAACACTCCAATTATCAATCTTACATCGCCTGCGGTATCCACTTTGCCGTGAAAGTAGCCCCGATCTGCGATCCTCACACATTCTAGATGCACCACGCATAGACTGCACCTATCATCTGGAGAGATTGTGTTCCTGAATCTGCATGAGAGATCAAATCTTGGTATTGCGTATGGAGTACTCCGTACCTGGTGACCAGGTGTGACAGATCGAGCAGTTCGTGAACTGATACACCGGGTATGCAACAATTCGACTCGCCGCAGTTGCCGTACGACTAGAGTGGGACTCGACCAGACCGTTGGAATGCACTTTGTTGCCTGCAAAGCCACTAGCAGCCCTGAAGTTGGTTTCTATATTTACTTCTTTGCAGTGCTTGTGAGGGTCGTAGCTCACATTCAAGTTTCATGCTCATGTGCAGGGTCTATGAACTCAGCTTTCAATGTCTCGGCCCTGGGACTATTGTAAATGTCCACAGACTAAGCATCGTCAATCTCCGTCAAAGAGATAACATCCGATATTCAAGATTTAGGAGATGCATCTGTGATGGGTTAACCATAACACACAGATCACTGTTGTAAATGGCCCAGTGGCTGGTAAATATTCCACGAATGGGAAGGCAATCAACAAAAAGATTTGAAGAAAAAAGCAAAAATCCATAGATCACACGAGAAAGAGTCGGAAACATTCAGCTTGAAAATCTTACTGCGTGCTCATTAGATTTTCCTCGGAGCAGATCAGATAGGCGAGTCTCTTCCCCCAAAACTTCACTCACCGCCGCATGCGGCGGTTGTCATAATCGAGTTAGCATGATCGGGATCAAGGATCTTCGCCTTGGATGGGAGTCCATAATTAGTATCAACGGGTTCTTTGTAAACATCTCAAGAAAATCTACTTAGGTATTGCCGGGCTGGATACTAGTGCAGTTTCGGCAGTTTTTAATCGTAGCGACTCAAGCCTCACTACAACAATTTGAAAGAACTTTCCAAGGTTGTAACCTTGGAACAGAGTAAACTCCCAAAATGGGACAAGTCCCATCCACCACCTGGGCCTCGGATGGAATTTTGACAATATGTCAACATCGGATCTTCGCAATTTTGATACTCGATGAAAATGGGGTTTTACCGATTTTCCACCCGCCAGTAATGATAACTCCCACGAGGATTGAATTTATTTATGTGAATGCCATTTTTACTCGTCACACAAGCAGCCCTGGAGGATACTCGGGATTTACCTCCCTCCAGAGCTATGGCGAGCACTTGAGTGATTCAAGATATAAGCTAGGCTTGCTCATCGTCACCCAGATGTATACTCTTGAAGATATTTTAAAGGGCTGTTCGTGACCATGGAACGGTTAGTGAACCTCCAACTCCTCGCAGCTTTCACGGTAGACGCTCACCATTGACTCCCATGATCTCGAGGGCGTGACTGCTGTTTTCTCCCAGCTTCCCCCGCACTTTTTCCCGACATTTATCAATGCGTTTCCATCTCCAAATAGTTCTCATTTGTTCAAGGATGCTTTGTTAAACTCCTCAATCTCCATGATGATACCCACTTCCAGCCCATTTGTTGCAGCACGTGAGAAATTCATGTCAGGTCTGAAACATGCACCCAGTAAGTCAACGGTGATTAAGAAAGGGCTTCGACGACTCGGAGTAAGACGCTCTCTTGGATCTAGGGCAATCCTCGCCAACAAAGACACCGTGGAAGATTTGGGTTAGATAACTCGTCAAGTGGGATAGATATGACCTTCTCCAGTCAGCTTCCTTCAATTTCCTGCTCTTTTCATTTTGGGGTTGTTTCCTTGATTGACTATTGATTGGCTACAGAGTAAATTAGCATGAACTGCAGATCATTGCATTTCAATCGACCTCACCTCCATAAAATCAAGTTTGCTGCCTTCCACCTCTTCCATTAAGCTCCTTGCGCCCCGCCTATTCCTCGTCCTCCCATGACTCGACCTGGGAACGGTAAATATACACTCAAAGACGATTTGATGCGCACACTGACCTTGGGTTAATAAAACCCTCGCCACCACCTTGACCCCTCCTCCTCGGCTGCGGTTGGATATCAGTCGGACCTGATTTGAGACAAGCTCCTATAGTTCGGAAGCCGAGATTTCAGTGACAAAAATGTAACCCGCAGCTGGGCTTCGTTTGATCAACAATTGTGCCCAAGTCTGAGTCTACAGGCACTCAACCATGCTATACTTCTGCAGAGCTTGCTTATGGTCTTGATGGTCGTTCTCACCTTCAATTCTTTGGCACCCGTGTTCACGATGATAGCAATTAGAACAAATTTGCACTCCGAGCTTCAGGATATTCTCCCATTCAACTTGGCACCTTTTGAAATGACGATTCGGCATCTCAAAATCCTGGCAGCCAGGGTGAGAGCGATGACGGGCCTTCGGGAATGCTTTCTCATTACGACATTTTCTGCAAAGTAGTGCGTCGGCCTCAAGTTTTCCTCTCGCTTCCGGGTTGGATCCTGTTCAAAAGTTCCATCTTGCTGCCTTGAACAGGATTGCATGATTTGCGACTGATTTTGGCCTGACTCGGAGTGGCCCCGGGCCTTGCATAACTTGAAACAGCCTATTGCTACGATATAATATCACATATGTGGTCTTCAGACCGCAGATATTTCCACCATTCAATTTTCCGGGAAAACGGTCAGATATCTCGACAGGCTGACGGCAAGGAAAGGCGCAGTAATCGCTATCAAGTTATCTTTCTGGATGAAACATTGCGATGGAACAATCGAATCAACCTCAAGCTTTATATCGAATCCCAGCTGGGTCTCATTGAAGAATCGATTTATTCGAACGCGCATGCTGGCCCAATGCAGCCCTTGCATACCCTCTTACCATTGACTTGCTCATATCCAAGTGGGCGGTCCTGGGCCAGATTCATGGCTCTAATTCAATTCACCATTGAGCATTGGCGTATAGCTGCACAGACTGGCGCTTCGTTCCTTGCAGAAGGGGCCAGGTCGTATTCAAGCCATCGAGGAGCTGGTGCCAGATCGACCTTGTTGAGGATCTCCGTGATCATAAATATTGCTGTTTTTTTTCTTGTACGTGTGACTCCTCGCTTGGACTCAACGTGTCCCAAGGAATGCGCAACTCATAAATTCACCTCATAGCTCATCCTGAGAATGTTCCTTCAAAATGTGGATAGCAATGATTTGCGCTTTTCTGAGTTTGGTATCACTTCCGGAAGGATCATTCTTGTGAGCCCCAAGGCGGTTTCCGAGTATCTTATGCTTCTTCTCGTAGATGCGCTTGGTTCGCCAATGGACTCTGACTCGTTCATCCTCACTTGCATCATATAAGTCATCAAATTCATGTTCGCTATCAGAGCCAATAATGTTAATTTCAGATAGCTGCTCATCTTCTTTGGCACGATCCTCTTGGTAATTCAACTTGACCTTCTATACGTCGGTGGTTATATGTCATACTATAGCCTCCAGGGCTGATCGGACTCAACACATCCAGGGGGTGTTAATTCTCAACTTGTTAATCAGACCCCTCGTCGTCGGTGTCCGAAATGACGGTGTTTGGGGAGTATTTCCTCTCAACGTTCTCGTTGGCTATACGCAGTGGTCGTCTGCGAGCTGAGATTGTGAATTCATCATCGTATAAGTCATCAAACTCAGACCCTTCATCCTCGGTGTCCTGGACAACGGCATCAGGCAGAAATGTCCTCATGCGTGTGACATTGCTGTCAATTTTACATCAAGGCGTTTTGCTAGCTAAGGGAGTGGAACCTCTAGAGCCCGATAGAGTACCAATGAAGGCTGATGGTGTACTAGCCAAAGCTGATTAATGTATATGACCAGTCAAAAATGACGAAGCACCAGCCACTCACATTGAAGCACCGACTGAGACCGATGAAACAATAGCTAGAGGCGATGAGGCACCAGCCAAAGACAGTGAAGCACCAACCGAAGCTGATGGGACAGTAGCCAAAGGCGATGAAGAAGTATCATCAGTCGAAATCGATGACGCACCAGCCAAGGGCAATGCAGCGCCGGCTAAGCCGACGAAGCAGTAGCCAAAGGCGATGAAACAATAGCCGAAGCAGATGAAGCACTTGTAAAGTCGATAAAACGGGCGCCGTTTTGACCTCCGTTTGCGAGCTTTTCCTCGGAGGGACTCCATCGTTTTTACCGGTTTCAGTCGGGAAAAAGCTGACGATGAGCTTATTGATACTCTGCTGCGAATCAGTCGTACCCCATTTTTCCCCTACGGCCACTCACCTTACGCCCCCCACCTGAGGGCAAACCACCGGCCATGACTTTCTTTTATATATAAAAGAAAAGTAAGAAAGGTTTTGTGAAAAAGGGAATTCAGTTTGCCCTCAAAATTGATATTCTTATTCACGGTGGTAGAAAAATAGAAGTGAGGGAAGGAATTAAGAGAAGGAAGTAAAAGAAGGAAGTAGGAGGAGGAAGTGAGGGAAGAGGAAAATAGGTGAGAGATAGTCTATGCCCAGCTGCCTATGTACCTTCCCTTTTCAGTTTAGAGCAGATTATCTCAGAAGAGACCCCTCTAGTGCTAGACTCTTATTTTCTTCATCATTCAAGCTCATAACATGTCTACTTAAAGGCCTTGCCTTTATTGTAGAGCTTTTGTTGGGGTTCATTTACTCCCCGCTATCTTTACGATGTCAGTTTTTTCCTACTCTTTTTGAACTTATTAACTAAATTCTTTACCTAGCTCTATGAAGAGAATTTATCACGCCAGGAGTTTCCCTCTTCTCATCGCTCAAACCTCTCAAATTCCTCTCATCGATCTCACTCAAGCCATCCTCAATCTTCCCACCAATCCACACAATCCTACAGAGATCGATTCATCCCCCAATCACAATCCATCTCAAGGAAATCGCTCTGAATCCCACCATAATCGCTCTGAGTCTCACAAAGATCAAAATGAATCCCGCCCCTCAGAATCTGAATCTCGTGAAGACCGGAATGAGTCCCAAACCCGTCACTCACAATCTCGAAGGGATCGTCTTGAATCTCCCCTCTCTCCCCAACAATCTCATCATCTCCGCGAAAGATCTCGATCTCCGCAAAGAGAATCCGAATCCTCCCCCAAAACCCACCACACGGGCTCCCAGCCCCCCTCTGCCTCCGAAGCCCTGGTTGATTCCCCGAACAAACCCTACAGCCATCAGCCGGGAGGAATTCCTCCGTCTCAGCGCGGACGAGGCAGAGCGGGCCTGGGAGGCCCGTGTGGCATCTCAAACAGCACTTCCATCAGGTATATCTTGAATTCCCCTGTTGTCTTGGCCTATGCTACTATACTTATAGATGAGGAAGTTGTAATGACCGGTGCACTTTTAGTTGAGGGTCTAGAGAACAGGGAGGAGGATGGTAGCAAAGATGCTCATTAGTATCCAGCTTTTATATTATTCTTACATATAAATAGAATTATATATTATATTCTTTGATATAAGATATTTTCTTTATCACTTTCACTTCAATTATCATCCTTGTTTTAGACCATATGGTAGAATCCCATCATCCTCAAATCTATTCAAGTATTCTACACTTTGATAAGATGGGCGTTATAGATCTAACTTAGGCATCATAAATTTATAGTACTAAGGCATAGTTAGAGGATATATCATAGAAGAAGGGATTTTCTATACCCTACTTTAGATATTATCAAATATTCAGTAAATATCCCCTAAAAATATCCAAATCCTTTTATTTCATCTTTTCTAGTCTTCTCAAAGAGCTCCTTGATTTCTTTTGATCTACTAATCTTGATAGGAGTTGTATTCCCACCTACCATCTTTCCCCTTCTATCTATAATCTTTTCCCTATCTTTCTTAATCTTAGCTTTTCTCGTCACCCTCTCTTTCCCCTGTATGCCTGAGCTTTTCATCTTGGATTTTTTGATTAGCCTCTCTTTCCTTCTATATGCCTAACTTTTAAGTCTTTACTTATTTGATTAGCCTCTCTCTCCTTCCGTATATCTAAACTTTTAATCCTATCTTTTTTGATCAGCCGTTTTATCCCCTTATATTCCTAAATTTTTAATATTCTATCCCTAGTCACTCTAGGCCTTAATTTCTTATATCACTTTTTGATCTTTTCCTACTTCTCTCTTATTACCTCTCTTTGGTCTCTTAGTTCGAAGGTTCAAATCTCAAATCTCCCATCACTACTCTTAAGATTATATTCCTCCTTATGTCACGGTACTACTAACTTGCACATGAAATGATCTGGTGATGATATGTATTGAAGAGGGGAACTTTCAAGGCTGCACATGTACTTTGATACCTGTACTCATCGGGGTTGCAGCCCTGGGGCGTGATGGAACATTTGAATATGTATACAATTCAAATGTTAGGGAACGCTATCAATCGTGCTCTGCATTCACGCTGTTATATGTAGCCAGGCAAAACTCCTCTATCAAGCCCAACGTATTTCTGAAGGGAATATTTGAAAAGAGATAGATAAATAGATTTGAGTGAATTGCAGAATTTCCACCGCATCTAAGACCATAGAAATCTGTCAGTCAATATTCAAGTCTCACGAGCAAAGGATCTCCTTGAGTTAAACTCAGGAAGCTGAGGAAATGCAAACCGATCCCCTAGAGATCCGATCTCGTGACTTGCATCAACCGTCTGAAAATCATCTAGATCTTCAGACGATTCATGAGTCCCATGGTCATGAGGCAACAGAACGCGTGCCTAGAAGGCTTTAACAGTAAACGATTCTTCTCCATACACCTTTCTCTTCACCCATCCCCACCACTTGGTGGTCATACCACTCGGTCGATAGGAATCATAAATCAAAGGATCTCGCCAATTTCAGAGAGTCAGCAATCATGCGTTCTCTATTTCCACACAAAAATGAAGTAAGTTTTGAGCCGCAACAGCTCTTCGATCCTAGGATAATATGTTGTTCAGTCTACTGACAGATCCAGTTCTCCAACGGCGCTGCCCTGGATGACCAGACTGACTTGCTGGGCCCCGGCAGCCCTGTGTCTCAGGTTGCTGGTGCTTGGAATAGCATTCTCACCTGGTGGTTTCCTCCTGATGAAGAGTACCAGATCCGTTGGAGCCCCAGTGAGGAATGGATTGAGGTCAAAGTGATCCGTATCGCAAAGCGCCCTGATGAGACCAGAGTTACCTCCACCCCCGTTTTCATGGTTCGGTGCTACGGCGGCCACCCAGCAGCTCCACAGCTGGGAATTCCGGACACTGCGATGAGACAGATGACTGGAAGCATCAGACGGATGACTGCCTCCCTGAGAGCCAAAACCTCCGCAAAGCACGCTGCGATTGGTAGTGGTAATATCGTTTACCTTTACGAAGTTGACCCCGACACGGCTGAGCTCCGCACCTCCACTGAGTCGCCCGGTGCTTACTTCCTCAGCGCATCCAGCCCGGAGTTGCAGGAGTTCTTGGACAATGTCAAGCTCCGGTTTGCGAAGGAATGGGGTCACCCATACTCCCGGCACTGTAAAGATCACTTTATTGAGCTGGAGGACGCTGACAGCAACAATGAAGGCGATGAGGAGGTTGGTGAGGGAGAAGAGGAGGAGGAAGAGGAAGATGGGGAGGAAAGTGAAGGCGAGCTGAGCTTACAGCAAAGCCTGTATTGGGAAGGTGGTCCGCGCATGCATGGCTACATGAGCGGGAGGCGTGTGGTACGTGCTTCGCCCGAAACTGAAGATAATTGAAGATATGAGGAAAGTTACTGATAGTAGTGAGCATTCAGGCCGGGCGGTGAATAAGAGCACCGACAGCAATCCCCTGAATGGGCCGCCTGGCGGTCTTTGCATTGATTGGCCCTGATAAATGCGGCCCTGGCGCTGTTTTTTTCTTTGCTTTGCTTTTCTTTCACTCTCGGTGCTCTAAGTGACAGTTACCTAAGAGAACAGGGTTGAAATCAAGCCCCGTTATTCTTATCGAATGGTATGGATGCAGTAGCTCAGATGTCTGCGGATCATCACATACCTATGTCTTTACATTTAAGGAACTATACTCAGTAAGCGTGGTTCCAATCCCGTAGTGCACCTTCAGTCTTGAGATTAAGTAATAGACTAGTATATGATGGGAGAATCTTGCCATTGAGTGCGGTATCTAGTGTTGAGGTCCAAGATATCCCCATTGATGTAGTTCAATATATGACAACAAGAATAAATTAAGACAGTCCGGCAATACCTACAAGTGTGTTCCATGGATGTTCTACATGTTCTAGAAACTTTGGAAGGATTGTTCTATGACGTCACCGATCGGGTATTCGGCTGGATCCAGTTCAGAATCCAGATTCAAGTAAGAGAGAATCATGCCATTTGATGACTGACACAGTAAATACTAGGCTTGAATATCTTGATTTATTTCTTTATGAAAGTACTCCGACTGTCACTATGATGCAACCTCAGAAGTTCTTTAAAACCAGTGCCAAGATACTTTGTTGAGGTCAAGCTTTGTTCTACAACGATAACTTTGTTTATAGATAAGAGAGATCTTATTTTCACATTGCAGCAGTACATTCATAACCTAAGCTACACATTTCGATTGATTTATTGATTACCACTCAAAATGTTGTCTAAAGACCATACACACCACCTGCACCAGTACGTTTCCTCTTTCTGCAGCGCTTGTATGCAACAGGCTAAGACCAACCTAGCATGGGCAATTGGATGCCAGCAAACCATGAGGCTCATCGGGAATGGCTTGGTGGAGTGATCAAAGAAGCAGACAGCAATGACAAAGAGCTTCATCCTGTGATTCAAGAGTTTAAGACTCTAATTGAAACCAACACGCGTGTTTATTTACTCCTCGAAGGCATGTTCAAGGAGGTACCAAATAAGAAGCCTTACAGACAAGATCCGACTGGTCATCCTGAGATTCGAGGCTACAATCACTTCTTACAAGTCCTTAATCACT
This sequence comes from Penicillium malachiteum, assembly GCF_028827825.1. Taxonomy (NCBI): domain Eukaryota; kingdom Fungi; phylum Ascomycota; class Eurotiomycetes; order Eurotiales; family Aspergillaceae; genus Penicillium; species Penicillium malachiteum. Next base: position 6,578,353 of record NW_026643095.1, read on the forward strand.
TGCTTACCACAGCCCCTTCTTGGACCGACAAGGCCCATCGCGTGGGTTTGGTTGGCCTGCCTATCAATGCTGTTCTAGATTGGCCAATGGGTACACCTAGCGGCTACGCTGCATTCCTGGATCCAGAGATCAACGCCATGCTTAAGAAGATATTGAATGCCTGGGGCGATTTTCTGAGCTCCCCGGCGTCAGCCTACGTTCTCAATAACACCGACCATGGGTGGCTAGGCCAGGCAGGTTATCGAGACCTGACCGCTGCTGCCAAAGTAGGTCCTACAGCAGCAGGAGCCCTGGAGTTCCATGAAATGTTCCAATGTGACCCCTCAGCTCCAAACTACGGCTTCAAGTCCTGGAACGACTTCTTCACTCGCGAATTCCGAGATGGGATGCGTCCGGTTGCCGAACCGGATAACAACAAAGTCATTGCAAATGCATGTGAATCGCGGCCGTATCGGGTTGCTCACAATGTGAAGGGCCGGGACCAATTTTGGATAAAGAGCCAACCCTACTCTGTGCTTGATATGCTGGCACATGATCCGTACGCTGAACAGTTTATTGGTGGCACAGTATATCAGGCATTCCTGAGTGCTTTGAGCTACCATCGCTGGCATGCCCTGTCTCCGGAAAAGTTGTCAGGGCTTTCGTGAAGGATGGGACGTATTACTCGGAGCCATTATTTGAGGGAGTGGGTAACCCACAGCCCCATTCACAGGATATCGATATAGCTGGGCAAGTGACGTCTCAGGGCTACATTACTGCCACAGCTACCCGTGCCATAATTCTCATAGAGGCAGATGAGCCAGCGATTGGTTTAATTGGCATAATAGCAGTTGGGATGGCAGAGGTGAGCTCGTGCGTTATCACCGTTAAAGAGGGACAGCATATTGTGAAGGGAGAGGCGATTGGCATGTTCCGTTTCGGGGGTTCTACATTTGTGCAATTGCTGATGCCAGGCGTTGATGTTTCAGGATTCCCTGAGCCGGGCATGGAAGAAAATATGCCAGTCCGCAGCAGACTTGCAGTTGTTTCCTAGTTTTGTGGCATGTATGATAGTCAGATAGTAGCTATCCAGGTCTATTTACATAAAGTCAACATTGAGTAGTTCGAAATACAGATTTTGATAAGCATCTAATATCAGGGACTCTAGCATTCACAGAATTTCACTCGCTGTTCTGTCATAGGTATAAACGTCCAGGGCGTACTTGGTTGGTATCAAAGATTGATCCCACTGCCAGCTCACCAATCCCTTCTTCACCTCGTAAATCTCCCAGTCGGATTTCAAGCGGTCGGATAGATCGGGTCTTTCTGTCCGCAGGAATGAACGTGCCTGACTGGGGCAGGTCTAATGATGGCGAGCTCCAAATAAAAGTAGACACGTAGCCCAGCACGTCTGGATTCAGACTCAACATTGTCAGCACAACAGTGACTACAGCTGCTGCTGCCATGATGATCGTGGCCACGAGAAAAACCCTAGCCAGACAAAGTTGACATTGCATATAGACCCAGGATTGTAAGATACTCGTGCAGCACTTGTATATACTGGATTGGATGGCTCACCCTGTAGTGAGCCTGTTGGGTCGGTGGTGCTGAAGAAAATTGTATTAAGTAGTTATGACAGTCGTACTCTGAGGTCTTCTATCGATGGAGATGCTGTAGATGTATCGGAGAGTTGAGCGTCAAGTGGAGATTAAGGGTATCTGAGGTATGCTTCAGAGAGCGAAAAGTTCTGTCCTGAAAGAAGGGAGTTCCATTGCAATCCGATATTACCAATGGTAATCCAGTTAAACTCTGGGGGTGTGCTTGATCTGCTAGTTTTTATTGCCTTAACACTGCAATCACGATCGCTGACCTGATCTCCGGTCACAATACACTCAACTTCTGAGTGGAAGTATTCCTGAGTCCATTGGAATGTCGCTTCAAAGCTTTGGTTCACTGGGCTGAAAATGACATAAAATGTCTCATTAGTTCCCGGAGAAGACTCATTCCATGGTACGAAGTTCTCATGATAGGTCAAATTTGCGACCACGCCCTTTCCCGACAGCTCTAGAGTTCCCGTGGTGTTGACAAGACTGAGTGAGAAGTAGGTTGACTCAATTATTGCCGTGACATTCCCAGTCTCATTAAGCCCGCTTAGTGGTACTCCTGTTAGCGCGGAATATGTGATATTTTGATCAGCCTGAGGCACAGAGACCCAGCCTGTTGAGTTCGGAGCGGATGACAGAGCCTCAAAGCTTGGGATTTTCAAGTTGACCCACGGGTCCATCGAGGAATATCTAAATTTCCCAGCAGCGATAATACTTGTTGTGTAGAGCGCATCCATGTACGGCGAATAATAATCCAAATCGGCTGACCCATCAACGACAGAAGAAGTATTGATCGGCCGGTACCCAACATTCTGGTGAGATGTCCTGACGGTCTGGGCTGTGAAAAGAACATGCAAGGGAGACTGGCTCCCAACTGGTGAAACTGACCAAAGGATTGCCATCAAGAAGGATAAAATCCCGAAATTTCGGAGTCTTAGCTGAGTAATTATTGTGTTGATAAATGTAGAGCTCCCATTCAGGGTTTCAAGCGTGTATAACAGGCTTCCTCTCTCGAGCCTCCACTCTGCTATCCGCTTGGTCATCCTGCTGCCCACAGCGCTAAAAACAAGTGTAAATGCGGTAGCAGACTAGGCATTCGATCAGCAAGGAATAATTATAATTCTGGCTGTCCTTTCAACTTGGAGAGAGATTAAACGTACTGCCCATAGTCCTTGGTTCATTCGATTTAGTTCAGGTTCGTCCACCGTCTTGTTATTCTTTGCTGCACAGAAGATAACCAGAAACAAGAAGGGAACAACAAGCAAGATACACAGAATATCGACTGTGATACTGCCCCATTTCCACTTTCGTAATATCTGAGGCTCATTCTGGTCTTTGCTTGTGGTATTGTTGTACTTCAAGCTAGCCGACCGTTGAGGACGGGATAGAAGCTCAACCCCAGTATCATCCTCTCCCACAGATACCCTCTTCACCTGTGCGGATTTATGGTGTAAGATCATGGTGGCATCTCATAAGATGGAATCTAGAAATTTCATTGACATCGAATTTCCCTAAGTCTGGGGTATATGGTTCGCTTCTGCTTTGACCCTGATTGCATCCTACCAAATTTGGAGGTGTGGTACTTATGCATGCCAGCGCACCCTTCGGTGGATATTCCAACATCATTGGCTGGGAACCCTTGGCGTTGTGATCCTCCAATTACCGAAGAATCCTGGCGCATCCGCTTGGATTTGAATGGACAAGGATATGGCCCCCGGGGCCAGGAGCGCTTGGTGCGGAGGCTCAGAATCACAAAATTAGAAACACATATGACCTCTCACGTTGGCGTTTCAAATTGAATAGCTCAGCTTGTGCTATGAACATGATTCAATCTCAGTATATCTTCCTTTCCTAAATTATAATACTCACAAGTACAGTATGTTGCGTCTTCCTGGTCGTGCCAAGTTTCGATCTGTACCCAGCGAGGACCTGGGTTTCGTGCAAAACGAAGAGGATAGGGATGGAGTGACTTATAATAATCTTGTCGGAGATGAATTTCACACCAATAACGACCAGCTGAAAAGCACTGCAAACATAAATTCTGGGCGTAAACTTTCCCAGTGTGAGCCTGCGACCCTTAGACCATCAGGTCAACGGTGGCTAGCACTTATTGCATCTCTAATTGGAATCACTCCATTCTTTTGCCTTGCCTGGGCTGCCGTTGGATTGAATGGTAAGAAGATATCTCAAAGTTCATGGGATGCCATAAAAATTGCGATGAAAGTCGTAAGTCAGTCGATCCTAGTCTGTGTGGGACAAGGAAAACAAAGATCTAACTGAATGACAACAATTGTTAGGAGGTGACATTATTCCCACTCGTATATGCCGCTATCGTGGGACGTATGTCCCGACAGTTGGCACACTGGAAATAGCAGAAGGGGGCTTCTTTATCCATCATTCAGCGATTCCTGGGCAGTACAACAGTGTTCAGAACACTCTACACCTCATGAGTACTTCGGTCTATCGACTTGGTGGCTCTAGTACTGATCATACTATGGGCATTTTCCCCGCTAGCTGCACAAGCTAGCCTACGAATTCTCTCTGCTAGTCCAGGCAAGACGCAATCCACTTTGCAACTACAATGCTTTGATTTTGCGGCGACGAATGATATTACTCCAATATCAGACTGGTATTGGATTGACGATCCAGGAGATGAGCTATTTATTGCAAGTTTGGTTACGGCCAAGATCACACGAGGATCGACGACTGATATTTGGGGGAATGTGAACATACCTCTCTTGAGTAATCTCACGGAGAGTGGGAATTCTTCAGACTGGATTGATGTGAGCGGAGACAATGTGAGATACGCTTCGCAATTGGGAATGCCCATTTTCGGTCTTCTCAGTGATGGTCTCACGTCAACGACTATCAATACTTCCTACCTCGACTTTCAGTGTTATGACCTCCGGCAAATGACTTTTGAGGCAGCCAATGTCAGTGCCCTCAATGTCCCGGAAATAATCTACGTGGAGGGAAACGACACAGAAGCGAGTGTTGTCTGGAAATCATTCAACTTTGAAAATGGATGGGAGCGAGATAGCGAAGAGGTGGCCGCAGCTAATTGCACTGTGACTCTGCAAAGTGTTCTGATGGACATTAGTTGCAACAGAACAAGCGACTCGTCGCGTACACAAGGGGAATGCCGTGCAACTCGGGTACAGAAGAACAACGTGGCGGACTCCAGTCTCCCGGACTTTTTTTCATCCTCAAAAACCTTCGACAATTTCACGCAGAGCATTTTAAAAGCTCTGCCGTTCGGCCAGGAAGCAACCCCCACGGTCCTCGATTACTGGATGTCAACCCCATTTGGTACATTCCCTCAATTGGATGCAAATATTACTCTTTACGAGCTGAGTCCAGATATATTTTCACAGCGACTAACGCAAATGGTCAATTCGTTCTATATGGCTCGCCTGGGATATCAATTTATGACACGCACCTCCCTGGATGGGCTTCAATCTAGCACCAGTGGTAATGGGACAACTGTGAAATCAGATTCAGGCTCTGTGAAATTCACTTTGGTTTCTGGGAATGCTGTCGAGATCGACACAGACCTCACTCTATCCACTAATCCGGGCTGGATTACAGCTTTCATATTGACTATCGTGGTTATGATGGCCGCATCGATAATAACATTCTATATCACCACTGAGATTTGATTCCGGATGTTTTGGGCTATGTCTCGTCGCTAACATGGGATAATCCGCATATCCCTGATAGCGATATTCCTGTGGTGGTTGGTGGCTTACAGAGAACTCATCTGTTAGGGTCTATGGCTCTTCGGATGGGTGATGCCAACCCTCAAGATGAGATAGGAACATTGGGTGTTGGAAGATTGTCCTCTACAACACGGTCTAAAGCTCGACGGCTGTTTCGGTGAAAAACAGTATTTCTTGTATTCAAGTGATGAAATTATGATAATGCCAAAAATAGGCTTCAAGTGAAACTGGAGATGAATGTTTTCTGATTTTCAAAGCAGTTGAAATTTTATCTTATAAGCAGACATCGATACAGTTACCAACCTGTAAAAGTTGATGTACCAGACACACATGCATGTGCGTATTTAGTGTACTGAGACCCCTGATACGTACATAGGGTCTGCAAATTATGGATCCACGGTACGGGTCCCGGGGCCGTGGACCTGGGCAACCTTCTCGGAACGGCCACACATTGAATACAAACCACCATTATCATCCCAACTAGATTACACCATAAGTTGTAACAACTACATTTGGTTTTCTATTCGGCATAGATGATTTGAGACCCAGATGTATCAAAGTTTAGAAATCTGGATGCCAGAGCGAAGTAGAGTAATAAATTGCAAATGTTGCTATGGAAGTACTAAATGTCACCTTTCAGGTCAAGAACTTGAATAGACGAAATTTCTTGACCGAGGCCACGCTCCTATGTACTAGAGCCTGGCCACTGGCAGAAGAGAAAGAAGAGAACCAAGGTCAATAAACATGGGATCAATTGCTACCAATGAGCATACCCAAGGAAGTAAACAAGCTCAAACAGGGTAGACAGAGGTAGGCGAGGCACTGGCTAGAGCGCTATAAGGAGTCAAGCCAGGATAGAATGAGGTCGGAATGGTAGGAATAGGAATGGATGAATCAGTGCCAAAGGCAGAAGTCAAGTCCGCAGCCATGCTAGTGGCAGAGTAGCCAGATGGAGCAGAGGTCACAGTAACAGTAGTGGTGTACGAGGTGTAATCATCGCCACTCTCAAGGCAAGCTCCATCTCCGTATGCACTCTCGCATAGATACCACTGGGAATCGCCCTCCTCAGTCCACATAGCGAAGTCCTCAATTGTGATATCAGTGCAAGGGGCGGTATCGGAACAAACGACCCGGATGGGACCACGTTCAGCGCCATCCGCTTCAGTACCTTTCCAGTTGCTGATAGTGACGTTGTTCAATTGGACTCCATCTCCTGCAGCGGTGCTCTCACTGCTCCAGTACTGATCGATATCAAGGGAGTATGCGTTTCCGTGGCCTGTTTCTTTGATCAGAGGATTTTCAAGGTTCGCACTTCGTGGACCTACCGATGAAGTTCTCCAAGAGGACATTCGAGACGGTGCCATTTCCGCCATTGCTCTTGATCATATACATTTGATTTGAGGACCAAGTGTAAACATTTCGGTATGTAATGTCCGAGATATCGGTGTCATCGGCCAAAGAGCCCATGGCACAGCCGCCGCTCCAGTTGCAGTAGATACTCTCTACCAGGATATTCTGAGCCGGGCTCTAGATAAATTTTAGTTGAGAATCCATCAATCAAACATTCCAAGGTCGCTTAAGACACTTACCTTGACAGTAACACACTCATCCTTGTTGGTGACAGATCTAGTCACGTGATTAGCATATTGTTTTCAACCGCAGGGTATTATCTCGTCCCTGAAGAGATCAAGGCATGGAATACACATACATATCGTGAATCCACATGTTGTCAGACCACACATCGATCCCATCCAGTCCGCCTTCGTTTCCTCCACGAATGATCATATTATAAACCTCACCATTGGAACAAGTGTCCATCGAGAAATGGAAAGAAGGAGAGTCAACAAGGATCAGATCATGAACCGAGAAATCCTCAACTTCGTACAGACGTAAAATACGGGGGCCAGAAATGTCCCCCTCCGCATGGTAGACGTAACCAAAGCCTTGCACTGCGCCGGCGGAAGTAGAGCTGAGCAATTCGAAGTCGGTAGTGTGCTCAATGTAGATCATATTACCACCATCGGTTCCAGTCCGATAGAGGATTCCATCAATGTTGATAGCACAGCTACTCCCACCTGTAAGGTCAACCCAGGTGTTAAGAGCGTAATCACCAGGTGGGATATAAACCACACCACCATCCTTGCACTCATCCCAGGCGTCACTGATAGGTGCTCCAACGTCAGTAGAGTTGTCAGCGACAGCACCATAATCTAAGACATTGCAAATCTTGTTGTCGGCCTTAGATGCGTAGGATGTTGTTGGGCCCACGGAGTCTGCGCTCACTTGAGCAGTTGCTAGCAGTGGCGCCAGGCCGATTGCAAGAAAGGCAAAAAGCATTTCGATGAAAAAAAAAGCGCGAGAATGAGATCAAAAGGAAAGAACGAGGTTGAGAAGAATGAGCGAAAAGTAAACAGGGCCCTGGGGAGAGGGTGAGCACAGCATGTATAAATGCCCCTGAGAAACTGGAGAAGATCTCATGTTTAGTGGCTCCAATTAGTATGAATTTCAGACCGTCGAGTTGTACCATGCAAACCAATCAGCAGGTCTGGAAATTTTCTGTTCAATAGACAGATGAAACCCCTCGGAGCTTTCTGCATGGTTGAACTAAGCTCCACGGGGCCCTTCATCCCGAATGAACGGAGACACTACGGAGTACGAGCCGCTTCATGATTCAAGTGGTCTCCACAAGATACTCCGCTCTTCTTCTAGAAGTAAGAACAGTCAAACGAATCATGGGATATTGAGTGGGGTGCATGTTGGGTCAACAGGGGCGTGCAAGAAGGTATCTCAGGAACCAAAGATTGGAGGGTTAAAGAGGAGCCGAAGACCGTTTGAGGTTGAGTGATCGACTTGTTTAGGGTTCATATTGGTGAGGGGGCCCGGTTCCTTGTAGGTTGTATCGTATATTCCTTCAAGTTTCTGCGGGCGCTAATGAATTGGGCGTTCTCACTTCCCCTTGAACCCCCTCCCCTTCACATCGTGGCTGTGTGCTCCACAATCTTATGTGGACATGGATCTTGGCATGGATTCGGACTGGTTGGTCTGCCGGAGTTTTACCAGGTTCGAGCGAACGCACCGGTGGACCCCACTCCTTAATGTGCATGTGTGAATTCGTCAGCCAGGAGGCTCGTGGGTCTTCCTCGACAGCTATTGAGACCAAGCATTGTGGCGTTCAAAAATTCAGGATTCAGACCGGGGGAGGATAACCCGAATCATCCAGCGTCAGACCTGGGGATATGCTGAAATTGCACCAATGCCAACGAAAATTGCACCCTCTGGAAACTAGTTTCTCCGAGCTATGTGTCATCGTACTTGGTGATCACCTGGGCATACTCCGTGAGATGAGGATATGCAAGGAACTCACTTGGCGACGTCGTAAGCATACACTAATGCCGCATTACGTTGCAGAGTACGGGGAAACAGCTGACCTTAGGCTGAATACATGAGCATTCGGCAGTTGAGCAACCTCGGGTAAATAGATCATTGCCGAAGTGTCCTAAGCTCAAAAGAGTATTGTGGAGAGCACATCTGTAAATGCTGAGTTGATAACCTACGGTTCTGGCAAAATTGGATGGGCAAAATCTTGAGAGAAAGTGGAAGTTGAACTACGAGGTAAAGAAAACAAATTTCTGCAAAGAAATTGGAATTATATCTCCACTCTGAATAGATCTAGTTAAAGATTTCAACAGCAAATGGCACAGGAAAGAGGTACGAAATTTTCTTTACCAAAAGATCACCCCGTAAGTCATTCTGCAACCCCGAATTTTTGTTCCGCTTTGGATGCAGCCGTCCGTTTTTGTGTCCGATTTCAATCAAATACTTACAGCATCAGACGCTCAACGGCGGTCTTGATGGTGCGGATCTGGTTGGTCAACTCAGAGGCCTCGTTGGTGGTGATGGAGCAGGCAATGACGGGGCGAGAGACACCGGTAGCACGTCCAAGGGCCATCTTGCTGGGAACGTAGACGTAAGGAACGTTCTTGTCCTCAGCGAGAAGGGGAAGGTGGAGGACGATAGCGAGGGGGTTGGTGTCAGCAGCAAGGACAATCAGCTCGGAGGTACCGCGGTTAAGAGTCTTGGTGGCTTCGTTCTAAATGATTATCATTGTTAGAGATAAGTCTGGATTGGATGGTGGTGCATGCATGGGATTGAGATGGCTCGGGTAATGCCATGTGGGTATTCAACTTACAGCTCCACGCTTCAGCTGGCGGTAGTGGCCGGCTTGCTGAACGAGGTCCAGAAGAGACTGAGTCAGGGACTCATCGGCGATGGGCCAGGCTGTGATTCATTAGATTTGTCTTCCGATAATGCGCTGGTTCAAGATGGGTTCAAGGCTTACCGGCGTTGGTGTCTTCGGCCATTGTTTCGATGGGATTATAGAACCAAAGTCTTTTAAGAAATGGGCTCACTCAGAGGATCACTGCCTAGGAAAGGTAGAGGAAGTAAATGTGGATGGGGATAGAGGATTAAGATCTTCTGAAAATTTTTGCAAATGGGCCCGGGGATGGGCATATGCTCTACCGCCTTCCCTTTTTACATGACCATGTGAAGAAATTTTGGAGCGTTACTATCTCACCGCCTTTGAGCTCCTTACCCCCAGTGCCTCAGCACCACAACCTTGGAACTTCGTCGAGAAGGTCATGAAGAGTTGACCACATATTTATAAATCTAACAATTCCCTGAGTTCGATTTTGAAAAGTGCAAAGTCAAAATTTGAAGTTCATGCTTTCATTCACGATTTCATAAGCCATAGATTTGTACGAACACCACACTCCAATATTTAGCAAGTTCAACCCACATTTGAATGTATCAACTTGGACTCTTCCAGTATTTGAAAAATCCGAAACTGAACTAGAGAACGTTTGCGGCGACAGTGGAGCTCGCTAGCTTGGAACGAGCGCGCAGAGCAGGTCCATACTTATATAGTATGAAAGGAATGAAGGTCAAAGCAGTAGCAACGAGAGCCAGCAGAAGACCAGCATACTGGCTGCCCAGGTTCTCGAAGAATTGGGTGGCAAACAGCGGGGACACTGCTCCAAGGGTGTTTCTCATGAAGCCTTGACCAGCGATGGCTGAAGAAGAATTTTCACCGTAGCAATCCGACGTATAGGAATATGTGGATTCAAAGATGAAGAAAATTCCAATACCGATGAGCGCCAAACCGATGACAGGGCCGACCCAGGTAAGCTCTGCGTACTGAGTGAAACTGTAGATGAAAAGTCCAACAGGTAGCCAGACAGCTCCATACATGGCTCCATACAGACGAGCCTCGGGGCTAACCTTGATGGCTGGATCTTCAACAAGGGACTTGTACTTGTTAATCTGGAGGAAGTTCAAACCAAAACCAACGGTAATACCGACGCAGAGAGCAATATAAGGAAGGCCAGCCACACCCTCACCCCATCCGCGCTTATCGGAGAATGTTATAGGGATAACACTTAAGAATAAAAAGGTCAAAAACCAGGCAAAGCTGATCCACAAACCGAAGGCGAACACAACAGGCTCGGTGAAAAGCATACGGATAGATTTGACAGAGGAGTTATGGAGCATTTTCTTGATGCCAGGGGCTTCAAGGTCGTTGTGAGTGACGAAACGCTCATCGCCAGTATTTTTGCGGAGCATCTTGGCCCTCTTGGTCAGAGTAACACCGCCGCGAGTCTCGCATAGGAAGACAGCTATCAAAATGACAAGCGGGACATTTGCGAGACCCTGAATGCCTTCAACCCACCTCCATCCCAGTGCTTGATCAATGAAACCAGCGTAGATGGGAGCGGCAACGGTACCAAAAATGGCGACGAACGAAAATGACGCCATTGGGATGGCCCTGTGAGCAGGAGTATACATGTCTCCGAAAGTACCGCCAACGAGGATGGTGCCAACACAGCCAAACAGACCGAGAAGGGCACGGCAGACAATGATCGTAGCGATGTTTTTACCGAGTGAAAGACCGATGAACATCAGAGCAAAGCAAATGTAAGACCCAAGGTAAATGACTCGACGTCCAGCCAGCTCGCAGAAAGGGGCCAGAAACAGAGGAGCCAGAGCACAAGTGAAATTGAATGTAAAAAGGCCCAACTCTCCAACTTCAGTATTAGTCCCCAGATCCTCAACCATGTCTGAAATACCTGAGCTGTATGCAGTTGTCGAGAGTCCGATAGAAATTGTCATAGTACAAAGGAAGAGACTTATGAAAGCTTTGCGTTTCGTACTCCAATTGAAAGGATTCTCAACATCGCCCTCCACAAATTCCAGGACGAGATTTCCATCTTGTGGGTTTGTAAGAGTAAGAGGCAGATCAAAGTCAACCTCTTGCAACAGTCGGTTGTCGAAATCAGGAGACTGTTGATCATAGAGCTGTTCCCTGTATTTCCCTCCAACAATATATCTCTTTTGGTTTAAGTTTTCGCCGGTTGTCTCGTCGTGCGTGCCGGTCATTTCGGGAACGGGGATGCTCTCTGTGTGCGACGCACTGGCAGAGGCCGGATTCTGTTGTTCTTTTGACTTCATGTTGATGGGAATATAGTACGGAACGCTTAAGAAAATATTAAAAGCATCAGGAGGGATAATGAAAATTGCAGAGAAGACCTGGGGAAAGCAGAATATATGGATCGTGTGATCCCAGGGGATAACTACCTGTCGTCATCCGTAAAACTCCGGGTTTTGCTGGCCAATATATGGGGCTGTGGGCCTCCAGGAATCAACATTTGTTGAAACCCATGGGGAGTTTACATCTGCTGTAACCAACACGTCCTCGGATCTCTCATTTGGCCTCAAGGTGGATATGAATGCAGAAGAAATTTCACTCAACCATGCAGATCTCGACATATTACAGGGAAGAGATTGGGATCCCTGCCATGCTTCAATTCATCAAAAATCTCTGTACTTCGTCCTCTTCGCCTAGTTCACCCTAGCTACTATCGATCAATGAAGAATATCAGAACCAGCGAGAACACCCGATCAACTGCCTCGACTTGGCCTCTGTTCCTTCAAGCTGTATACTGTCCTTGTTTGGGAGAACAGATCCAGTATTTGGAAACATGAACTGGGCGAGCTGTGGACCGTACGAGGATGTTGACCGAATTGGATTCAAGAATTGGAACGCCACCTATTCAATATCAGACCAACTTCGGACAAGCACCGGGGTCCGAGGTCTATACATACGTAGATTCTCCGAGGATGCCCCGATCCTAATGTCTCCGAAGCCGATTCGGCATCGTTGTAGTTGAAACAAAGCCGGCTGCCAAGAATTCGGTATGACGTCGGGAACTCGGCATGCCGTGATTATAGTCGGCATCTCTCAAAGTAAACTATTTTGCGGATTATTGATTGAAAAATTAAAAATGAGCGATGAAGACTCTCAAAATGATATTAGTTTCATGGTGGGAGGTTTTGGTGACTGGAGAATGGTGGACTCCGTTCAACTCGGTTCTTTTCCCGTTGTGTTGACCGAAAAGTGATCGCCCCGTCGGCCACGGTAGATCCTCGGCGAACCCACATAGATCTGAATCTTGTCGAATGATACGGGGAAGCTGAAGGACCCTGAAACAACTTTAATCACGCCATTGCGGGAACCCATTCAACATCAAAAGCAAGGAATGTCAGCAGGTAGAGTTTACCAAGCAGATATTCGCGAAACATGATTCGATCCCGTTGATGCACATTCTAAGCTTCTTGCGCAAGGAGATGATCCAGGGCAATATGTTACATCCAGTGATGGGCTGAAATTGAGGTTCGGCATTCAACTTGAAGTTCCCGACATCCTCTCATTATCCTCTGGGCACCAGCAGCGCATCCGTTCCTGACTGAGAGACTTGACACCGTCAACTTGAACTTCGAGTTCATGAAGCTCCGAGTCACTGCAGATTCAAAATTTGAATCATTGGTAGCAGCAAAATCTTGGCAATTGCTGAGATAAACTTTCGACAAAAATCTTGAAACGTTTCAACCATGTCAGAACCTTCCAAAGTATTTCAATCTCAGCTCTCAGCGCCTGAAAACTCGCAGGCTACAGAAGAGTCCACCACTTTAACGACTGACAAAGCTGACCAAACCTACAATGCCAAAGCCGAAGTCCTGAACCGTGCGATCCAAGAAATTGGTATGGGCAGGTATCAATGGCAATTATTTGTGGTGATCGGCTTCGGCTGGGCAAGTGATAATCTCTGGCCGATCGTGACATCGCTCATTCTCGCACCGGTGGCATATGAATTCCAGATCAGCAAGGAGTCATTCTGACCCTCGCCCAAAACATCGGGCTACTGATCGGTGCGGTGTCCTGGGGATTTGGCTGTGATATTTTCGGTCGGACTTTGGGCTTTAATTTAACAATCGGGGTCACCGCTGTGTTTGCGTTGGTCGCGGCTGGATCACCCAATTTCGCTGCAATATGTGTGTTTGCAGCGCTGTGGTCCATTGGCGTGGGCGGAAATCTACCTGTCGATTCGGCTACTTTTCTGGAATTTTTGCCTGGGTCGCATCAATACCTATTGACCGTTTTATCAATTGATTGGGCGCTCGCGCAGGTTCTGGCAAATTTGGTTGCGTGGCCACTGCTTGGAGATATGACCTGCTCTTCAGCCGATGGGTGTACAAAAGCAAAGAATATGGGGTGGAGGTATTACATGATCACCATGGGTGGACTGGGTATGCTCATGTTCGTTGTTCGCTTCGTCTTCTTCACTATCTATGAATCGCCTAAGTATCTGATGGGTAAGGGCCAAAATGGACAAGCAGTAAAAGTGGTCCATGAAGTGGCTCGACGAAATGGAGGGACGTCGACGCTATCACAAGATGATTTGGATGAATTCGACCGGAGTCAGAATCAACCACAGGTTGTGAGTACAAAAAGTCTCATCCAGCAGTGACTTGAAAAGATTCGCTTCGAGCATATCCGTGCGCTATTCAACTCGCCTAAACAGGCATATTCCACTACTCTCACTATTTTGGTCTGGGCATTTATCGGACTGGGATACCCTCTGTATAACGCTTTTCTTCCATATATCACTGCCCAGCGAGGTGCATCATATGGCGACGGGTCCACATATCTCACATACCGGAACTCTCTGATAATTGCTGTTATGGGCGTCCAGGATGTCTTCTTGGCGGAGTTCTGGTCGAACTACCTCGCTTTGGACGAAAAAGCGCTCTGTCCAGTTCCACTATATTAACCGGAGCTTTCTTTACTTGCGTCCACTACGGCATCATCATCTAATAGTCTGCTTGGATGGAACTGCGCCTTTAATTTCATGAGCAGCCTTATGTATGCTGTGCTTTATGCATACACTCCTGAGATATTTCTTACCAAGGACCGTGGCACAGGAAATGCGCTGACTGCCTCCGCAAATCGCATCTTTGGAATTATGTCGCCCATCATTGCCATTTTTGCCAACCTCGAAACGGCTGTGCCAGTCTATGTCAGTGGTGCCCTTTTTATTTCGGCTGGTATCCTAGTCACCCTGATGCCATACGAGTCTCGAGGCAAAGCGAGTCTCTGAGAATTACATTAATCGAGTGTTTTTAATCATACGTCATCCGTCTGATGTGAGCGATATGCGTGCCAGCTGCACATGTGTTTATTCGACTTTGCCACTACACCAGTAACCAACTTCACATAGCTCACATATGCCTTAGGATGTCTCAGTGGATTTTGAGTGATGGTTTCAACTTGAAGTTCCGGCGACCATTCTATGTAGGTTTAGATCTCGCTTGATACTATGACATCATTTCAACCCGCCACCAACATGGTACGACTTAGAGCATCCATGTTTGAAAATCTCCTCCCACTAGTAGATCTTTAATTTAGAGAAACTTCTCAATGACAGATAAATGCCACCTCATATCAACTTTGAGCACATCCCAGCCAATAGAATCCTGGTACAATGGGCCATGAGATCAAGTGGAGTGGAGGCCCTGGGGTACATCTACGTCAGGTAGTGTTTCACTGGATCCGAGAAAATCGGCTGTCATATTGAGAAAAACATTTCATTTGCTGAGTAGAGTGTACTTAATCTATTAAAGTGGCCTGTGGCTTGAGAAAGTGGTACATATTATATCATGGCTCATAACAGGTTTTTGGCGTCAATCCGCATAGCAGAAGCCGCCAGCGCCAGTGTTCATTTAAAAGCCTGAGAGATGAGATGGTGGGATTTGAGACACCACATCAATCACTGGCACTTTGAAAATCAGAAAGCACCAGTCGACTCATCATCCTTTTTCCTTGAAGCCTATTTTTCGTTATCTGCCATTTCCAAGATCAAGTATCTCGTCGTTAATAGTATCACCAGTCGATCGTGAACCTTTACCATGTCTCAGCAACAGAAGAGTAAGAAAACGTCCCCTTTATATGCAACATCAGGCTTGGACCATAAAGCTTACATAGTACCGGCATCAAAGCCGCTCCGCTATGAAAAGATAACTGATATCTCCGTGTATATAGGTGGTGGTTTGCTTGGTGGGCTCGGCGATACTGTTGGCAAAACCGTGGGTGGACTCACTGGCACAGTTGGCAACACAGTCGCCGGACTAGGAAGCACCGTGGGCGGCGCGACAGAAGGGATTGGCAAAACAGTGTCATCTGCGACGGACGGTCTAGGGAACTCTACTAAGAGCGTTGGACAGGGCGTCTCGAATGGCTTCCAGAGTATTGGTGGAGAGGCACAAACTGCAGATAACCCACTCGGTTTGAACCGATCATGAAGGGGATCTATGTGAGATCAGGTGCGAAGTTGCCAACACAGATTATAGTTCTCCCTGAGTCTTGAGTCTTCTTTTCGATTTTTCCCGTTTTCAGCCTGTATTTTTGAATGCCTCGAGTTTATCGCTGTTTTTCTCACCATTGATAATGCAGAAGCTGAGAAATAAGATTCTTTGATTGCGTTTTTAACATGATGAACTTTAACCAATGCTCGTGCTTAAGATCATTCAAGATGATTATGAATCTCCTCAACTTGCTAAATAATTCCTATGGTCAAACTGGGGTATGCTTGAAGATGAATTGCTGTTATTGAAGCTGGCCTTTACCTAGAAAATTCTCTATAATCAAAGACCCGAAGGCATATTTTCAAGGTACCCAACAGGTGTCGTCTCTTCCCAAGGTGAAATCATCATTCAAGCCGTGATTATAGCGAGGGACGAGCAGGCAGGTCGCGGAACGGCGTAAAATAGATGAATCTGAATCAGTCCAATAAACTGAATCGTAATGGCTTTTTAGAATTATATCTAGATTAAGCCATTTGGCTACTACCTATTAAAAATTTACTAGGTGTCTATTATTATTGACAGAAAAAGATATCCAGATTAATCTTATTTCATTCTAGTCTATATCAGACAAATCAGAATAATCCAGAATACCTTTCACACCTCAGATCAAATCCACTTTAGGCCATTCCATACACACATGCTCGCAGAATTCTAAAAAGCCATTACGATCCAGTTTATTAGAATAATCCAAATTCATCTAGGTTACACCATTCCACAACCAGAATTTCGCCATTTCATCAGTCTGACTATCAGAGATAAAGGGATGGGTCCTAAGCCCCATCAGTAACTCTTCAAACGGCTCGGATAGTCCATTAGAGGACCGAATTTCGGGTTCAAAAATGCCAACAACCCAAGGCATTCAACTGCTCATGTGCTCGAGTCTATAGGATCAATGATATTTACAATGAGGCCTTAAGGCATAAGTCATGATTTTTACAGATACATGCACCTGCATTCCGGGGTTTGACTTAAGCTTAAATCCATGAGGCCTGCCAAGCCCTTTCCTACAAAGCCCGATTGACTAACCGGGGATTAAAATCCCAATCGGCGATTGGGTTCCAGGATCCAAACTCGCTCAACCAATGAAAATTTAGAAATTTAGAGAATTTATCCGCATGGCCGTTTGGAATGTGGGGATGATCATGAACCATTAGATTTCTAGCCAGTTTCATGGGTCGAGACCCGCTGAGCCGCATCGATCTCGGCCGACATTAGTCTTTGACTCTCGAGTCATTGGGGAACTTGAATGACATTACTCAGAACATTTATTTAAATTGATAACATTTGAAATTGATGTTCTCTATTTTCTTGAAACGAAATTAATTCATTCATTGCTTGATGAGAAGTGTCATGTTCAAAACCTGCAACGGCTAATACTTCGTAGCATTCCAGTACATCTCATACAGCAAGTTTAACCAGTCGACCATTCTAATTCAGAATGACGAACGAATCTCAAAGAACAGTACAGCCGCCTACCACAAAACATGATCAAGGATGGAGAAGAGTGGTTCGCAATTTCACCCCATCGTCAGTGACCCTCCCAGTAGGTAGGTATTACCGTATGACTAGCGCTAACCTGACTGTAGATGGTTCTCTGTGACAATGGGGACGGGAATCGTTTCAATACTGCTTCACAATATCCCATATAATGGTGCATGGATTTATTGGATCTCTTCAGGCATTTTTGCGCTAAATGTGCTCCTCTTCGGACTGGGATGTGTAATCAGCATCCTTCGGTATACCTTATATCCAGAGATTTTTAAGGTGATGATCACGCATCCAGTGCAGTCCATGTTTATTGGAACATTTCCCATGAGCCTTGCCACGATCATCAACATGACCGTTTCTGTATGTGTTCCAGTATGGGGAGAATGGGTCAAATATCTCGCTTGGGGACTCTGGATCTTCGACGCAGTGGTCTCTGTGGTGACTGCTTTGTCATTAGCCTTCATTTTGTATGTCTGCCCCAGCCTATGTTGGTGCTCATTTGGCTAATAAAACATCACTGGCTCTTAGAATGACGCATGGAAATGAGATTCACCTGTCTTCAATGACAGCCGTCTGGCTCCTCCTTATCGTGAGTTGTATTGTGGCTGCCTCCTCGGGTGCCATTGTCGCCGAGGTCCTTCCAAACAAAAAATATGCCCTCTGGACTCTTCTTGTAAGTTATGTGCTGTGGGGAATTGGGGTTCCTCTTGCGTTGATGGTTATGGCTATATACTTTCAACGCTTGACGCTGCATAAACTTCCACCAAAAGCCGTTATTGTGAGCGTCTTCTTGCCCCTGGGACCACTAGGACAGGGTGGCTATGGGTATGGTATTCCTCACTTTTTCATATCCCGACTTTTCTTACGGTTTAGAACTGACCAGCCATAGAATTATGAAGCTGGGCCAATGCGTTCAAGATATCTTTGCCAAGACTCAGACTCTGGAAACAACCTCGGGGCCCATCTTGTACACCTTGGGCTTTCTGGTTGCCTTTGTGATGTGGTCTTTTGGGCTAGTTTGGCTGTTCTTTGCTTTAGCATCTATTACTAAAAGTCAGAAATTCTCTTTCAATATCGGGTGGTGGGGATTCACTTTCCCATTGGGGGTGTACGCTGCTAGTACAATTCAGATAGGCACTGAACTGCCCTCGAGTTTCTTCCAGGTGCTAGGGATGGTGAGTGAAACTCCTTCTCTTCATGCCAACCCTGCCTTGAGCTTTTGATTAATGTATCCATTTTCTGTGGCAGATCCTAGCGTTTTTCGTTGTTCTTCTATGGATTATTGTTAGTATTGGGACATTGCGCAGAGTGATTTCGGGGAAGTTATTTTTTGCCCCGTGTTTAGCCGATATTCGTGTTTTAGAAGAGGATAAAGAGGCGGGAAAGGCGGCATAAGAAGGTAGGAAATGGAAATGATGGAGGATAGACCTAGAAATTCAACTATTTCGTGAAAAATTGGTAATGTTAACAGCAACCTTGGAGAGACATCGGATCACTACTTGTATTTGATCTTGAGGTCAACTGGTCAGTTGAATTAGTAATCCCCCACTCACGCTCACGTGATCAATGTGGAGAGAATCTCGCCCGCAAATTCTTTTTCTATTTTTTCCTTTTTTTTTTATCGATTTATTTAATTTTATTTTTTTATTTTATTTAGATTATTGACCCTTTTGCTCTTCGAGATCCCCGTCATCATCATCCACTTTGCTTTCCCCCGATCTTCCCGTGTATCCCACCTTTATCTGGTACTTCATTCAGTTAGGATCCTGCTGGTCCTAGCCTGAAAGGCCTGGTGGTTCCTCAACCCCCTGAATCACCCTTTCCTGTGTGCTGGTTGATTTTCTCTCAACTTGCGCTGACCGGCGTTACTCGGCCTCCGTAGCCGCTAAACCGGTTTGGGATCCCCGGAGGCAAACTTGAGGCAAACTTAGTGCCTTGCAGCCTTACTGCCTGACTTTCGCCTGAGGCATCTGTCTTACTGGCCCGCCCGACAACCAAAACACAATTGTGACGCGGCGCGACTCACAATCAACGAGAAGTCTAGTGACGATTTCCCTCAACACGCGACCACTGCGAAGGATATAGGGTTTGGCAATTGTATTTTCTGGTCTTGGTGACTTTTTCCCCCTTGCGAGCAGTGGTCGCATGTGTTGCGCGTGAACAGAGCTCGAACCCTTCTCAAATTCTATCTACCGCGGCTTACAGCTGATTTGAGAAATCCACATCATTGAAGATGATGGGCTACGGGGGTCCACCCTTTCATCCTTCCCAGCAGCAACAGCAACCGCAACAGCCACATCAGCCGTCTCAAGCCCAGCATCCCCTGGGTCCCCAGCGTCAGCATGTTCCCTCGCCTTCGCTAGGCGCTGCGCCGAATCTCCCACAACATGGAAGTCCCTTTCCTAGTACTAAGCCGCTGTTCCGGGCGCAACCACAGCAGAGTTTCACATCCGCGCAATCCCCCGATCTCCGTAAGATGGCTCCCACGTCTACCGGCCCATTAGCGGGGTATCCCACTACGACTAGCTTTGCAGCACAGTACACTGGCCATTTTGGTACACAGGGCTCGCCTGATTTGATGACACGAAATCCCGATCCCATGGCTTTACAAAATATACAAAGAGGAGGATATGGTCCAATTGCGCACCTGCGACCGCAACCTGGAATGAGTCCTGGTATGAGTCCACCAACCGCCATGCCACATTCTCACACAACCAGTGTGTCATCACCGCAACAATCGCTGAACAGACTCTCCCAAGCAGGTCTGCATCAGCGAGATAGTTATCCAACTGCTAGCCCATCTATGGCTAGCCCCTCTATGTTTGCCATGAATCAGCAGCAGAGGCAGCCTCAGTCCCAACCCCAGTCACCCCAACAAGCTCAACAGCAGCTGCAAAGACAACAGCAATACCAACAGCAGCAGCAACAGCAGCAGCAACAACATCATCAGGAGCGGTTCCAGCAGCAACAACGAATGGAGCAACAGAAGCAGCTTCAACAACAGCAGCAGCAGCAGCAGCAGCAGCAGCAGCAGCAGCGTCTGGAGCAACAGCAACAATTGGAGCAACAAAAGCTAGAACAACAGAAACGTCTCGAGCA
The DNA here is from genome assembly GCF_028827825.1 of Penicillium malachiteum. Taxonomy (NCBI): domain Eukaryota; kingdom Fungi; phylum Ascomycota; class Eurotiomycetes; order Eurotiales; family Aspergillaceae; genus Penicillium; species Penicillium malachiteum. The sequence goes on from NW_026643095.1 coordinate 6,599,000, forward strand.
GCAGCAACAACAACAGCAGCAGCGCCTCGAGCAGCAACGACTTGAGCAACAACGACTCGAACAACAACAGAGGCAACACCAGCAACAGCAACTGTTGGAAACCCAAAGGTTGGAGCAGCAACAAAAGGAAAGACTTGAGCAACAGAGATTGCAAAAGTTGAAACAACAAACCCAGGCTCAGCCTTCCTATCAGCAACAACAGGCATCTCCATTTATACCACATGCTCAGTCTCCGTTTCATCAGTACCAACCATCAGGCCAATACACTCAACAGCAGTCCGTTCAATTCCCCCAGTCATCGCAGCAAGCCCAGTTTTCTTCAACACAGCCAACTCCTCAGTTTCAACACTACCAACCGCGGTCACAATCTTCCACAGACACGGCGGCTCGTTCATCCTCATCTGTTGTGCAGCCCGGATCGACAGCCACCTCAGGAAATTCAGCTGTTAAGGTGAAGTCTGAGAGTCCTGCTCCGAAAAAGAAGGCCAAACCTCGACCTTCTAATGTGGCTCAACCTCAAGTGGCACAGGCTCAATCGCAGCAGAATGCACCTGGGTCTGCACCATCTTCCACTCCAGTTCAATCCAATGGCCAGGGGCAGATAGCCACTGGAAACCCACCTGAGACTCCAACCCCCCGCCGCAAACGAGGGCGTCCACGGAAGGAGGAGGCTGCGGCCAGGGCAGCTCAAGCTGCCGCCCAAGCGGCTCAATCTGGTCAGCCTATTCCAGGATCCCACCCTGGACAAGCATCTTTTAATCCCAATATGACACCAACTGCTCCTGGTTCGGGCTTGGCACCTGGGTCTGCCTCTACGCTTACCCCCATTATTGGTCCTGACGGGACCCCACTCCCCCTGAAGCGGAAACGTGGCCGCCCTCGCAAGGCTGATCAGATTGCTTGGGCGATGGCAACCGGCCAGCCATTGCCAGTCCCGAAACCTCGGAAACCAGCTGCCCCTAGAGAAAAGAAGCCCAAACCGCCCGGCACTGGTCGCCCTCGTGGCAGGCCTCGCAAAGCAGATGTAGCTGCCGCCGCTGCTGCTGCTGCTGCTGCTGCTGGTGAGGCAGGTGGAGCAGGTGGTGACTCGGCTCAGACAGATAATAAGCCCAGTACAGGCGACAATGCGGATTTGAATCAGGCTCACAAGCGCCCGGCAACTACTGGAGATAATGATCCAAGCAAGCGACCCTGCCCAACCCCTCCATTCCACCAGCAAGGCCAGAACTTATCCCACCAACAGGGTCAGCAGCTCGCTGGCCAGAACCAGGCTCTTCCCCAGTCCACACATCAAATGCCGGGGCAGCAGATGCCGAGTCAGCAGATGTCGGCTCACCAGATGTCAGGTCAACAAATTTCGGGTCAGCAAATGTCGGGTCAGCAAATTTCGGGTCAACAAATGTCAGGTCAACAGATGCCGGGTCAACAAATGCCTGGTCAGCAACATCATATGCAGCCACAAATTCAGCACATGACGACTCAGGCAGGTCATCAACATGTCCTCCAACCGCAACAACAGCAGCTTCCCCCTCAACCTGGCCAGCCATTGTCAATGCCTCACATGCGTATGCACCAGCAGTCGCCTGCTCACCAACCACAATCCTCACCCGCGCATGGCTTCATGCCAATGCCTCCTATGCAACATCTTCAGCCCCAACAATCCCTCCATGGTCACCCTCAGCCTCAGCTTCAAGGGCAACCTCAGCTCCATGGAACTCGACCTCCTGCCCGACCAGCACCACAACATCAGCATCAGCATACATTCCAGATTCAGCTTCAGCCTCAGCCGACATGACTAGGCTACTGAACCACATGATGTTCTTTTGATCGGTTCTATATATTTTCATCTCATCTTGCGCTTTAGATGATTACTTCCCAACTATGAAGTAGTCATAACTCCGTCGTGGTGGTTATTTTGTCAATATCGCTGTCCTTGCGTCGAATTCGGCGTTTAGTTTCCTGTCTTTCGACCCCAATCTCTCCCCTGCATCGATTCCCCTTCCTGGATGACTCCCAGGCCTTGCTTTCATCTTTTCTTTTTCTCTTTTATATTCTCTCATCCTCATTTCTTCGTGCGTACCTTATCATTTGGCATGTCTCTTTATGAACGTCGGGGAGGTGGTGGTTAGGATATCTCTTTATCTGTATCGTGGCGTTTACGTGATATGTTAGCTCGATCTAAGCATGATGGGCATGTTTGGTGAACCCTGTTTCTTATCCCCTCTCGTCCTTTCTGCGTGTTCGCTTAGCCGGTTGGTTTGGTCTCGATTGTGACTTTCCTTTTGTCATATATATCTAATGCTGTAGTACATATTCTTAATTTCATTGTACGGGTCATTATATTGAGTGAAGTATTCTTCAACATTCAAATGTTTGAATGCTGCGTTGTCAATGTATATGTACACACTTTTACGAATAACTGTCACGGAGAGCGGTTGTTCACTTAGTTCCTATCTAAGAACCAGGCTATCGAGTCACTGGCAGGACTCAGGCTTAGTACCACTACTAGTAGGGGAAGTGAGAGATAAATGAGACTAATATGAGTGTGGATTCAAATGTTATGAACACTCCAAGGATTTGAGTCAGACTCGGACTCGGAGACACTTATATTTTGACTTTATAGACATCTGGATAAAAGTAGTATGAGACAGTTCCGCGTCTGTCTCAATTATCTCAGCGTCACGGCGGCTCTGTTCGATCTGGGTCTTTTCGGATGTGATCTGGTTGATTGAATCGAGCAAAAGATCTTTCTGTTTGCGAGATTGCTCGTAACGAGTTTCCCAGTCGATGCATTCCTGGGAGAGTTCAGTCCATTTTTCAGCCCTGATATCCTATTTTTCAGAGTGATCCTTTTTATCGGTCTCAGACTCGGCTTCCAACTTACGAACCTTCAGGTCCAGTTCATCAGCCTTGACACGAATTTCCTGAAGCTATGAACATATAGAAACGTTGATGGACTCGGATATAAAGAACTTGAACTTGAACCTCTTAATCTACTGGTACTTTCAAGTTCTCTCTCCAGGGCTAATCAATCGATACTAGTATTATTAATTAAGACCTATTTCCATACTACTAGTAGTACTATAGCTAGTATATACCTTCAAGTTGAGCTTACTTAACCTTCAAGTTGGAATATTGATTGATAGATCATCAACTGAGTACTACTAGTAGATCTGATCCATATGTATCAATTGATATTTTCCGAGTCCACCTTCAAATATGTATTGGAAGTTTTTCCCTTTTATAAATAATTCAAATGTTATCCTTCTTACCTAATGCCTTTAAACATGAAAGTTTTTTTTATCTCAGCTCCAGGGTAAAAATCCCATTCAAATGTTGTATCGTACATCATGATTCTACTAACTTCAATACCTCATCCAGATGTCGGCAATCAGAAACCACTGGCAGCATGATACATATTCAAAACTTGAAACCAAAATGCCATTCCTTGAGCTTAAGAGTGTCACATTTCAGAATTAAAAGTAGTCTCAAAATCGACTAGTTCCTCCAACTCATCCATCCTCATAATCGGATGATCATCATCACCGCGACCCTTATCACCCATCTCATCAATCAACAACGCTACACTAGGCCATCCATTCAAATCAACGTTGACTCTAGGTGCGATCTTCCTGACAACACTATCACATAGTATGAAAGCCCGTTTCGCAGCTGCATCCACAGATGCCATAGCATACATCCAGCAACCAGCCTTCTTGCAAATCGCAAATGCAGTACTCAGATCCGTTTCCAGAAGAGTTGGGTGCGGAATTCCGGATACCCCGGCTGAGGAGTCATCTGTCTGGCCATGAGCATTGGCATGGATATGGTTATTTGATAAATTCTGCGAATCTGTCGGTGCAAAGGAACCATATGATAGACCAAGGAGTATGGCGATGGTAGATTGCATGAGGAAATGCAAAACGGCCCATGAGGGCGTCACGCGAGCTAGCCATGCAATGTCGACTTTATCGGGGAAGATGGAGATAAGTGAGCAAGATGCTTGGAGACACTGGGCAGCTAGCTCGGCACGGAGCTTATCTCGAGAGGACTTGTCGACGGAATAGCCCGGGTTACGGGAGTAGTTCAGACTGAGACAGGGTCTGCTTAGTGTGATACGACCAGAGTAGTAGCTCATTGCGAGGCAGACTCGTTCACGAGTGAAAAGAGCTGTCTCATCATCAAGCATGCTATGGTTTAGATGCCATGGCCCTGCCTCGGGTAGATGGAACTGGTAGCAGGGTGGTAACTTTGTGAGCCAGCGGTCCATGCGGATGGAATATTTCTGAATTCGGTATTCTGTCTGCGTAGACCCTTCACGTATACCCTCAATGCTGTAGACCTTGTTCAGGACGGATTGGGAGATAAGGGCTAGATCCACCATATAATGGAAGAATAGGGAGGGACAAGGCTGTGCTGATAGGGTCCATGCGGGAGAACTGTGGGATTTGGAAAGCTTCTCGAAAAGCATAGCACAAAGATCGCTCTCCCGGGCTTCCTCATCTTGGAACAATCGACTGATATCTGGATGGTTGAATGATTCCTCCTCGGCTGGTATTGGGAGGTGCAAAGAAGAAAGAGCTTCTCCAACGCTAGAAGCTCGACCATGCATAGACGAGAGGAGATGCTGGAGGGAATAGATAGACCACCATAGTCGACAGCGGGCCTCCTTCGCTTCATCGTAGTCTCGGCCATCTACTAACCGAAGGTTCACTCCGAGTGAAACTGCGGAATGAACAGCCATATCTGCGAATTTCGACGCCCTGCAAAGCATTACTATCATTGCCCAAACAATGCTTGGTGTCAAGTGAACTTACCTATTCAACTGGCCCTCACAAAGCAGATATAAGGAGATCAAAAGTTCAAACTGAACCTGTTGCAGTGTTGTATGCTCAAACAAAGTATTTCCATTCAAACTCAACTGTCGCGCACGCGTCAAGAAGACCACCTCATTGTCATAGATCTCATTCTTCTCATGATTCATCAGACGACAGTGCCAACAACCAATAGCAAAGATCATATTCAAAATCGCAAGCCATTTCAGTGATGGCACCGCCCGTCGATCGAATAAATTGATATATTGCGCTGTGAAAGTCGACTTGCGAATCGCATGAAAGAACGGATCGACCAGGATCATATACGCATTGAAGTATTCATCAGCCAATTCCCTCGCTGGGATAACACTCGGGTCCGACTGTCTGTCCACTGGGGGAATATCCAAATCATCCAAGTGATAGTTCATCGTCGCAAGAGGGGTATCATTTGTCGCATCGTTTCGCTGTACGGAATTCATACCAGAACCGGTCATAACATCATTGATAGGTCTTTGCGTGGTGTTCTCAAGTCGCTGTATCCACGAAACCTCAGAATTCTTGCCGAAAAATCCTGATGCGCGTGTGTTCTCGTTACGGTTCAAATCTTCGGCCACTACATCAACAGCTTCTAGCGAGCCCACTGACGCAGAGGAGTCAGATTGGTCTCCTTCGGCTTGTTCGGAAGGATCTCCATCGTTGAACTGTATCGTAAAGCTCATATGTTAAAACACAGGTTCGAGTCTTTATGAGGAAAATCGACTTTGGGGGGAGGGAGCCTAAGGTGTACATGAGGCTCGTGTCGGTAACTACAACTCACCTTGAGCGCCTTTCGGATTTTGCGAGATGTAGGAGAATCGACTTCCCCTTCAATAGAACGCAACAACTTCTCGTAACGATTCACGTTGGATGCCAAAGACTTGATTTGCTTCGCATCGCGAATTCGTTTGATATCTTCATAATTACAACGGCTCTTGTGATAGGCACACTGTCCACAAGTTGGTTTTATTCCGTCGCATTTGATCTTCCGGTGTCGACAAGGTTCGCACGCACGGGCTGATCGCTTTCGACTCTGAACGTGATTGACACCAGCAATTCGGGGGATGGCCACCTTATTTGGGGGCACGATATCTGGGGTATGGGATGGATCCGTGCCAGATGTTGAAGTCATTGATCCAAATCCAGGCTGAGGCTGCATGAAAGATGTGCTCATAGAGCTCACTGTAGAATATGAAGCTGCATCGCTGAATGAAAATGGAGACTGTGGAGGAAATAGAGACTGCTGGGGGGGCATGATTAAGGGAAGGTACCCAGTTTGATCCCGGGGTGGGTGGATAAGATCCATCATTGGAAGAGATCCGTCGCTCATTCATTGGTGGCAATAAGATTCCATTCTAATGTATCCTACAGATTTGGAAACGTAAGATATGGAGAGGTGAAATTTTTACCACTCGAGGTATGTTGTTCAAAAGAAAGATCCAGGTGTCGCAGGATTGGCGCTTTTTAAAATCACATAGAGAGGGGCGAAGAGGGGCCAAGCTAACGCAATCAGGAAGAATGAACAAGAAAGGCTCGTCAGGTTCCAGAGCCAGGTAATGTCCTTCATCTTGCGACCGGTTCCAGCTTCGACTTCATCCAGAGATATCACACTTCCCCTCAGCTTGTGTTCCATAGTTGGGACAACCTGGGATGAATACCATATTCCGACTTGTTGCTCGTGTGGCCATGTGGAGACATGAAACAGGACTTTGAGTACAGGTTTTCAGGTATGGAAACCAGATAGATTTGACGTCATATTTGAAGATCAGTACCAATTTTGTTAACGCGGGACGGGATAGCGGATAAGGACCAATGTATGAAGTACTACTCCATACATTCACCTGCATTGGATTGTTGCAAGAGTCCAGATTCTCCAGAATGTTTGATCGGCAGGTGACCACATGAAATCATGCCCTGGAATGGTGTCAATCAAGCAAACAAACAAAAAAAAAACTTCATTATCATCCATGCTGTGCAAGGTTCTAAATCTTGTCCTGCAGCCACTAACAGCGTGCTGAGCGATGTCTGTCAATCAGCACACTGTCTTTCCCAAGACTCAGGCTTTCATAGCGGTCAAGCATGTCGGATAACCCCATACCGGGGTAATCCTGGAGATTGGTACCGCCATTCCCGCCAATCCCATGGTATTTTTGCTTCTTGTTCAACTTTTCCAGTCCTTCTGCATATTCATCAAATCGATTATGACCCTTGCTTGAAGGTTCCTCGTCGAATAAATCTTTAAGCTCATCAGGGATAGACTTCGCTTGGCGGATCCTGTCACCTTGAGCTTTGGCCCGCGTCGACTGCCGGAATATGTGAAACAGATTTCGCCCCAACGCTGATCGGCTGGCAACGATGGAAAAAGCACTTGCCAAGGAAAGGAAGTCCCGGTCAAGGACATCAAAGGATTCCTGTTCAAGTAGCGTGAACAGGGCCAGATTAATCGCGTACATCGCAAAATGATGGGCTCGGTTCAGGCCGAATTCCTGTCGGTGTAAATGCGCTAATGCAGCTATATCCCGCGCTGCCAGTTGCGTCACCTGCCAAGGATTATACTTCGAATCGGGTGTTTGCCTTGGAGGACTTTCTGGTGTATGTGGGGCTTCTGATGCAAGGCTGGCAAGTCCTCCTCCTGAGATACAGCTGAACAGATTGATGATCAACGCATTATACCGCATTCTATGAGATTAGTGATTTTTATTAAATCATCCTTGAATGAGTATTGATGATAATTAATGAGTTATCTTACCTCAACAAAATTATATGGGGCGGCAGCTCTGGTGAAGAAAAAGCGGTAGGTAACAACTCTTGCCACCGTTGTAATTGTTCAAACAAGACTTCTCGACTCTGGCGCTGCATTGGCTCCGCATCCCGATTACTGCTGTTATCGCCAAACATGCTACGTGAGATATCACGCGCAATAGTAGAGAGGTTACTCGCCTCATCAAAGAAGATATCAATATAAGACGGACATGGCTGGCGATGGGTAGGATATGGTGTCCATTGAGATTGATGCTGCAAGGAATTACCATCGATGCGAGGCATGTTGACATTATCAATCAGGCAAGGTCTTAGAAACCCAGTATGAATCATCCTATTCAAGGTCAGCAAAGTGTAGACATTAGAAAAAAAAGGTTAACATACGTGTCAATATTGAAGAGCCCCCATGCAGCACTCCTACATGAAAAGTCCATATCCTGCGATAGTTGATTAGAAGTTATCCTGGGCCCTCTATCACCGACCAAGCCCAAGGATTCTCCCATTTTGATCGCCTCATGCAGCGTGATATAACCCAAGTCATCGTTGCGCGACATGGCATACCTCTCATACATGAGAAGTGTTCCTTGAAGAAGCACCAGACTAGGCTGAGGATCTTGCAAGTCTTTCAGTCGCTCGGCCTCGGCCAGAAAATAACAACCCTTGGAAGCGATATTGCCTGTATCTACATATGCTTCTGAGAACTCCGAGAAGTACTGTTGAGTGTTAGTCATGCACCACTTTAGGGCAAGTTTCAGGAAGTATCGAGAGCCTCACGCATGCGTTACTCAGCAGAGCATTGACCAAATAGGGACTGCAGAATTCCGAGTGCAGGTCTCCACTTCTCATATGTTTTAAAAAGACATCTCTATCCAAGACTCCTTGGAATGGATAGTTCCACGTAAAGTAAAGGGAAACAAGGTGAGAGACAAGATCCGCATCACTTGTAACAGATGTCCACGGCTGTGCAGGAACCTTGAATGGTGCCTCATCACAAAGATAATGGATATCCATCACCTTACTTCGGAAAGATGGACCCTCAGCATCGATATTTATAAGGTACCGGGCATCCTCCAACTTTGCAACTGTTTCGCGAGGTGCCGTATTATCCGCGCCGAGTTTAGCCAGGGTCTCATTGATGTAAGTTCTGATCTCGTGAGGTGGGGCGTTTCGTCGAATAATATCGAGCAATTGTAGCGCATTGGACTCGTCCGCCTCTCGTACCATCTTGAATAGATCATTCAACAGGTCTCGGTGATATGAAAGCTCGTCGGCTGTGCGTTTTGCCGCAACACGACGGCGTTGGTCGAGGGATTCGTCGAAAATGCAGGTGCGCTGGAAGGAACGACAATTGTCACACGGCGGGGTTCCAGAACACTATTAGTATAAACCTGAATATTAGCCAAGTTCTAAAGAAATTATTTGAAAACATTCTCCAGTTTCATCGCCGTTAGTCTATTACCTTGCGTTTAGACTTCTTGCAAGCCAAGCATGCCGTCGACACCCTTTTCTTCCACGTATGACCCGTAGTAGACCTAGTATCATCTCCTGGTGGGCTACCGTGCTCCGATGATGGCGATGTATCCAGGGCAATTTGGCGGTGATGTTCATTCATCGTGGGGTTGACAGAAATGTACACGGTGCGGGCTGTAAAGGGCTCCGAACTCGGGAGTATATACAGCTTGAATAGTATGTGAAAATGTACTCGTACAGAGCAGGCTGCTCAGAGGCTTCTAAAGATCTTAGTGGATAGTGGCGGTGGCACAGGACATTTTGAAATAGCCACACCTGTTTTGAGGTTATATCATATCCGAGGTAGGCGTGGTTGGGATGGCGGCGGGGGCGAAGAATCACCAGTGTTGGGTGAGAGGCAAGCCATTTTTAAGGAAAATCCCACCAGGGCAGTCATGAAATAAAATGCAGGGATAAACGACGCTTACGCTATCGAAATAATTCAAAAATCCGTCAAAATAGATTCAATGATAGCAAGGATGAAGGAGCACGGGGCATTATCACCATTTGCTTCGCGATGAAAGGGGGCTTGGGGGACAAGGAAACAGCCATATTACAGGCTAAACCAGGCTCTTACAGGGGCCAGTGACGTGAAATGAAATCACCGGCGAAAGCATCCGCCTATACCAGAGAGCCTCGGGAATACGCAGAGAATGTAGTTGGCCACTGGAAAAAGAACTCGATGCATTGTTGTGCTCGGTGTGGATACCGTAGTGGAGGCCTTGTAACTGACCTTCGGGGATAATTTGTTCTCGTGAGATGGCAATGGTAGGCATGTCTGGTGGTTCTCTTCTCCAGTGGCTCAAATTTGAGCTCTTGACCTCAATGTAGACACTGCACATATGGAAAACGAAGGATAGTCGTCGGAACTGACTGCCGACCACGTGATGTCATGCTTGTGCTTGCCACAGTGTATAAAAGGATAGATTGACTAGTGTCGATTGGGATTGAACGAGATACATAAGTAGAGATCAATCAGAATCTAAAATTTTGATTTGGTGGTAGATGTATAAATCAAATTATGGATAAAATCTAGTGTATTGAACTATACATGCAGAGCTTCCAATTCCAGCAGAATGAGGCCCGGGTGCTATAGTTCTTAACCTGACTCCGAATGTGTCCAGAATCGTGCCATACACACATGCAGCTAGGCTTTTCAAGGAACCAGCTTCAGGACCGTCTTCTAATCGTCATGGAAGGTGGCAATATAGCCTTGGAGCGCGTTAAGACTAGGGTTAGTACGTCGTGAGTAATATCCGCTGGAATCTATGGCAAGGGAGTTGTACTTAGCAAGAAGAGAGAAATCTAGAATCATAGTTGGTATTAGTGAATATTTCGACTACCCGCAAACATTTCATCTATACTCTTTGTACAACCTGAGAACATCATGTCAACAATTCCAAGGTTGGGAAGACACGTCAGGGACACTACCCAAGTACTTCAGTTTGAGACTTAGAATGTCAGTCAGTGGCAATGAGATCTATGAGTGCTCTCAGTCTCCAGGGCTATCTATACCCATTATTTCAAAAGCTGATTAGATGCTCAGTCATCGGTCATGGTATTTGGGAAGATCAGGTGATGATCTCATAGGGTCATGGTGGTGGCAAAATCACCTGGCGTTCAGATCCGTGTTCTTGATGAAAATATGAACTACACAATTATCTACAATTACGATAGAAGGTCGGGAAAGTTTTTAGAAATCAGAAGGATGGCATTGACTCGGACAGTCCAGGACAAAAATAGCGCTTGAAAAAAAAAGACCAGGATCCCTATGCAGCCGGAAACCAGGGTAGTCACGAAAGAGAAGTAAAAAGGACAGAAAAAGCACAAACGCTGATTATTCAAATGTAATACAAGCACATGTTTTGCATACTCCATGGGATTCCGTAGCCACGAATGCACCTTAAGAAAAAAAAGTCAACATCAAACTAAAACTTCACAACAGCCGTAGGTGACTCCTTAGCAAGACCTCAGCGTCGATCCGGGTGATATTAAAAAGAAGGAACAAGAAGTGTAAAGTTGAAGTCGTCTAGTGCTCCAGGATGCGCAAGCTTCCCTGGACAACACAGTTCTCCAGAATAGAACCGGGAGGAATGTCGATGGTGCTGCCCTCGGTGGCAACAATGATCACAGTACCCTTGAGGGTGACGTTGCGGCCCAGGTTAACAGCACCAGTGATGGTGAGGTGATCCAGCTCGACAATGCGGGGAATGCTGCCAATACGCTTCTGGAAGTCAGAGACCTTCTTGAAGTCGGAACCGAGCTTGATAACGGGAACACCACCGAAGCGGTTGGGGTCCATGACCAGCTGGCCGTGCTCCAGGCGGTACAGATCAGACTTGACAACCATGAGATCAGAGCAGGTCTTGACGGGAAGGAAACGACGACGGGGGACGTTGACACCGTGGGCGTTCTTGAAGTGACGGATAGCGGCACCAACAGCGGTCTCCAGCTGGTAGATAGCCTGGTCGGCCTCACCCTTCTTGTCAGCAGGGATGGACTTCTCGTTGGCGATAATCTCCATCTCCAGCTCGTTCTCCTCAACAACACGCTTGATAGCACGGACGTTCATCCAGATGTTGTTGGTGTTGAAGTACTTGAACTTCTTAATGGACTTGAACTCGTTGACGTGCTCCTTGGGGACCTGGGCAATCTCGAGCAGACGGACCTTGCCGTCGTTGTCAATGATGGTACCACCCTTAACATCGGCCTTGGTCTTGTCAGTCAACTCCATGATGTACTCAGCCTGGGAGTCAACCATGTGCTGCAGGATACGGAGATCGACCACGGCACCCAGGTTGTCAGCGTTGGACAGGAAGATGTACTCAATGCCACGCTCAATCAGCTTGTCGAGAGTGCCGGAGTTGTACAGAGACTCGAAGACGTCACCGTGACCGGGAGGGTACCAGTCCTGGAGGGGAGCATCGAAGCTCTTGGGGGCGGGGAGAAGGGAGTCCTTGATGATGCGGGGGTAGCGGGACTGGTTGAAGGTGATGATGTCGACATTGTGGCCCTCGTACTTCTTAATGATGGACTGGGTGTCCTGGTCGGTGTTGAAGGAGTTCATGAGGACGAAGGGAACGTTGACGTTGAAGGTACGGTTGAGGTGCTCGATCTGGCGCACAGACAGATCCAGGAAGGACATGCCCTCACGGACCTCGATGACGGACTTGGGACCAACACAACCCATAGAGGTACCGAGACCACCGTTAAGCTTGACAACAGCCAGCTTGTTCAGGAACTCAACCGAAGCTTCGGCGCCAAGCTCCTCATAGCCAACAACCTGGGAGGGCTGGGGAGGAGCAATGCGGTCCCAGTTGACGGCGTTACCCTTAGCCTTATCGTTCAAGAAGCGGCGGAACAGAGCGAAGAAGTTGTCCATCTCAGCCTCAAAGCGCTTCTTCTCACTGCCCTCGGGGACAGAGTCAGACAGAGCGTTCAGGGCGTTGCGCATCTGGGAGGCGGCCACACTGGTGGAGGCATTCTCGAATGCCTGGATGGAGGCGATTCTGGTTAGCGGGGACTCAGGCATGGCGAAGAATTGGTATTAATGCAAGTGAGGGGAAGTCAAGATAAGAGGGGAAAGCTCTCCTGTACACAAAGGAGCGTAGAAATCGGACGTAAACAACCAAATCAATACAGAGTAAACAATGTCACGAATGAGAGGATGGGGAGATAGAGGGGGAGAGGGGGGGGGGAGACGACAAGAGATGAAGCTTGTTCTCTCCGAACTCTCTTTGGGAGGAGCGACTAAGCAACCTTCCCAATTGTCCCAATGTGGTTGTTCCTTCCCCGACGTTTCTTGTTTTGACGGTTCCGTTCATACGGTTCACGGGTTTGACGCGTTTGTCCGGGGTATATAAACTTGAGACGCATCAGATTCACTTACCATGTGTGACTGAGACTTGCCATGGTGCTTGCCAAAGCCAGCAGAGGCATCGGTAGCAGGAGCTCGGAGGTGGGTGGGGAGTGCCTTGCCAGACATGATGAAGGTGGGGGATGGAAAAAGAGGGGAATAGGAAGAAGGAAAGATGGGAAAGTCTGGAATAATATAAGTCAGTGGAGATCCCAGGTTCCAAGCTAAGCACCTGGGCAGTAAACGTGGCTATTTTCTCTTAATTTTTTTTTCCTTTTTTAAATTAAGAGGGGGGATGTGGCCACCGTCGATCAAATTGGGTCCAGGACGGGATGGCGACAAATTGCCGTCATAGTAAAATAAAAGGCGGAGAGGGGAGAAAGCTATGGGGCAACTTACATGAAGTCAAAGCTCACACAGCATTCAGGGAACTTGAACCTAGTAAGAGTACAAGGTACAAGGTACAGAAGAATGAAGAACTTGGAAGTAGTAAAAAGTTCAAGAGAGGGGAAGTACAAGGGAGGGGGAAGTAACGTGATATTTATCCTCCCTTTTACCCCCTACTATAAGGAGTACATAAGGAGTATATGCAAGTAAAAATAAACAGTCCCATTTTTAGCCTGGAATTATTTTTTTTATTATAAATAACAGAGTACATACATATGTATTATTCTATATTTTGACTATATATGGATTTTCTACTAAATCATGCACATCCAGTCACTCTAGCACGTTCACCGTAAGTGTAACCTGTAATTCGGAAATAATCTCCCAAGTTGACTTCTATCAGAGCTAAGCTGATAAGTGGCATAAATGGCTCTAGGGCTACTTATAGGGTACATATTAGAGCCAAGACTCGAGACCTGAGACCTATCAACTCACACCTTCAAGACCTAAGACATACAGTAAGACCAAATTCCAAGGTCCATCGGGATGCTATGCCGGTGCCAGGGTCCTGTCAATGATATCTACAGAGTAAAGGGGGGGCTCTGAAAATATTAAATAAAAATAATACGGAGTAAATCAACCTTGGGAAATTTATAAAATAAAATAAAATAATTATAAAATTATAACCAAAAAATCAAGGAAAAGGGGTGGGATCCATAAAGGGGGAGAAGGCAGAACACTCTCCCGTCAACCTTGGAAGAGTCCATCGGATTGTGGATATGGATCAAAAGAACCCCTCCAGAATTCGACGTTCCAGAAAAGAACTTGAACTTCAGCATCCAGACTCTCCCCCTTTTTCGCTCTGGTGCAGTTCCACCCGACTTGTCCCTCCAGTCGGGTGTGCTATATCCACTTGCCCCACTAGGTGTCGTCGCTGGGAATCTGAGAAGGTCCGGATGTGGTGTTCAGTGTATTACTTGTTCTAGAACAGTTGACCTGTCACAGACTTGAATACGAAGCACATTGTGAAGGGAGGCGTCGGAGGATTCAATACATTCTCCCTCGTGTCTAAGATATCCCTTGAATGTATACTGCCAATGACCTTGCCATGCAGATCTAATTATATCTACGGAATGCGGAGCGGATCACCATTCCACGTCCAGTCCCGAGAGAGATCATGGTACACAACGTTGAACATTGGAACTGATTCAGATGTCAAATTTGAATTGAGAACCACTGGCAGCTCTGAGCTCCAGACACTGGCAGATACTCGCCTGGTACCACGATTCAGACTTGAACAACAAGCTGTTGAAACAATCGCAATACTCTTCTAACACGAGGTACACCTTGACCCCTTGGAGTCCATACTAATGTACGGAGTAGCTTCATATATCTCAAGTGGATTCTGACTCTGTTCGGAGTACAGTACACCTGAAACCAGATCCACGATGAAAGCCACCAGAGTCAACCCATCCCAATTCGGCTAGGAGTGGATACTGAGACCCAAACTATCATTCACGATCTTTTATTAAACCCGCCGAACCAACAAGAATCAGAATGCCCTACGTAATATAAGTCTATCGCCAAGACTTGAGCTTCAAGTTGTGGAAGATTAGCTCTATGTAGTAGGGCTCTGTCGGACTCCTTACTAGAATGACAATAATGACCTGAAGTCACGGTGGTATTAAGTACTCCATACTCCTTATGATAAGGAGAAATCTATAGCTCTCAGTCCTGTATCTGTATGTATGCATGTCCAATCGCTTGTTCTACCAGTAACAGCTTCCTTGTCACTGAGACACTTGGCACCAGTCGTTATAGCTCATGAGATGACCCTTAACCTTATTCTACTCCGAGTCTGGGAAGAGCCGCTCGATCTTCAAGGTTCTATGTAGACTAAGTTTCATTTATAATTGCTGATAGCCAGAAGCAAAAGACGAGCCCTGGAGATAATTCAAGTTGTGTATAAATCAGCCAAAATTTGGTATATAAGTGCAATGCATTCTCGAGGTCGTCAACTGGTGTGAGCGCATTGGACAACGCAGATCAGCACTGATCATCATGATTCCACCAATATTTGAACATTGGAGACATGGATGAGGTGGAGGAATCTCAGGCTGCTGCGCACGGACTCAAATGGTCAATCCTGACATGAATGTACATGATAAGATGTCCACGAATGTATCTCCCAGTGCCGCGGGGACAAGATACTAGTAGAGGATTCATGAGGAGCACATACTGTCGATGCAGTTCAACCTCACATGCAGCTACATAGTACTGTAGATTACATCTCCAGATATCTCAAATAAATCGGTACTTCAATGCTCAGTTGGGCATCCCTATAGAACCCGACAAGCGCCACAGAACGGAACACAGGCGGAGTACACAGACCCGAACTTGAAATGCAGATCATCGTTTCAACGGGGCTGTGCAGCAACAAGGTTTCGATATGAGATCTACACGACCTAATTGAAATCTTGGAATCTTGCACGTTGGTTAAATTGGCCGTTTTATCGGATGTTAATTTCAAGTTGGACTATCGCTCAGTACTGTGTAGTCCCAACGGACCTCGGGAGTACTGACTACTAGGTAGTTACTACTCCGCCCGGGCGTACATACTTTAAACTGCCTTACGATAAATAGTCGGAGACCTCCAGATGTCTATTGTGGAACTTCAAGACCAAACTAGCAGATATGTCTAAACAGCATCAGTTGAAGCAGATTGACATTTAGCATTCAGATGGATAATTCGCAAACCTCAAGCTGAAGTTCTCCCTTGAAGCCACCAACTATCTTGTACCTCCAGTCCATAGTCCATGTGCGGGCACTTCAAATTACATCTATAGTTGCTAGGTGACTGCCAATTAAATGACCATACTCAATTGCTAGATCTAGAACAGGCTAAACAGCTTCATTGCATGAATCACGCTCAATTCCAAGATTGGACAGAACAGATCATTAGATAGGAAGACAAACAAAAAAAAAGATGAGAGCCTCACAACAAAACAGAAGAAAAAATAAAGGATATCACAGAACAACAGCAGCAACAGGTCATTGAAGTTTTTAGGTTTTTTTTTCCTTCTCATGTACTAGACTTACTACCAGTTTCATACCCAAGTAGAGTCACAAAAAAAAGTTGAAATAGTCAGAGATAAAAAGAAATATCTTTCAAGGAGAGACAAAATTTTCACTCATTCACAGATGTATAGCAGTTAGCTTATACCCCACTGACATTTCGCTTGCCAAGGAAGCTACGGCGAGGTTTGCGAGAGTCAGGGCTATCAGGGCTCTCGTCACCGTTACCACCAGCAGTAGAGTGCGAGGTAGTAGGACGCAGACCAGCGTCTGAGGCAGCGAAGCTAGATCGAATAGTCACACTTCCAGAACCAACGGTGATACTCTTGTCCTGACCAGCACTGGAGCCTTGGTCCTCAACGAAGAAAAGTGTCTCACCCAGAGTCTCATCAGAGCCAAAGGTGGAGTGGTTGACGACACGGACTTGGTACTGCACGTCGGCGGTGGTATTGGGCACCTTGAAAGTATCGTTGAACTCAACCTCGCCGCCCTTGTGGGACTTGGTCTTGTGGATATCCTTGGGGGGACTTGCCCTGTTGCACGCGGAGAATCACAACACGCAGGTTCGCAGTAGGAGGGAAGTTCGATGCAGAGACGACAGTGATGTGCGCAGTTCCCGCATCGCCACGACCACCACCGCCAAAGACACTGAGGCGGTCGCCGTATTGAGATGCTGTGCTTCGGGAGCGACTGTGCTCCTTAGTAGGAGTGGTAGCTCCAGAAGGAGCATCTCCCAAAGCGACCGCTGGGCTCAAGCCACCACCGGTGATCCGGGGAGGAGAAGAGGGGGCTTCCTCGACAGCTCCGTCTGGAACCTCCGCCAAGGAGGCAGCATCGGAATCGCTGTGTTTGTTCTTGTGGATGCGGGACATAACACCGTGCTTCAGGAAGGAAGCACCGCGAACGACATTGCCACCAACGAATCCGACACCCTTGACGGGGGCACCGACAATCTTGCCGGGCACAGCGAAGGTGCCGGCAAAAGTGGCGGAACCCTGTCGAGCCCGGACCACGTAGGTAGGCTTGAAGAGAAGCTTCAATCGGATAGCACCAGACTTTCCATTCAGAGGCAGAGTCACCTCTTGAGCCTGGAAGGGTTCTATGGACTCAAGCTCAATTGGGGCAGCACCCAGCCAATCAGCCGAGTCACCAAAGTCCCAGTCGTATACATCGACATGGAAATTGGCCCCAATACGGGATTTGATGGGGATCTCGAAGAATTCATTCCACGCGGGGTGGAGAGTCTTCTTCTGTACCTTGGTCTTGAAAACATCCTTGTGGTCCTCGCCAATGCGGAACTTACAGTAAGGATCACTGAATCCGTTGCGGTCAGCGGAGGGCAGGTCAGCAGCGTCCAGAACATCGACACGGAGAGTTCCCATGTTGTTGATGCTCTCCTTGGGGTCGAGCTTCATCTGTACAGGAATGTAGCGAGCGCTGACAGTGACCTTGCTGACCTCACCAGAGTTGGAACGGAGAACAAGCTCGGTGGGAGTGTACTAAGAACAGATTAGTCTCAAGGCTTGTAAAGGTTTTTGCCATGCCGGAACCTACCAGGATGCGTTGCAGGGTGGGTAGAGTATCACCAGTGAGCTTGCCAACAGTGTGCTCCTCGCTGGAGTCCTTGGGATCATCCTTGTTGACCAAGCGCAGGGTGAGCTTGGAGAATTCGAGCTCACGAACGAAAGCCTCGCCAACTATCCAGAGGTTAGTAGAGATCCCAGATTCAAATTCATTGAAAATTTCAACTTACTATCAGAAGTCTTCACTGTTTGACTGTGGATCTTGGGCGAGGTGTAGGCAGGGAACATGTAGTCATCAATCAGAACCTCCAACTGCACATCTTTATGCGCCAATTGACCTTCGTGGAACTTGAATACAATGAAACCCGACTCTGTAAAAATGTTAGTCGCCGCTTTTTCTTGTTTTGCTCGGCACCACTGAGCTTACCGTATTTGCTGAGATCATCAACACCAACGTAGGTCTTGGGGACCTCCTTGAATGACCGAACAGAGGCAGTCTCGGAATCGCGAGCTGTGGCAGCACGAGATACAGTAGTGTCAAGACTGGCCCGACCGTTGGCGGTTGGCTCTCCATTCGTGACGCCGTTAGTAGCAGTTCCGTTAGACAGAGGCTTGGAGACCTTGGAAGCCTTGGAGTCCACGCTGGCAGTCTTCGAGTGGTTGCTCTTGAGAGGAGTGAGAGGGGGCTCGGAAGGAGTGCCGTCACCCTTCTGCTCTTCCTCTTCCTCCTCAACCTCATCTTCGGGGTTCACCACAGGAATAGTGGGGAAGAAGGAAACAGTGTAGTTGATATGACCCTTAGGGTTTCCAGTGCCGATACGAAGAGAGCTGGTAATCAGCTGCTTCTCATCGTCGATTTCGTACTCGCCAGTCTCAGTCTCGCGAACAAAGTCGGATGCCTTGAGTTCAGTCCAGCCAAGAGTACGGTCCTTGTTGATAGTCTCCTCATCCATGACTTCCACGCTCAGCTTCTCGCGAGCGCTGCGAATAGGAACATACACAATCTCGTCCCAGTCGGGGTTGAGGTTGTTGCGGAAGGTAACAGTACGGCCCTTGGTTAGGCCAGACAAGAGAATACGAGCGTAAGGGTCAGACTTGCCCATGGCTTCGAGGTTGCGCAGATCAGTGGCACTCTTGAAGTGGAAACGCATAACACCGATTGGATCAATGTAGCCAGCACCGCCGGCAACACTGCCCAAAGCAACAGGCTTCCATTGCAGCATCAGTTTAGCACGTCCAGCATTAGCTCCATGAAGGTGGAACCATTGCTTGCCTTGCTCTTGCATCTTGATCATATCGTTCATCTTAATCTGGTAGCGGCCAATGATGGGGTCGGCCATCAGGTCACGGTCATCCTTGATAATCAGTCCCAGCTTCGCGTTCTTGCGATCGGTAACTAAGAATTCCTTGGCAGCATCCTGGAAGATAGGGTTGTTGGTACGCTTCAACTTCTTGGTAATGTGGATTTCCTTTCCGTTCAGAAGCAGAACACCGTAGGGGTTCAGCTTGCCAACCAAACTCTTGGATCCATCCAAGTCCTTGGCCTGCTCAACAGTGAACTGAGCGATACCGGTGTTCAGCTCTGGTGGGGGCTCAGTCTCGCCGCTGTCCAGCTTTCTGCCTTCAATCACAGGGAAGAAGCGGATATCAGCCTGAATAGCACCACGGTGACGGCCACTGGACAAGACTTCCAACATGACACCTTCGTGAGTAGGCTCGGCTTCCAGTTTATCCAATCCAAAGGAAGAAGTTCCAAGTTCCTTATCCTTACGGAATTCATTCCAATCAAAGGTCTTGATTGTCAATGCGTCAGTGTAGGAGGTGATGATAACATAGATGGTTTCGTTCCAACGAGGACTGTCGGTATCCCGCTCAACCTTCGTACGGCCCAATTCTACTCTGCCATTCAGAGACACAACCGCGTAAGGATCGGGAGTACCAGCGAATTTATCGGGGTTCTTCAATTGATTGGCTCCGTGCAGAGTGACGGCAACCACGCCAATGGCTTGATCAACAGGGTTTCCAGCCAGCATCTTGGCAATTTCAATAGGGAAGACGTTCGGGTCGTACATCATGGGCTGCAAGTTGGCATGAATCTGCTCCTTGATAAAGTTCTCGAGACCGGGGATAAAGTTGATATCGAAACCGAGTAGATCACCTCCCAAGGGCTTACAGGCGTAATCGAGATCTGGCTTGTCCAAGAAACAGACATCCACACGTTCAATGTGAGGGAAAGGAATCTGCAGCTTAACCTTGACACGCATCAAACCTGAGCAAGCCATATCCTCCACAATTACATCCAGACCCTTGCTGAGAAGACCTTTACCCACACGAACCTCCAGAACGACCTTAGGATTGATCTTGTTCTTCAATTGACGAGCGGTCAAATCCATAGTGTCATTCGGGGTGAAGCTGAACTTCCAGTCCATGATAACGGTATCGGGTTCGGTCTTGGGGTAGGTCTTGACATGCTCGAGACGCGGGGGCTTGGTACCCAGGACGAAGGTCTTCAGGCGCAAACTATCGAGGAAAGCGGGGGTGGAGGTACTCAGGACCTGATCGACGGAGCTGATGATAGTATCGCAAAGAACGGGGGCATAGATAGGCCAGAACTTAACAAGGAAGCTGTTAATCCACTCGAGACTCTCGGTATCGGTCTCCAGGCGCTGCTTGGACATTTCACGGTTAACATCGTCACGGTAATTGCGGCGCACCCGACGCAACGATGTGCGGTAGTAGGTACTGCATGCCGCCATCACCATGAGGACCCAACCAATACCACCACCCAGATTGGCGATGATCCATGAGGCCAGACACGCGAAAACGATCACTCCTGCATTGTGGTACCAATCGCCGAAAAACTTATCCGACAGACGGCCCTCCAAGAAGGTTTGGTGATCGATCAAGGTCCCCTCAGCCTGTTCCTCCTCAGTGAGATCCTGGTGGAATTTTGGCGCCCACCCAGTACGATCCCGCGCCCATCTCATGTCCTCATCCTGATCGATTTTCTCGCCCTCCGCTGCATTCGCATCCTCGGCAATTAGGGTCGTTGCTGATCGGGGTGGGGGAAGGTCGTAATCTGCCTTTCCGTCATCCTTGACTGGGGGTTAGCATTCCTCGATCGCTCTCGATCGCTCTGGATCAGCTCGCGTGGGCGCGTACCTTATCTGTAATCACTGCAATTCCCTTTGGTTTCTTGTCATGGTGAAAACCCGGCGGCAAACGCTATAGATTGGGACAGTTAGTGACAATTCCCCCCTGTATTTATCTATTCTTGCGTGTTTCTCTTCATTCTTGTTTATTTCTTTTCTTATGACCAAATACGTACCGCCTGGGCTGCTGCCGCCTTATCTTCGGGCGAGCTATTAGGATCGAATTGGTATGCAGGGATACCAGCTTCTTTTGTTTCCTTAACAAGAGTCTCTTCAACAGTGTCCGGGTTCACCTTGGATTGAGGATCCTGGGTTAACTCTGTAGCCGCTTGAATGATCCCCTCCTCCTTCAACTCAGTTCTCTCCGCCTCGACAGACGCCATGGCGGCGGTTGGCACTTAATATATGATGTCGGTGGAAGCTGCGGGAAAGCTAGGGAACACTCGATTATAAGAAAAAGACCCCGAAAAGACCGGAATTGATGACTGGGGACAGTTAGTGGAAATTGGAGATCCATGGATGGTTCGATGCGGGACCAGATTGGGTGATCCGGGGGAGAGGGAGGTATGCTCACTATGTAACAGGGGATGGGATTGAGGGTGTAAGTCAACCACCAGAAGGTGTAAAGAGGAATGAAAGTGCGAAGAAGGATTTGAGGGAGAAATGGGGCCCAGGCCAAAGTGGAGAGAGGAGAAAAAAGGTAAAATGGGTGATGAGGAGAGCTCTCGGGGATAGGCGCCGCTTGCGTCAAGAAGGTCGGGTCAATTAAGGGTATCTCCGCCAGTTGAAATGTTAATTATGTTAAGTACTTTAAAAGTGATATAGTATAATGAATTTAATTTAATTTAATTAGCTTCCTAGATCCTTGAAGTGAGAAAATAGGAATAAAAAAAAGAGGCAAAAAAAGGAAAAGGGAGGATCGGCCAGGATCGAAGATCAGTGACGTAGGAAAAGGTGATACTATGATACTATACTTGGAATATGACTAGGTACAAGTATAGTATAGTACGCTTTTACGAGGACTATATAACTTAGGATTCGCTTTAGAGAAGTTAAAGATGAACTAATATCATGATTCAAAGATAGGAGTCAATAGTGAAATTATCGGAGATGAGTTTAACGACCCATAAGATAAAGTAGAATGTGAACTGGTCTCGCTAATGTCCATCCCCTCCCCCCTGTGGAACTATGGGGACTATTGATTTATTTGCACCGCCACATTCCAAGGTTCTCAACTGTGGCTCATTTCGGTGAACGAAGTACGGAGTACAGTATAGGCAACTAAATTTATTTGGATTTATGCCCGGCGGTTGTTAATTTAGTAATATTTTGCATGAATATTCTTCTATTAATACCTAGATATAATGTAGTACACGTGGCACAACAAATATGTCCGAGTGCATTCATCTCATGTACCTAACAATGAAGCAATTCCAAAAATCAATAGTTCTAGTAAATTCGGAGCTCATATCATTCAAAGTAGTACTCCACTTATGGAATCAGTTAGGTTTTCGCTAGTTCCAGGGCTGATCCAAGATCCGAGAAAAAATAAAAAGACTAACTATACCGAGGTTAATTATGATTCGTTGTTTATCTATTCCAGCCACGCCATTTTTTGGACCTATCATTTTCTACTTGGGGATTGCGTATGAGCCCTCTAGGGCTGGAGAAGAACTCCTGCTTATAAGAGATTTTTAGCCGAGAACAATCCTAGCTACTCAAACAGTATATCTAAAGAATGAACATTCAAAGAGATTGATCCCATTGTCTCAATTTATATGTACTCCAATAGAGCCCTGGAGGCATCTGGATCAGGTCTACTCCGTACTATGTAGTACTTATCAGAGTTTGCTTAGAGTCAGCACTTGAATGCAGTGGAACTCACACATGGATCTGTGTGCTAGACCCTCCAGGGCTCGGCCGAGTCTCCACATTGGTTCATTGCCGCCGATCGGCAAGTGCGGTGGACGAGAGAGATGCGATCTTCATTGACACGTTGACCTGCATAGACCACAAAGATGAAAAAAGCAAAGAAAAAGAAACTTGAACTACCCCTCTTTGCCGGGTTAGACCTTGGAATTGACCAATGAATGCAAGGTTGAATGACATCAAAGCACTGGAGGTCTGATCTCACGAGGTACCCGGGACTTGATACTACAGTACATACAACGGCTTAAATCTACACGAATTATCAACACATCCATGGATGGATTGAACACTGACACTGTATAGTAGTCTTTAGAAAGTATATTCCATGCTAAGCAACTCATGAGAAAGAAAAATGATTTTAGAACAGAAGAAAGTGATATCTGCAAGCTCGTCACATCTTGACTTCGTCGCAATACGTTCCATTTCCACTCCAGAGCAAATGGTCAACAGATTTACCGGCCCATACGGATCACACCAGCAGCCATCAGCTTCTGGATCTTGATGCGCACTTGGTCGTTCTTCATGTGCTCTTGCAAAGCGGCAGGGTCGCTCTTAGCTTGGTTCAGAATGCTCTGCATGACAGGGTCCTGGAGGATAGACATGATCTAAGATGGGGTCAGTAAATATTCAAGAAAATGTATGTTGATATCAAGAGATCAACTCGTATCAATGGATATGCATACCTCGGGATCATTCTGGATACGCTCCATGGTCTGTTGCTCAGTCTCACCAGCACGAGCACTGAACTGCGCCTCAAGACACTTCTGCTGTTGCTGCTCAATCTCACGAGCGTGGGTACCGTCATCGTGGGTACCGGCCTCGGTAAAAGTATCCAGAGCGCGGTTGTACTCCTTCATAGCAACGAGGGCCTGACCCTTACGCATGTACGCGCGAATGAACTTGGGGTCACGGCTGGTGGCCTCGTCGCAGTCAGTCACAGCCTGGGGGAAAGCCATCAGCTTGATCAAAGCGGCGGCACGGTTGGAGAAACCACGGGGATCAGTGGGAGCACGCTTGGTCATCTCGGTGAAAGCATCAACGGCAGCGGGCCAGTTGCCCTCCTGGAACTTCTGCTGGCCAAGCTCGCGGGCCTTCTCAGCCTCAGCCTCGTCGATGTAGGCATCCTTCTCGGTGGTGGCCTTGGTCTTCTCGGCGTTACGCAGCTTGGTCAGGGCTTCGGGGGTGCGGTGCTCGGTGAGGGACTTGTGGTAGAACTCGATGGCCTGGGTGAGATCACCCAGCTTCTCGTAGGCACTACCGATACGAGTGAAAGCCCTATATCATATATCACATTAGCACCATGACTTATGTTTCACCTGCTCGGGCTGGAATCATACTTTGCAATGGTCTTGAAGTCGGCACGCAGGTCACGGCCCTCCTGCACAGCCTTCTGGCAGGTCTCAACGGTACCCTGGTAGTCGCCCTTCTCGAACTTGGCAGCACCAATGTTGTTCAAGTAGGTCACGTCCTGGTGCAGCTCCCAAGCCTTCTCGTAGTGCTCAATGGCCTGGTCGAACTCCTTCTTCTTGTAGAACTCATTACCGATCTTCTTCTCCGCATCACCAGCCTCCTGGGCCTTCTTCTTAGCAATGGCCTCCTCATCCACAGGCTCAGGCTCTGGGGTAGGCTCCTTCTTGGGCTGTTGACGAGGAGCAGGCTTGGCATCAGTCATGGGGGTGTCCTGGGGCTGATCCGAAGGACCACCCTCACCGCCAAAGTTCATATCAATGCCCAGCAGCACACTCATCACCTGCAAGAAACGAGGATCCCGGATCTCCTCACCAACACTGTTGGGGTTCTGCTGGATCTTCTTGAGCTTGGCCATGAACTCGGCATCGGCCAGGAGGGGTGCGGTCTTAGGGTTGTTGGCCAGCTTCTGGAACAGGGCTGGGTCGTTGAACATGCCACCCAGACCGGCAGATGGGTCACCAGCGATTCCGTCAGCGTTAGCCTCCTCATTGATGGCGCGCTGGACGGCGCTCATTCCAGACTTTGCTTGCGCGTTCTCGGGTTCGATCTTCAATGCCTCCTCGTAAGCATCGTGGGCGGCCACTATTACAAAGGAAATTCGTCAGTCATTCGTTCCCGGCCGCAAAAAAATGTATCCCAATTCATGTTGTTTCCTTACAGAGATCTCCCAGTCCCTTATAAGCAGCTCCCTTGCGGGCGTGGCCCTTGGACCAGTCGGGCTTGATAGTAATAGCCTTCTCGGCATCATCCAGAGCTTTTTGGTATTCGGCCTGGGCAGAGTATACGGCGGAACGGTTGGAGAAGAGGATGTGATTCTCGGGTTCGATCTCGATAGCCTGAGTGAACTTCTCACTGTTATATCTCACATTAGTGACTGGGCTTCATATGGAGTCAAGACAACAAAGGCGGGGTAGGATCATACATGGCAGTGGGATAGTCCTTGGCCGAGAAGGCCTTGTTGCCTTCAGCCTTCAAAGCGTCAGCCATTATGAGAGAAATAGTGTTTCAAAAATGAAGAAAAGCAAGAAAAAAGGGTATAAAGTTGGAGGTTCACAAAGAAACTGGATTATGAGGTTCAAAGAGCTTCTCGAAATTTCCGTCTATCAAATTGGTGCCTGAGGCGTCCAAGTATAAAGCTCCGGATACGCTAGTCCCAAATAGGCAGCCCGACATCCCCGCTGAAAAAAGTCGCCAAAAAACACAAAGACTCCCATTTTAACCTGACTCATTGACTAAAGAGAAGTCACCATGCTTCTTTAAATTATCTTCTGCTCTTGCAAGAGGCTTGAGTCGAATCATGCCATCTCCCACCATCAAATGATCCCCTGATTGCCCCTCTTCTTACCCCTCGCCATTCAACTACCGCCCGTTGTCTTACTATTCCTTTTCTCCAACTTCCGATCATGGCCGCAGCGGGGTCTCGTGTCAACGAGCTCGCCTCGCAGCTCTACGATGCTTGCGCCGACCAGTTCGATGCCGACCATTCATTTTACCAGCAAGACCTACTCAGTCTGGGCATCATTCCTGGTGATGACCTTGCGCTCTTACTGCAATGCACCCAATCGCTGGTCAATCAAAAATTGTTCCGACTTCTCGAAACCCAGAACAAGCGCCTCGTCTGGCGCCTCGTCGCTCGTGAAGATGCTGAAAAGTATGCCAATTGCCACAATATTTCCTAGCAAGGGTTTTATTTTCTAGATCTATGAGTCAAAGGGGCAATTTTTGACTAACGTTCTTCCCCGCACAGACTCCAAACCCTGAAAGGCGACGAGAGCCTGGTCTTCGGCGTCATCCACTCCAGTGGTCGCTCGGGTGTCTGGATTCGCAACATCCAATCCCGAACCAATCTCCACAAATCCATCTTGGACCGCTGCTTGAAAACGCTTGAGGGCAAGAATTACATCAAAACCGTCCACAATGTCAAACACCCGACAAAGAAGATGTACATGCTGGCGGGCCTGGCACCTAGCGAGGACGTCACAGGAGGAGCCTGGTTCACTGATGGTGTGCTAGATGCAAACTTCATTAACAGTGTCGCCGGTTACATCGAGTACACTGTGAGCCGTAAGAGTTGGTACGAAGTCCCCGCCGACCGTGGCCGTGGGGCGAAGCGAATCAAGACAGAGACCGGCAAGACGGAGATCATGACTGAGCCAGCTGAAAAATCATTCCTCCCGTACCCTGCAAGTTACGCCGGATACCCGACTGTCGAGGCAATCACTCGTGCAGTCAACGAGAGTGGAATCACACCCGTGCAGCTTGGTTCAGAGAGTGTCGTCCAACTGTTGCAGATGCTTTGCTTTGAC
Organism: Penicillium malachiteum; assembly: GCF_028827825.1. Lineage (NCBI taxonomy): Eukaryota > Fungi > Ascomycota > Eurotiomycetes > Eurotiales > Aspergillaceae > Penicillium > Penicillium malachiteum. Next base: position 6,625,817 of record NW_026643095.1, read on the forward strand.
CGAAAACTGGTTTCGCTGAATAACGGAAGCCAGTACAAGTCCCTCAAAAACCCCGAGATCGTCAAGGGTAACCAGACTCGAAAGCCCGTAATTGAGGGTGAAGAGCCTCAGTCTAGTGTTAACCTTGGCAAGAACGGCATGACTGAATCGCCCTGTGGTCCGTGCCCAAGCTTCCGGCTTTGCACTCCTGGTGGAGCTATCAGTCCCGAGACCTGTGAATACTTCGACCCTTGGTTCGAGAAGGTGCTTGGGTTCTAAGGAAACTAGTCTCGAGAGAAGCCGATTCTTTTCTTCTTCATCACCAATCTCACTCTATCACAATCCTCAAACCAGGAATCTGGCTTGGATTAATCTCAGTCACCTAGAGCAAGAGCATCACCTACCAGCTCTGCGTCTCTCTCATCCTCTCTCTCTGTGTACCTGATCTACTGACACGGTGGCTTTGCTCAACTATGTCTGCACATTTTCAATGGAACATGGAAGGAAAACAAAAAAGGATTTTATTGCATAGCGTCGGCGTTGATTGATATGGGTGCTTTTATCTACCCATGGCATCCACCACTGTGGAAGGCGATTATGGCTGTGTCTTTATGCCCTCTGTGGACGAGCATATGCTGAAGCTTCTAGAAAAAAATATTATTCTAGATGAATATCACTATGGTTTTCTTAGATTGAGAGCCTTGCTATTGTCAGGGAAGTAAAATCTCCCATCAGAGCCTGGGGTATGGAGTATGTAAACTTCCAAGTTGAAGTTACCACTGGCAGTACACCATGGAAACCTTGGAACGAATTCAAATACTATATATGTTCAACGACACCTTTTCAAGGACTCAAATGTGCAAATGGATTTCAGCTTTCTACTCGTAGCATTCCAAGAGTCATAATGTGATGCGTAACTCAATTGTAAGTATTTTGTTTAAAAAGAATTCCTGCATACCTGCCCAACGCCGGGGGGTATATCAAAACTATGAACCGAAAACAAGAAAAAGACGAAACAAAATTAGAGAAAGAATATTACTTCCCAAGGGTCTTCCTGCATTCATCACAATACCACGTCCCAACCGGCTCCCTGGTCAAACCAACACACTTCCAATGAAACCACTCATAAGGACAATTATCATTGTCGCACGCCACCATATCTCCATGGCTAACAGTGCGACAAGTACAATAAACCTTAGTATCCTCATTGCCCTCATCCTCCTCATCATCATCCATATCATCCTCGCCACCGCCTGTATCACTCTTATCCGAGTCTGACATATCGGCACTGCTAAGCATGGAATCGTCATCTTCATCGCCTTCCCCAGCCGGCGACTTCTTCGATAATTTCACCCGCCCACTCGTACTAGAAGACCGTTTACTCGGTTTTCCGTGTGAAGAACTCTTAAGTTTCTTAACCTGGTGGTGTGGCGCCACTTTCTTCGTTAATGCCTTCTTAATTGCTCCACTGGCTCGTGGCCCAGCACTTCCAGCCCGACTGGAGGCCGGTGTGCCTGGCTTTGGAGTCCCAGGCCCCATAGATGATTGCCGGAGATTAGATGAGGCGGCTGGAAGCGTTCCCAGCGAGGGATGATTAAGGCGACGGCGTTTACTGTCAACAGCACCGGCGGAGGACTCGCGCTGGCGCTGTTGGAGGTGAACGCCCGTTGAGCCGACGGGAGTAGCGGGGGCGGAGCTTCGAGCGGTGGCTTGTGCGACGAGAGAAGCGGAGCCAACAGCGCGAGGGATAGGGTTTGGAGTAGATGTAGATTGGTTCAGGCGCTGAGCAGCTGCTAGGATGGGGTTTGCGTTTCCAGAGGTCGGGTTGAGGGGTGTTGAGTAGGAGGGTGAGTCTGAGGTAGTGGAAGCGTCTGGAAAGAAGATTCTCGGGGGGTCACGGTAGTTGTTTTTGTTATCGAATAGAGAAGGGAGAGGAGGGTCGTTTGTGAGGAGACCTTCATTGACGAGCTCTCGGATGCGAACGTCTAGTCGCTTGATTTGCCGATCGAGCAGAACGCAGGCTTTTTCGCTCAAATGGATTTTCTCTTCTTGAAGTTGCTGGCTGCGGTCGAGATTCTGAAGCACGGATTTGCTATATTGGTCCTCTTTTGGATTCGGTGCCAGGCTGCCGTTCATTTTGATGAACTTTTGGATGCTGCCGTCGCGCGTGTTGATAGTCGCCCGGCATTCCTGCATAATCTTGTCTTTCGCTTGGATTTCTTCCATCAGATGGTTGATCTCTGCGGGCAAGTTCGCGGCGTCGTGGACGAACTGCTCCAGGACGGTCGCGCAGTCCTCCGCGCCGTGCGCCATGATGGGTGATTTGAAGGGGTGAACGGATGATCTGCTGGTCGGATGTGGCAAATAAAAAGAGTAATCTCTGAGGTCAAATCACTCGGTTGATCTGACGGGCGCTTTTAATGATTTGAAGCCGAGAGCGATGAGAGTTAGACGTCGCAGATTGAATCGTGGGAGAGATCAAATCCGGAGTTGAAGGTGATCCGCTTACTCATCGTTGATTTTGAGGCCCGCATTACGGTAGAACTATAACATCAACTTCACTTGGATAACATGAGACTCGTTTACACACACAACTCTGACCATTTATTTCTAAACTAATACTCAAGGCTGCTGTCGCAGTTTATGTGAGATGGATCCCTCAGCGACCCTTCTGAACGATCCATGATTCGGATTTCAAAGAGTCATTCCAGTGCCGAAACACCTCCAGGGTGGATGAAACCCACCTGGGCAAATCTCAATTAAAGACTAATTTAGTCACATGGATGATGATCTTGGATCAGCCTGAAACTCGCATGCGATCTTCATTGAAGATAAACATATTGAACAATGATTGGCGGCTCCATTTATACTAAACCTCCTTTGGCACACCGCGATAAGCAGCAGGAAGGACCCCCTCGAGTGCAGCCTTGATTTGCAAAGCAAGATGCCATGAATAGTATCGATGATGATTCGTGCCGCCACCAGTAACCCAAAAGTTATTCACTCGTAGATGACGTTTCCACATACCACGGAGTTCTCCCTCAATATCAAGTCCCCAGAGTTCATCGCGCAGCAAAGCTATCTCCCCGGGTCCTAACATTGTCTCATCTCGGTCCTGACTCTGAGGGAATGGATTTCTACCGAGGGTATTAATGGTAATCTCACGATCATTATCCTCAAATCCTGTGCACCAGATGATTGCATCGGCATCCAGTGTCGACCCGTCGCTGAATCTCAATCCAGTCGAAGTGAACTCGGCAGGCTGAACGTGAGCTTTCACGGCAATGACGCCAGATATAATGAGTTGAGTCCCGTCACCAATCTCATTGTAGTGACCTCCGCCTTTTTCAAGAAGGTGATGGATGAGATCGCCACCTTGAGAGCTATCATATACTGGGAATCCTGCCTCAGCGAGTGCTTTGTACCGATTTGGTTCCTTAGCTGCCAACGAAACATATTGGTCTCGCGAGATTTGTCCTCCAATAGCAAGTGGACCGCTAACAAAGAGCTTGTCTGCAAAGTCAGGAGGAACTAAGTCATAGAAGCCCAACCCCTTTGGGTCAAAACAATAATCTCGCGGGAAGATGTATGTCGGACTACGGACATTCATAGTCGTCTTCAGTCCTGCTTTTGCACAGTCTTCTGCGATATCAAAGGCAGTGTTACCAGATCCGGCAATTATGACAGACTGAGCTCAGTTTCAGTAAAACCAACGGAAATATAAGACATGAAAGAGGTAATCTTCATACCTTGACACCAGTCTCACTTAGAACCTGAGGATTCTTGTACTTTGTTGAATGAATGCTTATACCGTTATACTGCCCTGGTATTTTAGGAAGAAACAAATTGCCCGCTACCAATCCAGTTGCCTGGATCAAATGCCTGGAGACCACAGTCTTTGGTCCCCAGGGCGTTCGAATTTTAAAGTGCCAGGTCCCCTTTGACTCGTTGAAAGAACTGCCTTCCACCGTCGAGGAATTCAATAGATTTAGATTAAAAGTCTCCGCATAGCGCTTCATGTGCTCGACTAGCATAGATTTTTCCAGAATTGCTGGGTATTCATCGGGATATGCTGAGGAGAGACTGAGCCAGAGAAGATGTCAATTTGATTAAATCGATACTCACGTAGGTAAGGTGTCTGGCAACACGACTTTTGGATATGGAATTTCAAACAATCATATCTTTCAGCCCAATTACCCCCTGCTTGTTCGGTCTTATCCATGATCACACAATCAACACCTAGAGTTTCAGACGTGCTGCTTGAATCAGACCTCTGTTTGAGAAGAATAAGTCAGTGATCACGAGGCTCAAGTGAAGTCATTGAAAGGGTCACTGACGCGTTTCCACCACCAATGATGAATACATCCGTATCAATTTCTTCAACATCCACCAAATTTCGTCCAGGATTCCTCAGAACAGCTTCATTCTGAGGGTATAACTCAAAGTCATCAATCCAAGTTGCCATGCTCCAGATCTTCCACACAAAGCCATTATCTTCCTCTTCAGGTAAAATAATGACAGTTCCCCCACATTGTGCTGCTGGCTCTTGTGTTTTAAACGAGAACATCCCCTGAATCCACTCTAGAGTGGCAGTAGCACTGAATTTGACCACACTATCTGGCATCAGCTGGAAACCCTCAACCAGTTTACGTTTTTTACTAAGCTCTAGCATCGCCGGTGCTATGATTCCGCCGCCACTGATTGTTCGCAGGTGGTATGTGAAAGCCAGTACATCTCGCCAGTACGCCTGACTCGCGAAAAAGCATGACTTCACGCTGAGCACATCCCCGCTCTCGAGTGCCTGGCTGAGGGATTGGAGAGCGGTGGAAACCAACTCTCGGTATTCTGACTCGGATAGTTCTGGGAGGCCGCTTGGAAAACTGGGAAGTGGTCGATATATGTCCTTCTGGAGGCTAGCAAGAGGAGGGTATCTTTCGAAAGATGGAGTGACTTCATACGATAGGTTAGCAATCCCAGATGCCACCAGGCTTCTCATCGACAGTGAGGCTTTGAACTCATACCAGAACCCATGACGTATTCCAACCTGAACGTTTAGATTCTTCTAAATTCACGGTGACTTCAATTAGTACTAGTATTTGTAGTGTAGTGGGTTGGTTCCCAAGTCCGAATTGGAGCTTTCAAGCGTTTCTCGGGAGTCTTGGCCTGGATTGAAAGATGACCGGGTCTTACTACATTAAAATAATAAGTAGACTGAGGAAAATATGGGCAATTTAAAAGTGAGAGAGGTGTCGCAAACCAAAACTAGCCAAGATAGATTAATTGGCAGTGGTACTGACTCGGACTTACTATGACGACACATAGAATCCCTAGCTTCAAGTTACCAGATTAAGCAGGTCATGCGAGACACTTGTGGCCTGGGGAAGAGAAGACAGAAATGGAAATATGACGTTGGTGAAGCATTTCATCCTAATTGAACTGGAATGATTCAATTTTCTCAAGCTGTATAATCCTCCTATACATCGTATTCAAAACCATAAGTCGAAAAACCTGGGCTGAGCTAACAAGATCCTTGGAAACTTTCACCATCCGTATTGGGCAAAAGGTGCGAGATCTTGTGAACAATAGAAATTTATTATGATTCATACTACCATAGCTGGTGAATTTTCATGTCTCCATTGATTTTCTTAATACCTGTATATTATGAGTTCTCCTACATAGTAGATTATGATCCATTATAATACTATTTAAACGTTTGGAACATTGTGAACTGTTTAAGCAAGAGACTCCTCAAGTCCTACTATTAGTATCCTGATTATGGCCTATTGTTCGAATGTACGATCATTCAAAAAGATTCGTTGCAAATTGAAGCGTTCAAGTTGTCTTGACTCATCTATCATAAGTTGGATATCTTGAGAACTATTCTAATTTCCGCCCCCATGTGCAGGTTTCATCCAGCAAAAGATTGCAGACCTCCACGAAAATTGCTAAAAAGAAAAAAAGACATGCCTCCCCAGCGATAATCAGTATGTATCCTGAATCTGCCAGCCCTTGAACTCAGTAGCCCAGGAGAAATCCTCTAGTTTTTCTGTGTCCAGCGATTGCTCTCATCGATCTGGACACCTGACTGCTCGACATAGCCGAGCTTCTTCTTAACCTCTGCTACCTTGGCACTGTCACCGGTGTTTTTGCCCATGTTATCGCTGAGCTTCACAGCTGGTCGACCGTTCGCAGCAGAGATCTTAATAACAATGTTAAGAGGCTTCGATTTCTCGCCATTTGTCTTGTTAAGATAGTCGTCTTTTCGCATCCAAGTTAGTAAATATACACTTTGGGATTATAATCGGTCGAACTTACTTGTGAAAAAGGTGCCTACTCCAAAGGACGGGGTGAAGCCGGATTCCTCGGCAAGGGCCTTGTATCGCAGACAAGACTCAATGTCTAATGAATCGGAGAACACCACCGTCTTCTTATCGGTGATGCCTTCGCGATCATAAAACTCGCGAACAATCTTAACAAACTGTGATGGGTCACCTGAGTCTTGACGGACACCAGTGTAAGTCTGTGCGTAGGTCTTGGAAGACTGAACTTGATCTTTTTGATCAGGGGTGCTAATAGGCTTGCGGAAGGCATCCAGGAAAGCCGGTGTACCAAAGGTATCAGTAAGAGCGATGCCAAGAACCTGTAATCAGTCAGCTACCAGCCAAACAGTGTAATTGAGCTTAAAATATAGTAAGTTGAAACTCACTCCTTCTCCAAAGCATCCAAGCCAATACTGCAGTGCCAATTCATTGGCATTCTCGTAATCATCCGTGATAGCCGCAATGGTCATGTACCACTCATGTGCCACAGTACCCACTGCATTGACGTCGTACTTCATAGCAAAGTGCACATTACTTGTACCTGTCAAAGCGCCCTTCCACCCATTCTTTCGACCTTCTTCGGCCGCACGGGTCAAGCCCTTCATGACAATATCTTGGGTGTGGTAGTCTCGTCGTCGTCGAGTTCCGAATTCTGAAAAGACACATCCATTCTCCAGAAGAGTGGATCCTTTGCGGAACGCCTTCTCTTCCTGATCCTCGTAGTCCCAGTCTTTTTCACTGAACATGAAATAGGCCTGGCTAGTCAGCGCAAGCAGTGGGATCTCATAGAGAATAGTGTCAAGCCAGAGACCCTTAATGACGTAGTCAATTGTGCCCTCATCCTCATCGCTACCGGTGTCTTGTGTAGGAGTAAACTTGATCTCGACTTGCTCGTCTGGCTTGAGCTGGAAGGTTTCGAGGAAGGAAAGGTAGGCATCGTTGAGGTATGGGCATTTTCTCTTGAGAAAAGCGCGCTCTTCGGCTGTGACGCGGAGGGTTGCAAGCTCTGAATGAGGATCCAAGTTAGTACATGTGGGTTAAGCTTGAGCGTGATAAAAGCTCCATGCGAAGAATAACCCACTCTCCATCTGCTGCAAAAGCCATTTGTATGCCCCGCGCCGAAGCTTCATGTGAGGGGTGCGGTTCGTAAAGCCATAAGTTACATCTAGCGTCTGTTCAGAAGGATTGATCATAAAGTGAGACCCGGGGATAGTCTACTTACAGACATCCGGGAAGTATTTGAGGATTGCGCATTGCATCGTCAGCTTGTAAAGATCGGTATCCAGAAGAGAAGAGACGCCCTGCGGCGAAAGATTGGTTTCCTGGCCCATGATGTTGATAAGGCCGGGAGATCCGGTCAGAGTGATCGCGGGAAGCTGGTATCAGTGGAAGCAGAGGTTCTCAAGGCGAGAGAGTGTTGGTGGGTTAGTGTCCGAAAGAACGCGCAATGCGAGCGGGGAGTTGAATGGTTATATTTGGAGAACCCCCTTTCCTGTTTGGGACTAGCGTCATTTAGCTATCTGCATTATTCAGGCTTCCAGGCACCAACGCCGTTGGAGGACAAACGCCTCAACTAGAATCATCATGATTGCGTCTAGGGCTCTTTGTCTAGCTATTGTCAAGTGATAACCAACAATGAAACTGAATCTCATTTCTTTTGAGTCTGTTTTGAAAGTCCCTTTCTTTCTGATGGCCTGAAAACAGCCCCGAGGGTACTAGTACTACTAGGACCACTGGCGTCCAATAGAAAATAAAACTTCCAAGGTTGAAATACATACTAGTATTCAGTATTCGATCATATATACATTCAAAATACTTACATACAAGCTTTGAAATACCATGGTGATGTCAATTAAACGCTAATTGTATCACTGAAAGACCGTGCGCAGATAAAGAGAAAGGTGGATAAAATGTTAGCCGACCTAAAACATCTCATCGCCAGTCTGAAAGCCCAAGTCCCGATCCAAATCTCCCGTGATATCATGAGTATGACTCCTAGAGTGATAGCTTCCCGGACTTTTGTCATCCTTCAGTGCGAATGCAAAGATATCCTCCTCTTGCTCCCGGTTGATTAGATGTGGTGTATCTAAACTCTGGGATTGACGAGGTCGTCCAAGAGTCAGGGACCCTAGCCCGGAGACCGATTTAGCCAGGGAAGGTAATGGCGTTTCTTGGAATAGAGCTTTTGTCCAGTCCATGTCATCGAAATCCTCAGTGGGAAGCACATCGATGGTTTCATTGGTATGGTGATGCATAATATTGGAGCTTGAATCAACTATATCGGGGAAAGAATCGAATTCAGTAGTCAGGAAGGTAAAGGGATTGGTCGCATCTGTAGTTGTGGTGGCCCCGAAATGGTCATCGAAATCGTTGGGGAAAGGGCGGGTGGATGGCTGAGGTGTGTAAGGTTGGTCGCGAGGTGTAGGTATACTGTGATTGCGATGCTGAGATTGGCTACTTTCATGGACAGATGGTGTTCTGGCTTGGTGGGATGCCATTGATTGGCCATCACGAACAGACTTGTTGTCCTGCCCATAGAATGAATTGGGTGTGCTTATTGATTCCGGATTGCCTTGATTGCGCGCGCTCTCTGCACTTTCGAGCGGCGACTCTGAGTTGTCGAAATTATATTGCATGATTTGGAAAAAGGTATTGGAGTTGTAATTGCCTGATTGAAGCTTTATCGCAGCCTCTAAGTTTGCGAACTCGACATTGGCGGCTGGGTACATATCTTTCAGACAGTGTAGGACGTGGATGCAACGTTGGAAATTGCAGATACTGCTCTCACGAATTGCTGGATTGTCAGACATAGAATTGGAAAGATGGGCAACTGCGGCCGGTAATATGACTGTCACTCCAGATTGCGGTAAAAATCGAGTGAGGTTAAGCTGGTTAAGGCCCTGGATAATATGGGTGATTCCAGAAGCTGCCTCCTGCATTTTTGTGCGTGCTATGTTGCGCCATTCAATACGGGACTTCGATTGATCTTTGGAGTGCGCTGCCCAGGGTCGGTGCAGAGCACTGCTAGTAGCATGATAAAGCATCCGAAGCATAGCGCCATGTAACAGCAGTACATCCTCTCCATCGCGAAATTTTGATTTAGACGCTGGAATAAACTGGGCATCTTTGGGTAGAGCCCCAAGCCACGAGTCAAGTTTCTGGTTGCAACGAGTAAATTCTGATTCCGACGCCTGTCGGGGAATCAAAGTCACTGTGGTTCTATCTGTGGAACCAAACTGATGCTGTGACGGTGCATACTGTGCAAATAATACTCGACCAATACATTGGCAGAGTTTGACTTTCTCGATGAACATGGTGGCGAGGCGTTTCTGATGTGACACGTCCTCGAGTTGTCGACAGTGGAAAAGAGCGACAGCGGCGGGAGAAAAAGGCTCAAAGTCAAAGTCTTCAAGCTTCAGCATTGGCACATTACTGGTTCCTTCGTTCACTTGCAGTGGGCGACGCATCCCCATGGCAATCAATCGGTCTCGCGAGTATAGACACCACCATATTCTTGTACGTAGCCTCTTCATCCGTGGGTCGATATCGGCGGTGGATGAATCATTGTTTAAGCCAATAGAATGCACTTGAGTATTACACACCCCAATCCAGTCCCAGATGTCTCGCTGTGGGGAGTTCTCGGTATCAGACCAATATGTCATTAGCAATACAGCCTGTGCGATGACGATGCGGTCTTCCTCGCAATCAAGGGAATAAAGGAGCTATACAAAATTGAAAAGTTAGCACTGAATATGACAGCTGCGATTTTGTTGGGATTCCCTACTCGTAATCGGGTGAAGAAGGCATTGCGTGCACTTTTCCTCGTTGAGTACCCTGCATCTTGGAGATGCTTAAGGTCGACAAAGGCCGTTCCGACAAACATTACCGCCTGGAACAGCAGTACGCTAATGTTTCCCTTCGTATCATTCTCAGCCACACATCTTAAAAGTTCTTGCAAATTAAGGATGGGCATGAAACTGTGAATCCATTGGATGTAGGATCGTAACAGCTCATTCCGCAAACCGCTCTCTGGGATGGACAGGGCGCCTCGGAACCGCAGGAACTCCAAGTCTTCCGGTGCTATTCGACTCGGCAGGGGTTTCAAAAAACGTGGCTCTTCGTCCAAGATCGCGGTCAGTGGATCAAAGTCTGGGTCGATGAGGTCTTGAACCGCAGACACCATATTCGCCAGTGGCAACGAGTTATGGACTGCAGGATCGCCTAGCGTACGCCAGCCGTTGAGTGGCTTGGCGGTCTCATACAGCCATGGTGTCTGTGGATCATACCCCGAGATGCTATGACGCTTGCTTGTAGGCTCGCGCTGGCTCTCTGCTTGTTGCAGTTTGCGCTTAAGAGCCAGCGCGTTGCTGTTTGGAGACAGAGGCATCACCACATGTGTATGCGTATTAAGCCCTCATGTAACTGCTATACTAGCCGTAATGTTTCTTTGAGAACTAAATCGGCCCGTGAGAAGATCGTCATGTAGAATTCACTGGAAATGGCAAATGGCAACCCCAAATTGTCTAGCCCCGGTGAGCGGGCAAAGGCGGTGTTCGGAAGTTTGGGGAATGTGGGGTTTTTGCGGAGGCTCACGTGGGGTCAATATCAATGGCTAAAACCTATAAAAAGTATCTGCTATATCTCAGCAAGCCTTATGAGTGGTCAACCTGACAAAAAAATTCCGAGTAGAGAGCCCAGGGCCGTAGGTGGTGAAAATTGATGCACGTTAAGGTTCAACGCCTCGATGAATATGCCGGCCAGACTGCCGTGACTGTTGATTAATCTACAAGTACATGAGATTAGATCGTCCTATCTATAAAATTTATGTTTAAAAATCAATCAAAGTATCGAATATATTCATTCAAGAGATGAAAGTAGGGGGGTTCAAAAGAGTGGACTTGAACCTACCCGTGGACGTTCATACCAGTTGAGAGCATATCGGCAGAATCATCACCGCCTAGCACATATGTACTTGGTTAAGCAACATGAAAACAGCACATAGAAGCCAAGACTGCCAGTGATAACTTCAAGGTCCGAGTCCAGAGCAACTTGAATCCTCTGATACATAGTTTTTGAGTGCATGATATCTGTAAATGAAATGCCCAATATCAAATCTTCCAGTTCAAGTAGATCATCGTTGATAACGCCCAGATATTACGATTCTTTCTCTTTGGTAAGCTCTATATAGTAGAGAGGAGGTAGTGCATAGGTTTTGTGTCAATAAGAACTTGAGCCAGCCTATTCAAAAAAAAAAAAGAAAGAAAGAAAAAGCTGCAAAGAATTTCCAAGGAAATACAAGGCAAGATAGGCAGGGATTGTCCATTTTTAGAGGTGGAGTTGCAACGCTTCCTTTCGATGGCATAGGCGAGCACATCAAACAGTAGAACTTTGAATCATCGTACTGCCAAATTTCAAAGAATCGTTGCAATTTTGTCGTTCCGTTCTTATAGGACGGGCCGGGTTAGCTCTCGGCATGGTGGTATATCCTCGAGCTTCTCCAGAGCCAAGTCACCGGTTACGCGTAGACGATATATTGTGATCAAAATCCTTGGTATTCATAACAAATTGGCGACACAGTCCACATGGTGTCATGAGAGTTGTGCCCCTGTAAAGAGACTATTGTACAGAGAGAAAATGCATCTGGGTCCCCTTGACCGACGCCATTATGCTTCCATTGAAAGGAACGGTTCGAGCGGAGAAGATGGTGGGGATTCGAAGAGAGAAAAAGCAGGCGGTTGGTTTACATACTGAGACACGTTAGTACAGTCTCTGGGGACCAATCATGATCATATGTTGATCAATCTTAGATGTCGACGTTCAGGGATAAAGTCGACTTACGGAGGAAGGAGGATCTCGCCGAGGCTGCTGTGTAGGAAGGCAACACCAACCTATAAATCAAGTTAGTTTCAAATGGTGATTTCAATGATGGATTTCAAGGGGAGAGAGTCAAGCAAAGACGTACAGTGAAGATCGCAATGCTGCGGACAATGGTGGCGTTCTCAGGGTTGCGAGCCTCATCAAGGGCGGTGCTGAAGAAGCCCTTCTGGGCGGTGATGTGCTTAGGGGCCATTGTGGTTGGAATTTGAGATGAAGACCGGTGGAAGAAGGATGGCTTGTATGGAAGATGCAGTTCGGATCGAGAAATCTGCGGCCTCGGGAGCTCTTGGCGCCACTGCGTAGTGGGTCCGTCTTGGTCTCCGTATATGTTTCGCGCGGGCGCATCGCAAGCAACGACCCTGTCCTACTTGATCAGTAATTAGAACTTGAAGACTTCAATTTGATTTCTTCGGGTTGATTGCTCTATAAGTTCCATTCCCTGGAATATATTCTAGGGTTTCAAACCTAGGTACTCTTCCGCCATTTTACACTGCTACAGAGCACGCGCCGCAGTCATGACCAGCGTCGACGAGCTCTTCAAGGTATTTCATAGCTTCGCCCTATCTCATGGAACTCTTTCTGACTTTTAAAGAAACCTTCGGGTGCAGGAAGCTCCAAGCGCAAATTCGAGCCCGTTCAAGATCCGAGTACACCTCCCTTTGCTCGACCAATATGTTCGCAACCTCCAGCTAACAAGCCATATCTAGATGAGCTCTACAAGGCAGCAAAACTCGACTCAAACGGCGATGTAAGGTCCAAGGGAAAGGCACCTATGGTGGAAGATCAAATGGAAGACGACGATGGCGAAGCTGGTCCTGAATTGCCCCCAGATATGGACGAGGAAGACATCCCCGACGATGAGGAAGGCCGCTTCTTTGGTGGAGGAATGGAGCAGAAGACAGCTCAAGCGATGCATTATATTGATCAACAGGAAACAGATGAGGTAGCAGTATGTATACCCCGAACAAAATTGCAGGGCGACTTCGAGCTAAAGAGCTCATCTTGTACAGCCTGAGAAATTCGACACAGCCTGGGTTCGGCGTTTCGCTCTGAACTTCGAAAGAAATATATCAAAAAACTCCGAGCTTCGAGCTAAGTTTGACAACGACCCAAAAAAGTATGTAGCCGCTGGATGTTGGGATTGATCGAACACTAACTCTTTACAAACAGATTCATGACATCTGAGGCCGACCTGGATACTGAGATCAAAGGACTTTCGATCCTATCGGAACATCCAGAACTTTATGAGGAATTTGCCAAGCTGGGCTGTGTGGGCTCACTGATCTCGCTACTTTCCCATGAGAATGCGGACATTTCAATCGATGTTATCCAACTCATTAGCGAGCTTACAGATGAGGATGTCGAAGCAGAGCAGGAGCAATGGGATGTACTGGTCAATGCTATGGTAGGTTATCAAACGGAATGTGTCATAGAAGAAGAAACAACCCGGGAGGATGAGAACGGAATTCACTAACATATATCTCAGATGGATGCGGACCTTATTGAGTTGTTGATGTCAAATCTGACTCGTCTTGACGAGAAGCAGGAGACTGACAGAACTGGAGTTTATTACGTTCTCAGTAAGCCCAACCCAAATTTTCATGACTTTTGGCAATATCACTCATTTATTGCATCTAGGTGTCCTGGAAAACTTGTCATCGCAAACTGCTCTCGTTGAAAAGATCGGACAAGACGCCTCCGTCATGCCGTGGATATTGGCTCGCATCCAACAAAAAGAGTCCCCCGTCACTCAAAATAAGCAGTACTCGGCGGAAATCCTGGCAATCATGCTACAGTCTTCCTCGAAAAATCGGGACCGATTCATCAAGCTTGATGGTGTTGATGTGATCCTACAGCTTCTAAGTCAATACCGAAAACGCGACCCTGTGAAGGATTCCGACGAGGAAGAATTCGTGGAGAATCTCTTCGATTGTCTCATTTGCCTCGTTGACGAACCGTCAGGCAAAGAGAAGTTTGTTGAAGCAGAAGGAATCGAGTTGGCACAGATTATGCTCAAGGAAAGCAAGTTCAGTAAGCCACGAGCTCTAAGAGTCCTTGATCATCTCTTTGGTGGCCCCTCGGGGGCCCCAGCCTGTGAACACTTGATTGAAGCAGCGGGTTTGAGGACAGTCTTCGGAATGTTCATGAAAAAGGTAAATCTCATATCCCTGACTATGCGATGTGTCATGCTTACAATTAAACAGCAAGAGGGACAAAATATCGAACATTTGCTGGGCATTTTTGCTTCACTACTCCGACTTCTACCTGGCGGGTCGGCTGCTCGTATCCGAACTCTAGCCAAATTCATGGAAAAGGATTATGAAAAGATCGAGAAGCTTGTCAAGTTAAGGCGCGAGTATGCTTCTCGCGTGGCTCCAGTCGAGCAAGCCATTGAGAAGGAACGCAAGTCATACTCACCTGAGGAGCAAGAATTCATGGCCAGCGAATGGCTGTCTCGTCGGTTTGATGTTGGCCTTTTCTCACTACAGGTATGGATCACATAGTGTAGTATATTCAATTGTCCCATCACTTACAAATTATGCAGACCATTGACGTTATTCTGGCATGGCTGGTTGCCGAGGATGATGGAGCGCAGAAGAAGGTTGTCTCCCTTCTGGCAGACCGCGATGAAGATTTGTCTCTGGTCCGGGGTACCCTTAAAGGTAGGTTCCACATCTGCGAGGCTTCATATTTTCAAGATGCTAATTTGTATAGAACAATTGGACGGACTTACCGATGAAGATGCTGGACAAAAGGAGGTGAAGGATATGCTGAATACTCTACTTCAGTTTGTATAGTATCACCGAGTCCCCGATAATCTGATACGCAATGAATGTACCATAATAGCCCCAAAACAATCCAATATCACTCATTCTGAAAAGTGAAACATTTGAATACATCATGATAGTTGTATATTGATGAGTCAGATTGACAGGGGCGGGCCAGTGTCTAGGTACAGTGCTAGTATTCGACCACTGCCCAGGTGGTGATGGCACCTCGCATCCATTATTACGGGGGCCTAGTAGTAGGTAGTTGTACGTACCTGTGCACTATGAGTACTACTAGTATATCTATGCTCAGGTGCTAGTACATTCAAGTTATTCTGACACCTTCAAGTTGTTAACCGTGGACTAGTACTAGGTAGTACCAACTTCTCATAGGATTATATCCATAATCCTAGTATATCGGGGCTACTACTACCAGTGCCCACTAGCACATACGTAGGTGGAAATATATACTAGTAGTAGTACTTGCCTCGGGCTAGAAATCGGTAGTGGGCAGCACTGCCACCGTGTGACACCTGGGCAGTGAACAGCTTGAGGTTAAATTTCTCCTAATAATGAAAAATGTATATATCATCTAAACAATAAATAGAAACAATGTTCATTCACTGGTAGGAGTATATTTAGTTTGTGGTCTTTTCAGTGAATGATAAGCACGTGACCCTACATACCCACGTGACGAGATATGTTACCATATCAGGACTAGCGTGGGCAGTTCGGCGCCGCCGAAGCATCAAGATCCTGGGAGATCGCCAGTCCCTTCATCCTGTCACCGCTGGGATATTTTTCCTCCATCCCACCGATCACTCCCCTCTGCTTCCTCACTTGTCTGGGACGACTGCGGAATTGCTTTCTCCAGTCACTGACAGGCGGGTGTTGTAGCGCGTGGGTGAAAATCACCTCTCACTTCTCCCGGTCCCGACGCGCCTCCCTTAAGACGTTCGCCGATCGTCCTTTCACCTCTCTTTCCCACCACTTTCGAAAACGCGCTGGACGGCTCCAGCAGACCCTGACACAATGGCCGAATTCGAAGAAACCTACGAAGAAGAGTTTTACGATGAGGTGGATGAGGGAATCACCTCGGAAGATTGCTGGACGGTGATCTCTTCGTTTTTCGACACAAAGGGTCTCGTATCCCAACAGCTTGATTCATTCGATGAATTTATCTCTTCAACCATGCAGGAGCTTGTTGAGGAGCAAGGACAAGTTGTGCTCGATCAGACCCTCCCACCCGCCGAAGATGAAGATGACCCAATTGTTGTCCGCCGTTACGAGCTTAAATTCGGCACCGTCATGCTTTCGCGACCATCCGTCACTGAAGGCGATGGCTCCACAACCATCATGTTACCGCAAGAAGCCCGTCTACGAAACCTTACCTACGCCAGTCCGCTGTACCTCGGAGTCACAAAGACAGTCATGGAGGGACGAGAGCGTCTCGTTGCTGACCGTGATGATGATGAAATTGGCGGAACCGAGGAAGAGCGCAAGGCTCGAGGCACATATCTGGAGTGGAGCCCGAGAGATGCTTCGGATGGTTTCGTGAAGGAAGAGACAGTGTTCATCGGCAAGATGCCTATCATGCTCAAATCCAAGTACTGTATCTTGAAGGACCTGAACGAACAGTCCCTCTACGCCTGGAACGAGTGTCCTTACGACTCCGGTGGTTACTTCATCATCAACGGAAGTGAAAAGGTTCTTATCGCCCAAGAGCGCAGTGCCGGAAATATCGTCCAAGTCTTTAAGAAGGCACCACCGAGCCCTACACCTTACGTCGCGGAAATTCGCAGTGCTGTTGAAAAGGGCTCCCGACTTCTGTCTCAGCTTGCGCTGAAGCTTTTCGCAAAGGGTGACAGTGCCAAGGGTGGCTTTGGCCCTACAATTCGATCGACTCTGCCGTACGTCAAGGCCGACATTCCTATTGTCGTTGTTTTCCGAGCTTTGGGTGTTGTCTCCGATGAGGATATCCTGAATCACATCTGCTACGACCGCAATGATATCCCTATGCTGGAGATGTTGAAGCCTTGTATTGAGGAGGGTTTCGTTATCCAGGACCGAGAAGTCGCTCTTGACTTTATTGCCAAGCGTGGTTCGTCTCAGTCAAATCTTAATCACGAGCGACGTGTCCGTTATGCCAGAGAAATCATGCAGAAGGAGTTGTTGCCTCACATCTCGCAGAGTGAAGGCAGTGAAACTCGCAAGGCGTTCTTCCTGGGTTACATGGTGCACCGTTTGCTGCAATGTGCGCTTGGTCGTCGCGATGTTGATGATCGTGATCACTTCGGAAAGAAGCGTCTGGACTTGGCTGGTCCACTTCTGGCCAACCTTTTCCGTGTTCTGTTTACTCGCGTCACCCGTGACCTCCAACGTTATGTACAGCGCTGTGTTGAGACCGAGCGCGAAATGTACCTCAACATGGGTATCAAGGCTGCCACTCTCACTGGTGGTTTGAAGTATGCTCTGGCGACAGGAAACTGGGGAGAGCAAAAGAAGGCGGCAAGTGCCAAGGCTGGAGTCTCCCAAGTGCTCAGTCGATACACCTTTGCCTCCTCACTATCCCATTTGCGACGTACCAATACCCCCATTGGACGAGATGGTAAGATCGCCAAACCTCGTCAGCTTCATAACACTCACTGGGGTCTGGTGTGTCCTGCCGAAACACCCGAAGGACAGGCTTGCGGTCTTGTCAAGAACTTGGCACTCATGTGCTATATCACTGTCGGAACACCCAGTGAGCCGATCATTGATTTCATGATTCAGCGTAATATGGAAGTCCTCGAAGAATTTGAGCCCCAAGTCACGCCCAATGCTACCAAGGTGTTTGTCAACGGTGTGTGGGTTGGTATCCACCGGGACCCTTCACATCTTGTCACCACTATGCAGTCTCTTCGACGACGAAACATGATTTCGAACGAAGTTAGTTTGATTCGTGACATTCGTGAGCGGGAGTTCAAGATCTTCACCGATGCTGGGCGTGTCTGTCGACCGCTCTTTGTGGTTGATAATGACCCTAAGAGTGAAAATGCAGGATCTTTGGTTCTCAACAAGGACCATATCCGTAAACTGGAACAGGATAAAGACCTGCCAGCTGATCTGGACATGGAAGAACGCCGGGAGCGCTACTTTGGATGGGAAGGCTTGGTCAGATCCGGTGCCATTGAGATTGTCGATGCGGAGGAAGAGGAAACTATTATGATTGTGATGACACCTGAAGACTTGGAGATTTCCAAACAACTACAGGCAGGCTACGCTTTGCCAGAGGACGAGACAGCCGACCCCAACAAGCGTGTTCGCTCAATTCTCAGCCAGCGCGCTCACACTTGGACTCACTGCGAGATTCATCCCAGTATGATTTTGGGTGTTTGTGCCAGTATCATTCCCTTCCCAGATCACAACCAGTCGCCTCGTAACACCTATCAATCTGCCATGGGTAAACAGGCCATGGGTGTGTTTTTGACAAACTTTGCTCAACGTATGGAGACCATGGCGAATATTCTCTACTACCCCCAGAAACCACTCGCCACCACCAGATCCATGGAATTCTTGCGTTTCCGTGAGCTGCCTGCTGGCCAGAATGCTATTGTGGCTATTGCTTGTTACTCGGGATACAACCAGGAAGATTCAGTTGTTATGAACCAGAGCAGTATTGATCGTGGTCTTTTCCGCAGTCTGTTCTACCGTACATACACTGACTCGGAGAAGACGGTTGCCTTGTCTGTTGTGGAGAAATTTGAGAAGCCCATGCGAGCTGACACAATTGGTATGCGAAAGGGCACATACGACAAGCTTGATGATGATGGTATTATTGCTCCTGGTGTGCGTGTCTCTGGAGAAGACATCATCATCGGTAAGACTGCTCCCCTTGCCCCCGATGCTGAGGAGCTCGGCCAGCGTACCAAGGCCCATACCAAGATTGATGTCTCGACGCCCTTGCGTAGCACTGAGAATGGTATTGTGGATCAAGTCATGATCTCCACTGGTCACGACGGTCTCAACTTTGTGAAGGTCCGTATGCGTACGACCAAGGTCCCACAGATTGGTGATAAGTTCGCTTCTCGTCACGGTCAGAAGGGTACTATTGGTATCACTTATCGACAGGAAGATATGCCTTTCACTCGTGAAGGTGTGGTGCCTGATTTGATTATCAACCCGCACGCCATTCCGTCTCGTATGACAATTGCCCATTTGATTGAGTGTCAACTCAGTAAGGTGTCGGCGCTCCGTGGTTTCGAAGGTGATGCTACTCCTTTCACTGACGTGACGGTCGACTCTATTTCGCGTTTGCTTCGTGAGCATGGATACCAGTCTCGAGGATTCGAGGTTATGTACAATGGATACACTGGTCGTAAGATGGTGGCGCAAGTGTTCTTGGGTCCAACATACTACCAGCGTCTTCGTCACATGGTCGATGACAAGATCCACGCTCGTGCTCGTGGTCCTACTCAGATCTTGACCCGACAGCCTGTTGAGGGTCGTGCTCGTGATGGTGGTTTGCGTTTCGGAGAGATGGAGCGTGATTGTATGATCGCTCACGGTGCCAGTGCCTTCTTGAAGGAGCGTCTGTTTGATGTGTCTGATCCTTTCCGCGTTCATATCTGTGATGACTGCGGTCTGATGACTCCTATTGCGTGAGTTCCTCCCCCCTCTTTTCCGCCCTCTCTTTGTTCTTGTGAAATTCAATACTGATATCTGTGAATAGTAAACTGAAGAAGGGCCTCTTTGAGTGCCGTCTTTGCAACAACAAGCACCGCATCTCACAGGTCCATATCCCCTACGCCGCCAAGCTTTTGTTCCAAGAGCTGGCCTCCATGAACATTGCGGCTCGCATGTTTACCGATCGCTCTGGAGTGTCAGTGCGGTGATTTCAGCATTCAGCGCGGTTTGCACTCTTTTTTCTTTTTACCTTGTACTTTAATGATTCACTCAAAATCGCGGGTCCTTAGGGACTATTGCTGTGGCGTCCGGGTGGGAGATTTGGCCATCGCATCTATTTCAATCATACATAGTTGAAAATCAAATTTTGTGTATTGCCTGGTGCTTTGTAGACAGTGTAGCCTGAATGGGCCGAATACTATCCACTAGTAAACTTGAAGGCTCACTTGGTCTCTACCTATGCACATGTCTTCATATATCCAGACATCCATGATCATCTACTAGCCACCCTTACTCGGGGGTATAAAGCACATATCGGAAAACAGACGCAAGGTACGTACAAAATGAACGATTCTAAATCCTCCGGTTCACTAATCAAAAATCAAGCCAAAGAACTTCCACACTCAGCACAATTACCCCAGAACTACCATGATGCCATCTGACCATCATTGCAGACTTGGATGGACAGACACAAAGCACAAAGAGGAATTTGAACAATCTATTTTGCAAGTGTTACCAACTTCTTCGCCGACACGCCCTTCTTCAGGATATCCAAAGCCTCCTGAATTCCCTCAACTCCCTTTGTTGGAACAACTTCCGGGACAGGGGCAACCTTGTAGGTGCCCTTAGCTAATGCCTCAGGTAGATAACCCGCAAAAGTAGCCAGGTTGGTCTCATAGTAGATGACAGCACCCCCAGAGGCAAAGATCATCTTGGCCTCAACACCCTCCGGGACGACGTCCTCGGTGACAGGGTTGGTAGCAGCTACACGCAGCGTTTGTTTGGACTTATATGCGACTTGGCAGGATGGGCCAGGCTCACCAGCCGCTTGGAAGATACCGATGCACTCGCTCTTGTCCAGCTCCGCGACGACCTGATCAATGACGTTCTTGTCGGTATAATCGAAGACAATATCTGCACCCAGATCTTTGACGTACTTAGCGTTACGAGAGGAACATGTTGTAATAACTTCAAAGCCTGCCGCTTTGCAGAGCTGGATCGCATTACTACCGACACCTGAGCTACCGCCCCAGATGAGGATAGACTTACCCATGCTGTTTGGGCCAGTAGTAGTCGAGGGAAATGACAGGCTGAGATATTCCTTGGAAAACAAGCCTTGCGCAGCAGTCGCGATACAGAGTGGAAAGACAGATGCATCGGTGAAAGATAGAGTATCTGGGATTTTACAAGCCAGATTGTAATCGAGGATCACATAGTCCTGAAAGGCGCCCTGTTCAGGCTTTGCCACGACTGCCCCAAGAGCCAGGCCAACAATACGATCACCGGGTTGAAATTTGGTACCGGCTATTGATCCTACGCTTTCAATGGTGCCCGCGATATCCTGCCCTAGAATAAGGGGATATTTGATGAATGGCAGGGGGATGTCTTGGACCACGGCGTCGGCTGGGTTCATCGCCCAGGCATGGACTTTGACCACGATATTTTCATCGGAAATTTGGGAGGGAATCGGACTCTCTCGGATGACTCCTGGCACCCCTGCCTGATGTTGCCAGAGGGATCGGTTCATGGTGAATGTGAAGTGGAGCCCCGGTGGCCTTGATAATAATGTGATTTGTATGAATCTGCAAGAAAGAATTCATCTAGACTCGGACAGAACTTGACCTTTTATACCCAGATGTCTGGGATTGGGGTGCATATTGGCCCTCTCTTGCTAGCAGACCGGTAAGTCCGTGGCATGATTGATGTTCAGCTCAACACGACACCCCTTTATGTGAGTTAGTGTACCGGACCTAAGCCTTTCTCTAGGGATGGCTGAGAAACATCCCTGCTAGCCTCATGTCAAAACAAGAGAATTGGAGGGGTCCAGTTACATGATATCTAAGAAAATACCCAAAAAGTCCAACAGGAATAGATCTCTAGCGACTTCCCGGGGGGGTTAACGGACCTAACCGGACTTAACAGGGTTACTCTATTTCCCATCATAGTTCATTTTATACAGAAAGCTCGGATTGGAATGATCCGAAGCATATCTCACATATATTCATCACTACTCGGGTTTTAGAGAATTATCTAGTGATTTTAGTCGGGTAAAGTGGCAGTAGAAATGACAGTACACGACTATCCCGGCGAGAGGAACCCTTGCGGGTCAGGTTCGATCCCACGGATTCAAATGTTGTCCAAGACCTGGAAGTGAAGATTCTTCCACACTGGGATTAAGCTTCTTCTTGATCTGCTTGTTCAAATGTTCGCTCTGGGCCCCTTCGTCTGGGCCCGGTATGGACCAGCGCTCGGATGGTCCCTGGGTATGAATGAGCTCTCTTCTATTCTCCGTGGTTGATGCTTCTGTTCTTTTTACTCTTCTTTTCATTTCTATTTCTTAGCGTTGTGTTTATTGCAACAGATGGCAGAACTGTGATCATGTTTAACTATATGAATTTTCAATGTATACTAAAACAATAACTTGGATTTCCTAGACACCACCCTGACAACTAATACTACCGCGGAAGAAGAGCAGTGATTACGGAGGTCGGTCCGGAAAGTTCTCGCCAGAAATTATAATTTCTTTTTCTCACACTAGGCTATATACAGTAAATATTGAAATATATCGCGTAATCAAGATGTATATAAAACGGAAATATATAGTACTGAAATATAATAACAGCTTGAAACAGTAAATATTCACATATCTTCCCATATATCGCTGTCGCTGTCGCTGTCGCTGTCGCTGTCGTTGCCGCTGCCGCTGTTATAGGCGTTATCACCTAACCCGCTAGGGGCTACTTCACCTAATTTATCACGCCCCTCACCGTATTCGTTGCCCCCTTCTAGTCTAATGACTTGCTGTATATGCCATGGTATACGTTCAATCCAAGCTTGAATTTGCGCCTGTGGTAGATCACGCCACGCAGCCTCCCATACTTTAATCCCTTCTTTACGCGATTTAGGTGCTCCTTTTCGCGTAGTGTATCTCTTCATCCAAGGCCATGCAGGTTCAATCATATTTAGATCAGGCGAATTTCCAGGCCAGATCATTCGTTGGACCCCCATTATATCAAATATTCGCTGTTGGTAGTGATGTGAATGGGCTGGTGCTTTATCCTCTTGAACTATTGTTTTCGTTCGAATTCGAGCACATTCTTGGGCGAATGGAAGTAGTTTTGGGGCTAAAATCACGGTGTTGTATCGGTACCAATCGATTCCACCTTTCGAATTGCGTGCAAGCTTTCCATTCTTCTGAGTCCATCTCCACTGAGGTTGTCTTCCAGGCTTATTGCGTAGCCCTAATCGCTGTATACCTGAATTAAGCTCCCATTCTGCACGCATAATAGGCTCTAATTCAGTATTCCATTCGGCGATTTGGTGTTCTGCTTCACGCTTTTGGGCTGTAGTTTCAGGTACCCAACAATGACAGGGGCCCTTCTGATCATAAGAAAAAGCACCCCAAAACATGAACTCAGAGGCCCCCTTCCAACGTTCTCGAATACAGCTTCGGACGAACCGCTCACTAGAAGTACGCCATACACGATATCCACCCCGACGGTGTAATAAAACAACCGCAGTTTCATCAGTCCAAATCACATTCTTCCAGTCTTCTATAGTCCAATGGGCGTGTTTTAAACACCATTCAAGACGTTGTTTTTTCTGCTCAGCGGCAAGCCCAGGCTTACGTGTAGGCTTTGTTTTTCGTAGGCCAATTTTTCGTAGTACATGCCAAACTGTTGTTTTTGATATATTAATCCCTAATTATAGAAGAAATATTAGAGGAAATAACATATCAAGTAACATATGAGATAACATATCAAATAACACACCAAGTAACACATCAAATATTATACTAAATAACATATTAAATAACACACTAAATAAAATATCAAATCTTAGAATAACTAACCTGATTCACTGCGTAGCTCTGCAGCTAGCTGTTCACATGTTTTCTCACGCCCATAGCGGTCTACACGGATTTTCGCCCCAAGTGTGGTTTTAAGCTCATCTGTTTGCTTAGATGGACGCCCAGAACGTGCTTTATCAGCTAACATTTCATCTGATATATTGAATGGTCGCTGATTCGGCTGAAAACCTCGTTCGAGTGCACGGTTCCATATGTCTCCTATAGTACGCCGTGGAATATTCATAAATTCACTGATCTCCTTAGGGGCATGTCCTTGGGCCCTTAGGTATACAATGACAGCACGTTGCGCAATATTGGTCTTCATTGTAGCTGTATAGGTGGGACAAAAGTGTAGCTGTGTAGGTGGGATAAAAGTGTGAAGGGGTGTACGGACTGTAGGCGGGGTAAAAGATAAAGATCTACGTGTCCACGGGTGTTATAAGCAATATTTAGCCTAGTACGTAACACGGCAATACATCCAATATACAGCAGGCTATACACCTGACATACAGGGCCGGTAATATATCAAGAAAAAGAAATTATAATTTCTGGCGAGAACTTTCCGGACCGACCTCCGTACTATTGTCCCCGAAAAGCAGGAGGTTGGGAGAAATTCATATTTTTATTCTTAATTACTCCTATTAATGCATTAGGCCTCCAGGGTCGAATGTCCTGAGTACGTAGCAAATTCTTCCTGATGTTGAACCTCCCCAAGACACGGAGTATCATAGCTCTGATGGATTTCCAATACGTTGTGCACAGTTACCTTTGCTCTCTATTTGAATTGCCGAGTTGGGCTTTCTTCCACAGAGACTACTCGGTTGCTAGAGAATGATTAGAAATGACTTCAAATGTTCCAAGGTTGTAACTCGATTTTTAGAGAGTCAAAAAAGTTGAGGTTGATATACTATAATACTGATAATACTACGGCTCTGCGCCAATAGCACCTGACGGTAGTGTGCATGAACCTGAACTTCTCACAACTCACATCTGGTATATTAACATAGACAAGTATTTGGTCCCGAGCGAAGTGAGTGGCATATCATAAGCACTTGAGGGGAGTGGATTTCAGATAGCTGATTAAAATATCTGATGTTGATAGCTGATATCAGTACTAGTAGCTGTAGCCTCTCGGTGATGGAAAAGGCTATGGATTTTGCATATCTTTACTCCTCACCAACTCAAATTTCAACTCCGACCATGCACTTTCCTCAGCGTTAAACTGCTCACACTGTCCTTGACAAGGCACATATTACTTTCTACATCAGGGCATAGCACATCGCAGCGGCTTAAAGTTTCACACATTTGATTCGGCCACGTTTGAGTCTCGGCACTGCACTACAGCTAGACCCTGTACGGAGTGCTCCGTACCAAGTCTGCACTGCAGTGATCCTCGCACAGTTAAACCGAAATGCACCAATCGATTCCTTGCATTAGCCGTCTGCGGGGTTATGTATGTGGATGTTCTTCGAGTTGATGAGAACAAAGAAAGCTACCACAGCCACCATTACAGCTGGTCTCAGTGGAGAGTCCATGCAATACTAACAAGGCCCCCTGTCTTATACGCAATATCCTAGCAAGCCCATACAATTAGTCGCCCGTTATATCGACTCGGAGTATATTGGTGTGATGGTATTTTGACTTCATAGTGTCCCCGCCCCGGTACTTCGGAATACTCATGCGGGGAATCACCAGGATCCAAGTACACATCCACTTTACAGACAACTCGGTGAATTCCTCCCAATAAATCCTCTATTAAAGTTCAATAAAGTGGACTGTGCACTAATTGGAGAGGTATATTGTGTGATTGCAGCCATATCCCGGTTCTATTCTTGGTCTTGAGTACCCTTCGATGTACTCGTACAAGGCGCATTTTGTTGGCTCCATGTTATGATGTCAAATCTTACAGAAAAATGAATATTTGGAAGAATATCTCTGTCTGAATTAGTAGTCAATATTCAGATTAGTTATTCCTTCAAGTCCGGATTATCATTCAATCGGGATAAAAATCAGGATCTCTCGGTCGCAAATTAATATCATCCCGTGTTGACTTCTGACATGCATGATGAATGTCACTTTCATTCTCGGAATGGTGCGAATGGATTCTGCAGGTGGCACTCGGTAACTCAGCACATTGAGAATGAGAAGAGTGATTCGACCAGCCCCTCTCATCTGGTCTCACTGAGAGCGTCAAGGCCCTCAGGTTGATTGGTTAATGATGGTGATGTTATCCCATCACTGTACAGCACCCAACGGACCAACCAAGTTGCAAGATTACCCGCTCACGCCAACTCGCTCGTTTCTGCAGCGCTGATCCATTCAATTCCCATAAAACTGTGTCATAACCGCCCAGGCTGACTTCTTCTTCTTCTTCTTTTTTTCTCCAGCGAGTTTTTGTTGTTTGAGCTGTTCGAGTCGAATTCAGGCACTGGTTGCTTGTTTCTCTTTTCATTTTTTTCATCTTCATTATTATTCTATTCTTAATTTTATCCCCCATAACACCAAGAGCTGTGCTCCGAAGTGTTATTTTCACCAAATTCAGCCTTGCATTCATCTCGAATCCTTTCAATCAAGTTCACAGCCTCAATCTTTGTTGCCGGTCAACATTGTGCCTTGCTGTACCAGCTCTTTCAACAAACACGTTAATCTAATCTCGCTCGATAATCGTTTTTATATTCTCGTCGTGGACCGGTTCCCTTCAAGACACACTTTCAAGATTCAAATCAAACGCTTACAATCGAAACTCCGGTAGTTTTTGATTTTTTATTACATTTGACTCTTTTTGACGTCTATACTCTACGACATTCTATATATCAACACGTTCTTTTGTCTTCACATCATTCATAATGGCCGCAGTTCAACTCAAGTTTTCCCTGCGTACCTCTTCCAATGTCAAGACCGTCCACCTGGTTGGCTCCTGGGACAACTATGCCCGCCAGCTGCCCCTCTCTGCTAATGAGAAGCCCGGTTCCTGGGTCGGAAAGTTCCGCTTCCAGACCTCCATGCTTCAATTGGGTAGCCGCTACTGGTACTACTACATCATGGATGGGTACCACGTCTCCCACGACCCCGCCGTTGAGTACACCGTCGAGCCCACCACTGGCCGCAAGCTGAACATCCTCGATGTTCCCGGTGGCAAGACCAGCTCCCGCAGCGCCGCCAGCGGTCGCCGCTCCTCGACCGTTGCTCAGGGCCGTGGCCTTTCGCCATCCCGCATCCAGCACCCCAAGCCCTCCAAGCCCTACGCCTCGCGCTCCCTGCGTGAAGCCGAGTTTGGCGCTCCCACCGTTGACGACATCACCCGCCGCTTTGCTGGCTCTCGTCTCTCTGACGATTACGAGTACTCCAGCAGCCCTCCAAGCTCTTCCGGCTCGTCTCTGTCGTCCCGCTCTGGTTCCTCCGGCTCCAGCTC
Organism: Penicillium malachiteum; assembly: GCF_028827825.1. Taxonomy (NCBI): domain Eukaryota; kingdom Fungi; phylum Ascomycota; class Eurotiomycetes; order Eurotiales; family Aspergillaceae; genus Penicillium; species Penicillium malachiteum. Next base: position 6,652,907 of record NW_026643095.1, read on the forward strand.
TCCCTCGTCTCTGTCTTCCCTCTCCTCCACCCAGTCTCACTGCTCTTGTGAGCGCTACGGAATCACCCGCAAGGGCGACCGTGTCAAGCTTGACTGTGGTGGTGACCGCTGCGGTTACTACGAGGAGTCCTCGGATGACAGCTGCTCCGACAGCGAGGATGATGAGGAGTACCGCCATGCTCGCAGCGCTGCTCGCCGCCAGGGTATCGTTGTTCGCCGCTAAACTCGTCCAATCCGTTTAACCAAAGTTGTGTTATGTTTTCCTTTTACACAGCTCTGGCTCTGGGGTCTACAATTCAATCGACATACGTCTGGACCTTGGTAGCAGGTATTTGCTTCATTGCTTCCTGTTTGATTGCCTTGCTTTCCAAGAAAATCATATGAAAAATTTACGAAAAAAGCCCGACGCCGTGGGTGAACCGGCTTCGCTTCGCGGTATGGGCGGGGATGATAATTGTTGTTGTTGTAAGGGGAGGAAAAAGAAAGTGGAAGAGAAAGTTGAAGAGTGAGAAAGGCGCAAGGAAGCATCGATGATTCCAATACGATGCACCAATCCGACAACTTCCATCCTGGATCTCACTTTTTGAGAAGTATCCAGACCAGGTGGATCTGACAAGCTTATCTTGTATATTTTTTTACAAGCCATATTTGACAATGCCGCTCTGTGATCCCTGTCATGACAAGGTTCTATCATCAGGGACACAGCCTCGTGGACAAAGCACGCATCTCGCAAGCCAAGAGAATCCATGAATGTCCTGGGCTTTACTAGATCCCAGGCCTTGGTTAGGTCTTATTCTTGAGATGCTACGAATAATGAGATATGACCATTGGATCTCTTGGTGCAAATTTCTCCTGATAAATTGTAGAATTTAAGCATCTATCCGATGTCTGCAGGCCTCCACCGCTATAGAATAAGCAGTGGATTTCTAAACGCATAGGAAATACATAAATCGTACATTGATGTTAGCATTCCAATAATAGTACTTGAATGATGTGTAGAACTTGAGATATTACTTCCTAGTATGTACTACCAGTTTGTGTTTAGTCTGAAAAATTGTCTGTGCTTTGCGAACTGTCACTAGGGCCATATTGGACAGCGCCTTCAGAGATCTCTGGAGCCTCAACTTGGGAGCCCGGGCCCACAAACTCATAATTTCAAGTCTGACAGGAAGCACGATTTGATCAATGAAAATTACAATAATGCTTTTCGCATTCCTATTATCCTGAGGACTTAGAGCTACTCTGTTCTTGGAAAAGATTCATCAAAAGTCATAAATTAGTGTACGGAACATAAGAGACTCCCTGCATATATTGTGAGACTATCTTTGATGAAATCATGAATCTTAAAAAGCAAATTAAGAACCAATGAAAATCGTCTCATGTCTCTGATAACAAAAATTAAAGAAAAAAACCAAAAAGCCCGTAGGCCAAAGACATATGGTAAAAAGGCACCAGAGGTGAATCTGTGCAGAAGAGCCCAAGTTGCCTGATTCATGTCACATCATAGAAACAAGATGTGCAGAGCCAGGCAAAGGTCTTTCAAAATGCGGAAGAAGCTTACAGCATGAAAGCGAGGGCACCTCCAACAACACCAACCGCAGCGGCGGGGTGAGCCAGAATAGCGGCACCTGCATTAGTGGAATGAAGGGGAGCCGCAGTGCTGTTGGTGCCAGTGGTCTGGGCTCCAGTAGAGCCGGAGGCGGTGGTAACCATACCAGTGGTGCCGGCAGTGTGGGTGTTGTTCACCGCAGTAGTAATGGCGACGGTGGTGCTGACACCGGTGCTGGTAGAAATGACAACACCAGTGGAGCCCTTTGTGATGCTGGAGCTAGCAGAGGAAGTGCTAGTAGAGGAGCCAGTGGAGGACCAAGTGGTGGTAGCGGATGAAGTAGTGGAAGAGGACGAGGTCTCAGAAGAATCGGTGACGTTGAACTGGCCAGTCTGAGCAAGGATACCGGTGTTCATGCTGGCATCAGAGACCAGGTTGATCTGGTAGCCATGTCTATTTCTTGTTAGCTTGAAGTCATTGAACAAGACCAGGTTTATAGAGTGTGTTACCCGTTGGGAACGTCGCCGATGTTGACAGTGTAGGAGTCCTTGGAGGTCTCGATGTCCTTAGCAAGCTCCTTGTTGACAGGAGGGTAGACCGCATTGTTGACCAGGTAGATATCGAAGTGAGAGGCGTCGGTGCTGTTGCATTTTAGTTCTGCGACCATATAGAAAGTGGGACTTTGGCAACATACTCAACGGAGGTCCACTTGACAGTGACGGAGCTGGAGGGGCCGATGTTAGAACCCTTCTGAGGCTCAGTGACGGAGAGAGCTGAATGTTTATTAGTAAGAACTTGAAGCTTTTCAAGGTTGATATCACCGCAGCGATGAGAGTGAACTTACCTCCAGCGGAGATGGCCAAAGCCACGGCAGACACGAGTGAGAGACGCATGGTGATACGAGTGATGACTTAAACGAGTGTTAGAAGAAGAGGAAAGTTTGGAAGGAAGATTTTGAAGTAAGAGTTGTAGTATCAACAAAGGAAGAGGAAGAGTGTAGGAAAGATGAGTGTATTAAGTAGTAGGTAACCAAGAGCAAACAAGTTGGGACGAAGTTGGGACGAAGTTTCAAAACAAAAAAAGATCTCCTCTATTAGTGAGGATACGAACATGAGCCCATGACTCTAATAATACCTGAATCAAAGCATTTCATTATACAATAAGCAACAGATCTTGTCTAAGATGATGTCTCTCAGGCCTAGGATAAGGTAACCATGGACCCAGAGAGGCAGTGCGGGAACTATCCGATGTCACTGCTTGAAATTTTCACATTTGCCAAGTCAAAAGTACTCAGGTACATATGGGTACATGATGGATCTGAATATGAGATATTGAGTGATTGTATGTTCAATTCCTGGGTCCAAATAGTGTAGCCTTGACTGTTTCTCTTTGAGGGATCATTATTGGTTGCTATTCTCATTCACATCGGGGTCGGATTAAGCCGAATTCAGGCAATTAAGACCCTTTTTTCCCCGGTCAAAAGCCGCTAGCGCCAGTTGCGAAAAATGGCGTTCGGAAGGCGGAGCACTAGTCTCTGTTCTCTTGTAGTGGGAATCGGAAGTGGAATCCCAAGTGGATAAGCCGCATCTATACACAATACAGGATTTTCAGGGTCCGGGCCCACTGGTATTGTCATGGTATTTCAAAGACGCAAATCCCGGATCGTCACCGGTGAGATCGTTATCTTGTTACCACATTACGAAAATTACTCATATCAACTCATGAATCAGTGGCGTCCACCTGGGCATCGAGAACAGACCCTCAAGATACGAACGAGATACGAACGTTGCATTTAATGGTTCTTAATATAAATCTATGGCACTAAATTGAAAGGTTTGTAGATAAGATGTAATCTACGTCTAGACTTGGACAATGCCATTTATCAAAGTTAAATGATTGAATCTATTCAACTTGAACCCTTTTTAATGCCACGGTAGTTTTGAACAAAAGAAATACCGAATATGAATTATTTTGAAAGACATCGATCCATCAATTATGAAATATTTTCCACACTATAGGCTGGCATGGTCAATGCAAAACCTGATTCATGCTGCGACATGAACAGAAAAAAATAGATCGAGTGGATATTAGACATCCTTGGCGAATATCCAGCTATGGTGTTATTTGGAGTCATAAATGGAATAAAAATCTTACAAAGTACCCATGGACAGGGTACAGGGATTATTAATCCAAATATTCGAGAAATGGAGTCGAAATTGACCCACTCCTGAGAACCTTAGGTTGGGGATGGTTTTAAGACATTCAGGCGTTGACCCACGGATGATTCAGGGACCAGCCGCCACGATGTTTCACTGACACCAACCACGATATTACACCGACTCGGAGTAATAACGTGCTTCATCGTGTGGGACGGGGCGTCAGCCATATTACTCCTGATTATGATATGTAAACTTGTATCACATACGGGAAATTAGATCTCGATATGGTGTCATCCCCTGGGCAGTGCGAGATAGTACTGTTTATGTGCGACGGAACATTTGAAGACTAGTATCTACAGAGATTAATTCAAGTTCTAGTAAATTTTAAGAAAGTTCTAGTAAATTTTAAGATCGAGATAAGAACTTGTGTTGGCCGTAAATGGACTAGTTTCAATAGCCATAGATATCCGAGTTGCTATTAAAAATTAGCATCATCAAAACACAGAAATAGGCCAATTCAAGTACTCAAAAAGGGGACGTTTAAAACATACAAGCTCTTTTGAAGACTTCCAATGTTGGCAGCATCAGAGTTAACCCAGACACTGACACTCATCGCAGACACCGGAAATACGCCATAGCCCCGGGAATTAATGGTGACCGATGCGCCGTGATGCTCAAGAATATCGATCCACTCTTGACCCCCGTTCTCTCGCCCAATGAACATCTTTTTCTTGCTTGGCCCTGCGTTACTGATGACACAAGCGAGACCGGAAGGATGACCGGGATTCCCAGCACGAACAAAACCTAGCCTCATTAATATTAAGCCCTACTTTCAGGGGTCAGAGACACGAACCTATGCAGTTTGGTTGGTCAAAATAGTCCTTCTGTTTGCCATTGGCGTACAACTTCCGAGCCTGGGCAAGGATAGGAAGCTTTCCATTACATGCAGGCGTCATCGGATCCGAGACATTGGCTCGTATCCCATAAAGGTCGCCGTAAAATAGACAGGGAAACCCATCTTTGCGAAGAAGGATTAACGAGTATGCTATCTCTTTGAAGTCGGGAGCTATTGGGGTCTGGGATTTGATGAGTATGGTCAACAGTAGATCCGGCGGAGGTATTGATATCACTTACTTCAAGCATCTGTCCAGGTTGCTTTGGGTAAAATAGTTAGCTTTTTGATATCTCTTCTATGGGCGCCTTTCTTGGGAAGTCTTACTGTATCATGGTTCGAAACAAGTGTCTTCAGTAGTCAGTATTAATTTCGAATGCCCAATATTGAAGGACTCACCACGGCATGATTGGGCCTGCACTGAACCAACGTATTATCAAAAATACCACGGAGATCCGCTGCTTTGGTATGGGACAGTTTCGAAAACTTCTCTAGAAGAGGAACATCATAGGCTGCAATCCTGTATCCGGTATCCTCCAGGTAGTTCAGGATCGCTCGGGTATCTGCAGTCCAATACTCTCCGATGACCAGAAACTCCGAGTTCGTGTTTTTCTGCACATGAGCCACAAAGTCTTTCTGGAATCCACTGGAGATATGTTTAGCAGCATCCAGTCTCATCCCACTAAGCGATAGCTCATTTGTGATCCAGGTGCCCCAGTTAAGGAGATCATTCCGGACCTCAGGATGTGAGTGGTCCAGATCAGCAAACATTAGATAGTCATAGTTCCCATTCTCTGTTGAGACATCTGGTGCCCAGTCTTTTCCGGGCGCATGAATCTTGTAGAGAGCGTTCTCTTTGCTCTTATCATCCCAGTCAACACCGGTAAAATGTTGCCAACGATACTTCAGTGAACTGTATGTGGACCCACGCCCGGGGAAATCAAAGCCTACCCAACCATCTATTTTCAATGGTTTAGAAACTTGAACTGTCCGTTCTTTAATAATTAAAAACATTAGCTCAATTCAGATAGTGCAGGAAATCATGGTGAGCGGATCTTACTTTTCGGGTGTACCTTGACAGCCTGGAATTGCTCAGGAAAATCGGCCCCGGCTTTGTGATTCAAAACAGCATCCCAAATAATGCCAATTCCCAATGACCGGGCTTCATGTACCAGATCCTCAAGTTGTTTCTTATTGCCCCATTTTGTCGAGATTGACCCCTTTTGATCAAATTCGCCCAGATCAAATAAGTCGTAAATGTCATACCCGTTACCTGCTGGGTCCATCCCTTTACATCCGGGCGGGATCCATATCTGGTCAACACCAATAGCCTTGAAATCAGGCAATGCAAGCCTTAATCGAGTCCAATGATATTGATCAGCGGGCATATGCCATTCAAATGCTTGGAATATTAATGCGTTCTTTGGAGCAGCCCATGCAAGAGGCCGATCACTCTTTTTGGCTATTTCAAACGCGACCAATATCAGTCTTGGGCGCGTCAACATGTACCGGGAGTATACTTACTGGCTTCTGAGGAACGGTTTTCTTTCCGGCGGGATCCGCTGCAGCAGGAAAGCAGGGAAATCATTGAAGGTGCCGAATCAATTGTTGATACAAAGCAATACAAGGCATCAATTCTTGCCCAGGTGATGATGATAAAAGACAAGGAACAATCTACGTGAACAGAAATAATGAATTATGCTCCTGGAATATAGCTCACCCAAATTGTAATTGAATATCCCAAGTTCAATTTTTATGAGCAGGAGCCATTTCAAGAATCATTGTCTCACAGTCCATTGCATCTATCGAATCGTGCCAGGAACCAAACTGGGCACCTTGGCAGTGGAGTTCAAACGTTGAGAAAATTTCAACTTGCGGGGCGCGTTATTTGTTTAACTTACGGTAAATTACATACTGTAAGAATGACTCCAGTTGACCGGGCAGAGTGACTTCGAACAACCATCTGTGCACTAAAAATTGAATTCAAGTGCTTCGAATGACATTAGGTAATAGATGGCCCATAAAATATGCACATTGGCTGTAGGAATGTGATCATTTCCGAGTTCAAGTTGTTCTATTATTGTCTTATTCTCTTTGTTCTTTTACACACATTCCTACAGCCAATGTGCATATTTTATGGGCCATCTATTACCTAATGTCATTCGAAGCACTTGAATTCAATTTTTAGTGCACAGATGGTTGTTCGAAGTATAAAGGGGTTTTTCATAATAGTGAGAGAGCTGAATCGCTAATTTTCACCGCAGTGCTTAAAATGTGAAGCTAAAAGATAATGAACATAAAAGTCAAGAAAAGAGTCATACCCAGAGCCTGCGGTGTGATGTGAATCCCTCCAGCAGCTAACGAGGTCTTCAGAGATCCACTACCGGTCATAATGTCCGCGAAGGTCAGATTGACAGAGGGGTAACCGCAGAGCCCACTGCCATCCATAAGCTCAGTGGGAAAGAACACACGAGGCAGTCCCTCCACCATGTCCACAGTCAGATCACCATCTCCATCAACCAAGTATGTCTTGCAGTTCAGAACCTCAGTGACATTTACGCCAGCATTGTAGCTGACCCAGAGGTTGACATCATATGGTTTTGCATTGACTCCTTGTGTTGAAAGAAGCATGATAACCTGTCGTCCCTCAATGCCCTTTCTGAAGCCCAGCTCACTGCCACCTTGGTAGATGTTTGAAGTTTGATGATCCATGTAGCTGTTGTCCATCCGATGGGCATGCTTCCGAATCATGTTTAGGGTGGTGATTAAGCTGTAAAGCTCAGTGCTGTTGTCATAATTGGAGAGCCACACAGCTTCGCGATTTGACGGAGTTGTCGATCCGTTGAGATGTTGCTCCTGGCCTTGGTAGATAAATGGAACACCGTCGAAGAGCATCGTAAAAGTGATTGCGTTCTTGGCAAGCTGCGAATGAAGATCATAGTTAGTAATTGAGAGCGATGGTACGTAATATTGTTATATCACATACCGACAGGTCATCTGTAAAGCTGGCAAAACGTGCAACGTCGTGGTTCTCGGAAAAGGAAACAAGAGCAGCAACGTCTGAACATGCAGCTTTCATATTGTTGACAGCCAAAGCAAGATCGGCAGTAATCCCTTTAGTGAAAGCACTCAACATTGCGTAGTAGACTGGATAATTGGGAAGACTACCAATATACTCATTCTGGTAATCACAAATGATGCTCACACTTGACTCCATGACCTCTCCAGTCATGAAACCACCAATCTGATCCTGATACTTCCGTAGAAATGACGGTGTAACACTCTTAGCAGCATCGATACGAAGCCCGTCGATGGAGTATTTGCTCATGGTATTCAGTGTCCAGTTGAGCAGCAGCGACTGGACATCCTCATGTTCAGTAAATAGATCGGGCAAGGCGGTTTGGTTATCACCAGTCTGGCACAATTGCGCTTGTGTGTAGTTGCTCCAATTTATGATCGGGCAATATGAATGGAAGTAGTCCTCGTTATTGAAGGGCGTAAAGACCGAGTAGTCGATGCTTGTTGCCGGGTTACTGCCATTCGTCATGTATGCCATGTTGTTGATGACGGTGTCCATCATCAAGTACATTCCCCGATCATGTAAAGCTTGACCCAAATCTAACAAATCTTGTGACGTGCCGAAGTGAGAGTTGAGTGAGTAAAGGTCCAGCGGCCAGTATCCGTGGTATGCCTCGCCGTATTCAACATGACCCTCCAGATTTTGAATAATTGGAGAAATCATGACTGCGTCGAATCCCATTCCCTGGATGTAATCCAGTTTGTCGATTGTTCCTTGCCATGTTCCTCCACAGTATAGACCCGCAGTAGTGTTGCAAGGTGAGGTTGTTGAGCCGTCCGTGCGCGCAAAACGATCTGTCATTGTCTGATAGACGCTCCGTGTCTTCCATTCAGCTATGCTGGCAGCTGAGACTGCGTCGAAGAGACATAATGTTCCAACGAGGCCACCGATCAGGTAGCTCATCGGTGAGGTTGGTCGCATGAGGGTCGTGTGTGCGCTTCCGTGCGCAATAAACGGAAGAGAAACGCCGGGTGAGTACAAGGGAGTCGAGGGACGACAAAAGAATGGACAGGCAAAAATAGCCCAATCAGAGATAGATTAAATGAGGGACACAAACATGGGGATGGTGATTTTAATGAAAGTTGAAGGGAGTGAAGAACTCAAGGCAGAACATGAGAAAAGAGGAGTTCCGAGTCACTTGATCCAAGGTCTTCAGAGGGGAACTGGGGCAAATGGGATGATCCCTAGTTTAGCCATTGCCTAGGTCAAACTACTGTGCTGATCCCCGGTTCAATACATAGGTCAAAACAGTGATTGACCTCGGGAAAGTCAGTGCTACTTTATTCAAAGCCACTAGTACAGCTATAGCCAAAAGTCATAATACATTAATTGATAGTGAGTCTAGGGGATAGTGCCATGAAGAATGACTGCATAGTTCATTGACGCAAGACCAAGCTTTCACTTGCACTCATGATCTCCTGGAATAATTATTCAGGACCAAGTTCCCCAGTGTTTGCTAGTGGAGTATGGTCAGGTGGAGTGAGGAAACTATTTTTATGCTATTTTTATGCTGCAAAATTCTTCAGAAAATGGGACCTGAAAACTGTGGAGATGATTTCACAAAGATGAGCTTGTATTTGTAGAGTAAATCCTGATCAAAATTGATATGCCTATGAGCTCACTATTCTCCTGGTGGACTATAGTGGCTGAGACAACTGCCCGCGAATTTCCGGGATGCGCGGTTAGATCGCAAAGTTGAAATATGATTCAAAATCGCTTAAAGGGGAACATCCGAGACAATATGCCAAGTGTTTTGGGTCCCGATGAGCCAGTAGCAGTTATCTCGAGCATATCTCTACTATCAATAGCGCTACCGTGCCATGGAATCATAGCACTGGAGGCAAAAGTTCACATTGCGATTGTTTGACTTGATACTAATCAACTTGAACAACAACAAATAATGGCGGCCCGGGGTATCTGCACTGTATGTAACCACGAAAAAGTAATGATAGACAATGTTGCCAGGTATACTTGGTCTAATTTCCGTACTTCATTTGACAGATCTCTGAATCAAACACACAAATTAGGACCAGCTAAGAGATGCCTGAGAAAAGCCATATTTCTTGGCCTCTCAGTGCCTAAGAAATAGGTTCTGCCTTAATTAACCGAGATACTCCAAATGGTTCAGATTATATGTGTAATTTATTGAAAAAACCATGGTTCAACTGGCTGCCACCTGGCAGGTATCAGTCATAGTACGCAGTATATTATTTCGATACATAGAACGGAAAATTACAAGTGGGTCAGATATGGGGATGGTCTCAGTATAATCCAACATCTGAACCAATCGGATCAGTCAAATTGGGACCCACTCGGGATGAGACCCTGATAAGTTGATCCCGAGCCCGTATTTTTTATATCAATTTTGATAGTTGGTATTTTTATATTTTATATTTTATATTTTATATTTTATATTTTATATTTTATATTTTAGTATTTTCAGGGACTGATTACTCGGAGAATAAGTACCGATTTCTGTATGTGATACAGTACAACCTATAATTTTAGGCTACTTGAGGTTACAGTGAATTAATTTGTTATTGATGCTTATCCTCCAGGGGACTAAGTCGGTATTGTTTAACTATGCCCAGGTGGTGACTATACCTATTACCCGGTGAGATTGATATCATTTGCAACATCAAACATTTGAATACCCAAGTGTCCCCAATATCCTCAGTGCTATAATCTCCAAAGAGGAGAGGCAGAAGCCTGATAAAACTGCGGGTAGTATGTAATTCGTATGGTGACATGGATATCCACCTGGGCATCTTGTTGTAAACCTTTCCTTGGTGCATCGAGTGGGTCATAGAAAATTCAGCAAATACATACCATGCAAGAACAAGGAATAATTAAATCAAAGATAAATAAAATAGACAGAATAAAACTCGGGTACAGCGGAAGAATATGAGTGGTAGTGAACTCCAGAAAGTGGATGCGTTCTCTTCTAGTCACCGTTAGGCTTCAAGGGTCCATCCAAGATAGGATAAAGTCAAGTCTACCTTTTCATCGCGTATCATGTCCCGAAGGAGTGGCCAAACGAGGTCCAGGAGCTTGGCTGTAAGAATGCAATGCCAATTAAGAGGCAGGATAGACTCATCCATGGACGACTCATCCATATTTCCCTCGTATAAGGCTAAGCCTGGGGCCACCGGAGTACACCGGCCCATGATGCTCCACAGACTGCGATATACTCATTGATACGGAGAGCAACCCATGTCTGTGCCAAAATGCCAAGATAGAGTATCCAGATTAGTTTGACTCTTGTCTCATTTGGTAGTCTAGAATAGAAACACCAAGCAGTCTAGCTTTGAGTAGGACATCAGCACTATACGCCACTAAGTGCACCGTATTTCCAGCCTGACACAATATGTGATCCTATCTTTCTGTTCCTTCGTTCTCTCACCTCTTCTTTCCATCTTCAATCTCCAATTTCATTGCCTAACCGGTGGTCACTACTTGTGAATGCCTCACACTCGTTTTTGAAAGAAACCTGAAGTCTCCAGACAACCTGGAACACACCCCACTTCTTGTTACCCTCTACCATTCATCTGCACATCTCTTCTATGCTCTAGATTGACATAATTCTTGAGAACTTCGAGGTGTCTCGACACCCAGCCCGGCAACCATGAGAGGGTGGTTCTCTATTGGGCTTATTGCTCTTCTCACCAAGACCTCGACTTGCTGGCCTTACGATGAGTCTTTGGTTGACTACAACTTAAATGAGAACAAAACTGCGACAAACCCCGCAGAGTACTGGGGAGAATGGCCAGACCACGAGGGCAAATATTTCCCTTCCCCAGATAATTGGCGTTTCCCTTTCTACACCATCTTCTTGGACCGATTTGTCAATGGCGACCCTACTAATGACAACATCAACGGAACACTATTCGAACACGACCTTCACTCGAACCAGATGCGCCACGGTGGTGATGTAGCTGGCTTGGTCGACACATTGGATTATCTCCAGGGAATGGGTATCAAGGTTGGACTCCCTCAGTTGGAATTTAGAGCGCGAATACTCACAAGATATAGGGTCTTTACCTCGCTGGAACATCTTTGATGAATCAACCTTGGGGATTTGACGGATACTCAGCTCTGGATACAACCTTGCTTGACCAACATTACGGTACGATTCAGATCTGGCGCAATGCCATTACTGAGATCCACAATCGAGGAATGTATGTCCTCTTTGACAACACTATTGCTACGTAAGTCCACCTGTATTCCAGTAAATTGATAAGAGAGACTAACTGTTTTATCTACTATTAGACTCGGTGACCTGATCGGCTTCGACGGATATTTGAACACAACCGCTCCTTTCACAGTGAAGGAGCACCAGACAACCTGGAAGACCGATCGACGATATGTGGACTTCGACATTGGTCAGGAATACAATGCTACCTGTGATTACCCTCGCTTCTGGTTCGAAAATGGATTTCCCGTCAACGAATCCCAAGTGGAGGGCCTAGTCGGCTGTTACAACAGTGATTTTGACCAATACGGCGATGTTGAGGCCTTTGGTGTGTTTCCCGATTGGCAACGAGAACTTGCCAAGTTTGCTTCGGTGCAAGATCGTCTCCGAGAATGGTATCCGCCAGTTCGAGAGAGATTGATCCGTCACTCCTGTATGATAATCGCTTCTTTGGATATTGATGGGTTCCGTTATGATAAGGCCACTCAGTCGACGGTTGATGCACTCGGAGACATGTCAGCCGCCTATCGAGAGTGCGCTCGCGCTGTTGGAAAAGAGAATTTCTTCATCGCCGGCGAGATCACAGGTGGTAACAACTTTGGATCGGTGTATCTAGGCCGTGGTCGTCAGCCTGATCAGTATATAAGTGCGATCGATGCCATGAACTCAACAAACGAGACTTCGGCGCAGTACTTCCTGCGCGACCTGGGACAGGAGGCGATCGATGGTGCAGCTTTCCACTACTCGACATATCGTGCTCTTACCCGATTCCTGGGTATGGATGGACAACTTTCAGCAGGATTTGACGTGCCCGATGATTTCGTTACTGCTTGGAACATCATGCTAGGATCGAATGATATGGTGAATGCAAATACCGGAAAATTTGACCCTCGGCACATGTTCGGTGCTACCAACCAGGATGTCTTCCGCTGGCCTGCCGTTCAGTACGGAGTACAAAGGCAGCTTCTGGGGTCTTTTGTTACCACCCTGCTTCTTCCAGGTATCCCTCTTCTTCTGTGGGGTGAAGAGCAGGCATTTTACATCTTGGATGCCACTGCGTCTAATTACATTTACGGACGACAGTCGATCTCACCTGCAAATGCCTGGAGGTCCCACGGTTGCTTTGCTTTGAATTCATCCCAGTACTACCAGTGGCCCCTCGAGTCTGCCCGTGAAGGATGTCACGATGAAGCCGCCGCCTACGACCACCGTGATCCCAGCCATCCTCTGCATAACATCATGAAACACATGTATCAGCTACGTGAGCAATTCCCAGTTCTGAACGATGGATACAGTGTTCAGGCTCTTTCCAATATCACAGAGCAAGTGTTTTATCCTGGTTCTGCCGGTGTGCCTACTGAGACTGGAATGTGGTCGGTTCTTCGCGACGTTAATTCCGCAGTGCAAAACCTGAGTTCCAATCATGATGCCGAGAACCAGCCTGTCTGGCTGGTTTACCAAAATGTCAACCGAACTATGCAGTACGAGTTTGATTGCACTGACGAGGACCGTGCTCTGATTGCTCCATTTGACACCGGAACTCGCGTGGTGAACCTGTTCTATCCCCACGATGAGTTAACCCTAGTCGATAGCCCAACCAAGCTTGGTTTGGATGGATCAACAAAGTTCAGTGGTTGCTATCCTAATTTGACTTTGAGCGCATATGAGTTCCGTGCATATGTCCCTAAATCCAACTTTGTTGGTCCTCGTCCGATGGTCACCAAATTCACCCCTGGCCATGACTATCCCATCCAGTCAACCGTTGCACCTAACCTTCCGGAGGATGTGAAAATCGAGCTATACTTCTCCGAAGAGATGAATTGCACTTCTGTGACAGATGGCATATCTTTTAACTCGTCGACTGAAATTGGCAAGCTCCCATCAATTAACACCAAGTCGGTGAACTGCACAAACATTCCAGCAACCAATACTTCATGGAGTGGAGAAATTCCTAGTCGTTGGATGTGGGCAGCAACCCTTACCGATGTCTATAACGGAGTGCATCGATTGAACTTGAACAATGTCACCAATGCTGGCAATAATGCCACCACCAACGCAAATGACCATTTCCTCTTCCGAATTGGTCAGCTCGATAATCCGATGATCTTCAGCTCAGCGAATTACTCGATTAGTTTGCTTCACCAGCAGACAGAGAACGATACCCTTTTCATTCAGCATCACGCTGCTGGTGCTGACAAATACCGTTATTCCACCAACTGGGGAACCAGTTTCTCTGACTGGAAGACCTACAAGGGTGGCAATGATACCATTGATCGACTTGCGTGGTCTGGAACCAAGAGTCAGGAATGGAAGGGAGATCATGTGCGTGTCGAGTACTGGAGTCGATTGACTGGGAGCAGTGATTATATGCAAGAAGGCGATGCAAACTGGAATTCCCAGATCCAGCGCCGTTTCCCTCATATCTTCTTCAATGGTCCATACAACGAGTACGGCTATGATGGTGGTCTTGACAACGTGATGAAACTTGATGAGAAAGAGGGATACTGGAAATACCACTTCACGTCAGAATGGCCCGCAGTTGGTCAGCTCAACATCTGGGGAATCAATCCAGACGGACAACCAGATCAGTCTTGGGTTCTTGGCGATATCGACGACGACTATGTGTTGGACCGAATGCCACCATCTAGTCTTTCTGCTACCCTGATCAATATCACCTACGCCCCAGCTGCTGGCTACCTCTCATGGGAAGTCAACATTGACGATGCTACTCAACGCTACCATTTGGTGCCTAAGGGAAACCAGAAGATTCAGATCGCCATGTTCGTTCTTTTCTGGATCGTGCCAATTTTGACTGGTTCCGCTTGTGTCTACATCTTCGTGAAATCCTTCTACAAAGTCAAGTTCAACCAGGTTGGTATCAGTGAGAAGCGTGGTCTGGCTCCGATGGTGCTGTTGAAGAGATTCAAGCTATCTCACACTTCAAAAGACGAAACCAACAATGGCTTCTTGCGTCGCGCAAACAAGTCTGGATTCATGCAAAGCACTACTGCATTGGCTGCTGCTGCTTCATGCAAGCGTCGCATGGTCCTCATCGCCACCATGGAATATGACATCGAGGATTGGGCAATCAAGATCAAAATTGGTGGTCTTGGTGTCATGGCTCAGTTGATGGGTAAGACTCTCGGGCACCAAGATCTGATCTGGGTTGTTCCTTGCGTCGGTGGCATTGACTACCCTGTGGATCAAGTCGCAGAGCCCATGACCGTGACCATTCTGGGCAGTGAATACAAGGTCCAAGTGCAATACCACGTCCTGAACAATATCACCTATGTGTTACTCGACGCACCCGTTTTCCGTCAGCAGTCTAAGTCTGAGCCATATCCCGCTCGCATGGATGACCTTGACAGTGCTGTTTACTATTCCGCATGGAACCAGTGTATCGCAGAAGCGATCAAGCGTTTCCCGATCGATCTCTACCATATTAACGATTATCACGGCTCTCTCGCTCCCTTGTACCTCTTGCCTCAAACCATTCCCGCTTGTTTGTCCCTCCATAATGCCGAGTTCCAAGGTCTTTGGCCCATGCGCACATTGAAGGAAAAACGTGAAGTTTGTTCCGTCTTCAACCTTGATGAAGAAACCGCTCGCCGGTACATCCAGTTCGGAGAAGTCTTCAACTTACTCCATGCGGGTGCAAGCTACCTCCGTGTTCACCAGCAAGGATTTGGTGCCGTTGGAGTCTCAAAGAAGTACGGCAAGCGATCCTATGCCCGTTATCCTATTTTCTGGGGTCTTCGCAAGGTAGGAAATCTGCCCAATCCTGATCCCTCAGATGTGGGAGAATGGACAAAACAGCCCACCGAAGAGAAGGACATTACAGTCGATGCCCAGTACGAGGCCGGTCGTGGAGAACTGAAAAGACAAGCCCAGGAGTGGGCAGGTCTCGATCAAAACCCCGATGCCGATCTGTTGGTCTTCGTTGGTCGTTGGTCTATGCAGAAGGGTGTTGATTTGATCGCCGACGCGATGCCAGCAGTCCTAGAAGCTCGTCCCAATGTTCAACTGATCTGTATTGGACCCGTGATTGATCTTTATGGAAAGTTTGCCGCGCTTAAGCTCGGTCGCATGATGGAGGTTTACCCGGGCAGAGTGTACTCAAAGCCTGAGTTCACTGCTCTCCCACCATTTATTTTCTCTGGAGCCGAATTCGCCCTTATCCCATCTCGTGATGAGCCCTTCGGCCTTGTTGCAGTGGAATTCGGTCGTAAAGGAGCCCTGGGTATTGGAGCACGCGTTGGCGGCTTGGGTCAAATGCCAGGCTGGTGGTATAATGTGGAATCTACATCAACATCGCATTTGCTTGTCCAGTTCAAATTGGCTATCGATGCTGCGCTCAGCTCAAAAACTGATACTCGTGCGATGATGCGTGCCAGATCTGCCAAACAGCGCTTCCCCGTTGCGCAGTGGGTCGAGGATCTCGAGATCTTACAATCAACATCGATTCAGGTTCACAATAAGGAAATCTCCAAGGGTCATGGTGTTGGTCGTACCCAGCCATCATCTGGTACTAGCACACCTGGTGGAACAGTGGGGGCACCAAATATGACCTTGAGTCCATTGCCTTCGCCAGGAATTCACTCCGCATTCCCGCAGTCCAGGGATAGCGCATACTCCAACTTCAGCCAGAACACCGATCTGGGCTCACCAAAGCGCACCTTGTTCAGTCGCGATGGTATGCCGTCTGAAACCGAGAAGCCTAAGTCTGGTTTAAGTCGGTCTCTATCACTTGGTGTTCGTGTTGGTCCCGGTCATTCCGGACGACGTGAACGTCGCGCTGAGAATGATGATGATGCGCAGGGCTCTGGTGATAGCAGTGATGTCGATGCTATTGAGGAAGAAAGCAGTGATGAGCATAGTGTTTATGGTGATGAGGAGTACACTCTGACTTCTGCTCAGGCTGAAGAGGGGAGACAGGTGGCTCACCGACCCATGTCCTCGCATAGTAGACGTCCTCCAAGCCAGGAGTATGTCCAGCCCAGATACATGACACCTCTGGCAAGCCCTGGTACACCACCAACTGCTGATCAGCTACTCCTGCCACCTCAACCCATTCTGGGTAACAGCCGGTTCAGCAATGCCTCGGTTCTGTCACTTGACTCTGTTGTTGGAAACAAGAAGGACTTCAAGTTGCAGAAGGTCGATCCTTTCTTTACTGATGGCAACGGTGACTACTATCATATCTTTGAACAGAAGCTGGCCGATCTGAACGGAGCCAATTCTGAGGGACCACTTTGTATCGAGGAATACTTGATCAAGAGTGAGCAGGAATGGTTTGACAAGTTCCGCAATGCCAGACTCGGTCGTCACAACAAGGAAGCCACTCCCTCTATCATTCGTTCAAGACACAATGGCTCTCCGACTGCATCCTTTAACGATGAAGCACTTTCCCATATCGCTGATAGTGAAGACCACGAATCAGACGATGATGAGTTCCTCCTTGGAAAAGACTACGTTCCCCCGACCGGACTTAGAAAGTGGATGCAGATCAAGGTTGGCGACTGGCCAATTTACTCTCTTTTCTTGGCTTTGGGTCAGATCATCGCGGCAAACTCATACCAGATCACTTTGCTCACAGGCGAGGTTGGAGAGACTGCTGAAAAGCTTTATGGCATTGCCACCACCTATGCTATTACATCTGTCTGCTGGTGGCTGGTATACCGGTACTTCAAGTCAGTTGTGTGTCTTTCAACGCCCTGGTTCTTCTATGCCATCGCTTTTCTTTTGATCGGCTCGGCTCACTGGGTGGACGATTCTTTCAATCGTGGATGGGTACAGAACATTGGAAGTGGATGCTACGCAGCAGCTTCATCCAGTGGTTCTATTTTCTTTGCCTCGAACTTTGGTGATGAAGGAGGTGCGCCTGTCAAAACATGGATCTTCCGTGCCTGTGTTATCCAAGGTGTTCAACAGGCATATGTGATTGCTCTCTGGTACTGGGGTTCGACCTTAAGCAAGGCAAACAGTGCGGGTTTGTTAAGTGCAGACAACACTATCTCCAGTACCTGGAAGATGACGTGCGTATCCACCATTATCATATCTGCTGCTCATGAACTAACCATTTCTATAGAGCCATTTGCTATCCCATCGCGCTCCTACTCTTTGCCATTGGTCTTCTTCTCATCTTTGGACTTCCCGATTACTACCGCCAGAAGCCAGGCAAGGTGCCTTCTTTCTACAAGTCTCTTTTCCGTAGAAAGATCGTGCTCTGGAATTTCGTCGCCGTTATTCTGCAGAACTTCTTCCTCAGTGCCCCATACGGTCGCAATTGGAGCTGTAAGTATCATCCTCCATTTCACAATCTACTTTCATTCTGATCTGTGACAATATACTAACATATTTCTCTTTTAGTCCTCTGGAATTCCATCCACACTCACCCCTGGGAGATCGTCCTTCTTTGTGTAGTCTTCTTTGGATTCATTTGGTGCGCTTTCCTCTTCATTGTAAGCCGCTTCTCCAAGCGACACAGTTGGTTCCTACCCGTCTTCGCCTGTGGTTTAGGCGCTCCACGTTTCATTCAAATCTGGTGGGGTGTCTCCGGCATCGGATACTATCTCCCTTGGGCAGGAGGATACACCAGTGGAGCTTTAGCATCACGCAGTATCTGGCTGTGGCTTGGTGTCCTCGACTCTATTCAAGGTCTTGGATTCGGTATCATCCTTCTGCAGACTTTGACTCGCGTTCACATGTGCTTCGCACTTATTGCGTCTCAAGTCCTTGGATCTATTGCAACGATTTGTGCTCGTGCTTTTGGACCTAATGGCGTTGGCCCTGGTCCAATTTCTCCAGATGTGACTCAGGGTGTGCATTCTATTGCAAATGCTTGGTTTTGGGTGGCGTTATTCTGTCAGCTTTTGATTTGGTAAGTCATCACTCACACTGGATCTCAATATATGATGTTTCAGTTACTAACAGTTCTCAATAGTGCTGGATTTTTGTTGTTCTTCCGGAAGGAACAGCTCTCGAAACCATAATCTTCCGTGTACACACTTAATTTTCTTTCATTTCTGCCATCTTATTCTCATTCATGGTCATACTCAGGTGTAAAATCCATTCTGGCTATACCCAAGCTTGGTAGCCAGCATGATCTGTTTGAACTAAAATAATTGTTCACTTTCTTTGTTACTATTTAGCCTGCATATTTACATAGCCACCTTGGCACCTTCATTAATATCTTCTACACTATAGAGGTCCCTGTCCAATATACTTCTCCAAGAAATCAAATCCTAGTCGCTGTAACTCCCAAGTCTGCGACCCAACCTTCATCTTCATTGCAAATGAATGATCCTCCCCAGGAACCTCAGTCATACCACATGGGATTCCCTTCTCCTGGAGAATCCTATACAGTTCTCTGCTCGTTTCAATAGTAACCATGGCATCCGCAAGTCCGTGTACAATATAGGTAGGTGGGAAATTCTCGGAAATGTTCTTCACGGGATCAACCAGCTTATACTCCGGGTCTGCACCACCTGCCTCGCCATCCGGATAGATCTTCGCGATAACGTTTCCAGTTGAGATCTGCGTAAAGGCGAACGCATCACGAGGATTAGAGAAGTCGGGTCCCTTTGAGACACCGGTCTCGGATTGACCTTCCAGGGAGACGGAGCTGTCTGTTGGTACTGGGAGTTGGTCGTAGACTTTGTTGAGAAAGGATTCCTCAAGATTAGGTGGGAGGATAGAAGCGATTTTAGGGATGCGTTCTTTCCAGAAGGGATGGGAGAAATGAACGGCGCCATAGAGACTGAGAATCGCCTTCGGGGATCTTGGGACGTCGAAGCCCTGGTTTAATTAGCATAAAGGTCAATCTGGATATTATTTGAGTTCTTTTTTCGTACCAAGCTAAGAGCCAAATGTCCACCGGCGGAAGTACCAAACGCAGCGACGTTATCCAGGTCTGCTCGGTGGTTTCCATTCTCGGCTAGGAACGCGTCAAGGTGACCATCATAGATCCAGGCCAGGAGGTCTCGAATATCTTCCATTGGACCTTCGAGAAGATTGACACCCGGACACAATCGGTGGTTGGTAACGAGAACGATCCATCCACGCTTGAGACAGTCCTCTACCTGAGGCATAGATACCATGCGCGAGTGACCGAGCATAAAAGCGCCGCCATGGATATTGATCACTAATTAGGGAAGAGTGTTAGATGCATAGCTTTAAACAATCCCATTGAAAGCTCTTCGTCGCATTTTGCTCAGTGTGTGGGGTAAATATCATGCGGGATAGCCGGGGAAAAGGATCACTCACAAACAGGGAACTTCTGGGGAGAGGACAGCTCGGTTTGTGGGAGGTAGACATCTGTATTGATTCTACTCCCATTAACCTCTTTGAATTCAACGACTAGGGGGTTATCGAGAGACATTGTGAATGATTTTTGGTCTGTTAGCAACGATTGAGGGGAACAGAGTCCTTATATAAGAGATCATGGGGGAATCCCCGGATCAGAAACTCGGGAATTCCGGCCCCCACATCCCGGAGATCCCGTACTTCTGACCAGTTGACAGTCTTGAGATTGTGAAGATACATTTGAACGATGATAATAATTAAAGAAAGTGTGTTTTTAAACATTTCAATGATAATAATGGTCATATCTACCCCAATTCGCTCATCAATGCAGAGATGCAGAATATCACTGTCGAACCAGTCCACAGCAATAGAATAAACCCCGAAAAACATCAAAATCAAAATCAAGCACAGAACAAAAGAAAGGTATCGGACTGCCAGAGCCCAGGTCTAAGGCTTCTCACATAATTCCATATCCATCTCCGTGTACTATACAATGTCGTGCCAGTTTCGTGGTTCGTTGCAAGAATACACGCATGTCCAATTCATCACTCATGATCTTTTCATCACATGCATCCACCATCATGAGTAAGATTCTACTAATGCCTCAATCCAGTACTGCGGTTCACAAAAAGTAAAGTCACGGGCCAGCGGAGATTCCTTTCTGGTGGATTAACTCGACTAGCGAGGATCCGGACATCGCAGTAACTGGATAGAAGATGGCATCATGAGGAGGAATCCCCGAGCCAGCGAGGAACTCGGACCTCATTAGTGATCTCATTCCCATCTAATATGTTCCTCTCATACCCCTTCATGCAAATCGTACATTCCGTGTCCCACGTAAATCAATATTATAGCATCGTTCCATCATGATCCCGGCATGGCGACAGGCGCAACACGAGGCGCAAGTTGGCATCGATTCGATCAAGATCCAGTCCGAAGAATCGAATCCTTCCATTATTCCATCCTCACTCAACCATAATCCATATTATATTCCATGACTGAATCAACCAGTCAACAGAACAGAAATGAAAAATCTAACAGTTCCAAGCGATCAGTCGGTATAATTTCAAAGATTCAGTAAATCGTTTCACGACCCACAACCTGGCAGATCCGTGAAAAGAAAAATCAGATGTTCAACATCTACCGATATGATCCCTTAGAACTAGAGTAGCCGGAATCCGGCCAGCCACCGCTTGAAGGTGAGGAGGATGAACCACGAGTAGAGTGTCTTGGGCAAGCATAACCAACCAAGACGGTCTTTTCCTGGACGGAGTGACCTCGTTGGCCGTAGGCGGAACAAGGGTCAATGGAGTGTTGAAAATAGACACATTTGCAGACGGAGAATCGTTCAACGACTTTGTAACACATTTTGACGGATTAACTTTGAGTTTTAATTTTGTATATTTGTTCGTTCTTGGGGGTCTTCGCTAGGAAGTATAACTTCGGTGATGTCGTTTCTCGTTGGGTGTGGTATGAAGAATGAGACCGAGTAGAATCGAAGGTAAAGATCGAGTTTAAGTATGCGTTCGAGTCAACGACGACTGATATTCAGAATTGAAAGCGTTCTTGGCGTAACGGGTGAAATGATCGGTGAGGACTAAATTCTCGTAGGTAATAAAGAGCGCGAGCGCGACGAGACAAAAAAAAGGATGAGACCAGGCCGATATTAGATGATCGATCCGGGGAGATGATTAAATGAAGCCGAGGGATTCGGAGAGAGGGATGTTTAAAGAATGCAATGCAGATCCGCACTAGTAGACGCAGGTGCGATGCAGATTCAGATGCAGAATGAAAGAGAATAGTCAACTTGAAAACAGAAATTAAAAAAATGCCTTATAGCGAAGGTAAGAAAGAGAGAACCGCGCTGTCGAGAATGAATCCACAGAGCACCGGGGCTCCGGGCGTTATATACATAACTAAAAAATATTGACATCAGTGGAGACATGGAAACACCAGAGCTCCGATATGAGAAGAATTGGAGTTCCACTCCGATGGAATATCCACTTGATGATCCCATACTAATCCTGCAAGGCATCCCGCAACGGCCAGCCCTACGGTGGGAGCCCCAGGCAGGAGTCAGAGACCGGAAAAGACCGATGGGGCTCGGGGCGCCAATGGACGAATGGGCGAATACGAAACCTTGGAAGGGCGCTGAGTCGCTGACGGGGAGAAAGAGCTTAGCTTTTCCGAGGTCATTCCGGTAGCTCGTCTCAAGGTGGAGACCAGGTTATGCTATTATTATTTTCTCTTCCTGATCCAGAATACTGGTATGAACCTGGAAAAAAAGCCGGAAACAATGGAACCCATAGCTGGGGGACACCAAATAGAAAATGAGACTAATCTCTTGGTAAATCTAGATCGGGACTAGGATTCCATGAGCTGTGTACTGTAAATCTGTAACATGATGCTCATGATCGTGCATTTTTGCAATGCTTCACGTCAGAAGAGAGTTCCAGTGGCGCTGATCATATGTGGCTCACACTTGGAGCCAAGCCGCAAAGACGGTGAACACAGCATAGAACTGGGGTCAAGAAGGACATAATTTCGCTGGACGAGTCGGTGAGTAACCATTTCAACCACATGGGGAGGCTGAGGACAAGTGCCATAACTGCTCCAAAAACCGACTAACATGAACTAAGTGGGAGTAGTGCGAGTCTCAAAGAACGTAAAGATCCACTTTTCTCCTCTTTTGAAGGACCTTGGTGGTTGACTGGTTGATCAGGATGATTCATCGGGGCGTTGGAGTTGACTCCGCCTCAATAGTGTGGCTAAGGCACTTCACACTTTCCCCTTTACAGTAATATCCAGTTAGAACCTATGACACCATTCAATTATTATCCTGGAAATGGTTTATCTTGCAAAATAAATTATTCAAATTCCTCACCGTCTCATACTCTTCAATCTTCCATAGTAATTGCAATAATTACTTCGTTTCCAACACCGGAATACGCGGTGTCCCGTTCCCACTTCAGTGGAGAACGCCCTAGGCTCCCGTGTTCAGCTGCTGACGTTCACTGGATGAAGACCCGGTTTTTTGCTCTTCATCTTCTTTTTTTGAATCCCGTGACGAATCCCAGAGTTATAGGGCTGAAGAGGGGTTTGATCCACTTAGCATACCCATATTGGGGATGGTGTGACGCCGATGCCTTGGTTCTCAGCTGGGTTTGACACCGTGATGCCATAAAGGTAAAGTCTTCATTTGCCGAGTTACTCATAAACCTGATTCTGGAGGTTTCTAGTTTCCTCTGACAAATGAGAACCGCCAGTAGTTCATGCAGGGGGTTTACGGAGTACGGACTCCTACGGAGATAGAGATGATCAAAATGCCTAGAAATAGTTGGGACAATGTCTACGATCCCACACTATTCAGCGAATGAGAATACTACAATGTAAAACAAGCAGAAAATGAAAAAAAGAAATATGATGATAACAGTAATGATGATCCAATAGATTGTTGAGAAAAGCCAGTGTCCCAGTTCACAAAATAATCATACATGATAACAACGGCCTTTTCATATTTTTCAGCTGGTGTCTAAACAGACCCCAATGCCCCTTGACTCAGGCCACAAGCCAATCCCATTCGCAACATCTGAAGCACATCCTGACCCCTCGTAGTATCGGGAAGTCCCACTCGCCAGTCCCATCCTCGGGACCGGCCCGCATCCTTGTCTCCGGGATGAGGAACTAGGACTCCTGAACTACCCACAGATGTAGGGCCAGAACCATTACGAGCTGATCCCAGCATATCATTACCAATTAAAGAGAAAGTTGAAGCCGAAAGCGAAGAAACAGACTTCTTCAGGAGAGAGCGCGGGTCGGGTGGAGCATAGCCATCATTGGAATTGCGGCCGGAAGTATTGTTATACTCCAGCAGCGTCGATCGGAAGCACTCTTCACACTGGGCGAATACTCGAGGAGTCACTGTCTCGAGATCTTCAACAGCCGAAAGGATTGTGAATTGTTCATTGATGGACAGGATTGGTGTGGATTCTAAATCATAGGTGAGCATGATATCAGGGTTATGGTTCAGATCTTGAGACTTACGGTTCACAAACACCAAGGCCTCCCCAAGCAAGGCGAGCAATCCATCCACTTGCACCGCCGAGTCACGGCTGGGGTCGTACAGACCACCGTAAATGTTGTCCGCCGCACTGCTGATAACAGCTGCCAGGGCCTTGGCGGCCATGCGTCGTCGGGCGAGGGGCTTGTATCGTGGACGCTGGCCATCTTGCAAATCAATAGCCTCATCACGAATATCATAGAATCGGCGCAAGCAAGCATATCCACTGAGGTAGTACTGCAGAATACGAGCAGCCTCCTCATCGAATGATGCGATCGATGAGAGGCACGCCTTAGGGTCTTTGATCAATGATCGCAGCTGACCATCCAAATCAGCCGTTGCTGGGAACGCTCTCGATTGCACCAAGCTGTAGGAGATCAGCAAGTCCACAATGGACTTCACCTTGCGTCTGTTATGAGCACGGGCATAACAAATGAGAGCAAGACCAAAGTCCTCGCTGTCAGAGGCGGTCTGGTCACCGAATCGCTGTGGGTAAGTCATGTTAGTTCATGTGTTCTCGTAGGCGTACTAAGGTCAAGACAAAACTAACCTCCGATACTTGTCGACCTTCCTCTTCCAGGCCCAGGTCCGAGCACAGCATAACAAGTCGATCCACCTGAGAGATATCATCCAGTGGTAAACTGCTCACAACATCCGCTACGGCCGCCTTCATCATAGCCGTGTCGTCGACTCGACTCAGAACCTCCAATGCTACCTCCCAGCCCTCACGAGCGCCATTCTCGTTCTCAATGGAACCACACTTGTTCAATCCGAATGCATATGTGCGCAGGATTTCATCCTTGTTGAGGCTAGGAGTAGGTGTTCGGCTGTCCTGTCCATAAGAGAGCACCATCAAATCGTGCTCGCTCAGACCAGACATCTTCTTGGCGCCGCCTGCCTCAAACCAGCCTCCAAGGGTAGCAACTTCAGTGACAGCTGCAGTAACGCAGAGCGACCAAGATTGCAGGAGTTCCAATACTCCTTGCACATTACCCTCAAAGACGGATGCCAATCCAACCTCAAGACTGTTCAGGGTGTTCACCTGGAAGCCCTTGTGATCGGAAGGCTCATTAGTAGCGCTGCCAAAGGCCAGATCCAAACGGCGGAGATAGGCATCTCGCATGTTACGATCCACAGCTCGAAGCTGAGTTCTAGAACCACGAGAACGCTGGAAATCAATGCTGGATGTGCTGGCCCGGAAATCCACACCTGGTGTACTATCATCATCCTCTCCATCCCACCACACGGTCAACCCAACTGTAGCTTCCACCCAATCCTGGGAGCATGCCTTAATTGCGGCAGGGTCACCAAGGATGATGCGGTATAGAGTTCTGAGGTTCTGGTAGATGGTCCAAGGTACACGACTCTCAGCCATACGTGCAGACTGTGCGAAGCTAACCGGCTTTTGTTGGCCCAGGTTCGGGAAGCCGAAGTTGACAGCCTGGAACGTGTTTGTCTGTGCAGGAGAAGCTTCGGTCTGTCCCTTATCTTCACCCTCGGCAAACTCTTCAAGATCATTGACCGCCGCCAGAACACGGTGGCGATACTCCGTCCAGTCTTGACCTGTAATGTTCCAGTCATCATCTTGGAACCCAGGGCAGGAGTCCAGAATCTGCAATGCCTTATTCACGCAACGCTGGATGTTCTGCAGCTGGATACCGCGATAGCCCGGTTGGGGAAGACCATCTTCCAAAGCAGACCGAGCGTAATTGAAATCAGCTGAGCGCAGAATTTCCGCAGCCTCAGCAAACCGACCCCGAAGGACAGTCGCGTTGATAATATCCCAGAAATTTGAGGAGGCACTTGGGTTTGGCTCCACGTAACGCAAAGCCTGGAGGTCATTACTTTGGGATGCATGGTTTCCATTCAACCAGTCCAGTAGAATTTGAGGTAACGGAGTAGCAACACTGGCCCGCTGCATGGCCTTGACCATGCTGTTGGGCTGAGCTCTAGCGGCTGGGTTAGAGGCGGACGCAATTGGGGCAGAGGCACGAGAAGGGTGGTGAATCTGAAGGAGCAAGCATGCAAGAAAACTGGCTTTCACGAGAGCAGGAGCCTGTTCTCCCGGGCCAATCTTGGACCCGGCACCGTAAGGCCGCGTGATTCCACTGCGGTCTGCGCAAGTGTCCCAGTTTCCTACCAGCTTGGTAACAATGTAGGCCAAAACGGCATCAAGGTCCAAGTGTCGGTATTCGGTTTCTCTGAGCTCATCCCACATGCGACCCAACGTATCCTCTGTATTAATGATCATATCGGCGGGTTCGTCAACGGGGGGTGGTACACGGCTTCTGGTAGCGAGATTGTGTAGGATCGAAGGCATGGCAGTGGCTTTCTTAGGGGACAGTTTTGTCTTGCGAAGTGGCGACTGGTTCGCCCATTGCTCATCGAGCCTTGGACGCTTAGCATCGGTGGGGTTTGAATAGATAGGCTTGCGCTGTTGCTGCTGTGGAGCAAAAATTGGCTGCTGCTTTGGCGGCTCTTGCTGCTGGCCAAAAATGAGTGGCTGCTTTGGTTTTTCTTGCTGCTGACCGAACATGGACGGCGGCTGCGACTGCGGCTTTGGCGCGAATTGACCGAAGATATTCGGTGGCTGCGACTGCGGCTGCTTCTGCTGTTGCTGGCCAAAGCTGGGTGGCTGTTGGGTGGGAATTGGGTTCGTGAAGGTGGAATCCAAGAAGCTGAGCCGGTTCGAGGCGTCCTGGGTACTCATATCCAGATCTCCTTCCGTCACTTCTTCCTCTTCGGGCTCCATTTCTCCTTCACCGTCATCGTATTCCTCGTGGTATTCGCTCAATTTCGATGACGCAAAGGAATCGGTCTGGGCAAATGTGACGGAGTGACCGAATGATGCTCTGTTTTTAGTACCAAAGCTATTCTGTGATTTGATTGAGCTTGGCTTTGTTTTCTGGGGCGGTGCAAAGTCGGTCGAACCAAAGGAGGATCCGAAAATGCTGTCATTGGTGTTGAAGCCTCCAGACTTTGTGAAGAGAGAATTCGAATGTTCGTTGCGCGATTCGCCAAACTGAGAGATATCGTGCGTCTTGGAGGAAGGATGGCCTAGCGGTGTAAGCGAGTTCGTGGATGAGGGCGGCGGCCCAGCGGGTGTCGTAGAGATGTTACTCCAGAAACTCTGTCCTTTGGATTTATCAGGCGTAGATGGAGGGCTCGACCCTTGGTCAAAGGAACCCTTGAACGACATTGTGGCTTTGGTAGCGTTGGAATAAAATCAATGCCGATGGATCAACAGCACTTGACAGAGTACGCAAGTTTAAGGCCGCAAGACCTGCAATACACTATGAGAAAAGCGACAATCACCCAGGGAGAGGTATTATGGGTGTCTGCGCCAAGGATTTGAGTAGCAGGCAATTGTTGTTGTCAAGCGATCATGCTTGAGATGATGTTTGGATTCTTTCTCACTGTGATGAATGAACGCGCTTCAAAGTCGCCGCGACCGGGTCATGTGACCCAAGCTTATTTGGGACATTTCATCCAACCTTCAGAACCTTAGATCAACCTACTATTCATGATTTCATATGGATTTGTCAATTAATGATTTCGGTTCCCTTTCTCTTCATGTTCAGTTATTTGTGTGAATTATCCCCAGCTCATCGCCTCTGGGGTCAACATCCGAGTCCCCTTTCGTGTATCCAGACAATGAAACAAGAAGCTAGACTATGTCAATATGTGTTGGATCAACTTGAAGCAAGTTTCATCTCATTCTTATTTTTCTGAAACTGAGCTATCTCTAGTGCTTAGCAACCTTCTATACTGGTCAGTGCCAGTGTCAAGCTATGTTCGTATTATCGGATCTCGATCGTATCCAGCTAAATATATCCGATCGAAGATCCACAACTTGAACAGGGCAACTTGAACATCAGAGGATCTTCAAGTTTTCATATACCTCAAACTTGAACCTGAACTCCGAGTCGTCGCCGTGACCGTCGTCAGTTCCGATAGTATTACCATCGCACAAGTTCAAATTCTGATACACGCGGCACTTTCTGAGTGATTCCATCAGGCCAACCTTCTCTCAAGTTCCCCTCAGGATATCTCGTCAAGTCATAAATGATCATGATGATCACCATATTGATTTGACGTATGTGTTGTCAAAACCAACGGGGACTAGAGCCCCCAGGTGTAACTGAAGCTCGCACTTCATACTAGTAATATTTGAACCTGCACGCATACATCATAGGTGGATAGAGTAAAAAACCCGAGATTCGCGGTGGTTCCCCATTTCAGTCAAGGGGCCGACCTGCAAGATCCTTGTCGCGCAAATTCCACTGGGCCCCATCAACCCATAGTCCCGGGTTTTACATAACAGCACTGGAGCCCTGGAGGTTATCTCCAGTTGACATGGGATACTCCGTATTCCTCACAAAATCCCCGAAATAGTATCAAGATTAATGACATGAAATCCTACAGGGCTATGAAGATTATATCAGGGCTAAAAATCCTTTTACTTTGAGTAAAAGGGTAAATATAGGTCAACGGCTGAGTGTCAGGGATGTGAGAAGACTCCATTTTTATTTGGGGGCGGACCCCCTGATTGGTCCTCTCGCATCAACAAATACCATTTCACGAGCTTGACATCGCTGAATGTCCCTTTTGTGGGGTCCAACAGGGGCCTAAACAGGCTTGTGCCCATAACAAGTTCCGCACGGTCAGCTCTGTGGCCTCAGCCTCGCCCCGATTCGATAAATTTAGGAATCGTTTTAGGAAGATTGAACGAGTGGAGGGATAGTAAATTCCCCCTGAAAAAAAGCTTGACATATAAGAAGTGCCTCGATCGTTTTAATCCATAAAATTAAATCTTCCAGATCTCAAGTGCTCTAAAGAATCCAAAATCCAGCCTTGTCACTTTCCGCTCCGTGCACTCCGAGAGTCCGTACCCACTACCATTATTACATCTCCTGATACTCCGTACTACGAATCAGTCTACGATCATCATGCCTCGATCTACATCAAGGCTCGCATCCCAATACGCTATCACCCACAGCCTCTTCCGCCATGACTACGACATCATTTCGGCCAATGGAAAACACAGCTACCACGTGGATAATTCCCACTTGACACCGGGAAAACCGGATCTGACATTTCACGAGGGCGACGCTAAAGGCCCCATCGCGGGTGTTTGCAAATACCGACATTTCTCATCAGATGCTATTATCGGCCTCGGCGATCCTACCCACCCACATCGTATGAGTTGGGAACATTTTACTCGAGAAGGTCTTCTATCCTGTCGATACTCATTCCGTGTGAAGTTGGGAGGTGGACGCGCCCGAACTTTTACTTGGAGATATAGCAACCAAATGAGTTGTAGTAGCGGGGACCTTTCAAGTCGCTCATCATCCACATCTCCATCTCCATCTCAATCTCCATCCCGATCATCTTCCCGATCCAGTTCTCGATCCAGATCCTCCTCTTCATCGACAAATCCTACAGAGAAATTGGAGCTTGTCCATGAAGCTACCCAGGAGGTGATCGCAGAGTTATCCTCAGGCACGACATTTTTCAGAAAGGCGGGGCAGTTGAATATTTACAAATCTTACTGTACTCAGTTTGATCTGTTGGTACTAGTTACTGGCCTAGCCTTGCGAGAGAAACTCAGACGGACAAGATCAAACTCCGGCACTGCCCAGTAATGAAGTTGCAGTTATAGCGGGGACACAGTGGGATTGTGAGAGGTCACTCTCAAACACGAATAAGCTCAAAGAAAGAAAGAAAAGGGCCGACGGGCCAAGATATTAAAAGAGCCAAGGCTCAATTCATGCAGCTAACTACTTTCTGCATGTTATACGAAGTCACGAACTATGCATTGGCATTTTGGGGGGTGGGAACTAGAAGCGGAAAGGGGGGGGGGGGGGGGATGTACTTATATCTTTTTTGCGTGATACCACCAGGGAATTAGTCTATTTAGCGCATTCACCAATCAACGAATATTTAATTTCAATTATGATATAAAAACTGGGGGAACACAGATTGATTAAATAATTAAACAAAATATTGGGTTGAAACCTAGGGAGGCAGTGCTCAAGTGCTAGCGAGACAATGTTTCAGATGTTGTACCAAGCCTTTTATCGGGTTTGATCGACAGGGTTCGATCTTAGTCATTCATTTGAGTGCCGAGGACATATCCATGGATAACATTTACTAAGGTTACTAAGTAAATTTTGGGTCTATATCCGTGGGAATGATGATATCCCGAATCCTGTTGCCTACTCACAGTGCTAGTTCCCTCGACTAATTTCACCAACAAAAAAAAAATATTATTAAAAAAAAAACTTAGATTTTTTTCCTACTAAAAACTAGCTTGTTTTTATGCTTGATTCTTTCCCCTTTTTTCTTACTCTTCATTTAATCCTATATCAAAAAAAGATTCTTCACTCAATTCGCCTTGGAACCTTTATCCCGAGTTCCGAATTCCGAGCCTCCTCCTAACTTGAAGAAAAAAAACCATTTTCTAAGGCCATGGAAATGATCAAATTACTGGCTTGACAATGGCACTCAGAAGGCCACACCGAAAATCAAGACATGGGTGTTTGGAATGTAAACGAAGAAGAGTAAAGGTAAATCTTCAACCTCGCGATCTTCAAGTTCAATGTTCTATTTTGATATGTTGTTTCATGTTTAAGTTGATCCCTTGCTTACACTAATGCAACTGACTTTTAGTGCGACGAGGCCAGACCAACATGCACCAATTGTGCAAAACGTCATGCAGAATGTGAATATGGATCTTCAAGCTCATTACTGTGGGCAAATGAGGAGCAATCCACGCGGGCCACATTTCGAACATCAGGCTCAGATAGTGGTCAACACAGTGAATCAGTTCTAGGATCACCTACTGCGTCGGATTCATTAGGCATTCTAGGAAGACTGAACAGTTCAGGTGGCGCCGTCGCCACATCCTCAGTCCCAGCGTTAAATCTCGAGGATCTGGAGTTGATGATGCAGTGGTGTAACTCCACGTATCTCACACTGTCACGAAATGAACTCACTGATGCTATCTGGCGTATTGCTGTGCCAGAAGAAGCTCTCTCTCACCCATTCTTAATGCATGGCATTTTAGCGCTGGCCGCTTTACACCTTGCTCGGATGGGCCCTGATCCATCTCGTCGTGCAGCACACCTCAATCGTGCTGTAGCACACCAGAACCAGGCACTCGCTTTATTTCGTGAACTACTGGGTGATATTCAAGAATCAAACGCAAAAGCAATGTTCGCATTTGCTAGCATCGTCGTCGTGTATACTTTTGGATTCCCTCATTCCCCCGATGTGCAAGACCCTTGGACCTGTGTCGACGATTTCCACCAAGTCCTCGTCCTTACTCGTGGCGTCCAGCAAGTTATCAAACTACCAACAAGTCACTTGGGCAGTGGTTCCTTCGCACCGATATTCCAAGTCGATAAGACCCGTGCGCCACTCCCCGAGGAAACACAAGCAATTATACACCAGTTACAAGAAGCGAATGAGTCCTGTGGTATCCGCGCTCCTGTGCACGAGACTGACATCTATGCCAAGACTATTGAGAATATGGCTGACATGCTGAGCTGGACTTACGCGGGTATGACGGCCAGCGCTGTAGCGGGCCGATGGGCAATTGCCCTCCCGCCCCGTTATCTGGAGCTTCTTCGGGAGCGGGAACCTTTCTCACTCGTCATGTTAGCTCACTATGGCGTGCTCTTGCAGTATTTGAAGCATCGGTGGTGCTTTGACGGCTGGTGTGTGCGGGTTGCTAAAGCCGTATGGGCCATTTTGGACGATCAGTGGAGGCCCCTAGTTCATTGGGCTATGCGAGAGATCCTCGGTCAAAATTACTTGGAACGGGTGGATAATTTCTGAAGTGATGATCTTGACAGAAGGAAATGATGAAATGAACCATCATGGTGGATGTTTCAATATTGTTGTGAGATGATCTCACTTCTGGTGTCTTTACAGCCTTGATAACTGGAGGGGGACGGAGAAGCTGGAATTGTGCCACTTCAGCAATCATACTCATTTGAAAAGAAAGCCCACAACACGACAGCAATTGTGATACAAACAAACGATATTCCGAAAACCGCTTCTAAGCGATATGACAGTGGAAGAACGAAACCTCAACTTCAAGCCCACCTCAAACCTTTCGAGTCCTCGCGAACCCCAACAATCAACCGACCTGAACATTGTTGCTGCGATGATAATATTGGCGAGGCGACCAACAAGCTATGGAGACCATGAATTCATGATCCGATCGTCCAACCGAAGCATACGGTAGACGGAATCACAATCTCTCAGTGGTGTTGTATGATACGGCAACGAAGCTCTCATCATTGCCTTCTTCATCTTCACAGGAAACGTCTTCGCCAATTCTTGAGTCTTTTAGAGCGGGTCGTCGATGCTTGTCCGCCTGGGATAGCTTCCAAAAATAGGAAATAATCAGAGCGACCAGAAGATGCGCCATCGAGAAGTGGCTTATATTCATAGCCAAGTTCCTCGCAGATCCTCTTGGACGAATCTTTGGCGCTAATACGCTGGCTAATATCCTCAGCCTCATCAGCGTTCTTACACTCGCCATGGGGGCCATTGTAATCTCTGAGAGAGATCTTGCGTTGCACGTGGGCTTTCCCTAGCCCAACAGATTCCAGTGGCTCGCCTCAAATATTTCTTGTCAAAGCATCCGGGGCCCTTAAGGCACTTAAGTGCTTTCTTAACATTGGGGTTAAGACATCGCTTTCGGGTTCCAAACCCGCGAATCTCGAAATCCGGGAAGCCTGGGCAGGGTACGGAATCGACAATTTTGGTCAGTTCTGGGAGATGGGAAATTGGGTGGATGAATTTTGTGGATGGATGGTTTAAGTTGAGGATGTTTTATTATGAATCTCTCAACTTGAAGCCTCATCTACTCTGTACATGTATAAGTATTTTTAAATACTCAGTTGGATAGTACTCTCCTATTCGACTTGAAATGTTTATTTATAAACCCCTACAATTATACCTAGGTATTCTAGTAATTGGAGTAATACAGGTCCTCGAACCGCGCTTTGCGCGGCACTACTTGGTATTCTGTAAGCTACTGAACGTCCGCCCGGCGGCTTTCCACCTTAAAGAAACACAGACTCCCTTCAAGTTCAAGTACTTGAAGGGCATTCAAGTTTTAAGGTCCTGGTGATTTGAGTTTCTTCAAGTTGATGAGAAATCGAGTCCTGGTGAACCGGTGTAGTGTCTTTAGGCTGGTTTTTAGAATGACCTAAATCTGAAACAATTGAAATTAACTGTTAAACCAGAGATACCTCATTAGCTACATACGCTTTTAAGCAAAACCTCAGTCGAATAATCTAAAATTGTGGTTTTGATGGGCTCTCACGTCACAGTCTGTCAAATGCCAGTGGAACACACTCATTCGGCAACCTCAGCAGCTCTTTTAGATGCCTGGATATCTTGAATAATGCGAATATCACAGGATTCCAATGGTGAAAAGAAAACCATTTCCTAGTATCATGAGATCGATCATATCTGGATTTTCAAGTCTTTTTTCCAAATCCTTCTTTTTTTCTTCGCCTTCATTGACCGAAACCTCCAGGCTGACTCCTCGAAAGGATTTACAGCAAGGAAATACTGGAGTGCAATGGCCTCTACCCCCAGATTCCATTGAATGATGTCTCGATTTCCAACATCCACAGCCCCGGCTACAACAGCCGCCTTGATAATAACACTCCTGACTCAATGATTGCGCATATACCACAGACTTTGACCTCTCAAATGATTGTAGTCTAGTTGTAAAACTGGTGGTAGCTTGGAAAGCGTATCGCGCAGACGAGACTCTCGGTGATAGAGCTCTCGCTGAATTTTTTCCAGATCTCTCCTTCGCAATCCTTGCTCTTCTATGCAGATAATTTTTACCTTTGCAAGACTCTCCGACGATGGATAACTTCGCGTACGGCGTACTCAGCTATAAGAAAGTCGTAAACACCCCTCGAGTCCGTAAACTCATCGTTGTATGCTAGACAGCGTCCAGCAGACTTGGTATTTCCTGGCGAGTCTTCATCAACCTGAGGTCTAGGCTTAAGTGCACAGGAAAATCCTCTGTTTTTCCTGAAAGTCATAGTAGGGAAGTGGCCGTTGCGATTAGGTGTTTCAAAACCAACGAGAATAGGAGTTAAGAAAAGCTTGAACATGTAGGTATGGGAATAGCAGTGATCAATAGTTCAAATACTATGACCTGGAGATGACCGCTTCACCTGAAACTTGAGTTCTACTACGAGTAATGATGCTTCTAGAGCTCACAAGGTCCTCACAAACTTTAAGCTTCCTAGGTAATTTGTACCACCGTGAAATCCTCACTAGTAGTAAAACAGTCCCATTTTTGAAAAAGACTATAGCTTTGCCTGTTGCTCGCTGTTCTGTAACACAAACCTATATCTTGCCTTTCCTTCATGCATGTCTACCAATGCAGAATTGACATCCTTCATGGGCCGTTTCTGAATCCATGGTAGAACCCGCTTCTCCGCAGCCAGCTGCAACATATTACGAATATCTTCTGGTGACCCAATATTGGATCCAGTCACCTTGACAGCTTTCTGAATCAAAGAATAAGCTGCCAGCGGAGGCAACGGCTCCTCAGGCGCCCCAAGCTGAATGAAAGTACCGTCTCGCTTGAGGAGTTTCAAATACTGCGCAAATGGCATATCACCACCCGAAACAGTCGAAAGAATAATATCCAGTGACCGCGAATGTGGTTTCGCCCATCCCTTCTCTTCCCCCGTCGCAATAAACCCATCCGCACCCAGACCCCGAATCGCTTCGTCGCGCTTTCTCGAAGACCGCGAAATCGCAATAACCCGATCCGCACCTAGCGCCTTCGCAAATAGGATACCGAGATGTCCTAGTCCACCAATACCCACAACACCGACCGTCTTGCCTGGCCCAGCACCGTGTTTACGCAGTGGCGCATAAACAGTAACACCTGCACAGAGTAGCGGTGCAGCCTCAGCAGAGGGTAGGGTGTCGGGAATCTTGAGCACAAAGTGCGCAGGGCCCCGCCAGCGATCCGCAAATCCGCCGTACGATTTGCTCTTATCCGCATACCGACTGTTATATGTCATGGTTGCACGGTTGCAGTATGATTCTTCACCATCGGCACAGGCTTCGCAGTCTACTCGAAGGCAGGACATGCTCTGTGCGCCTATGCCGACACGATCGCCGATTTGGATCTCACGCGATGCGGGTGAGGATGCCAATGTGGGGACACCGGTGCCGACGCGTTCGACTATCCCGATAATCTCGTGGCCTACCACGCAGGGGTAGTCAGTTGGCGACCAGCCAGAGCGGAGGGTATGTACATCTGTGCCACAAATTCCGCAATGAGTGATGCGGATTTCGATGTCGGTTTCTGTGAAGGGTTTGGGTTCGAAGGTTGTGTACGTTAATGGGCTTGTTGCATCGTGGGCAACCCAGCCAGAGAATGTTTTAGCCGGATCTGAGGACATGCTGAGCACAGTGGACTCTGTGAGACCCGTGGACTGCAGGGATGTTTGGAGCTGGCACCTAGAAGCCTGGATAGTGGGTCATGCGGAGAACCGAGCTGTCGCAGTGTGGAAAATCTTCAGGCGAGATTTTGCAATTATGCTAGTGGTAATCTTTCGGACCCTAAATTCGATATGTTCAGATGTGTTTCTTGGAAAATGTGCAATCTTTGCTAAAAAAAAGAGAGAAGGAGAAAGGAGAAGATGAATTACATCTGCTTGAAGATGCCGATTTTGAGCCGAGGAACTTGCCTAATTGGGTTAGGATCTGTGAGGACTGGGTTCTATGAAATATGTCAACTTCAAGTTATCTAATTGACAAGGACAGACGACTGGACCAGCAGTGGATTTTATTTTCTGCGGATTGACTTAGATATCGGTTGATCCAGTTCAGGTCCTTCCTTATCAAAATACTATGCTAAGTCTAGTCCGTACGTAAACTTGAATTGCTTCCCCGCATGATCGATCTCCAACCTCGGAAACTACCAGGCATAATAATGCAACTATACTAAACAAGGCTCGATAAAAACCTCGAAAGTAGATTTTTCATTGTTGACAGCCGGACGGTCATCCACGGAGCACCTGGTATTGATTTTTTTTGTTCAGGTTCCATTGATGTTCAATCTAGCAACAAACTACCGGCCCCATGTAAAGTTAATCTTGCCACTGCAGCTGGCACATGAAGTTTATGGAACTTGAAATTAAATTGCCTAGACCTGATGCTCTCAGGACATGGGTTGTTCTGGCTTAAAAGCTAATACTGAACTGGGCATCATGATGATCATGTCATTTAATATCTCCTGGTCACTAATTTGACCAACAGAACCAAAATTTGACAGTAACGAGTATTCCAACTTGAAACATTGAACGGTCTATCTCATTGTTTTGTGAATTATAGTGACTAGAACACACACGAAGGTTCCGAGTCCATATGGAGCATCAAAATTAGTAAAAATGGGCAGCCCGTGATACGCTGTTCCAAGGGAGAGTTGATGGAATCGAGAGGATGGCTGCATTGACCCGTTTCTCAAAATGCATTCGAGCCTGGGAATATCTCCTGCAGCAAGTCAGATGCTACTAGCCTTTATAATTGTTCGAAGTACGTCAGTCAAGATCCCCCGATATGCTATGACAATTTCCGGCGATGATCATCGGCTCGGCAGATCGCTCGGGGTTTCCAAGGGGAATCTTCGGGTGACTGACGCCATGGTCATTTGACAGCCAGTCAATGCACCACTTATTCAGAGCAGCATTCTTCTGTATGATGCTCTATATCAAATTGCCGTAAATCTTTCTCCGGAGCCCCTCTATTCACCCCACTCAATCTGCCGACCACCCGAAGATATGGCGATTCAAACCCGGAGACCGCACTAAGTGCTTCAAGCCTCCTAAATGAATGAATGGAATCCCAAAATTATCTTAACCTAGCATTGTATCCCCCTATAGCTCCCAGAGACGACTTCATATTAGCCATGAAGGTGGCGTCCTCAGCTTTATTGGTGGTGCTTGGCACCATGGCCTCATCGGTATGCGGGAAGACTCTCACGGCAAATGAGATTGAGAAAATGGAGAATAACACATTGTTCACTCTGGCACGATGGAGACCATCTTCTCACTTCCTTGCCCCAGCAGGATGGATGAATGTAGGTAATTCATATTTGAAAATGGTGGCAGCCAAGCTGATCAGGTATAGGATCCTTGCGGACCAATGTACGATCCAGTTCGGAATCTCTATCATTTGCATTATCAGTTTCATTCCAATCATATTGAATGGGGTATGTATCCAGGCTTCTCGCATGGATTCAGATACTGACATTATTTAAACTCCAGGAAATGTCTCTTGGGGCCATGCCACATCTCCAGATATGATCACGTGGACTGATGTCGACCATTACCCTGAGGACGATCTCCCAGCGTGGAAGGATTACCAAGCCCAATCCATTGGAACCACTAATCTGACAAGCAATCATCATGTCCCAGCTCTTTACAATCATCTCTCAATCTTCTCGGGTAGTGCATATGCCGTGAACTTGACAGGAGGTGTCGATGGTACAATCTTGGCTTTCTATACTGCTGCCTCTGAGCTCCCAACCGCATGGGACGAGACTTATCTTTCAGGCACAGAGAGCCAGGCGTTAGCCATCTCAAAGGATGGGGGTGTGACATGGGAGGATTATAAGAATAATCCAATTCTCAGCGATCCGCCCGGAGACTGGAACATCACCGGTTGGCGTGATCCATTCTTTCTGCCATGGCCACAGCTTGATACATCGCTGAACCTGACAGAGCCTCACTGGTATGCTGTTTGGGGTTCTGGTATCCGAGGTATCGGGCCGCGTATGCCGTTGTATCGAGCCCCAGCGTCTGATCTGACCAGCTGGACATTTTTGGGTGCTCTTTGGGAACCAGAGAAGAATACTTCACTTGGCACGCTCGAGGAAACCGGCTCTTATGGATTTAACTTCGAACTTTCCAATTTCTTTTCGATTGAAGATCGATATTTTGTGAGTATGGGAGCCGAGGGGGGTAATGTGAGCTTCCATCGGAACAAATGGTCATTGTGGAATGAGGGAACTGTCTCTGTCCGTGAGAACGGTAGTATTGCATTCGATCCTATTTCTGGAGGAGCAAGTGACTATGGTCTCCTATACGCAGTAAGAAGACCCCAATCAACAACACACAGCTTCGGTATAACTGATAGAGTCTAAATTGACTAGATCAACTCATTCGATGATGCTAAGAACAATCGTCGTATTCAGTGGGGATGGGCTCAAGAGGATACAAATGACTTTGGAGCCACCCAAATCGGCTACCAAGGAGCTCTTTCACACCCGCGAGAGATTTTCATTAAGAACACCTCAGGTGTCGCTCATGACCCCTCAGATATGACGCCAAAGAGTGCTCGTTATTTTCAAAACACCGATGGTAGCTGGACTGCCAGTACTCTCGGCGTCCGTCCCGCTCCAGATGTGATTCAAGGCCTGCACCAAGGCGCGCGCCACATCAAGTATCCATGCAGTAAGAGCAAGTGTGACACAACGAGATTCGTGCTGCCAAGTAATCTCACCACCTCATATCATCTCAATCTGACCATTGCACGAACTACGGGCGTGGCTGGAGTCACTGTTGGCGCATCTCCAGGGCGTGAGGAGTACACCGACATTTATTATGATCCTTCGACTAACAATATCGTTGTTGATCGTACGCATTCTTCTCTGATCAAGAACTTTACCACCACGTCCCATATCGGCTTCTTTGAGCCTTACCAGATCAAACAAAAGAATCGTACTGATCAAACTGAACCTATCCAAATGAACTTGTTCATTGATGGTTCTCTTGTGGAGGTATATGTCAACGATCGTTTTGCTTTGACCAGCCGGATATACCCCAGTCGTGATGATAGTACCGGCATCTCTCTCTTTGCAGCAGATGACACTGAGTTCACGTTGACCAATATTGAGATCTGGGATGGATTGTTGAACGTTTGGCCAGAGAGACCCCAAAACAGTAGCTCTTTGCTAATATGGGATACTGCGGCTGCCACGGGGAACTATACATGGTGGACGGGGAACTAGACAGTGCTGTCTGATTTCTGTCCATTGCTGCCCTTGCGTCTGTATTGAAATGGCAGACAAAATATAGAAACATGGACTACTAGTACCGTACATAGTACGTCGCGTAAAACTTCTGAGTATCCGAGGGAAGAAGCGAGGGCGAAGCCTGAAGCACCGAAAGGATTCAAATAATCGTACAAGAAACACGCCTTATTTACATGCTCGCTCATTCATTGATATGTACAGGTGAAATTAAGATGATAGCAAGTGCGCATTTTCATATCCCTTAGCGGGATGGAACTCCCATAAGATCGTCAAGCTCGTCAATGGTAAGAGTGCTTCGGCGTCGGTTACCAGTCCTGCTGGATGCTGCTGGCCGACTGCGTTTCCTCGACTCGCGCTCTTTACGAGAATTTTCAGCTGCGCGAGCCTCATCCTCTGCAGCGGCTAGTTTCTGATTAACACTCATAGATTCGGGTTCATCCATCTAATGAAAAGCAAAGTCAGTACTGGGTCATAATTTGGAAATATTTCGGTGTTGATCTTTCTCACCTGGCTGGTTGATTTGAAATCGGTCTTGCGACGAGATGGCCTGCGAGTTACCGCATCCGATTTATGGGCCTTGATTTGGAGTGTTTCATCGTCAGGAATCGATACACACGGTGATCCCTGCAGACCAGGAGTAAAAGAAACCTTTCGGAGTCGTTTGGGTCTGGCCACTGCATTGTCACTGCGTTCCTGCAAAGCTCGCTCTGCACGTTCAGGAACTTTGCGAATCTTAGAACGAGTTAGTGAGGGCTTCTGAACTGGACGCTCACCCTCGCTCAGTTCTTCCTCTTGTTCATCCTCGAGGATCGGTGAGATAGGGTTGTTTTCCCTATCACATTGCGCGCTCAGATCTTCGGCAGAGTTGACGCTCATGTCGAGAGTCATGCCTAGCTTTAGCTCCTCTACTCTGACGGAGTCACCGCCATCCGTGAGACGACGTTGCCATCCATCCATCATGGTCACAGCTTGTTTCCAACGGGTTTCCATCTTCTCCCAGCCTTCACGTAGTCGCTTGATCTCTTCATCCCGAACTTCGACCTCTTCCAGTGGTACAAATGAGGGGTTTGTAAGGAGGGTTCGCAAATGATCCAATACTGTCTCCATGCCCGCCGATAGTTCATCGCAGGATGTAGGAAGCGTAGTCACGGCGTTGGCGGGCGTTTTCTGTGGTCCAACACTTGCAGCCATTCCCGCTATGTCATCGCCGTTATCTCCATCTTCCTCGTGGGGGAATCCTTGTAGCTCCTTGAGGGTCTCAACTGTGTTTCTCGCAAGCTCGATCAGGGTATCATTTTCATCACTCAAATTCTGACAGAGCTCTGTCAGGAAATCTGTTGTTTCCTGTTTGAGACTGTATCCTGGGTCATTGACTCGATCACCTCCACTCGATCTCAATCGGGAACGGCTGGAACCGGGGTTGATATTGATGGTGGTAACGCTTAATCCCTCTCGCTTTCCTCGTTGTCGCTCAGCTAGATGTGACTTCAATCTCTGCATTTCAAGGTCGCGTTTTCGGATATCGTTTGCGCATTGAGCGCGCACTTGTTGGACCGTTGACTTCATGCGCTGGACTTGCTCTTTAAGCCCACGGATCGTCGTCTCGGCACTAGACATGTTAGACCGGAGCGCACGCTCTTGTGCTTCTGTCAATGCTAGTGATCGTGCTAGCTCGGTCGATTTGGTCTTGTATTTGGTCTGAAAAGAAGAAGAAATAGCAGGTCAGCTAGCTGCCGATCTTGATTATCGTATGATTTCACGTACAATCTCCGCAGTCTGCTCTGACTCGGTCACGCGCAAAGTTCGAATTGTTGTTGCCAAGTTCTCGCGGTGTTCGGCTTCACGCTGTTATACTGTCAGATATATCGCGACGCCCATGGAAAACAGCAACTGACGTCTCTCCTTAAAACCAGGTCATTGATCAAGTTAATGACCCGAGCCATGGTCGCTTCTGTCCCTCCTTCTCCATTATCGGGTTGGGCGAAGTCGATCGCCTGTCCTCCATTTAATAAGCCCCGTGCCAGCAAGATATTGTTGACATATGTCGACGCCGCCTGCAAATTATGCGTTTCCATGACGTTGCGACTTTGCGACGTTTCGATGATGTGGAGTCGGCGGAGAATCCTCAAAGAGGAAGAAAGTAAACATTGACAACAATTTATGACTAAGCAACGGGGTTTCGCCCGGGCGGGGGATCCAGACGCGCAGGAACACGTGCCGATCATATCTAAGTAAGGGCGTCTTGTTCATATCGTAACTTCATCTCTTCTTAGTTCTCATAGTTGACACTTTACTGCATTCATGAATTATTTCAGACATGCCGTTGACTGTGTCCGGGCATCATCAACGCGGCCAGAAGCTCTATCAAAAAGGGGACTTTAAAGCCGCTATTGAAGCCTTTGGCGAGGTAACCAAATCTACGCTAAACTCAAAATGTCAATTATTGACAATTACTAGGCTCTGAAGCAGAAAGATGCCGATGCAATAGGCATTCTTGATAATCGTGCAGCCACTTATTGCAAACTTGAACAATGGGACTCAGCGCGTCGAGATGCGAAGAATATGATCAAAACGGCAAACCAAGATGAAAGAGTAGGTAATTACTTATCGCATAAGAGTACCGTTCTGACTATATACCAGGGCTATTTGCGATGTGCTAAGGTTCTTCTCCTTGATGGGAAACCGGAAAAAGCACTGGAGATTTATGCATATGGGTTGAAGACACTTGGAAACAAACATCCACGACGAGAGGTATGTTTCTTTCCAGATGGCGATTAGTTCCTTTAATATGAGCTTTCCCTTCTCTGACCGTTCCAGATGCTGGAGCAATTGCATAAAAAGCTTCAAGATCGCATGCTACTCAACAGGAAGGACCCTTTCACTTTGCTGCCTCTGGAGATGGCCATGTTGGTAATCGAACACTTCTCCTTCAAGCAAATCGTGGGCATAATGCGCGTGTGCAAAGGCTGGCAACGGTTCTTTGGATCTTTATCGCCCATTTGGATGAACCTTGACTTTAGTGGCGCCCGAGGAACCGTGTCATTCAATGCTGTAAGGTCATATATCCGAAGATCAAGGGGCTTGCTTACCCACGCTACTATCAAGAGTTTACCTGTGCCCCAAATTCAGAGAAGTCTGGAGTTCTTGAGCAGGTGCCCCCATTTACAGCATCTAGAGCTGTGGGTGCCCTACGAACACAAAGAATTCTTTGAAAAATTTAAACGCTGCAAGAAGATCAAGACTCTGTTATTTTCACCGGATCTCCAAATTCCTCTTGATTCTGTCAGTCGAATCTTCAATGAGCTCCCCAAGCTGGAAAAGCTCACTATCTGGAGCTGTGGACGACCGGCTCTGGCAGCTGTTCCCATAGGATCTTGGCCTAGCAGTCTTCCAAATTTAAAAAGTTTCACCCTTGCCGCACACCAGGCAGCGCCAGACATAAGGGTAGTACCTTTACGAATTCCTCATTTGATATCTGTATGTGCCACTTGCCTTCTCCATGCTTTTTATACTAATATTTTGCAGAGCAAGCGGCCTCATCCCTATCCGAATTTGGAAGTGTTGAGACTTGACTGGGACCCCCCCAGTATCTTCTCTTCTCTCCTTCCCTTTGAGCTTCCTTGATGATCTGGACTCTTCTCAAGAGCCTGAGCATGAAGCACCCCCCTAAGCTTCGTCGTCTTGACCTTCGTGGCATAATACCTTCCCCACTTCTATTCTCAAGTTTGCCTGAAAACTTAGAATACTTGCGATTCTCGGGTGGAAATTCGCGACCCTTCCCAATAGAACATACGGAGAAGAAATTCTCCCGCCTACATACGCTCATCTTCAGTGATACAGGTTGGGTTACCAAGCCCAATCTTGAGGTCTTTCTTTTTGACATACAGCCTCCGATTCGTACACTGTACTTGGACCAGTGCTTTAATCTAACTTGGCATGGATTTGTCTCCATCATCGAAATGCAGGGACTTAATCCCGAGCTGGCAAAACTGGAGGAACTAGGCATTACCCATTGGCGAGATCTCGACGATACGTATGCGAGTGCGCTACGTCAAAGCTTCACACATCTTAAAATACTTGACCTCTCATCCACAGGTATTACAGGATGTACGATTCGAGAGCTTGCAGATTCGCGAGCATCTGAATCTGATCAAGGGGCCAAGATTGATAGATTGGTTGTACGGGGTTGTGAAGGTGTTTCTTCAGATGCTGTTGCATATGGACGGGCGAAAGGGCTGGATGTGGTTACTTGAGTTTTTACTCAACTTCGATCACTTGATACTCCGGTATCAGGGGTCAAAAATTCTCAAGAATCATTGCATTTGATTGGCTGTCAAGAGTTGCCAGCGTTTCCGGACAGTTTCTCTCTCGGGCACTCAATCGAAACCCCTCTTCATATCGCCTCGTCACTCTGAACGAGAATCATCTGAGAGGCTCCTATCGAAGTACCACATAGTGGATATGGAACCCGAAAAGGGTAACATAACCCACAGTCGGTGAGAGCTGCATCAAAGAACGTTGGAGGAAGTGTCCGTGCGGATGAAGATAATGGATACAACCGGGCCGGTTTGAAGCATCAAAAAACAAACTTTGTTTTTCAAATGTTCACATGATGGACTTGACACAAAGCATCCCCATGATAACTTCAATTTGTGGTTTACAAGGCATCTCAAAATCGTCTCAAGGCTACTCAGAACTAAGTCCAAATCAAACAGATCGCTGGTCGGTCAAACTTGAGTTTCATTATTTGGCGAAAAAAAAAAGACATTCAAAATAAATCTCCAGAAAATCGTGAG
This sequence comes from Penicillium malachiteum, assembly GCF_028827825.1. NCBI lineage: Eukaryota > Fungi > Ascomycota > Eurotiomycetes > Eurotiales > Aspergillaceae > Penicillium > Penicillium malachiteum. The sequence goes on from NW_026643095.1 coordinate 6,697,038, forward strand.
ATGGACTAAATCCACACTATCTAACGTAACACGATTCAATTTGTAAATTAAATCAGATCTCTGTAATACCAAAATGCAGTCTTAGACCCCTCGTTCCTGGCACCACTTCTGAACCTCCTTCGCCAGCTTATCCCTCTGATCACGAACAAGTTCCATCATGGGCTCAACCTGCTTTCGGTGGGAGGCAATCAGATCCTTCTGTCCGTTTACAATCGTAACACCCTCCTTAGGTGCAAGATGAGCATCGTAGATGCTGACCATCAGATCCATAACGGCAGACAGCTGGTTAGGCAGCCACTAAATGATAATCAGTATATGAACAAAAATCATGATGGGATTGAGGCAAGTATCGTTGAGCTTACGGTTACGATTGGACTTCCACCAGTGGCTGTGGGGTGTGGTGTGCGCTTAATGATATACTCACGCGCAAAAAGCCAGTGACGCCAGCGGAAGCTGCGCACATGGTTGAGCACCCTCAAAAATAGAACGGCAGTCTCGGAATCCTGCACGGAATAATCCTGAACGCCGATCTCCTCTGACTTTTCGCGGATGTATGTCAAGAATTCTCTGTGAGGGAGTGGTCGGTAGGCGCGGAATTCGTGGAGAATTTTGGTGAGAGGAGTTGAAGGCATGGGAATCTGGCAGAGATGATCCAGAAGAGGAATCTAAAAAAAGATTTTGTTAGTTTGTTTTCGCCTTTTTTAAAGAAAAAGGGAGTAAATAAATTGAGGACGGAAACCATACAATGCTGTCATTGGCACCGCTCTCGCCACGGAAAGAAAGTGGCTTGTTATCCTCGACACCGTCGTAGATCACACCATTAGGGAACATGGACTGCGAGGTGATACCGAAGATGAAGACGCGGAAGGATAGGTACTCGGATGGCTTGGAGTTACCCCACATATCTATCGACCGACATTAATATAAGTCGAAGATTTCTAGGAAAGGAGCATGACATACCTTCCATCGATGCTTCGATCTTTTCCATAGCATGAAGAATCTCACGGAAGCCGTCATTGATCTCATTTCGTGGACCACGATGCTCAATAGTATCAACTACTCGAAGCGCACCACTGATGAGCGCACCAGTCTCCTTGACCATGTCCACATGAGTCAAGATGAAGCCTGCCTCGGAGCTCTTGGGGTCCAGACCACGCTCAAAGCCACGAATCAGGCGCAGATTAGAGTACTCAGACAGACCCTTGGAGGGATCAGCAAGAGTATAGTTGAAGAGAGCATAAGATGCAGCATAGGACATGAAAGGAGGAAGGTCCAAACTAAGAGCCGAGTTAGATAATTGCATCAGGTTTCCAGCATAAAGGAGAATAGGTAAAATGCCTCTCAATAAAGGGAAAAGAGAAGGTTTAGACATACATCTGTGCACAGAGATACATAGGACGAGCAACAGATTTGGGAAGTAGCTCTCGACCTAGTCCGTACCCCTGGTCAGGGCTCTTGCACCAGTTCTCCCAACATGGCTCAAGCAGGTAAGATGAGGCCACAAAGGTATAGTCCCGGAAGACAGCAGCAATGTTGAAGCGATCAGGAGAACCATCCGGTAGGACAAGCTTCTCAATCTCATCAGTCAAGTCGGGCATATCAGCCTCAACAGCAGGACCGAACTCATACGTAGCCAGCAGACCAGGTGTGCCATCGGCCTTGACAACGGGCATGCGCTCGACAAGAGATTTCAAAGGTTGAAAGGCCTCAGGGAGCTCAACAGGGGCAGTAGCATAGGGGAGAAACCCTGTGGAAGTGGTGATGGTGAAGGGGTCCAAGGAGTGAGACAAGGTGGATGGATCATCATGCACATGAGGGAACTTCTTAAGGGTAGTGGGTGAGGGATAAGGCACTTGGGTGATAGTCATGATGAATGTTGGGTAAAGGATACAAGCTTGATATGAAGAATGTATCCTCTTTGGTCAATGGTAGATGGAAGAAAGGTTACACAAGTAAGAGAGGGTTTGGTATAAGGGTAAAACCAAGGTGCAAGACTAAGTCAAGACTTAGGAAGGTAGGGGAAACGGGTTAAAAAAGAGGATAGAAGAGAGGTTGCTTGTGTTGTGATGAAAGAAGAAGACAAAGAGCAGAGATTTGGGCGGGTGAAGAGCAGATTCTTATAATACTCAGAGGCCGGTATCAATTCCGGCCTCAAGGCCGCCATTACGAAATGGACGCAACATGGCGTGGATCTAGTGACATCGGGCATTGAGCGGGGTCTAAAAGCTCCGATAAGGAATAACTGACTTATTTGGACTCAATATGATGTTTCCCACGTCAAATCCAAGCATCCCATCATCTATGAAGCTATCCAGATGTTCTATATAGATGCCCAGAGAACAAGGGCAGCCAATGGTCACGGGAATGGCGCTAAGCCTGTTTAAGTAATGTATCGTAAGACGACACCATCGATTATTGGAGCGGCCACAGCCTTAAAAGTACTTTAAAGGAGCTTGGCAGGTATATCAACTACAATTTATGTCTGTCAAATCCCAATTGACCCGAAAATAATGTGAGAGATAGGTAGTTCTCATCTGTAAAGTCATGATGTAGGCTCTATACTTCACCCGGTGCCAAGACTGCCATCTGAGATCTTACATTTTGATTGGCCGATAAGCCACTTTTAGACTTTCCTAGTGCGAAGAGGCCGGAATTCAGCCGGCCTCCGATTATAACCGGCCTTTTCTGTATAAGACATGCATACTTGGAGGCTGATAACCTCTTATTCCGGATTAAATCGTGATATCGGAACTCACCAGGATTCCGGCAAAGACATAAATTAGTGTACTACATTATGTGTCAAATGCTTGAGTATACTTATTACGAATTGGAGGATCCTCAGAGAGATTTTGAGGAATAAAAACTTGAAACCCAGGCGGTTATCTCTGCTTTTGTCAAATTATAAATTTTAATAAGAAATCTTGGAAGTGATACTAGGAGAAACTGACCAGCTACTGCTTAATCTTCAAGAAATGTTTACAGCTTACATCCATCATATTCCAGACACTAGTATGGACTGAAGATCGGGTACGCTTCTTAGCTAGAACTTACAATCTTGTTCGTACCGGTGGACAATCAATATGTAACAACACCGTGACCCATGGACATGACCTCGAGACATAAGAAAACAAAACAGAACTTGTATCGTTACATAGCTAGGTAGGTATGTAGGCATGATAGTGGGTTATCCGCTACTAAACTAGGTGCCCAGGTAGCTAGTCCTGGAGACAATCAGAGGACAATAGCCCAAAGATTATGTACTCTATATGGATCAGACAAAAAGTCCACAGGTCGAAGTAGGTCGAGACGAAAGCTACTGAAAGTCGACCTTTCATCACATTTTTATGAGGACAAAATAGCCGAGTGGTTAATGCGATGTGGTACAAAATGTTCAGGTATTTTCTCCGTATTTCGAGAAAAATCATCCGCATTCAAATGTTGCGAAAGCGCGTGGGCTAGGCATCGAAACGACTAGTTCCATGGTTTTACTGCAAGCAGGTAGATACATAGAGCGCTGTATCTGGGCAAAGGGACACATGAATTTGAGAGACTAGTTCATTTGTTCTCTTGATTTTGGTTAAATTATGGTCCTTGCAAGTTTGGTCTTTCCTTATATTTGAAGTTGGTCGATCTTGGGCAGCCTGCGCCAAATTTCAAGCGGCACGGGGTGAATCTGGCGGCAATCTAGCGAAAAGAGCTCAATTGTACCTCGAACCTTAGGACATGAGATGGTATTTTCCATATATGAAAGGCAACGTCGCGTCATCTTGTATAAATGAAATAAAGTCCGAGGAAGCGGAGATTGATGCTGGAGGTATAATAACAACACATAATATCGTACACGGCACCAGCTTTATATAAGAGGATATACATTGCGAAATATTGAAAACTCCCTATGCAACGTAACGCATTAGAATACCGCATGGGGCAACAAGTCTATGCAGAAAGACATCGTTTACCGAGTATGCATGATGGTCAACCATATGGACCAATTGTCAAAATAATGTCACATCCATCTTTGTTATGTCCCCGTATTCGATGGTTGTGCTGATGGGCTTTTGTCACCGGTCGTGCTGGAAACGGTCTGAAGCTTCAGGTATTCTTCCTGCAACCTCTTCTGCAACTCGAATTCGGCTTGGCGTTCTTGTCGTATACGCTGCTTCTCCATGTCTCGTTCAACACCTCTGTGCATCGCCTATCAGAAGACCAAGAATTAGTATCTGCACCTCCTATCCAGGAAACATCATAACCTACCGCCCGGTCCGCCTCTTGCGCCCAATGCACAAACCAGACAATACCCGCAGTCCCCAGGCCCGTGGCCGCCAGTGTCAGCTTCGAAGCACTAGACATTCTCAATCACACTCCCAAAGGCACTTTTCGACAAGTTTTCAATCGTCAATTGGAGGTAACGTCGAAAGCCAAAAATGCGGGATTATCGGTTTATCGCGATAATGGCGGTGTGATGAGGCAGTATCATCCCCACCGCCTTGGGGGGGTCATGCGTGGCTGATCGAGCTTCGAAGCTCCGATTCCCCCACAGCGAACGCTTCTCTCCTTACATTCCATCATAATTTAAAGAGGGTTTTAGGAGCAAATATGGTAAGCTCGGAGTATCTGGATGATTCTAAATTGTGTGTCAGTGCTGACGGTGGTTGGAAATTAGTCGGCTCAGAACTCCGCGGGCATTCAAACCCTCCTCGATGTACGTTTGGACTGGACTCCGATCGCGGAGCAATGAAACTGATAGTATTTGCAGGCCGAGAGAGAGGCTCAGAAGATTGTGCAACAAGGTATGCTGAGGCTAATTATTCGAGTTTAAAGTGCAGATGCTGATGTCCGATTTCGTTAGCCCGGGAATGTACGAGCCCCCGATAGCCCCTCCGATCAGCGTGCGCTGGCCATCTAACGTATTCTTTGACTATAGACCGTACCAAGCGGATAAGAGAGGCTAAGGCCGAGGCTCAGAAGGAGATCGAGGAGTACCGCAGCTCCAAGGACGAGGAATACAAGAAGTTCGAGGCCGAGGTAAGATCAATTACGGCATTCCAGCATTGTTCAATTGCCAATAACACTTGCTAATGTGGCTTTGCGTAATATAGCACTCCAGCGGGTTCAAGAAGGCCGAGGAGGATGCCAACAAGGAGGCTGAAGAGAAGCTCAAGGAGATCCAATCTGCCGGCCAGAAGCAGGGCGACAAGGTCGTGGAGGATTTGATCAAGGCCACCACTGATGTGAAGCCCGAGGTTCCTGAGAAGATTGTTAAGGCATAGAGGTAACATTTTGAGTTCTTTTTCTGTTTCTGTGATTGTCGCTAGAAGATGCGATTTCGTCTGTTCATCGATATCCAACGTTCGAGACATATAAGTTCCCCTATTTTGTTTTTCTGATGCTGTGAAAAAATCATCTGTATTGTTTTTGAAGTAGCAAAGTAAAAAAATGTTGCAAGCTTGAAGACAGAGTGTCCTCCCATGTAGTTCTCATCTGAATACCTACTGGTATTGATGGATGCTTCCCCACATAGATAAGCCGATCATGGAAACCTTAGAACCGTATTGGAATCGCTTTTATTGGGTGATCCTCCCAACTGTAAGTAATTAAGAGCATTGAATTCGAACAAGTCTCTTATGCTGTTATGATATGCATGACAGGGATTCGATGTATAGTTCATCAGACGATGGTTGGCCAATCGCCGAATGGATACCCCAGGCGCGATTATCTTTCCCACTGCGTCATCCCGCGACAATTACAACTTGAACCAGTTCGTGTCGTTGAAGAAGACGATGGAATATGCAGTCGCTGCAAAAGTTGCTACGCCAGCGATAAGTGGTAGGAATATTTCGCGCGCGATATGCTTTTCATCTAGACGCGCATTTCACGCGTCCTCCGCTAGACAGAACCCCATTCTTGAACCACGCTTGGAAGACCACGGTCATGTTATCCATGACAAGTACTCGACGATTCGAGAAAAATATGGTCTGTTCTCCTTTCGCTAGATTCATGTTGCGCATAATATCATTACTAAATAATGACACAGATGCCCCCAAGAACCCTGTGGTCCTAGCCCATGGGCTGCTGGGCTTTGACGAATTGCGCCTCGCTGGTCCATATCTCCCAAGTGTCCAGTATTGGCGCGGGATTAAGGAAGCACTATCCGCTCAAGGGATTGAAGTAATTACGGCTAAGGTACCCCCTTCTAGCTCGATTGAGCAGCGGGCTGAGGAATTGGCTCGTGAGATCGAAGTTGGGGCGCGAGGAAAAGATGTGAATATCATTGCGTATGCATAGCGCCCTCACTATTTGGACGTTTAGTATTGACTATTTGTTTTTACAAAATACAGTCATAGCATGGTAAGACACTCCACTGCTCTTTAAAGTGGGATTTATACTGACTTTAACGTAGGGGTCAGTTCTCAAATACATGCAATGCTATATTCTGCACATCTAATATGTCCTTAGTGGTCTTGATTCTCGATATATGATCAGTCGGCTTAAACAGGACAAATTCAAAGTACTTTCACTGACGACGATTGCTACTCCTCATCGAGGTTTGTAATACAAATGGACTACCGAATCGAGTCCTACTAACATTGTGCCCCAGGTTCCGCCGTCGCAGACTATATCTTCGACCAGATCGGAGGTGGGTAACATTACTACCATATTCCTCTCATGCTCGGAGCATATACTGAATCGTTCGAAATTCTGCATAGCCGATCGCCTACCACAAATTTATTACACCTTAAATCGGCTCAGTGTCGAGACAGGGGCCTTTGACCAGCTAACCAGGAAATACATGACAGAAACATTCAACCCGCATACACCCGACATGGAAGATGTTCGGTAAGTCTGTGCCTTGGTAAGTACCACTCTGGACATCGCTCGCTAATCAAGTATCAGATACTTTTCTTATGGCGCGGCGGTTAATCCGAGTATTTGGTCTGTCTTCCGCCTCTCTCATAAGATCCTAGCTGAAGCAGAAGGCCCCAATGATGGACTGGTGAGTGTGGCGAGTAGTCATTGGGGAGGAGAGAAGGGCTACAAAGGAACTCTCGTGGGAGTCAGCCATTTAGATCTGATCAATTGGAGCAACCGATTGAAATGGCTTGTTGGGGAGGTAATAGGACAACGGCGGAATTTCAACGCTATCGCATTTTATCTGGATATCACAGGTATGAAAAGGTCTGGAAGTTCTAATTTGACATTGCTAATCTTTATTCAGACATGTTGGCGAAAGAAGGTCTTTGACATGGATGAATTGCATATGTATGTAGTGTCAGGGTCTTATATCCATACATAAATAGTCTCTTCAACCTTGGAATGTTTCTGTTGCTCTGGCAGTATTTGAATGGTACATACTGCTTAATTGGGCTTCAGATGTTCAAATTAATTAGACAGATGTACTGATAGTATGGGCTATTTGGTCCAATATACTATTGCTTGAGTAATTCAAGATCAAAACAAGCACTTGAGAATTTGGACAGTTCAAATGTTGCAGATACCTTCAATGTTCCTCAGGCCGTATATTCCGTTACTTGTACTAGGTACCTCCAGAAACATAGTGGTTGACCCGGTACTAGTATTTCACGAGTGCCCACATGTGCAGGTGGGGTGCAAGTCTCAAGATATATTCCATGTTTAATGCGCATCCATTGCATGGATTTCCTTTCGATGAGCCCAATTGGTGTCAGCCTGTCATGACTCGGAGTACTATTCATAAATCTCTCTTTTATGGTATTACGGAGTTGACGGAATGGAATATTATCCTTTATTGCATGGCTATCTTCTCCAAATGGGACAATTGCCCGAACTACAGAACTGGAATAATGGAGACTGGGGCGGCTTCATAGAGTCAGTGAGATAAAGAAGGTATCTCAAGTGCTTGAAGCGACAGGCCACTCATCAATTGATGAGTGTCATGCTGCCTTATGAACAAAGCCCAGCACTCGAGAATATTTTGAATGTTGATACTCTTATAGATGCACATGGTACCCATTATAGAGATGATTATTACATACTAGACACCCGTGGACTGTGGTATGGACATCTAGACAGTTCTCTAAGACTACTCTTAGTTTCAAGTTGGTTAATGCGCATTTCCAGAGCTATGCTCATTTAATTTGGAGGATTGTTATCAGACTAATTTGTGTGGTCTGATAGCTCTAGATAAATAAATCTCCTAACACATGTAGATTTCTTTCCCTTTCCATACTCCATGAGCCTTGCCATCTTTGATCGATTCTAAATATATTGCCGGATGCTGCGAGTGTAAGTCAGTTAGGACTCTGTGTATATCATAGAATGGTATAAAGGAACATACTTTTTTCTTCGTTCACACTCTATTTAGCAGTGACCTTGAAAGAGGAAAAGGAATTGTCGAAGGCACCGTAGTGGATACACTGAGCGGTGGGAGGCAGAACATAGCCCGAAGTGGTATCACAGTCGTCAGAAGTGTACACAGTAACCTCAAAGTTATCGATATCGTAGACTGCTTGAATGCTGTCGATGGTGGCGGTGAAAGCAGTGCAGCTCTTAGCAGCGGTACCAGAGTGCAAGCTAACCTCGGTAGCACATGATTTGTCACTGTAGACGTAGAGCTCCCATGCGGAAATGGTGCTGGCAGCAGAAAGAAAGCATGCGAGGTAGCTGGTGGCCTTCATTTTGTATGATTGAGCAAGGATTAAGGCAAAAAAGCTTAGAGGGTTTATAGCAAGAAAAAGAGAGGGATATTAGAGGAAGGAAATAGTTAAAGAGAAAAGAGGAGAGAGAAGACAAACAGTCTTTTCATGAGTTCTTATTCGTATTGATAGAGGCCCCCTCCCCCTGGCTTCCTTTAAAAATCTAATATAAAAAAATAAAAGGTATTTTAAGGAAATTCCCTATGGGTTTGCACGAGGTAGCTGGCTGTATTTTTCAAATATTCTAGATACAATAGTTTCTTCCAAGGTTAGATATTGGTATTTCACTATCTGAGCCTTGGAATATTTCGTATATAGTTCAAATATACCTACCTAGGTACTCTATAGCAGCGCTTGAGGTATTTACTCGATGACTTCACTATGTAGTCTCTTCTTTTATCCTAGTGACCGGCGATGTCCGGTAATTGTTTATCTTGTCACTTTTTAATGTGGAAATACAACAAATACTCTGCCTTTTCATCCTAGTAACTTGAATCTAAGCTCGCTAAAAACTGATAATCGTTAGTGTGGTAGAGTTGGTATAGTGAACTTGAAGCTAGTAACCGGTGATGTCCGGTAATGGTTCATTTTGTCGCTTTTTTACTTTGGGAATACAACTAATAATCCACCTTGCTATCCTAATAACTTGAATCTATGCTTGCTAAAAAATTGATAATCGTTAGTGTGGTAGAGTTGGTATAGTGAACTTGAAGCTAGTAACCTATGCATTGCGCGTCTGTGGAGTGCAGGAATTATGTGGAGATGGTCTTGGCATACCCAACCCAACGGATTTGCACATGGATGTAGCCGGCGTAACCGGCACTAGTATAAGGCTAATTGAGGCTAACAGAGAACTTCACATTACCGACGTCCAAAGTGATCTAGTGGGTGAAATTTTACTTGTGGACCTTGGAACTTGTTACCTAGTTGCTCAGTGCTTGACTTAATGTGGAAACATTTGAATATTTTTCTACGGAAAGACTTGAGGAACTCCGAGAAAGCATGATCAAGCAGAATGAATGATGATTGACTTTTAGCTACTATCTAATATAGGAAAATTTAAATTGTCAACTTGTTGTTATGGTGGTTATTAAATATTTTCCTATCACTAAAGTACTTTGAAAAGACTATTATGTATCAACATAGGGACGAGGAATAATTTTTAGTGAAGCATGGAGAGAGAAGGAAGAAGAAAACAACAATATGTAGTACTTGGTCCCATCTATCTATGTACAAACATGGCAATTGGGACCAGTGGTGCTGACATTATGCAGCAAGTAAGTAATGAAGAGCAGCTTGACTGCCTTCATCTTTTGAATATTACTTAGATTTCAAATTCACCAGAGGTGATTCTACAGTAGCATTCAATGAGAGAAAATCTAGACATATATGGCATTTCAAATAAAAGCATACAAATGAGTTTCTGCTAAACAAATCTTCCTCTGAAAATCCTCCATAAATATTATCTTGCCGAATATCATTCACTCTGCTCCAAACATTGGCTTATGAATTTGCACTTTTCCGTCTTAGTATCCGCTAGATAAGGCAAAGAAGGTATCAATCTAACCATTGCTTAGACTCAGAAGTTTTAGGATAACTCACATTAGACACTGATAACTTCATAAGACATGATGTTCCAGTCCGACTTAGCGCAGTATGACTCCGAGTCACCCCTCATGAGGTCCGGTCTGTGGGTGCCATCACCAACACAATCCAGAGCGGAGTAGCCGATAATATAGAAGTTGGAATCGTCGAAATTAGGACTGAAGCCAAAAACCTTGTAACCGGTTCCAAGATCCATGTTGTAGCAGCCAGTCTCCTGGGAGTTCATCATCTGGTAAACCAGGGTTGAGTCTTTGCAGAACTCTCCGTGGTAACCTTGCACTTGCCAGGCGGAGGCAGATGCAGCCATGGCGGCGAGGGAGGCAACGACTGAGAGGAACTTCATATTGAATGATCGTATGAGGAAGGAAGAAATATTATTGTAAGACAAGATTATGAATAAATAGCTTAGACGAATAGCGATTGACACCTTCTCGAATTGTTTTGGAGATGTGGTTCAATACTATTTATATTGTTTTATTCGCGATATCCTTTTGCTTACATTATACAGAGTATGTATGGATAACCTTGAATTGTTCTTGACTCTCTCTCGTTTGACACTAGTTCTAGCCTATTGGTCGTATTTTAATCGAGTGTACGGAGTAGAGAAAAAAGATAGGAGAAGTGGAGTGAGAGGGGCAGAAATCCAAATTATGCGAAGAGCCAGGATTATTTTCATAACACGACGATGCTCTATGCTTCGATACGCAATGAAACATCTGAACGAATATCCTCAAGACTTGGGGTCTCCGATCTCCAGTCAATACCGGAATCTAGAATTCCCCTAGAGAAGGGGTTGGAGTATCCGAAGACGCGGGTCGTTCCTGATAGAGGAAATCCACAAGCGTGAAGCGTGGTAGAGATTTTCAAGGTTATCCAAGAAAGTTTAGCCTGACTAAGCTCGATTAGACTACAGGTGTGGAGCGACACTGGAGCCTCAGTAACTTAGACAAGCCGCAGACCCGAAACCATGACGACTACATAGCTCTAGTCCAGTTAGTCTGCCAAGAGGTCTAGTGGTAGCGTATGTACGGGGTAGTTGTATTAGGAGACTAATGCTCCCAAGAAGCCTATTGTTAATTTAGCTTGTATTGGACTAAATTTCCTAGCTCCGAGAGCCTTGCTTCTTCGGCCTCAAGTCACGATTTCAGTCGCATCTTTATGCAATTCCGATGCTAGTTCTGAGTGGGGCCGTCGATTTTCCTCAAAATCCTAATACCGCTCTCGAACACATGGCCAAAATGTGTTCACGATCCTTCGAGTCTACTAGCGTCCCAGCAGATGGTTCGCTACCGAACAGTCAGTGTGCAGGTCTCCGAAATGGCTATAGTCCATTGCCGAGGCACATACCACTCAAACGAGTACGACATATAGCATCCACTGGCAGCCAATGGAATGGTCACTGTATACGAAGTACCTATGATCTTACCAGAAAAGAAAAACTCATTATGGGACCGAACGGGTGGCTTCATCAAAGAGGGGAACTGCGGCAGACAGATGAGCTACAGGCAAATCAGGGAGACTGAAGGTCCAAGGCAGAGGCCAGGGCTACGGCCTCCGGGCGCCGGAGAACGAACTCCCAATTTTCGTACCCACCATGGATCCCGATCGTATCAGTTGAACTCCAGCCTGGCTTTTCACAAACGTTGTCGGGTATTCCGGCACTACCACCAACTTCACCCGCTAGTGTTACTAGTCTATGATCATATGTAGCGCACATGGCTATTTAGGGGGGGAAATGTTCGGGTGGATCTGGGATCCATTCTGCGATCTTTACAACCTAGAAACAACTTCAATACATGAACCGAAGATTTATGGGGCGTTTCACTTGCTTTAAATTACCAAAATATCTAATTTTTCCATGCTTGGTTTCAGAAATATCTCTATGCCTGATAAAGGTTAGATTAATAGAAATCAGTACATATACTGTCGAGTATATAAGATATCAAGACCGCCCAGAACTCGAAAATTTCCGTATCCAAGGCAAAAACCAAACTCTTCTATTTTCATTTGAAGTTTCCATCGATTTTCTCCATTGATCATTTCTTCTGGGACAAAAGCCATTTCAAGATGCAGCTCCTTCAGTCTCTTGCTTTCCTCGGAGCGATCTCCTCTGTGTCCGCTTATACTCTCTCTATCTACACAGCAGAAAGCTGCGAGACAGCCTTGATGTCATGGACCTCTACCTATACTGGCTGTATGAACATTAAAATGGGTACGTCTGTCCACTCCATTGAGGCGACAGATGTTAGTGGCTACCAAATCTGGACACATCCTACTGCCAATTGCGCTTGGGATCTTTACTCGACTGAATTGACAGCCGATGATACATGTACGACAGCCGGCGAAGACGAGGCTATCAAGTCGGTCAAGATTATTGCCGTTTAGGATTATTTTATTGGAGAAATTAGCCAGTGAGTATTAAAAGCTTTCATTCCAATTTTCTTTCACTTTCCTTCGGGCGAACATCGTGTTCTAATATGCACTCCTGCCAGTGAGAAAACAGTAATATGGAACTTCAAGTTGGTCAAAGTTTCCCCGGGAATTTTGTTATCAGCTTTTCTTTGTGTCTGTTGGACTCATGATCGGCAATGTTTTCAAAGACACTCTCGGTACAAGCTTGGGATCTAACAGGGTAGAAGGGTGACGAATTGGGCTGCCTGCTACTTGCCATCATGATGGTCGATGTATTCATATTAGAAACACCTTTTTAACTTGAAGTTACTATATGAAAGCCTTGATACCTAGTCTCAAGCGCTCCTCTTCTCCTAACCATCCGATCTTCTCTTTTATACAAGGCTTCTTCTTTCAATTTTTCCCTCTTCAAGTTCCATTAACTTGAAGTCATTCTACCCGTGGACCTTAAATTGGATTAGTAGTAATAGTAACACTGGCATTTATAGGTACTACCTACCTATGTACTTATGCTTCAATGTTGAAGCAAGGGGTCAAATTTTTCAATGTGAATCCTATACGTATATTTAGGCTTCTAATGCATACCTACTAGAAACTCATTATGCTCTTCTCGGACGATCGCCAGGTTCGTGAGAGAAGCAGAATCTCGCTACCACTGGCATGAACAGCACTATCACTGATTGAGAATGTTGAAATGTTCAATGTTCAATTTTTATACTCAAAGCATTATGCTCCCGAGGTACCCGATTTACCAGTGCTATCACAGATGCCTTATATCTCGTAACAACTTGGAATTTGTATTATATCGAGGTAGAGCTAGTAATAATCGGAGATCATATATAGTACTAGCACTAACCTTCAAGTTGGAAGGCATGATGAAATACCGACCCCGTAGGAACAAAAGGCTATCAAAAAATTCACGCAAAGTCATCGATTCTGTGCCCAGGTGGAGACTCGGAGTTAAAACAATGTTTGATAGGTATGGGTGTCAAGTAAACTATGTGCCACTGGCAAATAGATGTCTCTTGCCCAGGTGATAATGAATATGTAAGATGAGTCAGCAAATGCCCAGTAGGTATGGATCCATCCATATATCATGATATATGGTAGCCTGGAGCCTGAGCCCTGAAGTACTCAAGTGCTGGTAGTATCTACTCCGTACTGCTATTAATTATAATAATTAAAATCCCAACTTCCCATCGGCTCTCGTGCACCTAAATTGAAGTTGCAAGTTCAAACTTGAATGATCCAAGTTACATGTCAACATCCATTGGAAGTTTCAATATTTGAAATTTTGTCAAGTTCGTTCCCCGTACCATTGAGCTGGATATGTACACTAACAGAATAAAAAGTTTGGAACAATCGAATATTTGACTAATTCAGGTAAATTATATTCGCATGTCGCATGATAAATTCTATTTTTTGTCTACGATTACGCATCCTGCAGCTCTACCTAGAGCCCAACTTGAACTTGCAAGTGCCCGGTTTTACGGAAACTCGGATGCCTGGTGGATACATTGCACCACTAAGCTTCAATCATGGTACATTCACATCGTGTTCAAGCTTGAATAGTTCAAAATGTTCCGTAGTTTGCAGACTGAAGCAGTGGAACATTGAGTTATTGTAGAGTATATGAACTATATGGATCCATGGATCATTCCATCTAAACGTAGGAACTATGAACTTGCATCCAGATCATGCGAACATGCCACAACTCCCCATTCTTCATGCCAGGGATAGTACATCCTCCCTGATCCAATGAATGATCGTGGCTGAGCTGGGAAATGAGGCGCAGCTCAATTTTTTTTCTCTCTATCTTATTTACCATGACAGCATTAACCAAGTCCATTAAAGAAACATGGGGCAAGCATAAAAGAGGCCCCGTTGATCGGCGACCCAACGTCATTCCCGCTCCCCGCCAACTCTCATTTCCGTAATCTTTCCTTTGTTAAAAAAAACACTCCGATCTCTGCTTCCACTACAACGTACCCAAACCCAAAGCCCTACGATCGCAAACCCATCCGAAGACCGAATCTGTTCGATATCCTCGCTATACCTCGACAGAATACCTGAGGCTGCCCCGCCGCGACCCGGGCGCTTGCCGCCATGTCCGCCACGGCCACAGTCTTGCTGGACAGCCAACACACGCACTTTACAAACTTGGACTCTCTATGTGGCCGGGTGGTGCTCAATCTTCCAACAGAAGCTGCTATTGCTGGAATCCAAGTCAAATTGGAAGGAGAAAGTCGAACAAGACTGTCTGGGCCTAAGAATCCTCAAAATGTGAACTCCGATAAAAAGCGAACAGAGCTGGAGGTCCATAAGGTACGACACAATTGACGATATAAAGTGACCGTCAGGGGAAATAACTCAGATTTCTAGATATTATACAAAGTCGCGACCGTTTTCCCGAGTCCAGCTGTGGTGCAAACTGGACCGGCGGCAACTTCCTACACGTTCGCCGCGGGCTCATATGAATATCCCTTCCAATTCAAGGTCGGTCTTTGGTCTTCGAAAAAGAAGCTTAGAAATTATTCTAATCCCCTCCTAGTTTCCCTTCAACAATGCCTGCAGTACCCATAACAGTATGCTTACAAACCTCAATTTCACCGGGCTTCGCGTTGAGATGGCCCGCGACCCTCATCGACATGTTAAAAAGACTCTCCCTCCTTCTTTGAGTGGATTCCCTGGTATGGCCGATATTCGATACTATGTGAAAGCTACCATTATTCGCCCCCAATTTTACAAAGAAAATATTCGGGCGGTATGGATTTCCCCCCCTTTAAAATGGATTCGAGCTCAGCTAATTAATGAAATTAGGTTGTGCCTTTGATGTTTCTCCCCATTGAGCCCCCAAGAACTGGGAATCCAAAGGAAGAAACATATGCTAGACGACAACACCAGTTTACAAAATTCGAACCTGGGAAATCGAAGAAGAATCTCTTCTCTCGACCTTCAACTCGGGATGTCCGAGGTAGCTCTACGGAGCCTCCGCGGGTATCGGTGGATGCTCGACTGCCGTATCCTTCCATCCTCACATGCAATGAGCCCATTCCACTTCGGCTGATCGCCAGGAAGCTAACTGATTCACCGGACACGCTCTACCTTCAAATGCTTCAGATTGAACTGATCTCCTACACCAAAGTTATCGCGCACGATCTCACTCGTTCCGAACTAAACAGTTGGGTCGTTTTGAGTCGCAGCAATATGGGTCAACCATTAGGTCAACCAGGCGACTCGGCAGGAACTGACTGGACTATCGATCCGAGGCTGTGGAACACCCTTCCTCTACCTAACTCGGTGGCACCATCATTTGAAACATGTAACATTGAACGCAAATATGAATTGGAAGTGCGTGTCGGGCTGACTCACGGCTCATCGGGAAGTATGAAGGTATGTTTTCCTTTTTTTTCTTCCTTGCCTTTCTCTTTCCAATTTCTGTCTTACGTTTGGGGGCCATCGATCATGAACGATGACTAACTTTGACTTTTATAGCCGCAATTGATCATTGTTCCTCTGCGAATGCCAGTTAAAATATTTTCTGGTATCGCTCCTCCTCAAGCCTTATTGGATGCCATGGCGGCAGCAACCCTTCAACAGGCACCTCCCAAGATAAACCCTTCACCCACTTGGCCAGCAGATAACCGTTCGGATAATCCACCCCCGATGCCACCCCGGCCATCCGGACCTGTAACTGCAGTTGTACCCGCAGATTCAAGCGCGGCCTATGATGACGCACCCCCAAGCTATGAGGATGCAATGGCAGATAATCTTAGCCCGGTAGATGGACCACGCCGCGAGTATCACCCACCAGACGCCTCTTCCTCCCGAAGTTCAGTGGACTCTGGAACTGATACCAAATCCCCAGTCGAATCTGGCCGGACAAGTGAGAGGGGATCCGCCCCAGCCCCAGAAGGGCACCTCACTTCCCGGACTCGAGACCGAGAGCCTGAAGGCCGTTCCTCCTCCGAATCCTTCGATATGCTGCCCAACACCCCTCCCGAATCCATTTCCGGTTCTCCGCCTGGTTCCCCCGTGAGACGCTCCCATAGTATGATGAAGGTTTCTCGGAATGCCGTGGATGACGAGAGTCCACCACAGTATCAGCCTGTTGCGGAGAGTCACCTCCAAGCCTCGAGTAGTACTATCCAGCATCGACCCTCGCGGAATAGCCTCCGGCCCATGAACTTGGGTGTTCCGATGCGAAAACCGGTTCCTAGAAACGGGGACATTCTTCAGAGACGACCTACAACTTGATTAGAAGTTCGGGTGTTATTCTTTTTTCTTTCTTCTACAGACAATATCCCTTTCTTCGTACATATGTGGAGACTTAATCTCTGCCACCTGCATTTCTGATATCCTGATGATACTTGATGCTGTTTTGGCGGTTTAAACGGCTTCCTTTTACAGTTTTGCATTCGTGCGGGTTTAGGTCACCGCGTATACGTTACAATTACATAATATCACTTGTAATTGAACCCATGAAATGTCCATTGTAGTTAGAGCTCTATCTTTAGCTTGAATAATCCATATACCTAAGAACAAAATCCCTCTCAATCACGAAGACCAGCCCCGGAATCGTTGTAAAAAGCTTTGGCAGAACGACCTCCATGAAGAATGAATATAGATATCTTCGCCAGAACGGTTGGAAACTAAGAGCCAGCTCAGGTCCCAACAAGCCTTTGCGAACCAACGCTTGACACTTCTTCGTCTCCTTGGCTGAGTCGATAGCCGTGTACCCAAGTTCAGTATCCCCGAACATATGCTTTGTCTTGCGCTTGAAATCATATGCGATTAACGCCATTGTAGGTTAGACGTTATACCAACAAGCCGAAATAAGACCATCAAAGACTTCGTTTCTATTCAGTTTCGGAAACTCCAACTCTTTCCCGAACCGATCCCATTCCTCGATGCTAAGTTCAAGATCTTCGTAGGGCTCATGGCCGTAGACCATCAAATATAGAAGAGTTCCAAGGGCAAATTGCTCAGTTCTAGCAGAGCAGAGACCGCGTGAACCCTGCAAAGGACCATCGAAAATCGGTAAAGCGCGTGGAGGGAAGATACCTTCAAGAAGCTGTCCAATAGTAATAGCGCGACCGAAATCAGTCAGCTTCAGGTTGAAGTCACTGTCAAGAAGACAGTTACTTGCATGCAGATCATTATGACAGAATCCCATTTTCTCGATAAACTCAAGGGCTGATGCAAGTTGTTGGATCCATCGGGCGATGAGAGCGGGATCTTCGTACTCGTTCAATTTTACAACACGCCCTCGGAGGTTATCCTTGGCCTCCACTCGTTCTTGACGGTCGAAAAAACGAGACGACATTGCCTTGTGAGTGCAATATGACAGAAAGATATGGTCTGGGAGCACAAGAAAACATTCGATAATTTCTTGGCATCGATCCTGGCGTGAATTCAGACGTTTGTAAAACTCAACTTCCTTGCAGAAATCGTAACATTGCGCCGTTGCAGGAGGGTTTTTGTTGGTGCGAATAGCTTTCACAACAACAGTTGAAGTGACATGGTAGATATCAGCTTCGAGTCCTCCGCCAACCAAAGCATACTTTTCGAGAGGTTCGGTATATTGGAAATCCATAGAAAATCAATATGTGAGCAATTTTAGTTGTAGTAGGTACATAGCCGTTCAGACTGTGCAAAGAGATAAACAAGTACAAGAGCGGTTCAGTGGAGACAGCAGGAGTGGGGGGTGGGGAGCGAGAAAAAGGCCCCTTCATGATACATTCCAAGCCATTGCAAGGTTAAGGGGCTGCGCCCGGGTGCAGTACTCCGTACGGGTACGCTAAGCCCTTTTAGTCAAAAGTCGTTCTCGATCACCTGGACGCTTCTACTCCATATCTAGTCCAAATTACAAGCACACAATAATGAAGTCAATATAAAAGAGTGAAACTTCTGCTTAGCAATGTTGAATTGCCAGCAGAATAAATTTCAAAGGGCCAAAAAGAAAACACCGCATGTGAGTAGGTAATGACCGTTAAGTACATAGTTGAATGCATCCGATAAGTTCGCGTGGGTCACAGCAGAGCCGCCTTGAGAACCCAACACAACTACAGGCCTTCATCCAACAGAACAACAAACTCCAAAAAAAGAAAGAAAGAAAGAAAGAAAACAACATTGAAAGCTACAATACTCTAGGAAAACTTAAAAGAATGACTGATGTACTCTCCAATACCTAGGTACTGGACGTTGGCCCCTTAGCCCTCTGAAGATGACGACTGGCTGACTCTACGCCATGCGATCTGAGGAACAACTGAGGCATCCTACATAGAAGATTCATTAAATCACAAGATACTTTTCAAGTCTCACAGCTTTGGACGAGAAACTGACAGGGAAATTAAAAGGGCTCAAATTTCAGAGCTCCGCCCTGTGCAGTCGGGTACCCCTTCCCACCAGCTCCTTGTGTCCAAGTGCCGTTGTACTTGCAGTCATTGCAAGGATCATCCGAACGAGTGTTGCGAATATCATCAGTTCTGCCTTTCTCAATCCCGCAACTGTTGCATCCAGGCTCAGGGACCAGATGGCCAGGGGTCTCAAGAACATGGCCGCAGGCATATTTGACTATGCTATAGCTTCTTCGGCACATGGTAGCGTCGGTGATCTGCCTTTCTTTTTTATTCTCTGAGTCTCAAGCTTTTTTTTGCTTTGTTTTTTTTTTCAAAAAAAAAAAGAACGACAAACAAACATAGGAGGTACGATAGATACCTGTAAGGTGTATCCTTAATGAGGCAGATGCTTTGTCTATGTATGATACCAAAAAAAGAGGACTCAGAATAAAAATGATCTCAGAAGTCAAGATTGATTGATGGGTTTGATTTTGAAAGCTTGGGGGAAAGGCCCCTTTTTATAATCAATTGATGGGCTTCACTTGTTATGAAAACTGATTCTTATTCGAGCTTTCTAGTGGCTGACGTGTCTATGAGCAAGAGCTCTTGTAGTGAGCACATGAGAAAGCTGTTTTGTTGGGCAAGAAATATTCGAAGAGCTTCTCTTGGGGTTAGACACGTCAACTTGAAAATGGTCGTAGTCATTTGATAGTAGAACATATTGCACAAATATACAGGGGGCTAGAGGAGATTTTGCAGCAACAGGAGATAATAGGTCACGAAGAAGTGACAAATAGGCAGTGATGGTTGCCAATAAGGCAATAAATGTTGGTAATGATCACGTTTGAATAGTATTGGGCAGCAAGTGCCACAAGACAGACTAGAACTGGCATGAGACAGACATCGCCTGGGCTTAATGTTTGTGTTTGAATAAGGCAACAGGGCGTCTCAAGGCAGACCTCAAGGCAGATCCCAAGGCAGGTACTAGGATGTTTGTGCTTGAAAAGTATTAGGCAGAATGGGCCAAGGGCCCAAGGCAGACTGGCAGACAACCGCAAAACTCGAGCTTTGGGACTAAATTGCAATCTTCGCTTCACTTCCTTTGGCCATCCTAGGGTTGTGTTTGGTGTAACAGCCTAAGCGACTAGTATCTCTTGTCGTCCGAGTCCATGGATGCAGACTACTGCGGCCATGTCATATATTAATATTTGGGATGGTTAAGCCACGAAAACACGGCTCTCGCCCACTTTGACCCATTGCTTTTATTAAATGACACTTTGAGACTATACGGCTATCAAAGTAAACATGCATAGCAATATCAACAAAAATTCAGGATCGGTCGCATAATTGGGCAGTTTCTTGATGATAGGCTAAAGCTAGTACCTCTCTCAAACGTTGCTCGGTGGCCAACCAGGTCGAGTATAGTAATGGATCGTGGGCTTCTGCACTTTTACATATGTAGCGTCTTCAATGGAAAGACTGGCACGCGCCATGCTTTGATAAGTTTTGTGAGCATCCTCTGCACGGATTCAAATAGTTTTAAACCCTTTTAACGTGGGCGCAATCATGCCTTGTAAGTACTCCCCCTCACTTTGAACGTAATTTCCATAGTGGTAGATCTCGGGCTCAACCAAGATAAGGCGATTGTCCCTAGGGGACTCCTGATCAATACAAAAGAATGGATCACAGATATAGCCCAATCCTTGGAACTTGTCCACTTGGACAAGGATGTTGAATATATCATCACAATTTCCATCTTCTTGCTTTTCCCATGGCACAAAGCGAGCATATTTTCGTTTCTCAAGATTATCGTCATAGTAGTCCCAACAATCGTCAGAGTCCTCTTGATAATTAGATTTGTCGTAGACCTTGTAAATCTCCCTTTTAATTGATTTGTCCTCATCATCTGTTAGATGTTTTGTGAGATAGAAGACCGGAATAGAACCAAATTGCTCTGAGGGTCGATGGCACTCATTACATATAGGAGAGTCCTTCCATGGTGGAGGATTACAATAGAATGGCTGCTTTAGATGATATGCCACTTCAGCAGCCTCAGTATGACCAAGTCCAGCATCATCAAAATAGCGATCGTCAACAACATTTTCCCAAAGGTTCGGATTGATCACGTTGAATAGCGAAGTGAGAAGAAATTTGAATGGACCATGCGGATCAAAGCCACGGTATACTAAATAGAAATGACACTCGAGGGGTGATCGCGGATTGAAGGTGATAGCAAAAGAATAAAAGGTGGAAAGCCCGCTTCTAAGGAGGATGTATGGAGACGATAATTGTCTTTGAATGTCATCACATCACTTCGTGACTGCATATGATGCTTTTCGATGGGAATCAGTTCAAACTGTATGGCTTCGCCTGCCCAGCGGACGCTAGTTTTTTCCAGATCTTTGGTCATAGCGCTAATTTTGTTGGCAGTCGCTGGGAACATCACGAAAATGTGGAGATGTTCTTCGCTCTGAGGAAAATTCCACAGTGGGTATTGGATCGAGGGATTCAACTGTGTGCAAACCATCTGGAACAATTCAGGTGGGAGTCGTCATGCCACGACTGACAATATTTTTTATAGATCTCTCCCGCGGGCAATCTCGCAAATCTGACACAATGTGTTGAGTCGTAAAGGGAGCTGCATTCGGATCACGGAGTACCATACTAGCACGCAAGTTATTGACGCAGTCGTACTCATCAAATCCACTCCCTTCATATTCTTGAAAATAATGGTGACTGTTGCCAGCTTGATATTTGTTCAGGAGAGCCGGCAGCCTGCCAAAGTGGGAGTTCTCATATTCAGCATCTGCTGCATACCCGGTATTACCAACCGAGTGATCCGCTCTCTGATCCTCTCCCTTCCATTGCATTGCTAACTGTTGGAAGGTCTGGCGTTGGAAGCGAGTGACAACCACCCGAATGCCATCTTTGTTCGTGTCAGGCTCTGGGCGTGGCTTGTATGACACCTTGCCAAGTCGAAATTCTGATTCTGAATCATGATTCACGTAGAAATCGTCGTCAATCGACCTCATGGTTGTCTTGCGAGGTTCTGTGCGAACAGTGACCATGACCACAATATCTTTCTTGCTTTCAATAGGTATGAGAGTTCGCTGGAGAATACGTTTGGTGAGATCATCAGCCACGAGGAAGGATGTGCCAGCGGATCCAAATTCCAAGCCAGATTTCAGAGCAAGCATCGCAAGAGCATAGATATTTGCCTGGCTGTCACGATATGGGCCTTGCTTGGAGATAGAGCTGAGTAGTTCAAGAGATGGAGTCCAAGTTTTAATCTCAATTCCATTCTTAATGTATTTGTCTAGCTCCTTACAGACAAGGTTGTTTTTGTCTTTCTCGGTCAAGTCGGTTAAAAAAATTTGCTGCAGCACCTTGTCGTGCCTCTTGAAAGCAGGCATCTCATCGGGAGACCCGCAGTCTGAGACTGACTTATCACTGGGTTTAGATTTGAACATCGTGGGGCCGCGGACTGGGTGAGCTGTAGATTATGTCGAATCCACGTAGAGGTCTTGATATGGAGATTGGACAAGTTGCGTATCTCCTGAGGACGCGTCTAGATTAACTGATAACAGCCATGGAATTAGATTGTAGAACAAAGAAAATTGGCGAGGACATCCAAGATTGACCTTCGGACTGAATATTTCAAGTTGATATTGACATAGTACGCGTCAAAATGACGGAATGGCCATAGGAAACATTGAATCCAGAAGAGAGAGTAAAAGCATCCATGGATCTGGATGAAATGAGTGCCAGTACTAGGCACTAACATGTTCAATAGTACTGTATTTGACTGAAAGGTTGGAGGTGATGCTGTGCCCAGGTGATAATTCACGTTCGACGACAACTTGCTTAGTAGATCACTTTTTCGACAATTCATTCAACGATGAGACATCATGATATACTCACTCAATTTAGAGGGCTTAGCTTCTTGGGAGAACAATTGGACAATATTTATTCATAATTGTAATCCTAATCAACCATACGGTTCATCCTTCCAGGACGATATAGATCCTGTTTATTTCTGCCTGAGGTGTCAGTATCCTAATCAGGCTAGCGCATCTCCAGGTTTTGGAGCTGCACGAGGCACCTCTTGCTTGACCGACTCCCTGTTCTGTGTTATTCATTTAGTAAGGGGCATATCTGTGTCTTCGCTGTCCGGATATTTCAATACTACTGGAATTCTGAACTCCTACTTTCTTTGAAGAGAAATCTCCCATTCACGCGTCTTGGATCGCCCAGCGCGAAATTTGACGCGCAACCCGATCCTGCCCATCCTATTTCTTGCCCGGCTCTTCTTCCTCCCTGTCGGCTTATTCCCGATGATCTAGTCCGTCAAATCGCATAATAATGCGCCTTCATTTGATTATCTCGCGGCATGGCTTGCCTGCCACCCGTGTCCTATGGACGACCGCTGCAGGAGGATATGGCTCTCATGGCCCAGCTCCCACTTCAGCCATTGCCTCATCACGTACGCCGAATATCGCATTTGCCAATGGCGGATACACAATTGCTCAGTTACTGGAGGATGTGAACGAGGTGGTGCCTCTTGAAACAGAACCTAGTGTTTTTGACCCGGAATTCAGCGGCCACTGGGGATTGGAAGATTACGTGGTGGAAGTTAGTGGATCTGAGTGTCTGCACTTTATGGAAGTTGAGGGACTGCTTAGAGATGGAGATGAAGTCGTGTAAGTTGCCATTTTGTTCATGATGGGTTGAATCCCATTTGCTAATGTCCCTGGCCAGCATCCGAGCTTTGCAGCTTGCAGATTTGCGCGCAAGAAGACTTTGCGGCCGTCATCAGATCACCTCAGATGGAAAACACCTCATCGATGGAGTTCCTTTCGGTTTACCTTTCAAGCATCGCAATACCTCTCATAGACCCGCTGTTACCATTCCCCCGAGAAAGAAGAGACGCACTTTGCTTTCGGGCTGGGATCAAGATCCCGGCTACGCATTCGACAACCCCAATCCCGATGAGGAGGGTGGTGACGGAGAGTGGCTGCCACCTAGTGACACAGGATTTGGAAAGGAGCTTTCCATACTACCTACAGAGCATGACATGTCCTTGGGAACGGTCATCAGACATCCCGTTGCCCACTCTGCGGATGAAGACAGCGAGGATGCAGAAGACTATGAGATGGAGGAAGATGAACTTGAAAGCGAACTCGAGGCTTTAAAGGCAGACTTTGAAGTGCCTGCTTCTCAATTCCTCAATGTTCAACCAGAAGCTCGGCGGGTTGTTGATTCTTCCATTCAGCGACCAAATTCTGCGGGAAATAGACCTGATTCGTCAAGTACTCAAGGCAAAGCATCCTTGGTAGGCGTTTCTTCCTTATCTAGTAAAAGATCTCGTGGGGATGATTCTTCACCTAGAACCTCGAAAGCCGTGAGGTTTAACAAAGGAGATGACTTAGAACTGCCACAACAAATCCAACCTGCCAAACTTGAAGTTGAAGTTGAAGTTGAAGATCGTTCGGCGGCGTCATGTTCCCAATCTGAATCGGACTCTGACTCTTCCGATTCGGATTCGGATTCGGATTCAGACTCTGATTCTGATATGTCTTCCAGTGAATCAGAGGCAGAAAATTCGTCTGAAGAACATGATTCCTCAGAAGAGGAGGAAGACTCTGACGTGAATGGCTCATCATCTTCATCTTCATCCTCATCCGAAGACTCTAGCTCCGAAGAAGACTCGTCTGACGAGGAATCTGCCCTCCCCGCCCACAAAAAAGTGCGACTTTCTATTATGGCCCCCCCCTGGTCAGGGTTCCATACGAACAAAGAAGAGTAATACCCGTTACAAACTTCGACGTCGTCTATCCAAACTTAAGGAAATCGGTGTGCTTCCCGCTGAAGCTGACTTTTCCGCTCTTCGCTCTTGGGAGGAACAAAACGGCGGTTGGCATTACCCTGAAGAGTCAAGTATTATGTCTACCCGGCCAAGCAAGTCCGAAAAGCAGGAGCAGGAGCGGCTGGAGTTTGAGGCGAAACGACAGAAACTGCTGAATGATCTTGCTTCCGGAGGCATTGACGTTGAAGAAGCATCTGAGAAGGAAAACATGCCCCCACGTACCTCCACCGTCTCAGAATCTGCCATCCCAGAGCAGTCTAAAGATGAAGCACCTGAACCAGAACGCCCGAGTCGTCGTACCTTAGATATCGCAAGCTCGCGTCGATTGATTTTTGGACCTCTTGGGCTACGCACGCCAAAGACGAAAGAAGATGAGGAGGCAACTCGCACAAAGTTGGCCGCCCTAGCCAGCAAGGGGAATCGCAAGAAGCCGATTGAAGCACCGCCAGTCGAATCGAATGAAGAAGAGAACGATGGTCGTGATCCTAACTGGCAAGAGAAGCTTACCATCACAGCCACGGAGTGCATGCTTCCTGACATCACACTAACCGCACCACCTTTTCCCTTCGTGAATCGTTGGGATAAAGATGCAAATGATAAAATTCGAGCTGAAATGGGTTGGGGGAAGAAGCGAAAGCGAAAGCAGAGAATTCAAGTTTACGAAGGTCACGAGGATGAAGCCTATGGGGACTATCAGAATGAAAATGACAACTACGAAGATCATAGCAATTGGGAAGAGACCGAGCTCGATTACAATGAAGAACCGGAAGCGGAAAATGCCCCAAGTGAGCAAGCTGCTGCTACTGACGACCTCCCTGCCCTGCCCAATGACCCGAGCTCTCTTGCAGACTTGCTTGAATGTGAGGCAAATCCTGGGGCCGTAATCGCATTTCGTCAATTAGACATGTCCAAGGATACAAATTGGCAGCCTCGGATGTCCGAGTATCGAGTGGCTGAAGTGCACCAAGTTGACCAAGGCAACCTGCATGTACAGCTAGCGGTGAGGGATCGGAAACCGAAGAAAAACGACTACAACTCCGAAGATGACGAACCACGGGAATACAGTGGCTTTGAGATGCCTGGCTTCGACGATGATGATGGAGATGATGATGGCTTTCGTGAACTTGCCTTTGCGGAACTGAGCGACCCCAAACTTCTCAAGCCCGCACCGTCGGCCTATGAGAACGAGGAGAACGACAAGAACAATGCTCAAGAAGGTAGCATGTCAGTGAATTGACCTTGGTTTTTGTTTCCAATGCTCACTCGCTTTTAAGTGTCTCCATAGTCGAGGATTCGATGCCGAACGCCCAATTGGCTCCCCCAGTGGCAGACATGGACCTCGATGAAACAACTTTTGTGACTTTAGTCACTGCCAATGAATCCCCCGTGCGACTTTCCGATGTCCCCTCTATCCCCTCCATTCAAACCCCGGGAGGTCGCCTAATCACTGCGACACGAGGCCAAGATGCCGATGACGAGCGTAGCGACAGCCCGGTAGTGCCCTCGCCTTCATTCTCCGGGTTCCACTCTGTTCGGTCATCTCCAGGCACAACCATGCGCTTCCATAATGAATGCGAAGAGAGCAATATCCTTGACGGTCATACTCTCATAGAAGAGGCCCAGACTACTCTTGCCGATATTTCAAATCAGGATTTCTCGGGACTTTCATTCTTATCTGCCAACCAATATTTTTCCAATGATCGTTCTCAGAGCGAGGAACAGCATGATCGCCAAGTAGTTGAGGAGCCCCAGGCTGCTTCCGGGGGAAATACATCCGGAAGTAATTCTCTCCTCTTTCAGCTGCAGGTTAACGACGGCGCCAACTTAACTTCTTCTAAGGCCCCACCTGTCCAGAGTGCTGTTGAAGAAAGCCCCAATGTCCAAGGGGAAGATATGGGTCGAGCATCGCAGGCATGGAGCGAGGTCACGAGATTTCTACACAAAGATCAATCTTCTTTAGATCACACTGATCAGGACAAGGACGAGCTCGAGGACGATACGGACGGTGATCAAGAAGATGGAGATAGCCTTCTTCATAGCAATCAGAGCCTGGATCTCTCTCCGCATCCATCTCCATTTCCCTCCAGCTCACACTCATCCCGCAGACCACCTCCGAGTGCCCAGCGTCAAACTCCATCCCAGTCTCAACCAACTCCGACAAACAAGAAATCTAAAACATCCAAACGCAACGCTGAATCACCTGCTGGGTCTACCCACTCCAAGCGTAGCGCTCGCCCAGTTGGTTCCCAGATCAGTGCATCGCAGATGTCCGAAGTCATAGATCTTACCTCTAGCCCGGCCCCTGAGGCTTTGACGCACAATCAATCAGCGTCGGTGTCGAAGCCAGGCGCTGATGATCGCGTTCTCGAAGTTTCTGGACCTGAGAGTCGACCATCAACCTCAAAAGTCCAGCACATGACGGAAGTCAGTATCAGCTCGCCAATAATTCCAAAGAAGACTAAGAAGAAGCGATTGTCCCGTAAATTTTGAGACTTTCTCGGCTTTTGAGTCTCATTTTCCTTTGACTTCTCTAGGTCAATGTCCCTTCCTTATTCTCACTATCTTATTCCCACCGTCTCTGTGCATTTACGAGATATCCATTCCTTGTATCTTATCTACGAAATTGGCGTCATGCCATGGACAAATCTATGATTCTTCCCAAATCAACTGGCAAATTATTTATCCCTTCCTTTTCCAAGTTTATAACTATTAAATGGCATTAAGTATGAAGTAAGTAATCATGATCATGAAGCAGTGAAGCCAAATACAGGAATTGTTGACCAATTCAGACCATTTATTGGCTCAATATGACGTCACTACGCGTCTAGTTAGTCTCAACTCTCAATACAATGATCCACATCAACTTTATCAATTGAAGTCATGATAGTTTCAACCCTCAAATCCATGTTCCATGGTCATAAACACTGTGGAACCAGCGTGAATGGTCATATTTAATCATTCATGTATTCCTACATTTCCTTTCAACCTCATCTCCTCATGTTATCTCTTCACCCTCTTCCCCGCTCTCTGCACCTCTCTCCTTCACCAATCAGGACTCTATCTCAAGGCCGGGCTAGCCTGGTACTAAGGTGTCGGTGTGACTCGCAACTCACAAGGTGTTCGCGTCCCTGCACATATCCAATTGTCAGCCGGGGGATTCGTAATACACCTACTTCCTTGTCATACTCTACCAACATTCAACATTCCATCTCATCTAGTCAGCACATTCGAGCTTCACAATACTTTAATAATCAATCTGTTCAATCACGAGCTCCGGTTCTTCCATTGCGTTTTCCTCTGTCACCATTGCCCTCTTTTCCTCGCAAACTTATTAATCCTCCCCTCTTTCAAACCCCGCATTCCCAAATACAACTCCAAACCCAAGGTCGCCATTTTTCATCAACGTTCCAAATGGCTCAAGAGTATAAACTCAAGGGTATCACCTCGTTGAGTGAACTGAAATCCTCTACTGATAAAATTGAGGTGGATGTTGAAGGCATTCCCGATGGAAAGGTCCTGCTTGTCAATCTCGACGGCAACATCCACGCCCTGAGTCCACGATGTACGCATTATGGCGCACCACTGAAGAATGGTGTAGTGGCACCTGATGGACGAATTACTTGTCCTTGGCACGGAGGTATGCATCTCAATAATCCGCAATAGGGCTCAGTGGTATACATATCCTAGTTATACCGAGTCTATAGTTCAAGCATGGATGACAGCGCTAACGAATGATAGCTTGCTTCAATGTCACGACCGGAGATGTCGAAGATGCTCCTGCTCTCAACGCTCTGCATAAATATGACGTCTTCGAGAAAGACGGCGCAGTCTACATCAGTGCTGCAGAAGCCGATATCAAATTTGCTCAGCGAGACCCAGTCTGGAAATGCAGTCCTTCCAAATCCGAGGAAAAGGTCGTTGTTGTAGGAGGGTAAGACATATCGCAATGCTAGAAAGATGCAAATACTAATTAATGGAAACAGTGGAAGTGGAGCAATCGGCGTTGTCCAATCCCTCCGCGAACTGAAATACCCCGGTCAAATCACCATAATCTCCACAGAGCCAGAATATGTTATCGACCGTCCCAAGCTCTCCAAAGCCCTCATTCCAGATGCATCAAAGATTCTCTGGCGCCCCGCAGAATGGTACACCGAGGCCGGAATCGAGACCTTAGTCGACGAAGTCAAAGGCGTAGACTTCACTTCAAAGAGTCTCTCAACAGCCTCCGGTAAAACAATCTCCTACACAAAACTTGTTCTCGCAACAGGCGGTGTTCCACGCACACTACCATTGCCGGGTTTCAAGAATAATGAACTCAAAAACATCTTCACCCTGCGTACTGTCGCAGATGTAGCCGCCATACTAGATGCAGCAGGAACCACACGCAAGAATATCGTTGTAATCGGCAGTTCCTTCATCGGTATGGAGGTTGGAAATGCTCTTGCAGGCAAAGACCATGCCGTAACAATTGTCGGCATGGAAAGTGCCCCAATGGAACGAGTCATGGGCGTGGAAGTTGGCCAGATTTTCCAACGAAATTTAGAGAAATCAGGCGTGGTGTTTAAACTATCTGCGGGTGTGGAAAAAGCTACTCCATCTCAGGAGGGTACTGTCGGTGCTGTTCATCTGAAGGATGGGACCGTTCTTCCAGCTGATCTCGTTGTTCTGGGCGTTGGTGTTCGTCCTGCGACGGATTATCTACAAGGGAACTCGGCTATCTCCTTGCTGAAAGATGGTTCTATTGCTACGGATGGACACTTCGTTGTCCCAGGATTACGGGACTCCGTCTTTGCGGTGGGCGATATCGCGACGTACCCGTATCATGGACCTGGTGGCAATGGTGCGCCGGTTAGGATTGAACATTGGAATGTTGCGCAGAATGCTGGCCGGGCTGTTGCGAGAGCGATTGTTCATGAGCGCAGAGCAGCGTTGACGTCTTTGGCGCCAAGACTGTTCATTCCTATCTTCTGGTCGGCCCTTGGTGCTCAATTGCGCTACTGTGGAAACACGGTCAATGGGTATGATGATGTGGTTTTGCGCGGAGAGCCGGAGAACGGGAAGTTCGTTGCGTACTATACGCTTGATGATGTGGTTGTGGCGGTTGCTACTATGGGAGTGGATCCTGTGATGTCTCAGTCGGCGGAATTGATGAGGAGAGGAAAGATGCCAGGTAAGAAGGATATCCTTGGAGGATTGGATGTGTTGCAGGTGAAGTCGTAACTTCCAAGGTTGGATATGTGGCACAGGTATGCTACCTATTGATTGAACCGTGTGATGTAGTCTTTATACAGAGAGCTTGTTGTTGAACCAGCAGCCAAGCTCTGGTAGTCAGTATCTTTATGACACTCTGGTTATAAATTTCTGCAGAGATTATGATTTGATGTACGGATGTATTTTTATCAAGTTGGCATGTACACATTTGCATAGATCTTTTGACCGGAACGCCTACCGCGAATGTAGAGGAAATGTCAAAGGTAGAACAGACAATATCAAAGACAGACAATCCAGAGAGGTGAGACTCTGCTGGCTCCAGTATACAAGAATTCTATTTCTTCTCCTTCTTCTCCTTCTTCTCCTTCTTCTCCTTCTTCTCCTTCTTCTCCTTCTTCTCCTTCTTTTCTTTCTTTTCCTTTTTCTCCTTCTTCTCCTTCTTCTCGACCTTCTCAACCTTCTCACTTGGCTCCTCCAATTCAATATCAGCCACCTGCACCGACTCAGCTGGCGGCGAAAGAGAAATAGGAATCACCCGGTTGAACTTCTTATCGGTAGAAGACGCCGACTCTGAAAGAATAGCAGCAGGCACCGACTGACCCTGGTACTCAGACAAGACAAGCTTCTCCTCCTCAGCGGGCTCCAGCATAGTACCCTCAATACTCAAAAAGCCACGGTCCCGCTCCGAGCCCGGAATGACATCAACATCGACAACACGGAATTTCACATTGCCACGCACCCGGTGACCAGACACAGACTGGAAGTGACCCGAACCAGCCTCCTCCTCCTCATCACCATCGAGACCAAGCTCGTCCGCAGCCAGTGAGATGGGCTGGAAATGTTCCTTCTCGGCATCGAAGAAAGCCTTATCGTTTCCGCTGTTCTCATCGTCCGTTGTCATGGACTCCTTAGCGGTGTCGGTTTCTGTCTCGCCTTCCTCGCCTGGTGGAACCCACTTCCAACTTTTGGGGAGGCGCTTGCGCTCAATACCCACGGAGAACAGGTTGAAGACAACGGCGCCGAGGAAACCCTCTGATTGCACGTTCACCCAGCCATCTAGCGTTTGGCCTCGTTGGGGACGAAAGACGAGGAACGTCGCGGTGAGGTAGACGTATAGAACGCCGTACTCGTCGGCCGTCTTGGCGTGAGTCAATTGGGCAGGATTGGGATCTGTGCTGGACTGGTTGGATTTAGAGGAAGGTGGGAAGCTGGAGATTGAAGCGTTGGAGTAGGCCATAACCACACCCTTCAGAGGGGGGTAGTAGGTTAAGAGCAGCGGGGCGAGATGCTCCGCCTGGAGGGAAGCCAGCGCATGAGTTGGCGAGATGGAGATAGGCGCAAGAGGCAGGTATAGTGTAGCCTTTGTGAGCGAGAAGGGAGACTTGGAATTAGAGTAGGAAGATTCTGACAAGGACTTCTGGTCCTTCTTTTTAGATTTGGATTTGACATCGTCGGTCTGCTTGCGCTTCTTGGTTGGAGACGAGACATCTTGCTTCTTGTGTTTGCGCTTGCGCTCAACCTCTGTGGCTGTTACAGGGGAGCTGTCAATGTCCATTGCATCGATGGCCATGATGAATGCAATTGAACTTGCTCCAAAGAGCTGTGAAGAATGGTGTTTAATGCGGCGTTGAGTTTCTTTTTTTTTCTTGAAACTTTTTTTTCCATTGCATTTTCGAGTTTAGATTGGAAGGCGGTGGAGTTGGGCGGTGAGCGGGGAAATGGGTCCCCGTTTACGCGCTTTGAGGACAGATGAGTTGCTTTCAACCTCGACCATATTGCATGTTGATATTAAACGATTGATGAGTTGAAAGGTGCTGTATCTTTAAAGATATTTGTGCCTTCAACTCTATCTGTCATGGCATCTATTCTACCCTATATTGGGTGGGCCATTCTCCCCAATGTATGCGGATCCTATTCCCCCACGAACTTAAATGCGGAGTATACAGTAGCTTGGAATATGCTAACTCGAGACTTTACAATAGTATGCCACAAACATTCTTCAGAGTGTCTATTATGGAATTACTATCAGAGCAGGCGAGCCTCGACCATTACCCCAAACAACACGCTATGAGCGTCACCGCCGCCGCATCTTCCTCTTTGTCATAGTCGCCTACCTCCTGTATACCCTCTATGAAACCTTCCACCAGGTCCAACTAGCAGGCGACTTTTATCAAGTCCTTGGCGTATCACCATTTGCCGATGAGCGCGCTATCAAGTCCCGGTTCCGCCGTCTAGCAGCACAGCACCATCCAGATAAAGTAACAATCGACAATGGTTCAGAAGCCTACTTCATGTTCCTTCGTCGCGCACAAGAAACACTTGTGGACCCAGTCAAGCGCTTCGCATACGACCGATTCGGTCCAGATATGCAAAATTGGGGCGAGCAGAAGACGATGCGAGACTTTGTTATGCGATCGTTGATCAAGTCCGTGCTACCCCAGTATGCGGGAGCTTTCGCAATGATGGTAGTCTGCAACTGGCTATGGTGGGCGAATTGGGGTCGCTACGTAAGTCAACCCACTCTTTTGGGTATAAATTATGCGCAGAATTTATATCAAGAAACAAAATATCCGTATATTGCTCTATTACTAACCCCATTCATATTTATAGTGGCGCTTTTATACCTTCGCTGCCATGCTTACCCTCGAAATAACCCTAATCACTCATCCTCAAGCCGTCTTCATGCCAACAACTTACCTCCCCGACTCTATTCAAGATCTTCTCCCAACAAACTCCTACTACCTCCTCCCCTTCCAGATCCTAACATTGGCCCGTCGTGCCTCGATCACTCTCCATATCTTTATCTCTCAAGCTGCACCACAGAGCAGCCGCACTGCTGGCGGTAATGGTGATCGAATCTCGCCACAGACTATGCAACGTATGGGTCAGCTAGTCGCTGCTTCGCGGTCAGCAGATGTCGAGGCGACGCGCATGATGCAAATGGGATTGGCGCCGTTCCGAGGGGATCGGGAGAGCGTTTCGGCTTTGAGGAGAGGAATGAAGGAAGGGTTAATCCTTGGTGGTGTGAGGACTAGTCCTGAAGTTCAGAAGGCTGTTGCAGAGGTTGTGGAGCGGCGCAAAGCTCAAAGAGAACAGAAGGTTGAGTAGAGCTTGGATATTGTTTTATATTGGAGTTTGATGGATAGAATGGCTTGCATATTTTGTGCATATAATCATATTCTTGAAAATACCTTGAAAATTGATTATAGTATAGATTTCATACGCTAAGCAATTAGATGTCCCATGATGAGTACCTAGTAGGTAATGATGTGTAGGCGATATCAAGAGGTTGTCCAATTTCATGGATCAGGAAACTGCCAGTAGATAGTCAGCGTGAACATTTTCAAGGGTGCTAGGTAGTAGTAATAGCACATAGGTAACCTTAAGACTCGGAGTACCATCATCGAATGTATACTGGGCCTAGCGAGTAAATCACTGAAACAAGTTCAATTAAAACATATTGATTCATTTGTACTCTATAACCTATCAATCTTATTTTTATTTTTTACCATTAAACTCCTCAAAAACAACCCCGCCCAAAAATAAGTTTATTGACGTCTTCCAATGCTCCGCTGACCAGCATTAACAGCCTTTGTAACTTCATCCAGACATCCAGCAGCAGCAGCGAAGAAACCAAGGAAAGCCTTGCTGGGGCTCAACACACGACTGAGGTACTCAGGGTGGAACTGCACACCAACGAACCAGGGGTGGTCCTTGATCTCGACGATCTCCATACGCTCACCCTTGATGTCCTTACCGATGAACGAGAGACCAGCCTTCTCAATCTGATCAATCATCGCAGGGTTCACCTCGTAACGGTGACGGTGACGCTCCTCAACTTGGGTGGTGGTGGGACCGTACAGAGCCCGCAGACGGGACCACTCAGTACCCTCCTGGAAGATACAGGGGTGCTTACCCAAACGCATGGTTCCACCGAGCTTGTCCTTGTCAACCTCAGGCATGTAGACAATGGCGTGGTTCTTGGCGTTGGGGTGAAGCTCCTCGCTGCCGACATCCTCGATACCGGCGACGTTGCGGCAGTACTCGAGAACAGCCAGCTGCATACCGAGACACACGCCGAGGAAGGGCTTCTTCTGCGTGCGAGCCCAGGTGATGGCCTTGATCTTGCCCTCAGTGGCACGGTTACCGAATCCACCAGTAACCAGGACACCATCCGCAGTGCAGACGGCGTGCCACGCCTTGTGGTACTCGGCCGGCGAGTTGAATTCCTCCTCAAGGTGCGAGGCATCGACCCAGACAATCTGGACCTTCTTGTGGCAGTACATAGCAGCGTGCTCGAGAGCCTTGGAAACACTGATGTACGCATCGTGGAGCGAGATGTATTTACCCACCAGGGCGATGGAGACGGTGTCATGGACAAACTCCTGGCCGCGAGCGAGCTCGCACCAGTCGTCCCACATGCGCTTACCGCTCTCGATGCGCTCGGCAGGGGGAGGGGTGACAGTGGAGGTGGGCGAGTTGAGGTTGAAGAGCTCGCTGATGGTACCGACCAGGTTCTGCTTCTCCAGGAGCATTGGCACGTGGTAGGTAGTGGTTACGTTGTGCACACCCAGAACCTGGTGAGGCTCCATAGAGCACATGTTGGCGATCTTCTGGATCGTGGGAGCCTCGAGGGGCAGCTCACAGCGACAGGCGATCAGATCGGGGTTCAGACCGGCGCTGCGCACATCACTCATAGCACGCTGGGTGGGCTTAGTCTTTTGCTCACCACCAGGGCCAGGAGGGATCACGGGGACGTAGGAAACGTGGATCTGGACGAAGTTGGACTTGCCAGCGCGGCGCTGGAGCTGACTCAGAGCGTGAATGAAAGGAGCACTCTCGATATCTCCAACAGTACCACCCAGCTCAATGATACAAACGTCGGGCTCAACACCAGACTCGTCGACAGGGATCCGGGCCACACGCTCAATCCAATCTTGAATGGCATCGGTCACGTGGGGGACAACCTGGACGGTCTTACCCAGGTAGTGGCCAATTCGCTCGCGGTTGATAACGTGCTGGTAGATCTTGCCGGTGGTGATGTTGTGATCGCGGGACAGGGTGGTGAGCAGGTAGCGTTCGTAGTTGCCCAGGTCAAGGTCCATTTCGCCGCCGTCATCTGTGACATAGACCTCGCCGTGTCTATAGCAAATTTTTACTCCGGTGAGTCAAACGGCCTTCAATCGAGACGATGGGAATCGCAGAATACTGACTCGGTGGGGGCCATAGTACCCGCATCGATGTTGATGTAGGGATCGATCTTGATACTGGTAACAGCAAGACCAGTAGTCTTCAGCAACAGGCCAGTGCTGGAGGCAATAATGCCCTTGCCGACGCCGGAGATGACACCTGCCGCGGGGAAAGAAATTTGAAATTAGCTTATGATTTGAGGTAGATATAGAGATTTTTTTGGCTCTTGTCCAACTGCTCTCTAATTCAATTCGAATCAAGGATGAATCTTACCTCCGGAAACCAAAACGTACTTCATCTTGCCGGCGACCAAAGCAATAGCAACAGTGCTCAAGATGGACGACTCGGCAGAAAATCAAAAGAAAATGGAGATTTGCGTCTGCGGTGAAAAGATTTGACGCTAGTCCTTATTTGGCGGTCACATGACATTTTTTGCGATAGAAGTATATGATCGAGAGAACATGATAAGAATTCATTGATGATCTGAATATAGTGTAGTTACTGAGAGATGGACTATTTTAAATTATTGCAATTAACTCAATTGAAATATTTAAGTGCATGAATGGTATATTGGTGCAGAGCAGGAGTAAGCAGTAGTAAAGTAGGCGAAACACCTAGATCCATGCATGTGCATGACCTACCTCATACTGTAAATCAGTATACTAATGATCACCTGAAAAAAAGTACAGTGGACCGATGACCAATACTCGTGATAGGGAAAACATCCGAGTCATCGGGGAAATTGTCTTAGCATAAGGATCATGACGAATCTGTCTATGATCAGTCTGCCGAGAGCGATTTCCGGGACCCAGCGGGTACGGTACGCCTCTTAGACTGGAATGAGATCCATTCACGGAGTTAGGGTTGGCGAAATTGGATTCGGAATGAGCTGTGTCGCGTCGGACCATTCACTACGCAGTAGTACATATGATAAGTTAAGACTTAAGAGAGATTATTATTTTAAGAATCTCAATATGAAAATTTTGTATTTATATCTCTATAAAATCTATAAATAAGAATTCTATCATCCTCATACTTAACGCGAGTTGAAGTACGGGAGCCCTGGAGTACTTTGTCTACAGATTCTTCGGGTCCAAAAATGGTAATATTGGTAATTATGGTATTTGTATGGTCACGCAGCATCTTGCCTCCTCATACAAATCAACTCATTCTCTCCCAACTTACTCTAAATCTCACCATCTGATGACCCTGTAATCTTCGTCACACTGTGTACCATCGGAACGCGAGGCCCTTTCACCTCTCTTCCCCCCCCTGGTTCCCTCTCTCTCACGACGAAACCTTTTTCTGCGGATTCGATCAAGGAAATTAAACGAGATGAAATCCACTTACAACATCCCTTCTTTTATCCCTTTTCATCTTATCCCTCCCCCCCACAACTCTGGACTATGATCCCATCTTCATTCACTGTTGACACTTTTGCTTCATACTACCATAAAATCATTCACCCAAAATATATTCACTGTCGGGCGGTGGACAACCCACGTCACGATCGCCCTACTAATTATTCCCCCTTATAATTATCTCCTTCAACTTTCCATCCTTCCATCGACCCTGCATCAACCCAAGGACGAGGTCAACCTTCCCAACCTCCCACTATGCCTGCCGCCGGTTCTAACGGTCGCTCCAATCGCGCCAGTACGGCCAAAATCACTCCAACTACTTTAGTGGTGACTTTGAAACTGTCTCCCGGGGCCCTTCAGCAGTTTGAGCCTGCCCCCGTCGACCAAACTCCTTCCTCGCAACCCAACCCTGAAAAGGGTACTGAACGCTCCT
The DNA here is from genome assembly GCF_028827825.1 of Penicillium malachiteum. NCBI lineage: Eukaryota > Fungi > Ascomycota > Eurotiomycetes > Eurotiales > Aspergillaceae > Penicillium > Penicillium malachiteum. The sequence continues at coordinate 6,734,129 of NW_026643095.1, forward strand.
CACCAGCCTCTTCTGCTGAAGCCGCCGTGCCTCGTCCTTCCTCTGCCGATAACGCATCAGATGTCGACGCCACCTCAACTCCTGCCGCTGGGGCAACCCCTGGGGACACTCCTCGCCGGAAGGGAGTTCCGGGCCCTAAGCCGGGCAACAAACGAACCAATGGACAGACGGAACCTACTGCGCGTTCAAGAGGTAGACCAGGACCAAAGAAGAAACCCCGACTGTATGTGGCAAAACCCTACCTATTCCCGCTGATGGAAGTATAGTTGAAACCAATACTAACACGTCTGATCTTTATAGTGAGGAAGGTGCCGATGCGAGCAAGCTGGCAGCTGGCCACCGTCTAGGCCCGAAGGCCAACACCGGCGCGATTAATGCAGGTCTGCGAGCTCTCGACCGCACCGGGGCTCCGTGTCGCAAGTGGGATCGACAGCCATTTAAGCTCCGCAGCTTCACGGGTGTCGCCTGGGAACTCCCCGCATGGCATACGTTTAAATCCATCCATATCGAATCCGAAGAGAATAAGGACGCAGTACTTGAGAGCGGCGACAGTGATACCAAGGCCCACCTGGTAGCCCCCGGCGCCGATACTGTCAATGGCAGCAGTGCAGTCCCTAGCGAGAAGAGCGCTGCTGGAGATATAACACCCGCCCCTTCCAACCTGGTTGAGCCCTCCTCTCCAGCGATTGCCATGACGGCATGAGCCATGCAATGTACATTACGGTTGATCAAGGTACTTTTACTGTTTGATCCTGTATTTGCCTTCTATCTTTTATGATCTTGTTTTCGGTTTTGGGTTTGGTCTGGCGTACTAGGGCGAATGGTCTTATGTTTCTTTTTTTTATGGGCAACAGGAGCATGGCATGTCGCGCCACTCTGAGGATAGGATTATGGCTGGGTTTCAAAGTTCCAAGGTTATTTCACTTCTGTATCATATTTATTCGGTGCTTTATTTTCTCTTGCTCTCTGTGATGAGCGATCAAAATGATCTCAAACTTTTCCTACTATTTGCTACTTTCAGTTGCTTTCAAATGTTCCTTTCAAGCAATGTCTATATTTGCGGTATGGTATTCGTGTGCACGGGGTTTTTGCTTTCAAGTTCTCGGGATCGCGATGTCGCGTGAGATGGTATCATACCGCTGCCTAGTCCTGTGCTTTAGCCCGAAAAGGTCCACGGGTCCAAGTCCGAGGCCGAGGATTTGCTTATCTTTATATATTGGGAGTGCTGTTGTCTGCTTTATGATGGCGGATTCAGTATTCGATCTCCCCGGCACTTGCCAGTGAGGGCCCCTGGGCTCTGTGGCGCTAAAAAGCTAGTTGCAAGTATTGGAGAAAATATCAATAATTCACGTTCATATGTTCAAACCTGAGGTTTTAAACGCCTGATCTTAGTAGTAGATTCAACTTCAACTTCAGATAGTACTCGATGTCCATGGGATTCTCACATGCACATGTGCAGGCTGAAAACTTGATATTCCGACTCGGAGTATAGATAAGTGCCTGTGTGCTTCAGGTTCAAGTTACAGAGGATATCAATACCATCCCGAGGTCTATATCGCTCTACTACATATTACAAATAGTGGATAGGAACTTTGAAGAAAAGAGGCATACTAATAAAGTGCTAGATACCATGTATGGTACTAGTATTTGTATCCCTAAGCTTCAACTTGTAGTATAAGGCTACTATGTACTATATATAAACCCCTCTAACTATAAGGGTTACAGATGTACACCTGGGCATACTAGCCCTCGTGACCCCCGTAATTCCCCTCTTTTAGGTCACTTCAAATGTTCAAACTTGAATGTTTGTCCAATCCTGCCCCCTTCCCTCTCTGATACCAGTTGAATCATCTGAACTTTCTCTTCTTCCGGGTTATCTTGTGGACTCCACATTCAAGTTTTCCCTCTCTTACGTTGTCCGGTTCGCTGTTTCCGGTCAGGACCCATCGGAGATCTGGGCTATGATCTGACAAAAGACCGAAGAAAAAGAAAACACAGACAGAAGGGGGATAAAAAAAAAGACAAAAGGGTAAAATTAAAGAGGAATTCCAAAAAAAATCTCATAAAAATTGAGCATACAAAAAACCAGAGGAAGTAACGAAAATCTTTCCCCTGTTCGCAGTTGGGAAAAGAGAGTCGCCCCCCCTCATCTATTCGGGGTGGGTGACCCGCACCGCCATGGCCAATGTTCCTTTCCCCGGAGCTCCAGGAGCTCCAGCATACAGCATCTCTTCGGGCCCACGTCGTTCATCCTACGCCTCCGTCGTTTCAGGAAACGCTTTCTCCCCTCCTATTTCCAGCTCATTCTCTCATCTACTCAACGCCAACCCCATCTCTTCCTATCCACCGCTTTCTCAGTCCGACGGCCATCTCCACCGGGCCTTGTCCGGGTTGGATGCCGATATGCATCTAAACTCGGCCTGGAGGTCCACCACCTCTTCGGATTCCCTACCAGCTTACTCTCGTAAATATGCTGGGGCGACTGCACGTTCGACAGACATCCCGCAAGGCCTTAGTCTCGGACTAGGCGAGTCCTCCTCCTTCTTCACACCTTCTTATCTTAGTCGCTCCCGCTACATCTCTCGACTCGATGCTGCCCACCGAGCCAAAGTCGCTGCCCATCATCGTGAGGCATCTTCAGGCACCTCTTCCTCCAATCCTCCTCTGTCTGCATCCTCCAGCCATGTTCATCTCCATCGTATGGCTCCGTCTCACCGTGGCATGACCTATGACCTCATCGAGAAAGAACCTCCCACTACTTCCGACAACATCAACCCTCTCCCCACCCAGTGGAGCTCCTTAGACAAATACACCGGTCTAGAACTGTCGAGCGATGGCCTCGAAGTGCGCTACACCGGTCCAATACACAAGCATGACCATGAAGCTGCTGCACTGCGTGCCGATAATCCCATGCCACCTCAGTGCGGCATATACTATTTTGAAATAAAAATCGAATCCAAACCTAAGGAGGGGTATGTCCGTTTTGAAACTCGTTGTCTACTTCTCTTTTATCTGCATCATCCTCGCTACTGTTCAACGGAGAGCGGGGAAATAGTCCTCAAAAAACGATGATTTGTTTATCTCTATACTAATATCTATATCTTTCTCTACCTTACAGCATGATCGGAATCGGGTTTTCAAGTCCAAAGGCATCCGTTGAGAGACTCCCCGGCTGGGAGCAGGAATCATGGGCATATCATGGTGATGATGGAAAGTCATTCTTCGGCGAAAGTCAAGGACAAGGCCGGCCGTATGGACCAACCTTTGGGGTTGGTGATACGGTCGGATGTGGAGTGAACTTTTCCACAGGAGAAGCCTTTTTCACGAAAAATGGAGCCTGGCTAGGTAAGAGATGAGATATTTCGAACACCAAGTTAGAAATGAGAAACAACTAACACCTCGATCAGGAACTGCCTTTCATGAACTGCGAAGCGTTAAGCTTTATCCATCCGTGGGCATGAAGAAACAGCCACCCGTACATTTGAAGGCGAATTTTGGTCAGGAGCCGTTTGTGTTTGACATTGATGGCATGGTTGAGGTATGACGCCAGCCAAATGAGGGTTTCTCCAATCACTTGCCTTGATTTTACTGACTGTTCCAGCACGAAATGAACAAGATCAATGCCGATATCAGGGCCACAAGCCTCACCAGCTTACAGCCCCCACTTGACGAATCATCACTGCTTCAGGAGCTAGTAGCCCAATTTTTGGCACACGATGGCTACGTGGAAACCGCGCGGGCGTTTGCTGAAGAGGTGGCTACCGAAACCGCAGCTCTACAAAAGGGCCACGATGAGCCACTGAAGAAGTATGAGGTTGAAGAAGATCGCGAGGCAATTAACAGGAACCGTAAGAAATCCATCATTCCCACCCCAACTTTCACAAATACAGATGGAGGTGCCTTTGCGGACGCGAACTAATGAATGTAGGAATTCGAGCTGCTATTCTGGATGGAGACATTGACAAAGCCCTCAAACATACCAAGGCCTATTATTCCAACGTCTTGGAAGACTACCCTCAGATTTACTTCAAATTACGATGTCGCAAGTTCCTCGAGATGATGCGTCGCTCGAACGAATTGTCAGCCGAAGTTGCCGACGAAGCCCAGAAACGCCGACGCTCGGCATCTCCAGGAATTGCAGATGAACATGCGGTGTTTGACCAAGAGATGGAGCTTGATGATAGCGAAGCCTGGGATGCCGATGGAATGGACACCGAGGAACCCGAGGCAGCTGCACAATTTAATCAGCTTCTGACAGAGGCAGTTCAATACGGTCAGCAACTACGCATAGACTACCCATCTGATGAGAATGGCGGCGACAAGAAGATGCTGGACGATATTTTCTCACTGGTCGCGTATGCCGACCCTAAGCGCTCTGTGCATGGCCATTATCTTGCTCCTGAGGGCCGAGTGGCCGTGGCAGAGGAACTCAACTCAGCTATTTTAGGTACAGGTTCCTCCCCTTCTTATCATTCATACAGCTGTGCAAGGATATATACTGACATCTAGTTCTAAAGTGTCTCTTGGAAAATCATCTACTGCTGCTTTAGAGCGATTGTACCAGCAAACTGAAGCCCTGGTAAACGAGCTCAGTGAAGACGGCGGCGCTGGGGCGTTCATCAATGTTCGGGATATAGCTTTCCCATGATACGGCGTTCGAGCAAGTCTATTATTATTCTTATCAACTTCATCCTCCTCTTTCCAATTCCTTGATCGTTCCTTATGACTGGGCCTTTTTATGCCACACCCCTTGCTTCGCAGTTGAACCTTTGAGTCTTCGGTTCTACGTCTGCTCTTCAGCATTGAATCTACTCCGTACTTTGGTACCATTTGTGTGCTATTCTGCCTTTCTCTACCGTGACCGGAATGCTATTTGCCCCTCACTCTTACGAGAGGAATCATTCGTGCGGCTTTCCGTTTCCCTGCCCAATCTCTTCTCCGTTGCATTCACCCCCCCCCCTCCCCCACACTCTTAGCCTTTGCGCCGCTGGTTCATTTGTCTTGCGCTTCCCCCCCTTTTTTGACTCCCACGTCGCGCAATTCGCAGTTTCACGTGCTGCCGAACTTGTGATGTGGACCAATGCATGCTTTCGAGATGGGATTGGTGCGATGCTGCCTACGCGCCTTCGCACACGGATTTGATATCTAGTTGATTTCTAGTGCCCGCTAGAGAAATAATGATGAATCTCCCTTCTGAGCAGATCCACTTCCTGGGTTCCGCTGTGGCGATACACCAGTCGTAAATTATTGTAAAACTTTGATTCTAAAGGCCTTATAGATCGCTTAGATGTTCGCTAGAAAAAAGCAAGAAGAAAAAAAGAAAAACGGTCGAAGGCCCTCAAGAAGCGTTGGAGGAGCAAAAAAACGTTTGAGTGATCTTATATAAGAACTATGCAGAATCTAGCCTTGAACTTGATGCTAAATGCATGGTAGATCTCAATGCAAGGCTACCGACTGGGGCATGGAATGTAAGCGCTTGAGTAGATGGATCGACTTCTCTTACTCCGTATCTGTACTGCTACCCCATTATTACTTCGCCTCCCTCATACATATCAGCCCAACCACCCTAAAAATCTTATGTATCTTTTTATCTATATCAAAAAAATTCAAACCTTGAACCATCCAACTCGTTATCTTGGGCAGAAATCACTTTTCCTATTTAGGAACACTGTATACCAATTACCTAATCAGTGCATTACGTCAGCGTTTCAGCGCTGATTTCTCCGCTTCTTGCGCCAGCAGCTTGTGATACCTGTACGCTGCATCAGACAAAAGAGCGCTGGGCTCTGTGATAGCTCAAATCCAGAGACACCAGGGGGAACGGATGCTCAGCGCCCTCAAATTTTGCTGCCCTCAGGGGCTACATTCTCACATCTCCCATGGATTCCTTTTCACATAGCTCGGACGGGAACCATTTTCCCAGCATTCCGACACATCATTCTCGGGCACCATCTACTCTGCGCTGCTGCTGTGGTCGTGAGGACTGTGCTCTGCTCGAACACAATCATGTCGCCCTCGAGGGTCTGGAAAAAGACCTCGAAGCCGCTGCGAAACTCGGTCAGGTAGGTTTTTATTTCTCTTTTATCGTTCGTTCTTACATAGTTGTGCGTTGCGGCTCCGAGATTCTGTGACACAAGCGGGGATGGTACCTGAACAGAAAAGCTGAACCCTATGCATGTTTTGATACATCGCTTTTGGAGGCTGTTTCGTCATTCCTGGGGAATTTGACTTGGTTCATTTTTGGTGGAAGGAGTTTCCTTCCCAGCCATTTCCCTCCTGTTTACCCTTGTCTCTGCTATACCTCCTGAGAAAATATTTCTTCGAGGACAACAAAGAGGTTGTTTCAGACTATTTTATTTTTCTTTGTTCATTGCTTGTGTCTCATATGGAATACCTCTATTTGGGGTCTCCCGTGTTATCTCGTTGCGTGGGCGTCCGTCATGACTACCTCACACATTCACGAATACTCTACACCGGGAGAATGTCATGCGTCCTCGTCGCTGACCTTTGCTCTACAGGCTCTCCTCCATCGCCATGAAAGTTATATGGCCGAGGCAGAAGATGATCGTCGACGATTGATCGAAAGTGTTGACGCCCTCGAGCGGGAGAAGCGTGAAGTTCAGGCCGAGAATGCGCGCATAGTTGAGGAGAATCGCAACCTCTTGGAACAGCTTGATGGTTTGAATAATTCCGTCTCTGAATCAGACACCCAAGTGCGGTCATTGACGTTCACGTTGGAGAGTACGCAGGCGGAATTGCGCAGATTGACGATGGCTGCGTCTCGTGCTGCCGAGTTGGAGATGCAGTTGGCCATGATGGAGACGGAGCAGTCGAAATTGCAGGAAAGTCTGACATTTGCGCAAGAAGATGAAAGATCTGCTCTACAGCGTTGGCGCAATGCTGAGAATACACTGCGCGATCTTCATGACCAGGTTGAGCGGATCGAGTCAGAGGCTCGAGCTGAGCGTGAAAGGCATGAAGAAGTGGTTCAACGGATGGAGCGTAAACGCCATGTTGAAAGGGAACTCGATAATGCTGCGGTTCGGTTGAAAGGTGCTGCCGCTGCATCTGAATTGGGGCGTAAACCTGGTACCCAAGTTGTCTCACGCTTTGTCAAGGATATCTTGCAAGACAATGCAAATTTGCAAGTCGGGATTATGGAGTTGCGCGAGATGCTCGAGAGTTCCAATCAGGAAGTACAGAATCTTCGAGATCAAGTTCTTTCTCATCAACCGCTGGACGGACTCAATGATGAGAACGACCCCGAAGGCGCAGCGACAACGACGTTATCTGAGGAACTGGAAGGAAAAGAACGACGTGTTTCGCAAGAATTTCATGTACATCACCATTATCACACTCCCAAATCGGCGCGGAAGGACAAGGGTACTCTCAATCGCCGTGTCAAGAAGAAACGGCCTGCTCTGGCAAGCCCTGTTCCTATGCACTCTGCCATGGGATCTCATTCCCCTCGACGCTCCATCCATCGTTCTCAATCATCGGGCTCTTCTATGAACACTATTCTGTCACAAACTCCCGTTTCGATTCCACCTCCATCCTCCTCTCGCAGATGGTCATTGCATTCTCCTCCCGCTGATTCGTTAGCAAGTTCGCCGCAGTCTGCATTTCGGACCTCTTCCATCTTTGATCGGGTTGACCGCGGGTATGATTTCTCTGAGCCAACCTCCCCTGAGAGCACTGTGTTCTCGTCGCCTCTTATCGGAGCACATCATGCCAAAGGATTCGACTTCCCGTCCCGGCCTCCCAGCGGATTTGACAACTATGACCAACCTTTCGACGGCCCATCTGATTACCTCAATGCAGATCAATACGATAGGCCCGCTTTCCTGGATCTCTGCGACGGAATCACCGCACATCCAGCCATACCGGAAGAAACAGAGTCATCATCTCCTGGACTCTACTCACAGTCCTCTGAAATTGAGCGTCGCCCATCAGCTACTACGGAAGATATCCTGGGGCTACAAGCGCCTTTCAAACCCTCGCTTCGTAGGTCTACATCACATGACAGCTTGCTCTCAGTCGCTGGCATGGACATACATACCCCGATTATCCGCCAATCCCGTATGGGCGACTGGCATTTAGGCATGCGAATCCCCAAACGTCTCATGTCGCCAACCGTCCAGCTATCTTCCACGCCTCCGGTTATATCAGCGCCCACAGTCACAGCGGACCGAATCAAGGGGCGAGAACAATCTTCTCTCTCTCTTCTCGCATCCATGGCTGCAGCAAGTGCCACAGGGAGCAGCGTGCTTTCAGACGCCGCATCTGTCACTTCGGCAGATAGCAACAGCACTACCTCGACAACAACCCCAAGTCAACGCAAGTCCTCCACATTGGGTCGCCGCGTCGGGGGTTGGGTGCTGGGTCGTTGGGGGATGGCGCCGGTTTCAGAGGACCTGGATCCCGAGTGCGCAAATCGAATTGCTGCCATCGAATCGGCATTATCTCCAGATGATCCTTCATTATCGGTCCCCGTGCCGAGATCCCGTCCACCTAACATATCAAACCCATTCCCCTCATCATCCCTCCATTTCAGGTTCCCCGGCGTGAACCAAAAGGGCCCTATTATGGGTCTTCGCCCTCCACCTCAAGCACCAGTTGTTATTAATCCTCAGGGCATCGATGAAAATCTGTTGCGAGAGAGTCTCGCTGATAATAGCTGATCCCCTGTTCTAACCTATATCCCCTCCCCATCTGTTCATTCCTTCTATAGTTTCCCCCCTTACCTCTGTTGACCTCCTTTCTCCTTCTTGTCCTCGATCTTCTACAGTTCCGCGGTATTTTTAGCATTGCATTGGGTTGGCTGTCTACTGGTTTTGCATTGCGTGGTATATCCAGTATTGGACTTGCATTGGTTGTTGATCTCAGTTCTCTGTCTTGGGTAGAGCCGTGTTGGCGTTGTTGATGTTATTGCTATGATGATACCCTAAAGACGTTCTCTTATTGATTGCCCACAAGTTTTATTTTGACTTTGGGGCTTTGTTTATTTCCTTGAATTGGGGTCTCTTTTGTCTGATAGACAATCCATTCGCTGAGGTACTATTTTAGATTAGTTTTGCTGCTCACATGAATTATACCGTCTTCCAACACATAATAAAAAACAACGAGTAGTTTGAAATGGGTATTTGATATGACTATGTGGGTAGTTCATAGCTTTCTTAGAGGAGCTTCATGCTCGAGAAATTCGATAAGTTCGAATTGGGATACTTGTCGAATGGAAAAATCCAGTCTGCTCTTCCGAGGCGGTAGATTTAAATGGGAGATGCTCTGCTTTGAATTCGTTTGTTTCTATGCTCTAAATTAGTTTTTGTAGCTTGCCACTATAAAGAGAGAGAAAAGCACGACTTACCACATCCTCTCAAGAAGGTGTTGAATGTATTCTCATTGCGCACAGTCGAAGCAATGATGAACTGCTCAACTCCATAGTTCTCGAACAAATCTCGAACAGTCGAAAGCAGCAGGGGGACCAAATCTGTGTCATAAATCTAGAGATTATTAGCAACGATCAGATAAAAATTTGTTACTCAAAAAAAGAAAATCACGAAAGAAAGGCAAAAAGATAAAACATACCAAATCCGCACCAAGAGCAACATCAAATTGTAAAGCCTCGTCGTCTCCCAAAGAGCTCATATCGTCAGTCTTTTGCAAAGGAGTCCCCCAATCCCAAATAGCAGGATACATGGGAATCAGTCCCTTATCCGCAAAGACAGATTCTGAGTTTTTATAACCGGATCCCGAATTCAAGCGCACACACTCCCTCATATTCTCAATGAGGACAGGTTCTCGATCCGTCGCAACAACACTGCGTACCCCGAGATGTCGCGCACAGAATAGAGAAATGAATCCTGTTCCTGCGCCAAGTTCAATCACTCTTTTCCCGTGCACGAGAGCTTTTCCAGCTGGAGAAGCGAGGAATGAGCCTAGATGGAGTGCCGCTTCCCATGTGCGGTTGCCGGTTGTACCGCCAGAGAGAATGACGCCGCGCGATTCGACAGTAATGACAGTTCTTTCTGAAGAGATTGTGGATTCGGATGTAGACGAGGGGGATGGTGGTTGTGTTGAATTTGCAGGAGATTGTGTTTGGAGTGGAGCAGTGTATTTGACATGCGAAAGTTGCTGTGCTGCTTCTATCGCACTTGGTTTTGGTTGAGCAAGTAGAGTACCCCAGCATGACATGAGATCATCGAGAATTTCCTATACGGTGACAAAAGCAATTGTCAGCTAATACATATCAATTGGATGCGCAGAAGACAAAGCTCCGGCCACAATGTACATTTTTGTTGTAACATTGAATTGGAGTTGGCTCGAGTTGTGCAATTGTGGTAACATACATCCTCTTCTGGATCTATGATAGCATTCTCGATACGTGCAATGAGCAGCTTGAGAATTCGAGTTCGATATGTTGGTGGTGGTAGTGGGGTTAATGATTCATCGAACATGTGCTCATATAGTGCTGTCTGGACCTCGGGGCGTAGGAGAACATTGTCTGGTGGGAGAGATAGATGTGGTGGGTCAACCAATTGGAAGTATTGAGCTGCTAAAGTACGTATAGTGTCCGCCATTTGTGCTGTTGCCGTTGGATTGAAGCTTGAAATGTTCAAAAATGTTAAAACGGCAGTGACGCTGTATTACTATATCGGGTTTAGCGTGGATCTTATCGGAGCAGAACATCTTAACTCCGAACTACATCAACATCAACATCACTATTGATCATGGCATTTTCGTGCATCCAGCTCCACATTGTGGCATCTAAGCCCTTCGAAGTGTCCAGTCTTAAGATAACGAAAGGGATACTTCATATCTGTAGTTAAGGGCTAAAAACGATGTTTTGATAGCTGTGAAAATAAGAAATGATATTCTAATAAGATAGCTTTAGGTTTATCTACTAATAGCCTACTATATTATAGTATAGTAGGATAGGAGATTAGTATTATTTTCTACACGATATACACTATACTAACTAATACCAAAGATACACACTAGATTTCATCTATCATAATATACCACCACAAACATTTTAAAACAACTATATTCCTGCATAACTCACTACCCCATCACTCATCTTTTTTCAAACGTAGACCAAATAAACGCCACTGTCAAGGAGTATACTTACCGAAAAGATAAAAAAAAGAAATCGTTTGAGACTGTGCAAATTGAACCGATGACCTTTGAGGTTCCAAAAGAGGCGAAAAGAGACAGTAACCAGACAGTACTCGGACAGTAAATGGGACACGACCAGGTCAGATGGCTAGGCCACCTAACCTGGTCAGCATAGCAAAACCCCTTTGATCCCTTTGAGGGAACAAATGCATTTCAGTTTGGACATATTTTTCTTATGCTCAAACTCTACAAATCCTAGTTGTATATATAGAAGGATGAACTATTATCAAGATACTATTCGCTAGGTTATCATACGATATAGGCTTGGACCATCAGGCATATCTTAAGTCAAGGCTAATGTTGAGGATGAGAAAAGCACATAATTTCCAGAAAATCCACCTGGGCATGTGGTTATATGAGAGACGTGATTAACCTCAAAAGCTAGTAGCATATGGATCATCTATGATCCCATACCAGATATAGTATTCTCGTAGTATGGCTCCAGTCCAACCCGAAACAAAATTCTAGCCAATTTTTCCCAGCTGGCTTCTCCAGGGCTACACTCATTGCTACCAGGGCTGACGATACAAAAGCGCGGACCGCTATTTATGATATACTCGATAGTAATGCCCAGATGTCAGCGCCAATGCTCCGTCCTTCCCGAGGTCACATATATGCCTTCCATACCCAGGTGGACGTTAACTCGCCCTTATTCATAGAACGCTATGGCTCTCCCAACCCAAATCGACTCTTTTTTGTTGTAGAAAGTCCCGGGACGATCCTTTTACGGGCTATATCCACATCACCTCTTTCAACATGACTGTGGAAAAGGTCGAAAAGCTCAACAACCATGGATCTTGACACTTCGACAGTCTGGACATTCTGATGGCTCGTGGGTGCTGAACTATTGGTGGCAAGAAGAATCTGACGCTGTCATTATCGCATCCGGTCATCCTAGTCCCAGATATTCCTGGATTTGATTTCGCATTTTCAAAGTTTCCTCACCAACTCGAGCACTCGAAATCTTTGAGGGATAAGACAGACTATTCTAAGAAGAAAGGTCTCGTTGTCGGAGGCAGTTTCTCATCGTCGGATCTAGTTGTTGATTTATACAAAATCGTCACTGCTCCACTGGAAGTCTCTCAGCGTGGGAAAGACGAGATCCGTGTATCTGCTTGGACGTTGCCTAATGTGTGAATGAGAAATACCAATTAAAAACATACATACCAGCAGCCAAGACATCACGGTTGAGTTCGTCGATGGTACATATACGGCCTGGTAAGATTATCTTTCTGGCTGGATATTAGCTGTCATATCCATTCCTCACGCCGAACCCAGTCACAAATCAGAACAAACTTGCAGGATTCTATCAGCACATCTTCAACATTGACGATCCTTCACGAGTCACCGTTGGCCAGGTATGAGGAGGAATTACTTTCCGACTTCGATTTTCTATCTAATCCGGCTGGACCTTCGGCCACCGGCGCAGATAGCTATTCTTTGCCACGCTAGGAATATCAATACCAGGTGGTGAAGGAGGCCGTCGAAATTTTGAGATATTCAAAGACGAATACTGGAAGTTCTTGCAAAGGGATGTTGAGACTTCTGTGGCATGATAATATCCTAGTTTGGGAGCTTGTCTCAAAATGAGGGGACTATCTGTTACTCTTTTTTTTGCTTTATTATCCTGTTCACAATGTGATTCTCACCAAGAAATAGAATTATGGAATCGATTGCATGTATCGCGAGATTCAACCTTAAATGTCGTGGTCTCCACTAGCGGCACACTAGTGACTAGACAACTTGAAGGATTTGTCTATGTAAGAATATTCAACCATTGGAAAGCAATGAAATTGATTATTAATTGATTGTAAATCCATGAGAACCCGATTAATCATTCAAATGTTATCTTCGAATGCTGCCCAGGTGAGAATTGTCATCCATTGAACAATAATCAGATGGCACAGAACTATTAGCAGCACTGTAGTGGAGGTCCTTAATTAAAATGTTGATTGATTGTAAATAAATAGGAAACTGATTTATCATTGTTTTCTAACTACTTTGGAATGTATCAATTGATTGACCATGGTATTAATTATAGCCTCATTTACCATGTAGTGCCTATAAAAGGAACATCTAAGAACTTCCAAGGTTGGACAACACTGAATCTGAGTAAAAGGTTCGATATAGTATACCAATCTTCATCTCACATAGAGATCTGACCTCCATATTCAACGTGACATCTTCATCATGACGAACATCCTAATTTCCGGTACCAACAAGGGTTAGTTGTCAGATTGCTCCTATTTGACGATATGGACAAACCACAAAATACTAATATGATAAAATCCAGGAATTGGTCGTGCGATGGTTGAGAGATACCTGACCCGTGAAAATGTGACTGTGATCGCGAGTGTTCGCAACCCGAACTCACCTGAATCAGTCTCATTGTCTCGCCTGCCGACTGGAAACGGAAGCCGAGTGATTATAGTTAAGATCGATGCCACCTCCGACACTGATGCTAAAGAAGCTGTCAACTTCTTGGTGAGCCAGGGTATCTCATCCTTGGACATTGTTATTGCAAATGCAGGAACCTTTCCCACAGCCGAGTTCACGACCGTGGCTGATGCAAATATCACGGACATTCAACACAGTCTAGATGTGAACACTGTCGGACCTGTTCGTCTATTCCAGGCAACTTTACCCTTGTTGCTGAAGTCTCCATCACCTCGATTCATCTTGATCAGTAGTTTGATGGGTACCATTACTGGTATCAAGGATATTCCATTGAAGGTCGCCGCTTATGGTGCCAGTAAAGCTGCAGCCAACTTCTTTGTTCGCAAGATCAATTATGAGCAGGAGAAGATTGCTACTTTGGCTATTCATCCCGGGTAAGTAGTATATTATCCCTTTCCCGCTCCCTCTGGTATTTTGATTTTCTAACTTCTTGTTGAAGAGCTGTGAAGACTGTCTCTGGGAATGACGCGGCCCGTGCTGCAGGTTATCCTAGCGCATTCGTTGAAGTTGAGGATAGTGTGAATGCACTGATCCCTAAGATTGATGGACTGACCAAGGAAAATGGTGCAGGAGAGTTCTGGAGTTTCGATGATACAACCATCGCCTGGTGAAGATGATACCTAGAGGAGATGCAGATCTGTATATCCGATTCAACTTGAACCCAATTGAGAGTATTCCGTAGTACATATTTGTGCATTATCTTAAGGCTCCGAAGACCCTCTCGAGATGAGCCCTTGAATGGAATGCCGACAGCTTTGGGATAGTCCGTATTTAGAATTTCTCCGAAGTGGACTTTAACCGGAAAATAGGAAAAGAGGCAAAAGGGAAAATAAGAGAGAAGAAAAACCAAGAGTTCGATCATATCATGGTGGTATCAGACTGAGCTTAGCCTGAAAGAATTTAAGGTCTGCCCTATTCTAGTGGCGTGATCTATTATTATCGGCCCTGTGACTCTAGCAAAAAAAGTCACGAACACGATCTATTGCATTGATGGATGCCTTTCAAGTGATCTTCACATACGCCTCATTTTCCAATGAGCCGTCGTGCGAGCCAAACTCTGCTGTGGCAACATGCTCTGAACCCTCTACCTCTGGGGCGGCTTCGTTTCCGTGATATAAGATTCCGGCATTGACGACTGCTCCAGACTCCTTCACGTACGGCCAGTCATCCTCCCAGCCCAGCTCGTTCCAGCCATATCGGTATCCGTCGTTGCCATCGCCACCAGATTCCTTGAGTGCAAGCGGATAGTACTGGTAGTACAAGAAGAGGCCGAATTCCTTATCCGTGAGGACACCCCTAAAAGCTCTTGTCAGCAGATGATCTATTTATCGTCTTGAAATTTAGGTCACGTACTGTCCACCAGGGGCATAGATCTGGTCATGACTCTCAAGTAGTATAGAGCCACCTGAGTTCAGGCATGAAGCGCCTGACTTATCAACCTGAATAGGAATAGGTTAGAATATGTTCGCTTTGAGGGTTCTGGTGAAGACTTACAAAGCCCCCGGTTCCGGTAGTCGAGCGACACATATGAATTCGGTATTCCTCGCCTACAGGTGGGTTTGTCGCTGTGTAGGAGCCAGCAATACCACCACTGTATAGGAGGTAGTAGTAATCACCATGCTGGAAGATGAAAGAGGCCTCTTCGCGGTGATTCAGGCTAGCATTATAGGCCAGTTGGTGTGGAACCGCCGAGCTGACCTTCAACGAGGTTGCTAATTCAACCTGATAAAGATCTTTCCAGTAGGATCCGAATTGCAAGTACTCCTTCCCGTCAATAGTGATCCAGCTAGGGTCAATACGATTGTACGCGCTGTTTGCAGGAAGGCCAATTGCGCCGTGATCGGTCCATGAGCCTGGCTCTAACGTTGTGGAGGTTGCTACACCAATTTGCGAGTTCTGTGTGCCGAGCTGGGATAACACATAATACATGTAGTAGGTGCCATCCAAGTGATGGAGATCCGGAGCCTTGAAGCTTTTGTATTAGTCGGGTTCCTCTGTTGTTATATTTTTCTGCACATACCCAAATGTCCATGCTATCGACATTGTCCAGCTTGATTACGGAACCTTTCGGCAGCGCTGCGCCCACATCCTTCCATGGACCCTCAATTGAGGGCGAGGTCATCGTGTTGACACCCGAGCCTGTTGAAAAACGGAAGTATGTACCATCCGAAACACGCTGGATCATGGCCGGATCATGGGTCCAACAGTCCCCGGTACAGGGACCTGGGTTTGGATAAGCGCTGGCCAGCGCAGAAATAGACAGGAAGAGAAGTTGAGGAGCCCACATATTGCCCAGGTGGTTAAGGCAAGAGAGGTTGGCGGATAGGTGAGGTGAGACGAAAGACAAAATCCCGGCTGGACCAGGAGGGACTTCCGGGGCTAGATATTGACAGAGCCATAAAGCTGAAGTATTTTGTCTTAAATATGCTTGTTGCTTTTGTCTCTCAAAAAGCTCGTGGAATGCGGGCCTGGCCCACCTTTTCAAATGTTGCAGTTGGGGGTGTGTATCTGGAATCTAGGAAATGCAAACTAAGCATTCATTGTTTATGTCTATCCATTCCACGGATAAAAGTTGAGAAACAGTAAATAATGAGTTCGGAGGGAAGGTTTCTAGTGACACTCAGGCTGGCACATTAAATCTCACATACAGAGATATGTACATACATGTCACGGTGCAGCCCTGGACAGTCTCATTCTTGAGAAAGGATCTCAACAAAAGCTCAACGTGGACTCTCAACGCTATTTCAAATCTTTAAATTCAATGTTTGTAATGCGATATGCTCAGCTTTAAATAATTCGTGTAGTTACTAATCTTTTCAAATGTTAAGTCTTTCTTAGGTAGTTAACCTGCTGTTGGTATGTCGGTGTACCGCGTAAGGGGGTGATTCCGTCTCCCTCAAGTCCCAGTGCTTCTATCTACTAGTAGCATTCAAAACTTATCCTCCCATTTGTATAGTTAATAGCTTAAAATATCTAGATAGTTGAGCCGTTAGTTATCATGATAAGCCGAGCTGTTTTGGGTGGCGGCGTCCAGTTGCGACATTTGGATTACTAAAGTGCTGTATACTAGTTATTGACATCTCCGCCACTACTTTCAGCCCTCCGCAGGTAATTTATCTAGAACTTCAAGTTGACCTTTTTTGGAACATTTGAATCATTATGATGCCCATTCGCATTCAAATGTTATATAATATCATTTGAAAGTTCTCGCCCGCACTGTTGCACCTGCTCCGTTACTATTGATTAATCAGGATTGTCAGTGCTTCAAATTTGATCCTTTTCTATCTCATAAGCCAGTCTTTTAGTACCGAGCGTGTCCCAAAATGCTATCATTCAATATTAAGAGTATTGTGACTCGGAACGATTTGAAACAGAAGGGCTTCGAAAGGTGCAACTCGGAAGATAGAGGCAACATTACTCATGTCCGCTGGAGGTCGCAAAATGTCAAAACTGTATATCTTATCCGTTTATTCCGGGCCGAGCAGGCTATACGCAGGACTGATCAGCTTGAGGAAACCTGGAGTCACAAACTCAAAGCCATACAAAAGAATGCGATTGTCGAAGATGATTCGTCGAGCAGCAGTGCCAGGCTTCAAGTTGAGGAGATCAATGAGCAGCTTCTGAAGATGCAGGTGCAATACACAGAACAAGAGCTTAAGCTTTACAATGAGGTCTCTATCCTTCCATTGCAGTGGAAGACGGCTTATCGGGAATTGAGATTGAATGAGAAATGGTTTCTGCGCCCTGAGATGATAATGGATTGCTCCGATCAAGGTGGCTGTTGTAGCCGAGATTGTGGATGTTGTGACAAAAGACAGCTTTCGAAAAGAGACAAGGGCAGAGGTCACTGCACTCTTGAATGCTGGTGCTGTATTAATCTTTGCAGCTTGGATTCCCTCCCAAATCATTCGAAAATTAAAATCCAAGAGAATCTTGATGGTAGATGGGATGGTACATGTGATTACAGGGCTTCCGACTTTCTATTACAGATGGCGAACTGGAACTTTTGTCCCATCAAATAGCTGCATATGCACATGTGTGAGCGGCAGGTGTTTTGAATCTTGATTTAATTATCTGCTCAAGTTGATCCAAGTTGTCCCAACTGGCATACTTGCTAAAATCTCAAAGTGCTATTCAATTCTTGCCAGTGAATATCGATCATGATATTTCATCTCTACACTATTAGCTGACATCTGGAGACTCAATCAATCCATGATATGGATATCTGATCTAGAAATAAAACATTTTTATCATCATCGAAGTAGATATTAAGCATTCAAAGTTAAACCCTTTCAAGGTTATGATTTCCGAGTGTTATGGCTATAACTGAACTATGTAGTATGCAGAACAATGACTTACGGCCATTAGTCCTGTTTAGTCTGGCACTAAACTCGCTAATCACCCGAGGCCATCAATCAGCCATGAATTCGACATGGAATCGAGGAATTTCGGCAGGGGGCGTCCATATAATTACCTATGATGTTGTGCACTAAATATACCGTGACGTTCAGCCTGAAAACCAAACACACTACACATTTGGTCCTATGTATAGAGATACTTAGCCAAATGAGTGGAAACACTTGGAAGTGATGAATAGTGCAAAATATAATCTCAAGGTACCCATTGTCTTTGATTCGTAGAGGTTTAGAAAAGAGCACTCCATCATTCTAGAGCCTCAGGCATTGGAGAGCCTTAGGCTTCGTTGGGGTGGCTCTTGGGGCTTCAATATTCGCCCCACTTCAACTCGTCTAAAGCTGCCGTGT
The DNA here is from genome assembly GCF_028827825.1 of Penicillium malachiteum. NCBI lineage: Eukaryota > Fungi > Ascomycota > Eurotiomycetes > Eurotiales > Aspergillaceae > Penicillium > Penicillium malachiteum. Next base: position 6,752,527 of record NW_026643095.1, read on the forward strand.
ACGGGGTGGGGTGCTTGGGCCTAGAACACCTCCCCAGGACCTCGGCAGAGAAGACCAGATCCTTGAACATCATATCTGATAAATACTCCAAGTTAAGTACCAAAATTGGGGGGTTCGAGGCTGCCGATGAACAGCGGTGCGCCATCTTGGATCTCACACCAATCCGATTCCCGATAGCTGGATTCTGGAACGAACATGTTCATTACATCCGAGTCCACGATGACTGCGGCAACATCTGGAGCTGAGAGCATCATTCAGCTGCCAAGATTTTGTTTTTTTGCGGCACTCAAATATCGAGGAGAAAATAGCCGCTGTCATACGAGCTATCTTCCGAGTCCTCATGAGTCGTGGTGATATCGGTCTCCTCTCCTTTGAAATAAAAATCGTCGGCTAAAAATACTGTACTCTTAGGCCCTCTCCATTTCAGCATTGAAAATAGCCCGTAGCGCGCACAAAGTTACAGGCAATGGTAACGATTGGACTATGCGGAAAGTGACTTGCGATGATCGTTGAGGATTCTTTTTCAAGTACGGAGTACGCCGGGCGTATGAGTAGACTGAAATATAAAAGGTGAAATATGGCCATTCTTCTCATTTTTGAAACTATTTGCCAATCTTTCCATTTTCCCAGACATTGGAGCACTTCAAGATCTTCAACTCAAGTCCTTGTTTACCACTGATCATGTCCAGCTCAAGTGGACTCGCTGCAAGCAATATGCCGCCCGAAGAGCAGACAGAGGCGCGAATGAGCAATCTTCATGCCGATGCCAATTTAAATGAAAAGGCACTTCTCTCTTCCATAGAGGATACTTCATTTCCTGATATGACCGTTCAGCCAGGCGATATGAACACGGCCATCAAGAACTTGACCCGTGGCATTTTAGGTGCTCCTCCTCTGGGAACCAAGGCCCAAACCGTTCTGCTGTCCAAGCTAGCGGATGAAATGAAGGACATCAGGCGCTGCCTCGACGATGTTTCAGTATGTGCCTTGTAACCTCTATATGCCTTTGATCGGATCTCATGTATTAACAGATGGATCTTCGATAATTAGGACCATCCGTACCTGAAGAGGTGTGATGCGACTCTGAACAGGGCTCCCATTGTAGGGATCAAGGGCGATGATATCGTCTATATCAATACCATTTCAACTCCCTTGGAGAAGGTGATTAGCGAAAAATGGACTTTATTTGGCCCCAAGCCTGATGGTGTGAACCTCACCGAGGGCCAGGCAAACCACTTTTTTCCTTATCAAGGGGATCTATGCTTCGCAGTGGGGAGGTCTCTTTGGCGAAAGAGACATCGGTCGGAGGATGACCCTCTCATCAACAAAGCTGTGAATCACTGGCCGTCGCTTTATGAAGATAGCTGGGAGAAGGTGGGTGATCAGTGTCTCCCTGATACGAACCTTCTCAGCGTGATCTCATATGCAGCTCTTTCGATGGACTGTACTAAGATCCTGTTCCACCTGATAATTTTGACTGGAGATGGGACGATCATGGTTTCCAATAATGATCGCCTAGTCGACGCCGCTTCGTTCCAAAAAATGAGCAACACCAGAAATGAAACTGTGACTTGGAAAAAGATCGCCTACTGGAATGATAAAGTCGTCGGCTTGGACTCCAATAACTGCACCTGGAACTTGACTATGAATTTTGTCGAGCACACCTACAAAGCCGAGGAAAAGCTTCAAGTTAGGGCGTTTTCCGAGTTCACGGCTACCGATATGGGCCTTGTGGGCCTGGGTGAAAACGGAACTCTGTATAGACGGATAGTCAACCGCGAACTGAGAAATCAAGATACAAACAAAGGCATACTCAAATGGGAGAGCTGGATGCCACAATTTGGAGTGACAAGTATTGGCGTTGCTTCTCCTGGAGCTCGGCTGGATCTGCGTGGGCTGGCAAGAATCTTGAAATCGCGATATGTTGAATCCGCGACAGCTCTTTATCTATTCTTTGACAGGCTCAAGACATTTGGCATCACCCACAGCGTCTACCTGGAAAGCCATCTACTGAGACGTGACCAAGGAGTACCAGGAAGCTTATTGGGATGACAAGGAAAAAATTGCCGTAAAAGCAGGAAAGAAGATGGCCACTCATACGAAGATGTGGTGCAAAGTGTTAGAAAGACAGACCGCAATGTGCCGCGAAGCTGCCGCCAAGATACTCAAGGACATTGACGATGTGAGAACAGGCTTGAACTATCAAAAGATTATCATCATTGATCAGCTGGAGTCAGCCGAGGGCTTCGTGAATATTCTCAATTCCGATCATGACAAGATTGACGCGTGGCTCTGGGGACCTATTGCAACTTCAGTTGCTGGTAAGCTTCCTTGCTTTGCGCGCTGGTCAGTTGGATAGACGTTAACTATGACATAGGACTTGACCGGACTATATTTTCAGAATCTACCGGTGTTGCGATGCAAGATTTCGCTGCCGCTGGATCTTTGTTTGTCGGAGGATTGATTGTAGCCTCTTCACCAGGTGAACGAGGCAAAAACATCATGGACGCGATCTCGAATGCTAGATCTGAGCATGCACGTCTAAAGACATCATTGAATCTGATGGTCTTTGCTCTAGATACTCTCAAGCGACTGGAAGATTGCAGCAAGAAAATCCATGAGTTTTGGAATGGCATGTTGACCAATGCCATGATACTCCAGTACATGGATCTGGCGACAACCAAGAGGCTCGGCGAAGAAATCCTAAAGCCTGACAATATCGAGTCCTCAAACAAAGCCACAAGAGATTTTGAGAGAGTTAATCGGAGTCTCCTTGGTATTTTGAATAGAGATGGGATCAGGCCACCCATAGATGATGATGATGATGATGAGTGCGAGTAAATGATGACAACTGCGATTGTGAGGCACTTATTTGATAGGTAGCGCTGAAGAAATAGCAAATGAACATTGGAACTTATGATCATGAGACCAAAACTGTATCAGACCAGAATACTTCTCAAATACAACTTAATTTGATTACAGATAAAATAAATCTCAGCCAACTAATAATATCGTGGACTGACTATGGAGTATATTGAGGCCCGATAAGCGACCGATAACTGATGGCGATAAGCTTGGGGCGATAAGAGATCAATGAGTCAGCAATCCCGTGATTGGCTTGATATCTTACCTCAGCATTTCCCAAATCAGACTAGCGTTAAGCCGTAGCCGAGCGACGCACACGAAAATTGAAAGTCCATCATCGTCCTCAATCATTCGACATCCGACCTTCGCATCACCACTCACCACCAAAATGTCCGACGCTCCCGTTACTCTGCGGACTCGCAAGTTCATCCGCAACCCTCTGCTTGCCCGTAAGCAGATGGTCGTGTAAGAAACCCCTCTCTTTTTCCTCCGGTCTAGGCGCATATGCAAATTGGCACAAATCCACGAATCCTCGAGCAAGAGATCGAAATACGACCTATTCGACCTGGCAACACACAACCATCAAAGAATGAAGGAAAAATGAAGCGAAGCCCAGCGACTCGAATGCAACAAGGAAACGTTCCGGATTGTCGTCAATTTTGCGAAAATTTGCTGCCCACAGACACGACAAATATCCAATAAGACCACGCGACTGACTTTTCTCTCTGCTATTCAGTGATGTCCTTCACCCTAACCGCCCCAACGTCTCCAAAGACGAGCTCCGTGAGAAGCTGGCCGACCTGTACAAGTCCAACAAGGACCAGGTCTCCGTCTTCGGTTTCCGCACACAGTACGGTGGTGGCAAGTCCACTGGCTTCGCTCTGGTCTACGACTCCCAGGAGGCCCTGAAGAAGTTCGAGCCCCACTACCGCCTCGTCCGCATCGGTGTTGCCGACAAGATCGAGAAGCCTTCTCGCCAGCAGCGTATGTCTTACCCCTTTATCCCCTCGATTGTTCGGAACTTGTGTTCCAAAATATCATTTTCCCACTTGTGGGATCTTGATATTTACCTCTTCGTGAGGTGGCCCTGAACAAGGCCTGACCCTGTATATTGGTCACCCACACTGACACGCTACTGATTACAGGCAAGCAACGCAAGAACCGCTCCAAGAAGTTCCGCGGTGTCGCCAAGGTCAAGGGTCCCAAGAAGTCCAAGGACTAAGCGTCTCGCCCTCCTTGAATCTTTATGGATCCATGAATGGCATGGTGAAACGTTTGGTGGCTTGGTGGATTTCTGGAGTGCCCGTCTGTCTTCAATTTTCTCTTTCCTCTGGAAATTGAAGGCAGTTGTGGTCTCTGGTGGATGATGACGGAGGTGGTTTTTCATCGACACAATGCAAAGAAAAGAAAATATGTTTCTGTTGTCGACTGTGAGGCCATTCTCTTGATTCCCCAGAAGGAAAAAAAGGTGGTTATGCCCCCCTGTGGGAGCCGGATCTACTTTTTGTATTATGTGGTAGACTCTGGTTTCTAGTGAAATGTGATGATTCCCCCACCCTTTCAAAAGGCGTCAAGTGTTGGTTTTCTTTTTTTATCGTGGGTTGGATAATCAATTTCGAATCAAAAACAGCGAGGGATACGAATCCGGGCTTCGGCTGGTTCCCCGGTATGAATTGCACGTTTTGTTTCTGTTCAGCTATAGTCTGTTCAGTGTAGATGTAGATCTGTATATGGTGATGACCCTACCCCGACATTCGCTGCTCCCCACCCTTCATGCCACTACACTTAGTCCAAGCGGTAATAGTTCAAGGTCTAGACCTATTAAGACTTTGAATGTGGTCCATAGTCTGGCCCCATTCCATCAATTGATCAAGTCAAAGCAACATTGAACCCTACTCATTGCTCTTTATACTAGTATACTGTAGATTGATTACTTCAAATGTTGAGAGTTCAACGCCCTATCCTTGGAGAAACATTTGAATCTACAAAGTATAGTCACACAACCTACCCCGACAAAGCCCAAACTCAGTCCATCTTACCCACCTAGGCAATACCCAAAGGCAATCAATTGATGTTCAATGTTGGAAGTGATAGTAATACCCAGGAACTTGACCTTGTGAAGGTAGACAATCCAACATTCTACCTTTTGAATTCAATCAGTTTTCATATCTATCAATATCACAGATTAAATTTGAACAGTCCATCTGCTTGTCCCTTCTGTACTGAAGCAAATGGCTCCACCACCACTGGCAGGTTGAAACCACCACAATCAGAAAATAGAAGCACTCGACTTAGGTTATCTCAAATACTGTCGGAAGATATTAGCCCTCTTACAAGCATCGAGACGCATGTAGGGTCAACTTATTCCAAATCATGGGGTCTATGGGGATAGGGTTGTGCAGAGATTACACAGGGCTGGGTTTTACTATTTCCTTTTTGATAACGCAGATTACCAGAAAAGGGAGCTTAGAGCTTCAAGAGACATCCCAGCTTACTAGTATTCTTTGTTTTCCTCTTTCATCCCTAGACTCCCTTCTTAGGTATCTGACTCGGGAGAGACATCGGCAGTTAGGCTAGGACTTGCCTTTGGTCTCAATTTGGACGCCTAAGATCAGGATATCTGTCCTTGGTATGGTTACAAGAATTCAGGAAGTGCTACTATTGAAGGTACCACCTTTGTATACTCAGCTACTTCTGGATGTCCCGCAAATGACAAATCAGGTACATTGGAATGTACTACCTATCACCTGGGCAGTCTCTGGACATGCATAGGACTTTTTCAAGGTCCTGATGTCCTGGTTTAGGAAGGAGGACACGTTTTCATCTGGGTTTCATGCCACGGTATAAGATGTGATTGCAGTTTTTTTCATTAGAATAAGTGATCATTAAATAGAGGGCTCATTAGTCGGATCATCATATCAAGATCAAAAACATGTAGGAAAGAGATCATTATGCACGACTCTTGGGTGATTAAGGGATAGTTTCGTGGAAAGTGATATAGTTAAAGACAGATATCCTCCAGTGCAAAGAGTAAAATTAATAAAATGAAAGAAAAGAACTAGGAATTGATAGGGTAAACCCCGAAGCTTAGACTTTTTTTCTCTTCTTTGCTTTGGCTTCAAGGATTGGTGATATTTGAACAAGGTAGATGTGATAAACAAAAATCAAGATACCAACCATGGCAGAAATGAAACTTTGACAAAACAGGAAGAAGCAGGAATGGGGAAATAGAACGAAGTACAACGCAACAAAATAACAAATAGCAGATGGCCTCCACACAAATGCCGCCTCGGCTTCAGGGTATGAACATTTGCCGTGTCCAATCAGACTCGAACCAAGTATTTTGCAGAAGAATATGACGCAAAAGGGAATTTTGCAGGAAGACCCAAAAAGAGCCAACGTGATCAAAGAGGGTCGCCTCGAAAAAAAAAGACGAAAGGGAAAAAAAAACATGCAGGTACACAAGGGACCAATAGTAAGAAAAACACAAGGCAAAAACGGGGAAATAAACGATGTAAGACATATGCAACACCACAAGATCAATGATGGTCCCACCGTAGAGTCAGACATACAAGCATGCCATAGACCCTGCAGAAGAGGCTGATCTCTCCGTCAAGTCCGGATGTGTTCCGGTTGGAAAGCCAGACTTTGATCCATGTCATCTCAGAACAAGGCGTGATAACAGAACAGAAGTAAAAGAGCGAGATCTGGATGAAGAATATACTCCGATTCGACCCATCTGGCTCGACGTCCATACACAAGCACCAAGATCGGTACTTTTGGGACTTTTGAGGGTGGGTTGTCCATCCATTGAGAAGTTCATCAACACAGAATTTTCAATCACAAGTCAAGAACACAAGAAAGATTCCAAATCAAGAAAAAAAGCAAGCAAAGAAACGCCATCCAAAAAGAAGTGTTTGAGGTGTGTGGTTACGAAGACTCCCTAGTAAGCTCCCTGGTTACCCAAGGGCTCAACAGGTGGGCGATGTACGTTCTCGACCACAGCACGGTGATACTCGGGCAGTGCTTCCGGAAGTAAATTGAATGAGAAGCTAGTGCCGGGTGAGTCCCGATGCTGCACACGAGTGTATGGTAGCCCACTGACAAGGGTACGGGTATCGGGGTCAGAGCCACCACGTGCCTTACGCTTTGCACTGCTGCTGTATCCATAGATGTCCGAGGTACATTCGTTGGTCAGTGCATGATGCCGTTGGCCGGCACGGGTGTGGTCTCGGGAGGATTTTCGAATTGGTTTGATGTCGCTGGCCATACTTGAGTAGTCTGATGCGGTATCAAGCGTTCCAAGGATAGGGTATGTGGAGGTGACGCTGCTTGCTGTAGATGGTAATGCTGCGGAAGATATAGAAGAAGAGCAAAGTAGAGCTGTGTTTGAATCTTCGGAGGTAGTGGGATATGTGAAGATCAGATCTGGAGCATTGACACCCTTGTTTAAGAGTTCAGGACTGCTGGTAAAGGGAACATTGCTTGGAATAGTCTGTTGTGGGCTTCCAATAGAGGTTGCTACACGTGGACTCCAAAATACCCCTTTGAAATCTCCTTTGAAATCGGGTGGAGACCAAGACATGTTCGAATTTCCCTCAGTGGGAAGAAATCCCAGATTAGGGACAGGACCTTGCTGGTTCCGAGAAGTGGGAGTGGGCAAGGTACGGTCTGATCCAGACATATCAGGAGAGGAAACTGCACTCATAGCAGTATTTGTGGACGGGGGAAGCTCAGATAAAGGGTGACCTTGACTGGGTAGCATGTAGGCAAACTGCGGTTGATTCATCGAGGCATTTGTCTGTAGTTCAGGATATATGCCCCCATTAGACGTTCTGCCAGTGTTGGACATAGAGTCCCAGCCTTTGGTCCAAACAGGTGATCCGTAATCCATCATCACTCCAGGTGCATTTGGCATCATGTACTGAGAGGACTGGGTGAAGTTGACCGGTGGCTCATCCTCATACAGTATGGCATTTGCAATTCCGGATCGCTGAAAGACATGGGCATCCGCTGGATTAAGATCAAAATCCGGTGTACGCTGAAACGCGGCATGGTGAGTCGGAGTCTGTGGAGACCTCATAGAGGCAAGTGCTGCTTTTTGTTGAGCATGGCTCGGTATCCCAAGCTGGGATGGTGCAGCTACTCCCATGTTCAGGTAAGGATCCCATCCTTTCGCCTTGTGGTGTGCAGTTATCTCTTTATCATCAAGATTGTGAGCTCTCACCTGATAAGAACGATCATTAGTCTCCTAGATAAATCTTCGTGGTGCCCTTATACTATACTTACTCGAAAGAATTGGCAGTCTTTACTCCCAGAGCTACGGCAGTTGGAGCAGCCTTGGCCATCTCCAGCATCACCACTGCACTTGATCTTCCTTTTTCGACATCGGTGACACTGATGGAGGAGACAATATTAGAAGAGTGTCTTCATATGACTGATGAATTCGACTTCAGCTTACCGCCACTGGAACACGGCGTCGTTGCGTGTTGCGTAACTTGGCATCTAAATCCGTTGACGGACTACCACAGGTATTCGACCGATCTCCCATCTCATGTCGATTCATACTTCTCATCGAGCGAGAGAGCGAATCATGTCGAGAGTGGTCAAAGACGATCTTCTCTGGATAGTAAGAGTCCATTGCTGAAGCACTGAAACCAGTCAGCATAACTTGTCAGACAGTTGAGCTGATGCATTCATACCAGAAAAAAAAATGAAATAAAGGAAGAGACGATTCAGCGCAACAAGAAGATACCTATGTTCCTTTAAAGTCAATGATGGGTCATGTCTGGGTAATAAATGAAGTGGTGGAGAGGGGGAAATAGGAGAAAGAAAGAAGATGTCTCTGGCGAGTAGGGCTAGATTTAAGTGTGCTTTACTCACAATAAATGTGTAGGTCTAGGTCTCTCTCTCTTCTTCTCTATGGGGATTTTTTTAGGGGGGGAAGTTTTGTATGTAGGTCCGATTTGAATTTTTCATGTTGTTTTATTTTTTATTTTTATTTTTATTTTTATTTTTTTTTTCTACTATGAAGAACACCCCTGGAGATGGCGCTAAATTGATTTCCATGATCAATCTCATATGCCCCGTTGAACTATCATGTTCTAGGTCAAGTTATGGGGAAGATTGCATAAAGGGTGGAGAAGTGAGCATAGTAACAAGAGGTATCTTGTTTCCACCGTTTTTTTATTTTTATTATTTTATTATTTTACTTTTTCTCTATTTTCTATTTTTCATTTTTTCTCTTTCATCTGAATTATGACATATTTTTTATTCTTTTTTTTCCCTCTTGTACCCAGGGGAGATATGCAAATTTCCGTCAAATCCAGATCAGAGCAAGACCAGCAGCACCGCCCCCGGCGTTTTAGAGGCTTGGTTTCACAACGTAACGTCACACGGGACATGACCTGATAGCCATGACAATAATATTTGATGTTGACTTCAATACGAAGGTTCTAAGGTTTCCCACGTTTTCTGGCGTAGGGTATGGCCCATATGGGAGTCATTCAAGAGATTATCATATATTAGACACCTTAGAACAGGGAAGTGGACTTTTCTCCTTAGTCTCACTTACTATGAGATAAAATAAAAAAGGAGATGAACTAGGATTAAGAAAAGAAAAAGAAAAGAAAAGAAAGAGAAGCAAGAGGGGGCAAGATACGGAAGACCACTTGCCAACGTTTGCCGAAATTCCTGGTGTCGATCCGGGGGAGAGATTCCGGTGGATCGATCAAGATGAAGATTCAACGTAAATGTTTGCTAGGTCTAGCCTAGTCCAAACGTTGATTGGTTTAGATGCGCCCAATATCCTATAGTGGAAGAGGAAGAGGGTCTTTCCAGATGCATCAAACAAGGCGTTAAACAGTCCGAACTAGGGAGTCCGGGACGTTGAGCCGTGTGGGGCTCATAGTTATGATGATTGGTTTCTTTTAAGGATTTTTCCCCCTTATCCCCCAAACATATCTTGCGACAAACGCGCACTTAGTGAGAGGGATTTCATTCTCGTGGGTTCCCTATGTCTCAGAACCATGGGACACGTAGTTGATGTCTCAATAACCCATGGCTTCTGAAAGGAACAGAGAAGAAGAAAAAATCTGATATGACGGAGAAAAGAGAACAGCGAAAGAAAAAGAAAAAAAACAAAGGGAATAAGTTGGTTGACACCTGTCAATTTGATCAGCCGGCACTAACACGTTCTTGAAAGGCTTAAGGGACTAAGTGGGCCCCACAACCTTGAAAAGCGCGCAACTCAACAAGCAGTATAAGCAGGGATCAATGGTCTTAAGGTTGCGTCGTGATCGACATCATGGATTGTAAGTCTGTTTGGGTGTTGTTAGCGCTTCCACAATCGCCGCAGCTAGATCGAAATGGCAAGTCCCCCCCCCAAAAAAAGCAATTTGAATGAGCCTAGAAAATGAGATTTTTTTTTCTTGCCTCAAATCCACCAGTCTCACCAGATAAGTTGGTCTGGAACCGTTGAAAGACCGATAGATCGGGGAAAAGGGAAGAATCGGAATCCCTAAGCTCAAAAAGGCAAAGGGGAGAAAAGGGGAGGAAGTCGACAACTCCGCCGCTTACTATGTATGGATTATACTGCAGGTAGTTCCAGGATATTGAGTTGGACAATTCATAGCTTTCTTTCAAGATTTTGGGAGAGAAGCCATTGTCATAGCACCTAGAATAAATCTGGTTTCGGTATCTGCGTATGGAAGAATCACAGAATCAGATCTGGATATGGGTCCAAGACCTATGATAGGGAAACTTCCACATGTTCTCCATTCTTTGAGGTTTCATATACGTAATTGGGATCCATGGGAATGAAAGAGTCCTCAGTGGCTGAGTTCTAATCAACACTGACTCCGGGTCTGACATTGCACAACATAGGCAGAAGACCAAGTTGGGAGAGTCAGAGATACAAAGAGAGTCAGGAGAGACAGATCGGGCTGAGCCAGCTGACTGTGGATTGACTCGCCAGGAACGCTCGCCCAAATTGAAATTGAGTCCTCCATTTTTGGCATTTTTTGGGGCGCCATTAGCGATACGTGAGTCTCCCCTGGAGTGTTTGTGGGAGCCTCTAGTTTTGGATTTCTTTGCTTTTTTTCATTCTTGGCAGGTTTTCCATTCCCCACTAGGTCTGTAGCTATCCAAAAGGGGAAAACCTATGACAAGCATGATCTTTTTCTCGCCATTTCCACGTGTGGATTCTGAGATTGAAAAAGAACAGATTGATGTTGCCATGATGTCGTAGACCTCTCATTTCTGCAGGACGCCGTCCGCTCCCTCCGCCGTTTTTTTTCTGCAGTGAAACGAGTCATCCGAGAGGGGAGAAAGATACTCAACGAAACCAAAAAAGGATAGTAAGAGGTCATTGCGCTGGTAGTACTGTATACCTGGTCCGAGGTTGGAGCGGTAATATCATCCTGAGCTCAGAGGGAAAAAATAATCCCTTACTTGTGGCTGGTGAAAATGATGATAAGCGCTTCCCATTCCTCTATACCCGTACTAATCCTGCAGGAGGTTCAAAAAAGCCTCGAAGAGAATGTCTAGTTCTTTCGACCCGGACTGACTGATGCATTTGACGCTATTCCGAGAAATCGGTGAGAAGATCTGCAACAAACAGCTAGGTCGATCCACTGATCCATTGCATCTCGATTCAGAAAAGGACATAAATATCTTGTCCAACTGGGGCATTCGGAAGATATGCCGGTCGATTGTGAAGGCAAGGCTCGTGAGGTTGCACCAAGGCACCCGGGTCGATCATCCGCGAAGCTAGTTAGTCTGCATGTGGACTTTTTAGAGATTGAAGAGAGAAAAAAAAAACCTCCTAAGTTCAAGTCATGACATGAAGAAAAAAGTAAAGAAGTAATATGCAAGAGATCAGTTCCCCGCCAATGGTGCTGGATGAGTATGTGAGGATTTGCAGCCCTGGAGTGGACCCTCGGAGGTGATAAGTATTATTGGTCCGAGCTCCAATCTCTCACCCGTCACAACCTCCAGCTTTCGATAGTATCTTCATTTTTTACTCCACAGCTCCTAATCTTTCCACTTTATTTCCCCGATGAGTGTCTTGTTAGAGACTTCTCTGGGCGATATCGTCATAGACCTTTTGGTTGATGATTCGCCCAAGGCTTCTGAGAAGTAAGTGCCCCCCTGTCTCTCTCTACCCTGGTCATCAACCCTTCAACTTTTCCCCCAAAACCTGTTCCCCCCCAGTCTCCAGTCCAGGTCGTTCAGTGATGTACCACATTAAACTGTGCTGAAAAAAAAATAAAAACTAAGCTTCTTATCCGTTATAGCTTCTTGAAGCTCTGCAAAATCAAGTATTACAATTTCGCACCCGTTCACAGCGTTCAAAAGAACTTTTCCTTTCAGACTGGAGACCCGCTTGGCCCTGACGCCCCCGAGAGTGATGGCGGGTCTTCAATCTGGGGGGTTCTGGACGGGCCCTCGAAGCGTACCTTTCCAATCGATCTGCCGAAGCTGAAGCACACCGAACGCGGAATGGTGAGCATGGCAACCGTTCCAGCCACCAACGATCCCGACCAACGCCTGGCAGCCAGTCAGTTCTTAATCACATTGGGCGATAATCTAGACTATCTGGATGGGAAGGCTGCCATTTTTGGAAAGGTCGTGGAAGGATTTGATGTGTTAGAAAAAATTAATGACTCCTTCATTGATGACCGAGGCCGGCCCCTGAAAGATATTCGAATCCGTCATACTGTCGTGCTGGATGATCCATTCGATGATCCAGCTGGGCTAGTTGAGCCTCCGGAGAGTCCTTTACCCTCCAAGGCTCAGTTGGCGACAGTACGTATTGCGGATGATGAAGAGTTAGATGATGAGATGGATGAGGATGCCATGGAGAAATTACGCCGGGAACGTGAAGCTCGTGCCCAGGCATTGACTTTGGAGATGGTGGGAGATCTACCATTTGCTGATGTCAAGCCCCCAGAGAATATTCTCTTTGTGTGCAAGCTCAATCCTGTCACTCAAGGTATGTGTTGGGGGAATTTTACAACTTGATAGGATACACTACTAACCCTCCTTCTCTCAGATGAGGATCTCCAGTTGATTTTCAGCCGATTTGGTACCATCTTATCCTGCGAAGTGATCCGGGATAAGCGTACTGGGGATAGTTTGCAGTATGCCTTTATTGAATTTGATAACCAGAAAGACTGCGAACAAGCCTACTTCAAAATGCAGGGCGTACTCATTGATGATCATCGAATCCACGTTGACTTCTCTCAAAGTGTATGTTTATTTATAGCTTTTTGCCTTCTCTTATTGAGACAACAGTGCTGACAAGCAGTTCAGGTTTCCAAACTCTCCGAAAGCTGGAGAAATGCCACCGTGACTAAGCGCAGACAGCGAGGTGGATTCGGTGGTGTCGCAGATCTCGAACAGAAACGACAGTATCGAGTCTCTGATGACCGTCGAGATGATGACCAGGATGCTAGTTATCGAATGGTCTTTGATAAGTCCAAGCGCCGAGGTCCTGGGCCTGATTCTCGTGAGGATGGTCCCCGTAGCCCTCCACGGGACTCAGACTCGAACCGTGATCGACGAGACCAATATCAATCCCGCCGTCGATCCTACAGTCGAAGTCCTGACCGAAAGGGTTCTCGACAAAATCGGGATCGCTACCGTGATCGTGAGCGTGATCGTAACCGTGATGGACGACGAGATGACCGGTATGACCGACGACGATGAATGTAAATCTATCTCATTCCAGTCATGAAACCCAAAAATGGAATTGATGCTAGATGCCAATGAATTGTACAATATAACCCCAACAATTTTGTTCTATATATACTATGTAATAAATTCAATAAATGCACTAAATGTGATACATAACTTCCAACTTCTCACACCCAAAACTTGAACCGGCTCCGCACTGGGCCCCGCTGGCGGGGCAAGTCGGGAATCTGTAAGAAACCAGTGGACAGGTCTCACCTTGAGAGTCAGGTTGTTGTATCCATGGCTCCGATTCGTCTTTTGACACTAAAAATAATTGGCTAAGCCATCGAAGTGGACTCAGTATTGGTGTGTATCCCTAGTTACGGTGTAGAAGGTGCCTGAAGCTCTGTTCAGCTTCACCCCGCGAATTTGTTATTTACTTTTTTGACTTCCCGCCACTTTTTCCCTTCTTCATCTATTTTCAATACCTCCTTTTTCCCACCTCCCCCTCTTATTTCCTCCAATATCTTGTTTCTCTTTACAAATAATCACAATGTCTGCAATCGCTACCGCATTTAGCAACTTGGTGCGAAGTTTCGTGGGCCAGGCCCCAGAGGAGGCTAAACGTGCTCCTAAAGATGAAGAGTTTCAGACTTTAAGGGAGATGTACCAGAATGCAGGACAAGGCCACGTCTTTGCCTTTGCTGATGAGCTCTCCACCGACGAAAAGACACAGCTCTTCCACCAGATCTTGTCCACTGAGCCCAACTGGATTAACAAGCTGGCTGACGAGAGCATCAACCCGAAACCCAAGACTGAGCAAGCCGCCGCCGTCCTCGAGCCCCTCCCCGAGTCTGTCACCGCCTCAATTATTGATTCTGACCCCGCGGATCTCAAGTCCTGGTTCGATATCGGTTTGAAGGAGGTTGCGTTGAACCGTGTTGCTGTTGTGTTGATGGCTGGTGGACAAGGAACTCGTTTGGGTAGCTCCGCACCCAAGGGTTGCTATGATATTGGTCTCTTGAGCGAGAAGTCGCTCTTCCAATTGCAGGCCGAGCGTATCAGGAAGTTGCAGGAGCTCGCGCAGAAGGTCCACGGTGTTGAGGAGGCGATCATCCCCTGGTACGTTATGACCAGTGGACCTACAGATGCTCCGACAAAGGAGTTCTTCGCAAAGAATAAATATTTCGGTCTTTCAGAGAGCAATGTTCACATCATTGAGCAAGGTACGCTACCTTGTATCTCCAACGAGGGCAAGATCATGCTCGAAAGCAAGTATAAGGTAAGTTCCTAACCCCCCTGAGCTGTGAATAAACAATACTAGTATTTGAGGCATAAACGACTGACTTATTCAACCTCTAGGTTGCTATGGCTCCCGATGGAAATGGTGGTCTTTATAAGGCTCTGATTACCTCCGGGGCCCGTGAGAATATGCGTACCCGTGGTATCAAGCACATCCACGTTTTCGGTGTTGACAACTGCCTGGTCAAGGTGGCCGACCCGATCTTCATTGGTTTCTCTGTCTCCAAGGGTGTGGATATTGCCACCAAGGTGGTGCGCAAGCGTGATGCCGCCGAGTCCGTTGGTCTGATTATGCTGAAGAACGGCAAGCCCGACGTTGTTGAGTATTCCGAGATCGACCAGGAAACTCGCGAGGCCATTGACCCCAAGCAGGCCGGCGTGCTCAAGTTCCGTGCCGCCAACATTGTCAACCACTACTACTCCTTTGAGTTCCTCGATACCATCCCTCAATGGATGGCCAATCTCCCTCACCACGTGGCCCGCAAGAAGATCCCTTGTATCAACCCTGAGAACGGTGAGGCTGTCAAGCCTACCACACCCAATGGTATCAAGTTGGAGCAGTTCATCTTTGATGTGTTCCCCATGATTCCCCTGCAAAAGTTTGCTTGTCTTGAGGTGCGCCGCGAGGAGGAGTTCTCTGCCTTGAAGAATGCTCGTGGTGCTGGCGAGGATGACCCAGATACCAGCCGTGCCGATATTATGAAGCAGGGCCAGCGCTGGGTTGAGGAGGCCGGTGCTGTTGTTGTCACTGATGGTGAGGCCTTTGGTGTTGAGGTTTCTCCTCTGATCAGCTACGTATGTTTGACCCTTATCCCCTTCAATGACACATGATACTAATGATTTATTTTTTTAGACTGGTGAGAACCTGGAGTTCCTCTCTGGTCGGGAGATCAAAGCCCCAGCTATCCTGGAGCGGGGAGGAGTAAAAGGTGATGTATCAGACATCAGACCTTCCCTAGACATTCTCTCTTGGATGATCTAGTGCAGGTGTAAAATAACAAAATCTCGGGCTGTTTTTCTGTTTCTTCTCCTTTCCTATTTTTTGCACCTCCCTATAATGGTTTCTCTACCAGACCATTGGAACGAAGAAATGAATTGCATGTTTTGTGCTCTTTTTAATAATATTATCTGTTGATCAGAGAATGGACTTGGTTGCATTGACTATAAGTGCTATATGGTGTAGTATGCTGGAATGAAGGGAGTATTGAATGCTGTATACCTGGTGTAAATGATCCATTCTTCATACTGATATTGGTCTCATTTCTTATGAGTCTTTTCCATGTTGATATATAGCTTCAATTATGATCTGTGTATCTCATGCACTACCCCGTATACAAATATAAAGGGGCAAGAGACCTTACGCAATAGGGAAAAGTTCGGGAGCTAAAGTTTTTGACGAGTTTGCATCTCCCCAGATCATCTAATTCCCCATCTTTCTCCTTCATTCCTCATTAAAAAATAACATTTGAATCATTCACGACTAGTTTGTCTTATTAGGGGTCTTTTGATTGGGTTGTGTGAGTGAAGTCATTGTGCGCTTTGGGGCTAACGCTCCTCTCCCCACTTTTTTTCTTCTATTTTTTTCCCCTTCAAAGTGGGCTGTCAAGAACGTGGTGCTTTTTTGAGTTTCATTTATTGGCACTTGAATCTTTTCATTTACTAGATTCTCACTAACAAGGTCCTCTTAGACCTGGAACTATCACCATCTAGAACTTCATTTGTGAGTGCGCGTGAGCACCTTGATTCGCTCGATCTTTCTCCCCCGCGCGGATCGTCAGATCCCCCTCCCCGACAATGCAAAATTTCAGGCCCTCCAACTTTGGAACTCTTGGAAGACCTCGGTTTTCACACCAGTCTCTGGTGAGGCATTTCCATCCTATCAATGGGTTGATGGCCTCTATCTATGGTGTTTGAGGGGAATCAAAGATCTTCAAATCATGATGGAGAGTCATCTCCAGCTGGAACCTTGTGGACTGAAGCGGAGCTTGATTTTTTTTTTCTGGAGAATTGGTTCTAACCATGTGGGTAGATCCCTAAATTCGGAATGATGCTGTCCCGTCGTGCGTGCTACAAGTGTGGCAACATTGGCCACTTTGCTGGTTAGTTGATGTTGAAAGATTCTGGGGTCATTTGAAACATCCCACTAACTGACGTAGAGGTCTGCTCTTCCTCTGAGCGTCTCTGCTACAACTGTATGTTGAATCCTTCCTTTGGTTTTTGATCGCACATTTTGAAAGATTCTAACAATGATCTCATAGGCAAGCAGCCTGGTACGTCTTTCGCTTCCATATGACCTCTTGTATGACATCGTCCATCGATCCCAATCTTACACATACTATCAAACAGGCCACGAGTCTAGCGCCTGCCCCAGCCCTCGTACCACCGAGAGTAAGAGCTCACCTCCATTTCACGACCTCCCATTTCTCCGCCATATATCTGACTTTCATACAGCTAAGCAGTGCTACAACTGCCAGGGTGTTGGCCATGTCCAGGCTGACTGCCCCACTCTGCGCCTGAACGGCGGCAATGGTCGCTGCTACAACTGTGGCCAGCCCGGTCACCTTGCCGTACGTTGAATCACAATATATCTATCATACTCCAAGATTTTGCTGCTGACCATCCACAGCGCAACTGCACTAACGCTGCCAACCCCGCCGGCGTCAGTGCTCCCCGTCCTACCGCTCCTCGTGGTAACTTCCAGGCTGGTTTCCGTGGTGCCTTCCAGGGTGGTGCCCGTACTGCCACCTGCTACAAGTGCGGTGGTCCCAACCACTTTGCCCGCGACTGCCAGGCTCAGGCTATGAAGTGCTACGCCTGCGGCAAGCTCGGTCACATCTCTCGTGACTGCACCTCTCCCAACGGTGGCCCTCTGAGCCAGGCCGGTAAGGTCTGCTACAAGTGTGGCCAGCCCGGTCACATTTCCCGCGACTGCCCTGTCACCGCTGAGGCTTCTGCTTCCGGTGCTGCTGCCGCCGCTACTCCTGCTGCTCCCGCTGCTCCCGCCCCCGCTGCTGAGGCTGAGGCCGCCGCTCCTGCTGCTGCTCCCGCTGCCCCTGCTGCTGAGGTTGCCGCCGAGGCTGCCCCCGTTGCTCCCGTTGCTCCTGCGGCTCCTGCGGCTCCTACTACCGCTGCCGCTTAAAGTGACTTTGCCTTCATTTCTTCTGTTGTCTCACCACCGTGCATTGTTTTTTTTTCCTTTTTTGGGAGCTATTTTACCCCCATATCTTCTCCTCTGTATTACGGTCACTTTTTTTTCTGAACCTCGAAACAATCTTCTTTACCCTCTTCGGAGTCTGCCCCCTTTTTCTTCCTTTGCATATATTCACCAATCTTCCATTGGGGTTTGGCTTGGATCTGTTTCTTAATGATCTCCCTTTTTCGGCTCTTTTTTTACCCCCTTTTCACTTGTACACGACACTCAAGAAAAAGTTCTACCCTCTTCTTTTCTTGTTTTGAAATCACGAACTACCCCACTTTTTCTCAGCTGACTTGGTACTGATCAAGTCTCATGGTTGGCGTCTTGTTTGTTTCTCCTACGGATCAATCTTTTTCTCGATTCGATGAAATCTACTCTTGATTGCGGTTTTCACGGATGGGCCCGGAGAGCGAGAGCGAGAGAGGATGAGGAAAGGACGAGGTATGTGGATGCAGAGAGCAAGAGAAGAGCAGATCGCTGTGTGTTTGGAATGGGGCCTTTTCCGGTGGGAAGATGACTCGGTGCTGAGAATATGAAAACGCAATTTATTTCAGAGATTTCCAATCTAAGATCAGTGCTTTGGATCGTAGAAGCCATTTGTATAATCTCGAATACTTCATGGTCAATGAGATCCGGCCAGTGAGTACCATGAGATGTGTCTCCCATCACATGTGCATGATTGATGCCAGTCACTCGCCATCTTCTGGGCTTTATGGTTACTTATCATTCTGGACACATACCATGATCTCGAATTAGGATATCCAGTGATGGTGAACTTGAAAAATCATACTAGGAGTGTTGATTTGATGATATCCATTTGTTTCTTATGTATGTCTCACATATGGATGTAGTATCATGTAAGTAGACGATTTGAATCAGAATGAATCATGGTAGTATATTTCACGTAACGAATGCTGATAGAAATATAGACAGGATAGTATATTGAAATTGTTCATTTCTATTTTTTACGAAACAGGAAAATAATTCAGTTGTAGTTGAGTGTCTCCGTGGTAATGAAGTTGTGTGCTTTCATCCCATTTGGGAATTCCAAGCAGCTCGTGACTCTTCCTTTCCAATCTAACCACTCTTTCATCCTCTACACAGTTCCATCCCATCAATTCTATCAAGATGCCTGGTTCTGATGGTAGCGAAGAGCTCAACGATGAGGTATTTATGACCTGGTCATCCTTACTCTCATGAATGGATAATAGTGACTCTACAACAGGACTTCATCGTCGACATCGATGGCATTCAATCCCACGGTATTGGCGCAGCGGACATCACCAAGCTGAAAGCAAATGGATTCTTTACTGTTGCTGTAAGTATCTCTCTGTCTTCAGCCATTCTGTTTCATGCTCAGATACATTGCTCATATTTACTTCTAGTCTGTCCATGGCGCTACCCGCAGAACACTCCTCAAAGTCAAGGGCTTCAGCGAAGTCAAGGTCGAGAAAATCAAGGAAGCTGTGCAGAAGTGTCTAGTAAGTTTTCACTCATCTCATTTCTTTCGATGTTATACATCTTCATGGCGAATCACTATCTAATCCCGATAACCCTAGCCCTCGGCATCGGGCTTCATCACCGCGATGGAGCTATTCCACCAGCGAAAGAAAGTCGTCCGCATCTCCACTGGGAGCAAGCAATTTGACTCCATCCTAGGAGGGTAAATTCAAGGCCTTGTCTTCTTTCTCCCTTCCTATTCCATCTAAATTCATCAAATATTAATCTCATATCACAGCGGCTTCCAAAGTATGAGCATCAGCGAAGTCTTCGGTGAATTCCGCTGCGGCAAGACCCAACTCTCACACACAATGTCCGTTGTCGCCCAGCTCCCCAAATCCCTCGGTGGTGCAGATGGCAAAGTCGCATACATCGACACTGAAGGCACGTTCCGACCCGAGCGTATTGCGCAGATTGCGGAACGCTTCGGTATGGATCCTGATGTGGCGCAGGAGAATATTGCGTATGCTCGTGCCCTGAATAGCGAGCACCAGCTTGAGCTTCTGAATACCCTGAGTCGAGAATTTGCGGAGGGCGCTTATCGCTTGCTTGTTATTGACAGTATTATGAACTGTTTTCGGGTGGATTATTGTGGGCGTGGTGAGCTGGCGGAGAGACAGCAGAAGTTGAATCAGTTTTTGATGAAGCTGGCGCATATGGCTGAAGGTAAGACTTTCCACTCTACAGTGCATCTATGGATGTTTCCCCCTTTTCCTTTGGAGGTCTGAGTCTGATGGTCCTTGCAGAATTCAATGTTTGTGTCTTGATGGTCAGTATCTTGTCTTTCAACCAGGTTCCCAATCACCTTCCGACCTAATCATTCTTCTCAGACAAATCAGGTTCAAAGTGACCCTGGTGCAAGTGCACTCTTTGCTGGTGCTGATGGTCGCAAGCCTGTTGGCGGTCATGTTCTTGCCCATGCGTCTACAACTCGCGTGCTTCTTCGAAAGGGCCGAGGTGAGGAGCGTGTCGCAAAGATTCAAGACTCTCCTGGTAGGTATGCCCATTTATATTTCCTTGGATATTCCTAATGCTGTTCAGACTGTCCTGAGAGAGAAGCCACTTACGTTATCACGAATGGAGGCATCAATGATCCGGATAAGATTTGAGTGGATGTCGAACTTGAAACCCGAAGACCTGCTGACGTTGGACTGAAAACTTATATCATTTAAGATGTCTGCGAGGAAACATTGAAGCTGGATAACATATATTATACAAGCAGCCTATTAGTACTTTTACTAATCATTTAACAATATTGGATCAAATCAAAATTATCATTCTCACGGAGATTGACAGCTTCTAAGGTTGTGCATTGTCTGGCCAATATTGTAGAGTTCCCCGTCACCGCCTATACACCGCCCTCAACAAGACGGCAGAATAGAAAAACTGCACGAGGAAAAAAGTCAACGATCTCGAACTCCAGGATATATCCAACACACACCCACAGAGATGAAGATATCCGCCCCAGAAGTGGAAGGGTACCTTACCCTCCCACTGCAATTCCCCTCAACTTCAATCTTCCCCCAAGCAGCAGCTCACTACCTTTACATCCGCCCCCACGAACCTCGCATCCCAGACCCAGACTCCACCCGCTCTCTCTTCATCGTCAACGCCCCCATCGACACAACAGAAACCCACCTCCGCCACCTCTTCGGCAAACAGCTCTCCGCCGGCCGTGTCGCCAGCGTGCAATTTGAAGATGTACCAACCAAGAAAGCCGGCGTAGCAGCCGCGACAGAAAGCAACCTTTCGCACCGCAACAAAAAGCGCAAGCGCGCAACAGCCGACGACCTCCAATCCACACTAGACCAGATCAACCTCCCAGAAACCTGGGATCGCAAGCTCCACAAGAGTGGCACACACGCCATCGTTGTCTTCGCAGACCGCGCTAGCATGGAAGCGAGTCTGAAGGCCGTCGCAAAGGCTGTGAAGAAGGGCTCATCGATCATCTGGGGTGAAGGAATCCCAGAGGGCCGGGTCCCTGAACTTGGTATTCGTCGTTATCGCACACACGACCGGGCGCGGTACCCAGCCCGCGCGGAGGTTCTTTCTGCTGTCAATGACTTCATGACTGTCTTTGCAGAGGGTTTCTGAGGCACGGAAGAGAGAGGAGACGAGGAAGTTGGCTGAGCCTGATGAGGATGGCTTCGTTACTGTTACACATGGACCTAAGTTGAATTCTATTGCAAGGGAAGACGAGATGAAGGAGTTGGTTGAGCGACAGAAGAAGAAGGCGGCAGGATTGGAGGACTTTTATCGGTTCCAGTCTCGTGAGAAGAGGAAGGAGAAACAACAGGAATTGCTTAGGCAGTTTGGAGAGGATAAGAAGAAGTTGGAGGAGATTAAGATGCGGAAGGGCAAGATTCGGGTGAGTTACATTTTTTTTGCTTCCTTCCTCTTGAGTTCATTGCTAATAATCTTTCCTTCAGCCTGAGTGATGAATTCTATTGCATATGCAAGGCGTTTTCGGAGTTTGCTTCCAGTTTTTGGGCAAGAATCAAAACTCTCTCGTACATACCCGTACATAGAGTGTGAGTTGTTGAATTTCACTTTGATTATTCTCCTCCATCTCTATAGCTCTAATGATGAATCCGCTGGGGCCAGTGTAGCAAGACGCGCTTTGCCGCTGTCTGCCATGTCATCAAAAACCAGCACTATAAAATCTTCTCACCCTCTGAAAGGAGCCCAGCATCAAGTCCTGCTGTATCCGATATATAGCCTTTGCTAATTATTGTATCAATAGATTGGTCTGACACTGCTTCAGGCTATGAAGAGTCATCAAAAGAATCTATAGTGTCAGCATACACCTTAAGTACTATATAAAATGTTATACCGAATTATATGAGCCGTTCAAGTTACCATAATTCCGCATTTAATGGCTATAGTATACAGACCTCTGAAGTACGGAGTACTATGTATCCAGATCCATCGATAAGGGAGCACAGACCAAGGCTTGGCATGATATCCCACATGGATAAGTTAGTAGACTCGGAGCTTCCATTGTTATACATATGCAGGGCAGCCTGAGGATAAGACCTAGGTTTGTGGGTGATCAAAGAAAGATATCACATGCAATAGTCACTATGAATCACTTCGCTTATCAGAATAAAGTCGTCCGAAGTTCAACGGTCACCTAGTCCACAAATTATCTCCCCGCTCTTCACATTCACACCTTACTCCTACCCTGCCGTATCATTCATTGTGTTCAACCCTGCTCTGTTCGTCTCAGCGCGTCTCGGCGTGTCCGGGGGAGAACAATATCGTACCCATCTCTGTTCGACCCTGTTCGTCAAGGGAAAAGCAGTATCGCTCCCATCTCTGGTCGTCCAGGGAAGAATACCATCGCTCCAATCTCTGATCGCCTGAGGAAGAACAACATCGCTCCCATATCTACATCTTCTCTGACCCCGCACAACCACAACCGTACCTGTACCCCAACTCAAATTCATCCTTGACGCGTTAACAATGTCGGCCAATGGGGGATACGACTCAGATGAGGACGTCGAATTTGAGGACGTTCCTCTCTCGACTCTTTCGACATCGACCCGTACTCAAGCCCCAGAATCCGCAGAATCACCTGAAGCTGCTCATAACGCGTCCTCGTACTACGGTCTTGATGCTTCCCGATATCACTGGACTCCCCCACTTAATCTACCAGGCCAGCGGTCTGCGCCTTTACCCTCGGGCTCGTATGGAGAGAATCAGATCCGCGGTCAACTCAATGCAGGCCTGGAAAGAATCGATCTCCGTCTAATGAAAGCTCGACTGGGCATTGATGTCACGACTCTACCAACGGAAACCCGGTATCACGACTTTGCGGAATTCAGCACAGAAGTGGAGCGATTTGTTGATATCCTATGGATATCTGCGACGCGTAAGTTTGTTTATTTCCTTTTTTTCTTTTACCCCGGAATAGTCATATCAGATCTTTGTTCCCCGCAATGCATGTTCGCATAAGTTTCATCTCCTGCATGAGATACTCAATAAGGTAACGAGATATTGTCTACGTCATATGATCTAACATGAATTCACAGCATCCATTCAAATTGAAGGCCTTCTCGCACTTGCCGGCATTACTGAACAGGCAATCCCTGTCTTTGAGTTCGATCCCGAGGCTGTTATGACTATCCTCCACAAATTCGACGTGATTTTTGTGGCTCTGTGCACTGGTCAACACCCTACCACTCAGGAGCCCCTGCCCGGTGTGGTGGCAGGCCAACCAATTGTGACGCAGACCCAACAGGTCCGAATGCGGAGTTTGGCTGAGGAGACCCGGTCTGCAGTCTTCCTAGCTTTTTCTTTGAACGACTCTGACAACTCTGATGAAGAAGAAGGGAATGTCAATCAATCTGTGCTGATGCCGTTGACTTACATCTATGAAAAAACGTTGACGTCGCTGCCAACTTAGGGGGATGAAGAAGAGTTGCTTTGCGGATGTCAAGAGGTGCCTGGCGCGTGCTTATGGGGAGTTTCTTTTCGTTCCCATGTTTCTGTCTTTGCATAGCGCCATCTGGAGTTCTGCCGCTTGACCTGTACTTTTATTAAACATCAATTGATGAAATGAAATTCAACCCGAGTAAAAGGATCTGGTAATAGGTCAAGTGAGCTCAAACTGAGCTGATGATCACGTAAGGTATAATCGATATCTCAATCGATCTAGGATTGTAATCAAAGAAATTTACGATTGGGTAGCTGGAGTTCCAACATTTGAATGACTCGGGTCTATGCACCATGTATGTACTGTACAGCCTGTACTAACTAAAATCTCGTCCCCACATTTGAACATTGAATATTGATTCATATTTCACCAACTGGTGACATCAGCATCACAGTCAACTATAGGAATCAAGAACCTTCTCGAAGTAACTAGACCGACCCCATTAAGAGAAAAAATCAGTCAAGGCCCAAAAAAAGAAACCCAAGTGGAGCTTCAGGTACAAAAAAATAGCAAGCGTTCCAAACCTCCGAGCTGAGAAGCGGGCCCCCAGAGGAGAATTGTAACGGCCAGAACCGGTCCAGTGTTGTGTAAGAGTGATACATGACGAGCGGCAAAATACAATGAGCAACGCTTGTAATGAACGAAGCGAGTCCTAGGCATCTCTTTGGATGGAGCGTCACGAACTAGTGTGGATGCGAGCCCTGAAAGTGGAGCTTGAGTCTTGGAGAGTTGCTCAGCCTCGGGCCTGAGCCACTGGTGCTTTGTGGGATACATGAGACAGTATAGTACGGAGAACAGAATAGAGAATCTAGTTTTGTTTCTTTTTTTTATTCCAAGTTTTTGTTCTTTTTTTTTAAAAAAAAAAGAAAAAAGAAAAAAAGCATTTGATGAATCCTATAGAAAGAGATAGTATAGGGTACATGCCCTGATTTCCTGTTTTTGGTGAAAGAGCTGCTTTCCATGGTTCAGTCAGGGCTTCATTATTAATATGACTTTATTGGGAAATGCGCGGTTTTCCGCGTCCCAGCTCGTGTTTCGCGTGTATACGGGTACCATTAATGTCCATTAATGTCCATGTAGAGTCTCCTAGGCAATGCTGCAGGGTGACAGGCATCCATAGAGGTTAAATCAAGTCCATGTGAGTGTCGCCTAAAGATATCAATATCTAACACCAGTTGATGCAAGGGTAATTTTCCAGTGATCTTAGGATTTAGGCATCAAATGTTCACCCGCTCTGATATCATCGATCACCGGTCCCTTACTCATACCAAATCCCCTCAAGGAAGAAAGTTCCGATAGCGCAAGGTGATCGAGATTGAGATCAAGGGTGAGTCATTTTAACATATAGAATCAGAAAGAACATATCAGCAATGTTTGAATCAAACTCTCAGATCTAGTCAGACTCAATACTCCTCTCGTACTCAGTAGAACTGAACGCGTCCCAGACTCCCACCTGGCATCTTTGTCTCTCCCCGCCAAGCTTGAGCTTCCAGGTAATTCCAATACAGCCGAAGGGCTCCATCCCAACCAATCACCAAGTGTAAGCCCTCCTGCATGAGTCCCATGGTTCTGGTTCCTGATGTCGCTCAACTTGTATTGTGCACTGGGTGACGTATTATTATATCCTTGCGTAGTAGTAAGCGCGGAATATCATGGGAGAACCTTGCTTCGAGAAGGTCTGCAGAAAGGATGGAGTACTTGAGTGTGTTCAATTGATTGAGGAGGAGCTGCCCCTCCCCCAGCTGCAGCTGCAGATTTAATTCGATTTAATTCGATTTAATGGGGATTTTTCAGTTTTTGGTTTAAGAAAAATATGATTTTTGATTTCATTTCATTTTTATTTTATTTTTATTTTCTATTTTTTTTTTTGCTTTTTTTTTTTCTTTTTCTCTAGTATTGGGCTGACATGTTAGGTATGGGCAAGTGGTTATGAAAGAGAAATACCCATTCATTTCCACGGTTCTGTGGCGTTGGAGTGGAGTTTTTCCTTCTTTTCCCGTTCTGCAGGTTTTTTGATTGAAACTGGAAAATCACTTGAATACATGCAGATTTTTAAGTTTGAGGCTTTCGGGGTG
The DNA here is from genome assembly GCF_028827825.1 of Penicillium malachiteum. Taxonomy (NCBI): domain Eukaryota; kingdom Fungi; phylum Ascomycota; class Eurotiomycetes; order Eurotiales; family Aspergillaceae; genus Penicillium; species Penicillium malachiteum. Next base: position 6,778,580 of record NW_026643095.1, read on the forward strand.
CTTTAAAGGCTTTATCACTTAGGTACTATATTATCCCCAGCTTTGTAAAGTGTTAAAACTGTTTGGAATGTATACGCCTTGCTCATGGATTCATACATGAGTGGTACTCCGTATACAGTGGAGAGGTCTTTGTAGATGCCCAGGTGTGAGAGTTTGAAATGCCCTGACCCATATTTAGTATTTGAAAGGGCCACCTATGCTTTGACTGACAGAGCTCAGGTTTAGTTAAGTTCAGTGTTTGTCTGGGGTTTTGGATAAGTCACATTGCAAGGAAGCCGACAGATGGTCCTTGCAGCTCCCTTGTACGGAATGGAATACATCTGGGGTTTACTAGTAGAAGCCCCAAGCTTTAAACATAAAAATTGAACACAATTGAAATTAAAATAAGCCAAAGCATCTGTTGAGAATCATTTTTCAAAACAAAGAAATAATCAGAGACCGGGATCTGGCGGAAGATTCATATGGAATGCACAGTGATCTTACATAGGCCCGAGAACCTGGAACAGGCAGGTGATCATAGATGGGGGAGACATGGATATCCATGAGATACATGATTCAAGTTTTGAGTTCTTGGTATTATCTTGTATAAAAGAATCATGACTATATAGCTAATTAGACAGTTAATAGTAAATATAGTCTTGTTTAGTTAATGTATAGTTAATAGCGACAAACATATCAAACACCATCGGAGCAAAGAATACTTATGTGACCATACCATACTGTAATATACAATGTATTACCCATTACCTAGGCGTATCATGCATCCCGGCTGTAATGGACTTTCCCACTTCCCCCTCACTACTAAGGAAATCTGAGATTTCAATTCTTCATCGCTCTCTTTCCCCTCAACTTCTTCATCCCCCTCCTTTCTTATTGTTCCACCTCTCGTGCGGATTTCGTTCTGTTCTGCGCCGTTTTCGGGAGTTTCTGCTTCTTCAGGTTTTCTCACTACCTTTTTTTCTTTTGAATTTCGCTTCCAAATTTTTGGTAAGTCGCTCTTGTGCCCTCTAACAGCCTCTTTCATCATCGCCTGCCCCATCAGCCCCCAACCCCTTCATCATCACCACTTGCAATCTAGGTCACTATGCCTCTACGAATCAAAATCCATGTCGGGTCTCAAAGCCGCCATGCCTTTCAGCTGCGACAATGCTATAACTCCCATCGCCGTCGCCATCGCCGCCCCAGCTTGATCGCACTTGCGGTCCGATCCAGGTCTTAGTGGAATTTTGCCCGTGCTACTAGGCTCCCTCTCCATGCGCCTTTGTAACGGTCACGTTCGCTTCCATAAGCGCATCCACCATACGAATCATAAAAACCAGTCGCGACGTCCACAGCTGGTCGCATGGGTCGGGTGGACATGGGCGAGTCGGAAAGTGGAGCCTAATGGACGGTCGCAATTCAACACTGGAACCTGGACGGAAACGGCCGGCGCATCGCCATGCGGAGCCAAGTGAATGAGAAAATCTGCCACCCACTTCTTCTTGTCTCGAAAGTCTCATTGCTGCCTTGAATTCAAGAACACAAAGAAAAATCGAAGAGCAGGGAAGAAAGAAGCCGAAATAGTACCTACTGCGGTGGTTTTCGACCAACCACCCTCCAGTCGTTACACTTGAAAGAAGAAGGTGCGAAAGAAGAGAAAGAAACAAAGCTCTCTGGTTTCTGGTCTCTGATCAATTTCCCGCATTTGGTCGTGCCTGAACTTTGGGTCTTTTCTTGCAATTTTATCATCGCTTTGGCTCGCTCGATATTCACTTCGGCCCCCAATATCGACTCTACATTCACTTTCATCTCGCCCCGACGTGGATTTTGATTCTAGTTGCTTCTCACCTGATTGCTTTGGCCATCTTTTAACTCCGCCATCTCTCTTTCCTTTTCTCCCTCTCACACTTTCCTATCGCGTGGTCCATCTTGCGTCTTCGATCGACCTGCTTTATATCGCTTCCTCGTGGCAGCCAGTTTTAACATTCGCTTGTCTCTAGGAAACGTAACGCCCATCCCTTTGTTCCCGAGCTCGTTTACGAAGTGCTTCTTGATCTGACGGTCTTTCGTTTCACGACTCCACGAACCTTTAGTCGCAACAGGCCGTTTTATATTCTTAACTTGAATTTTCGGACAAGTTTGATTGCACAATGTCTTTCAACAACTTTGATTCCTTCCCCAACCAGGCTGAGGGTGCCCCTGCCCCTGGTGCCCAGGCTCCTACCGACGCCACCATGACCGGTCAGGCTGATCCCGCTACTGCTGGTTTCCAGGGTCCTACTCCCGATGGCGCTTCCGCCGCTGGCCCTCAGCAGGGTGCCGATGGCAAGACCACTCTCTGGTATGATTGAAATCACGTCGAATCTTGCAATATTATTCATGGAATAAATCATTGACAATTCTTTTTCAACAGGATGGGTGAGCTTGAGCCCTGGATTGATGAGAACTTCATCCGCAACCTTTGGTTCCAGATGGGTGAGCAGGTCAACGTCAAGATGATCCGTGACAAGTTCTCTGGGTAAGAACATAATTCCTCCTTCCACTTCATATTTAACCCACCCCTTCTTTTTGTTGATACCGAGGTCCTAATGTTGGTAGTAGGAGCAACGCTGGTTACTGCTTCGTTGATTTCTCTTCCCCGGCCGCTGCTGCCAAGGCTCTCTCCCTGAACGGTACCCCCATGCCTAACACCAACCGTGTCTTCAAGCTGAACTGGGCCACCGGCGGCGGTCTCGCTGATCGCAGGTAAGCGCAAAAATTCTCTTATTCTTCAGTTATCAAGTTGGTTGTGACTAATCCTGAGTCCGTTTCTCTCTACTATTTTACAGCCGTGATGACCGTGGTCCTGAGTACTCCATCTTTGTTGGTGACCTTGGTCCCGAGGTTAACGAATACGTTCTTGTCTCGCTTTTCCAGAGCCGCTTCCCTTCTTGCAAGTCTGCCAAGATCATGACCGACCCCATCAGCGGCATGTCCCGCGGTTACGGATTCGTTCGCTTCTCTGATGAGAACGACCAGCAGCGCGCCTTGACCGAGATGCAGGGTGTCTACTGTGGCAACCGCCCCATGCGCATTTCCACCGCTACCCCCAAGAACAAGGGTCCCGGTGTTGGTGCTGCCAACATGGGCATGCCCGGTCCCGCCGGCATGTACCCCCCCTATGGGCGGTCCCCCCATGGGTTTCTACGGTGCTCCCCAGCCCATGAATCAGTTCACTGACCCCAACAACACCACTGTTTTCGTTGGTGGCCTGTCCGGCTACGTCACCGAGGATGAGCTCCGCTCTTTCTTTCAGGGATTCGGAGAAATCACCTACGTCAAGATTCCCCCTGGCAAGGGTTGCGGTTTCGTTCAGTTCGTTCAGCGCCACGCTGCCGAGATGGCCATCAACCAGATGCAAGGCTACCCCATCGGTAACTCCCGTGTCCGTCTGAGCTGGGGTCGTTCCCAGAACAACTCCGGCCCTGCTGGCAGCCCCTACCGCCCCGCTCCCCCTCCTCCCCCCATGTACCCCGCCATGGGTATGCCTCCCGCTGCCCAGCACTATGGAGGATTTGCCCCTATGAAGGTTAGCAGTCACCCCGGCAGCCCGGCCCCAGAACACTCTTGAGTTACAGGCTCGGTCGGCTGACTCTTACATTCTCTCTTCACAGTAAGCGTTCCTTTGATTCAAGAAAGCACTAGCAGGAGTTGTTTTGCATCATTCCAATGATGGGCCCCCCTTTTTTGTTCCTTAAACAAATTTGCTCTTTCCTCCCCCCTTCTTCTGGTTTCGAGACTCAGCGCTCTATAGCTCTTGATGGGCATTCTTTTCCTCCTGTGCTACGCATTTCCGTGAGCGCTTATTATCCTAGCAAGATCTGAGCCTTCCCTCCGTTCGCGTTTCTCTTTTTTTTTCGTCTTTTCAGGGGGTCTTTTTTTCTCTCTTCTACTTGATTTGCCCCGTTCTCTTAACTTCTTTTTTCTTGTTTCCTCTCTCTGGAATCCCCGTTTTACTTTTGTATCTCAACACACAACTCCTCGTACTGCTTTCGACTTTCACGTTGTGTTTCTTATCGATGCCCCCCCTTCTATTACGTCTATGCTGCAACTGCTATTTTCCTTTTTCCCCGCCCTGGGGTCCTTCTCGCGTGTAACGAAAGTGCGTATTCTTCATGCGTTTCTCTTTACTCTATACTCCTTGGGCAGGCATTCTGCGAAAAGTTCCACTTTTTCCATCCCTCGCAAATCTTTACTTTCCTATGTTCCTTTTTTTCTATCTCTTCATCGAGCAGCTAAATTGAAACTTATGTTCGCTTCGACTAATGTTGCGTTCCGCCGTTTCTTTCTTTCTCTATTTCTATCTCTTTATATCTTGTTAGACTGATGACGGCTTGTACAACACGCTCTGTTTCGTACGTCTCCGCGTTTGTCAATTCCTTTCCCTACGACCATTGTGATGCGCTCTATTCCTTATGATGTGGGTTTTCTGATGTCTTATGCATCTTATGCTGCCATGCGTCCTGGTACTGGTCTTATCTTCGTAACACCCCCTTTTTTGCCTTCGAGTCTCCCACTTCCCATACTTTCTCTTCCATCGGTTTAAAGATGTTCAGAAAACTTTTGTAGGATTGGTCTTTGGCAATTCCCATCCACAATCATTTTTTTTATTATTGAATCTGGCAGAGACTTGAGACTCTTGGAGACTCCTGTAGCTGTGGAATCATTCTTCTGGCGCACCTTCGGGATAGGCGTTGTCTGGTCTTTTGTTTCTTCCGAATCCTTTCCTGCATTGGATGAATCTTGTCCAGGTTGGCCCATTTCGTATTTCTGTAATATTTGGAGACTCGCATATCTAGGTTTCTTGCCGGCGTTCCTGTCTTTTCTTTTTGGCTGAAATGATTCCCCTCCTTCGCTATATCCGCTTATTCCGCCAGTCCTTTTTGTATTGGGCTGGGCTTGGAATCACCGCAGAAATATGACTCGGTATTTGGATGTACTCTATTCTCTTTTAGTTCTCAATATCTCACTTTTGGATTCATCGACTTGGTGTTAGTAGTCTTGTAGTTCAAGTTAGGGTTGCGATGTGCATTAGTAGTCGAGAGGGAACCACGTCTTACTGGGGTCTGTCTGCGAGTAGTAGTAATTCAAGTTTCTTCATGACCCAAAATATATTGACTGAAAGATTTTCGTCTTATACCCAGTTCAGTCTGATTTGGTGATGTAAACACATACACTTTCACTTGGGCAGGTTGGGGACTAAGTCGTGACTTCTCTTCCTCACTTCTTCACCTCTCACTCAGCACCTTCCTCGCCTTAAAATGTTCGGTTTCACAAACACTCTCTATTTACCCCCATCATCTATGCATCCTTTATTCCTCCCATTGCCATACATTTGGAAACTCATCACATCATGCGCTACGAAAACTGGGATATCTTGCTCTTCCCGGAGGGCTCCAAGGTGCCCATCCAAGAGTTTAAGACTCAATGTTACGTGACCAAAGACACCGAATCCCCTTACCTCCAAGTCCCTGATATTCTGAGTCCTCAGCAATACTTTCGTGTTCAGGGAAACGTCGGTCAAGTCCCAGTTCTAACATCGTTTGTTCCGAGCATGCCCAAGGACAGCCCGTTTCGAGTATCCATTCACAGCTGGGAGAAACCTCACCCTAGTCGTTTCATCGAGAAAATGATGCAACCAGATGATGTGTTGGTATTTGAGGCTCGGGTCTTGATTGATGGTCATCCAGTTGCGTGAGTATTGTCAAGGCTAATCGTGATTGTTATCGTTTGACTTCAACCAGTGAGACGTTTGAATCTCTTCAAGCTGACTTTCTGTCCCTAGAGGCGGTGTCTTTGGTCAGAGGTTTTCATGGCCTTACGTGATTGGTATGTCTGGACTTCTCATTTTGATTTCAAGAACTGAGGCTGGTTGATTTGGTTCTTTTGCTGACTTGTTTTGTTGAATAGACTTCAGCTCTCGTATGCAATCACCCTCTGGTCCCTGCGATCGAGATGAATGTGCTGACAAAGCTTCAGATATCGATAGAGATGGCAATCAAGATATCATACGCTTTCCAGCATTTCATCCTGAGATCCTTGAGCAGCGACATTGGGATGCGGCAGATCCATTTGGCCGCATCAAGGTGATTATTGCCGAAGGTTTTGCTCGGCCCAATCGGTCTCCTCCTTTCGAACGAGTCAAAGATGTTATCTGCATGTCTTTTCAACATGCTCCTTTGCGTAAGGATTCCTCTGAATTTATTTTGCCGTTAACAAAAGTTGTCATCTACTGATATGAGATACAGATATTCTTGAGTATTCGAACATTGCGTGGCCCAATGCTAGCATGTGGACGAGGGCGGTGCCAATGAGTACCAAATTCAACGCCGCGGGCGATTTCGTTGCAATGAAGTCTGATGACACTCCGCATAGCCATTCCCCTGCTCGACCGGAACCCCGACTACTGCCAACGGCGAGCAGCCAGTCGTCCAGTAGTCAAGGCATGCTCTACAACGCATGGGTCGCCAACCGCGCGTTTCCTCTTCCTGCATCTCAGTGGCAAAATCAGCCCAATGACCCACGTCGATGGGGACTATATCAGGACCGATATCTCGGACCGTTCATGACTGAGCAGAACATTGATACATTAATCAACGAGGAAGCCTGGACTCATCGCGGTGCTCGGTCATCCCGTGAGGATGTCCCCATGCTGGATTACTCCAGTTCTTCTGGCAGTCGTGCCTTCTCGAGTATGACCGGTGTCAGCTATGAGCACAGCAAGCAACCTAGCCTGGAAGCACCGATGGATGATGAACAATACAATGCATTGATCCAAGCATTGACTCCCACCAAGCCACCGACCATGGGCACTCGTGCACCTTCCAACACACCATCTGCCGTTCCTCAGATACCTAAGCCATCAGCAGCAGCTAAAGCACGCTCCAAAGGATACTCTCGAAGCAGTGCCCGTACCTCTGTTCTTCGTGACGTCTCGAACTCGAACCCTAGCACTCGAGAGGTCTCGGGCTCAACCAACATATCCAACGCTGTTCCGGTTCCCGACAAAATCATCACTCCGTCCAAGCTCGGGACCAGTCCCAGTGGAAATGTCAAGGGCAAGAAAGAAGGAGCTAAAGAGAATGCCAAGGAGACGCCAAAGCGAAGTCCACGGGGAGATCTCAAGAAGCGTGTCACTCCCCAGAAAGACCAGGAGAAAGGGAATGTTTCTATACATGAATCCGGAGATACTCTGCAAGAGGAAGACGACGAGAACGACGACGAGAACGTGACTCTTACGGCATGTTTACTATGAAGAATTATCCCAGGTTATGCTCAGGAGGAGGTTTTGGTGAACGATGTTATTCTTATAGCGGTCTTCTCTTCTTATTCTCTTCCATAATGTGTATTCATATCCAAGTTAGCCAACATAGCAGGAGGAAATTCCACCACCACAATGCTACTTTAAATCTGTATCTTATGAGTTGTTTCCTCTCATTGAACTAAACCTCTCTCATTCTGTATGTTAATTTATCTGTAGGAACTATCAGGTGAGAACTCTTCATCTTGTCATCTCCTCTCTCTCTCTCTCTCACTCACTTTCTACATTAAGTGCTCTTTTCTGTCTTGTTTTTCTCTTTCTCTTGGGATGTTTGCTTAACCGAACCTTCCTTATCTGAGGCCACTCTCGCCTTCCTCTCTTACTTTTTGATTCTTTCCTCTTCCCGTGCTTCTCTTTTGTTGACATCCCCCTCCCCTCCAACACAACCCTCCAGCACCACCCCTCCAACGCGTCAAATCGAACCTCTCTGTTTATTACCCTTTTCCTCACCTTTCTCAGCCCTTTGTTTTCTTTCCTGTCTACGCCATGAATATCGAGCTGCCGCCGATTCATGATGTGGTTCCGAATGCGGATCTCTCAACCCATGGGACTAGGAAGGAACTGTCTATCAGAACAGGCAGAAACCCAGTCCCAACATGGGATGAGATGAGTCCTACCATCGAGAAGACATTTAGCTCGGCTCTAGATGATTTTTCTCGTGGTCCTCTCACTGGAGAATCGGCTCTAGCTGAGGGATTTATCCCTCAGTCGGAGAATGATGCTGAAGCTACATACGGCTCCATGAGTGCACCAGCTCCGGCCCCTTTGCTCGATAACCCATCAGAGCCCCAGGGCGCTCAGAATTTTGATTCGTCTGCTGAGGGAATGGGAGACTCGCGTGCCTCTTCATTCCCTGCATCAGTGGCAATGTCAATGACCATGGAGAATTGGGGACCCGGTTCTTCCAATGAAAGATTTCCAACTTCTGTTTTCCAGGTCTTCCCCTCGGGCAACGATTTCTTTCAGTCTTGTCAGCAAGACTTGCCATTCTCTCAGGTTGCTCTGGGTGATCCCCTGGTACACTTGGAACAAGGTCAGATATTTGACGCTTCCGCTGCGCGGCCATCCAATGAGGCTAAGCCCTCCATGGAGAATGGCCGATACCCTGTGAGTCCTGCTAATGAGCACTGATTTTGATCTTTGACCAGCTCGTATATAGCTGCTGGCTGAATGATCTTGAGCTGACTGCAGAATAGGTTACATTAGGGGAGCTCGATCTGGAATCCCTCACGGCTAACCAGATACTGTTTACTTTTGGGGTTATTTGTATCATGGCTCGCTTGACTCCACGCTTCCAGTTCAAATACGGTGGTGTGAATGGAAACAAAGTTGGAGTGAGACTGACCGTGTACGGACACACTGTTGTGATCCAACCCCAATCAGAAAATGCGCACCTGTCTAGAGTTTCGGCTTGCAAGAAAGCTTTGTTTAAGCTGCGCAAGTTTCATCCCCTGTGGCTGACTCCTCCCCTTCCGGGTGACCGTCCCACTGGACCAGAGTGGAACTGGGCCAGACTTCTAGAAGGCGTGTACTCGATTCCCTCGACGCTACTACTTGAAATATTTTGGCGGGATTCATGCTAACCTCTGCGGTATCTCTAGAGTTTTGTACCCCTCTCAACTTTCCTATGCCTTTGTACAATCCTACGCTTTGTGCTGGCCAATGGCACTGTGATCTTTCTTTGCAAGGTCGTCTGTTCAGAACCGCCTCTGCTTCGGACAGCCTAGACGAGGCTCAAAATACCGTTTCCCATATTGCAATTTACTCTCTGCTTGTGGATGACAGAGTCCCATCAAACATAATTGAGCCGGCGAGTGACTTGCCGGTTCAAATCAAGATGGAAAAGGAGAAGGGACAGGGAAATGTCCCTGTGCCCCCGAATGTGTCCGAAGTTACTGACAACCCGAGCCTTTCTCCTACTCTGCCACCCAGAATGGTTGAGTTTTTGAAAGGAGCCGGTCTTCTCAGAGGTGGTTTTGGAGGTGCCCAACGAGGCAACAAACGGAATAAGGCTGGTCGTGGTGGTGCGAAAAACATCGCTCATCAACCTCCCAAGCCTGCGACACCTAAGAATCCTCCAAAGCACTCGAAGCCTCAGACTCAGAACCCTGCCAACTCTGGCGCCCCTCCTTTGAGTAAGAGAGCTGCGAAGGCTGCGAGAAAGGCTGCTGCCGAAAAGGCGGCGCAAGAAGGTTTGGATGATGTAAACCATCTCCCGCTGACCAGCAGCCGTGTGGCTCCTCTTGTGGAGAAGCCCAAGGTTGCTGTTGACCCTTTGGCTACGCTGAAAAAGATTCAGCAGCAGTTGGGTCAGAACAAAAGTGCCTCATACCGGGGAATTCTCACACGTAAGTTTGTTTCACAACATAGGGCTTCTGCTGTTCTCTTTTTCCCTCTCGCTCTTCCTCTTCTTGTACGGTACTGACCATTGACCCATCTATATAGGTATCTGTTCTATTTTGGGCATCAGTGATGCTGAGATTCGTCGAGAGGATAATCCCAATTCTGGTGACCCGCTGGTGTGGGTAATTGTTGCGTATTTCGATACGCAGAACCCATTCCTGAGCCGGGCCAGCCCAGTTACTTTATGCAAGCTTCCAAAGATGGATGAGGGCGATGCAATCTCTCTCGGTGCGAAGAAGGCCACGATCTTCCTTCTTGATATGATCAAGGAGGATGCTGGCCTCGACCCTGGGATTCCGGATTATCCCAAGGGTCTTGGTGGTGTGAGAGAACTGCGACGGGAGTTTGACTTGCGGTACCGGGATGATCTCTACAAGTTTGGCGGTGTGTCTGCTTAGGGCTATCCCATCCTGCCATCCTTGCATATTCCTTGTTCTTTGTTGTCTCATTTTGGGATATTTAGAGATTCTAGCTGTTGATTTGGCTCGATGAGCTTTAAGTCCGACTTGAGAATTCTTTGTTGTCTCATTTTGGAACATTGAGAGATACCTAGGTATCGTAGGAAAAACTGAGTTGCATAGTTGTTGATTTGGCTCTATGAGCTTTAAGTCCGACTTGGAAATTCTGGATAGGTTGGCGTGTTATTGCGGTTATTTGGCTCCATTTTTACTTTGAAGGTTCCAAACACAAATTGTATGATTCAGTAGTAGTTAAGTCAATGTACAACATCTCATCTGCAGGTTTGATCTCCAAGGATAGTATCATTTCATATTGAATGCTTCAAGTTCAATTGAAGATTTCTCAATGTGATCATCAAAAGATGGAGAAATGACTTTGAAATGGATTCATTCAATCCAACGAGAGCCTGGGTGTATGCTACATCCATGTTTCATATGAATTGCGTATTTGTTCGAATTTTACACTTGAGTATCTCCATATAGTAACTACTCTGCAGGTTATCGAGGCCTTTCACACGCCCGTTCTAGGGTTTGCTGGTGATATAGCAGCATTTGCATGTAGGACTATACACACACTGGTACACCAGGAATCAGACCATCCATACCCACTGGTGGTAAACACATTTGTATCATCCAGCCAGACTGAAATAGTCAACATTAAGACCGTGACTTGAGCAACTTGAACCTTCAAGTTGATGAGCAAACCGAACACCGTACACATCCAGTATACCAGAGAGAACACCTTGAACAACTTTGGAAACATTTGAACAATCCATGAATCAACTTGAACTACATACGCGCCAGGATATATGGATATCGATTGTGTCCCAGAACAAAAACACCAAGATAAAAAACAGACATGGAATCAAGATATCCAGGTAAAAAGAAACGAGACATCACGCGTGGACCACATTCCTTTTCTCCATTCCACTTCCAACATGCCAAATGTCAAATCACCCATCAGGTTGATGGGAGCTTTTCATGGCTTGAACCTCCAGTCAATTAACCCGTTATGAGTCCTATAGGCTTATAGAACTCATATCCTCCAGTAAACATTGTTTTGGCCTTCCTTTTTGTTGCCCCGTGCTTCAGGGCTGAAAACGTATAGATAGAATGGACATTCCTGTTCCGAGATGAGCAAAATGCGAAATATGAGAAAATGGGGGAAAACAAAGTCAAAAAGCAACGATCCACAGAAAAGTAACTTGGGAAGAAGAATTTTGAAAAGGAGATCTGTTCAAGGTCTTTACACGTAATAATGCAGGAGCTTGCCGGATTCACAAAGAGCATAGGCTGCATGATCCTAGCTCAGATCTCCATTGATATCAAGAACGCCCGGCATCCGAGTTCAAGAAAGAAAAGAGAGAGAAAAGAAGGGAACGTTTCAATGCACCTTTTGTAGGGAAAGGGAGAAAATAGCGACAAGGCACTTGGGATACTGATAAGGGCTCTCAAGATGGCATACCACGTTAAGGAGCAAGAAATTAAGTAACCAGACGAGAGAATAGGTAATAATAATAGAAAGAAAGAAGAGAAGCCAAAACTCGTAGGTCACAGTGCACTAATCTCGAATACAGAAAGAGGATCCAAAGCCAGTCTGAGTATATCTGGGGGACTGGCAAACTGGCGGACTTGATTGACAAGGAAGGTAGAGGAAGAGGATTGAAGGGAGAAAAGGGAGAAAAGTAAGGGAGAGAAGAGGTAGGGAGATAATGCGATCATTCGAAACACACCAACGCCAATCTCATAGCATATGTGTACGAACACATATCCAATGTAGAACCAACCAAGAACAGGAAAGCAGGAGAGATATAAAGAAAGGAGAAAAAAAACCAGAGAACAAGATTCCAGAGAAATGGAAAATCAAATCAAATCAAATGTACAAAACAAGGGTATATCGGAGAGGTTTGAAGCACCTGAAGAGAACCGTCAAGACTTTTTCATCATTCAAAGACCGTCGCCGGCCCCAGTCTCAACACCATCGGTTGGGTATGGCATGTTCGGGTCAAATCCGAAGCCAGTAGTATCCGCATCGGTGTTGAGGAATGTATCAAAATCAAAGCTCTCCAGGATATCTGGGTTATCCAAGGCGCTGAAGTCAAGGTTGAAAGATGTAGACTATTGAGTGGAAATATTAGCAACTGAAAAAGAAGAGGAAGAAAAAAAGAAGTGGGGGGAAGTGGGGGGGAAGTGGGGGAGAAGAGACTCACATCACTGATACCCATATCAGTAGGGAATTGCTGAGACTGATCGGATGCCTGGACCATTGGTGGTGGTGGAACAGGCGCCGCAGTCTGTTGGGGTGGAGCGCCTGCCGCGTTGGCTTGACCCCGCAAGGTATTATTAGGAGGGTGAGGAGTGACAGGAGTAGAGGGATTTGGCGTTTGTGGGGGATCAGCAGCCTCTGTGGATGGAGTGGCTCCAGTGGCTTGATTAGCCGCAGCATTCTTCTTGCTCTGCTTGGGCGCGTTCTTCTTCTTTTCCCTCTTGGGTGCTGCCTTGGAAGGCGGCTGGGGAGTAGGAGGCGCGTTCCCACCAGCAGGAGACTCTTGAGCACGGCCCACATTACCAGCAGCACCTGGAGGCGCCTGAGGAGGAGGCATATTGCTGCGCTGATCCTGTGGGGTGCCAGCCTGAGGTTGCGTAGCAGGTGAGTGTTGAGGCGGCATCTGTCCTGGCTGCCACTGGCCACTAGGCAAGCGATTAGCATTAGCGGGAAGAGGCTGACCCATTGAAGGTCCACTGAAGGATGATGGGTTAGAGCTTGGAGGACGCATGTTAGGTCCACCCTGGAAAAATTGAGCTGCCATTTCGGGGGGGCATCTGGCCGGCGAGGTTCATGGATCCTGGAGACCCGCGATTCTGACCGAGATCAGCAGCGCTGGGGGATCCAGGAAGGCCAGTCTGAGGCATCTTGGGTGTGCCGCGTTTCATTTGGTCCGTCGGATTCGGTGAGGTACCTGTCCGACTACCTGGAGAGGTGCCCGGAGGCAAACCTCCTTGTCCAGGTATCTGCTGGCCATCACGAGCCATCGTGTCCTGCTCCTGTCGAGCCATCATCAGACGACGCTTATTCTGTTGCTCGAGCAACATAAGCTGCATCTGGTAATCTTGGAGGGCGTGGTTGCCGTGCTGACCGTTCGGTGCGCCTGCCATACCGGGACGGACCGGGGCCATCTGACCGTTGGGAGCACCATAGTACTCCCCCATAGGATACATTCCTTGGGCATCGGGCATCGCCACCAGATCCGCCTGGGTTGACATCACACCAGGGTTCATCATACCACCATTCGGAATAGCCTGGGAATTCAATGCTGAGCGAGAGTGATGAAGGGCCAAGTTTTGAGCATATACCTGCATGGATTTTTGTTGCGCCGCGACCGGTCCCGACGGGAACTGCTGGAATTGCGCTGGGTTGATCCGACCCTGAGCCATCCCATTCTGCAAGACCATCTGTGGGTTCTGACCCTGCATAGTCTGTCCTTGTCCTCGTCCACCAGGAGCCAACGGTTGGCCATTCACTGCACCGTCTGCGAGGCGAGGGCGTTTCGACGGCGAAGGGGCGTTATCGGCAGAGGCGGGCGACTGGGGCCGGTTTCCGTTCATGTCAATTTCGGACTGTTCACGTTGCATCTGCTGCATGATTTGCAACTGTTGCTTCTGCTGGAGTTGCGCCATTTGTTGTTGGGTTCTAGAGAACGTTAGGAAAAGAGGGATTCGTCAGCAAACCGCCACTACTTCCACTGAAGTACCTGGAAAGGGCGCAGATATTAGGGGAGAATCGCATACAGTCCAGAGGTGTTGTTCTGCAACACTGTCTTAGTTAGGTTGTTTGGGGCGACCATGCCATTGCGGGGTCCACGCATCATCTGGCCCATGTGACCGGGCATCATCTGCTGCGGCCGCATAAGTTGATTTTGCTGTTCTCGCATACGCATAAATTGCTGTAAGCCAAAGTCAGATTCCAGGGACAGTGTCCACCCCCTCGGTATAGAGTCCACGAACCTGAGTATGTTGAAGGTATTGCCTCACTTCATGTTTGTTACCCTGTTTGCGCTGAGTAAAGAAGAAGTCCCAAAATAGGCTGAACCAGTCCAGAAGAAACGATGACTGAAGACTTTCACTCGGGAGGCTTGGGCGGGGGAGATCATCAGGGATCTTGATCTTTTCCCCGTCCTTACCATCGGTCATCATCGCATCTCCATCAATCCCGTTCATGTCGCCATCACGCCGGTTTCCTGGGCTTGTCTTGGTACCGGGATCAGTGTTGAGTTTGATACTCTCATCCTGAATAAGAGCGCGAGCGCAATCGTGGTAGCCACGTTTCAAGAAATAGTCGTAGATGTAGGTGTTGAGTTGATTGATCATGTGTTCAGGGTTGTTCATGGAGCCGTCGTTACGAGGAGCCGAGGAGCCGTTGTTCATCATCGGGACACCACCCACGGGGCCTTGCATCCCAGGATTCATGCCGACGTTCATCTGGTTCATTGTGGCGAACGGTGGAGTTGCGACCACCCTTGCCTCTGTATATATTAAATTTGAATCAAATCCTCTGTGCGATCTAAGAGTTCCAAGCGCGCATCCACCGGTTTCAGGCAATGAAGCCTTTAACGTGGGGTGGAAAGAGCGACGCGAGAGAACGGGGGGTTGGAAGAGTGGATAGGGAGAAGCGGTCAGGGCGCTTCGAAGATTGGATGGCAATAAAGGACGCAATGACACTTCTGGGGTATCTAAAACGCGTGAGAATGGATTGCGCACGCGAATGAAGTCCGAAATCGTCACGGAAAATCAGTTGCGATAAATATATGCGGCGGTGACAAGATGTCTTCTCCCGGAGGAAGCCACGCGACGAGATAGGGAAAAAGGATCTCTAAATGCGGGTGGCGCGGAGGATCACTCTCGGATAAACCCCAACTACTTCTATAACAGCCGGCGACGATTAGAAAAGTATTAAAATAAGGGTAGGACCATGAGGTAGATCGAATAAAAAAAAAGAGGCAGCGCGGGTTGATATGGTTTGAGCGATGACGGAGGTACCAGGAGGCGGGAAAAGTAGTGAAACCAGTGAAACCAAGTGAGATGGGGGCGGGCTACTGAGGGGAGCCCGATCGGGTCGGGGGGGGTTGGTAAAGGGTGTTTTCCACCACGACCAAAGGGAAATCTCACCAAGTGGAACAAATCGTCGAGTCAGAGATATCTCTCTTCTTTTTTCCAGGTGGAAAGGGTAAAAGAGGATGGGGGTAGGGAATGGGATTAACGGCGACAACTGCTTTGCTTCTCTTCGTTCTCAGTAGGAATCGCTTGCTCGGATCGGATTAAATGAGATTCCGGGGCTGGGGATGGCGCGGGTCGGCGTATTTCTGGGCATGCAGTTTAGCACTTTATATAGCCTTTTCAAAAAACAGTAGAATTCCCGGATCTTTTTTTTTCTATTCAATCTTCTGAGATGGGAAGAAAAGATGGAAAAGATGAAAAGAGTAGAGGAGAGGAGAGAAAAAAAATGAACAGAATGAAAAGAATCAAAGAGAGGGAGAATAGAAAGGAAAATAAAGAAGTGGAAAGATCCGGGAGGTCAATGGGATGATTGATACATACCTCCAGAATGGGGATCCCGTCTTAACCTTCTCCCGCGTAAAGTGGAGGATCGACGATCGAACCAATGGAGACAAAACAAAGATTGCAAAAAAGAGATCAAATGAAGAAAGAAGTAATGGTAGGAGACATATGAAAGGGAAGAGGGGAGAGAGAGAAAGAATTGAAATTGATCTGTAAGATTTTTTCTGTGGTTCAAAGGCGGAGGTATGTCAATACCGTATTGTTACACTCAGGTGCTTCTCCTCGCCCGCATTCTGATCGGAGACACCCAGTTGACCCCATCTTTATACTACACATTACCTAGGTACAAAGTTCATATAGATCTATTCTACCCCCCTAATTTAAAATGTTCGATCATGTCAGATCTGTCTTCTTATTGATTATCAGAGAATCTCATTAAACTCTACTTTCAATGTTTACTAAAATTACACTAAAAAAAAAATTAAACCTGATGTTCGCGATAAATCGCGTGGCGGGGAAAGTTCGTTCCTACATGCCGATAGATCATAAACCCTAAAGTATACAAGTAAAAACGAACTCCGTAGAAGAGAAGTGAAAAATCAATCAATCGAATAAAAACAGTGAAATGGAGTCATTGTGGACCATTCCAATAATCAAAATAGAATTGCAGCCCTCGAATCATTACCCATCATAGCCCAAACGCCGATTTGATGCAGTGCGCTTTTACTCCTCCTCGGGAGGCATCTCATCTTCGATGTATCGCACCAGTGAGACCCGCATCTCCGTAGTGTCGTCGCCACGCAGCACATCGCTCACAAAGTGTGCCTCGATCTGCATTTGAACCTAGATATCGGGTCAGCGATCAGACCCAGCACAGAGGATCCCCGGGGATTAAGATCTAAGCGAAGGGAAAACGTTGAAGCAAAAAAAAAAACAGGGAAAGGGGAAAAAAGGTACCATTTCAAGAGCTCCCCGAAGAACACCACAGAGGATGTTTGAAAACCAAAGCTCATCTTGGGCCCGCCCATCATCAGGTAATTCCACAAAGTCCGCCAGAGGGTTATCCTCGAAGATCAATGAGAACTGATTGTTGTCACTGGTCCAGTTGGTGACCGTTGGAGCAACGTTCAAAAAGATCTTAAATCCCACCTATTCGATCGTCAGTCACAGAAATTTCTTTTTTTCTCTCCAGATTAGGAAATTCTACAGGGGTCCAGAACGCACTTTCGCAACCATATCCGCAGTCTCGCGGAAATTAGCACAACGGCCAACTCCCGACTTGGCCAGGAAGTCTTCGATCAATCGCATGCCAATATTGTATCCCATCTTGTCCAGTTGCTTATTCACCTCTTGATAATCGCTATCGTAGTCTTGGCATAATTGGGCGACAATGGTTCCGTACGTTAATGTGACCAGTTCCGCGTTCACTTTATCGATTCTCGTTCTATCATTTCGGACCACCAAGTTAGATCGGACGGCCAAGATAACACGGCGGGATTCATTCAATAAGCAGATCCCAATATCTTGGATTTAAACAGCTTACTGACTTCCAAATTCTGTTCCGAATAATCATTAGCCATAGGTATGCGCTGCACGAAATAGAGCTGTACTCACTCTTCTCCTATTCTGGAGGCTTTGTTGGTCGACATAGTGAACGGATGGCCTGGAGCTTCACTCAAGAATTCCAGATAGAGTATTCAAATGACTTAAACAGTTTAAAGTAGGCAATATAATCTTGCTTGGTTTTGTGGACGTTGTTGATTGCGGGGAGGGCAAGGTTGCTGGAGCTTGTCGCTGTACTCCGTACACATTGCTACTCACCGCCCTCACCGCCCGCAAAGAGTGGGATTATCATTCTTCCCGCTTTCTTCAGATCTCCAGGCGATAATATCGGCGCTCGTCTTGCTCACACCAATCCTCAAATTTCAAGCGGTTCTTCTTGTTGGTTGAGTTCAGGCCTTTTGAGACCTACTAGCATCATGTCGGGTGAAAAGCGCCCCGCTCAGGAGGCCTTTGGGTCTTGGTCTTCCAGTCAAATCGTCGTGAAAAGAAAGAAGTCCGATGCCGACCTCAACCCCGGTACGGCTATTGTCAAGGGCTCTTCCCAGAGTGGAGCTCTTGTTCAAGCTGTAGGTCTCTCTTTTCAATCATAAGGTCTTCAGTACCAATTGGACGGGTTCCAGCTAACCTTAAGGAAAGGTCCCCCGTACCAGCGGCCTCGAGGCCCCGATTATGGAACTTACTGGTAGGACATGTTCACCAATTGACCTCCTATATCGCCTCTAACACTATTCAAATAGGTCACTCGGGAGAAGTCTTCGCGGTTCGATTTGACCCTACTGCACAGCACATTGCCTCCGGTTCAATGGACCGGTCCATTTGTATGCTCTACCAACAAAATCTTGTCTTGCATGGAAGTGTTTGGACTAATCATAATCTGCAAACAGTGCTCTGGAACACATACGGAAACTGCGAAAATTACGGTCAATTAACCGGTCACAAGGGCGCCATTCTCGACCTTCAATGGGCGCGCGATTCGAGAGCGCTTTTCTCAGCATCAGCAGATATGACACTCGGAAGTTGGGATTTGGAGACTGGACAACGCGTGCGTCGTCATGTAGGCCATGAGGAGATTATCAACTGTCTCGACATTAGCAAGCGCGGGCAGGAGCTGCTGGTGAGCGGCAGTGACGACGGTTGCATAGGCATCTGGGACCCACGCCAAAAGGATGCGCTGGAGTATCTGGAAACTGAGCTTCCCATCACTGCAGTGGCACTCTCAGAAGCAGGCAATGAGATTTACAGCGGAGGCATTGACAACACAATCCATGTCTGGGACCTGCGCAAGAAAGCTGTGGTTTACTCCATGGCTGGACATAACGACACTATCACTTCTCTTCAAATCTCTCCTGATTCACAGACCCTCCTTTCCAACTCCCATGACTCGACTGTCCGAACATGGGATATCAGACCCTTTGCTCCTACCAACCGCCTGGTCAGGACGTACGACGGTGCCCCCGTCGGCCTAGAGAAGAACTTGATTCGCGCCAGCTGGGATCCCAAGGGAGAGAAGATCGCAGCAGGAAGCGGCGATCGCAGCGTTGTCGTATGGGATGCGAAAACTGGAAAGCTCTTATACAAGCTCCCTGGTCACAAGGGTACTGTCAATGATGTGCAGTTCTCTCCTAACGATGAGCCTATCAGTAAGTCCAAGTTTCACTTCCATAAGGATTCTATGGAAAATTTCTAACCTTTATCTCAGTTGTTTCTTGCTCTTCGGATCGCAATCTCCTGCTGGGAGAGTTGGGCAAATAAACATGAGCAATTATCATTCCAATCGAAATGACAAAAGAAAACAAATATTTGTAATGATGATAAGCGGGCGTTGAATTGATTTAATTCTATATTATCCGAACATCTCGAAGCCATATATTGGCTAAGGGTCCAGCCAATATGAAGGCTGCCCAGATGAATGAGCCATTTCCTTCGCCTTCTCCTTCACATGCAGAACCGACGGTGTACAATATCCTTTTTGAAATCAGGCGTTTTCGATAATCCTTACTGTCTGGGCATTGTATAAACTTGCAATGGTGATTCTCTAGCAAGTAATCAGACCAAAACCTCGATAACATTGACCCTCCAACATCTTCCTTTGACCAACGGATGTCTAAACTAGTGGCGAATCTCTCGTTAGAAGCCCATAGAATGGGATAGTGACTTAATATTTCCATGTGCATAAGGTCAACTGATGCATCACCTGATCGAATCATGCTGAGACCAAAACCTATCACATGACTAGATCGAATGATACAAGTTGTTCAACTATATTCATCGAATCTCATATTAGTAGTACTAGATTTCTTAACAAGGGTCGAAAGACCATGCCAGTGTTTGGTATAAATAGATTTTCATCTGAAGAAGACTCCTCCGAGTCATTAGCAGATGTTCAAGTTGTTCAAGACTCGAAGTGTAAATATCACTGGCAATATGAACTTTTGATTAATACATAGTAGAAACTATATACAACCCGCACTGCAAAGCAGTGGATTGAATTCGAGCCCTGGAGGTACTGCAGTCATACCACAATGGATACGTCCCGAGTATAACGAAGCCCCTTAAATAATATTATTTTCATCTCAAATTTCCTCACCTTCGTGTATGCCAAGTTCGTCAGGGTCTAATATGATGCAATGATAATGGATACGCAAAAAAAAAGATTCCCGAATCGGCTTATCTGGCCGTATCCACTCTCCCCGTTCACTTTTCCCTCCATCACCAGCCCTGGGCATTCCATTCCCTTCAATATTGTCATTACTAGCCCAGGACCGGACGCTCTAACACCTTGCAACATACACGCTCTCTTCTGTTGCTACTAAATATACCTCTCTTTGGCGGTTGACCGCTCTGGTGATGCGCACGCCATGTTGGAGCTTGCAAATGTTCTACCCTAATCGCGCCTGGATAATGGTAGTCTGGGCCATCCTATTTGCGCTATGGCTTCCCCTAGCGCAGGGAATGAGAGACTACCAAATTAAAGAACTACGGTATGAAATGCTTGATCTCTATGTGTCCGGCTACGCGAGACCGCTCTTCTCAATGCCCACAATGCTGACTACTTGGGGTCCGACAGACAAGAAACAGAGCGCATGTTCTACCATGGCTTTGAAAATTACCTCGCTCATGCATTCCCCGAAGACGAACTGCGTCCCCTCACCTGTGGCCCCTTAACTCGCGACGACAAGCAAAATGAGCATAACGATGTATTGGGCAACTATTCCTTAACTTTGATCGATAGCTTGTCCACATTGGCTATTCTGGCATCGAGCCCGGAGAATGGGGATCGGTCTTTGGGATATTTTCAAGATGGTGTAAAAGATTTCGTTAGACTATATGGGGATGGTTCGCGTGGTCCTGCCGGTCAGGGAGAGCGTTCCAGGGGGTTTGACATCGATAGCAAAGTACAAGTATTTGAGACTGTTATTCGGGGACTAGGTATGATATCTCACGATATATGGAGTCGATATCGGCTTTGCGTTCTCGCTGCTAACGTGCTGCAGGTGGATTGCTCAGTTCGCATCTTTTTGCCATAGGCGAATTGCCTATTACTGGATATAACCCGTCAGAGCATGAGGCTGACTTTGCGGCTGCATGGAATAAAAGTGCTTTTTCGGAGCACGATCATGGAATTGAATGGAGGAACGGATTTGTCTATGACGGGCAACTGCTTCGCTTGGCGGTCGATCTAGCAAACCGTCTTCTTCCTGTGTTTTATACAGAAACGGGTCTTCCTTACCCGCGTGTCAATCTGCGGCATGGGATCCCGTTCTACGAGAACTCACCGTTGAATGTCAAATCTGCGGCTGAAAAAAGTAAACGGAAGAAGTATTCCTACCTCGCGAGTGCTGAGGTCACAGAGACCTGCAGTGCGGGTGCGGGCAGCCTGGTTCTCGAATTTACGGTCCTGAGCAGGCTCACAGGAAACGGTCGTTATGAGGAACTGGCGAAGAGAGCATTCTGGGCAGTCTGGTCTCATCGGAGTGACATCGACTTACTGGGTTTTGGAATTGATGCGGAGACAGGGAAATGGGTTGGGTCGTATGCGGGGGTAAGTGTGGAGAACAAAGAGGAACCAACAATGGAGATATGCTAAACAAAGACCACAGATTGGTGCCGGGATCGACAGTTTCTATGAATACGCCTTTAAATCCCACGTTCTCCTCTCGGAGGGAGAGCGTCCTCCTTTTGATAAGAAGAGTCCGTGGTCAGTTCTAGACGACTATTATCTCCCCTTGACGAATGATCAGCATTCTCCCGATGCCTTCCTCCAGGTCTGGGAGGATTCGCATACGTCCATCAATCGCCACTTGTACCGAGGCGAGGGATACCAACATCCCCATTTAGTAGTTGGGGATGTGATCACTGGAGCCACTCGAGCTTTCTGGATCGATAGTCTGAGTGCATACTATCCTGGACTTCTTGCTCTAGATGGAAAGCTAGATGAGGCAATTCAGATCCACCTTCTCACAACTGCAGTCTGGACTCGCTTTTCAGGTCTTCCTGAGCGATGGAATGTGGCTACGGGTGACATCGACAATGGCCTGTCCTGGTATGGTGGTCGACCCGAATTTATCGAATCCACGTACTACATTTATCAGGCAACCCATGACCCTTGGTACTTGCACGTTGGAGAGATGGTACTACGTGATATCAAGCGAAGATGCTGGACAAAGTGCGGTTGGGCGGGTCTGCGCGATGTTCAGACAGGAGAGATGATCGACCGTATGGAAAGTTTCTTCCTCGGAGAGACTGCCAAGTACATGTTTCTTCTCTTTACACCGGAGCATCCATTGAACAAATTCGATGCTCCCTGGGTCTTTTCCACGGAAGGTCATCCTTTGGTCATCCCAAAGAAGACTAGATCTCCTCAGCCGCGTCGTCGGCAGACAGATGTTTCTTCATTTCAACATACTGCTGAGGATACTTGTCATGTGGTCCCTGCCCCCAGCTTTGGTGTCTCGTCTACAGCATCGCGATCGGACATCTTCCACGCTGCCAGCCTGGCACGTTTGCATCTTCGACCTCGTCGTGGCACGAGTAAAGGGGCCATCGTGGCTGAGTCGCCGAATCACCCTAGTGTATCAGTGGCTGATTTGACCTCGCCGTCAAATTATACATTCTACCCTTGGACATTACCACCGCAGCTTGTGCCCTATAACGCCACCAGCGCACCCATGGCCATCCGCCCCACGCTTGACATCTCCTTCCCATCTCTACCTGGTGGTGTCAACTTGGGCCCAGGGGCCTTGGAGCGAGTTGCAGACGGTATTTTGGTCAAAACCATTGGAGGCCTTAGGTTGAGTATGATCCAGGATGTTCCCCTGATAACTGGTGGAAACGGCAAGGAAGAGGACGGCTTCCGTGTGCAAGTGATCAATAATGTGCCTCTGGGCAAAGATGAGAAGGTATATCTCTCGCGCCAGATCACCTTTGATGTCGTCGATCCCTATGATCCCAACTTCACACGAGTCCGTGACAGCGCCATGCTTGACCTCGTCATTGACGTTCTTCCAGAGCTCCCTCGCCGAAACAATGGATCAACTGATCCTCGATCTGAGCAATCTGAAACAGAACGTTCAAATGATTCAGAAAAAAATCCAAAGCCTCCACTCGGTCGAGGCCGATCCGCCGCCCCTATCGACGGTAGCATCGGGGTCGAGTCCCCTATGAAGACCTTACTGTCGTCGTTAGTCAATTCGGTTTCCTCTCTCCTCCGTGATGACGAGCCTGAGGAAGATGTTCCACTCAGACTTACTCTCCCTGCCACTATCCCCACTGGCATCGGTGCAGCGCCCCTCCCTGACGTGGACGATGCCATGAGTGTCTCGTTATTTGGTCATTCATCCACATCCCGTCTCTCCTGGTCATCAATCTACTACGCAGATGACATCTGCGACGAGCGAATCCTGCGCGACGTCGCCCAAACGCATGAGGTCCTCGTCATAAAACGTGGCGGTTGTACATTCTCCCAAAAACTTCGCAACATCGCAGCATACCGACAATCACGCACCTCACTGAAACTCATTGTTGTCGTCTCATACGATGATGAGGTCCCGCCTCCATCACCAGAGGGGTTTGAATATGATTCCGAGACAGGAGAGTCGCCCGATGAGGGCCTTGAAACATCACGGGTAGCCCCTCTCGCTGCTCTTCGCGCAGAACGATACCTTATTCGTCCACATCTTGATGAAAATCAGATTACAGCCAGTGGTATCCCTCGCAACAATCTCATCAGCATGATCATGGTTGGTGGTGGTGAAGAGACGTATGCTCTTTTACGGGCTTCGACTGGCATTGGTATTCGAAGGAGGTATACGATGCGCTCCCAAGGAGTGCCGATCACAAATTTGTATATCATTTGATTGCTATATACCCGAATGACTGAATTTCTTGTTTCAAGTTGATCTTCATTTGATGCGGTAGATCAGAAAACTATTTAAACTTAAAATGTTTTAGGTTGATTTTTGTATGAATAAACTGAATAGATGTCTTTTGCATAATCTTGAACCACGCAATTCAAATGTTGCTCCTGGCATTGAAATACCAGTGTCCATGGATTACTGGACCATAGATTTTGACTAGTAATTGATCAATTCAAGTTGAACCTCAAACATCCAATTGTGATGCTCTACCCACCATACAACGATATCTACTTCTACTCAAAGATATGATACTCTACATAGTCCATTCCAAGGAAACTCGATTCAATCTTCCATATCAATTGATTTTTATTTGATATACTTTATAGAGGCATGACCTGTTTACTCGAGAGCAATGCACTCAATCTCAACGGGAACACCCTTGGGCAGCTGAGCAACAGCAACACAGCTGCGAGCAGGCTTGTGGGTGAAGAACTTCTCGTAGGTAGCGTTCATCTCAGCGAAGTTGGCCATATCAGTCAGGAAAACCTGGAAACAGTTAGTTGAAGCGTCACAGCAAGGAAGTCCTTGGAGATTTGTCCTCCAGTGTTCCACAGATACGAGTATGACTTACGTTGACCTTGACGATCTTAGACACGCTGGATCCAGCAGCGGTGACGATGGCCTGGATGTTGTCGCAGCAGGCCTGGGTCAGGACACCGATGTTACCCTCAACCAGGTTGCCGGAGGCATCGGCGGGGATCTGACCGGAGACGAAGATCTGGCCGTTGGCGCGGATAGCCTGGGACTATAGATTTTGTTAATTGGGTATCCTGTATGTTTCTGTTTGTGATCTGATGTTGGGCTTAATGTTTATCGATGGCGGGTATGTCATTGAGTCATAGGCTCATAGGTGGATGTTCTGTGGGATTTGTAGTGGGGTTGGGATTTGGAGGGCAGATAGAAGCTGGGCATGGTCGGAGCTGGATAGGAGGGTATCACGTACGTAAGGGCCAGCAGCTAGGGAAGTCAATTGATGTTAGCAATTGGGTTTCCATTGATTCATGATGTCGAGGTGGGGGAGCTTGAATTGACGATGGTATGGCGGTCTGGAACTTACGAGGGCAGGCATCCTTGGCAGTGATGGCAGACATGTTGGCAGACATTTTGGGAGAGATAGGAGGACGGAAAGATGTAGGATTGAAAGTACGAGAAAGAGCTTGAAGACGAGAAACGGAGCGCAGCATCTTCTGGAAAAGGTGGATTATATGGATGAACTGCCGCAGCACCCCGCCCTGGATTAGTGGGGTTATTTGGACTTCCGTTTCCCGCGGTGAACTGATACTAAGACCGGGAAACAAGTGATAAGAATTGGGGTAAATGGAGTCTACAATTAAAAGTAACATGAAGGTTATACTGAGAATAGATAAGATAACAATAAGTGTATTTCAATTCGCTCATTGATACAAATACAAGGTTAAGTCATCTCGTCGTAAGAATAAGGACCCGCTGCACGCCGCAAGTTGAAGTGACGAGAGACAAGGCTAAACAAAAAAAGAAACGACAGGGGTATCATGGTTTGCACTTATTAAGATGAAGGCCTGCCGAGGTTTAAGTCGTGAAACTGCTGCAATAAGCTAACAGTTTGCTCAGCAGAGTAGCCGAAAAACACGGGACCGTTGAACGTAACATGGGATGGCATGGGCTTCGGGTCTGCTTGGGCTGGGGGGGTCTTCAGTCAGTCGCAGAAATTGAGGTGGTTTGTCCTTGGGGTATTTACCGTTTGCGTCTTTGTCCTTTGCATCTTTGCCCGTTGCCCAGGGTGGCATGTTAGCCCAAAGTGGTGCGAGTGGTTCGGCGTCGGGGGCAGTAGCCGCAAGGCCAGTAGTAGCGGCATGAGGCTCGGGGGGTGCAGGCTCTGTGGCTTTTGGTTTAGGGGCACCATGCCCAAATGGACAACGACCAGCTGGCTTAACTGGCCCATCGGCGGGCGCTTTATCGGGGGATTCGACAGGGTGAGATTTATCGAGGGGATCGACAGGTCGAGGTTCGGGAGACGTCGGACCAGGTACGGATCCAGAGAAAGGAAGGGAGGCATTTGTCTGCTCTGTAATTGGTACGTGAATACCCCAAGGCCGGCTTGGGGATTCACCCAAACGAACCTCGCGGAGGGGACGATCAAAACGACTCTCACGGTTATCATCATCGGCTTCAGGTTTATTCTGGGGCTCATTTGGGGGTTCGGCGGGTGCAGGCCCATCGCTGGCCAGATCCACGTTCTCGGCCCATTTCTCTACTCTTTCGGTAGATGCAGACTTCTCCGTAGCATGTCCATTACCACCTACATTTTCTTCACGGGTTGGAAGGAATGCTTGATGTTTGACTGAGAGACCACTGATCATATTGATCAATCCACCATACTTTGCATCCAGTTGCCGCATGTTCTGAGGATCCTTTTGGTATCGCTTCACACAAATGGCATGACTTCGTGGAATTTCATGCTTGTGTCTCTCCACGTATTCAGCGATTTCCTCTGGCGAATGCTTATCCAAGAATCGGATCGGGCAACGGGAGATGGGGCATCGACTCGAAGAGGTTCCGGCGGAGGGGGTTATGCTGGAGCGTCGCTCTTCCTGTTCAGCCTTGATGGGGTCCAGATCGGCATGTCCACATGTATCAACACGGATCTTAGGGCCATCATCCTTGCCATTCTTTGGCTCGGTTCCTACTGGCGTCTGGGGCTTTGAGAAAGGACAATGCAGACTGCCTTGAGCACCAATGGTGGTAAAGTCCTGCTCTAGGAACTCTGAAGGGTCTGGGCCTCTTATCAACATGCAGGAGTTGGAGGAAATTTGAGAATGAGAATCCTGGGAACGGAGCAGGGCCTTATAGCCCTTCACGCCGGCCGCGATGGCTCGGGTGGCAGTTTCGTCTACATTTTGGTGTGCAACGAGCGTCTTGATTACGTCCATGGAATTCAGGGATTGTTCATCGATTGAGGATTTGTTGTGCACGAGGCCTAGACACAATTCTTTCTGTTGATCCAGTAACCCTTGTTGCACTTCCATCGCATGGGGTCTATCTTGAAGGGGAAGCTTTCTGGTGACATTGGTGTACTAAGAGGTTGCATGTTAGCATCCGTGTCAAAGATTTTCAAATGGCGAAAGCCATCAAAGAAATGAAAAACAATGAGTCTCATCAGATAATACATGTTAATCCGTCATCGTCACATGTAGTGACTCCTGATCTAGAGCTAATTCCTCGTCACTTGAGACTGGGCCGCCCGGGCGGGATTGGGCCGAGATGGTGCAATGAAAAGGGGGAGGATATGGAGAGGGTATTTACCTGTTTGAAAATGTCCTCAGTGTGATTTTTGAGGTCATTGTGTCTGTTGGTAAGTCGGTAGAGCGTCAGTAACAGGGCATCGAATGCTTTGCCCACGGCTTCAAGCTGCTGATCGAGATGCAGGTCCGCCTGCACCTCCTCCACGACGGGGGCCGGCATCTCTCGCGATCAAGCCGAATTGATTACGGGTTGAAAAGAAAGCTCATTCAACATTTCAAGAGCTGTACTCCATTGGGTGGACCTTACACCGGAGACACGGAAGGGTGATGAAGCAAGACAGGTGAAGCAGACATTTTATAGCTAAGAGCAGGCAGAAGGCCGGAAAAACGTTAAGCGAGTTGGTCCGTGCGCGAAGTTAAGTCACGTGGAATAGGTGGTGATATTCCGATGTCCCGATATTCCCGATTTGGAATTGTCCGAGGCTCACCTTGAACAGGGAGCAGAGCCCTATTACACATGCAGGACTACGGGCCTTCTGTCTATGAATAATTATTCGGTAGTGCTAAAATTCTTGACATATGCATCAATTATTCCATTATCTTGAGTTTCATACAGTTATGTATCATATTGTCATGCTCTTTGTACGATTCCCTGAATAGACTTCTTAGTCCAGTTGGTGAAAACTAGCACATACTATTGATTGAGATCAAAGAACTCGAATAACGTAATTTCCATTGCAGGCAAGAATATGGCCTGTTCTAGGCCTAAGCCTTGGAAGTGCATGGCTATTCTACCTTTGTACTCCGTACTGGTAAGGGAGATAGTATGACACCTATGTATAGGCACTTGCTGGTCTAGACACTGCTAGAACAACTTAATGTGGCCCCGGAGGTGTGTACATTTGTTAAAGACATTCCGCCCCGCTCAAAGCTCCGTGCACATATGGTCTTATGGACCTACATCCATGGATCTTAAGGCCCAGATGGCCAGATGCTATGCTCCAAGATCAAACAGCATGATCCTCCAGGGCTGTGGTCTAAATTCGCCACTTTCCCCATAACGTTTCAACTAGCTGATACATGTAGAGATAAGATGGATACGTTACAGTTCCACAGAAAGTCAACTGGTGCCTGATCCTTCATATGTATCAATTAAGTATTACTGATATCACCTGGGCAATGAGTACATGGGTGGCACAATTGAATATTAGATCCACGGTTCTCAACTGCATGTGGTATTATTTGGTTATTTTTATTTGCTATGTGCCATTGAGCTTTGTGTTCCAGCCCTGGAGGCCTGGAGGTTATTTTGCATCCATTATGTCCATGGTGGACGGGTACATGTGGTAGTGGTCAACTGGTGGTACTGGTGGTACATCCATGTCATCTTGGTCTGACGCGGCCCCCGGGCGCTGAAGATATACTTCCATTTTCCAACTGAGTACCTAGAGGATATGTCAAAGCCCCTGTACCTAGTAACTTGAATCGATCAGACCTCGTGGATCTCAGGATTTTATGAGATACTAGAGACACAGGTACTTGAAACGTCAGTAATGATATATACAATGTCAGCTTGAAGCACTTGAGCAATATCAGGGACTTGAATATTCCAATGTCACTACAAGTCTATCTTGGTGATGTTTTTGTACCTTTGAAAAATTCTGGGTTATGTAGCCAAAAGTTGAACCCCTTCCAACCAGCCCTGCCGGGCTAGCTCAATCGGTAGAGCATGAGACTCTTAATCTCAAGGTTGGGGGTTCGACCCCCCCCGTTCGGCTATTCCTAAAAACAAAACCCTGAGAATTCTTTTTTGCTTCCTTTTTGAGGTGTTTCTTTTCTTTTCTTTCCTTTTCTTTCTTTTTTGTCACTTATTAATTAATTCAAGTGATACGTATCTCGATCGAGATTCTTACTCCTGAAAAAGTACGATTACCCCTCTCTGGGTTGCACCAATCTGGCCAAGTATGAGATTCGAGGTACCCGTCCCCCTCCTGCAGAACAGACTTGCACGAAATGGCCTCCACATATTCCCTAGCGCTGCATGCGCAGTCCCAACGAGTTTCAAGATCATGCTGCAATCTGGTTTAAACATCTTTATTGGCCCCCATTCCGACTAGCAAGACTAGCACGGGGCTGTACGATGTGTCAATGCTGTACCCTGCACCAGGTACATAGCGCTCAGCTGCGATGTGAGGGTCTTAGACCACGACTAGGTCTATCCAGATCCCCGACTGGTTATCCCAACTTCTGGGATCTTAGTATTATTCTCTTGAGATACCGCATCTAGTATACACCATCATTCAGCCACATTGGTCTGGACAAGGCTAAATGCTCGGTTAGACCATGAGTCATTTTATTTATGGCAAGATGTCTTGCCTTTTTTCCCTTTTCTGTTTAAATTTGCCTTGAATGAGTCTCGTCAGTAGGCCCCCCCCCCCAAGCATGATGGTGTGATGGGCAGAATGTGTTCGTTGATTCGTTCGGGTCGATTAGAAGAGGCGTCCGTTAGTCCCAAGGCTAGGCAGCATGCATGTCTAGGCAAGTGGGCGATTTGCGCAGATCAGAACGAACTGGGCACTGAACCCAAGGCCCGCAGCGGGACGGACCCTCCTTGAACCAGACACATCGCTGTATTCTGTCCTTGTGCTGCATGGGCGGATTCTAGAAACTGGTGCAAATGCATTGCGTGACACAGTATCATTACCAGATGAATTCAAATAATCGAATCGGGGAGATATAAGTGCGAGTGCATGAGGACGATAGGTACATAAATGTACTTGGTCTTTCTATGGGATCTGAGCGCAGAGAATGGGTCCTTTTTTTACTGTATATTGAACATTATAGAAGTCTAAGAGTTATTAGTTGGGTAGAAATCAATATACCCAGATTAGATTAGCATATTGAATGTCACTATAGAAGATAAAAGATATTATACCTAATTATTACACTAACCTTTGAAATAAATCAATATTAATGAAGTTATATAGGTTCTCTATGACCGTCAATTTACCCCTCCAATCTAGAACGGAGGGGCTAATCTGCTTATCAAACCCGTAATTTACCGTTTGGGAATGGTTATTTTACCCATTTACCCTATTTTTCACCTATTTTCGGTGATTTCTTTTAGGAAATTCTTTTATTTCAAATTTTTATTTTTCAATTTTACCCTATTTTACTTAGTTTGATTTATTTCATTTTTTTTTACCTTTTTTTTTTACCTTTTTTAATTTTTTTTATTTTACTATCTTTACTTCTATAACCTTTTCTCAATCTTTTACCCCTCCTCTCGCCTCCTTTCCTCTTCCTCTTTCACCATGTCCTCTTCTACCCTTCCTGATGCCTCCGCCCAAGTCTCCGGACACGCCGCCGCCAATTCCACCAGCGCCGCCGAACTCGCCAGTCTTAAAGTAAGCCTGCGCTCCGCTCTGCGCCAGTTCCCGGACTTCCCCTCCCCGGGAATCTTGTTCGAGGATATTCTCCCTATCTTCGCCAATCCGACTCTTCATGAGGCCCTGATCCGCTCTCTGGAGCTCGAGATTCTGGCCAAGAGCGGTGGCCAGAAGCCCGATGTCATTGTTGGTCTTGAGGCCCGTGGCTTCCTGATCGGCCCCAGCCTGGCGCTGCGTCTCGGTGCTGGCTTCGTCCCCGTTCGCAAGCAGGGCAAGCTCCCTGGTCCTTGCATGACCCAGGCCTACGAGAAGGAGTACGGTCAGGACTTCTTCCAGATGCAGTCTGATGCCATCAAGCCCGGCCAGAAGGTCATTGTCGTGGACGACATCATTGCCACCGGTGAGTTTTGAAATTCCATGTCCCTCCATAGTTTAAGATATATCCACTAACGCTTTATAAATTTCCAGGTGGTTCTGCTTACGCAGCTGGTGAGATGATCAACAAGATGGGTGGCGAGCTTCTGAGCTTCCTCTTCATTCTCGAACTCGAATTCCTTCACGGACGTGACAAGCTTCCGGCTCCTGTCAACACTCTTCTCTCTGGCCAGGCTTAATTGCATTTTGGTCATTCCAAAAGCACAAGATTGTTCTTCATATTAAAAGAGCATTATCTACGATATCTGATATCGTCGAATCATAATATATTAAAAATGCCCGCACCGGATTCTAGCGGTGTCCCCACCCTCCACCCGACCAGCCGCTACTCCCGAAATCATGCTCATGCAACCCAAACGATCCGAGTTCCCGAGAATCAAGGATTATTCCGTGTACGGATTAATTCACGGGTCGTTATTGTTTTTTTTTTTTTTTTACTGCCCCGCTATAATTTCGTTTGTGGTGGTTTTTTGTCGTGGGAGTAGAGCCGGGCTCATACGATCTCCCAATTCCATGAAAAGGAAAAATCCCAAAAACTCGAGAATTCATTCTATATAGACGGATACCTCTTGCCAATGCGTTTCTTTGTTTTAAATGCAGACATATTGATAGTTCTAGCTAATGTCAACTTTGAATCGCTTTGCAATGTCTATTCACAAGCATCTAGTACCTAGAGTATAACCATGGCGGCACCTTGGCAGTATCAACAACACCAGATATGCAATATAGAATAAAAATAGAGGACATTCCGACTCTACTTCGGAATAAACCGCCTCATAACCTCGTCAACCCACTTCTCCGAAACCCCAAGGGCAACTGATTCCCGAATCGCCCGATTCATTCGCCCAATATACTCTTCCTTCGGCGGCCCAAGTCTAATCCGCTCTTCATCAACATAAACAAGCACAGAGACTTGTTCTCCACTTGATCCCTTTCCTTCAAGACCGTCATCAAGCCACTCCACAATCGTAGCATCAAGATACCATTTATTATAATCACCCTCCCCTTGTTCCCTCGGTCTAATATCCACACTCACATCCCCACCCCCGCCTCCTCCGCATCCCGATCCACGCCCTCATACCCATCGAGTATAGTCTCATCCGCAGGATCCATCGCGTAAAGAACTCCGTACACAGCATCTTCACTTCCAGAGACGGGTACTTTCTCGGCAATCTCACTTTTCTGAGTCCCGACGCGGAGGCCTTTCGGTGGTAGCACGTTCGCGTACCCCGCTTCACAGATTAGCCATCTCCATTTTGGGAGAGTGGCGATTGCAAGCGGTTTACCCGAGTGTGAGGGGTTCACAGTGCATCGGATCTTCATTTGCGTTGGGGAGAGGTTGGAGCCATAGGCAAAGTAGAGGTAAGGTGGGTTGGGTCCAGTGCGGGGGGAGGAGTCGGGGCATGTTGTTGCTGAAACGGGGAGAGTTGTTTCAGAGGGAGGATCGGTGAGATTGATATTGATGTGCATTTTCGGATTTTCGAGATTTGGGAGTTTTGATTATGTATGTCTTTGAGGTATGTAGTTGTGTTGGGGTAGATTGGATGGATTGAAAGAAAGTTAAGCTTAATGTGCGGGGAGAATTTCTTATTTGGTACCTCGGAGTAAACAATGAGTCGAGATTGATTATTCAACGCACACGATACTGAAATTAATTATATTGTTCACAAATTTAAGAGTATGCATATTGGTTTTAGTTTAGGGCATCTTTGAATAGTTCTTCACATTTGAACTTTGGAATGAGGCTTGTACGGGCCAAGGTAGATATCAAATAAGCATGGAAAGCTTGTACGATCAAGGATGCTTACTAGCATGATAGGAAAATACTTGGTAATCTTAGAATTTGCTTGTATAGCTTTATGTAGCATGCTACATAGTCCAGGGTATCCTTTTAATTGTTCTTAATATGGCGTCATACGCCCTCTCCACATTGAGTGAATCAGCCCGGATCATGACAATCCTAGAATTAAGCGAGGTAATACTCTGTATGAGAAAGAAACTTTGAATTTCTCAATATAATAATATAGTAGCTATCATTACGTGTAGGCTAAATGTATGAATCACACCATATTGCCACTTAATGGTGCTATCGTTGGACCAAACCACTAGACCAAAACATCTGCTTGACTCAATCATATGATGATCCACATATTCGTACATGTGCATACGTGTGCTAAACAAATATCATGACGGATTAAAGCCGAGTCGCTGAAAAAGGCACCGAGGAATGGAAAACAAGGAAGATTAATGTATTCGTCTTATATCGGCAATTTGCTCAGAGAAGGGTATGGAAATAAGTGAGCAAATATGGAAGCGAAGGTCCATATTTTCAGTATATCTGGTACTGAAGATTCAGAAGATTCAGGCAATTGAAAAGAAAGATGAAGTCGGATAAAATATTGCAATGATAACCCGTCAACGAATTCTCAAGAAGAGTTATCTGTTCAACAAGTTCAAAACCCAAGTACCTTTCAGAATGCGATGCACTCAGTCTCATAGATAGGAATAGTAACCTCATACAGAGTATCCGACCAGATGTCCGTAACATAAGCCTCAATGTCAAAGACAAAGTCACATGCATACCAATAACCATTGCTACAAGAGCCACTTCCATCAGTGAGGCTAGCTCCAGTAGTGCTACTGAGACTGAAGTTGCCATCAACAGAGAACTCATTCAAAATTTCAGCAGTTGCCTCAATACCAACCGAGATGTCGACAACATCAAGAATCTCAATGCCAATGGAAAGGTCAAGTTCCACATAGGGATTAAGCTCCGCATCGACCTCAGTGGTTAAGTTTGCATCCGCAGTGTAAGTCGGAGTCCATCCAGAAGTGTAGGATCCACTGCTCTCAAGCAGGTCGATGTAGATTTTCCCATCGGTTACTTCCATTGTGACGTCGGCGGTGACATTTGCAGATCCGGTAATAGCGAACTCAACACCAAGGGAAAGCTCGATGGTTGGTCCGATTTTGATAATATCGTCGATATCAATGGCTGAGACTGAAACATCTGCGACGGTGTAGTCATACAGATCGTCCGAGTAGGATGCTTTCGCGTATGCCTGAACATCAATATCACCTACGAAGCCGAGGTCAAACTCCAGATAGCCACTGTAGGCTTTGGTGGTCGAATTGTAATTGATTCCACCGCTTAATTCCACAGTAGCTGTTAGAGTTGATGAGTAAACATCGATCTCTAGGTCGTCTAGATTGATGAGCTCTCCACTCCAATCATAGTCCAGTGTATCGGAGACACTGAAGTCACGTCTCTTCTTCCCCGAGATGGGAGCACTAGAGTTGAATTGGACGGAGAAGTATTCGATGTGATCACTGAAGGAAGATTATGTCGTCGTTGCAACAACGGAGAGGGTATTATCGTCGAAAGAAACGGAGCTAGCCTTGTAGACTCCACGCTTGCTTTCAGTATCGCAATTTCCCAGGTGGTTGGTGACGAGAAGGAAATCTGAGGATGGCCATGATGAAAGGGAATCTTCATAAGCACTTTCACTGCTGAAGGTGACAGTGACTGAGGTAGTAGAACACTCCACACTGCTAAGAGAAGCGACATCTTCTAGGTTAAACGTGAGAAGATTAAAGTCAGCTTCGACCTGCGCGACGGCCGACGAGTTGTCTGACTGATAAGGCAATGAGACATGACGGCTGGGAGAAACACTGCTTTGAGCTGCAGTTCTTCGTGCTCGTACTGGTTTGAAGGCTGGCACGGGCTGGAGGGCTGCAACAAATGGCAGAACGGCCAAGGCCGCGAGGGTATGAGGAACTGTCAGCATTTAGTCTTAGAAAAGCAAAGATAAGGATTGAGAAGATGCTAGTATCTAGATATGAGTATTTAGGACATCCCTTCAGCGAACTTTTATATCTTTATAAATACCAAGTTACTTGAAGAAGCTAATCTAAGTCGTACTGACTAGTATGGATCCACTACCAATAAGACATTTAGAAATGAGCACGACGATCCCGACCGGACTATCAAACCGAGGGGCAGCAGAACTTTTAATCAGTTGTAAATTGCTCGTTACTGATGGTGAATTTCATATTGGTGGGAATACTGCAAGTTGCATCGGGCGTCCCGTGAAGTGTTCGAAGCGATGTTGGATTATCATGAGGAACTGGTGGCGCTGACGGGTACAAAACCTGGAGGAATCCGAGTATAAATGTACAAGTCCTCACGCCGCACTTTGCGCGGCACTGCCAGTGTACATAGTAGCAGCGAGCATTTGAAATTGGGAAAGATACCTATATCCCCAGCACTCAGGTGCTTGGCCAGGTCAACTGGTGTGTTCACATACTTAAGTATAGGGCTAAGTCTGAGTCAGTAGCATCTACAGGTGACTGATGACCGACCCCTCTTTGTATGCAGGTACCTACAGGATTACCTATAGGGTTAGCTGGAGGTTTATCCGGAAGGGAAGTTAGCTGTTATATTCAAGTTGTTGGATATAGGCAACTGGCAGCCCTAGGGATAAGCTGTAGGCTATCCTCAGGTACCAAGACAGGCGGTGAATAAAAGTTCAGAAACCCAAGTAGTAAAAGAGGTCTATAGTAAAAGAGGTCTACATAAAATGGCACAAAAAGAACTTGAGTTGTTGATGAATTAATCATTTCGATTGCAAGCTTCGTGTAAAGAACATTGAAAGTAGGAAAGGATTACGAATTCCCATCATACACGCCATACACACACAAACACGACACACGGTATCATGAAATCAATCAACTCATCGCTGCATATGAACAAAGGGAATGATGAGATAAAAGAAAAGAACAAGAAAATTATGAAAAAAGACACCCCCATATCTAATGCCGGGGAATCATCCCACTCATTCGACTTCCAACTCCTGCCATCAGACTTTGCTTCACAATGGCATCCGCCGCAGCCGCCGCAGCCAGTCGTTCCTTTTGACGACTCCGATCACGCAGGTATCCGGCAGCTTCGGGCCGCATGCGAAGGATACGCAGGATCATGTCATCATTTGGATCCGCTTGGGCCTCCCGGCGCTTCTCTTCTTTCACCTTTCTCATGGTCCCAAGGTTACGTGACAGCATGATACTCTTCGCGCGACGCGCAGAAGGAACACCCAGAGTCCCGAAGCTGGTACCGGTGGCACCAAAGTGCGCAGGGGCAGATGAACGGTTGCGATTGGCTTGTTGGCGATTCACATTGGCTGCGGCCATCCGCTCAGATGTGCGAATCAAATGCTCCGTGGGCTCGAAGTAGAAGAAGTTCAAGCTTTGGATCTCATGGTACTTGGGGGATTTTAGAATATCGATAGGAACACCATTGGCTTCGCCGGTTTCCTCATCAATTGCATGGAAGAAGTTCAGCAACAGCACGAGCCAGCGTGACACAATGTCCACTTCTTGAATCGTGAGTGGCTTCTGGTGGGATGGTTTATCGGACAGAGGGGGAACCAATAGACTCTCAATAGTGGCAAGGACCTCCTTCCACAAACGAGCCATGACCATTCGCATCGCTTCGGTGGTCAGTGTCTTATTCATAATGGCGAAGTTGGCGTTAAAGTAGTTGAACAAGGGAGTTAAGGCATTCTCCACATCGGACTGTGTGGGGGCCGGGGCGGTTTGTTGTGCTCGATTGCGATTAAGGAAATTGGATACGCTCGAGATACTAATCCCACGAGAAAGCAGGGACTTTAATGTTCGACGTGACAGACAATGGCTGATGTACGCAGAGAGCTTATATGAAAGTCAGTAGACTGTACCAAGCTTAAAACGAGAGAAACACAAACCTTTTCGGTAATTCGGCGAGTCATATCCCTCTCCGTTCGCTTGAGAGTACGGAAGGCCTTGCCGAAGTAGAATTGGATATCATCGCGCTCACCCTCCATGCTAACACGAAGTAAAAGACGTCCTTGGGTATCCAGATCAAGCCAATATTCTCTTGGCAAGAAGTCGCTGAAGTGGACCGGGTCAAGTTTGATAGATGTACGACCAACATAATCGTGATCACCAACTGCATCCCAATCCCAGATTGTAGCGATGATGTTCAGAGGTCCCTGAGTTGTGATGTCCACCGAGTCTTCCCAGCGTGGATTGAGGTTGTTGTAGATGATACGGGTCTTTGCAATTCTCTTTTGATACTCATCTGTCAGGACCACGTATGGGTCGCTACCACCATTCATGTCGCAGGCTTTGAGGTCCTCTGCCTCTACTACCTTGATCGTAAAAACATAAGTTGTTGACTTGCGCACTTTCTTGAGCTGCGGAGGAGTGTGCTGTGCAATCACATCGGCACATCCATCGACGTTGATCTCTTGCTCAAGCAAATCTAATTGAGAAAGCGCATATTCGATGTTGTTTAATTTCACCAAGGACTTTTATTTTGATAAGTGACTGATATACCGCGGAATAAGAAAATGGTCATACCTCTGATAAGAATTGAAACGGCTCGATTTTGTCCTGTTTCGTCCAGGTATCCTTGGCGAATTGCATGAACTTCTCCTGAGTGGTTTGATTCAAAGCTGCCTCTTGCTCCGGCGTGAGTCGGTCCAGTTCTCGAGCAAACGACTGTTCCAAGGATTCACAATATTGTGCGACACCTTTACCTATAGAGTTAGATAACGCAGTCATGAACTTCGCATATTGAAGATCATCATCCCACTCGAGATTAACCAGGTTCTCCACGACCGAATTAAATGATCGAAATACATCGATCACAGACACGCTGTGTCGGGAGTCTTCCGGGACGTCGTCGGTTGCTTGATCTGAACGAATTGAGAAGGCGTCCTGCCTGGTAGCTTGATTGACCCATTCCATCACGCTCTGATCTGTCAGACGAAGCCATCGCCATACGAATTCTTCCAATAAAGTCTCAATCTGGAACGGGAAGGGGACACTAGAAGGAAATTAGTTAATGGTAAAAACTCAAGGGGAGCGATGTTCTTACTCTGGAATTGTGCTCATAAATAGCCGTCTAATGGTAGCGAGCCTCTTATAGAGATCAAATCCTTCCTCGATGTCAATTTCTTCGTCCCTGGACTTGGTCTGCTCAAGGATTCGGATGACCATTTCATGAGCATCCTCGGCAAACATGGGCAGCACGTTGGAGCAGAGTGTTGTGTATGGGTTGACACTAGTGTGTGTTAGACCGAGGTTTTCTTTCCATACGTAAGAAAGAAAGGAATCACTTACCCCATGATCTCAGGGTTGTTCCTGTATCGCTTTTGAATTTTCTGTGCCAGCTTTGAGATAGCATCGCCCAGCTGAATGACATCGTCAACTCGCCAAGCTTCTTGATTGACAGAAATCAACTGACTCAGAAGACTCTGGTACTTGTCAGTTGCCTTTTGAGCAAGACCGTCTTGCACATACGAGCCAAATCGGTGAATGCCCTCCGGGTCCTCTGTATAGTTTGGATCCATTTGTATATGATTTTCGAGGACATACATGACGGGTCCAATAGGACGAGGCTTTGTCTCAAAACAATCCATCATCACATCATAAAGTTCTCGTAGTAAAGCCTCGTGGAGCTTTGAAAGCAGCTCTTGCATCATCTGCAAATCGTGCACAGTCCATTTTCGTCGATCGAAAACTGTAGATGCGACAAAACTGCTGCGCTTGTTACGATTATCACTTGGAGGCGATTCCTTTGCAAACGTAAATGCCGAGTCCAGGGTGCTGAGGTCAATTTCGTTATCCACAAACTTTGATTGCACAACATCCAAGAAGAGCACAATGCGGGAGAAATTAGGTATTCGCCAGCGGACACAGATCTCGTTCAGCATTTCAGAGGACTGTTTAGATAGTAGCTTCATGGATGGCGTATCGGACGTGGCTTGAGTTGCCTCAATATCGCGATCCCGTAGATCATGAGCCAAGGTTTGTGACAGGATGAGCCTGTACACAGATCGAGGGTCAGAGGGGATAAATGTATATGTATCCGACTCTTCAGAATCGCCATTAGCACCACCCAATGAGAGTCCACTGAGATCAACAGGCTGATCAATGGAGTAAGTTCTATCGCTATGTCCAGAGGATATTTTGGACAAATCTTCCTCTTCTATTGTTGGGTTAAGCTGAGGCAAAGTTCCGGGTGTGCTCTTAGCAAGTTCCGGATTCGACTGCACGATAGCAAGCATCATCTGGGAGAGGTCGGGTCCTTCACTCTTCTTCCAGCTTTCATAGGCTTCATCAGTTTCGAAGTCATCTCTGGAGAATGTTTTATGAGTCTGAAGACTCAAATGGTACTGATAAGTTTTGAGGTCATGCAGGGCTGCTTTTTCAGTCCAGATCTTCCTGTGCTTATCAATCTCCGCTTGTGTCTGAGCTGTCGTCATCCTGAAGATCTTGGCAACATGTTGGACCAGGGGCATGTCTTTCACATCGTAGCTTAGCGGAGCAACTACCTCGGTGGTAGTTGTTGCGCTAGTCCCTTGCATCAAATCTTGATCTTGCACCAGCAGCTTGTTCTCCAAGACGGACAATCGGTTTGTCAACTCTGGGCGGTCCTTGGACCAGTCGTGTCCTTTCAGAACCAGCGCAAGGAGTCGAACAAAAAGCGCAACGTGTCGGTCCACCATCAACTTCCAGCTATCATCGTCATGTTCCTTGCCCTTACCCAACTCCTTGATAGCGTTGGAATAGAATATGAGTACTAGATCCTCTGCGCGCCGGTCTTTCTCCATGCGCTTTCTAAAGGAGTCTTCCTTAAGCACATTGAGAAAGGCGGCAAATGTTCGCACCACCAGATGATCTTGGTATTCCTTCCGCTTCTCTTTCCCAATCAACACTCCCGTCAACCGTTTCTCCAGTTCGGCCACGAAGCCATGTGGAATCCTGGTGCTCTTTGAATCCCTGACCAGCGAGAAGTCGCTCATCAAATCATGGATGGAGGTAGATGCCCGCTTGGGCCGCGCCGGCGCGGCAGGCACAGTCTGTGTGCGACGAGAACGAGGATGTAAGAGGTAGGCCAGGTAAGCTACACGGAGCGCATGACTGGATGCGACGTTGGCGCTAACGGGCCGACGGCGTGAAATGGAGGAGTTACGGGAATGGCGACCTTCATTCTGGATGCTGTTGATCCGTCGGTTGACTCCTCGGGACTGACTAGATGCTGTCGACATGAGGCGATTCTCAGGATTCGTGAACGGCTCGGAGGCAAGTAGAGGAATGTGGGACCATGGATGGAGCTGGACGCAGACCAGCAGCCAGCATCTGGAGTAGACGAAGCCCTTTTTGCGCGACCTGGGTTTATTTTAAGCGAATTTGGTGGCAGTCAAGAAGTGGGTATTGTCTCAGAAAGGAAACTAGCTTGGGCGACCAGGAGGGGCGCGGAAATAGGACTTTTGACTGTTTACTAGGGAAGAAAGGAGAGGGGAACGGATGAAACAAGCTCCCTGACGTAGACGCGCGGACCCTGCGAAAATACTAGGTAACAAGATGAAACACTGACCACAAGAGCAGCTTTTTTGAAGTCAATACATGAATAAAGAGAAGACCTCCAAGTGAAGAAGGGGGGGTTTGATTTATTCTTATTTTTAATCAATTTATTATGAAATTTTTTTGGACTTTGTAAAAGCTGACGCACCCTGGTCTCCCTTGGAGGGGCCTGATCTACATTGGGCGCTAAGGAGATACTCACATTACAACGTAAGGGTGACCTACACTTAGATTTTATAATGAGAGCTATTCAGGATGGGAAAATACGTCCCATAGGTGCATAGAAGTACACCAGATGTTCTATACCTTGATACCTGGGGCTGTGTATACCTATGGAGTCTAGATGAACACGGAGCTGTAGTAGTGGCCAAGACGGCTATTACAAGCGTAGTATCCGAGTAAGACAATATGTATCAAATGGAAGAAAGAAATTGGGAGAAAACTGTTTTGGAACAGAACTTCTAGTTCTGGTGCTGGTCCAATATACGTCAAAGAGCCGGAAATCCACTTCTCGGCGAATCGACACTTGAATGACGCCAAACGGGAGAGAAACACAAATCGTCTTGGTATTTACACATACACAAATAAGGAACAAAAAGGAAAAAGAACGAAAAGGAAGGAATGAAGTGTTTACCACTTGTCCTCACCAGCCTTGCGGGCCTAGATATATTGCTCATGTTAGCAGATGACGTTTAATATGGGAGTATATCAACTATGGACAAAGGGTCCAATTCTTACCGGAACAGCATTTGGACCACCCAATTCCTTCTCTAGGCCATCAACGTAGACCTTGGGAACGCTGGGCTTATCGGGGTAGTAGAGGCTGACAACGCCGCACACACTGAGGAAGGCGGCAACCCAGATACCGAGGTGGAGGAAACCCTTGCCGGCAGGGACATGAGTATATTGTTCAGGACTGAAGACACCGAGAATTTCGTTCTCCTCGTGGACAGGCTCGCCGAAGTTTCGCTTCTCTTGCGCATCCCACCAGCCGCCGTAGGGGTCTCTGAAGGCGCGCTTGACGCGGGGAGGGTTCTGGTAGCCACCGTTCTGCCAATCCGGTTAGCTCATCGAAAGATAATAGCGGACATACGGAAGCCCAACCTGGAGAGGATCCTCAACCTCCGCGGCACGGAGAGCTGGAACCTGAGAGAATGATGCGCGGGGGGGGCAATGGCCTGGCGGGCAGCCAGCTGGGGCAGACGCCGGGCTAGGATCCGTTGGGACAGCATCTGGGAAGAAGGGGGAATTGGGTGTTAGTGATACCTCATGAAGGATTTGAACGATAGTTATGAATTGAGTCCATCACTTACTGCTCTGCCAAAAGATCAAAGACCAATGGGGACGGGGATATAGGTCAGGGAAATCGGTGGAGTTGAAGTGCAGGATGATTCGATGATGGAAACGGAGGTTTGCGGCAATTGACACCTTAGGCAAGAAGCATAGCTCACACCTGAAATGTAAGGCACCAAATGCGCGGCGCGCTTACCAGTCGAAAGTGTTCGCCCCGACAAAAAAACCACTTCCTCACGTATTCCCCCCATCGGACGGCCTTTTTCCTTCTCCTTCAGGCTCCTGTACCGATAAGCATGCCAAACTCGGGGTGGTAATTTAACTCGATTGTAGCTACTTTTTGATGCCCAAATCGATAATTTTGACCGCGCCATCGTTGGGATAACTGGGGTCACCTGCGAAGAAGGCCCCTGTCGTCTGCGGCTACAAGTCATGCAAAACGGCAGCCCAAACGGCCCATCACCCCACGATGAACGCGTGACGCCTGTGCCTACCTCCCCACGTCCTGAAGATTCTACATTGGAAATTCCAGCCGATTCTACCTCCAGCGAGTCGATCCCTTCCCTACCGAACGACAATGAACTTGGTCATCAACTGGACGAGCCTCCATCGAAGAAACGACGCCTAACAGACACAACCCCGTCGCGTCGTTCAACCCCCCGACCTCCTTCGCCACCATGGAAGAAGGTTGGTGTGGAGGGCCCGACGTCCTTCGTGGTGGAGGGTAAGCGCAGGTCGTCGCGGACGAACGCGGTTCCTATGGAAATGCAGCCACCGTCCGATAAGCGTCATACGCGTGCAGCGCAGCAGACTTATGCGAATAAGAATACCCGTGGTGGCGCGAAACCGAACACATCGTCACCGCTAGCTGTCACCCAGTCGCGTACCGAGATTAATGGGAAGTCCGGTGGCAAGCAGGTGACAAATGGTTCACCCAAGACCGTGTCTACTAAGGCCACATCTGGCAGACAGCAACCGCCATCACAATCTCCTGCGCCCAAATCATCACATTCTCGTACCCGATCCCGAACCTCTACTTCCGCCCCTCGAGCTCGTTCAAGCGTGAACGGTGCTAGCCCTCATCAAACCCGCGACCGCTCCTCCCTTTCCGCCACATCCCCAGCGCCATTTGAAGCGAGTCTCGATGGCGCAGGTGAAATTGACAATCAGGTACAGTCTGGACCTCAGATTGTGCCGCGACTCCGAATCAAAGTGAAAAAGCCAGTTCTTCCAATTCGACACCCTGGCCACGTGCTCAGCAGGAAATTTGAGTCCTTTAAGGAATGGATGGATCATGAAGATGCTCCGGCTTTGCTCTCATCGGAAGAAGCTCTCGAAGAAGCCAAGAGACGACAAGAAGTTCTTGATGCGGCGGAACCCGGTGGACCGTTAAGTTCAGAGGTCTGCTCTGCATACATCACGGAAGAACAGGAGGAACCGCCGTCACAATACTCGCATCAAGATCACTTGGTTGCGCATGCACTTTATTTCCAGAAGCTTTTGGATAAGGAGCACAAGCGTCATCGTCAGATGGCCAAGCTTTTTGCTCAGTGGTGCGCCGATGCCTACAGAAAACGTCATAAGAACCCAGAGGACATTCTTCGAGAACAGCAAGAAGAGATGCGCGGAAAGCGCAAGCAGCTGGGCAAAGATCTCCAAAAGATGTTTGATTTGGCACGCGCTGAAATCGACCGGGTACGTCTTGCACGGTGGGAGGAAGAGCGAAAGGTTCAAGATCAGCTAGCTCTTGATCGTGCCATCCGAAAATCAACCATGCTCTTCGAAAAACGTCGGTCCGAAATTCTTGGAGAGGTTCCCAGTGATGCTCCTGGATCGAGCGAAGACGAAGATGGAGAGACTGATTATTCGTCGGACTCCTCAGCAGCAGGTAACGGAAGCAATATGTCAACATCGGAGTCTGGATCTGATGACGAAGCCAATTTGGACGATGATGCCAAGTTGACTGCAGAAGAGCTTCGATTAAAGTATGCCAATCTACCAACCGAAGACACACTTGATCAAGTGTCCGTGATATCTGCGTCAATTGACAACAGCGAAGCGGTAATCGATGATACAGACTCTCAGGCAATCCCTGGTGACACCAAGCTGGATGACGTTGATTCTGTCTTGATGGATGATAGTGACGAATCTATCGACATGGACGATGACATAAGTGATAGTGAGGATGAGAGTGGATCTGGCGACGAAGGTTCTGATGCGGACTCTGAAGGGAGTGATGCTCCATCTGATATGTTTGGGTTCTTCTCACGCAAGCAACGGGCTAAAAATGCAGATTCTGGTGAAGTGGACACAGAAGAAGTCGACGAGGACGATGATAATGACGAAGAATTTACACCCAAAGGAGAAGAACCCGAAGAGAATGAGACCGAGGGTCAAGATGATGTTTCGATTCTTCCAGCCGAGTTAGATATCGCCGAGGACCAGGAAATGGCCGATGAGGGTACGCCCGCAGAAGTCGTGGAAGCCTCCATAGACACCCCTGCCTTCACCGAGGATGCATCAATAGCCGATACTCCCATGGACGATGTGCTTACTGAAGCAAGTCTATCTGAGCCGAATGCCCTTGTCGAGATTTCGGAAGATGCGACAGCAGCTATCGACACAGAGCCACTTCAAGACAACCATGCCAGTGGAGAGGTATCCAGTGAAGCATCTCCTGGAACATTTGAAACTAAACCTTCCGAGCCTGACTCTGTTTCTTCATACGAACCTACAACTGAGAAAGCACTTCAGGAGGTCAATTCACCTGCACCAGGCTTGAAGACACCTATTCCACACCTTCTTCGTGGCACTTTGCGTGAATACCAGCACTATGGATTGGACTGGCTTGCGGGTCTTTACAATAACCATATCAACGGTATCTTGGCAGATGAAATGGGTCTTGGTAAAACTATTCAAACCATCGCCCTGCTTGCTCATCTTGCTGTAGATCATGGTGTCTGGGGTCCCCACCTTGTGGTAGTGCCCACTAGTGTCATGCTGA
The DNA here is from genome assembly GCF_028827825.1 of Penicillium malachiteum. Classification (NCBI taxonomy): domain Eukaryota; kingdom Fungi; phylum Ascomycota; class Eurotiomycetes; order Eurotiales; family Aspergillaceae; genus Penicillium; species Penicillium malachiteum. The sequence goes on from NW_026643095.1 coordinate 6,823,068, forward strand.
ACTGGGAAATGGAATTCAAAAAATGGTGCCCTGGCTTTAAAATCATGACCTACTATGGAAATCAAGAGGAGCGCAAACAGAAACGCCGAGGTTGGAACGACGACAACTCATGGAATGTGTTGATCACGTCGTATCAACTTATCCTGCAGGATCAAACGTCTCTCAAGAGACGGAATTGGCATTACATGGTTCTGGATGAAGCACATAACATCAAGAACTTCCGGTCGCAAAGATGGCAAGCTCTCCTTACATTCAGGACTCGAGCCAGGCTTCTTTTGACTGGTACACCCCTTCAGAACAACTTAACTGAATTGTGGTCTCTTCTGTTCTTCTTGATGCCTTCCGATGGAGATAATACGGGTGTTGAAGGCTTCGCTGACTTGAAAGACTTCTCTGAGTGGTTCCGACGACCAGTCGAGCAGATCTTAGAGCACGGCAGAGAAACAATGGATGACGAGGCCAAGCAAGTGATCACCAAGCTTCACACCGTTCTTCGTCCTTACATTTTGCGTCGAATGAAGGCCGATGTTGAGAAGCAGATGCCTGGAAAGTATGAGCATGTGATGTACTGCCGACTCTCTAAGCGGCAGCGATTCCTTTATGATGGCTTCATGTCGATGGCTCAAACCAAAGAAACACTCGCCTCGGGCAACTTCCTTTCTATCATCCACTGTCTCATGCAACTTCGCAAGGTCTGCAACCATCCGGATCTCTTTGAAACACGACCCATCTCCACATCCTTCGCCATGCCTCGATCTGTGGCTACTGATTACAACGTAAAGGAGAGTCTCGTCCGCCGAAGACTTCTCTTTGACCATCCTCTCACCAAGGTCGATTTAGACTTCCTCAATCTTGCACCCATCTCTCGTGAAGATATCTCGCGACGACTAGCGGATGATAGCATTCGACTGATGGCCTTCGGCCCATTCAAGACTCTCCGCGAGCGCCAATACAACCGAACCAATTGGAACATGCAGTTCAACGGTTCTACGATGGAAACAATCTTGTCCTCGTTGGAGAATGCCTGTCGCAAGAGGCGAATGGCTGAATTAGAGCGATGCTTGTACTTCGAATCAAAGCGTCATGGTCGCCGCCCTGTGTACGGTAGCAGTTTGGTTGAGTTCCTACGAGCCGGGACCAAGGAACATGCTCTGTCCAATGCTCCCTTGCGAAAAAGTAACATGGCCGAGTGGCTCTCAAGCCGTTCATCTGTTCTTGCATCTATGATTCTCACTCTTGAGGAGCGATCTTATGAAATGGATGGTTACGTCCAAAGATTTGCCTGTGTTACTCCGGCTGCCGTTGCCTCGGGCATGACAGAAGCCGCATTGACTCCTGTTGAGACGCGTCTCCTGACCAATACTGCCAAAGATCAACCGTATGATCCCTTCCACGAAGCTCGCATGCGCCTTTCAATTGCATTCCCCGACAAGAGATTGCTGCAATATGACTGCGGTAAACTCCAGCGATTGGATAAGCTACTACGTGATCTGAAAGCTGGCGGCCATCGTGCTCTGATCTTCACGCAGATGACTAAGATGCTGGATATCCTGGAGCAGTTCCTCAACATTCATGGCCACCGCTACCTACGTCTGGATGGAACCACGAAGGTCGAATCGCGACAAATGTTGACTGAGCGATTCAACAGTGATCCCCGTATTCTGGCCTTCATTCTATCTAGTCGATCTGGTGGTCTGGGTATCAACTTGACAGGTGCCGACACTGTCATCTTCTACGATCTAGACTGGAATCCTGCCATGGACAAACAGTGTCAAGATCGTTGCCATCGTATCGGTCAAACCCGTGACGTCCATATCTACCGCTTTGTTTCGGAGTATACGATTGAATCTAACATCCTCCGCAAGGCCAATCAAAAACGGATGCTGGACGATGTGATCATCCAAGAGGGAGAGTTCACAACAGACTACTTCACCAAGCTTCAGAATGCGCCGGTAGAAGAGACTGATGACCGTGATGGTAAAGACGAAGCCAGTGCTGCTATGGATCGTGTTCTGGGCAACCGGGTTACAACCGGCTCTCGTGCGTTCGAACAAGCCGAAGACAAAGAGGATATTGATGCGGCCAAGAATGCTCAGAAGGAATTGGAACATGCCGATGACGGTGACTTTGATGAGCGTACTCCTTCCAATGGGACACCGGCACAGACTGGTACTCCATTGCCCGACACTGGTGAAGCTACTCACTCCCCCACTGCGGTTGACCCTGAAGAGCCGGAATCCATCGAACCAAATCACATTGATGATTATCTGCTTCGTTTCATGGAATGGAACATGCGCGATGAACCCCTGGTGCTACCCCAAGACAAGAGCAAGAAGAAGTCGAAGAAGGGCAAGGAGCATCACCTCAAACGCCGTCGTTAATCTGCACCTCTTCCCCCGGGCCCTCGGATATTGTGACTAAGTTTCATCATTCTCTTGGCCTCTGTGAAATCCTCCAAGCCATCACGCTTCTATCCACCAGGCTTGTCTCCGATCGTTCTAAAAGTCACGAGAACGCCCTTCTGACTCCACTCTCCCCCACCCGTTTCACCATTTCACTGCATGTTCTCTTTCTTGTCGGAGGTGACTACCTAATTGAGCGTTCTTGATTTGACCTTGGTGTTTTTCTCGTGTACTCTTTTTTCCCTATTTGTCAATTGCCATTTACCATTTTTTTCCTGGCGATTCATATTCCCCTCTCTTCTTGTCTTGTCTTTTTAACAACTTTTGATCTCACGACTCCTTGCCCCTTTACCAAGCCTCCCTTTTCCATTTATCTTCTGTTCTGTGTTTTAAAAATTCTTTTGCACTGCGTCATAGCCATGTGGGTATGTACTTTCTTTGTACGGAGTAATAGTGTCCCTAAAAGAGTGGAGAGAGACCCAAAGACAGAGAGAGAATCCCTAAACCAAGACATGCGAAGATCCAGATCAATCTAGAGGTTCTAGTGATTCTTAGTGAAGATTTCCTGTGTTCTTCTACTCATTCTACTTGAAGCTAGCGCTAATTCAACCTGAATGTTTAAATTATGTCTATACTCTATTCAGTAGTGTTCCACTTTTCGTCTTACGCCTTATAAAAAAAAGTTAATATCTAACCTATGGAGTGCATATACGATGAATTTGACTTTATTCTTAGATCCACTTCATATGGAGTAACTATGGAGCCCTGGAGTACAGTGTGATAGGATATCCAAGGTTAGGGCACCTTCTACTTATCCGAAACTCTCCCCGATCGGATATTGTACCATAGTTGACAAATACTATTGGAGTCGTGGTAAATAAGGCTTATGCATAGGTTTATTCATAACAGAATGGATAAACTTGAACACATGGGCACTATCCTTGGAATAATTTGAGCATTTTGAATTATTCAATGTACGGTGGATTGGTTATTATAGGATTGAATAAGATGAATATTCAATATCTGGTCTGTGTGCTTCTTATCCGATATTCTGTGGGGACTCTTAGTTTAATTTATCAATAGATAATGAGATTTGAAATCTGCAGAGGTTATGTATTAAATTTAATAATCCCATTCTCTTCATGTACATATCAATGTTTACTCCGGAAGGTGAGTCCCGCGGCAATCCCCTTAGCCCCATTAACTTGAATCCGGTCCATCACGGACTCTTCTCTCCCTCCGTTTTGCGTCTGCGTCATTGACTATATCTGAATTTGACTATATCTGACTTAGGTTTAGACCTCGTCGCGAGGTTTAGATGAAACTTAACCATAGGATCTTTGGAAAGCCTCGTTCAAGTTAATTTGGAATGAGAACGCAAAGTCCGAAGGAGCCGGCACTGTAGGTGTAGGAATAAGCAGGGGGGATTGGATGGTCATGTATCCAGAAAGCTAAAGCTCGATAGAGCTTGAGGATTAACCCCAGATGCCCAGACCAGATCATCATTTCCTCGGCCGAAGCTTCATCTGTATGGAGTAAGGAAGTACAGTGAGTAAGGAGCCCTAACAGAATTCCATTTTGAAATCAGACTCTAATGCAAAGGAACCAGGATCCGTCCACTATTGTACTGAGCTCAAGCAGGCCAGGCTGCACATGGCACGAAGGATTCTGGTCGATCGCATTCGGGACTCGGGAGGCTGTCGATCACGGCGGGTTCTCGCGCTTCGGCCAAACTGCTCCGAAGAGTATCAATGCATCATGTTGGTGGGGACTAAACGCTTACACTGTACATAGTGCATCTGAGAAAGAAAAAATGAAAATAAAAATCAGGGATAAAGACTCCATACTCCTGAGTACTCCGTCCGGAGTACGGAGTAAGAGATCATGATCATGGTCTGGATAGTGGAGAAGATCCGCCACGAACGATGTGCCCAGGTGGACGATGTGGAGATGCTGACATGACCGGAAATTAACCTTGGAACGATACGATGAAAGTACGATGAATTGGAGTCAAATTCGCTTACTCCAACTTTCATGATCACCACGTTGTTCCCCGTTGGAAAAGAGGGGATATCATTTCCATGGTTCAAGTTCTTCACACATGAACCTCGGAATTCCATGGGATTGGCCATTCTTGTTCATCATTAAGCATTTGCCGAGACTGACTTAATGTCGTGATAATGCATCCTTGGAGTACGGCTGTACGGAGAACAGAAAAGAAAAGTGGAGGGAATAGAGTGAGAGTGATCCACCAAATCCGGTGGTTATGCCGCTTTAGGCGTGAGATCCGATAAACTTGGAATGTTTGGGGGGAGAAAACGACAAGCCAGGTGGTTGGTGCTAGAGGATCATGAGCTGCAGGCCGATCCACGGAAATCCGGAGATCGTCTTTTTTTAATTGTTTAAGGCGTTCACTATGATTGACCAGGTTTCATCCAAATAGGTAAAAAGTGACCGGTATAATTGGGGGAAATTTCATGATTGGAAGAAACTTGGTTAATATTGAAAATAATATAAGGAGTCTTCGTATGCACACCAAATTAACCGCGATATTCCAATGTTGACATCAAATGTTGATATATTATGAGGCATTCCTTAATAGTCGTAGTCTTTAGAAAGATTCAAATGTTCGGGAACTCAACTCGGAATGATGATCTTTGTTTTCAACCCCTTAAGTTGTGCATATCGTGTGGATTCAAGTTTCCGCGATATTTCGCCGACGTGTTCTTTGATCATGACTAGGAGGGGTATAGAGCGAGTCAAGGAAAGAGATCCTGTTTGCCGATCTCCACGAATCAAGAGTGTCTCCCCGACTAGCCCCAAACTACTCCATACTAGACGACGCCCTTGGTCTCGGTCTTAATGACTTAATCGGCCCCTGAGATTTTCAAATGTTCCTCGTCAAATTCGAGAAGCTGTTAGGGTTTCGGGTTCCTCCCCCCGTGAATGAAGTTTACCATGAAAAGTGAAAGTATTGGAGTACAATCTTCTAAAAACCTTCACGGCAGTTGGGGACCATATCTTTTCCCGAAAAGCTATTGAGCTATTGAGTTAAAAAACGTGGAAACATGGAAACGTGGGAATGCGGAGATGCGATGAGGCGTAGATCCGAGGATGGAATGGCCCGAATTGATTTGCACATGTTGGGGCAATCACCTCTCCTAAAGATAGTAAGGTAAGGAGGATTGACAGTTCTGCAACGTGCAAGAGTGTGACATATGCAGCCGTAAGAACACTACTCGAGTGATTGGCGTGAAGCTTCCAAGTGGCGACTTCGGCCCCAGGCCCGTGCTGGGGAGGGGAGATGAGTATTTGCTTTTTTCCCCGTTCCTTTTTGTTACTATTAATTCATTAATTTAAATTTTGTTTGCTATTTTGCTTCCCCGATTTCACCTCGGGACAATTCCTCCCTAGATGTCACCCTTGGGAAGCAATTTTCCGATCTGTCAGTTTTAGTAGCTGGGCAGTGGCGTTCAACGATATCATCGGCGGCTAAGGTAAAGTAGGCGGTGGAAAGATCCACTTTGTCCACTATTGAGTACCCGGGAAGATCAGGGAGATCCACATCTCATGTCGATTGGCGCATTCATGAACTGTTGCTCCATGGGTCTGACTGTCATTGGTCTCGCCCGAGAGTGCCGAGGGACTTTGCTCACTAGACCCAACACCATCCCTAATACTACCTTAGTGCAGTCGGCTCAAAACGACACCCATAAGGGGGAAAATATCGTCAAATTAAACACGGCAGGAGAAACCGGAGAGGGGAGACTGAAATCCGTACTCCGTAATACATTTTTTTTCCCTCGTGCAATCTGTGCAATCTGTGCAATCTGTGCAGTCCCCGCATGGAGAAGATCAGAAGATCTGGAGCCGCTTTAATCGGGACCTCAGGAACCATGGTCGATTTCAGATTTCGGATATTTCATCGGATGTTCTTTTCTATAGTAATGCTTGTTTTTTTCGCCCCTCGGCAAATATCTTCTTATACCCATGTGTTGATTTTCGAAAAAAAGAAACATGAAATAAAGATTGGAATCCAACGGTTCCCGATCATCTGATTTGGGGAAGGCATCCGGTGAAAAAAAAGTCCAAAGAGACCGCGTGAGATCCCCGGTCCGGTCATGATCGGCAAGACTTGGCTTTCGAGATCCGGAACTAGTACCTCTTCTCCTAGAGTGGAGAACCGGGCTGGAAGAACGAGGAGAAGAGAGTGAGAGAGGGCTTATCTGGGTCCCAGCAAGGAGAACCATCTGCGGTCATGACGCCGGTAAACTTCAAGGTTTAATGGGTTTAATAGGTGGCTGTGGTAGCCCTGTGGCCCAATGTAAATCAAAACCCACGGGGGATTCGGGGCACAATCCCATGTTCGTATGGTTGGTCCGATATGATAGAAAAATGCATGGGGACAAAATCCCTCAAGTTTCGACCAGCCATTCCCATGGGTATGAATCTGGACCTTCTCCCCTTGTATTTACCGACCTCGATTGAGTTGGATAGATCACCTTCGAGAAGGAAGATAAAAGGACTAGTTTTGATTGTAGTGGAACTCGGAGACGTTGCTGCCCGAATAGCGAGAAATTTTCAAACAAAGAACTGTCAGCTGTCATGGTAACAGATCCTCCATCTCAAGATGATCAGTCGAATCTGTGTCTTTGTTCATCCGGTTATGCGCCAAGTTCCCCATTGGGGATAGTAAACCGGGTCAACTGGTTGTTTGGCTGCGATGGCGCGAGATACTCATGATCCACTCTTAAGCCCTGAGGATCGTCGTAGATCCAATTCCCATATCGTCATCAGGATCGACGGAGAGAAGAGGGGGGCAACGTTGACAGACCCGATACCTTGGAAAATTAAGGTGGAGAGTGGGAGGAGAGAGAGAGGAACCAGACAAGATTTTGGAGACCCTGAGTTCATAGTGACTTGGTCCATGTTCCTCTCTCCTCCCCGACTCTCCACTTTCCAAATATTCTTTTTTATTTTATTTTATATTTTATTTTATTAATTCTAAAATATTTTATTTTCCTGATTATAAAAAAATTTATAGTTATATATTAGTCTCTCGTTCTGCTGTCCGATTCGTCTTTCATGATTTCCTCCACTTAGTACTTAACACTACATAGAGGATCCCCTCCCCCCCTATCACACTTATCCTCTTATCCATCTTCTCACATATTTATCACCCAATATTTTTGAGATGAAAACATCTATCTCTGCTGATGTGTGGGAGAGGAAGAAGGGCTTGATTGCCAAGTTGTATATGGAAGAGGAATGGCCATTGAAGCAGGTCATCAAACAGATTCGCTCCCCTGATTTTGATCCAAGGTGAGTTATTCTCGACTTTGAGTTATTATTGTGACTCAGAGTCCTTCATCTCCCATATGCCATTAACCTCATACTGACTCCCATTATTTAGCGAAACACAATTGCGCAGTCGGTTAAAGAAATGGCGGGTCACAAAGCCTTCGCGGCAGACCCGGAAGAAATCTCAGGTCACAGATGATGGACTCTCAGACAAGGAGGAAAAAGGTTCATCGGCTTCTCCCAGTATGAGCCGGCCATCTATCAAGAGAGAGATGAGCAAGGAACTCTCGACCGCCAGTTCCGACTGGGCCGGTGCACACCCAGTTTACGTTTCAGAGGCAGAGATGCGATCAACGGAGCAATCATTCAAGTGGAATCCGTCGCTGGCTCAGCAGTTGACTCCCAGCCCAACAGGTGAACATGGTCTGGTTCTTGACAGACCACCTACTCAACCTTACAATCCAAGCCCGACAACCACATCATTTGAGCCAGCACAGAATTCTCCTGTGGACGAAAGTTTCATTCCAAACACCACATCCGCCTTGACTCCGACCTTTACTGGCTATCCACTATCACCTGAGTCATGTATTCCTAGTCCAGGATCAACCACTGCCACAATGCCCTGGGGGCCTCGCTCAGTGTCGGTCGATCTGAGCCTCAACCCGACCATGCATTCGGCTTCATGGTACCCAATGCCTTTTGAGGCTATCACTCCACCACCTACCGTGTCTGTGCCACACTCTACTCACATGGCTCCTCCACCTGGCTATCGGGACTCTATGCCCATGATCGCATCTTCCGCCCCGAGCGTTCTCCCTCCCCAGTTCGCTCCTTATGAGACACCGCAGTATCCCGGTGACTACGATGCAAAGCCTTGGAAACGGACTATGTCTATGCAGTATGACTACACAAGCCATCCAAATGGCTTGCCGATGATGCCGGACCAGATGGATCGGAAACATATGCCACATTACAGCCTTCCTCCACCGGGTAATCATATGATGGCCATGCCTGCAACTCAGCCTGGACCCCAAGGGGGACTCTGTGCACCTCTTGTCCCATACATGGGCCAAGCCCCAGTGGTGCAAAAGCAGCATCATGGTGCAGGCTACTAAGATTCAAGCAATCTTTGTGAAATGTCTCTGATACCTTTTGTTATGATCTCGTTTCTTCCATTCTCTTTCTGTGTTTCCTATTTATCATTTTATTCCCCTTTATCCATTTTCTTGATTCCAATCCAGGAGAAAATGGGCAACGATATGTATTGATAGTTTCTTGTGTATATGGCATAACGGTGTTGATCTGTCTGGAGCGGGTGGCTGTTTCTGACTACTTGGGTTCTGGCGTTGGTTTGGCAAGGCGGCATTTGTCCATTGATACCTCTACATACTGGTGAATTAACCTATATTTTGAACTTCATCTGATCTTTGACTTCGCACTCCGTAATGGTAGTACTGATATTAATTCCCGGGTAACTCCTTACTATACTCAGTTCATCTGTTACCTCGTTTCTTAGCCGAGGTCATTGCCAACTCCGCAGAGCTATGGTATGAATGCCAAGTACACACACCTTTACTAGTAGGCACATCACTGACCCTCCCAGCCTGGATGATCAAGATCGACCTGTTGATGAAGATCTGCAACCATCAGTCTAGCCCTGAAGGGGTAATTGTCCCTCGTCTGTGCTGCAATGTGGATCTGCGCTGTAGACCTTGACTGATTTTTGACTCTGGCCAAACTAGCGAATACTCTAAATCTCCAATTCACCCGAGTCCCAAAGGAGTTATTTCGCGCCGGCTGAAGAATAAGGAGATTGGTACTTTTAAATTTACGAGTTCCTTCCGAAACCGTATGAAGCTTTGATCTAATTCATGAAGATATTCCACATGGTCCTCGTATATGAAGATCGACCAGCATCACCGTCGAATTTTTGGTCTTTATTCCAAATAACCGTGTTCAATAACTGCTCGGAAATTGTTGAGATAACATGTGAATCTGCAAAGTTCGGACCGAGTCTGTGAAATTGAATATTTGGTGATCAGAGCAAGTTGATACCTTGTACTCCGTAGATCGATGCCCAGATGGATCTCGAGACTAAAAGCTGACTAAGGCCTAAGCGAGTCACCTGACTACCGACTATCATTTTTTCCTCTCTTGTTTTCTCTCCTTCATCCTTGGAATCTTCAGTACAATTCTATCATTTCATCATTAATGCCAGAATCTGATGTTGCATTCTGTGTACCAATTGGTGTTTTAAATTGTTTCTTACAACATTCTCTTTGACTAACCATTCCAGCACTTTCAATGCCAATGGCATCCCTTATCCTTCTATTCACCAAACCTCCCACCGCAATTCATCAATCCAGCTGTTCCAGTCCTTAATGGACTCTCCACGGACCCTTCTTTGAAGGACAGTTGACACAGCGCCGCGTCTTGTGGTCGTGTCTGACTGGAGCTGGATTGCGCGTTCGAGACTCCTCGTCAGAGGTTTCTTGGGCGTATTCATCATTACGAGTTGCTAGAGCAAAAAGGGCCTTCATAGTTCATGTTATACTTGCTCGAGTCTTCCTCCTTTGGAGGATGTTTCTTTGTCTACGAGAGCATGACTCCTTGCGCACTACATCTCTAATCACTACATATTCAATCTTACTATCATTCATGCCATTCTCATATAAAAGATTTCTTGTGTCTATTCACTGTATCCGCGAGATATCCCAACGATCGCATCGACTCCCAAGGCTGGTTTTCTCGCCAAAACCAGCTAAATTATCCCTTACAATCGACTCTTGGTCTTCTCCTCTCCAACAACGTTCACCACAACCTTCCCCCAAGTTTCACGTCCACCCAATGCCTGAAGAGCCCGAGGAACACTTTCCAATCCAACGAAGCTCTCATCCTTGAACGCCGTACCCCGGAACTGACCCTTAGCAACCAAATCAAAGATTCCCTTCCAGACCGCCTCAACCGTCTCGGTCTCAAAGCGAGCATATTGTCCCCAATGAATACCAACGAGACTCACATTCTTCAACAAGACCCGATTCAACGCAACCTTCTCAATCTTGCCAGCCGCAAACCCAATAACCAGCAATCGCGCATTCCAAGCCACGCACTTGAGACTCGTCTCAATCATACCCACAGGATCATAAACAATATCCACACCAGCCTTCCCATTCCCCTCTCTCTTCGCCGCACAAAGCTTCTTAACTTCTTCCGGCCAAGCCTTATCCGTATAATCAATCACATAGTCCGCCCCGAACTCCTTCGCAATATCCCGTTTCCGTTGCGTTCCCGCCGTCGCAATGACAGTCGCACCCTTCGCCTTGGCAATCTGCACAGCAGCTAAACCAACACCACCAGCTGCCGCATGAACAAGAACCCAGTCTCCCTCTTTCACACCAGCACGGTGTACAAGAGCACCATAGGAAGTTGGGGCTGTAACGAATAATCCTGCCGCATCTTCGAAACTCCACCCCTGGGGTACGGGGAGGAGAGAAGCCTCTGGTGCAAGGACGTGAGTAGCGTAGGCACCTTGAATAGCTCCGAAAACTCGATCTCCGACCTTAAACCGGGGTGAGGCTGATGCACTTGGTACGGCGGCGATTGTACCGGCGAACTCGGATCCCCCGACCCATGGGAGAGGGGGCTGGTGTTGGTATTTGCCTTGAATTTGGAGGATATCGAAGAAATTGGTACCGGCGGAGTGAATCTCGATGAGATATTTATCTGCGGCTGGGGCTGGGGTTGGGATGGTTGAGACTTTTAGGTCAAGGGGCCCCTGATGATTTTTGTTAGGAGCTTCAAAGATGCGGCTGAGTTCTTGGAGAACTTACCTTGACATATTCGCTAACTTGAACGGCGCGCATCTTGTGCTTTGATGGATGTGTAGACTAGGGTATATTGAACTTGCTGGGATTTCTTGTTTCTGTGATCAAGGATGAGATTCGTAGGTAGAGCTGAATATCTTTCCCCGCGTAAGATGCCGAGGTTGATTTTCGGATACTGCACGGTACTTATTGCTTGGCACACCACGTGGTCTACCCCGACATTTACTAGTAGATCATTCGAGTTGTCATGTTTGGCATGAGTATAGGAGATTTACATCCGGAAGGAAAGCATTGAGAAGAACAAGATAAACATCTCATTATTTTGCATGTATGATTAGAATCAATTGCTACCGGCACCTTGGAGCCATCCTCCACACTCGCCGAAACCACCAATATTCCTCCATCTTCCTAGATACCATCATATCATTTGATAAATCGTTCAAGCACAGTTTAAACTGCGCCGATTGTCATGAAGTTTGAATGAAACCCGCCACAGTATCAAGCTCGAGGCCGCAGTGTCGTCAGAGCAAGGCTGATTGTCCTGAAGTTTCATTAAAACCCGCCACGGTCACAGAGGCTTGAATGTCGTAGAAAGATTGGTCACTCGTATGATTCAGAAGGGAGGGATTTCGTCGCTGACTATGCCGGCTGCGCTGAAGCTCAACTGAACTGTGTGGGAACCTTTTGTGGAAGAGGCTTTTGAGGAGGCATTGAGGAGGCATTTGAAGAGGCTTGTGGCTTTTTTCTTTTGTTTTTGTTGGAATAGAAGTTTTTGGAGGTTGTTTTGGTAGATGGTTTTTTATTGAAGAGTGACAATGCTCCGCCCATCAAAAAGAGTATAAAAATATATTGCCTAGGAGCATAGTAAAAATGAATTGCCCAAGAGAAGAGAACCCAATTTACCCAAATAAAAGGGCAAAGTGACAGTGTTTTCGCCCAAAAAGATTCAATCCATGACATCCTCTGGCCTGGAATAGGCACAGTGACCGATTTCCTGCCCGAATAAGTGAAAATGATTGACCTCAAAAAGGGTAAAGTGTTTTTTGCCTTAAAAAGTTCAATAAAGCCAGCGCCGGTCATAGTTGTGGATTTTAAATCCCAAATCGCTCAAGCAAAGTTTAAACTGCGCCGATTGTCCTGAAGTCTTAGTGAAACCCGCCACAGTACCAAGCTCGAGGTCGCAGTGTCGTCAGAGCAAGGGCTGATTGTCCTGAAGTTTCATTAAGACCCGCCACGGTCACAGAGGCTAGAGTGTCGTAGATAGTTCGTTTGTGCAGTTTGGCTCAGCTCGAGGGTGGAAGATCGAGAGGGATTTTGTGGAAGCTGACCATGACAGATGTGTTGAAGTTGTATTGAACCTCGCGTGGAGCTTTTTTTGGAGGATGCTTTTTGGAAGAGGCATTTGTGGAAAGGGCTTTGTGGATGAAACCTGTTGTGATTTCTTTTTTTTTCTGTTTTTTTTTTGTTGTTTTTGCCATTGGGTTGAAGCCTGTGGTAAGGTGGAAGAGCCTTGAGGAGGAAGAGGAAGCCTTTCTGTTGTAGTAGCCTTTGAGTTTTTTTGTTTTGTTTTGTTTATTTTTTGTGTACGCGTTCCCAGCTCAGTGGATGTAAGGTCGAGGTTCAATACAGACTTCGCTGTCAGAGTCGCGTCAAATCCCAAATCGCGCGGTCAGATGTTATAGCAGAGATAACAAGTGATGCAAGCAAAGAGTAGATCAGAGATCTTTCAAGCAAAGTTTAAACTGTGCCGATTGTCCTGAAGTTTTGATGAAGCCCGCCACAGTATCAAGCTCGAGGTCGAAGTGTTGTCAGAGCAGGTCTGATTGTCCTGAAGCTTCATCAAAACCCGCCACGGTCACAGAGGCTTGAATTTTGTAAGTAGGTTGGTTGTGGGAGTGATGAATATGTGAAATGGTTCTTGAGCCAGCCATGCCTGATTGTCCTGAAACTTCATTGAACCTGCGGAGAGACTTTTGTGGAGTGTAGCTTGAGTTGAGGCCAGGCGCGGTGCTCTCGTGTTGATATTTTGAAGGTTCAATGAAGCCCGCCACAGTCATGGGGCTCAAGTTGAAGTAGAGAAATGAAACGCGCTCAGTAGCCAGAGATTAATCAAGGTGATGATGGTGAAGGTTTGATTGTTCCATCCACAGAGATTGTATTGTGTGTTGACCTGCCATGGGTTAGCAACTGCTGATGAGATGGGATATGTTGGAAGTGTTATTACTTAGAAAGTTAAGTCATGTTGATGAAGTGTAGTCATGTCAACAAGATGAAGTAGTGAGAGGACAACAAGGTGAGGTAGTGTCATGTCAACAAGGTAAAGTGTTGACAACAAGGTGAAGTAGTGAGAGGTCAACAAGGTGAAGTAAAGTCAACATGTCAACGCGTCAACGCGTCAACAAAGTCATGCGGGGTCATGTCAACAAGACAGGAGATGAAGCATGAGGTAGATATTGAGACATGTTGATGATCAAACAACAAGTTGTTGATGTGACCAAGTATCAAGATGATGAAGAAGAGGATGGAAAAGATGAGGTTTGATGAAGAAGATGAAGAAGATGAAGTAGGCTGAAGAGCGCGAAGTGGAAGATTGGAAGAAGTTCAAAAGTGAGTGAGACCTGGGGAATTTATACCCTGGGGGTGGGGCATGGAAAACACGCCAGGATCACACATGGAGATTCGAATCGACCGATCAGAAGCTCAAGATCACCACAAAGGTACCCACGCATTGCTCCTGATATCAAAATGGCTGAGAGTCGATGCTTAATTACTTCACGCTCAGGATCACCAACCTCAGAACAAGCGAGCCAATCAAACGCTAGGATCACAGATTCTAAGCGAGTTCTTGATCTGGACAGCGAGAGTTACCTGCGTCTGCCACGTGCCTACGTGCTCTAGCTGGCTGTGACATGGATTTCTGAGGCTTTCAATATCCATGCTGCCCTCTAGACCTGAATTCTTTCCAGTAGAGTCCCACTGCCCTCTTAATTCTGACCGAAGCCGAATCCACCTTTACAACCTGCCGATGAACTCTGCAATGCCCCATCTTAAACATACTGACTTTTCACTTTGCGGTATTGCCTTGTAGTTGAATTAGAATTTGCACCAAGCAAGCTATTTACATGCTACTGGGACTTTAAAGGAGGTAACTGGTGGGGATTTTGGAGCCATTATAATGATGCAAACTGCTTATATAGTGTAGCCATTTCTTTAACCATGAAAGCGAGCAAATGAGAAATGCAGCGTGAGTCACATTGTATCTAGGAGTTTACAATCTTCACTTTGGGAGGAACCGAAAATATACTATAAGTAAATGAGAATAGAATGACTTGAATTGGAGATATCGAGAAAGTTGAAGTCAAATACTCTAGTTACATCGATCGCCGAAAACATCTTGCAGTTCATAATTCATTCCTACAGATCGTCTGATTTGTCATAAAGTCGTGTATGTTGAGACAAAAAAGATTCAATCAATGATACCTTTCTCGCATATGAACAAGAGCAGTCCATCCCTGACAACAGGACTTACTCATATTATGTCCACACCAACAGCACTGAGGACGGTAAAGGGGTGGAGATTGTGGCGCTGGTGCTCCACGACCATCACCTGCCGGACCACGAGTATTAGGAGGTTCATTTTGAGGATGGGTTCGTCTGGGGAGCGGCATTCGTCGAGGATCATTTGGGTCCGAAGCGAAGATCGCATTCCGGACTGAGTTTCGTCGAGAAAAGGTCCTCACCAAGCGGGAATCAGATGGAAGACGTTCGGGACAGGCAAGCTTGGCGTACATCTCGGATGGCATGTCGTGCCAATACTTGCATTGGCAACAGATGACGAAGAGTTTGGCGATCACATCTTCTGCACGGGGTGACTTGACTTTTTGCATGGGCTTTTTGCGTAACATGCTCAATGGACCGCTGGGGGCGAGTGGTGGGTTACCCCGGAAGTTTGTTGGGGTCATAGGCAAGCCGCTTCTGGCCATAATCTCTGGTGTAGACTCGGTTGGTTTCTTTGGACTTGGGTCGCGGACTCGAGTAGGTACATTGCTGGGTCGTTTCTTTGGAACATCGAGTACTTCTTCATCTGCAGTATCATAGCTCGATGCCCCGTCTGATGAGTGGGGTGACGGAGATCTATCATGACCACCTTCATTCAAGCCCATGGTGGTCTGCTCCTTTGATGCCTTATCATCGGCAAGAGGGGACTCTTGCGAGTTAGGCGGTACAGAAGGCTTCAAGGGAGAGAAACCCGGAGGAGCGCCATTGTTTGCACCCTTTGAAGCATGCTCTTCAAGACTTCGCCGACCTGGATTCTTGAGAGGGAGAGTTGGTAGTGGCGACTTTTGTAAATCAAAAGATTCCGACCGCGGACCCCAAGTCTCGCGCCGATTCTCATCTCGAGCTGTCTTAAGCCAACTTGGAATTGACTGGCGATTACGTCCCTGAGACTCCTCAGGTGGAGATGGCTTCACTATTCTTAAAGGCTCTGGAACCTGAACATGCGTCAAGGGCAACGAGAAGTTGCGGTTCGGTGACCGATTTGGTTGCTCTGGAGTGTTTGGGTGCATGGCCAGAGGCGAAGATATGTACTGTCTCGATGGAGGCTGCGACGAAGCTTCTTTTGAAGTCCTCTTGGGAGAACCATTCTTCATGCTGGCCAATATGGAGGAAGATGATCGGGTGCTGCCTTTGCTGTGCGAGCTAGGTGAGCCGTTTGGCGTCTCTGGGATTGAGTCGGAGAGTTCACGAAACTGACGAGCGGTCGTGATGCGGGTAGAAGCACTGGGAGGGCTTTTTGTAGAGGACCCCGTGGATCGGTCTATTGTGGTTCCAGTGCTTGGAGCTTCAGCAAAAGACTCCATTGCCTTGAGTGACTTTAGATCAGACATCGGGTTGGTATCAACCAGCTCTACATTGTGCTGCTGAGACCGACCGCCCGTCAGGGATTCCAGCCTGCGAGCAAGGAGCTCAGTGCTCATGCCATGGTTATCGTTGTTTTTCTTCCACTCCTGTGCTGTCTTCCAGTTTTCTCGAAGATCATCAGACTTGGGTGTTGTATGAAGTGAGCGTGGTAGTTGATGAGGTGTATGCGACAGCTGCGATTGACTGGACGGGGGTTGAGTTAGACTAGTAGGCATCAAGGTAGTTCCATGACGATCCGCCAATTCTCGAGAAACATTAGCCCCAAAACGTTCAGAAAGCGCCAGTGGGACGGATGGTGGACCAGGTGGCCCTGCTGGTTGAGTCGAAGCATCATCTTCATTTATTGAGTTCGCCCGTGACGCTCGACGAGAGCCCGTGAAAAACGCAGTGATACTGGATGATCTCAGTCGCGAGCTGCCAGTGCTAGAAGAGCGGGAGGAGCTTCCCTGTGTATGTTTCTTGGACAGGCGACGCGAGGCTCGATCGAAGATGCCATTGTCGACCCTGGACTGGCACTCTTCTAAATGAAGCAGGCGTTTCTCCAGCTCCTTTCTCTCAGCCTCTAGGCGCTTCGTGGCTCGTCTTTCCTTGCGAGAATTCTCTTTACCCCATGTTGGCGACGAGCATATATTGCTTCGGTCCGTGTTTGGGTTATTGACCTTTGCCATTGGTTGCGATATCGACTTCTCATCACTGGGGACGACTTGTAGAACAGAGGGGCTGGATTCTGGAGTGTCGAGTGAGGGAATGTGAGAGTTGGAGGAAAAATTAAACGAACTGACTCCTGTCTCCTCAGGTCCTGAATGGGCCGCAGTTGCCTCCAGCTTTGGATCATGGCCATCACTTGGCGTCCACGATAAACGAGATGGGTCTTGCGAACTGTCTTGACCGCGACTTTGGCGCTTCTATAATCCGGTTAGCCGGGCATTTCGCGCGCTCAAAACGTAGACCACGTACCTTCTCTGCTGAATCAACGTGAAAGACGCGCTGGAAATGGGTCGAGATAGACGATCTCCGCCTGCGGGGCGGATCGGCTGACATTGTGTCCACAGACCCTAGGGACAGCCCAAGTTGATGGAGAAGGGTTCATGAGAGTTGAGTGTCTGTGTCTGGTAGACTTTGAGATAAATCTGATTTTCCTGGTTCTTGTGAGACCGGTTGGATTTCAAGTACTCGATTCACAATTGTGCTGGATTTTCGGTGACACTGGAGATGCAAAGGTGAAACCTGCAGCTCCGAACCCTATTCTTAGTGCCTCTGTGCCTGGAATTTCAGGTAGTTCAGGAGTTAGTTATATAACTAACTAGATCACATGTGCATTGTTTCATTTATTTGAGCATTGACTCTCAGATTATACTATGGATATATATTGTTTCTATCTGAATATACCCGTGAACCTACTCGATGCTCGAGAATTCAGAATCCTATTAGATCTATTTGAATATCAACAACACGTACGGTTGAATTGGAAATCCAGCGCATTAGCCGTTGCACAATATCCCGATCTCATTTCAATGACCAACATGATCAAAACAATGCAAGTCTCAGGGTCTGTTTTGAATTTCAATTTTGAGTGTAGATGAATATACTAGGTAGAATGTATACCTAATCTGTTGTATGATAACCTTGGAACCTTGGACATAAACAAAGAAACCATGGGTTTCATCCCCGCACAGCCCCACTTGGCACAAAGGGTCCATCTTAGAAAGAATCAGAGTCAGAACTTTTACAATCATCCTACAAAAGACTCGGAAGTTGATCAAAATTCGATCAGAACTCGATCAGAACAAGACAAAATATCAGCACCATGTCAAGAAATACTCAGTTCTGGGGCCCACCACCTACCTATGAGGCAAGCTCGAGTCAGGGTGATCCCCCACCATACCATAACTGGCAAGAGGCGGTACCAGATACATCGACCTTTCCGCCACCTCCAATTTCCGGCTACTACAGTTCAGGAACAGGGAATGCCAACATCGATGACGCAGACCGAGCTCACCGGTTTTGTGATCAGACCCCACTCTGGATCCCCAGTAACCCGTCCGATGCCGTCTACAGTGCTGTGCAGTATCATGATCTACGACCAGTTCGACAAAGAGAGTACATGGGTGACCTCACAGTCACTGGTCCAGGTAGATGGTGGGGTCGCACAGTCGATTCCAACGGCGACTGTCTAGTCCTAAGTCATCTCCCACTCTACTTCGCCGCAGTGGATTCCCCATTCACGCGCCAAACACACAAAACCATCTACTTTGAAGTGAAACTGACCGCATTACGGGCTGGACCGGGGACCGGGAATGCAGATGCCAGTGGATTCTCGATCGGGTTTGCGGCTCAGCCTTATCCGTCCTGGCGATCTCCCGGATGGGAGCGGGGAAGTGTAGGGGGTATTCTCAGATGATGGATGCCGATTTGTGAATGACTCGTGGGGAGGGCGGGACTTCACGGCTCCGATCCAAGTGGGTGAGACTGTTGGGCTCGGCATGGTGTTTTCCATTCCTGAGATTAGTGGGACGGAGGGAGGCAAGAAAGGGAAAAGTCCATGCAGGGTGCAGGTCTTTTTCACCCGGAATGGGCAACGCGCTGGTGAGTGGGACTTGCACGAGGAGGTGGATGAAGACTCCGGCAGCATTCAGGGCTTAGAAGGGGACTTTGACCTGTATGGGGCCATCGGGCTGTTTGGTGGCGTCGATTTTGAGTCCTGTTTTAACCCTGCAGGTTGGCTTTGGCAGCCCACTGTGTAGATTTAGTTGCCTTTTGGTTGCTTAGAGGATTTGCTCATGCTGTGCCAAGTCTTGCAGAGGAGTTTTATGGCGATGGAACTATAAGTTGATAACAGCCGACCTCAACATGAGAGATGAATTGACTCTTGGAGATCAAATGATGGTCTGGTGAAACTTGAACAGATCACTGTTATTTGCTTCTATTTTTCTCTTTCCTCTTACGGCAAGCCCCTATTCTCTGCTGTATTTCTTATCTTTAGCCGAATCAATTGATATCTTCAGGCCTAAATCAGTTCGCTGCCAGTGAAGATGGATTATTAAGCTCGTATAAAACATCCATGGAAGGTTTGAATGGATCACTATCCCTGCTGCTTGGCTCAGCGGGCGATATTCGTTCTAGAATCATCCTAGAATCATACCATAATAGTACTCGTATGCATCAATTGATCTATTTGAGTTCAATGTTCTCAACATAAGCTAGTTTCATTCAAATATCAAGGATTCGTGGCAAATGTGGCAATTTCTATACTTAGCATATATCAGAACACATTATTGCATATCCGGGAGACATTAGAACTCGCATCTCCGAGTCCAGATGAATCGGCATAGCCAAACCTTGCAAAAGAAAAAGAAAAAGAAAAAGTAAAGGCAAAAATATGACAGCGGCTATCGCGATTTGCCCGAGCGTTCACATATGTACGTACCCCAGAGGACGCAGCTAGAGACTGGCGCATTATCGTACATGGTTCTAGAAATGCATCGGCCACCCACCCTTTTCAGGTACTTCCAGGATTCCATCCTTGTAAAGGCACACATTAGCGGCTTCGGGGGGAAGTAAGAGCTGCATTTCCGATATGCAACACGGTTGTATCAAAGGCGTGGGAGATGACCAGGGGCATGTCATCCTTCCGCCCCAAGCTTAAAGGCCCCTCTCCGAGATCCCTATTTATCGAGCTGCATGAACAGCCTGATTTGGATTGACGTCACAAAATGCATCTACTATATCATTCCTGTCGGTCTATGCAGTGGCTCGTGCCTGTTCTGCTTGTGAAGATCCGGGTAGTTCGGTCCTATAACCCTACAGTAAGTGGTTTAAACCAAGAACTATACTTTTAGGTACTTGCTACTGTACATGTGTAGTATGGCTATTGCATGTGTACACATGTGGCAGATGACAGATTCAGGGGATGGGGAATTTACTAGTTTTTTAGTCTCATTCCATCAGGATTACATTTTTTCCCTTTAAAAAGATGTTTTCGTGGGGGTTCAAGTTTGGGTTTGAACTCTTAGTTCTAGTTCATGTTTGATTCCAATAGTTATCCATGGACTCGGTAGCGAAGTGTAGCTGCCTTTCAAATGTTTATGCTTACAAGGGCCTTTAGCCTCAGCTCAACTACGTAGCTGGTTCGCAATCTTCTCAAAGCAGCTATGTACATGCTTCTCGGGGTTCGGCGAGAGGCCTGAGCACAACCACCCCCATCCTTTTTACTTTTTACTAACAACGCCATGACCGCAACGCGGCTGCATGTAATGCGCATTGACAAAGTTAAGCCGAAATCAGGAAACACAAAGCGGGATGATGGGTAAGGGGGGAAGATCCAAGCTCATTTAATACTAAATTGGTGCTATTAATGTGATATGCGATAAAAAAGAACCTTGTCAATCTCAGCTGCAGCTTATAGCTGTCTCTTTCAGCCTTTTTGGCTAGGTAAAGTCTATTTGGTTCATTTTTCATTCTGCATATGTCAAAACACCTCTAGATGTCTCTGAATCATGGTCGATCATGAAGAATTGCTTTTTTGAATCATCGATAAAGTTCTTCTTCGCACTATCTTTCATCGTCAATTTCAATTTCTTTGTATTTGATGTAATTTTTATAAAGTAAAAAAAAAATAAAAGAGAATGAAGAAACAAGAATTAGTTTATTAAATTCCTGATTCTAGAATCCAGACCATTCAAAACCAGAAATTGATTGCGCCATCCTTGGTGTTTTTCTCTTCCACTAATTAATTATTTTTTATACACGGGAGAGAGAGGAAAAATAGTGAACTAGATTGAAACTATACTGTTAGTATAGAGACCAAAATTATACCGAGGTCCGATAAATCCATTATTCATAGCCCCTACGGAGTAGATGATAGGGGCAAAAAAGAGACTCAGACACGGAAAAAAGAGGGGCGCAAAAGACACCAAAAAAAGTACACAATGTACGGAAGTAATCCAAGTTGAATTCAATAATTACCGGACAAAGTCCATAAGAAGAAAGAGACGTCGAAGTTCTCAAAGTGGGCAAGAAGAACACGGGCAGTGGGGGACCGAAGTCGGTGATTAAGCCGAGACTATCCATGACCGGGTACTGCAGCTTGCATTCAAGCTAGCCAGCCTCGCTGCAACTAGAGGATCAGAGCGAACAAGCCAATCCCCGATAGTGGTGGGGGGGGTGGAAATGGTTCTCTCGACGTCGTATCAGCCGACTGTTCTGAGCCTCCGGAGAATGGGGATCTGACACGGGACAGTGCGCGATGGGGCCCCCTGCAGTTCTATTGTTTTAATTATTATTATTATTATATTATTGTTATTATTTGTTATAGGTGGAGCGTGTGTCGGCCGTTGCCACCAGATCGCGCTACTAATGTTCAACTAACCCATTCAGATCCCACATATCGATTTCAAATTGTGGATTGCTGACCACGTCGACTGTATGATCTGGAGAGAGGATACTGGACACAGTTGTACGAGGTGGAGCACGCAACCGAGGGGCAAGATGGGGATTGCCAGTGGGCAGAGAAAATCCAATTTTTTTTTATTACAACTTACTGTGGACTTGGTCACATCACAGATGTGGATTCTTAAGAGATTTGGTATGCGAATATGTGGATATAGAGGAACACTTTGTCAGGACTGACTACATACTCCATAGTGGGATTGTACCATTGATGATAACCGGCTATGGTCAACCGCATGTCTCTCCACTAAGTGGCTTTTCTCAGGCTTGCACTTGTAACAACGCTACGGCTAATACCATAACTCAGCCCCACTAGATGATCTGGACGTTCCTATTCATTCTCTTGTCCTTAATAGGCGATAGTGTGAGAGGAAATCATAAGAACAGGACAGAAATCATTATATTATTCGTCGGAAGTTGAAGGTGGCTAAATGGGCGTATGTCAAAACGACCGAAAATTTTAATATTAATAATAGACATAATTTTGGAGTACTCAAGTGCTTGAGAGAGGAAAAAAAATTACTAGCAGGGACATCTGGAAATATGAAATAAAAATAATTATAATAATAATAACAAGCCCCAAACCGGTCATGACAAGAGGGGAAAAGCCGTCTGATCGACCTTAAGCTGCATGTCATTTCCGCCCCCGTGCTGTCAATTCAATTGTTCATAATTCCCTTTTAATTTCTCTCTTAAGGGGAAATTATATCATCTAAAATTAAGCCTCACACTGGGGAACCCATGAACAGGGTATATAATATTATAGTCTTTTATAGTACTCCGTAGATACCCCTGCTCTTTTCTCCCCCTCCCCCTATCAAGTGCTCTCAGGAACACCCGCATAGACCAGGATTACTCTCTTACACGATTTCAATAATGGATCCGGCCCTTCCCGGAATTTGAAGTGGACTTTTTCGAGGGGGCGCTACGGGTACAGTGGAGATTGTCCGGGAAGAAGAAGAAAAAAAGTCCGTGCAGCTAAGATACGCGTCTGTTTCACTCCATGATACTCTCTCTGAGCGAATCGGTCCTAATTTTACATCACATCGCGAGATTCGGCCGAATAGTGTGATTTAGATGACATGACAAGCCCTATTTAGTACTAGTGGAGATAGGAATGAACAAAAATGCAGAATATAAACGAAATAGGGAAAAAAAAGAGAGAAGAAAAAGCAAAGAAATATGCATAAAAGGTGGGAGAAATGCAAAAGGCTGAAAATTCCATGATGTGGCGCTTCTTTGGTCACATTTTACCTGGTTATTTTTCTCTTAAAAACTCAAGAAAAAATAAATTCAGAGGACATGGTTGCCACTGGAGAATGTAACGGCCTGTGCATAACCTTGGCGAACGTTTTTCATTTAATTTTCATTTATTTATTTAGAGGAAAGGAGAGAGAAAGAAAAAAAGTACGAAAAGTACCACTAAGTTGAAGTGCGAGTTTGTAACCTACACTGTACAACTGTATACTGTATACGGAGTTCGGAGTGTAGATTAGCCCAGATTGCGTGGACTCGGACACCAATTCCAGGCGATCTTGGCGAGATATGAATCATAGAGATTAATATGATTGTTCGGAAATACTCTTTAATAATCTCCTGTAAAATGGCCGATCATGGGCTTCTCTCGTGGATGCATGGGGGCGGAGATCCAAGTTGGAGTTCCCCATTCGGCTTGCTGCATGATGCACTGGCCGAGTCCGTTAAGGCGGACTCCGGGTTGTCAGCACGAGCTCCCTTGCTCCATTAGACGCCCATTCGCGCCTGCGAGTAAGCCATGAGGGGTCGGGAAAGACGTTTTAATACGCCAATCATAATCCTGGGGTGGATGAGCACTTGAGAACATGGGGGCATCCATGGTTTGTACCTAGGTAGAGGGGGGGCCCTGGTCCACTATAGACGTTTGATGTGTACTAGTAAAGTGTACAGTTGAACTCCGTGCTCTGTACTCCGTTTACCATATCGGCAAAGAGATGAATCCACCTGTACTCAAGTACTGGTATCCACGTAGTTTCAAAATGTTGTAACTAGTATTTTCTATGCACATGTGTTAGAGGAAGTGTTACTACGTGTTCAAGTTACTACCAAGGTTGCCCAGGTGAGTTGAATGGTTCGAAGCAGGTAGTATAGACTACCCTAAAATAGTAAATATCGACAAGTTAGTCCAGGACACGGGCCGAGAATGTGTTTCCCGTTTCCCATCTGACAGAGACAGAGACACCCCCGTCAATGAGAAATAACTGGGGCGCCACCCATTTTGAACCCATTTTGGGTGGCCTGAACTCTTTATGGAGGACTGCGCGGACATAACCGCAGAGTTATTCGAGTTATTCGAGTTGCCTGCTCCTAATTTACCCAGAGAGTTCGAAAGAATGCGCAGAAGTATTCGGGACTTCGTATCGTCGATTCGTAATCCCACCGAGTTTGTCCATCCCCAGCCCCACTCTATTATTTCTATTCTCTTAGCGAGGACTATTATAATTAATATTACTCCGTATTATTAACTTATTGTTCCTAGGCTATTCCTTGATCTTACGAGCGTGCTCTTTTCATATCACTTATACCTAGGTAGCTCTGGAACCTTGGAATTATCACTTCAAACTTCAAGTCCTCGAGGGTCAGTACGTAGTACGTAGTACGTAAATAAAACGGTAATTGATCGCCGCTAGGGTTTCCTTTTGCTAGACTCCCGACACGGGCTCCCGGTTGGCTCTGAGCCACAGTTTTCCGTGCCCCAGTTGCTGTACGGAAGTGGATTGCCCGATTGTACGTCTTGGCCGATGAGATGCACGTTAAAATTAAGAAATCCATCTTGTGCCACAAGGCGTGCGAATCATAACTGATCATCATTGCTGTCTGAGCTGTCTGAAGCGGGAAAGAATCACTACGAAAGGTACTAAACGGGATCCACAACTGCCACTGCCAGCGCGCTAGTACTAGCTCTCGGTATAGAATTTTCAATTGTTGCTTCCAATACTAGTAGAGGAGGTAATGTTTGGTACTGACTTGAAGTTCATGACTCGCAAGCCTCTAGGGTATGGATGATGTGGAGGGGTCCCATTCAGTCCTCATATGTATGCCGAGTGCATACATACTACTAGCTGGCACTTGTGGCATATGTGCAGTTCGTGACTCCATAAATTGCAGAATTCTCAAAATCAATGATTCAATGAGCTTAAGATTTGAGAAAAAGAAATTATAAAATAAATCCCGCTGATCTATGCAGCCAAAGGTCAAAAAGATTTCTCGGCGATGGACTGGGCACCAATGGCGATCCACCTTCGAAACAAGGGGAACATGGAACATGGAACTTGAACTTGAACGTGAAAGGGGGGGGATCTCGCGTGCACCGGAGACCTTCTCCTTGATTCATTTGGCCCCCATTCGTTATGTTTGTACCTAAGTATTATGTACCGTACCGAGTACCCCCAGGTGCCGCTGGTTTTTCCTCGTGTCCAAGGTTGTGATAATGAGCTTCTTGTTTTTCATGAAGATTCATTGTACCTGGAACTTGATTTTAATTTATTGGTCATAGAATGAATAACTAGGTCAACTGACAATACTACATATTTCATACCTAAGACATATTCAAATCTAAGTATAGATGAACATTGATACAATGTCACGGGACTAGTAGTTCGATCGCGCATTGGTACCTGCGACAAGCCAGAGCCAACCGGAACAAATGGCAAGGTCAAGTGTCCAGATGTCCAAATGTCCCAGCACTTGAGATGTTCAGGTGCTCATGGTTGCCTTGACTGTGTCGTCAACTGTGTCGTCATGTCGATTATGAACAGATTATTTATGCAAATAAACCTTGAGACATCTGGAATGTGGTGCAGCTGATCATGATCTGATGTCCAAGCTCCCATGAATCGCGTCGCTCTAAGTTGATCCCTCCTCTAGCCGAGTGACAATCAAAGGGTACTTGATGCTACACGATAGGGAAAGAGGCTCTTGTTCGAGTTCAGCTTGAACCTTGGAGGGTTGATTGCCACTCAACTCGCCATGTATTATACACAGTACATTCCATGATTATAGCCTGGAGTAGTCCATGTGACTATGCTCTCTTAAACGGCTTTATGAAATGCTCTCTAACTAGTCATGCAGGAAATCCCAAGCGCGGATAGATTTCAGTGTAATACCCATGTACCTTACCCGGGAACTCCACTGTCATTATGCATGGACCGCCGCCAATCCCTCTCCACCTTCAAATGCCTCCATCTAGATCCAGGGTCTCTGACGCACGAGGCAATGTACACAACCTGCA
The DNA here is from genome assembly GCF_028827825.1 of Penicillium malachiteum. Lineage (NCBI taxonomy): Eukaryota > Fungi > Ascomycota > Eurotiomycetes > Eurotiales > Aspergillaceae > Penicillium > Penicillium malachiteum. The sequence continues at coordinate 6,849,233 of NW_026643095.1, forward strand.
GCCAACTCAAAACGACAACTGGGACTGGGGCGCTTTTTTTTTTTGCTTGAATTTTTTTTTTGTATGGTGCAGATAGTCTTTTTGTTTTATTTTTATTTTTTTAATATTTCATTTTTTAAAAAATTTTCTTTTCTTTTCATTTTAATTTTCATTTATTTATTTTCGGATTTTTATTTATTATCTTGTTGCTTTAAGAAATTCAGAATTATGGGTTTTTTTAGTCTCCAGATGTCTGGTCCTAGTCTTAGTATTATACGTACTGATTTAACCTTGGAATCCCCCAAGGACCAGGCTCTTTTTTGTTTCTTTTTCTCTTTTTATTGATTCCTCTCTCACGCCTCTCCCCCCTCTTTCTTTTCTGTTTCTTTTCTCCTCCTGGGCTGGTTGGGGAAGCTGCAGACTTCCCCGACATTCGTTCTTTTTGATAACCTCTCCTAGCCCGACAAAAGCTTGTCGCATTCGCTAGGTATCAATTCTAAGAACCCATTGGATCTATACCAGGTGAGATTTCTTGTCCGACATACTCATAAATTGTAACTAACATTAGGAATTGGAGATCTAGTTCAATTGGAGAAAACCCTCGGGAACAACCACGAAACAATCGCAAAAAAAGAAGATTAAAAAGATAAGACAAAAATTCTCCGAATCAAAAGAAAAACTTGGAATTCTCTTTAAAAAGAGAAAGAAGCAAAAAAGGACAAGAGAGAAAAACAAGGAGAAAAGGGGAAGTTATATCCGCCGGGGAAACCTGGGTATTGAATCATTATGGCATTTCCCTTCTTACGGGCATTTGTGGCGCTCTTGTGAGTTCAAATTTGGAAAATCAAATTTCTCTGGGGAATCTCCCCCCAAGAATAAGATACAAGGGAATAAATTGATTCACTCAATTTCAATGGATAACTAATTGGAAGGTAATCTTACAGTCTCTATCGCTACGTTCGCCTCGTGGTCAATCTATTTTCCTTCTGGTCATTTAAGCCGATCCCACCACCGGAGAACCCGAAATTGACCTCTCAAGATGTCTCGGTTATCATTCCTAGCTTGGATGGATGTGGTGAGGAATTGGTCGAAACAATTCGCTCTATTTTAGTCAATCAGCCCAAAGAGATCTTGCTGGTGACTATTGAGGCCAATCGGAAGAAGGCTGAGCAAATGATCAATGCGATGCCCGCAAGCGAGAAACATATTCGCCTTTTCACTATCACTCACCCTAATAAACGGCGCCAAATGACCAGGGCCATCCCCGAGGTGAGGACAGCAATAACTGTACTAGCTGACGACGACGTGAGCTGGCCTTCTACCGTACTACCGTGGATTCTCGCGCCTTTTGAGAAAAGTGATCGATATGGAGGCGTGGTGACCTGCCAGCGATTGCGTCGAGCTATCGCGCCAACCCTCTCACAGCGCGTCTGGGGGTTCCTGGGAGCTTTGTACCTAGAGCGTCGCAACTTTGATTGCGGGGCTACGACCAATGTGGATGGTGGATTACCATGCATGTCTGGGCGGACAGTGGCATATCGAACCACGATTCTTCAAGACTCGCAATTTACATACGATTTCACTAATGAAGAATGGTGGTGGGGGAAGTATCAACTCAATGCCGATGATGATAACTTCATCACTCGCTGGATGGTTAACCATAAATGGGAGACCTTTATGCAGTATCACCCTGAAGCGGAGGTGCTCACTACACTGGAGGATAACCCCCGATTCTTGAAGCAATGCGCACGTTGGTCTCGAAGCAATTGGCGGAGTAATCTCACCAGTATGTTTCACGAGAACACGATTTGGCAGTAAGTCACACCCTCCTTTCAACTTTTTTTTTCTCTTTTCCTTGGCTTCTCCCTGTTCGTCCATTTCTTTTCTCCGATCGATAAAATCGATGCGGGACCTTTTTTTCACTTTTCTTTTTTCAATCTTTTTTTTGCCTCTCTTTTCCCCATTGGGTCTCTTGCGGATGGTCCTCCGGGGTTTGCGACGCGTCTGCCATGCATGACGCCTTGTCTGCAGCTGTGCACTCGTACAAATGCCCGTTTTTTCGGTCTTAGCCATGGGCCGGAAGGGACTGTGGGTAACCACGGAGATGTACACCCTCAGAAAGCACCAAGAAACCGATCACGAGAAAATAAACAAGGACCTTATCGGTGTTTCCGAGGAGGTGTTCCCTGATTTCTTTCTCGCTTGGTCTTTTTTTTTCTTTTTTTGTCGCCTCTGCATGTCTTCGTGATTCTATACGCCTCTTCGAGGGAAGAGCTGAGTACATTCAGCCGCTAACTTTTTCATTTTTTTCAGTCGTCAACCTTGGAGTGCTTATGCTGTCCACTTGACCACACTATCGCCTCCGGCCCTTTTAGGAGACTTGTTATTGGTCTGGTTGTGTCACCGAGCGACTGCTTCGTGGGGTGATCTTCTTCATGATCGTGCTATGAAAGCTCTCCTTATGTGGATGTTCACTAGCAAATGGATCAAATTGTTAGGTCACTATATCAGGTATCCTGTTGATGTGTTCCTTCTACCTGTCTCCATTGTGTTCGGATATTTACACGGTGCAATCAAGATGTACGCCGTCATGACACTAAATGTGGTAAGTAACGTATTGTTTCTTTTTTTTTTTCAAGGAAATTTTTTCTTCTTTTCATTTTATTTCTATGATTATTTTTTTTTCCTTTGGTGGCGGATCAAGTATAGCACCATCCCTCGTGGTCTTGATCGGACGAGGCGTTGCTTTCCCCCGAGCCCCTCTTCCCCGTCTTGGTTCTTCCTATAACATTTCTGCATCACAACGCTTTGATCACGACTCCTCTCTCATGCAGCTGGATTTATCCACCATCTTCCCGTGCGAGTAATTTTTTACCCTCGGTCTGCTAGTTTTGGATAGCTCTAGCCCAGTCTGGTACTGGCTCTTCCACTGCATGATGATAGGCTCTTTTTTCCGTTTTGGTTGCTTTTTTTTGATATGCGTCTACATTTCCCGGATTCAATCTGACCGTGCGTTCGCCTAGACAACATGGGGTAGCCGTGACGGTGCTGATGATTATGACGCCGAGCGTATGAAAAAACGTACCGATGCCGATCGCAAAACGCAGCTCAAAACGCAGCATTACTTTCCTGGCTTCTTGACTTCATCAGCTAGTGACGGATTCGGGATCCGTCCACATTACGCTCAGCGCTGAAATCAGCATGTGCTGTGTGTGGCCGGGACTATCGAATACATTCACAAATTAGAAAGGATTTGAGGATGTGTGTGGCCCTAGCCAAAATTCCCTTTACGATGAAATGCCGTGACGAACTATCCTTTCACCATATCCGACCTTTTTTTCTTTTTTTCGATGAATTTTCCGATATCTTTTGATCGCTTCTTCTCTCTGGTCTCCATTTCGATTTCGATCCCGATTTTAGATGCTTCCAGTTATTCAGCGCTTTGGTTTTTCCCCAATGGCTTGATAATCCCATTTTTGCGCCGACCTTCGCCCATGATCTATACAAAAGAGGAAGGATACAGGCATGCTTGCATGTGAGATGCATGATCATTCCTAAAGGATTCTTCCTTTTCGATCTTCTAATTCGACAGAAATTGATGTGCGATGCCATTTTCGTTCTCATGGTATCCCAGCAGAAGCAACTTGAACGAGAACCTATTGCGTTTCGGCTTTTTCTCTTCGCTCTTCGCTCTTCACTTGCCTTATCCTTCTTCTCTCTTCTATCTGCACATGATTGGTTTTTCAAAAGCAAAAAGGGCGGCCAACCTCGAGCTTTCAAGTCTTTCGGACATTCAATTTTCCCTTCTTCTTGTAAATTACAAAAGCATGGGCGGATCTCGTCGTTTTGCATTTGTTACTTCGTGCTTTGCATCTCGATGAACTGTTCAGCTGGTTTTTGATTCCCCTGGATTCTTTTGCTCGTGATCTACTTTTTCCAATTTGGCCTATAACTTTGGATTTTTTTTTTTCATTTATTTCCTTTGGTTTCTAGATGCACGGGAGGTCTTCTGCTATTCAAATGTTTTTTTTCTTATTGGTTTCTTTTGGTCCTTCTCCAACCGCTCTTGCTGTTGATAATCTTAATCGATTGAAATCCGCACAGTATAACTCAGCTCCGACATAACTTTTTGTAGATCCACATGGTTTTCAGCCACCTTGGTGTCATCGTACATGTTCTTCGATCATAGCGCGGATCCCTGATTCAATAATGCAGTAGATTCGCCCCGCTTGTCGTTCGGAGAAGAAACCCGTAGAATCGTTGATTATCAGAGAAAAGAAAAATCGGAATAATATGGAATTGACTTCGGAATTAACGCAAGACACTGTAGAACCAATATATGTGCATATAATATAGTCAAGATATGTAGTGAAAGGGTCCTATGAACTATATGGAGTGCTCCATAGTTAATGTGATCTGTAAGCACGGGAGAGCATAGGTAATCGGGCCGAGACTCGAAAAGTTCCAGTTCCAGTTCCTCCGCAACATCTCCGGTCCTTGTCCACTCCAACTCAACCTCAAGGGATCATGGCTAGTATCTCTCGTGCTGCGTTCCCGCAGCTTACCTCCATTGTACGACATAATGCTACGCGCCGATTCCACTCCTCCCCCTTGAAAGCCGCCGTTGCACACCCGATCACTGCCCATGGTCCCCCGCCCAAGGCCCCGGCTCCTTCAGCAGAGTTCAAGGGCAAGGCAAGCCAATCGCAAAACTCAGAGATCTCCCAGGAACAAAATTCGTTACCCAGCCCAGCTAAGCCTACTGGACTGAAGGCGCGTTTCTGGAACAATGTCCACGTGCAGGCACAGGCTGGTACGTTGAACATCAATTCTTTTGAATTAGCTACAGCGGCTTGCCATTGCATTGTCTATGAAGAACTACAACATTGATGCTCGTTCATGATTAGGAGAATACCATGTCCTTCTCGATAAGCGACCCGTCAGAACTCCGAACAAAGATATCCTCTCTATTCCCCACACAAAGCCTCATTTGGCACACGCGGTCGCCCTGGAATGGGATGTGATGACCTCCGCTCAACAAGCTCTGAAGAGCCACCTTATCCCCCTGACCTCCCTCTCCGCACGCGCCGCCGATATCGCCATAGAAGATGCTCAGGGTGACACAACTACCCGACAACAGATCATCCAGACTGCCATGCGCTACCTAGACACCGACACTCTTCTCTGCTGGGAGCCGGAGCGGGAATCAAATATTTTCGACCGGAAGCCGGAAGCAGGAGAAGAGAAGACCGAGAGCTTGCGCGAGATCCAGATTCGCGTCTCTCAAGATATCATGGCTTTCTTGTCTACCAAGGTCTGGCCAGGTCTTGAAATTAAGCCCATCCTGGATTCCAACAGTATCCTCCCGGTGTCTCAGTCTCAGGCCACTAAGGATAGCATTAAAACTTGGGTGTCCGAATTGGCCCCTCATGATCTTGCTGGCCTGGAGCGAGGCATTCTCGCCTCAAAGAGTCTGCTGGTTGCCGTGCGTCTCATGGTGGAATGGAGTGAGAACTTCCGTCACCTGCAGCGCTCCGGTGTGAAGAAGTTTGGTCTGGATGAGGCGGCCGAGGCCTCTAACTTGGAGGTTAAGTGGCAGACTGATATGTGGGGTGAGGTTGAAGATACCCACGATGTGGCCAACGAGGATCTGAAGCGACAACTTGGCAGTGTTGTCATTCTGGTCAGCGGTGAGACTCGATAGAGAGGCTTCCCAGTCGTGAAAGCCGTTGGAGGAAACCATGTACTATAAATGTGTCTATTATTGATCTATATATAACCTCGTAAGCCTGCGCATTATGTTGCATTGATCTTTTTTCTTATGCATTGCATAATTCAATCCCTTGCAGACTCTCAAGAAACTTGAACTTGAATAAACCAATGGAAATAACACTTAGAATTACACCTTAAATTAGCTAAATTAGGCCCCAGCCATAACCAGATCTTAAAAGGACTCTTCGAGTCCTCATTGATAGATTTCCCCGGGTGATATCTACGGGGACGCCAAGACTAGCGACGATCCCCTTTCCCTTCCAAAACAAGCCCGCCTCTTTGACCCTTTATTTTCCTCAATCTCCTCGTTCCTTGGAATTATTTGGTTAAAACCATCTAGGACAGAAGATACCCAGTGGGCTATTTTGTCCATTATGACTGAGAAACCTGAAGGGTAAGTTTGTTCCATTGCACTCCTATCTAGTCCCCGAATTCCCCCCTCCAAAACACCGCTTGGACCCATGGTTCATATGCTGTCTACCCAGACTCTCACTCTCTGTCATGTCCCAACAAAAGAGATAAGGTATTCGAGAGAGGGAGAAGGTGGGCGAGTCAAAAAGAGGACACTGTGAAGCCAAACCCTTTGCCATTTATCAACATTATTGCTGGAAGGGAAAGTGCGATCTATATATAATCCACTGAGCACCTGACTTTCATGTGACTGACCGGGAAATGCCCTTCTCTCGCAGACACAAGCGCTCACGGAGCTCTATAGCGCTATCTCTTTTACACCGCGATAAATCTCGCGGCGAAGATAAAAGCCAGGACGAAACCACTGACGCCAACTCGGTCGCATCAGGCTCGACGAATGGCTCTTCTCGAATGACCCACGCCCGCAGCCTAAGCCGTCACAGCCGCCGCAAGACTGCCCAGGACCCGAGTCCACCTCCCACAAGTTCAACCCCGGCCATCCTCGAACACGCCCCTACCGATCAGAGTCCTCAGGATATGGATCAGACAGATTCCGCTCCTCCAACTGAAAGCGGCAGCATGTCCCTGGACCAGTCCGTGCGAACCTTTCGTTTATTCGAGATCCTGCGCAGTGGAGATACCAATGCCATCGGCAAGGTCATCCAGGAGTCCGGGGATCCACAGGTGGCCAACAACCTTTATGGAACGACTATTCTCCATTTGGCCCTACAGTGTGCTGAACCCCAGGTTGTAGAGTTCGTGCTGTCTTCGGGTAACGGGCTAGACATCAACGCGCGCGATCGTGAAGGGAACACACCGCTGCATCTGGCGGCTCAGCTAGGACGAGTCTCGTTGGTTCGTGACCTGATCAGCAGACCCGAGGTCAACGATGCCATAGTGAACTACCGTGGCCAGACACCTCTGGATGTTGCGCGGAACCCTGAGATCTTCCAGCAGCTGCAACTAGCTCGGTCCCTGTTCATCGATAGCAAGACCCAGGAGATCCAGGTCTTGATCAGCAAAAAGGACTATGAGAATTTGGAGAAATTATTGGAGGAACCTCGCGCGGAGGGCATTTTGGATGTCAATAGCTTGGAGTTGGTTACTGACAAGGCCACTGTACAATCAGGGGGTACTCTGTTGCACGAGGGCGCTCGGAATAAAGATGCCCAACTTATTCAGATTCTTCTTACCCATGGCGCGGATCCTTTCCGTCGTGATAAGAAGGGGAAACTGCCTCAAGATGTTACCAAGGATGACAAGACCCGGGCGCTTTTGAAAAAGTCCCCGGCTGCTGTTATTGCACAGCGCGGGATCCAGGAGCGGGCTATCCTTGGAAACAGCAATGCGCAGGGTCTCTCTGGACGTGCCTCTATCGGCGAGGCACCGCTCGCTGGTAAAGATGCTCGTGAAATGAGAGGCTATCTTAAGAAATGGACTAACTACACAAGTGGTTACAAACTGCGGTGGTTTGTACTTGAGGATGGTGTTCTGAGCTACTACAAGCATCAAGGTATGTTTCAAAATTTACTACACTGGAATATCAAATGTTATATCTACCCATCACGATCCATCTCTAACTCAGTAACTAGATGATGCTGGCTCCGCTTGCCGTGGAGCTATAAATATGAAGATTGCACGTCTCAACATGGATGCTCAGGATAAGACTCGGTTTGAAATTCATGGAAAGTCATCTGTCAAGTATCATTTGAAAGCGAACCATGTCGTGGAAGCCAAGCGCTGGTTCTGGTCTCTGAACAATGCGATCCAGTGGGCCAAGGACGAAGCCAAAGAGGAAGAACGGCAACGATCCAAGAACGCGGAAGTACTCCGTCAAGCCAAGATGGACCAAGCAACTGATACACCTTCTGAGTCTGGGCTAAGTCGCAAAACCAGTGGCAGAAGTCCTCTCCCATCTTCTCTTGGCATCCCTGGCAGCAGCACCAACAGACTTAGTTCATTTACATCAAGAACGACACTAGACACATTGCCTGGAGAGGACGATGGTTCTGTATATGGCTCAGTGGACCAGAGTGTTGCTCCAAATGAGGTGAACCGAGTCATTAGCCACGTCACCACAGCCCCTGATGGAGATGTGGATGATGATGACTTTAATGACTATGCTTCTAGCCGTGAGATGCCTGATAATGATAAGGATGCCCTTAATATTACGGCCCAGTCTGCTAAATTACAGTTGGATCTTCTTGCAAATGTCGCTGCCTCTCTCCAGGCCGAAAGAACAAAGAACCCTGAAATGTCAATTGCCGACCCTGCTGTTGAGCAAGCGCTCACTGCCTATGAAGCCGCTGTGAGCAGTCTTAAGGGCCTTGTTCAGAACCTCCTCAAGATTTCACGAGACCGCGACTCCTACTGGCAATACCGATTGAACCGTGAAGAGCACCTTCGCCACATGTGGGAAGAAAGCATGGCACGTGTTGCCCAAGAGCATGAAGAATTACAAGGGAAGATGGGTGAATCAGAAGAAAAGCGAAAGCGAACTAAGAAGGCTCTGAAGGAGGCATTGGAGAGTGCAACCGCCGCGAGCCGCTCTATGACAGAGTCCTCATCACGCATCCCTGCTGAACAAACCAGTGATCTGGAGACAAGCCAACCAGAGATCCGTGAGCCTGGGCTAGCATCAGAAACAGATCTGCTGGTGCAGTCAACAGCTGAGCCAGCCATAAGCCGCAAGCCCTCTGTCCTTTCTCATATTAGCAGCCTTTATGACTCTGAGTCAGACGGAGATGAGTTCTTTGATGCCATCGACGCTGGTGAGATTGAAGTCGAAGAATTTGACCAAGCTCCAGAGGCTCAGGAGCCCGAGGAGCCCGAGGACGAAATTACTCAAATTCGAAACGAGAAGGCTATAGTGATTAAGCCGTCCTTTAGAGGTTACGAAGATCCTGTTAGACAAAGACTCAAGATGGACAATGACGATCGACCAAAGATCTCGCTTTGGGGAATTCTGAAATCTATGATTGGCAAGGATATGACGAAGATGACTTTGCCTGTGTCTTTCAACGAGCCTACCTCATTGCTGCAGCGAGTCGCTGAAGATCTGGAGTACACCGATCTACTTGATGTCGCCGCAGACCGCGCAGACTCCATGGAGCGTCTTCTTTATGTGGCTTCGTATGCCGCCAGTGAATATGCCTCGACAATTGGACGTGTGGCTAAGCCATTTAACCCTCTGTTGGGTGAAACCTTTGAGTATGTTCGACCTGACAAGGGCTACCGGTTCTTCGTTGAGCAAGTTAGCCACCACCCTCCAATTGGTGCGGCGTGGGCTGAGTCTCCCAAGTGGGACTACTGGGTAAGTTTACTCCCTTTTTGGATGCTTCAAATCCTTCCCTTGTTTATAGTATCATTTCTAACGAAATATGTGATTGTAGGGAGAATCCTCGCTTAAGTCTAAATTCTACGGCAAGTCATTTGACATCAATCTCCTGGGTACTTGGTTCCTTAAGCTACGCCCATGCACTGGAGGAGAAGAATTGTATACTTGGAAGAAGGTCACCTCTTCTGTGATTGGTATCATCACAGGAAACCCCACCGTGGACAATTATGGTTTGATGGAAATTAAGAACTGGACTACTGGCGAGGTCTGCTATCTGGACTTCAAGCCTCGTGGATGGAAAGCATCATCTGCCTACCAAGTCACCGGTAAAGTTGTTGACCGTGACGGCTCCCCGAAGTGGAGCATTGGTGGTCGATGGAACGACAAGATCTATGCTCGTCACACTCCAGGATTCGAGGCTCCTGTTTCTGGTCAAGATCCTGAATCTGCCAAGACATTGTTGGTTTGGCAGGCTCATGAACGTCCCAAGGGTATTCCATTCAACCTTACGCCGTTTGTTCTCACTCTTAATGCCATTCCCGACAACCTGCGCTCTTGGCTACCCCCTACCGATACCCGACTACGTCCCGATCAGCGTGCTATGGAGGATGGAGAGTATGACTTTGCAGCAAATGAGAAACACCGTGTGGAAGAGAAGCAGCGTGCGAAGAGGCGAGAGCGGGAAACTACTGGCGAAACTTATTCCCCACAGTGGTTTGGTCGAGCTAGATGTCCTATCACTGGTGAAGAATATTGGGCACATAACGGAAAATACTGGGTTAGTCGGGATGCTCAGGATTGGAGCCTGTCTGAGGATATCTTCTAATCATGAGGGATCTTGCATACACTTGCTTTACTCTCTAAGCTTACCCATACCTTCAGAAGTGGAAAGTTTGTCTTTGTTTTCAGTTATTCTTTTCATTCGCAACTGTAATTTTGTTATGTATAAGACCCTCTTTTGCATTGATCATGAATCTACAATTGAACACCGACTGCATCAAGCACTGCTACTACTATTAATTTATATCAATAACCAGTTCTTTATCCATATTAATTAGTTCTACCTAAGATAATCCTGGAACATGTTCAGATGTATACTTCCAACTCCCCCGAAGTCACGTGCACTGGCATCTTCGGGAAAAACGATGAGTTCCGCCGTCAGTCCACCTGCTTTCGTGACAGCTTTCTTCCCCACACTCACAATGGCTGGTGGTTACACTTGTGCCCAATGCCTCCAGGTGATTCGCCAGGGAGTCAGAGCACCTAGTGCTTCAGCTCGCCTGCAGAGTCTTGCCCATTCGCGCCGCAGATTTGCAGTTACTCCAGCATGGACTCGCAGCTTTGGCTCCGGCCCTGAGCGTCCTAACCGTCCCTTGGGTACTGCTTTGCCGGAACAGGGTAAAACTAATGTCAAGCCTGCCCCGAAGGTCACCTCATGCTGTTCAGGCCCATCAGTCGCCAACCGAGCTGCCTCAACATCCCCAGGACCCTCCGCCGATACACGAGCTTACTTGAATCCTGATAATCTCTACCATTCATTCTCCAACTCGCCTTCTTCTGCTATCCGCAAGCGCGCCGACTTCATTAAGCAAAATGCCTTCTGTCCTCACCCAAGCCACCAACAGACCCGTGTCCCTGAATCCCCCCCATGATCCGGAAGCACGAAAGAGCACAGACGCGTCCAGTTTACCCCCAGCCCACTCGCACTTCGAATGTCCCGACTGTGGTGTGCCAATCTACTGCTCTGAGGGCCATTGGATGGATGACTTCGAGTCCCATCTTGAGGTCTGTGAGACTATTCGTCAGATCAACGAGGATGACCACGACTTGCACTCTGGTCGCTATTTCCATGAATTCAACTACCCCGGTGTTCAGGATGATAACTTTGTTATCAACATGACTAACTGGGATACCTACCTCTACACCCGCGAGTTTGATGCGATCAACTCCGACCGCTCTATGCGCCAGGTCACTCGTATGCTCACCTTCCCACAGACCATTGCTAGTGTTCTGCATGAGTTGAGCCCGTACAATGTGCGAGGCAAGAACCGCATGACTGCTGAGGGATTGAAGAGTTTCAGCGGTATGTTTCAACTCCAATGTAGTGCTTATCATATGTTACTAATCTTTTATATCGTTCAGCCCTTCGATACTCCCTGCACCCTCCTCGCACTGGTGAAGATGTCGACGTTAAAGGTCTCCGCTTGAAGGCACCCCCAGTCCGAATCTTCCTTCTTGGTGCTCGAGCCGAGTCTTCCTTGCCCCGTGAAGTGTGGCTGCAACTCCAATACATGTTCCCCCGGTCCCTCCTGCACCTCATCTTCATCGGACCCGAGAGCATGGCCAACCGTGACGGGGAGTACCCATTGCCCGAGCGCACACCCGAGAACCCATTCGGCGGTATTGTTGAGGATCGTCTGGGTGGCCAGATGAAGATCACTACTTACGTCGACTACTTCCACACCATGTACAAGGCAAACTACTTCCAGCCTTTCGACCCCTACCTGGACGTCTTTATGCTCTTCCATCCTGGACTGGGTCACCCGGCTAGCTCACACGAGTGGGAGGAGACTCTGCCGCAGTTGCTTGAGACTAAGGTTCCTATTCTTTGCACTGGGTACACACAGTGGGATATGGAGCGTGATATTAACTGGGTTAAGGAGAAGTGTGCTGGAGAGTTCGATGTTCTCCTTGAGCCTGGTGAGAATATCTTCCGTAGTTTGCGTTGGGATTTGAATGACCTGGACCCGCATGATGTTTCTTGTGGTAACTGGGGTTTGTGGGCATTCCGAGGCAAGAGGTATGTTTTATTCTTTTCCCCATTTACTTTATTGCTGGTTTTACTAACTGATTGATATAGATATGAGGCCACATTCAAATCTGAGGATTAGGTGGTTCTGATTTAGCAAAACGCTTCCTGTATGATACTATTTTCTTTATTTCTTATTCTGGCCCTCCATTGGCTCGACAAACTGTAGTAGATAGCCATGAACCTAGTCCTCTCCCTGACATTGCTTGTTTCTCCACTGCCAGTAGTCAGTATTGTTTGCTTGTAGACTACAATAATCCATGATGGATTAGTGTAGAATCTTGTCTATTATAAGATCATGCAATTCCAAGGGTCTTTTGGTACTTTGTGCGCACTACAGTGCTCCGAATTGTCTTTTGAATTGCGATCGACCAAGCTGGCCTCTTCCTGTTGATTCAATTTCTTTCATCTTTCATTTTTTCATTCACTGGTGGCTTTCAAGGTCCTCTTTCATGAGAGTAGATACGCGAGGTTGACCACTGTATCAAGGGGTTTCCCTATTGAGTAGTGTTTTCCACTTATGCAGGGACTTCAGAGCATATGATGCATGAAATCAATCTTCTCCACAGACACAGACATACGCACGTGCATTACGAATAGTTGAGCCTCGTGTTTCATCTGATAGAGCATATGCAGGTACCAACTACCCCTCAACCCTAGACCCACTACTTTAAAAAAGCCCCTCAAGATTTCTAGGGCTAGGGATCTAATGGACAAATCTACGTTCATCGAACAGATATGACGTCCAAGCCTTAGCATTGACGGTTCCCAATGCCGAATAAAAGATCGATTAACACTAGGATTAATCTAAAAAAATGGTACAAAGGCCAAAATGCAAGGACGTGACAAAAGAGGTCGATCGAAAGATGTATAGGGTATAGACATGAAAAAATTCGGAGAACACATCACAGCAGCCGTGGTCATCTCGACGGAGAATCGAAGAAAAAGTGTGTATCAAAGTAATATATATGGTTCAAGGTGGGCGACCAAGACAAGAAGAAGAATGTTATAAAAAAAAATAAAAGCCCAAAGGTTCCAAAAAGGAGATAGGAAATGAATTAAAGTCGGATACCATCCTAGATGGTTTGTGGGGTTTGACAGCCCGAGAGGCTGAGAGGCCTTCGCAGGAAGACAATTGGAGAGATCCTCAAGATCTGGACGCGTAGAAAACGCGCATTTTCACAGATGGGTTGGAAAAAGGAATCCCCTTAGACCATCAGGAGACCAACAGCAGCCAGAACACCGACCGCGATGGCACCAGGTACCTGGCGAGAGGCGGCACCGGTAACTGGGGAGGAAGCAGCCGCAGCAGCAGAGGTGGTGGCAGCAGGCTCGGAAGCGGCACTAGTCTCCTCAGAAGCGGGAGCGACAGTAGTAGCGGCCTTAATCAAAGGAGTAGAGCTGAGCTTAACAGAGAAGCTGGAAGAGCTGGGGATGTAGGGAGTGCTGGTGCGCTGAGGAGTAGGAGTGTAGGTGGGAGTAGGAGTCGGAGTCGAGATCACCAAGGGGGTTGAGGTCGAGGTGGGAGTAGGAGTAGGAGTAGGAGTCGAGCTGCTGGAGGTCCAGCCAGAAGGAACCAAGGTCACAGTACTGGTGAGAGTAGTAGTGCTGGTAGAGAAGGTGACAGCCTCAGCGGCCAGAGCGACCGGAGCGAGAAGAAGAACAAGAGCCTTGGCGAAGTACATTGTTGCGGTTTTTGTTTTGGGAGTTTAGAAAGTGCTAAAGATCCTGAAATGCGCAGAAGATGGAGAGCGAATTTGGTAAAAAGAGTGAATGGAGCTGAACAAAAAAGAACGAAGGACAGCCCGTGTCTGGATCAAAAAGAATGGCACTGGAAGATTTCAGTGAGGAAGGGAAAGAGAGAAGGACTCAGATATATAAGGGGGCGAAAAGTGGGAAATGAAGCCCAATCTCAGGAGATCCCGCGCTTTCCTTTTTCGAGTTTAGCGGAAGACGTAACCGCCCCGACGGGCGGAATGTGAATTCTCCACCGGGTCAGGTACGGATTACATATACGGAGTATACGATATTTACTTATAGTAGATTATAATAAATAGTAGAGACAGAAGCAAAAGTTCATCCCGGGGTATCAGATATAAAACATAATAAACAGCCACCCTGGTTCATAGCTATGTACAAAGCAAGTTTTTTCTCGTCATCATCATTAAGCAATACAAGTGCATGATAACAATGCGTATCAGGGCAGAGTACAAATGAGGAATCCACTTATACTCTGCCCCCAATTCCCAATTCCCAATTCCACCTAGGCGCACTTCATGGCTATTTGTAGCTCATTAGAAACCCCATACCAGTGCAAAGACCAGAGCGATAGTCACCCAGTATCCACTTGATTGCAGCATACTTGCCATAGCCCCAGAAGCGGCTGAGCTGTCCGCAGCGGTAGTTCCATTCGCCAGTGTGCCGTTGACATAGATCTTCTTGGTGCCGTTGACAGTGGCCACACTTACCACGCTGGTATTGCGAGGCTGAGTACTATTAAAAAGCGATTCGAAGTAAGTACTGTTTGTGTTATCATCACAACCACACTCTTGATACTCTTCACACAGGCACGCCACTGGCAATGAGCTGTTGCTATTGGTGTTGTCATTGTGGTAGTTGTAGTTGTTGTTGTAATCATAGACGTAGACTGGATGGTACCAGAGGCCGGGAAAGAAGGCCAAAGCAGCCACTGGAAGAAGAAATGGAGTGATTCCCAATGGTGAAATTGCGCCGGATCGATAAGGAGTACTTGCGCCTCCAGCATAATATCTGTTTTTGCCGTAAGCTTTTCCGATATATTTGCGTAAACTTGAACTCGATCCATATTTGCTGCGAGTGGGGCCATATGTAGAACCATATGTAGTGCCATAGGAAGTATCGTACCTGCCGCCGCCATATGATGTAGACACACCGGACCCTTTGCTGGTCGTTCCACCGATATTGCTGGATGAACTAGTTTTTCCACTGCCACTTCCACTGCTGCTGCCACTGCTACTTCCACTGCGACTGGATCCACTGCTGCTGCTGCTACTGCTGCTACTTCCACCACGGCCTCCACCTCCGCCGCGACGCTTCTCTAGCCTATCCGGCTCATAATCCCCAGGAACGCCGAATAGTTCACCCACATCCGTCTGGAAGTTGGTGGTTGGTAGGGATGTAACCGCTGTGCAGCAAAGAAGTAATAAAGCTGTCGCCCAGGTCACCTTCATCTTGGCACGGGAAACCGATGAGCGGAGATTCACGAAAAAGAGAAACCAAAAAGACCAGAATAGAAAGATGGGGTTGAAGGATGAGGGGTGCAGGGGAAGGGGCCAAGAGATTTATTAGGAAGAAATAGGGTGGTCCCAGCGGGCCAGCGCTTTCAGGGCCCCGGTCCCCCTTTGAGGCTTAATGTGGAGCGGCGCCCGATCCGAGTACGAGAAACAAACGTCAAGTTAAACACCGCCACGATTTTGGGCTTTCAATGTGTCACGGAGCGGTCTGAAGTGTCTCAATTTCTATGGATTATAAAAGCCGTTTTATTCCTCGAAAGTGTGGTACATATTGTGTGATACTGTGTGGTGCTTCGAGGTCAACAGCCTTGCTTATGCGCCACGAGGCGCAGCTGAATGACAGCTGCAAGGTCGATTTAAGCGATCTCATCCCTGCGCCTTAAGACTAAACCTGAAACAGCAGAAACTGCCTGGAGAATGCAAGGTTATTTTTCTTTCAAAGCTTGGAAATTATCGTCATAGGTACGAAGTTCTTTCCAGTTAGTGATGATCTTCAGACTGTTCCATGGAACCGCGTCTTTCTCGGCTATACAACCTTTGACCTTGAATTAGTAAATAAAGACTAGGATATACCTGGGCACCTGGGCAACTTTCTTTCAGTCTTTGACTACTCACTTCTGTGTACTCCATAGCTTGAGAATCATCCTAGAATGTGGTATGAATGCATAATTTAAGATGAAACAGTGGGATCCCTGTTATGCATTTATCCGGTAATTCAGCCTCATTATGGAGTAATTTACCGCCACGTTCTTGTGCTCCATACTTGATTGTTAGGTAGTTTCATATCTGTAGAGTAAATGAGGTCAATTTATATCATTCATTCTAATTTCAGTGGTAATCATCATTCAAAAATCAATGGATTCAAAATCGAGTGCTCGACATAACAAACTTTCAATAGTGCCGAGATCAGCACTTAGGCACGATAAGGATCAGTCAACTGGTCATTAAGGACCTTGAGGGGATCTACACCTCTTCCCTCTTCATCCTTCTCCCCTCCACCCTTTTTACATTTCTCTATGGGGCGTCCCAGGGGTCTGTCTAGTGTCTCTACGGTCTCCTCAGTTCCTGATCAGGATCAGGTATCACACTTTTAACCCCCTCCCTATTTACCCCTTGGACTATCGGCTAATGATTTTTAGGAACTGGGGAGCATGTATGATTACCTTGCTAAGGTAATCCTACTGGGACCCAGTGGCGCGGGGAAGTAAGTTCTCAAGGAATGTGAATGGGGTTCAACCCCCGTAGATTCCGAATTCGCTGACCATCGGCGTCCCGATCCTAGATCCTGCGTCCTACACCGATTCGTTAAGAATGAATGTGCGAAACCCCCTCCGTCTCTCCTCCGCAACCACGACTAACCTGGGATTCTTCAAAATACAATAGGGCGAGTCTTGTCATCACAAACCATCGGAGTAGAATTCTCATCGCGCATCGTCAAGCTGGGCACCGGTTCAAGCAGGAAACGCATAAAGCTACAGCTGTGGGATACAGCAGGGACAGAACGTTTTCGATCAGTCTCTCGGTCATACTATCGCGGCGCAGCCGGCGCTATTCTGATCTATGATGTAGCCTCCTATGCCTCCTTCGCTGCCCTACCAACCTTCCTCATGGATGCGCGCGCGCTAGCCTCCCCGAACCTGACAGTCCTGCTAGCTGGGAACAAAGCCGACTTGACCGATGCCGCGACCTCCGACATACATGACGACGCCTCGCGACCTCCACCTACACCGTCCAGTACCTCCAGCAAACAGTCCTACCCGTTCGATGCGAATAGCTCGATGCGCTCTACCAATTACTTTGGCCCAGGGACTCGTTTGACTGCGACATTCGGCGAAGGTCGGGAGGTCAGCCGGGAGGACACGGTTCGCTGGGCCGCGCAATCCAATATCCCCGTGGCAGTCGAGGTCTCTGCGCTGACTGGCGACGGTGTGGAGGAGGTCTTTCAGCGGCTTGCTCGGATCATTTTGACCAAGATTGAATTGGGCGAAATCGACCCTGACGATCCTCAGAGTGGGATTCAATATGGAGATGGTGGCATGTATGGCCATGGCAACAGCGAAGCCTCGAGTATTCGAAGCAAAGCTACGTTGGATGACAATGCCTTACCACTTCACATGAACTCTCGTCGGCGTACCAATAGGCCTGGCTCTGCTGGCTGGAAGAACGGCATGAGAGAATGGGAAGACGTGTTTCGGTTGAACGGTTCTCAGCCACGGCGAAACCAGGGATGCTGTTAATCTTTTCGCATCCCTGACATCTTCTCTCGCTGCATTGGTTTTCTTTTTCGCCCGTACTTTGTTGGCCTGTCTTTCGTTGAATCCTTGCACGATACCCCATCTTTTGACCTTCCTTTCACCCAAGTACATTGTTTTATCTTTTTGCGTTACTGCACAAATATTTTAATCGATGGCATTTACAAGAGGATATTGTATTCCTGCCAGCTTCCCCTTGACTTGCGATGCAATTCAATATGATTCTCTTTTTACATTTTCCCTTTTGCAGGATTAAAGGACAAAGCTAATGATAGTGTTGGCACCAACTTGAGTTTTTCATTTTCATTTTTTTTGAATCTCATGGATTTCAGAGCGTCACGTCATATCTATTACTTTGAACCAGGAATTACACATTACACGTCGATTCCTGCAATCAAAGTCTTGATTCCCTTTCCAGCCTTGACCTCCTTGAAAGCCTGCTCTGCCTCCTCGAACTTAACCGTACCTGTGATCAACTTCTTCACATCGATCTTGCCCGATGCGACCAAGCTGACTGCCAGCTTGTAGTCACCGCTGCCATAACGGAAGCTACCCTTGAGGGTCAACTCCTTAGCACAGGCGGCCATAATGGGGAACTGAATCTCGCTACGACCCATACCACCCTGTACATAGCTACCACCGTTACGGAGAACGTGAATACCAGTGTGCACAGATGCCTCAGCTCCCGAAGCATCAATAGCAACATCAGCACCACCACCCAAGTTATTCTCCTTGATCAAGCGCTCAGCGTTCTCTTGGTGTGGCACCTTGGATGGCATGAAGGTAGAGGTAGTAGCGTATTCCTTTGCAAAGTCCAGACGAGGCTGCTGGATATCCACCGCGATAACCTTTGAAGCACCGAAAGCAGTAGCCACAGCACAGCACAGCAGACCAACGGGACCCGCACCAAAGACAACAACAGATTGACCAGGGCTCACTTGAGCCTGTCGCACAATATGAACAGCAACACTCAATGGCTCCATCAGAGCACCCTCCTGCAGAGAGAGGTTCTCAGGAAGCTTGTAGCAGAAATCCTCGGGGAGGACATAGTACTTGGCCAGAGTTCCATCATATGGTGGGGTTGCAGCGAACGTCATGTTCTCACACAGGTTGTATTTTCCACCCTTGCAGGGCTCGCAACGACGACACGCGATACCAGGCTCCATGGCGACACGATCGCCCACTTTCAGTGACTTGACAGCTGATCCGACCTTGCTGATCACACCGGCGGACTCGTGGCCCAGGACCATTGGGTCCTTGACGACGAATTGGCCAATGGCTCCGTGCTCCCAGTAGTGAACCTATTTCCTCGATGATCAGCTTTCAGGTCTTTCTCTGGGTTGGATTGATTCTCGGTGTGACCTACATCACTGCCACAAATACCGGTGTATTTTACATTGATCAGGACATCGTGGGGGTTCTTGAGTTCAGGGATGGGTCGATCTTCGAATGTGACCTGGTGAATGCCCTGCAGGACAAAAGAAAGGTTCTATCCAGATCAATTAGCCAGGTCCATTCTCTGTTTCCTTTCTTTACCCGGTTCAGGGTAACTTGGAGCGGTGTGTTTGGGCTGATGATAAGGGAGGGGCAGAAGAAGTATACCTGGGCAGTGGCGGAAGCCATAATGTGTATGGTGAGAGGTGAGAGGTGATGGATATGAGAGAGAGAGAGAGAGAGATGAAGAGAAGATGATTGAGATATTTTCAGGAGATTGAAATAAATGAAGATTCTTTTTGATTCTGTTTCACGGTAAAATAGAAAGTTGTTGCTCCCCGCAAGCTCATCCGGTGACCTGGAGTGGATCCTAGTTGGATTTAACCGCGGGGGAATTTTACCCGATTTTGCCTATGTGACGTGTAGCTGCCCGCGGGTGGAGTAAGGCATAGCCATCTGAGTTCACTTAGATCCGGTGGATTTATACAGGTCCACCCGGGCAGTTTCTTAAGCACTTGAGAAGAACATTTATCTCATATGAATTTACGTATTTAGTCCAATGTATTAGTAACTATCTTTAATCATGAGTATCAAAACCTTGGAAACTTCCAAGGTTCTAAGGTTAACAATCAGGCACATTCATCTCAAGATGGATCAGATACTAATAGATATATATCCACATATATGAATGGATGCAGGCACACTTGGGCACTGCCCAGCCCTGGAGGTGGCACTCTCGAGGTCTACACGCACAAACTTGAACGTAACTTCCAAGGAATATAGGTATCACCTACTGGTCATGAATAAATGTGCAAATAACCTTAAAACATTGAAAGTAGCTACATCCATGCCACTGGCAGTGGATACAACCTTGGAAGAACAATACTTCTTCAAATGTTCGGGCTTTATTATGTACCCTCTTATCTACACTACATGTGACTCGGACTTCCACACTATAAAGCTCGAGTACTCTTAAGAGTCACATAAGTATCGTCCTCCTGGGTCTATCAACTTATGCAGGTGTGTATAGAAGAATTTTTATGGAGATGGTTTGAGCATTACCTTCGAAGGAATGCAAAAAATCCTACTAGAAGATCACGTCTTCCAAGGTTGCATATTTAGAAAAGAAAAAAGCCATGGTCCCAGGGTAACCCTCGACTTTGGCGTTATTAGCACCACACTCTAACCAACTGAGTTATGGAACCTTGAGCTATATGAAGCAAAAAAGAACTGGAAGAGTACCGGGTTTGATGTGATGCAGCTGAGATGACCTCGATGTGAGGAATAGCACTTGAGCCTTCAGATTTGGAATCTGACGCGCTAGCCAATTGCGCTACGAAGCCAGTTCATGTCTGGATTTCGAATCTCTGCCCTTTTTCCCCCAAAGTAATCGATGCGAATTAAAAATGAGAGCCCATAGCCAAAATCGGCAATAATTCCTATGGTTTTAGTTTGGCTTCTGAATGTAACAGCGAAAGTGCTAGACTAGGATGGCACCTAAATGAATCCAAAGGAAAGAACCTTGGAAAATCCTACTTTATATACCGAGGATTCTATTGATCTCACAATGATCAGCATGATACCTAGATACTTGATCATACCCGTGGATAAGTATAAGTATCAGTCTATATTGCTTATAGGGTCTCCGCCTTCTTCTTTATCTCTGCCTTTCCTGACTCGTAGTTTGATCTATTTCACTTCGCTCCCGAGGTCATCCTTCAGATAAAGCCATGCTCTGACATTCACCCCTTCAAAATTCCAATACTTGAACATATGGGACACCCAAAATAAGATGACAGACCGAGTCCCCTGCAAAAGACCTCGAATCCCTCAGGAATCACGACCGAACCTTCGCTCTGAGCTTCCAGTATCTCAGACTACGGACAATCCAACCACCAATGAGAAAACCAACAGTTTAGCCTTTAGAGCCTTGGAGATAATTTGCGAAAATAAAGACATCTTCCCTGAATTGAAGCTGAATACCAACCTCGAGGTACGTACCGAGTGGATACACGACCTTTACTACTTCTTCAGTTCGTTCCCCGATGATTATCCACCTAAATCTTGGGCTCTAATTGCACTATGGCGATTAAATCCTAAATTTCGTATCCACTGGGTTTATCATCTGGAGATGCTAGATGAAATCAAAAGGAAAAAAGGTTCGACATGACTGGGAATTTTTCTAGATATGGATCTTGACATTCTGCACAACTTACTCACCCTATGATCCTCCCGATCTCATAAGACGTAGGGTGATTAAGGAGTAATCCTCGTACCCATCTTGCTGATCATACTTGTTCCATGATGAGATCAATAGGAGTGTCCTGAGATCAGATCCTTGGGATCTGCTTTCCTGCAGATTTCCTTTCCTGCAAGCAAGCTATCCGTCTCGGGAACCTTTCAAGGATGATTCAGGGTGGATTCGGTTCTCAAAGCCCTCATCCGGCCTGCAGGCTTTGAGACGGCTCACGTGTTTCATAATTTTTTCACTTTTTTTATATCACTTTTTTTTTTTTTGCTGGACATGTGAGAGGACCGCGGGTTTTTACCTTGAATGTTCGCCCTGGAGAAATTTTACGTTGGAAGTATCAACTTTTAGTAATATTCAAATGTTTAATCTTCTTTGTATACTCGTTCCTGCTTCTACTGGTATATTTCAACCTTAGACGTCTGGAGTTTAAAGATAGGTACCTGGATGGTCGCATTTTGGAAGCTGCCCAGGTGCCCTATAGTCAGTAGATATGTAAATGTTAATATAGATCGATACGTAGGTACCTCTAGGTATTATTTTAAATATAGCCCTGCCCAGGTGGAGGTATTTATCTAGATTCCTCTTATCGGAGTAACCCCCGGGCCGTCCAGAAGACTGATTTGTGATCTCAAGAAGACTCGGACCAGAGCAGACTCCATTGATGGACCCCAGTGGTGGGTGAATGGACCCCTAGGCGACAAAGGGACGAAGGGACAAAGGGGGTAAGTGGCCCCCGGGGCGAAACGCTTAAACGCTAAAACATTTGAAGTCTCTGGGTATCCACTATGCGGTGCCCGTAAGCCCTGGAGGCCCGTGAGGCGCATGGACCCTTAAATACTCTTGACAAAGCCAAGCTTTGTCCCGAGGTCCTAAGAAGCTTGTTTTGTGAGCCCTGCATCTTCAACTTGGAAGTATTCAAGTATCTTTTAATATATGGCACCAGAGTATTTAGCTTATAATATATCGTCAAAGGCATGTTGAGTAGTAACTTGAATTCAAGAAATAAATAAAATATTCACGTTAGTTATTTGTGAAAACTTCAAATGTTGGCCCCCAATTTCGCGGAATCTCAACTTCCTTATCAGTCTCTTTACCCACTATCAATTGATGAAACCATTCACTTAATAACATTTTGTTGATCATTTGTAAATTACTTTCTGATCAGCACAAGTAGTATCATAAATTTCATAGTCCCACCCGAAGTACGGATTCATTTGTTATACTTATTGCCCCAACAATATTTAGCCTCTTTTTTCTCTCTCCTTACCTTTTCTTTCTTAACATAACCTGTTGGGAACCAGGCGTCTTGTTTAGGGATAGCGAATAGTACGGGGAACTCCCGTCCTCACTACATGACATCTGGACCTAGCCTAAATTGGTCATGGAGCTCGGAGTCTTTTCAAGAACCCTGCCACCTGGGGCACCTGGTGATCTAATTACGTAAATTCTCTTGAGAAGGATGACGGCTTCCTTGCCTGCGTTCTTCGGATATCACCGAAAGGATTGATCATGTAATTCAAATTATCATTGAGTTGTATTCTTGGGATCCACTCCCGGGGCCTAATACTGCCAGTGGGAAGAAGTGCGAGCTGCCGGAGAAGATTAACAAGAAGACAGCCGACGAGGCTGCCCAATTGAAGGCGCAGAATGCTGTTTCATAGCTGAGCGATTTCCCGGATTAGCCATCAGCCGGAGAAAATGGGCACCTGGGGGCGACCAAGCACTAACTCATTACGAGAGGTCGTGTATCGGGTGTGATTGCCAGGTGGTTTATGATTGCTTGAACGTCAGCGCACTGGACGATTACTTCTATGACACCCGTGGACTGCTCTTTTAAGGACAAATATTGGACTTTAAGAGTATCATGAGGGCCTGCGTGATGACCTTTCGTAAAACTCTCCAATCTAGGTACAGGCTAGATCTCGCCATGTTAATCGATCTAATCAATCTACCTTGGCCTAGGTCATTCATAGGGCCCCGGGGGCGAAACCTCGGAATATTTATGGCCCCGGGAGGCTGAGACATTCCTCTAAATGGACTAGTCAACTCGAATCATCTAGTAATTCATGCATTCACGAGCTCTCGCTAGAAGACAAGTCGGTCGTCCTCCAGATGTCGAAATATAAATTGAGCTATATCCAACATTTGAACTTACTTCATTATCACCGTTCATATCACCTTCTCAAAGTTTCTCAAATCTTCGCGACCTTTCACAATCCTTCGGAATCTTCGCAATGATGTTCATTGTGAGTTCAATCCTGATGTGCTTTTAAACCTCTCATTAATATTCGCAATCTCTAGCAAAACTACCTAGCCGGCCTTCTTGCCCTTGCCTTGGCCTCGACTGCCATGCCGGCCGACGCCTCTACGAACCTTGAAGTGCGCGAGGCCTGCTTTGGCGGCTCATACTCAACTTGTGTCGAGACATACTTTGATGATTTCTGCCTCGTGCAATGCGCAAGTGCTAACCTTATTGGCGGGGAGGACTGCCGCCAAGAGTGCACCACGTCCGGTGGCACCTACTGCGAGAACGAGTGCACATAGACGCTATAACTGTGGCAAGTCTTCGCTTTAAGGGGTGTTTTCAGAAGTGATTAGGTACTATGACTTCTAAGTGCTTGGATCGCCGATGTATGGGGAAGAGAGAGTGTTGAATTTACCCCGGTTTTATGTTTACTCTAGAGCCAGAGCTTTTAAGCCCGCTGTTAAACTTGATTAGGACTCCTAATTGATTACTTGTTTTACTGTCTTTACTATCTACCACGATCATATCTTAATGAATGTGATCTTCTTGCCTTGATCTACCAATATTAAATTATGACCGAGGACGTAGATATGCGGAACAGACAAAAGAAGTGCACTAGCTGGAGGTGAATAAGCAAAAGTTATCAAATCAAATAGACTCTGCTCTATGCACACCTAAGAAGTTGGGATAGCTTACTCTTTTTTCATTAGTTTAAAAGAAGGTTTAGTCGTAGCCCTGGAGGGTCAGTGGTCAAATTTCATACCCTTAGAATTTCACACATTTTGTTGAACATTTGAACCTTGGATGTGAATGAAAGGTTTGAAGTAAAATTATGCACTAAAGTGATTAGATAACTCGATCTTATAATTTATAAGGAATATTCGATGAACCATCTTGGAACTTGAAGGTCCCCTGGTTATCCTTAGTTTATATCTTGCCATTGAAATATTGCTTTTCTACAGACATGTTTTGATTATCATGGTTGTGAATTAATATTAATTGATCATCCAATATTGGAGCTCTTGGAGTCTTGGTTGGAGTATCAGCATATGAGTGTATAGATAGCAAGCGATTTATCAGTAATACCCTTCTCCAAGTTTCTCTGTGATAACCTCCAGGGCTCTGAATTTGACATTTTCTCTTCCATACCGCCCGCTATATAGTTTGAAATATCATTAAAATAGTGATTTTTCTACGGTAGTTCAGAAAGTGCGGCCACCTGAACTTTCTAATTTCGAAGACGGTATTTCAACATCAATTGATATTCCAAGGTTCTTCTATTTGAAAAATAATGTTCTCCTTTTTTACCTTATGTGTTTTATATTACGTTCTAATATCTTTTAGATAGGGGGAAATCCAGAACCTAGGTAGGTCCACCTGGCACGGGTGTCCCAAGATTGACGCCAACTTGAATCTTAGACCTCAGAAATGCTTGGATTTGTGGCAGATTTCATGATACTCTACACTGTCAGTATCTGCTTATGTAGTAGTTAATATCAGTGATTAGTCCCATAGAGTGTCCCGTCCAAGGTTCTAACTTTCCACGTATATCATGATGTCACGGTTTGAATACTTCTATCAATTGATTGTCCTGCAATGGCATATGTATTAATGAAACCGATCGTGATTGATTAATACTAAATAGTAAAGCCATAACGCCCCTTCAAGACTCTTAGTATTAGATTATTAGATACAGTGAAGATCCCGAGGTCATTGACTTGATAGTCTGGGCCCGTGCGTGCCAAGCCATGCGGAGAATCGCGTAATTCCGCATGTTCACATCGCAATTCCATGGGAGGAAGATAACAGTTTGCAAGAGCTATCTTTTGCTCTTTCAACCATCTTGAACAATGTTGCGTCAGACCTCGATTGCCCTTCGAGGGGCATTACGCAGCTCACCAGCTCGTCCCCTCCAACAGAGATTCTTCGGCGCATCGGCCCGATACTACGCAAATGAGAAGGCGTCCTTCAAA
This sequence comes from Penicillium malachiteum, assembly GCF_028827825.1. NCBI lineage: Eukaryota > Fungi > Ascomycota > Eurotiomycetes > Eurotiales > Aspergillaceae > Penicillium > Penicillium malachiteum. Next base: position 6,874,968 of record NW_026643095.1, read on the forward strand.
AGCCAGCTCTACGAGAGTACCCAACAACGTCTGCAGCGTGAGCGAGCCGAGCAGGAACGCTTCGCTCAGTTCCAAACACAATCATCCGGAGGCCGATATGCCGCTCTAGTCTTCGGTAAGTCCTAATAATCCCGTCTGCCGAACGGACCGTCGCTAATTCTATTCCGATAGCTTTGGTCTTCTTTTCCACCGGAGCATACTACCTCGGATCCCTCAAGCCTGCTGCCCTCCCAACCACATCTACTAGTCAGCTGTCCGAGCTCGACTCTCCCAAGCACAATTTCTCTCCATCCAACCTCCAGGCCGCCTGGTCCGACTTCGTCGAGATTCTAGGTAAAGACAATGTCTCTACCACCCCAGGTGACCTCGAGTCCCACGCCGGATCGGACTGGTCTTCCTACTCTCGGAGGGAAGACGAGAAGCCTTTCCTGATTCTTTACCCGGAAACCACCGAGGAGGTATCCCGTATCATGAAGGTCTGCCACCAGCGCGTGATTCCGGTGACTCCGTACTCAGGTGGTACCAGTCTCGAGGGTCACTTTGCCCCAACGCGGGGCGGAGTATGCATTGACTTCCGCCGGATGGACCGTATCATCAAGCTCAACAAGCACGACCTTGATGTAGTTGTTCAGCCTGCATTGGGCTGGGAAGAGCTTAACGAAGAGTTGACAAAGGATGGTCTCTTCTTCCCACCGGACCCAGGCCCTGGAGCCATGATCGGCGGTATGGTTGGCACAGGCTGTTCCGGAACAAACGCTTACCGTTATGGAACCATGCGCGAATGGGTCCTCTCCTTAACAGTTGTCCTGGCTGACGGAACTGTCATCAAGACCCGACAGCGCCCGCGCAAGTCCAGTGCTGGATATGACCTCACCAGGCTTTTCATTGGTAGCGAGGGTACCCTTGGTCTTGTCACCGAAGCAACATTGAAGCTCACTGTTCGTCCCAAGAGTGAGAGTGTGGCCGTGGCTAGCTTCCCTAGCATTCAGAATGCCGCGGAATGTGTCACCAAGGTTGTCGAGGAGGGTATCCCTGTTGCGGGTGTGGAGATTCTGGACGATGTACAGATGAAGTGCATTAATGCTAGCCAGAGCACCAGTCGCCAGTGGAAGGAGTCGCCTACTATCTTCTTCAAGTTTACCGGAACCCCGGCTGCTGTGAAGGAACAGATTAGTATGGTCCAGAAGATCGCTTCCAATGCCTCTGGAAAATCATTTGAGTTTGCTCGCGGTCAAGAGGAGATTAAGGAGCTGTGGAGCGCCCGCAAACAGGCCTTGTGGAGTGTTATGGCTATGCGCAGAGGACCTGAGGATCGTGTCTGGACAACTGATGTGGCCGTGCCAATGAGCCGACTACCAGAGATTATTGATATCACCAAGGATGATATGGTCAAGAGTGGATTGTTGGCTGGTATCTGCGGTCATGTTGGCGATGGAAACTTCCACGGTAAGTAAACCTCAAAGAGATGGAGGTTCAGGGGAGGAAACATAAGCTAAATGCAAACTAGCCATCATTCTTTTCAACGAAAGCGAGAAGAAGGCCGCCGAGGGTGTGATCCATCGCATGGTCAAGCGGGCTGTGGAGATGGAGGGTACTGTGACAGGAGAACATGGCGTTGGTCTTGTCAAGCGAGACTACCTTGCCCATGAACTGGGTGAAACTACTGTAGATGCCATGCGTCGGGTAAGTCTTAATGATTCTTATGATCAACATTCTCGATTTTACAATTTGTGACTAATACACATTTACAGTTGAAATTGGCCTTTGATCCCCTCCGTTTATTGAACTGCGACAAAGTTGTCCGAACCGAGATCCCAGCTCCTGGCGAAGTCAAGGAGTGGTAAAAAGATTACTCTTTGAGCTTTTTTGTAAGCCTAAGATTTAATCCGAATCCGACCCCGAATGATCATCATCATCATGGTGGTGATGGTGATGATGATGGCGATGGTGTCGGTGGTGTGGACGGGACTCTTCATCACCATCACCACTTCGCGATCCATCCTCATCATCTCGCCGCTCGTAACGCCCCTCCGCATACTCAACATTTTCCTCATCAAAATCTTGCCTGAAGCCGTTCCCAGGAGTTGGGTAACTGGGTCTGGAAAATTGATCGAAATCGCCTGGTGGAGGCGGAGGGAAACCGGGTGGAAATTCCCTAAATAAAGTTGATCAGCCATCAATATCCTGTTCATATCACTCATCTAATCAAACTTACTGTCCAAATCCTTCGTGTCCGTAGCTGCTTTGTTCAATGGGTGGGAAGGCAGGTGGTGGAGGACCATAATCATAGCGAGATTGCGTCTCCACGTATTCCGTCTCAGTGCTTTCATAGTACTCCCGTCGCTCTTCGTGGTAGTAACTTCCATTTTCCTCTTGTCGGTAACTCTGGTACTCCTCACGATGATAACTCTCCACGGCAGGGGGTTCCGGGTTGTATTCTGGTTGGGAATAGTCATCTTGCGAAGGCTGATCATCCTCGTGCGAATGATGGTGCTTGTGTCGATGTCTATGCGAATGTTCTCTTCCAGAATCGCTGGCATCATCCTCATCTTGAGAGCCTTCTCGACCACTGTCCTCATCCTTGTTCAAAGCCATAGAGCTCATGCCACCCACAATACCTCCAAGCAACCCTCCCAGGGCTCCGCCGCCCAATGCTTCCGAGGCGATATTCTGGATATCGAAATTCTCAGGCTGCGAGTCTCCACCGGAATTGTTCTTGATCTTGGGTAGGGCTAGGGGTTTTCCACAACCATGGCCACAATCCTCTACACCTTCTTTATGGTTCTTGCCCTCCAAGACACCATCCCGGCTCAACTGTTCGCGCAGATAATCACGCGCCTCATCGCTGTGCTCACTCCACCACTGTTCCACCGTGGAGAACATGATGTGACGAATTTCGTTCGCGCCGTCATCTCCGTATTCTCGTAGTGCGGGGTGGTGAAAGACACCGGAAATGATTCTAGTCAATACCCGGTCGATATCTGCATCCTCATCATCCCAGCATTGCATAAGCTGGGGCACTGTCCATTTGACAACATTAGAAGCAATCCGCCCAGCTGGCTCGTTGAGCACATTCGAGAAATGATCCTTTGAAAGCATTGAATGAGTAGGGTTGGAGGAGGAGTCATCGTTGAACACGATATGCTGTTGCTGCCGACTACTCTGAATGACCTCCGAGGAACCAGTCTCTAACTCCGATTTGACTTGCTGGATGATAGGCAGAACATACGGAGCGAGAACAGAAAAGACAAAGACGGTGATCTCATCCTGGACCTGCTCAATCAGGTCTGGGAGAACGGGGATCTTCTCAATTGCCTCGTTGATTGATTTCAGTAGGTGGTCGTGCCATTCCAAGACGGGATAGACCTGTTTCTGGACATCGTCAAGATAACGAGCCCATTCCTCTGGTTCCCGGGGAGAGATATTAGATGCGTTATGCTTCGCCTCGTCGGCTTTTGCCTTGAAATCATCCATCTGGCTTGATGAAGTATCACTACCACCGAATAACCCACTGGGTATCTTGCTCAGCAGTCCCTGTAGTATGCTCTCGGATGAGTCGTCATTCTCAGATTCGGCAATCACACCCTCCAACGACTGTATCTCAGATTGCTTGGCTTTGTCAGAGAACTCGCCGAGTACGGAGTGGAAGAAATCAACTCCACCAAAGGTTCCAGTCACGATGGGATAGACATAATCTCGCGCACCTGAGACTTCCAGCATTGTATTCCGGCCAACATGTGGGAAGACATCTCTCTCACCAAGCTCAATGAGACTCAGTTCGGTGTAGTTGGAGTGGGCGGCATAGTCTTCCAAGCAGTGTAAGCCCGTTCCAAGTAATCGAAGAGCCTCATAAAGGTCCTCTTCACGGCCAGAACGGGCATAGCGACGACCAAGCTGGATGGAATGACCGAGAACACGACGAATGAGGTTTGCGGATGTGTCAATTCCCATATCTTCAGAGGCAATGTAGCATTTCAGACCTGTACGTGGATCAATGGATAATTCACGTTCCTCGTCCACAGGTCCACGCAGACGATGGTCATAATTGCGCGCATCTTCGCCTTCCGCATATCCGAGGGGATTATCAATATGTTCCGTCGGTTGGTAACAGCCAAGTCGCTCCGTAGTGACCTCAAATTCGCCAGTACCGTAACTAGAAGACTAGGTCAACTGGATCCACATAGGGTTTGAAAAATGTATTTGTTGGCGAACCCACCCGAAAGTCATGAATCCTAGAACCCAAATCAGAATACGGATAGCTTCTGCGCTCACATATTTCACAGTCCCGACGTCAACAGCTTGACTGTAATCTCGTAGCCAGTTGCCAAAGTACACTCGCTTCACATCCAGCTTGCTGAATTTCCGTCCTCCGGCTACACGGGCCAAGAATAAAGTCAATAACGCATCTTCGATATCTCCATGTCGCCAGTTTTGTCCTTCAATCTTTGAGAGCGAGGCGATATTTCCAGCGCCAAAGGCATAAGCCTGACTGGAGATCGCAAGAATAACAAAGAAGATAAGACACATGTTCTGCGTCGGTGCATGCATGATGGAGTCGGAGTTGGGAGAAGCCTGAGGTGAAAGTAAGGGGGAAGAGATGGATCAGAGCTGATTTTCAGGCTTGGGTTCTCATCTTAACTAGATCATTCAAATATTGAAAAGTGGGAGGAAAAGTTCTGCCCAACGCGCCAGGTTGATGGCGGGGACAAATTGTGTACACGATTCTTGGCTGCAGCCCGTGTTGTATTTAGCTGGCTTGGCGCCAGTTGGGTCTAGTATAGTGGTACTTGATGACAGAATAAATATATTTGGCTTTAGATACTGGGCTACAGGTACTAAGAGTGATACCTAGGTAGTCCTGGTTGTATTAAGTCTACGTGTATACCTAAGGCCAACCTCGAATCTGGAGTATATACTACCTAGTTCAAGATACTACCAAGTTGGTGTATATTGATAGTTGCGTTTACTTATATTATACCTATGTGTGAAACTTCAATTTGAAATGTTAAAATTAACTGGATGTAGATAAATAAATACCCTGCTTCAGTTAACTGGTTTTATATTTGAGTCATTTCTTATATAGCCCTGATGTAGCCCTGGAGGTGAGGTAGGGTAGGATTTAGTCACGGGAAGAAATACTAGATCCAGATGTCGTGGCAAACTGGTGGCGTCTAAAGGTCAGACCGAATTAGAATTAAGAACATGTGCTTATGTATACTTATGCATTATGAATTAGTCCAATAATCCAGGTACTTAGGCACATACCACATGATGATGCGTACCCCTGTCAGTATCCATGGATGTAGATGTAGAATAGTTTGGGTATACCAGTTGACTTCCAGGTACCCAATATTGAAAGGGTAATATGTTTGGACTATGATCTTGAGTACTAGTATCCAGACTATCTACTACCTAGGAACTCACCTAGGTAGAGAGAAGAGGAGTTGATTCTACTAGTAAAATGGGTTGCATAGTGAATGGATAATGATTGGACGGGATACTAGGAGAACTCGGACTGACGTGTAGATCGACACTGCCAGATCTTAGTGATAAGATGAAGTATCTACTAGTATCATGTCCTTGTTTAGTAAGAAAAAATACAATAGATCCATGATCCATGATGTCTAGTAAATTATTCTATACTATTGCGTGCATGCCCAGGTGGTGAACTGGGTGGGTATAGGTGATAGGTACCAAGGTTAATGTGATAATGATGATATTCATTCTTATAGGATAGCACAATACATCTGCATGATGTCGAATCATAATTCTATAGATTAAATTAACGAATAATAAGTAATAACTCGCTTAGAATCAATAGGATCTACCCGACTAATCCGTACGAATTATTGCTTGGCCGCATCTTCAGCCCCGTGGCTTGGCGGGATTCCTTATTTAATGGGTTAAAAACTTGGCCAATGATCCCTATCCGCCTTGAATGTCCATCTGACTTGCATTTTGGCCACGCTAAAATTCTAAAATTCTAAAATTCAAGGAAAACTCCGATAGCACATCTGGACCCGCAAAAGACTGTAAAAGATTGGACTCGATTGACCCAAAGAACCCCGATTTTTTGTTCGATAGTTGCGCCGGCCCCGCATGCGGTAGTCCCCGGCTTCACCGCTCCGTCTTTCTCTTTCTCCTCTTTTTTCTTTTGACTCCAGACCTTTTCGACCCCGGCCCCCCTTTCAATCTTTTCACCCTCTACTTCGCCTTGATTTCCTGCTTCCCCAGTTACCAGGATTTCCCAGGCGGGGTTTACTGTGCTTATCGGGCATGCGCCTGCAGAATACGCGGCCCTCAGCTGTGTGATATCAACCTTGCGCCGCCCCCGCGCTTACACTCCCCACCCCATTGCCTGATGCTCGAGCCCAGACTCTCGTGCGCTGCATCTTAAAGTCTTTCTTTAGCCCCTCTTTCCCGCCTGATCCCAGGTTACCCTAGAGTTGGCCCCCCCTCCTCCCTCCACTTCAGGGCTGTGCTCTCACTCTCTCCCCTCGAAATCACTTGTGGCTCCCTCTCTCCTCGGTGATAATCATGCGCCACGCGACTCTTTCTTAAGGGCTCTTTTTCGCTAAGAGTTGGGAGAAGGGCCTATCGAAATGGCTCGCACCGACAGTCAATATGGCCGCGAGCCGAGGGTTCCGTCTGCTAAGGGTCGAATCTCTACTGATTCTATGAAATCGTGGTCTAAGAAAGACACCGGTTCTAAAACAAAGTTAACAAAGGACCGGTCATGGGTCGCAGAGGACCCCGGGCTGGTCCCGTCCCGTCCACTTGGAAACGATTTCCATGAACCAGTTCCCTTCCCCGAGTATTCCGATATACAAACACCGGGTTCCAAAGACCGCGACGCGGATTCAATCAGAAACCTCCCAAATATGACCCCAAGCGATCCATGGAGTCCAACACCCAATGAATCGTCCGATGCGCTTGATTATCGCTCCAAGAGCAAGCAGATGAAACCCAAAGTTCATATTAAACCAATGCTTCGCAAGATGTCTCGCGATGATGCGCCTACTGCCTCTATTGATCTCTCTCGCTCATCGACTGAACAGGAGGGGTTGGGGATTTACATGAACATGGAAAGAGACCGGCGCCGAAGCGAGTCCCTGACTGGAGCATCATACCGGCGAACATCGGGAGCTCATCATCGATCCATCAGTGGCGCTTCTCAGTTTTCAGCCGGAACAGGGTCGAGCGGAGGAAGATCGGGATCGCAATACGTTTATCCTATGCGCCCAACCCCCAAAGTATACACCCCCCCCACTGAGTGAATCCTACCACAACTCGGGGAACGAGAGCGATGAACTGGAAGACGATGGTCTAGAAAGTGATCCCAGAGCTTTGTCCACGGAAACCAACCGATATGTCCGAGCCTCATCCGGGCCAGTCCCACGAGCATCATTGCAAATCGAAGACGAATCATTCACTCGTCTCCCAGGGGCGTCGCAAACCAATATCTCTGGTCGTCCTTCCTTTGGCTACTCACGAGACAATGGGAGCACGTATGAACATAACTCGATTGGCCGGAATTCTCTTGACATTGTTTTTCGCTCTCGAACTCGCAACAGCACGGATCCAATCACCCGAGCAGCTACAGTCCAGGCTGCCCGACAGGCCTTTGAGGAGAAGGAGGCTGCCAAGACTCGCCGGATCGAGAAGCAGCAGCTGAAGGCTGAAGAACGCCAATCCCGTCGCCACCTGAAGCGTCAAGCATCGGAAGGGCCGGAGATACCCACGTTGCATTCCACTGAGGAGATTTCGGAAAAGCCAAAGCCTCCAGGTGCTAAGCCGGCAGCCTCAGGTCAGCAGAATCAATCGGCATCGTGGAAATCCCAATCTAAGAGTACCTGGGTACTCTTCATGACGTGGCTTCGAACCCGAGTGTTCAAGTTTCGTCGAAAGCTGCGCAAGATGACCTGATTTATTTTATTTTTGAACTCTATTCCTCTCACATATTCATTCATGTTGATAGCCCTCTCTCTGAGCGATCTTATTTCGAGTTTTTGGCTTTATCCCCTTCTTGTTTCTTTTTTTCTTCTTGTTTCTTTTTTTTTATCATGATGGAGCATTTCCATGTAGCTTCAAGGGCTCTACTTGCAATCTGGGGGTCAGGAGTAACAGGTGCTTTACAATTTTTTTTTAAGGGTGATTCCAATTATGTTCTTGAATTTCGAGATTTTATTTGCTGCATAACAACCTTGGAATACGAATACCGTCTTTTCAATAACTAAGTCAAACCTCGAAGTCAATGATCAGTAAAAGAACATATGGAGTAGCCCTATCATTATGCGAAGTCACACGTAACACGTGACTCGGAATTGCGCAAGTGGACTTGTGCCTCGCCACATCCTTTCTTCCCCAAACACTACGGCGTACAATAGCGACAACAAGCGCCTGATAAGAGCTCCAGTTGTTGATCACCTTATTATTCCCTCCCCTCCTCGAGGGGGCTCCCCCTCAATTATGGTGTACGATTGGGCAGGGAAGCGGGACATCTGCTTCCAGATGTACATCCAAGAGAAGAAGGCACTGGAGGAGATCATGGAATACATGAGGAACTACTATCAGTTTTCCCCAAGGTATAGATCCCGCAGCTATCAGGTCCAATATTCCATCTTTAATTCACAGAGCTAACCATGACTTGATTTACTAGTAAGCGCGCCTTTCAGACTCAATTCAAACGATGGGGATTCCCTTCGAAGCAAAACCCCGCTCATAAGAATGTTGAGCTTGTCGCCCGAGTGAAGCAACTATGGGAACACAACACGAATCAACGCGATATGCTTCGCATCCTGAACGACGAGGGCTTCGAGATTAAAGAACGAGAACTAATGCGCGTGCGCGCGAAAAACCGATGGTTACTTCGGGTCCCCAATGGGATGAAGTCCCAGCCGAGTCCGGTTTCACAAGAGACGCGGGCCGAGGACGAAGGGTTATTGGCTCTTCAACAAGAGGTCTACAAGCAAGACGTGATATTCGATCCCACAGAGCCCATGCCTACCGAATTGCCTGTAGACCCTGCAGAGGGTGATCCCTCTGAACCGGGTTTATCACCAGAGGTCATAGCGAAGCGCAAGGAAAGGCTGGATCGTCTCAAGTCGGAGAGTGAAGAGCGATGGGCATCCAGGAAACGTCGACGTCGTACACGTGGCTGGGCTGGACTTCCAGCAGACCCTCCAGGACCACCCCGGTTCCCGTCAGAGACTACGATCGATGAGAGTAAGCAATATCTCAATCTGGACAACACGATGTATCGTCAACTACGCGAACGCTTTCAGCAGATATGCGAAGAAGCTGGATTTATCAAGAAAACAATTGCAGGCCCGGAAAAATGGCAAGCGGCAAAGGACAAATTGATTCAAGAATCTACACATCTTCAACAGGTCTTTAATGCTGAACCTAACGAGCGCGATGCGAAAGTCCTCGCTTTAGATGTTGTCTGCACAGATGTCACGAAACGAATGAGAACGCTGGAGAAAAGAATGACCATCGCCGAGGCTAAGAATGCTTTAGGAATCAATCCAGAGGAAAGTCGACTGATTCGCAATGCTTTCTATGATACTCTCAAACTCGATCATTTCACAAGTAAACTGGAAGCAGGCGATGAACACTGGCAGGAGTTGAAGGAGAATTGGATTCGAGGAAATCCACTGCTACAGCAAATACTTGAGCCAGGACAAGCCGACCCGCATCATTCGGATAAGCTGAAAGCCCTGGAGGTTCTCTGCCGCGATGTGATGAAACGACTACGCGACGACCAAACAAAACGGGACCCTGCTCGCAAGCGATCTTCCACACGTACTGGCCCGTCTCAGTCCGAGCCGGGTGCTCCAGCTCCTAATATCCTGGGTAATGAGATTAGCAACGGAATAAGCACCCTTGCATCCCAGGCTCTCGCAAGTGCGCCAATCAGCGCTAGCGAAATCGGTGATATGCAAATCGATCCTTCGCTACTTCAAGCAGCCAATGAACCACCTCCACAATTCACAGGCAACCCTCAACACGAAGCAGCCAGTGCATTTGAATACATGGATCCGATGATTCACTCCGCATTACTCAACACTTATGTGAATTTCGAGATTCGGGCTCAGGGTGTTTTACCCGGTGGATCTGCGAAAAGCTGGAGTGATAAATTAACGACACGAACCATCGAGGAAATCCGTCAACTGACTGCTGGTCGGTATCCGTACTCAGTTATCAGTAAGATTGAGGGTGTGGATAAGGATGATCATGGTAATGAGGCCTCCTTCAAGTTTACCATTCAGGAGGATCATGAATTGGATGCCTATTTGACGCATCTACATGAACGGAAACCTTTGCTTGTGCTGACATTAGGTCAGATTTAGATCCAAAATTAGTTCGCATAGCATTTAGCATCAATGACAAATTATACTATTAGTATTTTTCGCAGATCCTGACCCAGAATGATCCTAGTATGGTATAGTCTTTGTTCTACAAGTCCTTCTGTAGCATACCTTCTATATACTAGTTTTACAAGTTAGAGCGGTATAGTTTTGGATAGACAGAAATGGTTTAGTATATCAACCAGGTTAAAAATAATCAAGAAAAACACCTGAGTTGGTCCTTGCAGTCAAAAAAGAAATAAAAAGAAATGAAGGGAGCAGGGATTGAACCAGGGACTTTTAGATTTCGCGATGTTTGTACCAAGTGAGGCATCAAAATGAGCAAGATGATGCCAGCCTCAACTTCCCAAAAATCATAACAAATCCAATAAAATAGATAAAAATATAAAAATGATATCAAAGGAAAGAGCAAAAAAGACAAAGGCTCTGCAGAAGTCTTTCACATAGCCCGCTGCATGCTTTCTCACGGTGGTGTTCCACTTAGGCAAGTCTCACGCTCGCTGATGCTACTTGACAACCCTCAGTCCCAGCATTCTAGTCTTATGGTATCATAGTGTCAAATCGCATCGGGACAGACACGATAGCCCGCTGAGCTACTACGATGCGGATGATTACCAGAACTCCTGATTTTACCCTATAACTGAGAAACCACATCAAGCCCAGAATTTGCAGGCACCCACACCCACCACCAAGTCACTTCTCCCACATGAAGACTTTAAATAACACCCGCCCATAATACTATTATTCTCCTACTGTACTTCTAATGTTATGTATACCGATTGGGTATATGAATATGTATATATGGCCTTGGACTATATTGGATATTAGATTAATGTCCCTAGAGTTGTATCAAGTTCAAATGTCCTACTGGTGAATGGTCGAAAACGGATGGCAATAGTAGTATGTAGATCAAATATTTTGGTCAATGTCGACGGAATAAAACATTTTGAACTCCTCTCCTATACATACAATGGTAGCAGGCGCAAATATTTGACATTTACTTGACATTGGAAAGGCATCGGCAACAGCGAACTTAGATGCAAAAGAATTTCATAAGACCCAGGTTTAGCTGCTTCCTAGCGTTTGGACAACATTTCTGAATAAAACACCCATAGAAGGCAAAGAGAATGAAGGAGTGTCACCAAAGACACTAGCCAATCCCTTGGTTTGAGCAGAGGAGTAATCACCCTCAATAGCCTGTACAGGAGCCCTCTCAGGTCCTTGGCTGAAGATACTAGCCAATCCTGAGGTAAGGTGGCTTGTCACTTCTGAAGATTGGACGTTCTTCTGGGAGGCCTTCTCCAAGCAGCCAAGTCGGAGGATACTGGCTGTGGAATCAATGATGATGTAGTCACCGGAGTAGACATCAGAGAGAAGGGTAAGAGGACAGCTGCCAAGAGTTTCTTGGAAGACCAACTCCATGGATGGCAGGTCGTAGATTCGGAAATGGTACTGAGCCTTGCGTCGCTTCTTTGCGTTTGTGCTATCGGCTCCGCGGCTGGCAATGGCCAGGGTTTGAGTTCTGGAGTTTACGGCAATGAGCGGAGCGGTTCCGGACTTGGTGTTGGTCTGGTCAATAGATGCAGGAAGCTGAGCAGGCTTGACGACATCATCGACGGTATCCCAAACTGTTACTGATCCCATGGATGCAACAATGAGGTTACGTCCCAGGAACTTGGCTGAGTGAGGAACACCGAGGAAGATACCAGTTCGTCGGTAGTGTACGGAGCAACTGTGAACATCGATCAGAAGAACGAGACCGTCGTTAGCGCCGGAGTCCGATGGCAGGCAAACGGCGAGTACTGAACCATCCTCGGAGAAGCTGATGCATGCCTGCTTGACAGGTACAGCTGTGTCACCAAGGAATCCAGTCAAGTCAACGGCGCTACGGCACTTCCATGTGTCCAGGTGTTGCTCGTTAGAGTCTGTCTTCAGACCACTGCGGTGTCGAGCGGTGGGGCACCAGAAACGAAGGAAGGCATCTGCGCCGAGGGTTGCAAATTCATGTGAGAGAGGACGGGCGGCTAGGCCGAGGACCGTTGAGTGGTGGTTGTCATTAAAGTGAGGTCCATCAATACGAGTAACCAGTTCCCAAATATTAGAGGATGCACTCCACTTCCAGAACTTGAGGAAGATCTCTGGTCGCAGTGAAGAGTCGTTCTGCTTTGAGCTAACTCCAGCCAGAACCTCCACGTCCTGAGAGCGTGGGTTCCAAGTATCAACAGTGGCCAACCATTTGCCGTTGTGAAGAATATCCATATTCCGAATATCAGGTGTGGTTATCGGTGAGCCTTCAGGACCAATGTTGATTGTGGTAGTGTTGGTTCGGGCCAGGGCTTGGCGAGAGATATGGGAGTTAGATCTGATATCGAAAGTCTGCAGTACGGCGGCGTTAGTGCGCTGAGAGCCTTGCTGAGAGGCAGGAACAGCAACGAGCAGGTGCTCAGGGTGTTGCGGGTGCAAAGCTGCAACGGGGCTGAGAGCCTTCCTTGAAGCGGACTCCTTGGCGTTTCCAGCATCGCAACCGAGTTGTAAACCGGTAATGGTGGCGGATGGCTGGAGCTCTCGTGCAGATAAGACAATGATGGAGTTATCAGCCAGCTGCACCAAGTAGGAAGTCCCTTGTGGTGAAACAGTAACGTTGAGGATAGGAGAAGACAAATGAGGCAAGAATTGTTTCCTGCCGGTATCTAATTGCCATAAAACAATGACGGACTCGTTTCCTCCGGAAATAACGTAGTTACCTATAGAAAAACAGAGGTTAGGGTTATTGTAAGACACAAGGACATTCAAGTTGTAGGGAACTTACCATCTCTGGACCACCTCACAGTATTCACAGAGCCACGGTGCCAGTGTAATTTCCTAGGGGATGACTTCTTATCCGAAGCACGGGCGAACAGAGTGTTCAAAATATCTTGGTAAATCAAGATGGATCCACCAGTTTCACCTAGGGCCAAATCAATGGTCTCTGAGGCCTTCAGGCCCTTCACTTCGGGAGCCTGGTTCTTTGTGGATGAGGATTCTCGCAAGTGGAAACATGTGGCGGAAACCGGAAGGGTAGCTTCCCTCCAAGTATATTGTGTGGCATTGGGGATCTCAAGGTCAATACTGGCTGTGGTACCCAGGAAAATGCGTGGGCCATCACAAGCAACAACGACCCGTCCACCGTAGGCAACTTGAATAGTGTTGATCTGCTCGCCAGTTTGAAGAGCAACAATGGGAGTCGACTTCTTGTCTCCCAACGCATTGAATACAACCTGTCTCTTTCCATCCTTTTGAACCAGAATGGAATAAGCAGCTGGGCTATCCACGTTGGCAATAGTGGTCACATCAACTGCAACCGTGCGAGCGCCTGCTTCCCAGCGGGCAATTCGCTTCCCAGAATCCCAGTTCCACTTAGTCACAAAGCCGGATGTGAAGATATAGAGGACCTCCTGGTCGGTAGGGCAGATCTGGTATCCAATGACATGCTGTCCAGCCTCCATCTGCAAGGTTCGCACAAGACGGGATGTCGAAGTTGCAAAGACTTGGACGGCTGTATCGAGTCCAACAAAGAGGTACCTAGAAAGATATCAGAACGGATCACGTACTGAACGGTACAAATAGAGCACTTACGCCTCATCCTGGGTCATCACAGGGTTCACATTGCTGTAGCGACCACCAACAGGGCGTGAAAATGACCATGGAGCAGTGCTCTGCTGTTTCTGCACGGCCAATGATGAGGCCTCGACTGCCGGGACAACCTCCGTAGAGGTGGAACTCTTTGCCTTTTTGGTATCCTTCACATTGGGAGTATCTGAAGTTCGGCGTCTCTTGACTCGTTCCTCGGTCGGTCGAGGTGGTTTGTCGGCAGCATCGTTGGCTCGGGAACGTTTTTGGTGTTTCGGCGACATATTGCTGGCGATTGCGGCGGCCCAATTAGGGGGTTAGATCCGCAAAATAAATAATCGAAGGGGGTACAATAAAGTCGAATCAGTTAATCCAACTTCAGGTTCATCCGGAGTCAATGATCCAGAATAGCCAGAGTCGCATATAGATCCCTCCTAAGTTGAAGTCGCAACTTTTTTTTTCTTCGGAAGCAAAACCAGGCGGAGAGAAGAGGCAGAAAACCGTCCCTCCGCCATCCTACTGACCGCCTTCCGGGGCCGTGACTGGAAAAGTTTGAGCTTCATCTTTAGATCTGCAATTCATTCTAATCTTCACGCCACAATGATTATCCCTGTGCGCTGTTTCTCTTGCGGAAAGGTAAGTTCACGATTGATTGAAAATATTGAGCTATTCCCACTGACCTTGACTGTAGGTCGTTGGTGACCTGTGGGAGCGTTATCTGCAGCTCCTCGACGAGGGTATCCCTGACGGGTATGAATGACCCTCAATCTCTATTTATGAGTGTGTCTTTGTTTTTAACCTTCATTAGTGATGCCATGGACCAGCTGGGCTGCCGTCGCTACTGCTGCCGCCGAATGGTCATGACCCACGTCGATCTTATTGAGAAGCTGCTCCGGTATGGACCGACGATCCTAATGCTCAAAGGCATCATTTTTACTGATACTTGGTTCGATAGATACAACTCTGCTGAGAAGGATCGCTCCAAGGCTCTTGCCTAATTTCCTCTCACATCTTAATCATTCGGAATCTCTCTCTTTTTCCTTTTTTTACGTGCGATCTACTTTCGGAGGAAGTCTACACGACCCATTTGCGCCAGCACTACACGTTGATCTTTTAGCTCGCTAGCGGCTTTGAACCCTCAATCACCAGCGATACCCCCGCCAGCAGCAAAAAAAAGTACATGTGGAAAGGGTCGCAACATTCCACCCTTCGTCTCGCTTTATCCCCTTTTATCACTTTGGGGTTCCCCTCCGATGGGAATGGATAAAATCTTCATTTCTTCCCTTTGAAAATGACTTGGACAAGAGCTGGACTTGGTTTTTCTTTGGGAAGATGGAACTTTTTTCTTGTTTCTCCCTCGCATGCATTTGAGGAGGCGTTGTACAGTACACACCACAGGGAATTCGGCGTCTACGGAGGGCATTATTAGAACAAGTCAAAAAAAATCCACCGCAATTTGAAAGTTGCCAGCTATTTTGCCTTGATCATTCAGTATCATATGCAATCCGGAGTACTCGGTAGTATTATTCTGATTGATCAGCCGCATGAGTTACTCCGGTATATGAACTTGGTAAGCTTGTCCACATATTGCCGGGATGTTCTCCGGAGTACCCAATTCCCCCCACAAGGAATATCCCAATTTAGAACAATTCCTTCCAACAGACCCTTCGTATTTTATCAAATGTGACCCGTGCAAGCGCCTTGCAGCCCAAAGAAGGTTAGTGGGGGGTGCGTCAGAGTGGAGACTTAACAAGAGTCAATGCATGTTCATCACGCCCCAGGCGCTTAGTCCCGTGTGCTTTCGCTCTTCTGGACAGTCTTTTCCCTTGATTTCTCTGTTCTTTTCTGGACTTTACACCCTTCTGCTCCGTTGTATCAGTTTGATTGGAACCAAGACAAATACTGGAATATCCGAGTACCGGATTGATGGGTATTCTGTAGAGGCGCGGCGGCCTGAGCTCGTTCAGGATTAGATGCGCGGGGATTGCGCTCAACTCCTCTTTTCCTCTCAACTCTCTTCAACCCACCCCTTTAAGAACTGATTGTTTCACTTTATCCTCGTTCACCAATTTTGGCCATGATGGCCGTTAGGTCGCCCGTGCCTGTACTATCGTATCGCGACACTTCCAGTCCATACGCTGGGTCGGACCCGATGTAAGCCCCAGATGCCCAGCTGAATAGATACGTGGTTGCTGATCAGTTTCCTCTTCTATAGGTCTTTCGAACGTCCTTCGCCCCCTAGTACGAGGAATTCAATCTACTCAACAGTTTCGGATTCAAAGACAATCGCTGAACCGGAGTCTGTTCCTGCGATCACTGCCCCTACACCATCAGATAACAATAAAGCGGAGTTGGAGGACGATCATAATGGGTCCACCATAACAACACCAGACCAGGGTTCGGTGCCAAGGTCATCACCATCGAAGTTGACGGTATGATTTCTAAAAATCCTATTGAGTTGTATATGGTGCTAATGAGAACAGATTAAAACTACATATGCGCATCTTCCAGGTCCTAATACAAGATCTGACGATGATGAACCCCCACAATCCGTTATACATGCTCCGTCGGGTTTCCGAGATTTTGTAAGATATGCCTAATCATTTCTTTGGGCTTTCCCATTCTGTTATGGTGCTAATGATCGAAATAAGACCCAAGCGCATGCGCAACCGTCCGTTGAAGAGTCATGCGAGGAAGATGACTCTTCTCCCGATTCCGAGCATGCGCAGGTGTTGCTTGTCCCTAATAAATCAAAGAAGGTATATTTACAACATTCTTTTAATTCCTCCGTGTCAAGGTGGATATTTTTTATTTTATTCCTTTATGTGCCCGCTAACGATGTAATCAACCTGAAAGATTGGTAATAGTCCTATATCCCCACCGCCCATAACGACCACTATACCACCTCAGGCTCCCAAGGACTGGTCAGACAGAGCAACCCCTCAGGCGCAGACAAGACAAGACTTTGAGGAAACAGAACGACGCTCGCGGTCCGTTAGTAGCTTAGAAGGTACAGTTCAGCCCTTCTTCTGGTGTTATCTAGTCTATGCTGACTCTTGTTGAAATAGGTATCCCAGAAGGTACACAAAACCAAGCGATGGACAATCAGAATTATAGAGTAGGCACTGACATTCAAATAGGAGCCTTCTCTAGCCAGGACATCGAAATCAGTGCTTTGCGAACCGCCCTGGCTGAATGCTGGACCCTATGTAATACGCTGGCTAGTTTAAGTTATATTAATCGAGAGCGACTTTTGAGAACCCCCGAGGATGGAATGCAGGAGGATGCATGGAGGTCATGTTGGCGACTTTGTCAAAAGTTATATGCTACGCAAGATGATGATTTTGCCCTACAAGTCAACCCCACGCTCGACCTTTGCCGGGACTTCTGCCAGGCTCTCTTCGAGGTCCGAGTTTGCGACAGCGACTTGACGGACTCGGTTCTCAGAGTCAGCTTTGAACTTAACAATCATCTCTATAACACTCATGATCGCAATCTTCCCGACGCGTTTCGTGAGCGCACGCTCGACTTTTACATCACTCTCTGTCACCGCCTCATGAAGCAGCGCACCCGTCTCACCGCGACCGATTCGCTGCTCAGTGCATGTTGGACCTTAGCGGAGATGCTTTTCAGCATCCGGCAAAGTAAGCGAGAACGGAAAGAATTGGATGAGGAGCTCCTGGGATCTGCAGTCCAGGCCTGTTGGGAACTCTGTGATATCTTCCGCGAGGGCTGGACCCTACAAAGTATGCGCAACTCTGATCGTGGCACGCCACGACCAAGCCAGACAACGTTCGCCCACGCTTTTCAACAAGCGACTACTTACTCTGAGGTTGACTTTGTGGATGATTCCGGGCAGCTTTGGAATCCAGAGACTCCAACTACTATTTTCGAAGACACAGCAACGGTGTCCCCGGATGAAGCACCGGTCCCGAACATACTTGTTCTTGGACATGGTAATGGTCACGGTCACAGTCACAGTTCACATCCGAAGTGGCCATCGAGTGCTTCGAGTATCTCGGAACAGTCTCGCTCTTCTGGACATACAGCGTCGTCGGCTAATACTGTGACAACTGTATCCGAAGATCCGAACTTTACTCGATTGAAGATATTAATCACCAAGGCCGCTGTCAACAGTGGGTACCAACGGGCTAGCAATCAAGTCCTATCTTCTTTTGTGAAGTCTTTACCTGCAGATGCATTTGGTTCAGCACCGTGGCAGGTTTCCCTATTCAAGTATTATCGAAAGTTAGTTGCGTTTGATCCGGCCTTTCGCAGTGTTGGCTCTCAGGCTCGGGTGAGTGCGATTGAAGTGGCCCGGGCGTGTCAAGCCAT
This sequence comes from Penicillium malachiteum, assembly GCF_028827825.1. NCBI lineage: Eukaryota > Fungi > Ascomycota > Eurotiomycetes > Eurotiales > Aspergillaceae > Penicillium > Penicillium malachiteum. The sequence goes on from NW_026643095.1 coordinate 6,893,282, forward strand.
GCTCCAGAGTGGGCAGTACTCTTGGCTTCGAGATTTGTATCGTCTCGTGTTTGGATTTCAGATAGAGGATGCAATGGGACGGAAGGGGGTCATCATTCAAACATGAGACCGAAGTTGCATATGTTCCCCCTTATCCTTTCTTTAATACTATTATCTCTATACCCCTTCATATCTGTCTGTCTTTCTCTATTTGTCTCTCTTCAAGTTCTGTTGGTCATGGACGGAGTCAAGAATCATTTTTGCAGGACTTAGTTTCAAGTGAAGAGAATTGCAACTTTAGGCTTATGACAAGATTTTCAAGTTCTTTTGGTCGTCATTCCCATGTAGCATTCAGAGAAACCAGGTTCAACATGAACTTCATATGTCAAACTCTTCTCTTTCTACTCCGAGTCTCATTGTTTCTACCGAATATGTCGGCTCTTTGAATGTCCGGAATAAAGAATAACCCTCTTACTGACCGCTAATTGGATGTGAATATGTAATTGAAAAATCCTCTCTAACGCTCACAAGTCCCCTGCCGATCTCTTCTTGTAATCTTTTCGATCCACATCTATTCAGGCTGACCAGGCATTCGTTACATTTAATCCTGGTGTCTCGGAGACCCACAAGGCGACGTTTTCAATGTTTGTACGGGACCGAAGCGAGATCGCGTAAGACCGGAGTATCTATTTCAATGTCCGATTTTTTTTTATTGTCGTAAATTCAAAATATCGGAATACGGGATCCTTATAGGAGAATATTACAAAATATTGAAGAAATAAAGTCATGTTTTAGTAATGGCCCACTTATTAACCCGAGTAAGGGACCGAGATACATCCCGAAAGTGGTTCTCATTACTCTGCTTAACGTTGGTCCATTAGGGCACGTATGGGTATGAATGCTCCATTATGGAGTACTAAAGAATTAATGGGAAACATTCAAATTCTTGAACTTCATACTCATATTATAAGCTCCATATAATTCAATGTTCAATGTTGTGGGTTGAACTAAGTCCCCGGGATAGCATATGGTGGCTGGCGCCGCTGACGCCTTTGGGGTCTGGTGGATGAACGAAAAGTCGGGGAAAACCCGCCCTTAAGTTGATTGCAATCCTCCGGGGAAGACACCCTCATATGGACTAATTTGATAAGGTCGGTACATGCACAATGTGTATTTCACCGAGTCACGTCCGAGTCGGGATAACTCGGCCTCGGGCAGGAAAGATTTCGGGTTTCCCGTGCAAGCGATTTGTGCGATCAATCAGTCGGAGATGTGGCGCCATGCTAAATCCACTTGACTAATCTGGAATTAGATTAGTTTGACCTTAGGTAGCGAGGATTTTCGTGAGATTGAGGATTTGAGAATGAGAATGGAGTCAAAGTGTCCGGGGGTAAAAAGCCTTCTACGTAGGTGTTCCGTGCCGTTCAAATGTTCAAGGGTATGCACATAATCCATGAGGATTCATGATATAGAACTAGGATCATACAATCAATAGACCATACATACTTCAAATCAGATAAACTACTAACATCTGAGTACTTTACATACCTCCTTCCTCTATCTCATCCAAAGATTGTTGAGTGAAGACGAATAGATCCACATTGAAGACGTATCACACACGGCAAACCTGCCCTTTTAGCCGTAATAGTAACATTGGAATATCCACCAGGATCAATCAAGTCAATCAAAATAAAGAGAAAATCCGGAGAAGTTATTAATTCGCCAAGATTTCGGATTGGAGATTTGAGATTATCGGGAGGATTTAATTATCTGTCCGAATGTTTTCCGTGATGTCCAATGTATGCCAGTGTTTACATGTGGATGGAGTACTATAGTAAATCACTGGCAGATCCACTAACAGTAGATATCTCCCACTTGAACTGTTCGGGGATCATCACTATAAGCCTTCTCTCTATTGATCATCGCTATCACTTGGCCGATCTTTAGTACGGACTACGGAGTAAGTATCCTTGGAAGAGATCTGTGCTCGGAGCACTCCCGGACCTCTCAAGAAACAGTCAAGCATTGACGGTGGGGGCTGATTTAGCTTAATTAGCTTAATGACTCTTGGCTCTTAGATCCAATCATATCCTCTATCACTACTCCGCTTCATACAAGGGCCAAATCGACCGGCTTTGAATTTATCACTCCGAGCCTCCAGTGGACTTTTTCCCACCCTTTCTTCCCCAAATTCGGCTATTGGATCCCACGTTCCATGTGTCCTAGTGGATCCTGGAGAGATGAGAGGTAAGGAAAGGAGCCAACAGGAGAGGGGGAATACGACATGGAAAGAGAATGTTGACGGAGAGACCTCTATATAATATGGTAAAGATTCCCCGGCTCTTCGCTCTTCTTCATGCCGACTTGAGACTTGAATGTTTCCGGTCTTCTTCTGCTTTTATCTTTTTGTAGCAGATTGTTGGTGACTTTGATTTTCACCATGTCTGTTGTTCCTACATTCGCTGGCTTGTCCGGCAACAAGCTGTCACGAACAGTGACAGCTACTGCTACTATGGGTTTCCTCCTTTTCGGTTATGACCGTAAGTGTTACTGACATCTACTACAGACTCTAGTGGTGTCTGATAATGTCAGTTTTCAAATACTAACATAGTTCTATAGAGGGTGTCATGAGTAGTATTATCGACTCCGATGCTTTTTACGAATTGTTGCCTCAGCTAGATGGCAACTCTACTCTTCAAGGAACCGTCACTGCCCTCTATGAAATCGGTATGTCAATAGATCAGAGAACTACAAGACTTGGTTGGACCTCTAGTATAGATCACTAACATTCTTCTAGGTTGTCTCTTCGGTGCTATCTTCATGCTGATCTACGGTGACTGGCTCGGTCGTCGCAAGGCTATCATCTGTGGTGCCTTTATCATGATCATCGGTGTTATTATTCAAGTTACGTCTTACTCTCATCACAAGCCCATGGCTCAATTCATCATCGGCCGAATCGTCACCGGTGTTGGAAACGGAATGAACACATCCACAATCCCTACCTACCAAGCAGAATGTTCACGTACCTCCAACCGTGGTCTACTTATCTGTATTGAAGGTGGTACTATCGCTTTCGGTACCCTGATTGCTTACTGGATCGACTTTGGAGCCTCCTACGGCCCCACAGACCTGGTCTGGCGTTTCCCTATCGCCTTCCAGTGTACCTTTGGTGTCTTGATTATTATTGGAATGTCCTTCCTGCCTGAATCTCCTCGCTGGCTCTTCACTCGCGAGCGCTATGAGGAGGGTGAGCAGGTCATTGGTGCTTTACTGGGCCAACCTATCGACTCTCATGAGGTGCATCTCCAGAAGAACATTATTATTGACTCCATCCGGGCGTAAGTACCCTTTTATCTCAAATATAATAACTTTTCTAACTTTACTCTGATAAAGATCTGGCCAGGCTGGAAAGAACACCCCTTTCTCTGCTGTCTTCACTGGAGGAAAAACCCAGCATTTCCGCCGTATGCTTCTGGGTGCTTCTTCCCAATTCATGCAGCAAATTGGTGGCTGTAACGCAGTTATCTACTACCTGCCTATTCTCTTTAAGAGTTCCGTTGGTCTAACAGGCAAGATGCCCACCATTCTTGGTGGTGTGAACATGGTAGTCTATGCTATCTTCGCCACTCTTTCCTGGTTCCTTATTGAACGTGTCGGCCGCCGAAAGCTATTCCTCTACGGTACTATCGGCCAGATGGTCTCGATGATTATCGTTTTTGCTTGCTTGATTCCTGGTACTACCCAGGCTGCTAAGGGTGCTGCCGTTGGTCTGTTCACCTACATCGCTAGTTTCGGTGCTACCTGGCTTCCATTGCCATGGTTGTACCCTGCCGAGATCTCTCCCATCAAGACTCGCGCTAAGGCTAACGCCCTGTCGACCTGTTCGAACTGGATGTTTAACTTCTTGATTGTTATGGTTACCCCTATCATGATTGACCACATTGGATGGGGAACTTACCTGTTCTTCGCTGTTGTCAACGCCTGCTTCTTGCCCGTTATTTACTTCCTTTACCCCGAGACTGCCCGTCGCTCCCTCGAGGAGATTGATCTTATTTTCGCCAAGGGTTTCTCAGAGAACATGAGCTATGTTCGCGCTGCGAAGGAAATGCCTTACCTCACTGATGAGGATGTTGAGCGTGTCGCTATCCAATATGGATTCGGTCCTGCTGATGAGGTCATGAGCGATAATGATGCTAAGGCTATTGGCAGTGATGAATCACCTGAATCCCCTATCGAAAAGCCCAGAGTCGAGACTGTCTAAGTTTACTTCTTATTAGAACATGACAGTCAGGAGAAAAAAAACTGCCAATCATGTAAGATTCGGTAGATTATGAATATCGGTCTCAGATTCAAGTTGTTCTGAGACTTAATATGATGTTATATCCTATATACACTCGTTCTGGGATCCGGCAAAATGTAAAATTATTAGATGTATTCATTTGTAAGATGCGTAGTGCATTGTATGTTTGAGCCTGTAGTCCGATTCAGATATTCTAACTGACTCAAGTAGTAGCACAAACCATCATTTTAGTATGGATCTCACAATTGTATTGTACAGAATTTCAACTCTCAATTAAAATTCTCAAATGGGCACAGGTTTCAACAGACATGCAACTCATTTCTGTAGATTCCCGTGATCGGACTCGTGATTCACGACCTGAAAGCTCAGTATGAAATTAATTCACTATCCCAAACCCATCGTGCATCACAAGACCTCCATAGCCCAGCCGGAAGAGCTCGACGAAACCAAAACCGAACCATTGCCTCTTGTGGAAAAAAGTCAACCCGCGTTGCATCGATCCGAGCTCCTTCAGGAATGATATCCAGTGGAGTGAGATTCTTCGACTCGATCTCGATTAATCGTGCCAGGACCAACGCCGGCCCAGAAACCGACCAGATCCCCTTTTCACGCTCCCATCCACTCATCAGAGCTAGTGCTTCCCGCCTGACATACCAATCACGACACTTGAAGGCACAGAAGAAGATCGGAGTAATAATCACGGCTCGGGTCCAAGCTAATGAACCAAGTTTCAGAAGCCCTTTAACCAGCTCGATGATGCGTTTAAAATGAGGTAAACAGGAATCATATCGACTTTCTCCTTTCTCAATTTTATCATCCGTGAGCATTTTAACGAGCATCATCTCCGCCCATATATCAAAGATAGCGACCGTCTTCTGAATATCCAGCCATACTTCATCCTCATATTCCTCACCCGTAGACTGAAGAGCTTGAATTTTCCACTGCAAAATTCGATCCAGTGTAGCTTGTGCAGCACTTTGAATATGACTCGCAGGAGATTTCCGTCCCCCAATATCTTTAGGTCTTATTTGTAAAACAAGCCATCCCAGAATAACCATAATCCCGCCCGCTTCCTCCGGCGTCTTGACTGATGTAATCAAGTCATAACTTCCAGCCAGCATCACTGGCCAGAAGTAACTTACTTCAAGTCCATGCCGAGGATCGGTCAGGGGAAGCCATTCCAGGTGTGGCTGGTTCAGTGTTTGCAGTACTGTCGGTCCGATGGGACTGTTGTACATACCGACCTTTTGCCAATCGTGTAAAAGTTGATACGCAGCCTGGAGATGACAGCTAGCTGCCTGCGCATCACCATATGAAAAGGAGAATGCGATAAGGATGAGACAGGACACGAGAACACTTTCCATTCGGGTGCGACTGGATAGATTCGCGGAAAGGTTATCTTGAAGATGTTGGAGTGCTTTCCCACATTGTTGAAGTGGGAGTGAGATGACAACGTCCTGAGATCCTTTTTGGATTTGCATGATTCGATTCCAATGTAATGCGCTCATACCAATCACCGCGTGGCAAACTGCTGGTTCGCTCTCGCTAGCTTGATTAACGAGGTAGCGCCAAAAAGAGCGAGTGAAGTAGCCGGCGCATTGTGGTGATGTGACCTTACGGAAGAAATCTAGGAATCCACGTTCCTGATGTGTTAGGTCCACTTGGCATGTATCGATAATCACGGCGGATGGACTTGATCGTGTACTCCTGCTTTCTTCCTCTGCAATCGCTACTTCTAACCCCGTGGAGGCAACGGCGTTCCTCCATGTACGTGTCCTTTTATCGGGGAGAGAATCATAACCGTCACATTGACGGCCTGTGCTCGTACATTTGTGACACGATGGTCGGGTTTCATCGCATTTGATATGTCGTAGCCTAAGATATGTCAGTTTTCGTCCTAAGGTCTAGTGACATCATAGATGTAGAAGACAATGATATCCAGGTGCTGTACAGGGTACAGCTATGTAGATCCTCGTAATATTGAAGTTTGTTAAGATAACATACTTGCATGTTAAGCAACCAGTTCGTACCCTCCGACCGCGTCCACGGTTCCTAGTCCTTTGCTCCATGGTGATCTCGGGAGTTGAAGATAGAGTGGAGGTGAGGTTAGAGGCGTACTCCACCCCACCCAGACGATTTTTTGAGTATGATAGAGGGCGAGAATAGAATCGGATACGTTATTTCGGCCACTGTGGTGAGCGATTCCTATAAACATCATGATCAAGCCTGTCACGGTGGAGGTGGATGAGTAAAAGAGCGGAAGTCCCCCTTGCTATGACGGCTGTTCCGTTGTGCTTATCCTTGCAATATGCTAACTGAATATGGCGTGGGGGCTGAACTTGAAATGCGCCATAAATAGTAAGCTGACTACTTAGATGAATAATTCCACAGAAGTACAACTTGGTCATTTTCAACCTAATGATTCTTTATGGAAGGATGCATAGTGGTCCAAGCTGGCCATTTAACTCACTAGCGCGATAGGGCCAATGCTTTAAGCTTATAACCGCGACCAGATCAACTGGCCCCCGGCGGCAGTCTAAATCGATGTTCGTATTCAATCTACTCGTGCTTTTTGATTAAGACCCGGAGTTAAGCCTGAAACCTAGTATTAGTAGTATGGAATGAACGAAATACATGGCATGACTTTTCATTTGATGAAGACAAGTTCATCATGCTATTAACTATGTGTAGGTACATTAAAACGTTGATAATGATTTCTATGCGAAGTGGTGGTGAGGAATACCTCAACTCAACTGAAGTATTTCAAACCAGATAGAAAAGAGAAAGGTGAGGCCAGGAATCTACCCCAAAGCGCCCAAAAAAGACAAAGTTCGTCTGATACACTCACTGGGCCTTCTTCTCAGCCCGACGCTTCTGAATAGACTCGGGGTTGTACTCGGTGTCGAGAACGTAGTCCCACCAGCGGAAGCTGCTCGAGTAGTTACCGATGAACTTCTCGTGGTGAAGGTCGTGGTGGTCGGCGCCAGCCCAGAAGGGAAGGAAGTGGTGGAGACTCCAGGGGAACTCGTAACCACTGTGAGCATCGATGGCCTGGAAGAGTCGCAGAACGATCCAGATGTACATGGTGAGGATGTGCAAATCACCAGTGAAAGCACACCAGACAATGGGGCAACCAACAGTACCAAAGCCGAGAATCATGACCTCAATGGGAGAAGCGTATTCAGCCGCCAAACCGAAGGGAGCCGAGTACTGGTGGTGGATCTTGTGAATAGCCTTGTAGAGAGGACCCCAGTGAAGTGCGCGGTGAGAGAAGTAGTGCCAAGTGTCCTCCATAACAAAGAAAATCGCGATCTGAATGGCCATGGTCCAAATGGAGGGGAAAGGAATCGAGGTCGAGAGGCCAAAGTATTGAGCCATAGGGTGGAAGAGCCTGTCGAGTACAATTAACACATTGCAATCGCATCGAATCAACAATCATATTTTATCAACGTACCAAATCTGGGGCAGCTCAACAGTGAAGTGGCTCAGAAGGACAAATTTAGCGCAGTCCCATTGTTCCTTGAGTGTGGGGATTTTGTTCTAATGAAAATAATATTAGTGACAAAGCCCTGGAAGGAGACCGGATCTTGTATCCATTGCTCGACTCACGTTCTGAATTTTGTATCCCTTGAAAAAGCCCATGCTGTCAATCAGGATCCAAGGCAACGAGCGGCCGAAGTAAACCAATTCGTGCATCATAAATGACATGATACCGGTGGCCAGAACATCATTTTGCATCCAGGCGTACCAAGCCGCCCACAATCGCTCGGGAATGTTCAGGTTGGAGTTGTATTCTCCAATGGTCTCGAATTGACCCCAGTAGGTGAGTGGTGAAGTTGTGGAATTCCTATAGAAAGACATATTAGTTTCAATCGGAGACGAGATAACTTGGAATTTTGTGGTGGAAAACAAGTGCAACGTACATTGTGATTTCCGAAGATGAAGAAGAAGAAAAAAAGGGAGAGCGCCGGAGATTAGACCAGCAAAGAAAAGGGAGGCAAACGAGCCAAAAGGGAAAGAGAAGAGAGAGAGAAGGTACACTTCTATTCTCAAGATTGAGTGAGAGATATTCAATCAAATTGCGAAATGCAATGATATAAGAAGAAGAAGGAAGGAGGGGAGAGAAAAAAAAGCTCCTAATTAATGTTGACGGGGAAAGTCAGGACAAGCCATTCCCGAAGTGGCGAGACCAGCTTATCGTCAGGGGAAAACCAGTCATTAACCAGTTAAGGCGCAGTAAAAGGGGCGGCAAGGTAAGGCCACTGGCAAGCCGATCACCATCCGAAGCCCCATTTGCCCCACCATGGGGACATAATGGAACATAATGGGCATTGGCCCCTTTCTAGTTGGTTGAATTATCAGTCAGACCATCTGGATCTTCTGGAAGATATTGTCTGATTTTCATGATCTGATTCTTAATTTCTGACTCGGATGTTCCTTAACTCCATTCTGGGGTAAATTTAGTATTTTGAGTTGGTTCTTTTTGTTCTTTTTGTTCAAAGGGCTAAATGTATATCAACATTATAGAAACCTGAGGCATTACTGTCTAGTCAACTGGTGTGCATAACTTGGAAGCCTGCATAGTAGTACAATGGAGGTTTGCTCAAGATGCAAACATGTGAAATTTATGAAATCTATTGAAATTTTCAATACCGGGTTATTTATTTCCTGGGGCTCAGAACTACACGTTCCCTCTCGGTACTTTTAAGCACGATCAGCGATCCTGTTTGTTCTGTTTGTCTTGTTTGCCTCCAAGATTTCCAAGGTTCATATGACGACATGCAGTAGTCCAGATCGAAGCTTCCCATATTGACATACTAACGACCTAATTGGCACGGGTTATACTGTGATATGACCCTTACGCCATGTCGATTGTTCAGGAGTAAGATCCCATAAATTTAATCTAACTGCAAGGAGTCTTTCTGATCTGTTATTTTTCCTCAATAGGAATGCCTGTGCCCTGAATATCAAGTTAGACCTCCTCCAGCAACAAATTAGTCTTCCGGAAAGGCGCTTCGATGCTGCAGAAGTACCCGGCCACCATGTGCGCCAGCTCCAAAATGTGATCAACTCCATTTCTGTCACATCTAAAACGCAGTCCTTGCTGTCAGCAGCTCGATTGGTGGAAATACTCTCAGATCCTATCCTCGGGAGCGAGCGCCTTGGGTCCTCCGAGGTAATCAGCGAGCAACATGTCTCCGATCATCTATGGTTGGTGGCGGCGAAGGCTACAGTTCAAGCATCGGGATTGGTGATGCACTCTCTGCTAGAACGTACCCTCCAGCTCCAGGAAGAGATTTACTATTGGGATGAGGTGCTGGGCTCCGGATGGTTGACGGGTCTGTATGCGGCACAAACCTCACCGACCCGCCTGTGGCACTGGTCTAGGGATATATATGCAGACCATCGCTCTCAGGGAGTTTTCTCAACGGCTGTATCGAGGTCTTTTGTGGCAGGCTGGGCCCAGTTTTACCAAGTCGCTCGACAGAGCCTACAGGGTACCTCAGAGCACCCCAATGTATGGAAGTGGTCGTCGCCCATTAGACTTTGCCGGTCAGAGATCCAGCGAAAACGAGATCGGCTCGTTGCCGTAAAGGATCTTCATGCTAGCAGTCTTGGACTTTTAATGGAGGGTTGGCATGCCTTTCGACCAGAAGATACTGCCGTTCAACTGAATACCTCACCGGAGGAATGGCGCGCTACGGTATCCAAAACAGTTCACCTGACAGAAGCAATCCTTCAGCATGTTGCTAGCCAGTCGAACACTGCCAAATTCGAACAATCCGTTTTTCAAGCCGTCGAAAATGATAACACTCGTGTGCTAATGCAGGGAAGTCTTCCATCGCCTGCTCATCTGCCGATGGAATTGATTCAGCGTCTTAACCATGTTCTGCTAGAGGGACTCCCGGTCCATGAGTTCTCCGTCTCAACTTTCATGAGCCATGAAGGCCGCCCTTCGAGAGTCGTGCGGTACTGGCTACCTCTTTCGGTGGCATTGTTTTCAGGTAGTCTGTCATTGAATATTTTATTCCGACGTCGATACGATATCACTCAATGGATCATGAACATTGGTTCCACTATCATCGATTTTGGAAGCAACTGGGTGGTAGAGCCAATCCACAAACTTATCGGCACTATCAGACATGATGAGAAGAGCGAGATTGCCATTATGAGCAAGAACAGTCTGCTTGCTGATCGCGCTAGCTTGGAACGTATGGTTGTTGATTTTGTGCGCGATAGACCCGACCCAAGCTGGGGCAGTGCCGGTGATGATGATGCGGCGGCTATTGTGAATGCTGTCAAAGAGGGCGACTTGACACCTGTTTTGAAAGCATATGAAAGAGATTTACGTTCTCCATTCAAGGGAACCGTGCGTGGTGATCTAGTTCGCGCTCTTCTCATTCAGATCCAGAAGACCAAAGTGGACGTGGAAATTGCCATTAGTGGAATCAACTCTCTCTTGAAGAGCCAGGAACTTGTTTTTGGGTAAGTTCCTTGAACTGCCTTCTCTCTATATTTTGATAGCTTCTCTAACCATCCTTGCAGCTTCATTGGTCTCACACCAGGAATCTTGGTTTCGTATACTTCCATTCAATGGTTGGTGGGACTCTTTGGCGATCGCCGGGGTCTACGACAAGGCAAAAAGCGACACGAACTTAAACGCGGACTTCGGTATGTTAACGTTGCCGGTTAACAAAGAGAAATGTGTTGTACTAATAGGAAATATAGCCATGCAACCCGGATTCTAACGTCGGCATCTCTATCCAACGGCGTGATTTCATATAAAGATTCAGGACGACTCATATGTGAAGCTGAGGCTCTGCTCCAACAATTCAAGGCTATCCTCGGGAGAGTTCAGTACCGGGAATTCCGAGAGGATATTGAGGACCTTTTGGATATCCAAGGAGGAGTTGACAAACAGCTTCAAGTCGTGGAGAGGATTCGATGGACCTATTTCCACTAGATCGAGACCAAACAGATACTAGATCGAGACCAAACAGATAAATATCATTTAATTGGCATACCAAGAGACACAAAGATGGTATATTGTGATTATTCCATAGTAATCATTCAGGCCTTCATTATCAAGATCAAATAGGATAGGAACAAGTCTCAAATAGCCCATGTACTATGATGTCGAAGGCATCCATACAAATCTACCTGGGCATGAGACCGCCTGCGGATTAAGGATTATGTAACCTCCGAGGGGGCATCTACCGTACCGTCATCACTCCACTTGGATGTTAACCACATTTCCAGTTAACCCCTTTATCTACTGGTTGACTCGAGGCTATATGCTCTGAACTGTGAGTTTTGACTGTGAATTTACTATTGCGTCGGAGTTTTACTTTGTCCGTCTTGATCCTGTCTGGTGCGGATCAGTATCTTGCCTATCCTGCATCCAAACACGCTCCTGATAATGTCCCTGGAGGCACGGGATTTAAGGAACCTCACCCAATAACAACCTAGTCACCTTACTGATCTCTGACAAGTTCTCTAAGTTTCATCACAGCGCCTGCCTCAAATTTCTTCCATCAAATCCTATACCTCTTCCCCCTTGAAGTTGGTAGAAGTCACCGCAACTCCGACCGTCTCCTATCTCCGAAGATCGATCCTTGTTATTTCCCACGAAGACGAAATAACTCCAGAATGGCGGGTACCAGAAACTACGATTTCCTAGTAGGTTTTGTTACCACCATAATTTTAACTGCGGTGGACTAACTCACATTTCTCTCACAGATCAAGCTGCTCTTGATCGGAGATTCCGGTGTCGGCAAGTCCTGCTGTCTCCTGCGTTTCAGTGAAGACTCCTTCACCCCCTCTTTCATCACCACAATCGGTATCGATTTCAAGATTCGCACAATCGAGTTGGATGGCAAGAGAGTCAAGCTGCAGATCTGGGACACAGCTGGCCAGGAACGTTTCCGTACTATCACCACAGCATACTACCGTGGTGCTATGGGAATCTTGCTTGTCTACGATGTGACTGATGAGCGCTCATTCCAAAGTAAATTTACCCATGTTTTTATAACTCTGTGTATCACTCCGCTGACTTTTTTCTTCACTCAACAGACATCCGTACCTGGTTTTCCAACGTCGAGCAACACGCCAGTGAAGGAGTTCACAAGATCCTTATCGGAAACAAGTGTGACTGGGAAGAGAAGAGAGCCGTTACCACTGAGCAAGGACAAGAGCTGGCTGATGAACTTGGCATCCCCTTCCTCGAGGTCTCCGCGAAGAATAACATCAACATTGAGAAGGCTTTCTACAGCCTTGCCACAGATATCAAGAAGGGCATGGATACCTCTAAGACTGAGTCTTCTGGTGCCCAGGGTGTCAGTATAGACCAGCAGGGATCTGGTCTGAACGGTGGCTCTGGAGGAAAGTGCTGTTAAAGACCTTGTACCATCATTTCCCCTTTCTCCTCAATATGCCTCTACTCCCTTATCCTTCTCACCGTGCGGCATGATCCTCTATCTCTTCCCATCCCTCTTGCTGACACCCTCTCCCTCTCCCTCTCTCTATCTCCCTACTTTCCTCCAGTTTCCTTTCTATTTCCCCTACCTGTTTCTCCTTTGGCTACTATTTCTTATTTCTCTAAACTGCGGATGGATGTGAGTTTGTCTTTTTTTTTGTTTTTTTTTTCCTTGCGTACTTGCGAATGGTCCCTTCCAGACCACCCGCTACATATCCTTTTCGCTTGCAATTTCATGTGCTAAGATCTGAATGTCCAATTTCTATGGAAAGTTGGCGTCTGTTACCACGGAGTATCCTAAACCCCTGTTCATAGCTGGCGCTTTGTTCCTACTTGTATGTTTTATGTCTAGTAGTTGGACGCGTGTTCACTTTTCGAGGGGGACAGATGTTCATAGGTTCTTTTCTATTCTCATACTTTGCGATAAATTTACAGATTTGCTTGTATTGTATGAGTCCAGATTGATGTCTAAAAATTTAGTATTGTCTGCAAGCCATAAACTCTTAGTACTGCAGCCCATAGTTAACTCCCCTCTCTCGACCCACTTTTCGTCTTGGTATCAGGCCGATAAGATCCCCCCACCACCAAATTTCTTAATGAATAATTTAACTCTCTTTCCCCAATTCTTTTTGCAATGCTTGTGTGATCTTGATTTACAAGTTAGATCCTCACGTAGACTGCAAATATTCAATCACCCCTACGCCTACTTCGGTGATTTCTTAACTCGAACAGCAGGGCGCAATGGCGGATGTTCGTAGTTTTACTGCACGTCCGCTATCGAAACAGCCAAGGAGCGATCACAAGGATGCATTCCGAGTATACCTGTCATCCTCCTCGCTAGCTGGCCTAAGACTCCGAGCCGATGATCTTTGCACATTATCTTCCGCCGAAGGAGCCCCGAAAACCGCGATTGCTTGGACCGCCGTGGAGAACATACAGGGCACCGTCGTGCAAACTTCAAGAACTCTCCAAGAGTGCTATGGAATCAAGGTCGGAGAAAAACTCGGCATCACTAGAATCGACGGTAAACTGGAAAACATCAACACCGTTGTTCTGACAGACTGCTCAGACCCCGAGAAGATCGAACGATATGGCTCTATCTCAGCAGAGGAGCGAGGTCACTGGGAATGGGCTTTGGAATATCAACTCTCAAGATGTGAGGTTCTTACCAAGGGACTGAGCTTTGAGCTTGACCTCAAGGGTCAGCGTCGATCTTTTAAAATCGTGAACATTCACGCAGAGAACTCGGTTTCCAGCCGTACTATCTTCCGGTTCACAAATACTACCAAAGTATCCATTGGAACCGAAATCGAGGAAGCTCAACAGACTTCGTTTGAACTGCGTGTTGAATCTACAGGCCTTGGTGGCCTTGAAAAGCAGGTCGGCGATATCAATGAAAGCCTGTTCGATTTCAATGTCGACCCGCGCAGACCAGTCATGCCTTCCTTTTACAATAGCGGCCATGGCATTCTTCTCTTTGGTCCGAAAGGAACAGGAAAGACATCTCTCCTTCAACAAATTGAAAAGGCCGGCTGGCGACAAGTTTTCAACATCAATTCATCAACTCTCGGAAGGAGTACTAGTGAGAGCGAGTCCAAAATGCGCAATATGTTCCAAGAAGCTGCACGATCCCAACCCAGCGTGATCATCATAGATCAGCTAGAATTCATTGCCCCGAAAAGAACATCCCTCGACTCCCAGTCATTAGCATCCGTGCTATGCCAGAGTCTGGATGCAATCCGTGATACGTCCATTCTCGTAGTGGCCGCAACACGACACCCCAATAACGTCGATGATGCACTCAGAACTCCTCATCGACTTGGCACTGAGATTGAGATCCAGATTCCTACGGCGCAGGACCGAGCTGAAATTCTACGCGCGCTTCGTGGACCTGCTTCTGGTGGATTGACTGATGAACTGGTCGAGTTGCTTGCTGAGAAGACGCACGGATACGTCGGTGCAGACTTGTTCGCTTTGCTTCAGCTTATTTGCCGAAAGGCTCGCCAACGCCAGATGCTGGAACAAGGCCCTGTTGATCTACCCACCATTCAGACACTCTCGATATCTGATTTACCAGATGCCGAGGATGGTGAAAATGGCGAAAATGTTGCTATTGAATTGAACATCAGAGAAGTCGATATCTGGGCTTCACTTCAGGAGATCCGCCCTACAGCCATGCGAGAGGTGTTCCTTGAGACACCTAAAGTCAGATGGACCGATATCGGTGGACAGCATGATATCAAACGGCGCCTACAGCAGGCAGTTGAGAGGCCTCTCAAGGTAATTTTCGTCTCTACTATTTTTTAAGTGTTGCTCAATGACTAATCGACTACTATAGCATCCTGAACGCATGAAGCGTCTCAACGTGAAGAGCAAAAAGGGTGTTCTGCTGTACGGACCACCTGGTTGCTCGAAGACACTCACGGTCAAGGCTTTGGCTACAGAAGCTGGACTGAACTTCCTGGCTGTTAAGGGTGCCGAGATATTGAGCATGTACGTTGGCGAATCCGAGCGCTCATTGCGAGAGATTTTCCGCAAAGCCCGCGCAGCACGACCCAGTATTATCTTCTTCGACGAGATTGATGCAATTGCTGCTCGACGAAGCAGCTCTTCTCAGGGAGGCGTCAATGTTCTGACCACTTTGCTTAATGAGATGGACGGTATTGAGGAGTTACGGAATGTGTTGGTCGTTGCGGCCACTAACAAACCTGATGTTCTGGATCCCGCGCTCATGCGTCCAGGTCGTCTGGATAATATTCTTTACATTGGTCCACCAGACTTCGAGGCGCGAAAGGAAATCCTGCGCATCTGGACCAGTAAATCTGTGATCCATGCGGATGTTGATTTGGATGAATTGGCGACTCTGACTGAAGGGTACTCGGGTGCGGAACTTGTCAGTATTTGTGAGACTGCAGGTGATGCGGCACTGGATGATGAAGAGGAAACTTTACAAGAACAGGAGATTCAAAACAAGCACTTTGAGTATGCCTTGAGTCAAGTCAGACGACAGATTACACCGGATGTCATTGCATCGTACGAAAATTGGCGAGATTCATAAATAGAGAGTTGTGATTTAGATTCTGTTGAAAGTTATAATGGCATGTATTTATAAATTCAATACTATCTGCTTCCGTACATATACTTCAATCTCCAAATTCTGATTAAAAAAGAAATTTAAGAAGAAACTAAAGACAAAGGAAATCATATAATTGAGTCTCAGACTTCCAAGCTTTAAAATACCAAACCGCACTAATTAATTTCAATTTAAGGTGCATTGGAACGCACCCCATGTCATCCAAAGGTGAGGATCACCCCATGTTAGGTCACTACAGGTGGTAGTGGGCGTCGTCAACGGAACAACATCAGCACCTGATACACAGGTTGATGAATATACATCACAATCAGCTCCTTCTAACTCCCACGATGCAACTCCCCATTCTGTACCTAAGTCGCAGACCTCTGCGGCCGCGTCAGGATCCGCATAATATTCGCAGGATGCATCAGTTCCTGAGATTACCTCGCTGAGGCCACCATGCAGGACAAGGCATTTCGAATTTGCTAACACGTTGCCGTGAAGCACGAAGCGACCGTACTCTCCTCTACAATTCCAGTCTTGGTAGATACTTATTGCCCATGTGGCTGTATTTGTTAAGGTCGACAGTCCGACGCTTGTTATGGACTCGGTTATCAGTGTTGTCAGGGGTTTGGTTGTGGACGTGGTTTTGTGAGCGGTTACAGAGTCGTCTGAGGTCTTGGTATGGCTTGTAGTTGTTGTCGTTGCAGATGCTTTTGAAGGCTCTTTGGATGTTGATTGAGATTTGGTTTCACTTGTGGATTCAGTCTTGTGTGTAGACGTGGATTCACTTGTGGATTCACTTGTAGTTTCTGCTTTCTGTGTAGTTGTGGTTTTGGTTGTCGTGGATTCTGCGTTGTAACTTGAAGTAGACTTCGTTTCATAGGTAAATTGGGCTTTGCTTGTAGGATCAGATTCCTTTATAGTGGTGGTTTTAGATGTTGTTTTTTTCTTTTCTGTGGATGTGGGTTTGGTGGTCATGGATTCTACTGCGTGAGCTGACTGGGTGGATTGATCTTTGCTCGTCGAATCTGTTTTTTTTGTGTAGATGGGGATTTAGTTTTAGGCTGGACTTCATAAGTTGATTGCCCTTTCTGTGTAGACTGGGCTTCATGGGTAGACTGACCTTTGCTCGTGGTTTGAGCCTCAGAAGTTTTCCTCTCCGTACTGCTAGTAATACTAGACTTAGTAGTAGTGCTAGTAGTACTCCCTGATGAACTCTCGCAGTTCGAGATACATTCACTAGATATACAATTATCCACATCTGTCGCACAGTAGCCTCCCAGAATACACTGTTAAATATCCTTTATCAGCTTGGTCCAAGGAGAGACATAGAAGGAATGAGGGTACAGACACATTCGTCATTCTTGCATGGATTCAATGAAGACAAATCCGAGTAATTTCCTGGTCGAGCAGTACCTGGCACTTGGGGCCCACAGGTTGCTTCAGGAAGAGCAACTGGCATTGGAGGCTCTCCTGAACTCAGGCAGAGGAAATATCCTTGCTGGATGCCAGAGCATCCCGGCCACATCCAGTCATCGGTATTGTATTTCTCGATCTCTGCCACGGTAATTCCATATGCGGTCGCAACTTTCTGACAAGTATCGTCACCCTGGAATGTATAAATGTAGCAAACCCCATCACTGCTTGCATGAAGTGTAGTGGATGCAGTGTTGGTATAGGTTGTGGTACTGGTATATGATTTAGAGGTTGACGTTCCCTGCGAACCTGCTAGAACAGCGCCCGAAAAGACTCCAGCGGAGATCAATAAACTGATCAACTTCATTTTTGGGCAAAATAAACGAGCTCAGGGTAAGGAGAGAGGCGAGCCGGAGCATTAACATCTTAAATAGGAACCCCGATATTGCCACAGGCTATCCTAGTTAGTCTTCATTAGTCTTCATTATCAATGGAGGCTCAATGGAGCTGGACTCTTGAGAATGATTGGATCATGCAGAGAAAGAAGTTTTTGGGGATAATATCTCGCTGAAAGTATTCTCTGTTTAGGGAATAACGGATCCATATACGGAACGTCAAAGGGTAACGGATAGATAATGAAACTCGACACAGAGGACCACTGGAGATATGGAACGGACAAAGAGCTGTCAAGGCGGCACAGACGAAAATCGATATTGCAAAGATCAGTTCAAGTTGATCTTTATAATCTTTGGGAAATGATCAAGTTAAAACATTCCTAGTTCGGCAAGTGGCTGCTTCTGTGACAGTCCTGGAGTATCATCTATTTCAATAACAATCAAAGAGCGCTGGCGCCAATGTTTGTTGGTATTTCCAAGACGAATCATAGTACACGCTATGGCCGAAGCCCTCCAGCAGGGCTACTATGTTGGTCACGGAGGCACGTCACGGTACTAGTAGCCGACCTCCCATATTAACACCCGAACATACACGGAAAGCTCCGAGTTCTTTCTTTGAGATTAATGAAACTGCATATTGGTTAATGTACACGGAAATGTGCACATACATAACAACCTCCACCCGTGGGCAGGGGTCCGAATATTCCTTGAAAGTTTATCACGCGCGGGGAACCTTGAAAAACTGGGGAAAACGTGGGGTCGGATATTCCTTGGAAGTATATCTGCCAGTATATCTGCCGAGGAAAACAAAAGTGAAGACTCCGAGTCGGCACGTACTCCACCTGCCCTGTTAGCCGCTATGAGGATCCTTGATCATCTGAAGTATGGGCTGATAACAACATGATGGCTTTTGAGTATCCCTGGAGTCAATTCAATGCCATTGACGCAGGAACTTCCGAGACTTTGTTCCCAGATATCTGTCACTGTTGCCCAAAATTCATCCTCTATCTGGCCGTGGCAGGAATATATGTCGTCTAATGCACAGCCACCATATTTGGAGATCAATTTCACCGGCGAGCAGCTTGCGCCGGGTCTTATCTTTTTTGCTCCTCAGATTGGCATTGACGCCGAATCATACATCCCTGATAAAGCTCCTTTTATTATGACCGACACCGGTGACCTCGTCTGGTCAGGGCCTGTTACCCAGATGCCTCGACTTCCGTGTGCAAACCTTGTACGGTGAACCAGTGATCACTTATTGGGCTGGTCGCGGTGGTGCTGCAGAGTCTACTTCCGCATCCCACGGTTACGTCATATTGTAATCTACAATTCTTCATACGACCAAACTGGGATTATCTGTCCAAATTTCAACTTGACTCTCCCTCCTGGAACAGATGTACCCTGCCAAGCTGATGTCCATGAATCTTTTATCACCAAAGACAATACAATCATCGTCACAGCCTACAACACAACTAAGGCAGACCTGCGAGATATTGGTGGCCCAGAAGATGGGTGGGTTCTTGATCCTCTCGTGTTTGAGGTCGATATCCACACTTCAGAGATCCTTTTCTCTTGGAGTCCCCTCGCCCATGTGCCAATAACAGACTCAAGACTCCCGCTAGATGGTGCAGGAAAAAACACCAGCAATCCATTCGACTTTTTCCACACAAACTCCGTCCGGCCCTTCGAGGGGAATTATCTCATCAATAGCCGGAGTACCTGGAAGACGTACCTAGTTGACAAAGACGGGAATATTCTTTGGCAAGTTGATAGAGAGACGGGAGGTGACTTTGGGAGCCTGCCTGAAGGGGGTCGATTTGTAAGTTCCCCCATAATCTTGATCGCTGAAGGTGAACTAACCATTGGGGTTCTTAGTCTTGGGAACACTTTGCTCGACTCGAACGCACGTCCGATACCCAACTTCAGCTTAGATACTTTGCAAACAACGACGAAAACCCAACCACAGCAAATGCATCAGTTGGTCTCGAACTCCTCTTGACGGTTCCCCCAACTCCCGACCACCCACCTCAGCTACTCAAGAACCTTTCAGACCCACTGTTTCCGGTTGTATCTCTGGCCATGGGATCTTATGATATCCTCTCAAATGGTAATCATTTCCTTGGCTATGGAATCCAACCTGTGATGAAAGAGTTTGGCCCACACATCCCACAAGGTGACGATGTTCGTTGGTCAGCAAGATATAATTTTGAGAGCGGCGCTGCTAGTTATCGAACCTACAAGACTTCTTGGAGGGCTACCCCCTCCAGCAAACCGGATCTTAAAATAACGAAATCTGACCATAGTAGCCATACATCTTCTGGGTTGCATGGCACTGAGTGCGGCTCATCAGCGATCCGAGGCTACGTCAGTTGGAATGGGGCAACCGATGTCAAATACTACGTGGTATACACAGGAAGTAAGAAGAACTCGATGACAGCAGTTGGAATTGTCCAGAAGCAAGGCTTTGAAACAGAACTTGTTATTCCTGAGAAGCGAGGACACAATCTATTCCAGGTGGGCGCAGTTGAAAATGCTCAATCCGGGGTTATCAGGAAATCCGCAGTTATGGAAATGTGATTTTAATAAACATTTGAATTATACAGTTGTCCAGGTGTGTTCACATACTTAAGTACTCAGTTAGTAGTATGTACACAGTACAGGTGACTGATGACCGACCCCTCTTTGTATGTAGGTACCTACGGCCTACAGGGTTACCTATAGGGTTATCTACAGGGTTAGCTGGAGGGGTATCTGGAAGGGAAGGTTAGCTGTTATATTGTTTCAAGGTTGGATATAGGCAATTGGTAGCCCTATGGAATCAAGCTGTAGGCTCTCCTGGGGTACCAAGACAGGCGATGAATAAGAGTGCAGGTCTAATATAGTTATTAGTGACTATTAGTGAGCACTAGTCCGAAAATAGTATAGAGGTCATTGCCTAGTCCGGTTAGTATGAATATGTTTGCACCATTTGCACCATTTGCTCGATTTGTTCCATTTGATTGGTTTGATTCACATCATACTGCTATCTCTTTCTAACCTTTGGATCGTTTGATCATCTTTTACTTCTAAGTTACGGGTTCTTGTTCACTTCAAGTTTAGCTCGATTGTCAATCGCTGAAATCAGAACATCGAATTCATCATGTCGTTGCGTTCCCCCGCGGACGGTCGCCCATCCCTTCAAACCCCGATCAAGATCAAGCTCCGTCGCGTTCCTTGCGCTCCAGATCTCGTCAAGACTCACAACCTCATGACTACTCTCGCAGTCCATCCCCTGATCATGCAGATCGCCATGATCACCAGTCAAGAAGCCGTTCTCGATCTTCATCCCGCGGTCGTAGCAAAGGTGGCCGACGCTATCGAAGCCGAAGCCCGGGTTACAGTCGTTCACCCAGTCGCTCACCCAGCCCTCCCAGAAGCGCAAAGGTCAGTGTGTCACAGAAGCCAGCTCAAATTGGTGCATTTGCAATCAAGATTGCTAACAGAAGGAGCAGATTGTTGTGGAGAAATTGACAAAAAACGTAACGGAAGCCCACCTTCGAGAGATATTCGGCAGCTTTGGTGATATCGAGCACCTCGAACTCCCCATGAATCGAGCTTGTAAGTTCTCCATACGTCAGTTCATAAATATGCGCCTCCCTCCTGACTTCTGAAATTAGTTATGACCAACCGTGGTACTGCCTACATCATCTATTACGACCCCGCCGACGCCGAAGCAGCGATCGCTCACATGCACGAAGCCCAGCTGGACGGGGCAGTTCTGAACGTTTCAATTATTCTTCCCCGACGCGCGTTTTCACGATCACCCCCTCCTGCAGCGAATAGAGGAAACGGACGTGGCAGGTTTGGCAAAGGCTCTTTTGCAAACTCCCCTCCGAGAAGACATGGTCGTGGTGCTCGACCTGCCGAGAGACATGATACATACCGACCTCAATCGCGATCACGATCGAGATCCCCCATTCGATCTCGCTCATATTCTCGTCAACAGTCTCCACCAAGAAGAGGAAGTACCCGAGATGAAAGCCCACGACAGCGCCGACGACGAAGCCCTAGCTACAGTAGTTACAGCAGTCGCAGTGAGCGGAGCCGGAGCCCAAACAGAAGTCGCAGTCCTAGCCGTAGCCGCAATCGGCGCTGAGTGACTTTTCAGGGTATGTGAAGCAGTTGGAAGAGTGTATGATCAAGTTTGATTGCCTCCGTGATTGCGGATTGCAAAGACCTCAAAAAATCAATGAACTATTATCAAACATATCTATTGCGCCCATCGCTAAATCCACGAGTAACTATCAAAAACACTAAATCAACCTTGTAACCTTGTGTAATGCCTCCACACATATGAAAGCAGAACGCCGCCCCATCGTCAGTAGAACTCGTAAATAGCTTAGAAGAAAGCACACCATCCGATATACATCGCGGCCAGATTCTTTTTGTCGGTTGCCTGCATAATCAATTCATCAACTTGCCCATCGACGGAGAGGGCGATCGGCTGTTTAGACATGAATCCGCGAAGTTTGTTACGGACATCCTCGAGGACACCGGCGGGAGTATCAGGAACGTTTGTATGATTGCGACGCTTCAAGAAGTAAATAGTTAGTAATCTACCATCAATTTCGGGATGGACAGGCTTACTCTTTTGCCGATGAAGTCTGTTGTGGGGTCATGCAAGAAAGTCTCTAGGATCGTCATCAAAGCGTCCTCGTTTTGCCGCAAGAGACTGAGAGTGATTTCGCAAGTGCGCCGGAAAGGTCCTAAAGGAGATGATTTTTATTAGTACCGGTTGATAGTGATTATTTTGTGCCATTCCAATGTACCGTTGTAACCATAAGCACCAAAGGCGTCAATCATATTATGTGTCAGTCGGAATGGAACCACCTCTGGTTTCTCGAACGTTTGACCCTAGCCTTGAGTTAGCATTCTGGACATACAGAAATAATCATTCTAGAGCTTACTTTGTCGAAGAGACAGTTGAAATCAACGTGCAGAATTCCTCCGGTTCCTTCTTCAAATGACAGGTTTTCCCCGTGTCGATCACCAAGGCTGTGCAAAAGAATGTCAGTATACAGGTTGATTGAAGAACCGAGGATTTCTTCAATATAGACATACCCAAGAACATATCCAACCATAGACATCACCGCTGCAGACCGGGTGTATCGCATCCTAGCCGTGAACCATGCCTCGGTCTCTGGGAACATCTCAACAAACCACTCATGTAGCACAGGAGGAAGTCTATATTATTGTTAGAGTATATCACTTAACGTTGGATGCAGGAGGATCGAACTTGGCCAAGATCTTGGTGGTAAAGAGGGATAGCTTGGAGAGTCCCGCTTTTTCTGCACAGATCTCGTTGAGATAATGCTTGATGTCGGTGTACTGGTTGCAAATTGTCAGCTACGGTCATCATCATTTCCTCATGGCATGAATCACAAGCTCACATTTGGTGAAATGCCTCTTTCACGGAGAAGCTTGATCACAATCTCTCTCAGGGTGCGTAGGTTGTCCACCCACTCGATTAAACCGCACTCTTCATTCAATGGCGTCACTGCATAGGTTTTGATGTCTATTTCCTCAAGTCAGTCGTGAAGTTCGAAGTGCACATCTCTTCCTCATGTACTTACAAATCCGTCGTTTACTGGCTTCAACATCCCGCTTCAAAAATCGATTGATCATGTTGTTGAACTCCATGAGACGTTGATCCTTCCGCAGATCATCCTTGGGCTTGCAAAGTGCGTTGTAGATCTTGCCATCGGAGCCACGAATGCTGATCTTGCGTGGCTTTTGAAGCGAGTTCAAAATTTGAGCTTCGTCGAGAACGGCTAGAAAAGAAGGTTAGTGATTTGATGCACAAAATAAAAGAGAACAATCAGAAGATAAAACCTACTTTCAATAGTCGTTGGGTCTCTTGGGAAAGCTCTGAATCCTTTCAAGTATTCTGCATCGTGACTCGTGGGGAGGCTAGGAATCAACATAGCCTGGAAGGGTACAACAAGTCGACATGGTGCAACCTTGTGATTAAACCCAAGACCGCGAGCGAGGTTAACTTTCGAGACTCGATCCTCAACTCGAGCATTACATAGCTGGAGCAATTCCTCCGAGAACTTTTGACCCGTATTGATCATTCGGCGAATGTCAGCTGACGGGATGTCTGTCTTGTGCTTCGTAGTGAAATCCTGGATATATGAATTTAGCTCCGATTTACCCCGTGATAAGAGATGCCATTTACCGTTATTTTCTGAAGACAGTTGTAGCCCTTCGCGGCTCGATCTTTATTTGAGGATTTGACGACAGCCAGAACAGTCCAAAGTCCTTGCTGTGGGAAGAAGTGAACAGCCTTGGCCACAATTCTGGCCAGCAGCTCGTAGACTGTGTTGTTTGGATGGCAAATTCGGGCCATGACTTGAGGCAGAATAGTAAACAACTATGGCTATTTAGTAATCTTCTTTCTTCATGGTAATATCATATGGTCCGGCTTACCAAGGCAGGTTGGAGACGAGACGCGATGTATTTCTTCAACTGGGCATGCATCTCATCCAAGCTCTTCTGTCGCTGCGCTTTTGTATGTCTTTGGAAGTCCCTAGATGATGTTGAATTAGTTTGAGTAGGTGATATTCTTGATGATAACAAATTTCTTACTCGTTATCTCCTCGCTTCGGATCAATCGGCTGGTCAACAATAGAAGCATGTTCTAACCAAAGGGTCAACAGCTTCGGAAGCGTCTGGAAGACATATTTGCTTCCATAGGTTAAAGAGCGCAGGTAGTTGTCAATCACCAACTTAGTAGCTTCGCCGCTCAAACTAAGACAGTTGTCAGCCTCGATAACAATATTAGTCCAAAGCAAGTAAGTCTTACTATATCTGGGCCTCCTTCCCCATAGGCTTGGCCTTTTCAGAGTCGAGGATCTTGTTGTAATGTTTTCCCAGGTAATAATGGGCTTTTTCCCACCTTTACATAGCATGATTAGTTCAACTCAAGGGAAACGGGTTGGTGTGTACTCACCTCGGATACAACTTGATGGCTTCACGATAGCGTTGTACAATCGCCTGGGAGTGGGTTTGACCAGCTCGATCGGTCCATTTCGCCAGCAGGAGATGAGCCTAGTGAAGTTTAGCATTGAACTGAGTGCTAATATATGGAATAGCACATACCCTGGCTGGGACGTCGTTTTGCTTTTGCCCACGACTTGAAGAAACAAATGAGATGATATCGGATTCAGCTGGGTTGGATGCTGCCGGAGTGGCTTCATTGACGGATATGGCGCCTTCCAGAGTCTGAATCGCTTTCCGATGATGTCCATCTTGCCAAAGAAGTTTTGCATGTTCGATGGCAGCTGAACGATCTTTGAGTCTTGCTGCATTGAGCATCGAGTGATATGCTTGACTAGTGAATTTGCCCTTCCGTGAGAGATGTGCACTGGTAAGCCATGCAGCAGAGATATCAGAATCACCGAATCCGCCTCTGAGAGATGAAAAAAGAAAGTTAGCTCATACACAGAAACGCATAACATTTCCTTTTCTTCAACTCACGCTAATTCCATGGCCGCTCGTCTTATACCCAAGAGGTACTGTTTGTCAGCAATGTACCCTCCTAAAACATCCAATCGTCGTTTGAGAGCAGCCGGCAAATCCGGATAGGAAGGGTTTCCAGCTCCTGCATTAGCTATAGCTTCCACATCCGCCAAAGCATGCAACCGGAGCATATCGTCATGACACGACTGTAACGAGGCAATAGAGTTCGCCGTCAAGGACTTGGCGACATTCAACCTGAGCTCATCAATAACTTTGGCGAAAGCCCCTGGATCTTGCTGGACCTCGGAGTCGTTGTTTTCGAGACGTTCACGAAGACTGTGGAGGGCTGAGCCGATGCCTACGTTAAAATCGCCAGTTCCTTGCTCTGCACACAATTCCAAATAACCTTTCAGTTTCGACCATCGACCTGTGATCCAAGATGCCTCTACTGCAAATGGAAGAAATCTGGAGGTCGCAGCATCGTTCTCCTTCAGTGTTTCGAAACGGGTTAGAATAGCATCTGGAGGCAGTTAGTTTAGTTAATCCCGTGAGGGAAGACATCGTTCAATGTGACTTACCTTGTTGTCCAGATTCCTTGAGACAGGTGACCAGGTTCCACTGAGCCTCGAAGTTATCGGGCTCTTTTTCAAGCTGGAGTTCATACCAACTTTGTGCCGTAGCGCATCTACCAGCCTTTCGGTGTTCCAAAACCTGTTGGTCGACATTGAGTCCAGAAAGATGGCTAGAGATGCCTTCTATTCCATCAGGCTCGTCAATCTCGCTGTAAATGTCTTGTAGTCTTTGGTAGAGCTGCTCAGAGCTGGCATTGTCCAGAGGTTCCGGTTGCGTGTTGCATTTTCGAATGTACTGCTCCCAGTGGTACAGTGCTCGAGAGAATGATTTACATTCAACAGCGCGCTTCGAAATGATTTCAGGGGGTATTGCGGACAGGAGAGCTTCGACTGATTTGATTTGAGAAGCATACTTCTCATGGAGTACATCTCGATTGCCGTCTCCACGAGAGCGACTTGACTGATAAGACTGATTGTTCATACCGTTTAGCTGTTTCTTCTTCCCTTGTAACCATCGAGACAGATAGTCTAGGACTTCAAAAACACTCTGTAAATAAGTTAATATCATGGACAAGTCTCATATAGTGGGTTTCATTTCCAGGAATGTCTTACCTGGCTGCAAGAGATGATTGTCTCACGAGCATTGTTGTTCGTATCAGGAAGTGGATGCGAGAGGACCTTCATGAACTCAAGCTCAATGTCCCGCTGTTCCTGCACTGTTCCTCCAACAACACGGTTTAGAACGGCAAATGGCAACAGAAATGAGGAGATAGAAATATCTTGACCCTTAACCACACGACTGCATACAGCAAATATGAGCTTGGCATTGTCGGCGTTGCCTGCTTGGAGCAAGTCTTGAACCAGAGTTCGAAGCCATTCACTGTGAGTCTTTTCAGGGCAGAACAAAGGATATTCCACCTTGGGATTAGTCGCAACGACAGTAACAGTGTACGTTGACGTCAGGAACGGTGTGAGAGTATTTCTGATGCCTTCTGGAAGCTCTATCCACCGCTGATATTTTTCGTCTCCTTGAAGATCACGGGCGTTCTGGGTGATGGTAGTGTGCAAATGACAGATTTTAAGAAGACCCTGCATAGCATACGCCAAAAACCCTTGTGCTCTAGTGTTGGAGGCGGACAAGAATGCCTCGACTAGCACATGCTGGAGAAAGAAGAGAACAAACTCCACAGTTTCCTCCATCCGATCGAAATTTGACAATACAAGAATGTCCATCTTCTCCTTGATGGTCTCGACACGGTTAGGATCCAGACAGCCAACAAGGCCCAAACATCGTGCGGACATTAAAGTGATGTGATCTGAACTGGTGTTGAACTTGACGCAACAGTCCAATAATGCTCTTGTAAGCTGTGCAATCACAGGGTCAGGCTGCTCGCTAAGAGCAGATAGGTGGAGAAATTCTTCATTCTGCGAGAGGAAAGGGAGTAATTCGGTTAATGCTTGCTCAACAACTGTCGCGTTTTCGTTCTGGCAGCGGTAAATCAAGGACATCAACCGGCTTCGAACATCCTGCGTCGCACGCAGTTCATTCATCTTGGCCTCGAATGGGGCCATCTCCGGAATAGAGGCTAATGATGGCATTGAAGTGCAAATATCCCGCAGAAGATTTGGATGAGTTGCCAAAATGTGATCGACAAGCTCATATGCTTGCTCTCTGCTTTTATCTGTCAATTTCGGCCAGTAGCGAATCACGATTGCCAGTGTCTGGTCGATAAGAGGCTCGAAGTCATCGCCAGCGAGGGAGCTGATTAATGTCTTCCAAGCCGAAAAGGCTTGATCACATAGCTCCTCAATCTCAAGCGCAGATCGAAGACAAGCGCAGACTTGGGGCAATGCATTGCTGACATGGCCGTTGGCAATATCAATCATCTCTTCAATTGCTTTGAGATTCCGCCTCTTCTCGGCTAATGTTTGCCTGACTTGAAAGTCATTGATTGCATTCGCGAATT
Organism: Penicillium malachiteum; assembly: GCF_028827825.1. NCBI lineage: Eukaryota > Fungi > Ascomycota > Eurotiomycetes > Eurotiales > Aspergillaceae > Penicillium > Penicillium malachiteum. The sequence goes on from NW_026643095.1 coordinate 6,920,963, forward strand.
GAGTGATAATTCCAAGGACATGCTCCTCAATGAAGTGGATCAGATGGTTTAATTTCCTTGAGGAGCCACTGTGCCCAAACTTCCGTGGCACAAAGGACGCCAAGCGACACAGTCCTTGATAAAACTATTTTCACAGGTCAGTTTGAGACACATTGTGCTATTACATAGGAGGAGCATATACTTACTCTTTCTTTATTCTGCTCACCGGCTTCGCCCAGACTTTTCAACAGATCACAGGCAATCAAGATTGGTTCGATTCTGACCAATTCCGCAAGCGTACGTCCCTTGAAGGCAGGGTCTATCTCCGCCAAGAGAGACATGATCATGCCCTCGGGATTGCTGGATTCTTGGGCTAAAAGAAATGCCAAAATAGCCGCGAGGTTGTTCTTCTCGGAGCATACATCGAAAGGTGACTCCACTTCATCACGACTTGCTCCAATCCGGCAGATGATGTCTCTTTTTCTTGTTAAAACAAGATAGGGCAGCACGTGGACTTCTGTCAGACGCAAAAAGCTGTCAACTTTCATTCCAAGTAGTTCGCAGAGCTGCTCAGCCATATACGGTCGAGACTGGAGATTTTTAACCACCACAACCGACAGTGTTCTCCAGTACGGCCGAAATAAGCCTGCAGGCGTCAATGTGAATTGCTGAGCAAGCTTGGACAACTGTTTCAACTATTAGTTCTCTATTCCAAAAAAAGATTTGATAATTGATAATAATATGAAGGAAGACCAAAAGATTCCAGCTCTTACCTCATTGTATGCTACTGCACAGATGTAAGGATTCGGGTGACCAAGGTATTCCAACAAGCGCAGAAGAATGATGTTCTTTTCTTCCTCATCTGAAACCCTATAATCGTATAATATATTAGCTCTTAGAGGCTCAAGCAATAAAGAACCTCATAACATACTTTGCAAGGCAGCACAATGTTAGAACACATGCTTCATGAAGAGGCATGTCGTTTTTCTCCGAAAGGTTCTTCAACCATTCGAGTACAATGACAAAGTTCGCTCTTCGAATATCTGGTTGCAACGAGGAACGCACGAACGCTACGACCGAATTACTAAAAGATAGTTAGAGATTTTGCAAGAAGGATCCTGGGATTGGAGATCAAACCATGTGGCAATACGAAGTTCTCGGATAGAACTTCGAAGCGAGTGAAGACAGAACTCCCCAGACGCAGATGATGAGAGATGTAGCTGGTCCATACAGGGCGAATGCATCAAAATCCTTCTCAGGGCGACCATAGCCGCTATCCGCGGCCCTGGCGTTCTTGTGAGTTTCGGAAGAATGAAATTGAACATCGTCCATAGTTCCTGGAACTTTACGGTGTCCTTCTCGAGTTCATTTTCTTGAGGACCTTGTTCGAAATCGCAGGTTTGACAGAGAGTTGTATTCCGACCTACAATATCAGATGGCCTCTGCTCGAGGCTACCTGTAATGGCACAAGAGATCTTTCCCATGATTTCCAATAAGTCGGACCTTTGAGGCTCTGTAAGCCCATCGTATGATTTTCTGAGAGAGATAAGAGTCAGTATGATTCATTATGGGCAGATGTCTCCAATACTTACTCCAGAGAAGCGCTTAAACCCGCCAATTCCTCCCCGCTGTCGCAACCTAGTAAAGCTGCTAGTTGATCCATTGATATGGCCAAAATTCCTGTGTTTGCGGGCTCGGCAGAGACACAAAGACGTTTTGATGCCCGTGTATCTTCACTATCTTCTTCTTCATCGCCAGAGACTCCGGGCCTTTGAACAGGGGCGCCATTTTCAGACGGCGGGGCACTAGAGGAAGCTTCAGTAGGCTCCGGGGTGTAAAGCAGCGCAGACTGCAATGATTGAACTGAATCCTAGTGAATAGTTAGTATATATACCCGAGAGTAGAATTAAGAAATGGATTCTCATAATTACCAACAAACACGCCTCCATTGCTATCCAGTTACCAGCCTTGTCTTTGATTTCCTCAAGGGCAGGTAGAAAGAACTCCCGCATCTCCAATCCGAATGACCCGGAAATACTTGCCGCTTGAAGAGTCTCCTCCAAAAAAAGGCTCAGTCCTATCTGGAGGGTAGGTAATTGGTTGGAAATACTGAGCAGAAGCATCTCACTTAGACATTGAGTCCAAGCAGAGGCCAGACACATATCCGAGCGTAAGGCGGACCCAGCTGTGTCAGACTTGCAGAATCGAGATGCGTAATTCATGAAATGGAGAACATTTTGTTCGTCCTCTGCAGTGGGGTGAGATCCGGTTTTCTGTAACCATGTAACGACTGTTTTGCGCAAGCGGTTGTATCCATTCAATGCCCAGGGAAGGTTCAGGCGAGAAACGAGAGTTTGCCGCTTCAAATCGCCTGGAATTGCAGCTTGTAAGCTGAAAGAATCTAACAATAGAGAAGCGAGAATTACTGCTTGGGAAAATGACCCTAAGGCTATGGTTTCCCTCAGCAGACCACGAGGAAGAGCTTGGTTATCCAGCTCCACTCCCAATGACCCGTCTATTGTTGGTAAGAACAAGCCTCTACTCCGAGGATGAAGTAGACCAACACTATGAAATGACTCCAACGCGAACAATATGTCTAATACAATGTTAGCGGGTATGACATGATGATAATTTTTAAAAGTATGACAAACCCGAGGTACAAGCGCGAAGGAGAGCTGAAATCCCATAGCACGAAGGTGATGAGCGAGCTTGTTTAGATTGAAAATTGATCATGGTACTCAAAATCAAGTGAGTTTTCTCTTGAATCGCTTGAGATGTCCAAATGCTTATTAACCTAATCAATCGTAAGATCAACCAGGCATACAAGGGCGCTTGGACATCCTCCCCCAGGATAAGTGGATCTGACACTTCCCATAATGCCTGAGGAGCCTTCTCAATACTCGCTTGAATAATATCGAGGCAATCCAAATTTTGGTCCTGGAGATCATTTTCCGGGGTGCTGTTACTGGGATTCGCTTCCAGACCTGCCTTGAGAACGATGCAGATGAGCTTGTTGATGTCAGTGATGCCCTCATCTACGCGCATTTGGCTTTGTCGTTCCCCTAGAATCTCTTGGCGAAGCTGGGAGAAAGTCTCCCGCGAAAGGCGATGTCCGTCATGTGCTTGAGTAGCCAGAGGGGCGAAATGCGCCGCCAAGATAGACGAAGCGGGCTCCATGGGTCGTTGCCCATTCTCAGAGACAAGACTGCGGTTATTTTGCTTAGCCGCCATCTGCCTTAGACATGACTAGTCGATTTCGAGGCGAAAAATGGGTACTGAAGGTGTGCGACACGCGTTGGAGAATGAAGAAAGGCACGCGGAGTTGATATTGAAATTGGTACCTGAGGCACCAACTCCCCACATGGGATTCCCAGTTTCGACGTTCAGATGAATAAATGATATTTGACGAATATTAAAAAAATACTATAAGATCCCTCCAGTCCTGAGGTTCTCAGATTAAAGACTTTCATTACCGTAAATGGAAAAGAATCGGGTCTATACTAGTAGAGTGTGGTGCCCACTGGGAGTGCCTACTCCGTTAGTCCTGCCACTACGCTCCATAGTCATTACCACTTAGGAACGTTCCCGTAGAAAATTTACTTAGTTGATCTCTCACTCTCACTCAACACACCACTTGATAGATTTCTCTTCTCTTTATTCCCGACACAAATCTGAGCCACAAAAATGGATTTTCCAACTACAGAGATTCAAGTTTCGCCTGCAGTGACGGCGGATCCCAAACATGCCTACTTCATGCAACAGGCCTTACTGATGGTAAGTGCGCCACAGTGCAACTTGGTAACGTGAGATGCCGATGCTGAATATCCAAATTATAGGGTGAGAAGGCCTTGGAGTCGGGGGGAGACACCTGTTGGGTGTGTGCTCGTGCATAATGACCAAATTGTGGGATATGGGATGAATGATACCAATCGGTCCATGAATGTCGGTACCTTTCCCCAAAGAACACTTGATAGTTATAATTCACTTACAATCCCCAGGGAACTCGACATGCCGAATTTCTTGCTATCGCAGAGGTTCTACAGACCTACCCCAAGTCAATTCTTCAATCTACAGACCTCTACGTGACCGTTGAACCGTGTGTCATGTGTGCGTCAGCTCTGAAGCAGTATCGCATTCGCAGTGTATATTTCGGTTGTCCTAATGACCGATTTGGAGGCACTGGCGGTGTCCTGTCACTTCATTCCGAGTAAGTGGATCGTTCCTAGCTTCATCATCGAGATCTCATGCTAATCTAGATTAGCCCCTCTATTGACCCCGCATATCCAGTGTATGGAGGATTGTTTCATAATGAGGCCATTATGCTACTCCGCCGTTTTTACATACAAGAGAATGAGAAAGGTCAGTGCATAGAGCAAAAACTCCTCAGATAACTCACGCTGACCATTTACTAGCGCCAAACCCTCGGCCAAAGAAGAATCGCGAGCTGAACACGAAGTTTGAAAATGGAGGCAGTTCAACTTCGACCCCAGATATCAATACCTCACTTTGAATAATATTACTAGATCAATAAGAAAAGTTTCATCTTGCCGAGAATCCAATTTGACCCAGCGGCATGGATTGTGCAGGATGGTGGTATGAGTTTATAACTGTTAATTGAATATTGCGCCTTTTCAAAAACACACAAAAGAAAAATGGATATGTGTACAAAGATTTTGCAACCCAAGATCCCGATTTGGGAAACGAATAGTTTCAGATATCATAGCCATAATTTAGGCAGTTCGCTCAGCCTCCAACTCCCGCTCCGCTTGTTGGTAGTACTTAGCAGTGTCGACTCCGTGCTATATTGAGACAAAAATAAGTAAAGTTTCTTTCAACCACGCAGGAACTATCAGGGTCAAAGGAACTAACCTGGTTGTGGTTGACAAGGTTGAACCACGGCAGAACGTGGATGAACAGCTCGGAGTAGCGAGAGTTACGGGCAGCAACACCCTGGAGGTAATCTGAGACCTTGGAGGTGCCGTACAGGGACTCGCCCTTCTTAACCTTGTCCACCATCTCGCGCATATCCATCTCAACCTCGCGAGTGTTTTCCGTGAAGCCGTAGAAGCGTTCTGGTAAGTATGTAAGCATCTTAGCTGATATTGAGATATACTGGTATACTTACGGCATGATCGCTGGTAGAAGATGTGGAGACCACCAATGAGACCAACGGCGGTTGCAAGACGCATAACAGGGGAGAAACCACCCCGACCAACATGCGATGGGCTCACTCGTTCCATGACCCAGAAAGCAATGGGGGAAATGGTCGCCATACCACCCGCAATAGCATAATCAGAGGAGCGGGCATATCCAAACACACGACGCAGATGACTGAATCAAAGATTAGTATCCGAGCAATAAACATGGGGAAGGAGAGAAGGGTTCGGGGTAGGACTGTACGGGTCGGAGTCGATGAGCTATGAAAGCGGGTTAGTTCGGGTCAACGAGAAGCAATTGAGCAGACTTACGGGATAATCGGTACTGGCCCGCTTAGAGGGCACAATGGCTGTGGTCGGAGAAGCCATGGCGATAGTTTGATATGGTGGGATAGAGCGTTGTGCAGAGTTGAAGTTCGGAAGTTGGAGGAGGTAATGACACTAACCTGTTTTGGATTAGCGTATGCGGGCGGCCACCTTTCCCGCAAACCAATCACATCAATGCTGACTCGGCGCGTCCAGAACGCGTTAACTGGATAATAGATCGATTATCGGGAGATCAATCTTGTCCATTGTTCACAGCAATTATCTCCCCATTGAATCAACCCTTCTACTTCAAGATGGCTACCGAAGAACCAAGAGATACCCCCCCTGGCGATCTCGATGATCTATTCAACTATGACGTCGGTCTAGAAGATATCTTCCAGGATCAGAATAACACATCCACGAAGCCAGCTGGGGATCCCGATTCGCTTGGCCTTGGACTGGATGAGGAAGTGAAAGTTACAAAAAAGCGACAGCCAGTAGCTAAATTGGATGAGAATCGGTAGGGAACGCGTATCCTGTTCAGGATGTACCTATAGAACTAACAGCTACTACAGACTACTCTCTCAACCAGGAATCCCTAAACTACGACGCACAGCTAAGACAAAGCTTCGATTCAAGGGCAAGGGACACGAGGTAAGTCAATATATTCTTCAAATGTGGTATACTTGACTAACGTTGGAATCTAGTTATCGGATGCCGGCCGCCTATTGAATTTCTACCAACTATGGCTAGACGATCTATTTCCTCGAGCGAAGTTTGCAGACGGTCTGGCGATGATTGAGAAATTGGGACATACGAAACGTATTCAGACTATGCGACGAGAATGGGTTGAGGAGGAGAAACGAAAGGTCTTTCACAAATCTACCGAATCGGACGAGATTCCCAGGCTTGGGGATCTTCCTACAAGAACATTTACAGATCCGAATGGCACGACAAATAATTCAACAACCTTGCCATCAAGACCGCAAGGGCAAAGTGCTGCAGATGACGACCTTTTCATGCCAGATTCTGGGCCACCGGCTCAAGTCTCGGTTAGCCATCCCCAGCCCGATGACGATGAACTTGAGGATCTTTTGAGGGAGCAAGATGAACCTACTGTCAAGGTACCACAACCAGTGACAGCAGCACCGGACCTCAACGATGATGACTTTGATGATGAGTATGAAGTGATGAGAGAGTTGGGGATGTAAATGTAAACGGCGGTGTTGTTTTATGATAGCGATGACATTAATTAATCCGATATCCAATCTACTGCTTCACATCTTGAATATTACTTCAAGGCTTGATTGCTTTTGTTCCTATCACTTATGGAAGATGAGCTCATTAAATTTTTTGGGATAAGAATAGATTTGAAGGTAAGAATAAAGACAATAAGAAAACCAGCTAAAAAATGAACAGAAACCAAACAAACGCCCGCACGGTAAGAGGTCGTAGTCCTTAACGGACTTAGATAGTGGCAGGGTCGGTGAACACGGAGAATTGGCCTCCGGCACCGGCCCAGTTCAGCTGCTTGCCACGGACAGCGGTGTTGTCAATGATGGTGGCAACCTCGATGTCGTCCTGGGTTCCCTGCCCAGTCTGGTAGGTGGCAGAGAAGCCCCAGGACCAGGCGCGACCATCAGTGTCGATGGCAAGGGAGTGGTCAGAAGCAGCGGCAACGACCTTGGCATTGATGCCGGGGACTGTAGTGGGCTCGATCAGAATGCGAGGGCGGCCACGCTCATCCTTGATCACGGCGTTGTCGCTGAGTGAGTCGACCTTCAATCCACTCTGGAATCCATCCAGGCGGCCCCAGACGAGGCATTCGCCGCTGGCAGTGCGAGCAATTGAGTGGTGGGAACCACCGCAGACCTGGGTGATCTCCTTGTCGGAAAGAGACTTAACGACCACGGGGTGAACAATGGCGGCCTCGTCGTCACCGGCGCCCTCGCGGATAGCAGTAGCTCCGAAACTGTTCAGGCCCCATGCGTAAACCTTGCCGGAGGTGTGGACGGCGAAGGAGTGGTACGATCCACTTCCGATGGAGACGATGTTCTTAGGGAGACCGAACTCGCGAGGCTGGAGACCGTTGAGCTTGTTACGCTCGACAATGCGACGGCCGAGCTGGTTCTGCTGGCCGGAACCCCAGGAAAAGACGCTGCCCTTGTCGTTCAAGGCGAGGACGTGGTTGGCACCGCAGGTCAGGTGCTTGATCTTCTTAAGGTCGGGGATCAGGACGGGAGTGTTCTGCACCTTGTTCACGGGATCGAAGCCTAGAATGCCATCATTGCTCTGAAAAAGAATATAAAGTTAGGATTAAACGAAGTAAGATAGGATAGTGAAGTTCAGCATACTCGAAAGGTTCCCCAACCATAGACCAGACCATCATCGGTCAGAGCAAAGCTAGAGCTGTCGGCAGCTGCAACTTCAACAAAAACAGTTCCTTCGGGGAAGGCATTGGCAGGAATAGCAGTGGGAGTAGCCTCCTTAGGGCTCAGGCCGCTGTCCTCATCATCGGAGTCGGAGTCGCTGTTCTCGTCGACGTCCTTGTATCCGCCGTCCCAGTTGGTCTCGCGACCCAGGGCGCCCTGGTCGTTGACACCCCAAGTGTAGATCTGGTTGTCGTGGGTCAATGCGACACAGTGCATACCGCCAACGGCGACCTGGACGACACCGACCTTGTCGGCAGCCAAAAGTGCATTCAGACGGGGGCGCTTGACATCAATGACGTTCTTCGCGGTACCAAGGCCAAGCTCACCGGAGCTGCCTTCACCGCAGACGTAAACGTTGAGGCGAGTCTTGGGGGCCTCATTGATAACAACCTTGGGCTTCGTGGCCTTGACGGACTTGGGCTTGGGAGCGCGCGGTTTGGCGATGACACGAGGCTTCTTAGCCTCACGGGGCTTCTCTTCGGCATCATCGGCCTTGCGCTTCTTCGAGGCAGTGGGGGCAGTGGGGGCAGCAGCAGTCTTAGTCTTGCGCGTCTTCTCGGTGGTGGCTTTCTTGCCGGAAGTCTTCGTAGCAGTCTCAGTGCTCATCTTCTTGGGGCGTCCGCGTCCGCGCTTGGTGTCAGAGGAATTGGTTTCGGTGGTTTTCTTCTTCTTTTCAATGGACTCAGCAGTCTTTGTCTCGGTAGACTTGGTCTTGGACACACCCTTGGAGCGGGGCTTTGTGGCGGACTTCTCCTTGGTCGCAGTCTTTGTTGTGGCGGGCTTCGCGCCGGACTTGGGAGCAGACTTGGCCGCAGGCTTTGAAGCCATTTTTTCAACGGCGGAAGTAGCCGCAGCCCGTTTGGGAGGCATGCTTGATAAAGAATGTGGAATTGAAAATAAAAAGGGGTTTTTTGGGTAAGAAAAGTAAAGTGGTGAGTAGAAAACGCGTTGGGGAAACGAGGAAAGAAAAAAAGTTGGAGAGAAAATGAGAGCGGCAAGGCACATAAATAATGCGGCATTCTCGGCCCTTCACTTACACACTTCAATGTTTGTATTCACTCTAATTTACATTCACTACTAACTTCCAAAATTATCTATGTCATCGCTCTAATAGGTAATAAAAGACGGACACATGATAACCCTCATGTCATACCACTTATATATTCACTCGAAGGTTACGTAAACAACACACACCCTCCCAGGTCCAGTGGCTGGGAATCCCCTCCATCATAGTACATAGTAAATGGTGCCATATATTCCCACTACGCCCATCTGTGTGGTCTTAAAAGGATAAGATGAGATGTATTCACGGGGTATATCATTCCAACGAATCAATTGACTGTATAATCATTCGAACTTTGTATTTTGCATTCATGGAAATAATTTGCTGTCTTTTCTAAGCAGGTATAGAGATCAAGCTCGAAAAGTATGGTTCATTATTGAGGCGCAATATCAACACCACTGGCACCATTTTCTGGCCGAATTTTACCACACATGATAACATTTTGCCCCAATGGAGTCCACTTAACATCGCGTGGGTTTAGGGCTGCATTTGGATTACCCTCATTATCCAGCTTTGACTCAGGACTGACCCCGACTCCTCCATGACCCAGATACGTAGGGGCCACCGTCACAATGATCGAGTCAACCAAGTTGGTATATTCGGGATTAAGTAGCTCGCTGAGGACTGTCCCACCACCTTCAATCATAACACTCTTGATTCCCTCCTGAGCAAGGGCTCCAAGAATCGCTTCCCACCGGAGTCGCCAGTCTTGGTTATATTCAATGATCCGGAGAAAGTCACCACCATAACCCTTCAGCAGTACAACCCGTTCTGAGTTGAGCGGAGCTCCCGGTGAGACAACAACCCATGGAGCTCTACCTTTTCCTTCCACTGCAGTTCGAAGTATCCGATCATCATGGTGAATGGGCCATCGCCCTGTGGGATCAATGACCACTGGACGTGGCTGCCACATTCGTCCTAGCCCACCAAAGCCTCCAGCGCCTTCTAATCGGCAGTTCAACCCAGGATTATCAGCTAAAACTGTTCCAACTCCGATGAGAATCGCATCATGACGGGATCGAAGGTAATGGGTCATCAACTTGGCCTCAGGACCAGAAAGCACGGTTTGCATACCGGCACGTAGAGAGATTTTTGAATCCATTGATGATGCATATGATAGGGTCACATGAGGATATGTACGTTTTTCAGCGTGGTACTTATCTACATTGGGTAGATATGGCTGTAGAAAGTCCAAGGGAAATTGGGGAAAGGATAGTGTATCTGGCGGTAAGCGAGATGATGATTTTGTAGGCGTAGGTTTCGGTGGTGATTCATGATCGGTGCCATTCGCGGAATTCGTCTTGACAATCCCATGTCCCTGGTGATATTGATAGCCTTCATGAGCTACGAGCTGAACCTCCGGATTTTGTATACGCCATTTGGCAGCAACGTTGCGTACATCAGTCACGGAGAGGGAGCGACCTCCAGCTTCAAGAAGCCGTTCTGGTTCTTCCTGAAACTTGGCATAGATTGATGATGGTAAATATCCTTTCACAGCCTCCCTGCGCACAAACTCCATAACTCCCGAGTTACGCTTCACGCGATCACTGTAGTCGAGATCGTGGGTGTGAGCAGTATCACTTCCTGGGGTTCTAAAAATCTTCACAGCTGAATAGGCGCCTTCGAACCGAACAACCTTGATCTGAAAGTTACATATGCCACCTTCTCGTGACCTTTTCTTTCGAGTACGCTTGCCCTCGGGCAATGGCGGCCGTGTCTCTGATGGGCGATGTGTGGCGCGTCGTAGTCGACACATGTAGTAATCTGTAGTGCAATGACCCTCCTTGCTGGCATTGGATCTCTGTTTGACCCAGACATTGTCAATGAATGGCCAGTAGGTCTCAAATTCAGCCTGGCTGATCTCGATGGGATCCTTGCACTCGAACAGAAGCCTCCGGATTTGTAATAAATTCGGTGGGTTCTCAAACAAGCTGCTAGCAGACTCTCCTACTGTAGGGGTTGGTTTTGATCTGCTGTTGTCATTGGGCGCACTATCGTGTCGAGGATAACTTGAATCATTTGCCTCGCCCCGCCGCGCTTGTTTTTCCAATGCGCCAGTCAGATTTACAGGCGTTGAATTATCTTCGGGATTTTGAGGATCTTCGTCCATCGCATCTTCTCTAGAGTTGGGTACTGGGCCATCTCTTGAATCTGTCTTTTCTGGTCCATCTCGTGTTCGCGTTTCGTTTATCTGTGATGGTGCTGATCCCTCTCCAGATGTTACGGCCTGTGGGCCCACGCCTGATTCGTTGAGGTCATGGGCCATTTTGTACTGGGACCCGTTGATAATGCACGGGCAGGGACACGTCAGAAGAATCCCAGTCAGTGGAGCTGATGGAACATCCAAGAGGTTTGGAATGGCTCCATCAACAAGTAGTGGGACTTGCCGGATGGTGTATTGAAGATGCCGAACAATTTCTAGCAGGCTTGGCATTTCCATCTACGGATCCTTATACATCACAATCACAACCTCCACTCTACTTTTGAATATTCCACTACGACCTTTGATTTTCGAGTCTCTGCCTGGTTCAAAGATTCCTAGGTTTTTGTCCACAGCTAACTTTGACAGATCAAAATCCAATCTAGTATGTAGCACTCACTGATGATATCTCCAGTCAGCATTTCAACTTGAACAAATTAAGCTACACATTAAGCTACACCAAAGACAACCTTGGAACATTTAGAACTGGATTAAAATTCGATCAAGGATACATGACCATTGAGAAGGATCATTTAGATACAAGCACACATTCAAAAAGCTCCAATGTTGGCTCCTGCACGAGCCAATGCCTCATAAACCTTGGGCGGCAACTTGTACTTCACCATACCAGAGAAGATCATGAGATCCTTGGCCATTCCAAGAAGGCGCTCTGCAAATCCCTGGTGCATCTCCGTCTCATACGGACCTGAAATCTGGCGGCGTCGCTCATGATCAATGCACGCAATAGACCACATAATCACAGGGCCAACATTACGCGAGATGATCTCCGGAAGGGATGAGAAGGCTTGAGCCGAGCTTCGAATCTGCGGCATAGAGCCATGGGCTTGCAGAGGAAGAATGGCCAACTTGTCAATAGCCTGTATATAATGATTAGTTTTTCTCAGGGTAATACAGAGGAATGCATGGATATAACATATGCTGATGTGTCACAACTTACATCAAGTGCTGGGGCCCACCTGCCAGCCTCCACTTCAATCTTGGCTTCCATCATGCAAAGCAAAAGTCTGCAGGCATCGCGGTTGATAGGGCGAATCTTCTCATAATACATCGGGTTAGAGTTGTAGAGGAATATCATGTTCTTGCCTAGAACAACAGGGTCGTCAACTGTGGTCAGGCTCAAACTGCTTCCAGGTGCGGCAGCACCGGACTGATCGCTCATCTGGTCTTCTTGACCTTGCGCGACCCGTGGACGGAGAGGCTGCAGCTTCGGGATTATTCCACCCAGTTCCACAGCGATAGACTCTGATAGAGCACGGTTAATGATGCCAACCACACGATCGTAATTCTCGGCCAAGTGATAAAGAAGGACTGCATCGGTGATCAGGCCCTTGTCATCAGCCACACCTGCCGCTTGCACAGTGATGTTCTTCAAGAAATCCTGCTGATCCGCCAAGAAGATCAAATCAAGCCGCTGCTCAATAATACCCTTAATTCTCGTTCCATCAGCGCGGATATCACCCAGTAACTTGGCGAAATCACGAGTCTCAAGAATAAACTCGCGCAGGGCCTCATGACAAACCGATGCCTGGGATTTACCCAGGGCGCCCGGTAGGTCTGCATTAAGACAAATCAATGTGAAGTAATCAACGGCCGCTTCCACATGTCCGGTACGGAATTCTCGGGTGTACTGAGTAATGAGATATCCAAAGTTGATTTGAGGATATTGCTTGACAGTGAAAGATACTGCGAAGACCCAAGGCCCATAGGTTAGCAACAAGAACAACATAAATGAATGAGAATATGAAGGGAGCAAGCGGGATATTCTTACAAATCTCTTCTCCGGAAGCGTAAAAGTCAGAAACTCGCAAAAGACCGTAGTAAGCCAGAGAAATGGCGAAATGAACGGCAGTGACAGGTGCGTAGGTAGCCAGGTAAGCGACGGCCTGTTCAAACATGCCACCCAGAACTTGGAGGATGAAAAAGGTTCCATAGCCGCCAGGAGCATCTTGACCCTTGGCGAATAATTGCTGGCCAATCTCGGTAATGTCAGTTTGGATATCCTCCAGGCCGAAAACATCACCTGCGACTTCCTCGACACGATCATCTTCCCTGGCGAGACTGAACTGCAGCCACATCCAGTCTTCAACGCTCTGGCTCACGCCCTGCAGACGGCGCTGGGAAAGATCGCAACGTCCAATAATCTTGTAGCATGCCATCCTGTAAGGGTCCACACTGTCAGGGTTATTCCACGCGCGCTGCTGGAACTCTCCGTTAATCCTTTGCTGCATGTCTCGTGGCAGGCGTCGGTTTTGGGCGTAGGTTGTCATGTATGTCACAAACTTGTGATCCATTGTTCTGAAGCCAGAATCCTGGCTGACGTATTCAGCAGCCTCCGTGACGAAACCGCATCGCAAAAGGTAAAAGATCAGAGCCCAGCAGTATTCATCAGTATCTTTCACACGCTGCAATTCAACTCCATCCGGTGCCAGATCCTTCCTGGCAGCACGCAGACGGATGTAGGCCCGGATTTTGTTGGTTACGGTGGGTATACCACCCAGCTGAGCCTCACGAGGGTTTTTGGTGATGAGATGTTCCACTTCATTATAGAACGTTTGTTCAAGATATTGTCTAGAGCCTTCAATAATTTGCTTCTTGAGATTGATGGCTCTGCGGGACTTGTTAGATTCGTCCAAATAGTCTTCTGAGAACTGGCGTTCTTTTACTGCATCGGGATCGGATGCGCCGGTGATGTTTGGATTCTCGTGGACAATCTTGATCAATGCTTGATAAGCATCGAACAATTGGCGTGGAGCCTGAATCTAATGTTAGCTTGTGTAAATCGGCAGCAAAACAGAATTCGGGATATACGTACATCTCCTCCAGTGTGCAGTTCAACATCAGAGAACTGATGGAGAACAGGATATGTTTGTTCGTGGAGTCGAGCCATGTTTAGCTGTTGAACTTTCTCGGCATAGTGTCCCATCTTCTCTCGCAGGAACCGGAGGTCGGGCGATGTAGTAAGTCCTTCATTGCGCTCAGTTGGATCCTCAAACAGTTGGCGGCTTTTAAGACCGTTGCCAGGAGTCCCAATGACGGATTTATCGAGACCTGAACGACCAAAGACACTTCGGCGAGATGCTGCAGCGCCGCCAGCTTGCTTCGACTGTCTCGCTGAACGGCCAAAAGCACCACCCCGTACTGTAGCCTTCATGCTTCCGCCATTGTTGTCTTTTTGCGAAAGGCCGAAATGGTTGAAAATAGCCTGGCGCTGCTCTTCCCAATCCATTTCTACTTTATCCTCCAAGAACGCATCGAAATCCTTTTGTGCCCGCAATAGGCTTTCCTCGATCATCACCTGTCGGCCACGCTGTTGAATGGTTCTCAGGAATCGCTGGTTGTCCGGGTCAAAGGTGTCTGTTTCTCTCACTGTAGCCAGAGACGCCTGCGGGTCAAGTGCACGAAGGTCTCGAAGTGTCCGGCCAGGCGAAATTCCAGATGATGCAAGAAGGTAATGGCTATTAAAAAGGTTCATAAAGTTAGCTATGGGTGCTTGGTCGGACTGAGGAGGTTTTGGTGGAAGGCTTACGCTTTGCTGGTCGTGCCATTCTGGGGGGGAGTCTTTGGCTCCTCCAAGCTCTCGAGCCTTTCTCCGAATATCATCCAGACCCAGGTGCAGACTGGGAACATCTTCAAAGTTACCATTCTGGACGGTGGCTGCCAGTGGGCGCTTCTTGCCACGCTCCAGAAGACTGTTGAAGAAGGCAGGCTTGGTTGACTGGGTCGACATTGGGTCTTGAGCTTGGAGAGGCTTTGCCTGTGGCTGGGGTTGGCCTAGAAGCGAAGACTGGAGGGGCTGCTGCTGTTGCTGAGCTGCTGGTTGGCCAAACAAGGACGAGGTCTGAGGAGTACTAGTAAACGAATTTGATTGCTGGGCTGCTGGCTGGCCGAACAAGGATGAAGTTTGCGCCGGCTGGGTAGTAGCTGATGTTGTATTTCCAAATGCGCTTGTGGTCTGTGGAGTAGTTGTGGCACCAAGGCCACCACCTCCGAATAAAGAACTCATGCTGCACAGAGGATTGAGTGCTGATGTTGTGTTGAGAAGGGAAGAAAGAGTGAGCAAAAAAGAGCTGCCAAGATCGCGCCGCCCAAGGATGATCAGCTTGTACGCTGAGTGGGTTCAAAGGCTGAAACTGAATTTGGCCTCAGAAACCAATGTTACAGCAGGCTTAATGCTGAATAAACAGAAAAAGGATATTTGATGGCAACAATTCATCAAATCCCGCTAACACTGAAGGAGGTAGTTCCTCTTGTCGCGCCCAAACAAAAGTTACCCGGCACCCCGGACAATCCATTTTCCCGACTTTAAGTGATCTCCAGATTCCATCAGTCGATTTTATTCACCTTGACATCTCTCCTAATTATGCCTACATTTCAATCTAAGACTTTTCGTCGAGCGACGACAGCTTCATCTTCACTCAGTGAGAAGCTTGGGGCTATCTATCGGGCGCGACTATCACGGCACCCTTTTCTTCTCTTCGGGCTTCCGTTCATCTCCGTCATTGTGGCCGCATCCTTTGCTCTAACTCCCGCGGCAGCCTTACGCTATGAACGTTACGACCGTAAAGTCCAGCAAATGAGCAAAGAGGAAGCATTCAATTTGGGTCTCAAGGGACCTGATGGAGAAGAAGGGATCAAACGTAACCCGCGCAGGAGAGTTATTGGCGATGAACGAGAAGAGTACTATGTAAGTATACAGGCTATATATACGTAGCGAAGGGGCTGCTCGTGCTGGATGTATCACTAACAATCATATTTCAGCGCCTTATGGCCAAGGACTTGGACGATTGGGAACAGAAACGAGTCAAGAGATTTGAGGGTGAACCAGATGGTCGAATTTGATGACTGCAATTCACATCATCTAAAATCGAGATATACCTCCTACGCCAATGCCGTTCACTGAAATCAGCACAACTTCTAAGGAAACTTTCACCTTTGTACCAATGTGATACCGGATAAGCATAGTGATTGCCGCTATCAAACGTACCCTATATCCTCCGTTCAACCTCAGGCTCTTGGCTTGTTGAATCGGAAGACTGAGATGACAAAATACACCTCAGCGGTGCTTTCAGTGCTTTCATCTCACCCAAATAAGTTTGCCTCATTTGAAATGGTTCGACGATCCACCGCTACTGGGTCCCATTGACGTGCGAACGTGGAGGCAGTGGAGACGCTTATATGTATACCCTGCAAACAGGGTCGTGCATTTTGGCCCTAATCCCAACTTGGGGCATTGATGCAAGATCGTCATCGCTATGATGGCCGATATTGAGCGTTTTTAGTCCCTTTGGTGCATTTGGCTCCTCTCTCAAGCTTATACCCGGAATGTATTATACTGTATGTTGTAAATATTAGTTTTCTGATTATTTAGATCTAATTAATGGAACCTTGGAACATCTTAGTATGTATGTGAAACTGAACCATTGGGGGAATCCGTACTACTAGAACATAGACGGGGATTTCTTCTTATTATTATTGTTATTGCGTCCTCACTGAAGGTCCGAGTCTACATTAGTGGGTACAACCGAGAGTATAGGATGAACATAACACTATGCGCATAGTTACCACCATACAACATCTATCTGCTATGTAAAAGTCTGTAAACAAGTTGAACTAAATATTTCATGCTAGTATTAGCATAATATATGTCGAAATTCCTCGTACTTCCATAAAAAATTATTAGACATCCCTATCAATGATCTTTTACATCCATAGTGGTGAGACCGGGATCCCCACCATAACGTCATAAGATTCTGGAAGTTCTCTTCGTCCGTTTTTCCCTTTTCCCACTTCAAGTTCCATTCCCCTTCTCCTCCCATTTGGACTCGTCTTATACATGGTCGGGTCTAGCCATCACCAACCCCCCCTTTTTAATGACGTATCATGCCCCCCTATGTTCTCCAGTCTCTTCCTCTCGCTTCCATTGGCCTAAATTAGGTCATCTCTGGCTGGACCCTGTTCGCCTCAGCCCCTCGAACGCCATCCGAACCATCTTACGTCAGTCATTTTTGAGACTTGCTTTTCTCCTTTCCCCACCATTCTCATTCAACTTCAGATAGTATCGAGATATCGAAATAGTCTTCGCGATTTCGCTTGCGATTACAGCTTCGCCAGAATCCTACTCTAAATCGGGCAGATGGTGTGATTAACCCTTGTCACTCTATTGAACCTGTTCGGTCCCAAGTGCTGGGAGCAAGACCAGCTGCCATGACGGGTCCAGGATCATCATCACCTTCTTCACCATGGGTACATACGCCACAAGGAGGAGTTCGGGATGGCCGAACTCCCCATTCTTTTCATCCCACCCTATCTCCAGCCACAACCGGCATCCACTCCAGCGCTGTCGCCGAGCGAGCGAGCCCTAACTACTTCGGCATCACCGTTGGACATTCGAGTAATTCGCCCAATTCAAATCCCGGTCCGCATGCCCAGAAAAACTGGGGTCCATTCCCACCTTCCCAGTCTCTCCCGAGTCCCACGAAACTGCAACTGTATTCACAAGAATCCATGTCAGAAGGACTGATCAATCTTTTGAGAGCAGAGTCAGAAATCGATAAAGGTCGTAGAGAATCTGCCCTGCAGGGGTTTCCGTCTGGTGGAAATCAGTTTCAAGAAAGTATAAGTATTGACCATGCGAGGGTTTGGTCTCAAGGGTCCTTCAGTGGAATGAGTTCCCAGTACAGGAAATCCTCCCTCGGTATGTAACATGGAGACCTACAATATTCATCCCCTTTCACGCATGAACATTGGCCATATCTAACCTTTGATTAGCCTCGGTACCTGAAACCTCTCAATGGATATCAGCTGACCGTAGTGCTGAACTTCTCAAATCTTCCCCACGCAGCGTTCTTTTGTTGGATGTTCGACCGTTTGCCCACTATTCTAAAGCAAATATCCGGGGATCTTTGAATCTGTGTATTCCCACAACCTTGCTGAAACGACGTTCGTTTGATACACAGAAACTAGAAGGCACATTCACCAGTGATCATGATAAACGACGCTTTACTCGCTGGAGAGAATGCAACACCATTATCGTTTATGACTCTGCTACTGCTGATGTCAAAGATGCTGTACCTCTTCTGAATGTTATCAACAAATTTCAGGCAGAAGGTTGGAACGGTGAGGGATTGATCTTGCAGGGTGGCTTTAAGAACTTCTCTGGTCAGTTTCCAGACTTGCTTCACCGCCCCCAAAGTCAGGCGACAGGTCCTTCTACCAAGAAAAGATCTCCCATGAGCATTGATCTTCCATCTGTTGCACCTGTTGTCGGAGGCTGTGCACTTCCGGATTCAGCATCGGCTGTCAATCCCTTTTTTGGGAACATTCGGCAAAACATGGACCTGGTGGGAGGGGTGGGCCAAATTCCTCTGAAATTACCGCGCGGGTTAACTCAAGCAAAACGACAAGGGCTCCCTGTCTGGCTCCGCAATGCTTCAGATGTCAAGGATCAAGGTCAAATTGTTTCTGAGAGATTCCTAGACCTAGAGAAGACAGAACTTCAACGTATGAAGCAGGCATTGTCGTACGAAGGATCCTCGGCTTCCGCTGGTGGTGCATCCAAAAAGTACAGAGTTGCTGGCATTGAAAAGGGTACCAAGAATCGCTACAACGACATCTACCCGTTCGAACATTCACGCGTCCGTCTGGAAGGCGTCTCTCTGGGCGAGTGTGACTATGTGAATGCAAACCACATCCAAGCCGAGTTCAGTAACCGCCGATACATTGCGACCCAAGCCCCTGTTCCGGATACATTCAATGTAAGATGCTTCTATCCTGCTTCTTTCTCGTGATCCTACTACTCTTTCGTATAATCTTGTTTCCATGCTGACAATGTGTATAGGACTTCTGGCGGGTAATCTGGGAGCAAGACGTCCGGGTCCTAGTTTCATTGACCGCTGAGATAGAGCGAGGGCAGGTAAAATGCCATCCCTATTGGCGGACTGGAGATTACGGGCCTTTCAAGGTCAAGGCCTACTCGGAGCAATTCATCCGGGTTGAATCCAATGGTCAATCGGACAATACAGGCCAGCCCCCTGATGGAACTAATGAAAACCCCGTTATCATTGTGCGGCATTTCAGTCTTTACCATACCGCGATGCCATTCCAACCTCTTCGGGATATCACACAGCTCCAGTATCCATACTGGCCCGACTTCGGAACTACTTCACAACCAACTCACTTGCTTGCTCTTATCGAGCAATGTAACAAGGCCGTTCGTGCCTCCAGCAACCTAGGCTTTGGCAGCCAAGATGCCGAACCTAGTGGCCAGCGGCCCATCCTCGTACACTGCAGCGCTGGTTGTGGACGCACCGGCACCTTCTGCACCGTTGACAGTGTGCTGGACATGCTGAAACGGCAGCGGGCATCGCAAACACATTCCTCCGGACTTCCGGACTGGATTAATGATACCAATCGCGACCTGATTCTCAAGGCAGTTGAAGACTTTCGGACTCAACGGCCTAGTATGGTGCAGAATCTGAGTCAATATGTACTCTGTTATGAAAGCGTTCTTGAATGGCTTGTCTCTCGGATGGATAACAACCACAACAATTCTTGAAACGAAATTCTTGAATGATTGGAGATACCCCTTTTTTCTCTTATTTTGGCAATTTCAAATGGTTCTATCAGGCTTGTATTTTTTGGGAAGAAATTTGCATTCCTCGGTGTTTTAATGCGATTTTTATTTGGGGGGGAGGGCATATGGAGTTTTGTCAATAATGAACACATAAAAGGCACCATTTGCTTAGCAATAGATATACGAATGACTCCTCTTTGTTTGCTATCAACTTGAAGTTTGTGCGCCCTGTAGCTTATTATAGTGTAAAACAACTTTGTGATATCTCTCACGGCTGATCCCGATATGGGAAAATCATAATAGTTAGGATCTGGAGAAGTCCGGTTTATCCGCTACTAGGGAGTAAATATTAAATGAGGTAGAGCGACTCTTGCTAGTAATTTATTCCAGATGTTAGGAACTCGAACACCAAGTGAGAAAATCCCCACATTAAACATTAGGCATCTGTTTCCCTAGTTCAATGTCATCTCTGCCTGGAAGTGGTTACCCCATATCACACTCTAATTTGAGCCCCAAGGCAGCAAAGGGCCCCCGGCCTTAGGGGATCACCCACTCTATATAAGACAAACAACCTTTTAACATTTGGATCTCTTTCTATTTCCTCCACCTTCCACCTTCCTTTCTCAACACATCCATCCCCCCATACCTGATTTTTCAATAATGTTACTCTCACTACCCCCTGAGCTAATACAGCTCATTTTGCGAAGCTGCGACCCATCCTCGTTCTTGCAGGCTGCTTTTAGCTGCATCAAGCTACTAGAGCTTGCTATATCTAGTCGGGAACTCGTTTTATTTCAACTCCACCAGACACCGGGGAGACTTGAAGACTGGGACTCTCTAGAACACAGACAACTCTTTCGGCTGCTTCTGCAGCGTGCCCAAAAACAACTGTTTGGAGTTGAGACTCAGTTTGAAAGCAAGATTTTTCGGTTTAAGGGAAAAGCGATTGCTACTCGCGCGACTTCGCTCCGGGATTCAGGCACCCAAAAGGAAATTCTCCTGGTCTTCAAAAATGACCCCACTGTGTACCTGATGGAGATCCAAGGCGGGCAACTGAGCCTTCAGCGACAATTCCAAATTCCAGCACCAAAATTCGGCAAGGTTCAAATATTGCATACAGCTTTCAGTTCTACATCTATTTATGTGTTGCATCGTTTACAGCACCTTCCCGACCAGGAGCTGGACATGAACCACCCTTTCGTGAGACAGGCTTTGACGTCTAACCCTTTCGGAAGTATATTTCTGGCCTGCTACAGTCTGAGACCTGAAACAGGCGTCGTGAAAATCTATGGGTTCCCCGAACAGAGCGATTACGAGCCAATTTGCCTCGCGGCACAGTATGATATGTTTGCGATCTCCTGGCAGCATCCGCAGGATTCCTTCGATCATCAAGTGGTCCTCTACACCATGGATGATGAGGACGAGGAGGATGAAATGGACTTGGATTTCGTGCCAAGTGACTCCGAGGTAGATGCTCGCAATGGCCAAGTCAGTGGTATACAGCCGTTGAGGAATAGTCCTCTAACCATCAGTTTGTTCCACCCATTCCTACAGTTTTAACGTGAAGCATAGTTTCTAATACTAGCACTTGGTAGCCTCAAGATATACATCATATCTCCTGTCATCCTCTGTTGAGGATAATCCCGGCGATAGCCCGGGCCAAAGAAAAGGCCCGACGGTGCGACTGGCGTTCAATGATCGAGGGCAACAGCTGCTGCACTACTATAGAGCTCAGACGCTATATAACTCCTTCCAGAGGATCCATTGGCTTCCAGCACCTGGTCACCTAAGGCCAAACGTCGTTGATAACGGGTGTGTCGTAGAATTTACGAGATCGCTCTCGCTCCGTTTCTCAATTGGGATCCCTTTCTTCGGTACTCATCAGGCAGGTGATGGAACTATCGGGTCGCGGTGTCACTGGCAATATCTCGCTGTTGGAATTGCCACCCACCGCGTGGAGCATTGGTCTGTGGCCTGTATATTGAGATCGGAGTCATTTCCTGGATCTCATCACTGCGGACATATCATGAATCTTGAGCGAGGCAGACGATTCCAAGATTGGCATATCATGGCCCAATTGGGAGGGTTCCAAGAAGCGAGTACATCACAGGGTTCTCTCATTGCAGCTTCTCATCAAGGAACTCGTCTTGCAATGGCTAGCTGGAAGACTATCTCTATTTGGGCTCTGGAGCCCAATGCGTTAATTCAAATGGACCATGGAGATGAATTCTATCCTGAGTCGTGGAGATCTGCAGAGGAACATCTGGAGATCCCACCTGTCATCATCCAGTTGGATGCTGTTTGTTCCCAGTTGCAATTCACGGAGAATGAGAATGAACTATTCGCCCTCACCGACCGAGGGATTATGCTTCTCCGTCTTAAGCCCGATGGACAAGGAATTCGAGTTGCGGAGATTGAAGGGAATCATATTCTCGCCGGTTCACCAGATGGACTTTAATTGATATTTTTATGGTTTCGCTGCGAGTTTTATATTTTCTGCTCTTAGGATACCAACTTGAACTTGAACTGCATGGCGTTATTGACATCCCACCTTAAGAGTGTTGTTTTCGGGATTTCGCAACAAGAACCAGACGAAATTGCAACTTGAGTTACTCTCTTTTTGGCTTTAGAAAGAATAAAATTATAACCTTTGCATAATCTATGGTTTTTCAAGATCAATATCACTCTCCGCCGCCACCACCACCACCAGACATCGTCAAGAATGTGACAATCAAAAGCACCCACCAGTATCTATCCACGACAATTTATTAGTAAACACTCCCATGTGGACAAAGCTCCGGGTACCAATAATCCAACTTACTTCTGGAAAAAGGTCTTTTCCGGCTCCTCCTCCGTATTCTGTCCATCAGGACCAACAACAACAGGACGATTCAAATGCGGCTGAGCACCCGGTTCCGTGGAAACAAGCTCAACCTGAGGAGTGGCAGAAGTATTCTTCGACGCAGCTAAAGACACATGATAGATTTCATTGGAAGCAGCAAGGTGCAGACGAATAGCGGGGGCGTTCTCTCCTGTCAAAGCAGACAAAGAGACAAGACTACCAGCCCATTGCTTCGAATTTGAAGCAGTCGACTTGTAGATACCGATGCGAACAAGCTCATCGGAAGTAGATTCTGACGGAGCATGGTAGGAGACCAGCTCGGACTTCAGTGAGGTCGGGTCGTATGTGACGCGTGCGAGGAGGGAGGGTTGGGCGGTGCCCAGGGGCCAGTACAGGATATCGGAGGACTCGGCGAGGGCGGAAACGATTAGGAGCATGAATGCCCCGAGTACAGAGGGGAGGTACATGTCGAAGTGGGTGAGATGGAGGTCTTAGGAGAGTCGAACACTACTTGAAGTGTCAGATATCGCGGAGTTGGAGATTAAGGCGGTTGGGTCCGTGCGCTGCATATATCCACTGGCACTTTGTATAGGGAAATCAGTGTAGGTGACCTCTATCAAGATTTGAGGTAGGATATCAGATTTATTGCTCATTATGTCGAAAATAGAAGTTTGATTTCAGTACTAACCATCTTCAATGCTTCTCTCACTTCTGGGTAGGCCTTGTACTCTCGAATCAAACCAGTTGGCCCGATACATACTACCTAGGTACGTGAACAACGTATCAACATTTGAATATTTCAAGTTCCATATATTTAAGAAAGTTATATTTATTCAGAATCCTGAGAGCTCAAGACCTCCAAGACCCAACTTTTTATGAAGTTTTATTTTTTCGAACAAGTGGTGATTATTGCCTTGGCTCTGGGCGCAGATTATTTTTCGAGCCATATTTCAAACCCTCATATCAATATTTTAGTAATTTTTAGTTCATTGGAAAGCTGAGACTTCAAGACTACCAAAAACCAGATTTTGACATAAATTTATTTTTGAAGCCTGGGTCATTATTCAATATTTGTATGGGCTCAAGGTCAAGTAGGCAGTGTGACTTCAAACAACTTGGCCCAAGTCAACCTTGGAATCCAACTTGAAGATTATGTACACAAATTGTAAGTCTCCAGGACTGTACATATTGCCAGTCATACTAAGCATCGTTAAGTTCAATTGAGATTATGAGTACTTTTTGTCTGATATATTGTATAATCATGTATCTATACACCTGAATATCTGAAGTATATGGGCTACTATGGCGATCCATGTCAATACTACATATCTCATCTCATCATCTGACATTAAAATGTTCTCAACTCTTCTTAAGTGCTTAATATCAATGGATTGAATTTTGCTTGCCACAACTTTATCCAAGAATAATAACAACACTCGAATCACTGCTTAAATCTCTTGTTGTTTCCCCATACTGAACCCTCCCGAGGTCCGGCTAATCTGTCCCGCAAAGTGACCGAAACTTATCATCTCACCCCACAATTCAACTGAACCCAACTTTCACTTCCCATCGAAGTCCCCAGACTAACCAACTTCGACTTGTGAACGTAGTCATGACCTCTTTGCCTTACCGTAAAGGCTCACGACAGGCCTCCTTGGATCCCCGCAATGATCTGTCAGTACACATGGACCATTTCATCGGTATAGATGTGGGGACAGGTAGTGCGCGGGCCTGCATCATCGATGCCAAGGGAGACATTGTAGGCCTAGCCTCAGAAAACATTGGACTCTGGCAACCGGAGCACGGCTACTATGTATGATCTCACTCTATACACGGTAACAATTACAGAATTTCACTCGAGGCTAACGAGGTACTTATAGGAGCAATCCACATCTGATATCTGGCGCTGCATCTGTAAAGCCGTGCAACGAGCCATCAGCGAACAGAATGTTAACCCAGAGACTGTCCGTGGTGTCGGATTCGATGCAACTTGCTCATTGGCTGTATTCAATACCGAGACCGATGAACCCATCTCAGTGACGGGACCGAACTTTGACTCGGATCGAAATGTCATTCTGTGGCTGGATCACCGTCCTGGAGATGAAGCGGCGAAGATTAATGCCACGAATCATAATCTTCTCCGTTACGTTGGAGGCACCATGTCCGTGGAAATGGAGGTTCCTAAAGTTCTTTGGTTAAAGAATAATATGCCTGCAGAGCTATATGATAAGTGCCAGTTTTTTGACCTGGCAGATGCACTTACCCATATCGCAACGGGCAATGAGAAACGCAGCTTTTGCAGTGTGGTCTGCAAACAGGGATATGTTCCTGTTGGAGTGGACGGGAGTGTCAAGGGTTGGCAAGAGGATTTCCTACATGAGATCGGACTGGGTGATCTGACAGAGGACAATTTTAAGCGCATGGGCGGCGTTGACGGGGTGGTGAGCCTTTCCAAAATATGGACATGAAATTTCCTGCTAATCTTTTCTCACGCAGAATGGAGATTACCTAAGTGCTGGCGAGCTCGTCGGGCATCTGTGTGAAAAAGCTGCGACGGAGCTAGGCTTGCCCGCCGGCATCGCAATTGGTAGCGGTGTTATTGACGCATATGCTGGCTGGATCGGTACAGTTGGAGCCAAGGTCAATTTGGATGCCGATCAGCTAAACAACGAGGTCGCCAAAAACGATCCTGCGCAGGCTTTCTCCCGCCTTGCAGCAGTTGCTGGAACCTCAACCTGTCATCTGGCCATGTCTCCAGACCCGGTCTTCGTGAATGGGGTTTGGGGTCCATACCGAGATACAATCATTCCGGGATATTGGATGGCTGAAGGCGGCCAGTCTGCGACTGGTGAATTACTAAAGCATGTTATTGAAACACACCCAGCATTCAACCAAGCGCTTTCAGTCGCCGAATCCTACCATGCCAATATTTACGAGTACTTGAACGAGCACCTCAAAGAAATGGCGCAGGAGCAGAATGCCCCATCTGTCTCTTACTTAGGGAGACACTTCTTTTTCTACGGTGACCTTTGGGGTAATCGATCCCCTATCGCTGATCCCAACATGACGGGATCTATCTTCGGTTTAACGAGTGATAAAACGGTCGACGGTCTCGCTGTTTACTATTACGCCACACTGGAATTCATTGCTCTGCAAACCAAGCAAATCGTAGAGACAATGAATAACTCCGGCCACAAAATCACCTCGATCTTCATGTCAGGCTCGCAATGCCAGAACGATATTCTTGTTAAGCTCATTGCGTCTGCTTGTGATATGCCTGTCGTGATTCCACGGTACATTCATGCCGCAGTATGTCATGGTGCTGCCATGCTTGGTGCAAAGGCTGCTAGTGCCAATGACGAGGGTGTGACCGAGAATCTGTGGGAGATTATGGATCGTATGAGCAAGCCTGGTAAGAAGGTATTGCCTACGGTAGATGCGAAGGAGAAGGCACTGTTGAAAGCGAAGTATGAGGTCTTCCTCGAGCAGTGCTTCAAGCAGCAAAAGTACCGTCAGATAGTCGATGAGGCTGTGGGTGATTGGGGCTCAGCTTAATCGTCAGGTCTAAGATGAACACGCATTGGGAAGAGATTTGGGTTGAAAATGCCTAGTAGAGGGGCATGCTTTACTCTACAATCCAACATGCAAGGCTTATAATGACAATGAAAAAGCAAGAGAAAAGGACAAACTGGAATCGAGCACTTGAGCAATGTCATTCGAGTACCATTGGACCAAACTCTGAAATAAGAATACATGCAATGGATATTTCCCTAGTCTAGCAAGAAACCGATTCAAGGTACAAAAAAAGCGGCAAAGAAAAACGCCCAAAGCATGAATGCGCTACGTACAAGGCGAAAAATAATGGACAAAGAATCATGGCCAAGATACTGGATCTAGGCAATTTCGGGCATCAAACCATTATGGTGGTGGTCCACCTGTAGTAAAAGTTGTTCTAATATGCCACACCGGCTTGCGTGCGGCCGATGGTATAAAACTTCTCTGAGCGGCTGGAGCCCAGAGCGAGAGTGTCGAATCGGTCCACGCCCATGCCATCCATGTTGCTGTATCCCGACAGATAGAATCCGAGAACAACAACCAAATAGGTCAAGACAAGGACAGAGCCCTTGAAGTAGTTGCTCTTGCCTTCACCGTAGACGTATGAGAGGAGGAAGACACACAGGATGACGGTGATCATGTCCCATTGGGGGAAGATAAGACTATAGAACGGAATTTGTTAGTAGCTGGCCATTGGTACATCACTGTAAGAGTTTTGTTGAAATTTACTTGAAAGAGTGCTTGGCGAGCTCGGCTGGGTCGATCGAGCTGGTGTATATGGCACTGAATAGAACCAGGGCAGGCACCTGTAACAGACAGACTTGCAGGGCATAGGCCGATCCAATCTCCATAGACAGAGCGATATTGCCGTTCATTGCAAAGGAAATAGCATTCTGTGAGGAGTATCAGTATCATGGGTGGTAGTGGGCAGGGGTTAATTAGAGAAGGGCCAACTTACAAGGAATTCGGTGGTGTTAGGCACCAAAGCAAAAAGGGTTATACCAAGAAACTTCTCGTCAATGTCCACGCTCTCCAGCACTACATCAACGGTATTGACAAGGATTTCCGCAATAATGGCATAAAAGAGAGTTGCGCTAAGGAGGATGACTGAACTCTTGACTTTACTCCAATTTGGAGCATCATGGCCGCCACCAGCGTGAGCCGCTTCGGTGGGGAGACCAACATCCTCTGCTTCCTCGACGGGAGCCGGCTTGGTTTGCTCCGCCAAATTACGACCAGCATGACGGCCGGTACTCTGTTGACCAGTAAATTTCCGGTTCCGAGCGGCATCGCGAGCCGCCACTGCTGCGGCTGTTGCTGCAACCTCCGTGACCTGGCGTACAAGGCGCTCGTTATCCTCCCCAGTTAAACCACGGA
Source organism: Penicillium malachiteum (assembly GCF_028827825.1). NCBI lineage: Eukaryota > Fungi > Ascomycota > Eurotiomycetes > Eurotiales > Aspergillaceae > Penicillium > Penicillium malachiteum. Next base: position 6,948,466 of record NW_026643095.1, read on the forward strand.
TGGCCTTGGGGATTTTCCGATCATCACAACCGCCGCTTGATGGCGGCACCAGATGAAGAGGATTGTTCCGATTTTCTGTTATCGAGCTATTATCAGTCTGTTCCCAGGTACTGATACTTCCATCTTCTAGCCCAACGTGTCTTAACGACTGGCCCAGGATCCGCTTGTACAGCTGAGAATCCCGAATCGAGTCTTTATGATTAGTGAGCGCACCAGAAGCCTCAGGTGACCCTGAGAAAAGCATATGTCTTGACTCATAAGACATCATATCATGGGCAGCTTGAGATGCCTTCTTCTCCTCATTCTCAGTAGCCCAGATCAAGGCGGCATGAGTCCTCAGAGTGAACCAAAGACCAATAATGTATGATAGAAACAGGAAGCCAGCGGAGGCGAATGCATACGGTTGGACTGCTTTCTGAAAGAATACATCCTGATGCGTCGCCGTTTGGGTAAAATAACATTGACGGCAATCTCGGTTCTCTTGGTTACCCTGTGCAAAACACGAGTGGCAATTGAGTTCATGCTGCAAAGCTGGTTAGTAAAAAGCTCAGTCTATCATGCTTGAAGTATAGGGGCCACTTACACTGCCATAAACCTGGTAGAATAGAGTAGGGCCAAATGCAGCGATCATTGCAAATAGCAGCATAGTCGATGTTACACCGGCAGATTTAACATTGAACCGTTGGGTCTTGCGTTTGATAGCGCCAAAGCACATGGATAATCCCGGGAGGAAAAGAATACCGGCAAATATACTGCCGATGATGCTGCCCTCCACAAGTTGAGCCTTGCCCTCTGTCAGTGCAACACAGTAGAGATAGACCTCTACCACGGTCGAGAAAAATGCATTAATCGCAGCACCTAATCCCATCGAAGATTGGGCAGAAATAGAAGCAACCGCTTGGCCAATGAAATACGCCAGAGGAATGATTGAAAACAAGGCGAGTGTGAAAATGAGCCCAGGATGGGTCAACCACGACTCTACTCCCAGAAATTTGCTCAGAAAATGGTAGTCGACAATGACGAAGAGCACGACCCCAAGCAGGTTAATGAAAAAGATGTTTGTGCCATCAATTGTGTATTTCCAGTATCTGCTTCCAGCGGCACGGTATGTGCACAGGAGGATAGAGGGCGAAGAAGAACCAGAGCTGAGTCTTGCATATGAGGTATCGGTATGGAAAGACAGGGCGAGAGGGTGGCGTCGCAGATGGCTCACCAGGACGAGCGTCACACGACCCATTGGAATAAAAAATACCAGTAGCCAGCAGATAAGAGACACCAAAAGCGTCAAGGGTCCAACCCAGAAGTAGAAGAAAATAAAGAACACGACTCGACCTGTAGTCCATTCACCGCGGCCGAAGAGACGACGCTTAGAATGAGAGAATTGCGAATCCTGGCCTTGTCCTCGCTGGGGCCGGCCCAGCAGACTATCTTGTTCGCCTGCGGAATCCACGCTGTTTCGTCGGCGTCCTACTAGTGATCGGTCTCTGCGTGGACCAAAAAATAATCGGCCATGTTCCAAGTCCCCATTCTGCCATTGCTCATACTCGCTGATACTGCGACCTTCACCTTCGTCTTCTTCAGCGTAAATTTCATCAGTCTGGAGAAGAACGAAAGAGCCGAAGGGGTAAAGCAGATAACGTGAAAGACCCGAGAAAACTCTCCCATAAGCCAAGGCGCTGGAGGAGTAGGCAAAGAAAAAGCAGGCGATGGCCGCCAGCAAAGCAGCCAAAGCAAGCCACCATCCAAAGCATATCGTCCACAGAAGATTAGCTAAGAATATGGTAGGACTAACACGACCTCCCGGGGAAGAATGAATATCTCCCTCTGCCGTCTTTTCCACCGATCGGCTCTTCTTGTATAGGGCCGGCTTCCAAATTCGAATACCAAATGGATGTGTTTCATTAATGGCTTGCTGCCGATCTTTGAGCGTGAAGCTCTCCGCATCACTTGTCGATGCCTCATCATCGTCGTCCTCGTCCTCGTGCTGAGAATCATCTACGCTGTCAAGATCACTCCCACCGTCTGATTGCTCTAGCGGCGGAAGCTCGCCTGAGGCTTCCAGGCCTTGCTTTGGCAGACCAGGATCTTCCAAGCTGATGTTGTCCGGGTCAGCTTGTGCCAGCGGACTCGGTTGGGCACGAGCACTGGGGCGTCGTCGCAGAGTGGAACTTGGGGCACGCAAGGGGCGAATTCTCGGAGATGGTATGGTGGTGGAGGCCTGTTGCAATGCAATATCCTCCTCGATCTCTTTTAGGTCGTCATCAGTTGAGAATTCCTGGCCTTTATGGGGTACCTGGCGTTTGGAGGACATGCGGCGGGTAACCGATGGCTTTCTAGGCCTATCCGGAGCTGTGGACGATGAGGTAAAGGCGCGCGTCGAGAGATCCTCTTGAGTTTCTTCATAGCGCATCTCAGAGGTGGACTCAGTATCCAAGGTTCCTAATTGCGGAGGTCAGTTTGATTATGCGACTTTTCCATTACTTTTTTTAAATTTTTTTTTCTTCCTCCTGTTACACGGGAAGTGCAGTCTCACCGTAAGTTCTTCGCACAGAGGACGTTGATCTTGGATCCGGGATAGATGATCCAGAAGCGTATTCATTCCCTGTCATCCCCGAAAGCCGGTTTGCCTCGGGGATTTCGGAGTCCTTTGTGTCGCCTGCCATTTCAGGGGAGCTGTGTTGGTCCAACGAATAGGACAAGATAACAGGAGTGGGAAAATCCTAGCCCCGCGAATAACGGAAAAAAGGAAAAACAAAAAGTAAAAAGTAAAGATCAAAAAGAACCTTCAAAAATAACAGGGATCAACTAAGTAACGATGATTTCGCAATTACATGGCGGGGTGGATGAAACGGGTCTGATCTCAATCATTGCATCAGCTGAGATGCAGATGATAGAGTACAGAGTAAATGAACTGCAAATCAACTCCATCATCAAATCCGCGTGGAGAACTACATAAGCAGATGACCCGTGGTTCGCCGCCAATCATGGGTCCAATGACTTATCAAGTGGGGAGCTATATGTTTGTACTGTTTGTCTTTAAGTGAGCCTCGTTGCCTTGACACCTATTTTATCGGGCGTCAAGATCATGTGTTTGGTTCCCGCAGCTTCGAGAGACCTGGGAGCTGGTTCCACAGCTCTCCAACTGTGACATCTTAGATCATCTCAACTGCCATCATACCCATCAGCCCTCGCACTTCCACACGCTACTCACTCTGTCTCTGACCTCATCTCTGGACACGTTTCTCAGGGCGGAAGTAGTGAATTCCTTCCAACATTTCCCATCCCTCTGTGGACGTCAATAGCCCGTGCCATCTCCATTAGTGTCATCTTTTCAACATGGCGCTCGACAATTACTACCGCAATAAGATCGAGGGGATGAAGCTGGAGATTATCCAGGGTCAAGCAGTTCTACGACGATTAGAGGCACAGCGCAACGATTACAACTCGCGGGTGCGTCTGTTGCGGGAGGAGCTCGGTCTTTTGCAGCAACCTGGCTCGTATGTTGGTGAAGTTGTCAAGGTGATGAGCACCAAGAAGGTCCTGGTTAAGGTTCACCCGGAGGGGAAAATACGGTAAGTCCTTATCCTGTTGAATGCCACCTGCCTGGGGCCCAGCCTTGGCTTGGTACACAACCTTTTTAACGCGGGCCAAATATCCAGTCGTCGATATCGCGGATGGCGTAGACATTGCCAAGCTTACCGTGGGCAAGCGGGTCGCCCTTCTTTCCGACTCATACAAGCTGGAGAAGATGCTCCCATCCTCCGTCGATCCCCTCGTTTCGCTCATGATGGTGGAGAAGGTTCCCGACAGCACATATGACATGATCGGTGGATTGGACCAACAAATCAAAGAAATCAAGGAGGTTATTGAGCTCGGTCTTAAGCACCCCGAGCTATTTGAATCTCTGGGTATTGCACAGCCCAAGGGTGTCTTGCTATATGGCCCACCCGGTACCGGTAAGACGCTTCTGGCTCGAGCTGTGGCTCATCACACGGATTGTCGATTTATCCGAGTCAGCGGTTCAGAATTGGTTCAAAAGTACATTGGTGAGGGTAGTCGAATGGTGCGTGAGCTGTTCGTCATGGCCCGTGAACATGCACCTAGTATTATCTTCATGGATGAGATTGATAGTATTGGATCCAGTCGTATAGACTCGGCAGGAGGTGGTGATTCTGAGGTTCAGCGTACCATGCTGGAGTTGCTGAATCAACTGGACGGCTTCGAGCCAACTAAGAACATCAAGATCATTATGGCAACCAATCGATTGGACATCCTGGATCCGGCCTTGCTGCGACCCGGGCGAATTGATCGCAAGATTGAGTTCCCACCTCCATCGTGAGTTTCCCTTTTTCCCTCTTGCGGCACAACCTAGTCCCGACGAACACAATACTAACCACTATTTGCCTGATCTAGGGTCGAGGCTCGTGCGGATATTCTACGGATCCACTCTCGCTCAATGAACCTTACTCGTGGTATCAACCTTACCAAGATCGCCGAGAAAATGAACGGATGCTCGGGAGCCGAACTGAAGGGAGTTTGTACCGAAGCTGGTATGTATGCGCTGCGTGAGCGACGTGTGCATGTGACCCAGGAGGACTTCGACCTTGCTACTGCCAAGATCCTCAACAAGCACGATGACAAGGAAGTTGCCGTCTCTAAGTTGTGGAAGTAGATAGTTGGTTCGTCATGTATCACTAGTTCTAATCTGACTCTTGGGCTGAGTTTGTCTCTACGTATTCATCCCTCTCGGCGGCTTCCACTTTCAAATCAGGTCCTTTGGACTCGTAGAAATGACTCGCATATGCCTTGTGTCTATTTAATGTTGCAGTCCCCAAGAAACCTTTTCATGCATCAACTGCACCCTTCTCCCATAGTTCCAAGGTTTCAAGTCTCAGTTATCAATGGCATCCCTGCACTTTTTGGGCACACATTCTTGGCCAAGACTGTGTACGTGGCTCATCAATAGTGCAGAAACAATTTTTTGGCAAAGATTCCAAGGTTTTATTACATCTAATTATTTCTTTGGCGATAGAGAAATTCATACTTGCTAAAGTGACAGTATATGGAGTCATTCGTACGTCGTACCCTAGGGTAAATCTCACTCAAGACTGAGCACTAGCAGGGTACATGTACTTTGCGGTCCAATCTTTGAGGCGATCATCGGACTGGGCCATTAACGGCAGAAATACTACTCCGTACTTCGTACACATTAGGCAGTATGCCACTCTTTGTGTTCCCAAGCAAACTGCGGCCTGGAAAGAGGTAGGAGAAACCTATTGGCTTGGCCGTCATCCCTTGGGGTCTTGGCTGAAGTTCTCGGGGATAGACCTGTGCAGAAGATCATGGTTATCTTTAGGAGAATGTCAGATCAACTGCTTGGCGTTGATCTTCCGATGATCTTCACCTGGTGAATTATTGGCTTGGCAGTCTAGGATTAAACTGCAGTTTGCTGCAGTCTGCACACTTAGCGGCTTTCACTAGTAGTCGAAGTACTCCGTACTGAGCGCAGAGAACGAAGGACAAGTAGATCCAGGGCTGGGGGTATATACCCGGTATGTATATCGGGTAGAAAGGGATTTGTTGAAAAGTGTCAATCTTGATACCTATTAGTAGTGTAGATCAAGTCTGATTATAGAAATCAAATTCCGTCCTGATATCGCATTGCCTACCACGATGAAATATGTCCATAAAAAGTGGATACATAGTTAACCGCGTGACCAGCGGATCAGTGGGGGTTGGATAGTGGAGAGTGTGGACTCCGGGGGGGATTTACTCCGTCTTAGTACTAAGTATTAAGTACTTCCCCTTTATACTATTATCTCATATGATCTCTAAGTATTGAGTACTTTGCCCCTGTTCTTCCTCCTTACGCACTTATGTATATCTTTCCCAAAAACATGCCATCTGTGTGCACCGTGGATCATTGGATCATTCCATTGGTGTTCTATTTTCTTTTTCTTTTTCTCCTTCCTTTTTTTGCTGTACATCATCGCCACCTTATCTGTCATAGTGATAGACTCCTGTTGTTCCATATAGTCTATATAGATACCTCCCTTTTTTTCCTCTCTCCTTTAAAGATATAAGACAGAGAGATCTAATAGAAACTCTATCCCTCGAAAGGTCTTTAATTCCAAGCCTCAATCAGTGTACTAGTAGCAGACATCTACCACCTGGCATCCGCAAACAGCTACTATCACCATACTATTGATCCCCGCATTATCGGACCTACTCTATTGGGATCATCCGTAACGCGCTGACCGACACTCTTATCATTACTCAATGGAATAATCCAATTCCTACCTGGCACCATTCAATCAATTCTATCACACCGTTCCACCATCTCCACCGTCCGGATCTTTGTTTCCGTCCCGCTGCTTGACATTCGCACTAGGCTGTTTTCTTCTATCTCGGTGAAGACCCATGTTCCCAGATCAGCCGATCTGATCTATTTCTACCGTCATCTCCCCCCACGTCCCTGATTCCCCACTCCACCGGCCTTACTTAGTGGAACCCAGACACCCGTGTCCCAAACTATAAGAATCCCCGGACTACTACGGTATGTCCGACTTGTGGTTGGATCTTGTTTCTACAATAAACCCCGACAACGAAGCCATGCCAGCAGTTCTACAATCTACTATCAGTCTCCTAGAGTTGGAGCTGGGTAAGGCGCGTGCTGCCTTGCAACAGCTTCAGCCTCCTACCCCGTTCCTTAGCATTGGCGATGAAGTTGCTGTTGGTGCTATGGCCGCATATCGCCAGAACCTCATCAACCGTGCTCCTGACTTTTATGGATCGCGTCGCTTGACTGCTAAAGAACTAGGGCTGGAGCCTGTCGTTTGTGAACTTCCCCAAGAGAAAATGATTCCAAGTCCATTGTCTCTAGAAACGGCACCCGTTACACGACGTGCGCCGATTGAGCGGGCTTTGAGCAATAGTCTGATCTTGGATCATGTTGCACCCTACCTCTCGATCCCATCCTTGATTGCTCTCGCATCAACATCACAACTCATGCATGGCATGGTGACTCGCACCCCATACATATTCCGACACGTTGACCTGTCAAACTGCAAGGGAGCACAGCTTCCTACCACGCCCCAGTCTCAGGATAATACTCAGACAGAGGATCAGGCTTATTCAGCCCCACTGCGACACATTTTCAACAGCCTGGAGAAAAGATCAGTGTTGCAAGATGTTCGCACATTGGTCTTGGATGGCTTACCTGTGACCACTGATCTTGTGTCAGACATCATCCTCAGTGACCGATTCAATGTCAACATCCTATCAATCCGTGAATGCCAACACCTTAATGAATGCAAACTTATGCAGCTGATTCAATATGCTGTTCGACCTACCCGCCCCCAGGGAACTCCACGAGTGAAGGGTATCTACCACTTTTCACCCCGGGTCAAGGCTCCCCGGACCCCCGTACGACGCCGGGTTCACGACTGGTGGGGCTCTCGTAATGGACGGGCCCAGGCCTCAAGCGCAAGTTCCTCCACTGCATCATCAGACAACGAAGATGATGGTGTCTCTACAATTCCCAGACCCCAGCAAAATGAATGGTACAGCCCATCAGGCAAATTATTCAAGCATAGCTTGGAGGATGGCTGGGCTGAGACCTTACAGAAATGTGAAGGAATCATTGCATTTGATGCTGTACTCTGTCGTGGACCACGCCATGATGTCAATCTTTATTCCTCTACTGATGAAGATAATCCTGCCCCAGAGGCTTCGCTTCTAGGCCCAGCCATCGCCACAGTGGCCCTGGGCCCACGAGGCTGCGATGGATGTCACAGTTCACCAGAGGGACCAGCAATCTGGGGTCAATCTCCAGATCACCAGTTCCCCCTACTGGATCCTGTGCCATTGCATGTATCTAGTGTTGCTGCTGCCAAGCGCCCCGAGCAGATTCCCGGAAAACACCCTTTACTCATTGCGCGCTGTACAGACTGCCTGACTGATCGCTGGTGCCACCGATGCAATAAGTGGTTCTGTTCCAGCTGTCTACCCAATCCTCAACATGTTCAGATGAGCCTGTCACCACATCAGACTGCCGTGCGCCCGCCTCAGGGACATGACTCCCCTCGCCGACGTCAGGTAAGGAAATTCTAACAGATCTGATAGCTTGATGAGTTGCTAACATATTCTTAGAATCTTGAACCAGGCGTGAGCAAGGACTGCTGGGAATGTGGACCAACTGTGGGTAGCTCTAAATACTTTCTACATCACTTTAGTCAAACAAATGTTCTAACGGATTTCTAGTGTGCTTCGTGCAAGCTGGATTGTCAGTACAATTGCCAGGGCTGCGGTGGTGCCTACTGCATTGATCACAATGTGGGATGCTCTGCTAAAATGGTGTGTTTCCCTTGATTATATTGTTATTTTGTGCCCCAGCTAATATACCATCCCCAGTGCGACTGGTGCAACAATACTAGAGCAAATGACCGAATCCGAACATTGATGCGAAACGGAAGACGTTAAAAGGATTATGATTTCTAAGCGATCAGATTTCCCACCTGGGCAGGTTTTATTCAAGCGGAGGAGTTTTCGAGATTTATTCGATAGCGTCACAAGTTTAGGATATTTTTAATCCTACTCCACTCTATTAAATTCTTCGTCTTTCTAAGCTTATTGTGTAGAATACTGTATGTAGTAGATTGATTAGTATAGCCAGAGAGGCTTCCAGAACCCACCTCTAAGCTTCGCCGCAGCCCCGCGCGCAAGCTCCACCTTAAAATACTCCCGCCTCAACTAAGTATTTTCACACCATGGCAGACAATCTAGTATGGTCAGCCCAACTGGCTGTAGCTTCTTCAAGTTCACAGCATGCATCCAAATTACCAGGCGACAAGATTATTCTACCCCAATCTGCTCTAGAACAACTTCTCGCCGCGGCACCGCTACAAGCCGTATCTTCGAACCCTCGCGTGCAGACCGTAGCCTTCGATCCCTTTAACCCTCACACATTTGCGGCCGAAACTCGAGCTCGTCAGCAAGCTGAGCACAGACAACAGCAACTTCCTCATCCGCTTACATTCCGAATTGTGAATCCTCAGAATGATCGCTTTGTGTATGCCGGAATCCGGGAGTTCTCCGCTGAGGAGAATGAGGTTGTGCTGAGTTCTTTGCTCCGTGAATCTCTCGGGATTCAGGATGGGGAAGAAGTCAACTCGGAGACAGATGGAGTGATACCACAGGCGGCTGGGGAACAAGAGTCGTCAACTACATCAATCCCATATGTAACTGTACATGCGAAGCAACTGCCCAAGGGCACGTATGTGCGGTTACGGCCTTTGGAAGCTGGATATGATCCTGAAGACTGGAAGGCATTGCTGGAGCGACACCTGCGCGATAATTTTACAACTTTGACTGTTGGCGAGCTATTAAATGTTCCAACGCGCAATGAGGCGTTTCGATTCTTGGTCGATAAAGTATCTCCAGAGGGAGATGGAATTTGTGTCGTGGACACCGACTTGGAAGTGGATATTGTCGCTTTATCGGAAGAGCAAGCGCGAGAGACTTTGCGGAAACGACTAGAACGCGCAGCGCGAGCACCTGGAACCACGAGTGGGAGCTCGGTTGGTGGTGTTCTCACCCTTGGAGAGGAAGTTGAAGCCCAGGTTTTACCTGGTGAATACGTGGATTATGAGCTTCGAGCATGGACTTTTTCAGATACGCTCCAGGTCCAAGCTATCAGCGATGATCCGAGCATTGCTCTTTTTGTGAGTCCGTTCAGTGCTCATCAACAAGGACGACCTCGGGCGGACATGCATGTCTGGGGAGACTTTTCAACTCAGTCTTCTAAGCAAATGAAGATTCAATCAACGAATGTGGCTCTTGAAGGTGCAGATGCTCTTTACGTTTCGGTTCACGCTCTATCTTCTGGATCTGAGGGTGCGGCTACACAGTCGCCAGTACCATATCGCCTGCGAATAACTGCTGGTCAGGCTAGTACAGAGGAAAACCAAGAGGGCGCAGATGAGTCTCACGAACCCGATGATGTACAGTGTCAAAATTGTCGGCAATGGGTACCACAACGAACGTTAGTTCTTCACGAGAACTTCTGTCTACGAAACAATATCCTCTGTTCTCAGTGTCATCGTGTCTTCCAGAAACGATCTCCCGAATGGGAAAACCACTGGCACTGTCCGCATGACTCGTCTCATGGTAACGACCCAAGCAGCAAAGTCACCCATGATTCTATTTTCCACCAATCGTGCAAGTGTCCAGACTGTCAGGCCGAGTTCGAAGGACTTCCCTCTCTAGCACAACACAGAACCACCGAGTGTCCAGGAAAACTGATCATGTGTCAATTCTGCCATCTAATTGTACCTCAGAAGGGTGATTCAGATCCCGATCTCCTCGATCCAGAAGTGATGTTATCCGGTCTAACCCCACACGAGCTGGTCGATGGAGGTCGAACCACCGAATGCCATTTATGTGGGAAGATCACTCGACTACGAGATATGAACACCCATCTCCGACACCACGACCTAGAGCGTCTATCCCGACCATCACCACGGATCTGCTTAAACCAGAATTGCGGCCGTACACTCAGCGCAAGCAAACATTCGCTCGGTTTATGCAGTATTTGCTTTGGGCCTTTGTATGTGGATACATATGATCCGGAAGGAAAAGCTCTCCGTCGTCGCATTGAACGACGATATCTCTCACAATTGATGACTGGATGTGGTAAAGCGTGGTGTCAGAATACGTATTGCAAAACTGGAAAGCAGAATATTATGCAAGTTACAGAAAGTGACGCGATGAGCGTGGCTGATATCATGAAAAACACACGCCCGCTCGTCGATGCCATCAATGTGAAGCCAGACGTGCCAAACGACTCTTCATTCTACCTCTGTACGGATGAGACGGGACAGACTCGTCGCAATTTAGCGGAGATGATCTCGGCTGAAGGGTCGATGGATGGTGGTAAAGGATATGATCTTGAATGGTGTATTGCTGGTGCCGAGGCGTCTTCTGGTGATTTGGAGAAGACTAGAGAATGGTTGGCTAAATGGGCACCTGCTCGGGGTGAGGCTATGCCATAGAAGGAACTCAATTTGCATGAGTGATCTATGGGTCCATGAGTTTTAATTTGCATGATACATATGTGGGCTTTGTTTCATTTTATGGTGTATTGGTAGAGCGAGCATAGAATGAGTCTAATGATGCATAATGATATATGACACGCGCTTATTTTCGTAATATTCATGAATTAGATGCAAGAAGAGCAAATGGGTAAATCGCTTCCCATGTCTTCAAAGTCTTGTACCGGATAACCTCCCCACAGAAAGCATAAAGGGATGCCATTTTTTCCATACCAACCCAAGCTTGAAGAAATAAGGCTGTGATCCTTAATGTAAGAAAAAGAGAACCCCTCAAAATACAGCTCTAAGCAGCACCGGTTTTAGCAGCCAGAGTGCCAGTTCCTCGCGAGGAGAAAATACCCATAATTCCAAAGACAACATAGAACAAAGCCAAAGGATAAGCCACCAGTCCACGCATACCACTCATACGAGCCACGGCACAGAACATCCCGGACGAGCTGTATGTGCACCAACCCACTGCAGCGGTTGTCAAAAGGTATCCAAACAGGGTATCCATAGGGAGCAGGACACCAATCAGAGCAGTCAACACGAGTGGAAGGAAGCAGTATCCCAGAACGCTGGCTGAGCGGGGGAAAGTCAAGGTTGCAGAGAAATGGCCAGCGGTAGAGGCTCCGGACATGGAGGGCTTGTGGTGCGGGTTATAGTTGCTGGGATCGGCGGCATTTGGGGTTGAGGCTGTATCGAGGACGGGGGACATGAGACTTAGGATCAGATGTAAGGAGACGGTGCCAAAAACAGCGACACCGTAGATGTAGCCGTAGAAGACTTTCCCGGATAAGAGGAGGAAGAGGCCGTAGAGGAAGACGTAGAGGAGTGCGCCGTAGAGGTCGCTGTCGTCCATCAAGTGGTTATCGATCGAGGCGAAGGGGTTGAGGACAGTAAGAGTCTATATTTCCAAAATATTAGTTTTAATTTCAATGATACGTAGACCATAAGCCTGAGGAGGGGAGCTGAATCTCCGAGGGTTCGAGATGCGGATGTGTAGATCGCGAATCCACACATGCCATCCCTCACCCCTCTCCTTGGCTTGGTGTTCAATAGCTCACCTTAGTTTTGATATGTCCCAGATTTATTCCCAGCTCCTCCTGCAAAGATGGCTCTCCATCGTATCCCTCTGCGCCAAACGCAGCTAACCAGCCAGTCCGCAGGCCACCCTGTTCACCCATTCTTCCACTCACACCTGCAGCTGGAGATCCAAATCCGCCATAGCCACCGCCGGGATAAGCCTGCGAAGAAGGGTTGGAAGCACCGCCAAACCCAGCGCCATAGGAGGCCTGTGAAGGAGTTGTATGGCCGGATACTGAGGAGTAGGACGAGGGGAAGAACTGGAGATTCTGTGCAGAACCTTGAGGGCCGTAGCCCTGCGGCTGCTGTTGAGGATAGTATTGAGACATTGCCGTGCAACGGCCAGTAGACAAACCTAATTTAGCAATGGGCGGGGAGAAGGTGAAACGTGCGCCGTGGGGAGAGCTGTGAAGCTCGAAGTGTCCAACTTGGCGGTTCGGTTGCGCTGATGCCTGCTGACTCAGCTGAAGTATACCAGCCCTGAGAAATACAATTAAAAAAACATAACAGTGGCGCAAACTAATATGAAGGCAGGAATGAAGTGAGGTATAATTCAACTCCGCTAAAATCTAAGAGAAAAAATAGGACAAAATATTCTACAGGAAGCTGATGCCAATGCCCAGCTGCAGGCCCTTCCGGCCTTCCTCGCCCTTGCGAAGGACCAGTGGCAGAGAGAAATTCAGCTCGAATCGTGCCGCTGGGTGGGCGTACACAATACCAACACCAGCTGCAATACTGGGCAGGCCATTTTGCAGTTCAGAGATGGTGGAAACCACGGCATCTTGCACTTCTCCGCTGCTGGTAGGTGTAGTTTTCTGTGACGTGCGCAGTGGTAGCAATCGGCCACCGTTCAAGAAGGCCTGCATACGCAAAGGCTTCTCGGCTCCCACTCTTGGGAGAGGGAAGAGCAGGTTCGCACTTCCGGCGGCGTAAAGATCTCCTCCAAGGGAATCGACACCTTCACGAGGGCCCAGACCGCAGAGACGGAATCCACGGACGTCAGTGGGACCGCCAAGGAGGAAACGATCATTGATGCGAGAAAGCTGAGGCTGGGCGCTCGAATCAAGTCCCAAGGGGCACAGAAGACCAGCGCGGAAGCCTGTAGTCAAGCTGATGCCACTGTCACCGCTGATACCGGGAATGGGGATCGGGATAGCACCCTGGGTCTCGATTTCTGACTTCCAGAAAGATACGTCTCCCTTCAAGGGACCCCAGCCGGCAACTTCGTTGAAAACCTTAGCGTAATAACCGCGAGAGGGGAGCATGGGGTGATCGCGCTGATCATTCACCCAGCTGTGGAAAACGCTGCTCTTAACGCTGTCTCCAGCATCAGCTCGGACAGTGGCGGAAGCATTCTCCGCAAGGCCAGTAACTTGTCTCCAGAAACCATTGTAGCCCAATTCGTGACGGTGTCCAGATTGAGAGAGCCATCGAAGCTTACTCCAGCCACCCCGGACGACCTCCTCATGGCTAGCCCAGGATTTCTGGGTGGCACTTGCGATACCACCAACTTCAAGGCGGAAATCGGGATCACCGAAGACTGGAGTCTCAAAAGCAGCCTGGTATGCCGATCGTGTGCGTGTTCCCAGGGAGGCATTGAGGTTCAAGGTCTCGGCACCGCCAAACACATTACGCCACAAGAGGTTACCGTAAGCTGAGCCCTCGGCATTTCCAAGGTCAGTACCGGTCTTCAAAAGTACACGAGACTTCTCTCGGGTAGCAAAGTGAACATCGATGGTGCGCAAGCCAGTGGTAGGGTCTCTTTGCGACTCGTCCAAGTGGACGGAGATAGGCTGCTGAAACAGGTCTGAATATCAAAATTAGCATGATTATGCTAGATTGGAATGCGCCGTGGAAGTCACCCACCAAACCGTCCAAGCTTGTCCGCCGTAGCCGATATTTCCCGCAGTGCCTCGGAAAGAGTGTAGGGACGGTCACGGTTCGCGCTGAGAAGAGGGTTGACAATCTTCTCAAGGAAGCTTCGGCGAGTGTTGGGAGCATGAAGAAACTGGACCGACGAGACAGTGCATGGCAAGGTGGAATTTTGATCGAGCTGATGATAACAATTGCGGTTAGCCGGAAGCTCTTCAAAAAAAAAAGCTCACAGCAAAGATGCTGGAGGGTAGATGGCCTTGAATATTCAAGAAATAGATTTCATACCAATTCCGAGAGACGATTTTGGGCCTTCTGAAGAATTGCCTGCATGCGCTCATTCACAGCCTGCTGCTGCTCTTCAAGGACCTTAGGGTCCTTGCGCTGCTGCAGGCGCTCGAAGATCTACAGACGGAATAAGTTAGCATAGCCGCAATAGATAAATGATACATGAGCTCTCAAGCTGTGTAATAAATAGACGTACATCTTCATCTCCGGCTGATAGAGGAGAGGTCATTGTGACGGCTGCAACAACCAAGACCGAGGCTGGCAGAGCAGCAATTCCATGATCGCGAGGGAAAGCGATAATCCCACGTGACTCCGGGGGCATTCGCCGTACGCAAACTGTCTTGTTTCGGCCTCTTCATCACTCCACTCTCTTTGAAGCTACTCCTCACCTGTTTCTTTATTTCGCCTATTCATCTTCTCCTTTCCTCTTGAGTCAATAACCCATTTTAAATCTATCCTCCTTGTCCAAAATGGCCACCAAAGCCGCCTTCAAGCGTGTGAGTAGCGAAAGACCAACATCCATGCGACAAGTAATCGTGTCTAACGATATATATATAGCTCACTCGGGAATATCAAAATATTCAAAAGAACCCGCCTCCATTTATCGTCGCTCACCCATCGGAGACCAATATTCTGGAGTCAGTATCCTAAATTTTCTATGATTCAACCGGCGAGTCAGAGTACTAACTTCAACCCAGATGGCATTACATCCTTACTGGTCCTCCAGGGACCCCTTATGAGAATGGACAATACTGGGGAACCCTGATGTTTCCACCAGAATATCCTTTTGCGCCCCCGGCCATCCGCATGCATACCCCCAGCGGTCGATTTCAGCCGTCCACTCGTCTCTGCCTCAGCATCAGTGACTTTCACCCCAAATCATTCAATCCCGCCTGGGAGGTTTCGACCATTCTTATCGGATTATTATCATTTATGACTAGCGAAGAGATGACAACAGGAAGCGTTAGTGCATCAGAAGCCGAACGCCGAGTGTTTGCCGCCCGGTCGCGGTGGTGGAACTCTACTGGGGGGAGGCTCGCATGTCAGTGCTACCCCCGGAGTAACTCGCACAGCCAAAGGGATCAATAATGTCAAAGCGGGAGATGGGGGTTTGAAGTTCCGAACTGAGTGGCCCGAGCTGGATGAGGAAAATTGGGCCTGGTTGAAGGAACATCGCATTGATACCAGTACCGGTCAAATTCTCCCGGATCCTAATGCCCCCACTCGGTGTTCCCCAGAGACAAGTGCTCTACGTCGACGTCCAAATGGGAGCGCCCCGGGAATTGGAGCGGTAATGGAGGGGGGCCATGTGGCTCGGGAAGCCGGACAAGGATGGGCACGGCGAAACCGTTTGTGGATCGGGTTGGGAATCCTTTTTGGGTATGCATTAATCACTAGACTTGTGAGTGACATGCAGGGATAATCAGAGTTCCGGAGAGTTCAACGATTTGCTCGAGAATCATGGGGTTTCATACCAATTGTGTTGTGTTAGCGAGTTTCCCGTTACTAGGTAGCATCTTCAGGCGCATTACAGAGGAAGTGTCATTTCTTCAAGTTTGTTTCTTTTTTAATTTTCGAGTTGTTTTCTTTTGAAATACCAAGTAGTACTATATAGCTCTGAGCTTTTGAAATAGATTTTCATTCTTGGTTTTTTATACTTCATACTTTATGCCAAATGTCCGTAGGGTTGTACCTGGCAGTATATAAAGTTGGTGACACACTCATATACCACCGGATCATCCCACGTTTGACTCGTTTGACTCGTTTGACTCCGCCTCGAACTATTAACCTGAATGGAGCTGGTGCTCTATTCTCCTTTTCTTTTCATATTCACCCCCGCATTGTCAACGTAACTAACTCGTCTTTTACTCTTCTAAATTTGCCTTCTTATCCCCACATAAGTTTGAACTATTCATTGGTCTTGGTTAATCTTTCTGGCGCTGGCCTTCGGGCCCACGATGGATCATCTGCAGCCCTTCACATTCTCAGGCGCTAGACCTTCCCATTCAGGTTTGTGCTGTTTCGTCCTTATGCCCACTTTACCCCTGTGGAGACCCACCCTATCCGCCGTCATTTGTGGATCTGTGCCCATACGCTCCCCCAGAACGGGCGATCTACATACAACTAGGCTTGCGGGTGGCTGAAAGGAGCCGACAGCTCCCACTTTAATCAACAAGTCGAGTTTTCTGATCCTACTAGTGGGATGAAGGAGAGCTAGAGAAGGAGATTGGTCTGAGTGGAGAAATGATTTATACTAACGATTAATTGAACTAGAACCCACCTCCAAGGCGGCTCCGCTTGACCGGCCGTCCTTCACATTCATCGACCACGACGATGACTTGACCTCGAAAAGAATCAAGGATGTTAATGCTCGCAAGGCGATCCGTTCCCATGTGATGCGCGATGTGCGCCGACGAGAGAGACTTGCTGGAACAAAACGAACCTCCAAAAGGGAGGGTCGTGGACAACCGACCACCACAAAATCACAGTGCAATACTGTGGAAGACTCGGAAGAGCGGCGATTGGTCTTAAGAAATCCATCACAATCATTGACTACAACAACGATCGAAGCCAGCATAGTAGGAACCTGTTTCAGCCCAAGGAGTCGACTCGGGCGAGATCGACCACCGCGATGGACGGCCGCCCCAGTACAGTGCCATTTTAATCCGAATCCACGGTCCTTACCCACGGCATGGTTCTTTGATCCTTTTTGCTCACTACCAGGTGCAGACGAGCTCCCATCAAGAGTTGCGCATCTAATTTATTACTGTATGTGATGTCTATTGGAACCGGCGGTGCAGACTACTAAGCTAATAACCCGATCTAGGGAAAACGGTTTTCGTTCCAATGACTTTTCCAAGTGGCCTCGTGGGGTCTGAGATTCCCGAATTAGACCTAATGGTTCGATCATCTTTCTCTGATCCGGGTAGTTTCTTTGGCCTCATGAGCATGTGTGCAGCACATCGAGCTGCTCTGGGCGTGAACCACCTCGATGCCTTAGAAGCGACAGGGGATCGTAACCGGGTTGGTAATGACACCGACTACTGTATTATGAAAGCAAAATCCATGCGAGAGATGACTGTCAAATGCCACAGCCTCGAGCTCTCGACCACCAACGAGGCCTTCGATACCATTGTCAATCTCCTCACCGGCGCAGTAAGACCCTCTCCTGGTTTTTCGTTTTAATGATCCATGACTACCCTACTCTCTAACACCTTTCATAGCTGATCGCAGGTCTATTTGATGAGGCTAGAATCCACCTGACTGGCCTGAAGCGCATGGTAGAACTTAGGGGAGGTCTCATGCATCAGAGCATCAGCTCCTCGTCAATATTGTCGGCTATTATAACGTACGAAAATACTCATTTATCCAATTTTCATTTATTGACACAGTGAGCTCACAATCCTACAGAAGTGATGTGAAAGCCGGTACAGGCCTCTTGGCTAAACCAGTCTTCCCGCTCGCATGGGATACACAACCTGTGCCTCATCAAATCCAGCAGCGGATTCGACCCCCCTGAATCGTCACCTATCCGACGGCTTGGCTCCGGATTTTGGGCAAATACCCTCTTGAGTCCAGCCTTGTTGCGTATCTTGAATGTAGCACGCGACATAATCTTCTACAGTATCAGTGTCCATCTTGCGCCCCATGCCATTCTTCAAAGTGATCATGATTTCTTCCGAGTTCTAAATTGCGAAACCGAACATCAACTACTCAGCTATGTCTATGATAACGGGGCAGATAATAACCAGAAAGAACCCGAAATCTATCCGATTGAAGCTGTCACCCGTGTTGCATCAATTTGCTTTCTCAATTACTTTCTCATTGTCTCTCCTCCTTCCTCGGGCCTTGGTCGAGCCCTTACAAGACATCTCATGAAAGCAGTGAACAACTGTAAACTTACACTGCTCATGGAGCTCCCGAAGGAGAATTTCGGATTATATGCCTGGGCTTTATTCATTGGGGCTCAAGGATCTCTCGGCCAGAACGAGCGACCATGGTTTGTAGAGCGGCTGGCCCGTGTTGCCATCCTTTGTGAATGGCAATCTTGGGAGCAAGTCTCTCGGCTTTTAACAGATTATTTCTACATTGCAGTCGCACAGGGACCAGGTTGGCAAGCTGTGTGGGATGAGGCGATGGCAGGATTTGTGATTGCGGATGAAGCATGAGACAATTTAGTTCACATTGCTATATCAGAATTCCTGTTGCTGCGTATATGAACTTGAGATGTGTAGTAATAATAATGCTAATTTTGAATTTCCTTCTATTTTTATTATTATTATTATTTTATTCATATACATAAACTTGGAAGTATCCACCTTGTACTCCATACATCCAACCATATCTCGTTGATTTCTCATTGGTCCTAAATCTTCGGACCGCGTGGGTGGATTATGTCAGCGTGCCTCACTTCCCCGATCTTTTATCGCGGCCTGAATCTTTGAGACTTTTTTTTTAAACCCTGAACACGACCACCTTACCTAAATTTCTTCTTTTAATTTCTTATCTACGCCATATTCACGTCAAAATGGGTTGGTTCTGGGCAGACTCACAGCCAAAGGCCCCAGAGGCCCCTCATCCTCCTTATCCTTCCAATGCTGCACCTCCGGTAAGTCTGTTCCGTCGCATGTCGACTTTTTTTACCTCTCATCTTGACTGACTCTGGTCACGTTAGCCTTCATGCCCTATGCATGAATCGCGTGCTGCACAGCCTGCTGCACCAACCAGCACTGAAATTCCCAGCGCTTGTCCCATGAAATCCACCGATTCTCCTTTCTACGTTGCTCCGAAATCTACTCCGACGGACTCTCCGCAGGAACAAGCTGCGCCCGCCAAATCCTCCTCCACCTTATCTAAGTTAAACCCATTAAACTACATGTTTGCCTCCATCTCCCAAGAGCGTGCTGCCGACCAGACTGTCGATCTTGGCGTGGACCGCGAGGTCTCTTCCATTCCCGCGGCGATTCGGAGGGCAACTGGGAGTACCCATCTCCACAGCAGATGTACAACGCTATGCTGCGCAAGGGTCACACTGATACCCCTCAGGATGCGGTCGAGGCCATGGTTGCTGTACACAACTTCCTGAATGAAGGCGCCTGGAATGAGATTGTTGGATGGGAGCGCACCTTCGCTAAGGGTCTTTCGGAAGGATGGGCGAAGTGCCGCCGCGGCGAAGAGAACCTCGGCTGGCAACTTGCCATGGAAGAGATGCATGGAACTATCGACCAGACCACTGAGCCCCGTTTGATTCGTTTCCAAGGTCGCCCCAAGGAACTCACTCCCAAGGCTCGCATTCTCCAGGCTCTGGGATATGTCTACCCATCCAAATTTGAGTATGTTTTCCTTGTCGCAACTAGGCCCCTCTGCCATATATACTAACGTTTATTTTTCTTAGGTCCAAACCTCCATTCGACCGGCACGACTGGTTTGTTCAGCGTCATACACCCTGGGGCTCCAAGGAAGTCCGCTACGTGATTGATTACTACTCCGGCCCTCCGGAGCCCACTGGCGAGCCCGTCTTCTACCTCGATATTCGACCTGCTTTGGATTCACCCACGGCTGCTGTTGAGCGACTTATGCGATGGGGAGGTGATGTATGGTGGAGAGCTAGTGGTGCTTCCGCTCGGGAGGAGAGTTCATGAGCTGGCTCTGATTCATCTGCGTGCTTCTCCACTCTAAACCTGTATTATTCTAAGCATTACATGGCGTTCTCATGATTGTACTTCTACCGGTTCTGCTCAAATCCATCTATTCAGATGTTATGTACTACCTACGTGATATGCTTGAAGCGGCAATACCACTACTGCTGTAATTATGTTTTTCCCTTCATTCTGCTTTTATTTTACCACATTGATTATAAACTTGAAGTCTGTTCCTCATTTTAATGGGTCCAATCATCAGACTCTATCAGTCCTCTTATTCGCATGACTTGGAAGATCTGCTTCCCACTATTAGTGTAGGTTTCAGATCGAGACTAAAAGACGAGGGACAGAAAAAGACCAATTCTCAGCCGAGTAACAAGATCTAGATCCTGATTCAGTCTAAATAATAAGAATGTGGCTCTTCGGATCAAAACGAGCACATCATTTACAAGCTGATTGTATCATTTCAGAAGGATGACGCTCCACATTCAAGATTTTCCCCACAGTTTAGCCTTGATATTGAGCCAAACTATGAGCCTTTGGCCTCATACATAAGAGGGAAATAAATAGTAGATCTTCAACTGAACCTTAACCCTCAATGCGGCCCTGATCTATTGAACAGGTCAATCAAGGCTTGATGTCATCTGTGTCTGCAATGGTGCGATAGAATAGTATTCCAATAATAAAAGGGTTATAGCTTTTTTTTAAAGAACCTTTATACTTATACGACTGTTATTAAAGAAAGCATTGGTTTACTGTTTTGAGTCAAATCGACCTTCAATTTTCTATTGACGATATTTGACATCTAATCGACAACTATGTCTACCAAGACATCACAAGACGATGTCAATGACAAGCGCAGAGCCAGCGATTCTGTAGACGTCGAGCAACAAGGAAGACCAGTTGCCCTAGATTCTGGTCTTCCAAAGTCTTTGAGTGCAGGTGTAAGTGAAATAATACACTGTTCGTGTTATAGAGATCTAACAAGTACTTCCAGTCTGCATTAGCCCTTGGTGCCTTTGGCACGACGTTGACCACTCTTTCACTGGGTCTAATGGAATGGAGAGGAGTCACAACCTACAATGTCTTCGTGGCCAACTTCTTCTTCATCGCTGCATTTGGTCTATTGATCACGGCGCAATGGGAACTATCTATTGGGAATGGCTTTGCGTATACCGTGTTCAGCGCTTTCGGTCAGTCTAAGTTCAAATTAATCAGAAGCTTCGACTATGGATACAGTGATTACTAACATATATTTCCAATAGGCCTTTTTTACGCAGGTTACGGAGCTTTACTTACTCCAGCTTTTGGGGTTGCCCAAGCATATGGTGGAACCGACGCAGCAGAGTATAACAACGCGGTGGGGTTTTTCATGATTCTATGGACGGTATTCGTCTTTACATTCCTCATCGCATCACTTGCAAGCAATATTGCCTACATTTTGGTCTTCTTCCTTGTTGATCTTGGATTCTTGACCGTTGCTGCAAGCTATTTTGCGAAAGCTGATGGCCATGCTGCGTCTGCTCTCGCATTACAGAAGTCCGGTGGAGTTTTCTGTTTCTTGGCTGGTTTAGTAGGATGGTATATCGTGTTTCATCTGCTATTACAGGATTCTATTGTTGATCTGCCGCTTGGTGATACATCTCGATACTTTGGGAAGAAGAAGGGGAAGGGAGAGTAGATTGCGTGATTGGAGTCGGGATGGGATTATCAAAGAGAAGATGAGTAGAACTGGATGTTCGTAAGATATCGATAATTATGTGATAACTTTAAATTTATTACAATATCTTGGGTTTTCTACTGAGTATTATTTCCATAACTATGTATGTGAGCACTGACTACTTAATCAAATCGCCCAAACTCGAAGTGTTCCGCTCGTCCATAGTGGAGCAGTGGGGAATATGGATGATCTACTGCATATTGATCTGGATAACGACATCCCCTTCCAAACTGACGAAACCATTAACTGCCAATATGGAACGAATAGAAGGAATGTGTCTCACATGCATTTTGTCGGCCGAGTCACTGTCTAAATGCCCTAATTTTGAGTTGTCTCTTTGCTGGATGGCGTACATGGCATCATCAACTACGAACATCATGTCATTTGAGAGAACCAATTTTTGTGGTTATTTCAAGTTAATATAATTCTCATGCCTTTCCTATGCTCTTGATCAAAAAGATCTTCTAATATCTGAATATCTACACACACACACACACACACACACAATAATATCTCAAGAATGAGTGACGAAGTTCCTGCCACTGATCCATCGATCTATACTTCCTACGAAGCAAAGTGGGCTTCACTGCCTGATACTGCCGATGCCTGGCTTGCTAGAGCTCGTGAGGTAGCACAAGTATTGTCCCAAGATGCGGCACAGAGAGACCAAGAGAACAAGTCTCCTCGTGCAGAGGTCGCACTCTTGAAGCACTCTGGCTTGCTTAAGCTTCTGGGTCCCAAGAAATATGGTGGCGGAGAGCAGTCATGGAGTGTTGGTTATCAGGTCATTCGAGAAGTTGCCAAAGCAGATGGGTAAGACCTGGCCTTTCCCATTTCAAATATGATTCAAATTGAGGATATTGTGTGCTGATACTAGGGATATCTATTAGTTCCATCGGTATGCTACTCGGTTACCATCTTCTCTGGTCGACCACAGCAAATGTCGTTGGCACACCGGAGCAAATCGAGCGAACACACCAATTGATCATTTCAAACAACTATTTTGTTGGTGGCGCGGTCAATCCTCGAGATAGCGACCTGAAGATCACCTCTGACGGCGATTATATCGTTTTTAATGGAGCCAAGCACTTCAATACCGGTGGCGTTGTCTCGGACCTCACTGTCTTGGAGGGTGTGCTGGAGGGTACTGAAGGTCATATCTTTGCCCTGGTTGAAACCCGACAGCCGGGGATTGAATTCGCCCATAACTGGCACAACATCGGTTTGCGTCTGACAGAGTCTGGCGGTGTTAAGATCAACAACATCCGAGTTCCATGGTCTGATGCATTAGGTTGGGATGCGTCTACCAAGACACCCCGTAAAGATACTCTTCTAATCCCATTTGCGACTCTCCTGCTTCCAACGTAAGTAAACTCCCAAATTCATTCAAACTAGGCCCGCATTGACATGTTTTTCTCCTCAGTATTCAATTGGTTTTCAGCAACTTTTACCTCGGAATTGCCATTGGGGCTCTGGAATTTGCATCAAAGTACACCACTAATGGTACACGCCCTTGGCCATTTGGCGGAGACAACAAGGAATCTGCCACGGATGAGTTTTATATCCTGGAGCGATATGGTAACTTCTTTGCCCATCTCCGAGCAACTGAAGCATTAGCCGACCGTGCTGGTGACCAGATCTCTGCGCTATACATTAAACACGGTTCCAATCGCTCTGCTTTGACGGCAGAAGAGCGCGGTGAGGTTGCCGAATGGGTTGCCAGTGTCAAGGTTGTCACCACGGATGTCGGACTCCGGGTTACTTCAGGAGTGTTTGAAGTGACTGGAGCTCGTGCAACTGCATTGAAAGTGGGACTTGACCGATTCTGGCGAGATATCCGTACCCATACACTTCATGATCCCGTCGCGTACAAGAACCGGGAACTAGGGCGATTTGCACTCTTGCATGAATACCCAGAGCCATCTTGGTACACATAGGAGGACTTTGAGTCTGTGAACAAGTAATGGGTATGGTCAATTTTTTAATAGGAATAAATGAAATTATGTTATGAATTGTGCATAATATGTAATTCACATGTAGGAAGTAGATACTTGTTTCCCATTATGACGTATAACACGTGCCGGTTATCGGGATCTTTATCGCCGGCGGCTCATCATCTTCCTCTCAGCTTCTCCCATATGCACTTCCAAATAAGATCATGAGGACGGTCCTCCTCGGCCGTTTCTTCTTTAGACGTGGGATTCCGCGCATCCCACAATATCGTTCATTTTCATGGCGACCTCCCAAGCAAGCCCCGAGGCGAGGGCCCATAATCGGTGGAATGGTGATGGCTGCTTTGGCACCTAGCGCATTCCTGAAGCTAGCAGAGTCCGAGGATCCTGAAAAGACCGGAGAGATGCAGATGCTGGAGGCTTCCCGGGATGAGATCAGAAAGACTGTTTCTCCGGGTTCTCATGGCTTATACCGGGTCTGCGAGTCACTCTCCGTGGCCTTTTATTGTTATATCCACGACCCAATCGCGACTGGGTTCCGATTCCTTTATCTTTTTGTTATCTTTATGCCTGTGATTGTCACCGTGCCAGCAATATGGCTTGGTCGAACGATTGGGAGTAAAAATGGGGCGCGATCGGGTACACTCTGGTGGTATCGATTCTTGGTAAAGGCAATGGAGCGCGCCGGGCCAGCTTTCATCAAGGTATGTTCACTGGCAACTTGCGCTGTGAAAACATTCATTATATTTGATACTGATAAACAATGTTTATAGCTAGGTCAATGGGCCGCCTCTCGCACCGATATATTCCCTCCGGAAATGTGCACCGTCATGTCCTCTCTTCACTCGAACGCTCCCGCTCATTCCCTGCGAGATACCAAGCGAATAATCCAAAAGGCATTTAATGGTCTGCCGTTCGAGGAGATCTTTGCAGAGTTTCAGGAAGAACCTTTGGGGGTGGGTGCGATTGCGCAAGTGTACAAAGCCAAGCTCAAGCCCAGTTTAGCTACCAGCAGTCAAGAACTCGGTCAAGAACCCATAACATTGGGAGAGAAGATGCGGAAGAATGTAGATGTGTTGGTGAAAAACTCACCACAAAGAGTTCCATCGTCATATGTCGCGATCAAAGTCTTGCACCCCCGAGTGGAAAAGATGATCCGCCGGGATCTACGCATCATGTCCTTCTTCGCTTCATTGCTCAACGCCATACCTACCATGAACTGGCTCTCTTTCCCAGATGAGGTCCAGCAATTCGGAGAAATGATGAAGCTTCAATTGGACATGCGTATCGAAGGTACGAACCTAGTTATGTTTCGGGAGAAATTCAAGACCCGAACTACAGCTTGGTTTCCTTATCCATATCTTGACTACACCACTCGAGAGGTGCTAGTTGAGGAATTTGCACAGGGAATCCCACTAGCCACCTTTTTGGACATTGGAGGCGGCGTCTATCAGCGGGAGATTGCAAATGAGGGCCTGGATGCCTTTTTACATATGCTTCTGATCGATAACTTTGTTCATGCGGATTTACACCCCGGGAACATCATGGTTCGGTTCTATCAGCCGGGCGAACTCAACCTTTCACTTAGCAAGGATTCGAGGGCTTTTGAGGCTCCGACTAGAGCGGAAGTAGATGTGACTGAGTCTGTGTTGGCCCGATTGCGCCCGCATGTGGGCAATCATCAAGAATGGGACACCGCTCTGGCTCAGCTGAATAAAGAGGGATATCGTCCACAGTTGATTTTCATTGACACAGGCTTGGTGACAGAGTTAAATGATACCAACCGACGGAATTTCCTGGATCTTTTCCGGGCTATTGCAGAATTCGATGGATACCGAGCAGGTCAACTTATGGTTGAGCGATGTCGTACCCCCGAACAGGTTCTCGACCCCGAAACCTTTGCCTTGAAAATGCAACATCTTGTGCTAAGCATCAAAACGCGCACATTTGCCTTGGGAAATATCAAGATTGGCGATGTCTTAAGCGAGGTCCTAACAATGGTCCGCGGTCATCATGTTCGTTTTGAGGGAGACTTCGTCAATGTTGTCATATCGTGTCTGCTGCTGGAAGGTATTGGGCGAAGCCTCAATCCGGATCTAGACTTATTCAAGAGGTAAGTAAACTGTCAATATCCTTACGTGCAGCAATCTAACTGTCTATATCTAGTGCACTTCCTATCCTCCGACAGCTGGGCTCTGGATCCAGCTTCTTAAAAACCGTTCGGTCGGGCGACACTTCCATGCTTCGTGTTTGGGTCGGCTTAGAAGCTCGTGGATTGCTGCAGGCCAGCATCGAGAGCGTGGAGCAGTGTGTCAAGTATGATCAATTATCTCCTAACATTTGAACAGGGTCAGGCATTTAGAGCCAATACATTTAGATTACGGATGGTTGGGCTTCGTACATTGGAGGAGTTGATCATTGATCTAAACTAGCTGCCATCAGGACTCATGACCCTGTCCCAGATGGACACATATCTCAGCTCATAGTAAATAACATAATGGATCATGTATTTAATGCACAGGTGGAATTTTGAAACTTGAGAAATAAATTGATGTTTACCGGTACAATGTAGAGAGGTCTGATGCTTAAAGTGATATTGAGTCTGACTACTCCGTATATCAACAAAGCATTTACCTACCGTAGGAAGACTCGGACTACACCACCAAAAAAGGTCCAATTTGAAGTTCTTACACTGACAGGACATTTAAAATGAGTCGGGGAAAAAAAGAAAAGAAAAAAAAGGATGGACTATCGGGGAATCGAACCCCGGACCTCTCGTAGTCTCATAGTGCGAAACGAGCATTATACCCCTAAACCAACAGCCCATATTATGCTTCATAGGATCTTTTTTGAGATCGTAACGGACTGCCCTACCCGCTCTCGCTGTATACTCTGATCTGGATAACTTCATTGGTGATATCCATTTCAGGGCTGTTTCCTTTGTCTTCTTTATTAAAACTGCAATTCATAGAACTAAGTCTCAAGGTATCAACTGTAATAATGCTGGATTTTCTATCTATTATATGAAGTCTACAATAATATAAGGGAGATTCGTTTTCGTAGAGATCAGATTGTTGAACCACGCAGTCCACATTCCTCTCCACATTCCTGTCAACATTCCTAATCTCTTATCCGTTTTCTGTAGAAAGACTACCTTTTTCGGCAGTGAATATCTTGATGCTAGATAACAGATGCAGTAAATGTTGATCTTGGTTTTTTGCGGGTGTTCTAAATCCAAATGAGAGATGCTAGGCCCGAAAGCAGGTAGAATAATTCAGACAACAATCAACAAGACCGGTAATAGTTGGCATTAAATTAACAGCGATGGTCCAGGCTGACCAGAATCTCTTTTTGACTTCTTTTGACCTTTTGACCTTTTGATTCCTTTGAACCTCCATAGTTCACATCTACCAGTGGACAGCTCACCATGGGTCGCCAACCAGCCGTTCATGATGATGTGGAATCAAACAGCGACAAGCAATCTACAACCTGGAAGGACTGGGCTGTAGTATTAACCTGGAGTTTAGTCAGCTATTTGTGCCTCATCCTTATCATCATTGGCTATTTCAATCCATCTCTTCTGCCAATTGATCCCACGTCCCTGATGTTCAACAAGGATATCTCTCCATTCTTCGCTTTCTCTCGTGGCTCCGGCCATTTTCCCAAGCCGACTGGGTTCAATATCATCGCTTTGGTTCCCTTCAGAGACTATGAGCGTACAGAAATCCTCGATTGTTACCTACAGGTATGCCTCTTCGGTCTCTTCTTTCGCATTGGGGTTATGGTTATACTAACTCAATATCTCTCTCATAGAAAAACCTAATTCACAATCACGGCTTCCTTGATCAAGTCGTTTTTATTCCCGAGACACATGACCCATCAAGCCTGGATTGGCTGAGATCGAAAGTTGTGCAAACGCCAGAGTATGCGATAGCCCCTCCAGGCCATGGCATTGACTGGACAATCCCTCGCGACAATGTCATGTATGTTCGGATCGACGGAGACACCGTCTTTCTGGAAGAACACACCATCCCAATCATTGTGAAGACCAAGTTAGACCACCCTGATTCATTAATGGTCTCAGCCAATGTGGTAAACGAAGCTGCACTTGCATCGTTGCACAGTCACCCCGGCGTGGCTCTTCCATACCTCCCAGAACTGTATCATGTCAAGCAACCCTCCCGAACCAAATCCCAGCTGCAAAATGACTGGCGCACTTCAAGCTTCCCAGCCTGGCAAGGTCCCGCAAGCTTTAGAGTTCGAAAGGGATTCAAAGCTCCATTCCAAGGCCACCGGTGGCTCTTACCGACTGAACCAGGCTCTGATCGGGATCCTATCGCTTCATCGGTCTACACTGATACTGGACCAAGTTTGAAGGATTGGACTGTTGCTGCCCAGCAACACTATTCTTTCCTTCATAATCTGGAATGGGATCGGTTGAGTCGGTATAAATTCCCGATTTGGGTGGATCCGATCGAGCCGATTAGTGATAACTTCGGATGTTTCTGGGGGAATGATGCGTCTACACTGCAGCGGATCTTTGATCGCAAGGGTACTGGAGAACTCACAAATTCTTGGATTAGGGAGAATGGTACTCGACCCCATGTGAGCATTGATGGCAAAGGACTGGTTTCGCATTATCCTGCCGATCTGGGGGCCGATGGTTTAGATGCTACTGATTTGTTGGATCGGTATCGAGCTTATGCCCAGGAGAAGGTCTGTCGACACACCATGGGAGAGTGAACGCAAGTTTATTTGAATGAGAAGTTTCAAAAATGTTTAGTAAGTTGTGAACTGGCATATGCGCACTGGCATGAACATGGATTTGAATCTAGGCTGCACTTGGTATGGTAAATTTTAGAATTGCATGTATAAATACCTAGCCCTACAACTTGAATCATCAGCATTTTAATTCAGATGAAACTACAAACTAATTTCACAATACTAACCTAGGTAGCACTTGAGTGCACATAGTATGTATTCGCCAGTACTACCAACCAACCACCTGGCACTTAATAAATCTCATTTGAAACATATAAAGATTGATTGAATAAGTCATTGTTCTTTCATCTCGAGTCCATACTATATACTGTATGCGGGATATGGCAGGTGTCAACGATAAGCCCCGCACAGATAACAGATGGCCGATCCCGATTGAAAATTTTGTGTGGAATTTCGAGACTTTTTTTTCTTCCCCGTCCAAGGATACATACCTCACTTCACAAGAACTTCCAAGTTCCCTTGGGTTACCGACTTTCTATCTTAACTCCCTATCCAGTCCACTTCTAAATCCGTCAAAATGGTTCAGAAAGTCTATGTCACCTACAACCAGGTACGATCTTGATCACCCCACTATGGATCGATCTATAGTTGCGCATATTATGCGCCTAGTCTTTGATCTCAGATCTCTCGAGAAACCTATTGACTCAAGATGGCAAATGAGTGAAGAAACAACAGAGACTGATTGCTTGGATAGGTGCACAAGCTGTGCCAGCAGTCGGCAGACGTCATCCTGAAGGATTTCCACCCTAACTTGATGATCGCGATTGGTGGTGGTGGTTACGTTCCTGCTCGTATCCTCCGGTATGTATTCGATATCTACGCACCATATCACAACCCGAGCATAGCCTATAATAGCGCATGTTCTAACGACTCGACCTGCGAACAGCTCCTTCCTTAAGCGCCCCGGTGATGCCAACATCCCCATTCAGGCCATCGGTCTGTCCCTCTACGAGGATCTCGGTCGCGGTGATGCCGAGGAGGTCCCTGGTACCAAGGTTACCCGTACACAATGGTTGGACATGAGCTCTTTGGAGATGGCCAACTTGATTGGCAAGAACATCCTGATTGTTGACGAGGTCGATGATACCCGTACTACTCTGGAGTACGCTGTGCGCGAGTTGGAGAAGGATGTTGAGCTTGCTCAGAAGCAGCTTGGTCGCGAGGCCGAGAAGACCAACTTCTTCATCTTCGTTCTGCACGTGAGTTATCTTCCCTTTGCTTTGAATTCTACGAGATGTTCTCCTTTCGATACTAATATTACTTGCTATCAATAGAACAAGAACAAGGAGAAGAAGGGTGTTCTGCCCGCTGACATGATGGAGGCTGGTCGTTACCACGCTTCCGTCACCACTGACGATGTCTGGATCTGCTACCCCTGGGAGGCTAAGTATGTTTTCACAAAGCAATATATATGATAATTAAACAGAGACTCACATTTCACAGGGACATTGACGAGCACGATGCTCTCTCCAAGGAGAACCCTCTCTTCTAGACTACCACCCATTTTGCATAGTCGAAACAGCATTTCCTTCTGCGCGGCGCTCTGACATAGCAGGCAGCTATTTTGGTCCCTTGGAAACCCTTTGAACTCGGTGTTTCCCTAGACCCGGGCATGTTAATTTACGATCACAGTTATGAATTAGAGATAAAAAAGTGACTTATTCCGAAAAGACTACTCCCAACCGAGCCCATGTCAAGTTTATATACTAAATTCCCACGGGTCTTAACAGCCCACCTTACGACAGAAGATGATTGAATGGTGAAGGGTATCAAACGTATGTTTATTGGTGAAAGAAAGAGCAATTAAACAGAGCACCGTATTTTGCAATGCTTTGCTGCGCCGTATCCTATGACGTGTCCCGAGAGAGTACACGTTCGCATAATCCAACCTTGGAAAGTCCTCGTGTTTCGTATGGAGATTTATTTTATATGTTATTCGCGCAACAATGTATCCAAAAGAAATCTGCCCTAAGCAGATTTAGTCGACATCGATCTTGCCCTGGCGCAGTTCGATCTTAGCCTGCTCAATCTCCTTCTGCAGCTCCGCGTGGGCCTCAGGGACGTCGTTAAAAGTGAAGATAGCAAGACCGAGACGGGAAAGGAGGTAACATCCGAAGCAGATGATTGCCCAGAATGGGAGCTAGTACACAATATTCAGATCAGTCTTTCGTTCCTGATTCTCCGGGGAAGCTCTCTAGCTTGAATGCGACGTACCACGGGGATGATTTCAGTCTGGATAGTCTCGTTGAGGGGGACAAGTCCAAGGTAGAGACTGAGATAAAGCTGGAAGAAAAGTTATGTTATGTTAGCTTTGTTTGTGGGGTTGCCTTGTGCTAAACGTGGGCGCGAAGGTAGTGCACGTACGGAGGAGACGAGGAGGAGAACGGAGAGGGTCTGTTGCGCGCGCGTCATAGTGGGTGGGTTTTGTTCTTGTATTGAGTTTAAGGGAGTAGAAAGGAGAGATAGCTGAACTTTTTTTGCGCTCAGGAACAATTGACCGAGAATAAAGGAGTGAATGGGTGATGGGAAGGGGAAGCAGAGGCCAGTTTGGGCAGTTGACGGTTTCTCCGAAGGCGGAACTCCTAACGCGGATCAGCTTCATGGATGTCACTATGTTATATTAAGAATGATATGCTTAATGTGAATTTAAATGTGAATTACGACGAAAAAAAAAAAGTTTATTCTGGTAACCTTTAATTTTCCTTTTATTTCATTATTTTCTGTTTGAAGAATAACACAAACCAGCAATGGAGCATATCAATGATCGAGTCCTTGTTATCTACCGTGTACAATGTTGCTTAACAAGTTTGAAACCCAATAGAGACCGCTTTCATTATGCCGCTACTTTTCCGCTGACATAACTCAATTTATCCTTATTATTTTAGCTTTGCATATTTGGCGCTAACTTATTAAGGCAAGCGGAAAGGAAAGCGG
Source organism: Penicillium malachiteum (assembly GCF_028827825.1). Lineage (NCBI taxonomy): Eukaryota > Fungi > Ascomycota > Eurotiomycetes > Eurotiales > Aspergillaceae > Penicillium > Penicillium malachiteum. Next base: position 6,979,832 of record NW_026643095.1, read on the forward strand.
TCTATAGGTGGCTTCAAACTCTTTCAACGCAATATAAGTGTACAATGGGGTACACATCCCGCAGATGCCTGATTTCACCTCAGGCATCAGTCTCCACATCGATGCGGTGCCTATTCTTCTCGGTTTAACGGATTCAACTATTCAAGGCAACAATCGAGGCTCTGACCAGCCTAGAATAGAAGACAGTTACAACAATGGCCTCTCTTGGAGGTATAAATGCGACCCATGATGCCGCACAGGAGGCGAGCCAATCGCCAGTTCCTGTATCGGTTCTCGACTTGCCATCAGTGGATAAAGTCCTATCAGGCCAACCTGATATACTGAGCTCACTTGAGTCAAGAAACACTGCCAAAACAGGATCGGAAGAGCAAGAGACCATGTTCCGTGCTTTGAAACATATCATTGAAAATGCCGGGGAGCCGTCTGTCGCGGGAACCAACTTCGATCTGAAGGCATTGCATGCTTCCCTAGAACAAGCAGAGGGAGAGGCACGTCTGGGCAAACGTGATGCAAAATCCCTAGAGAGTGTGCTCAATACACTGCATCAACTCTGGTCATGCAATTCTCCGTTCATGAGCCAAGCGGCTGAAATTCTGGCCAATGGAAGCCGAGAGCGTAAGTGTGGGACAGAACTATTCACATTAATTGTCAAACTGACAAATGGGTAGAATCATGGAGAGTTCCGTTTGGAGAGTCTGGAATTCTTGAATTCTTCTTGAATGTCATTTCATCGAAGCTGGATATCGAAACGGGATTGTTGCTTCACTCCTTGCGCTTGGTCGGTAACTCCTGTGCGGACACTGATGAGAACAGGGCTATTGTTGTCAAGGGAAATTATACTCTTGCCATAATTAGGCACTTTCTCAATCCTGATTTGATCAAGGTGGCGATCCCTGTGATCTATAATATTTGTATGGACTACGGTAAGGCTGGCTTTATCTTGTTTACCAACGCACAATTGGTACTGACAGAGATTTAGAACCGGCGCATGCTCAAATAGCCGAGAACCGAACAGCGTATATCATTTTGCGACTTCTGAAAGATCGAGCTGTTGGTGATAATGAGGCTTTGCTTAGCTTCTCATATGATCTAGTCGAGTTAGCTTCTGAGCAAGGTATGGGCACCCGATGATGAACACCAAGGCAAGCAACTGATCCGGAGTAATAGCACAAGGCGTTGAGAACTCACCCGATGGTACTATCCTCCTTCTTATGGAACTTGCATTGGACGAAAGTATCGAGTTGGAGCATTTTACGTCTCTCACGAATTCTCTTTCTGCGTACATGGAGAAAGAACAGTTTCAAAATGCCTGCATTGCGCACAAAATGGTGGAGACTCTACTGTCTGTTCTGAACCAGTCATTTTCTATCGAATTTGATCCTTCTTCTCAAGAAGACGTTCAGTCCCTGGCTCAATCACGTCTCAAAATCAACCAGGCATTGGCCGAGGTCTCTGCATCTTCCCTATTTGCAGAAAATTATCCCCTGGAATCTACTCTTTCACAGACTCTCAAATCGTGGATTCGCGCTAAGGAAGATCAACTCCAAATTTGCGCTTGTGTGATGTTGGGTAACCTGGCTCGATCTGACGAGGTCTGCGAGGCAATGATTCGGGATTTGAAAATTCACGAAGAGCTGATTGCTGTGCTTCAAAGCGATGCTCGAGGCGCCGTCCTACATTCCGCTCTGGGATTCTTGAAGAACCTGGCAATCGCTGGCGACAATCGTTCTTATTTAGCCGAGGCAGAGATCATTCCCGCCGTCTCGAAACTATGGGCTTTTGAATCTGTCCCACAGGTACAGTTCTCCGCTGCAACCATCGCACGTCAAGTCATCATCTCTTCTATAGAGAATATCTCAAGACTGTTGGCTCCACTCTCGGACGATGTTGATTCTCCCGCCAATCGACGCACGTATCTGTCCTTATTACTTGCACTCTTCGAGGCGACAGATTCCGCACCCATCAAGACAGAGATTGGACGTACCGTGGCTTCCATTTGTCGGACTCTCACTCCTAAGGTCCGTGATGGAGACGAACAAGCAACCTCTTTACTGGACACTTTTTATGGCTTGCATGAGGGTGTTGCTCGTCCAGTTGGTGCAATGATTACGCAGTCTCAGTGGCCAGTTGTTCGAAGTGAAGGATGGTTCGCATTAGCTCTGATGGCAAATAACAAATCTGGCTGTGCGGCAATTGCGGATTGCCTCCAAAACGAGGAAGTCTCGGAGCTGCTCCAGAAGACACTCAGTGAGAAGTTGGATGATGAAGCCACAGAGAAAACTGAGGAGTCCCAAGCGAAGAAGGATCGAGACAATGTGTTTGTTCTTGTACAGGAGCTATTGAAGAATGAGGTATGTTTCCTGAACGAGGACTTGATCTATACACATACTAATGTTTGATAGGGCGGTGCACTACCAGCTGGGTATAGAGATATTATGGAGGATCTAATCAGCAAGCAGTCTTCTAAGCATTTGACAGATTGATTCGCATAACAACATTTGAAGATTAGACGAGCGCTATGAAACTTTGAATAGAAATTGATGGCATAGCCATTGTTGATATTGCGATGAAACCCCTTAATACCAGTGATAGTAAAATTTAAACGAAAGCATTGATATAGAGGACAGCTTTAAATATCATAATTAACTGTCAGCTTCTACAGTATCACAGCTGCGATCACTGAGAGTCATGGCGCATGCATGTGGTATTAGTAGGCAATAACGCCTGATACTGTGCCAATATGAAGTGAGCAGAATTAAAGTTGTACTAGTATTGTGTTAAATGAAATCTATTCCTCATCATGGCCAAGAAAGAAGTGCGCAGGGGTATCTCGAGAGATGAGCAACGCAAAATAAGGACAGGTATTTACAACGGGAGTCAACAGTCTTGTAATCACAGGTCAGGACCTTCATACAATCCCGACGTCCTCGGTATCCTCTGCATCAGGATTGATCTGATGGATTTCGAATCCACCTTCATCTCGATCCTCACCCTTCTGTGGCCAGAGAATCTGGTGATGAACGATGGCTCGAATCATCATATAACAAACAAAGAAGTACATCAATAGCAATGGAAGCACCATCACACACCCCACGATCTTTATCGACTCACAAGAAAATGCCTTGCCGATTGCGAATGTACCGGTGATCAGTGCAGTGTTTGGAAAAACGTAAGAGAACCAGGTCATGGAGAAAACCATTTTGCCTGGTCCGATAGCAGACAAGTTAGCTGCGGCGGCAATTATGAAGAAGAAAATCGCCAATCTGTTCAAGTCAGAGGATGCTATGTCAAAAAAGGGTCTGGGAAAATGACTTACCCCCATAGCCATAAGCAGGAAAAATCAACCATTACTTTTAGCACATCCGCTGCCAACGCCCCGTTGCCCATAAAGTCGGCTGGAAATGAGCGTTTCGCTTCAGATGCCATATTCACTAGACCAGCAACTGTAAAGGCGCTGGGTCCAACAGAGACGAACATTCCAGGTCGCATATTCTCTTTGGGAAGCTTTTGAGTCATGAGTCGGTAGATAAAGGCTGAATATACCATCAGCGATACCAAAAACCCAACTCCCTGGATAGTTGTCCCTCCCACGATGATACGTAATGACCGTGACTGCTCTAGCTTCGCACTTAAGATACCAGCATGGGGACCAATGATGAGCATGGGATATGCAGGGAAAATCCAGATAGGCGTCATTTGAGCTATTGTGAATGTCTGTGTCGACCATCTGAGGCCAAGTTAGCAATCATGCAAACAAGGGCGCTATAAGGTGAACTGTACAAGATAAGATAGATTCCTGCTGAGAATACCACCGCGAGAATACAGTCAATCCAAAACAAAACACCGACTGCCATTTCCAGCCACGCGCCTGCTTTTTGAGGCCCATACTGGGAGACATTGATCAAGATAGTGCCGAACGAGACGACCGAGGCGGGAATGAATAAAGATTCTGTAGGGTGCAGGAAGGATGCTTTGAATGTATATGGGTAAAAGTAGAATCTTGCAATCAAAAGTGACCAGATTAAGAGGTACAGTGCAATGTTGATCAAGAAGATCACGGTGCCAATCATCTCTAATCCGTTGAAACGGTATGGCACTATAAATTATTAGTGATCAACGCCAATCAAAGTTTCAATTTCATATTTACCTTCATACAACACATTTGCTAACCCTCCAGTAGCCATAGTCAACGTAAAGTATGCCCAGGTGATATGACGAATACGTTTCTTCCAGCCAAGACGGGCTGTTGATGATTCCGTTATTGTCCGATCGAGGTGTTGGCCATTGGGTTCGGCACAATGACTGGACTCTCTCTTAAATTTATCAGTCGTCCTGGATGAGGTCTTTTGCATTGTTGCTTCTAATGCTGTCGTGTGTACATCGCGTGCCACACTACTGTGGCGGTCCACACCCCCAAGAATAGAGATGGTTCGCTCGGCATCTTCTATCGTTGGAGTTCGATAACCATCATCACCAGGGCTCCTCATATACCGGGGGACTGTGTATTCAAAAGCCATGACTATGAATGCCGCCCTAGCGGGGACCCCACACCTGAAAACAGACTGATCTGATGGCTTTTCCGATTTTCCAATGTTGGATTTAGCACTTGATTTAGACTCGTTGAGGGTGGAGATGATCCTTTGGGACTTTAGTCCTATCAGAATGAGTACTTCAATACGATGATTGCGCGCAGGAAGAACACTGGGAATAGAATTTAACGTCTTCGACAGGAAATTTGACTAAAATCAAGGATCGTCGCCCAGACTGTTCTTTTCTGGCTTTTGGCATTGTGCCTAAGTACCAAGGCAAATTCATTGAGTTTAGTGGACTCGGATATCGGCACAGACCCCACGTCATAGTCATGGAGAAGATAGAGGATGGAGTCAACCTATGAGAATGTTCGGAATTCGTGGATCTGGAGATCTGCCATTCCGGGTTGAGGAGAAACAAGCTTCAGTGTTTTTGTTAGTTAAATGCTCCATCTTCCCCGTAGGAGAGGCTTCAGATGGTTCAAGTTGTATGGTGGTCGATCCTTCAAGCTTGGAACATCCCGAGCGGTGAATTGCAATCAATGCCAGGCATTCAAAGCATACAAACCAACGATTTACATCTGAATGTGGTCATGTTCTATCAAACTTTTGGATAGTACCTAGGTAGTCACTGAGATATTTGCGGTGAACTCAAGTGCTCAAAATGGTAATAGGGTTTAGGGTTAATGAATATCGTGATGCCGAGGCATAGATAGTGATACAGCAAGGGCTTGGTTGAGGTTGTACAGCAACTTCTTCTCAGTTAAGACTCAAATCTAGGCCCCTTAGCCACTACGAGCTTGAATGCTCTAAGCTCAATCGCATTAGGGATGACTGATAATCGCAAATCTGTCCTGATAACAGGGTAAGTGACCTTGTTGAGATCAAGCTTGAAAGACTACAAGCTAATATCATGTTCAAGGTGCTCTCCAGGTGGTATTGGAAATGCCCTGGCTCGAGAATTCCATCGCAATGGGTTGCGTGTGCTAGCCACGGCCCGCAAAACGGCAACCATCTCCGATCTGAAAGAGCTCGGTATTGACACACTGAGTCTAGTGGTTGATGACCTCGAAAGTGTCAAAGCGTGTCGAACCCAGGTCGAGGCATTGCTGGGCGATAAGGGACTGGATTACCTCGTGAACAATGCGTGAGTAGAAGGCACGTTTCCGCTTAAGTTTGATATGAATGCTAATGGAGTATTAGAGGCCGAAGTATGCTTTTCACCTTGCTGTGAGCTATGCCCATGAGACTAATAGCTATTAGACTATACGGTTCCTGCCATGGAGGCTGAACTCCACGAAATCCGTCAGACTTTCGAGACCAACCTCTTCGCTGTCATTACAATGTGTCAAACTTTTGTGCCATTGCTAATCAAGGCCAAGGGGACCATTGTCCAGATTGGATCAATTGCTGGAGTATGTAGTTCCTTATCGATCAACCCCTTGAACCCAAAAGACAAGTATGGCTAACCAATCCAGATAATGCCCTACGTCTTTGGATCGGTCTACAATGCATCCAAAGCAGCTCTGCACTCTTTTAGTGATACACTCCGAGTAGAGTTGGCGCCTTATGGGTATGTCCCAACCCAGTTCTCATTTCTACATCTTGATTATCAAGTTCTTGCACTGACTCTCAAGAAGCGTCCATGTTACCACTGTTGTAACTGGTGGAGTACAATCGCGAATTGCACGCACTGAGCGTCACTTGAAGCCAGATTCCCTTTATCGGGACATCGAGGCAGAGTATGAACAGCGGGTCATTCACAGCCAGCATAATTCCACGCCCCATGATGCGTACGCTAAGAGCGTCGTAGCTCAAGTGTTATATGGATCTGCACCATGGCGGTGGCTATGGCCATGGGCGCAAGGACGAAAGCTGTGGATCTGGGAAGGTCATGCTAGCTGGTTGATCTGGTTGGTCTCGGGAGGTTGGGCGTGGAATGGAACCATCGGATGGGTATTGAGTAGGATGTTCAAGTTGGGAAAGATCAAGCCTGGGAACTATAAGTCATAGATGAGCCCCATAGATCGAAATTAATCAATATCTTCATAGTTCTTCATGATATTCATAGTAATTCATGATGTGAAGTCAAGTTCCGTGATATTCGCGTCTCCCCGAGGCTTGAGCTGAGTCAGCCAGGGACGGGAGCTGGTTGGCTGCAACACCCGGTTTTACCGCGACTGCAATGTCATTCCGAGAAAAAGAAGAAACAGCTTTCTCCCCGAGTTCCCGATATCTCTCCTTCTCTAAACTCCCTCCCAAAGGGCTCATCATATCTATATTCTCCCCTCTCCCCTCTCTTTCTTCCTTTTCTCGCCATAATGTTCAAGCTCGCTCGCGGTCGTCCCATTGCTGCCGCCCTTCGGGCTGCGACTGTAAGTTCTTCGCGACTGCCGTGATATCGGCCCGTGGCTCGGTTTCTCTGTCAAGATGTATCAAGGGTGAAAAAAAAGAGACACTGACGTTTTCAATCAAATTTAGGAGTCCTCATTCCAGTCCCGTCTGGCTCAGCAGAAGCGTAACCTGTCTATTCACGAGTACCTGTCCGCGCGCCTCCTGAAGCAGGTATGTTATACTGCATCGCCCTTCGGTCGCAGAGACTCTATTGAAGTCCGATCGGTTTGCTGATAACAAGATATAGTACGGTGTTGGTGTGCCTAAGGGTGAGGTCGCTCACACTCCTGAGGAGGCTGAGGCTGTCGCTAAGTCTATCGGTATATTTATCCTTTTCTTTTTCTCCCATTCACGTTTTCACGCATGGCCCCCGGGCTATCCCTTGGTTGCGCCCTGCTAACCGTGTTAATTCACAGGTAACGATGACATGGTTATCAAGGCTCAGGTTCTTGCCGGTGGTCGTGGTAAGGGTCACTTCACCAACGGTCTCAAGGGTGGTGTCCGTGTGATTTACTCGTAAGTATAGAGGTTGATTTTTGAGAGGAATGGAGGAATGTCAAAATTAACTAACAATTCTCATCTCAGTCCTACCGAGGCCAAGATGTTCGCCGGACAGATGATCGGTGAGAAGCTCATCACCAAGCAGACTGGTGCCGCCGGTCGCGACTGCAACTCCGTCTACATTTGCGAGCGCAAGTTCGCCCGCCGTGAGTTCTACCTCGCCATTCTGATGGACCGTGCTACCCAGAGCCCCGTCATTGTCGCCTCTTCGCAGGGTGGTATGGATATCGAGACCGTCGCCAAGGAGAACCCCGATGCTATCATCACCACCCCCATCGACATCCACGCTGGTGTCACTGACGACATTGCCCGCACCATTGCCACCGACCTTGGTTTCTCCGAGCAGTGCATTGAGGAGGCCAAGACCACCATCCAGAACCTCTACCGTGTCTTCATGGAGAAGGATGCTACCCAGCTCGAGATCAACCCCCTGTCCGAGACCTCCGACCACCAGGTTATGGCTATGGACGCCAAGCTCGGCTTCGATGACAACGCCGAGTTCCGTCAGAAGGAGGTCTTCTCGTGGCGCGATCACTCCCAGGAGGATGCTGATGAGGTCAAGGCTGCTGAGCACGGCCTGAACTTCATCAAGCTGGATGGTGACATTGGCTGCCTGGTCAACGGTGCCGGTCTTGCCATGGCTACCATGGATATCATCAAGCTGAACGGCGGTAGCCCCGCTAACTTCCTTGACGTCGGTGGTGGTGCTACCCCCGCTGCTATCAAGAGCGCTTTCGAGCTGATCACCAGCGACCCCAAGGTCTCTGCTGTCTTCGTCAACATCTTCGGTGGTATTGTCCGCTGTGACGCTATCGCTCAGGGTCTGATCAACGTTGTTAACGAGATGGGCCTGCGCACCCCCATCATTGCCCGTCTCCAGGGTACTAACATGGAGCAGGCTCACAAGCTGGTATGATTGAACTTCCCAATATTTCTATTATTAATTTGTCACTAACCCTCTTTTCTCTCTTCAGATCAACGAGTCTGGTCTTAAGATTTTCTCCATTGAGGACCTCCAGACCGCCGCTGAGAAGTCCGTCCAGTTCTCCAAGGTCGTCAAGATGGCCCGCGAGATCGACGTTGGTGTTGAGTTCACTCTGGGCATCTAAGCGATGTTATAAATTTGAACTCAAATAGATGAGGGCATGCATTTGAGAGCCCGCGAGCTCGTAGTTACGCTTTATTAGAGAATTACCCCCCGTGAAGCTATGCTGCTCGTTCCTGTGTCATTTACTTTTTCTTTTGTCACTGTATTCTTGAGTGTTTCTATGACCCTTTTTTCTTTATTTATCATTTCCTAATCGGAAGGGAATCTGAGATTTCAATCGTATGAGATGTTTTTCCATTAAGTGTATGTAGAGTGTGTATGTAGTTGATAAAGTAATGATGGAGAATAAAAACCGGACTGCTGGTCACTCAAGGTCACCGTCTGACAAGGGCTCTCAGTGAGGATTGGAGAAGCGCCAGATTTCTACTTGCTGCAAATTAGCCATAACTAGGAATTCGCTATCTCCAAATAACCAGCAGCATTTGTAGGCTGGCGTGTCTCCTAGAACCGCATGATGACACTCCCTCATAATCTTGGATGAAGGATTTGGAGGTTTCTTGTATGTGGTGTTGAAAATCATCATAATATCAACGTCCTTGATAGCAGCATAGGTCACGTTTGGTCCCATGCATACCACGTTGGTTATTGGGAGCAGAGGGGGCAAAGTATGAGTGATGACCTGGTTGCCTTCCAGGGAGAAATACAATGACATCCTGTGACCATGAAGCTCGTTGCCCTTTTTGGATATTAGGGTACTGCTTTGACCTTCATAGATCTCCTGTGCCTCGTGGGCATCATAGAGTTCCTCGGAGTCGACAAAGGGGAATCTTTGATCTTGTGATTCCTGGCAGTGGAATTGGTTGGAGTCGTCGAGAACATACTGCTCTGCATACATCTGGCAGTTCTTGCCTGCAATAACCGTTGAACTGCCATAGTAGACTTCTTCACCTACGCGAAGGATGGTGAACTGGTCTTCTGTCGGGTGAAGAGCTACCAGAACGGCTCGAGTTTTGACTGGAATGGTACGAGCGATGCCTGAATCCCATCCCCAGTGAATCAAATAGGCACGGTAACCGATAACCACCTTATGTCCGTGAATCAAGAAATGTGTAAAATTTAGAGAAGATAGTCGAAACTCTCGATGTTCTTGGGTACGTAGATCCCAGATGTGGCAATAACCCCGCGTGGAGACGGCAGCGATCAGCAGCTTAGACACTCGCAGCTCGGTGAGCTGTTCCCGGTTCTCAGTTGTCAAGCGGATGCTTTCGTGGGTTTTCAAGTTTGTTAGTGTGATTGAAGTTCGGCCATCATCTCCGGTGATGTATGCATAGATGCCATGAGCATATCCCATGCTTCGAAGCCTGCCAAAGGTATCATGCTCTGGTGTTAAGGGGGAATCCAAGCGATGAATCGTCGCTGGGTGTCCACGCTCCAGTCGTAGTCGCTGATGGATGATTTCTTTGGGATTTAAATTTGAGATCTCACAAGCTAAAGTAGCTCGTATGGCGGCATTTTGTACCATGGACGATGAAAGAACCTGGAACCATCTCCGAGACACTCTCTGCAGACGCACCAGATCGGCTAGATTCAAATGCTCGGCCACCAGTGCTATCACTTCTAGTGGTAGATTTCCCAATACATCACATTGAAAAGTAAGGGAATCGGCGCGTACTTTTACCTCCCGCCATTCTCCGCGGCGCAGCTGATCTAGGATTCCATGGTATCTGCAGGATTTGACGATCAGTAGATGCATATAAACGTGCAGGGTTCAGGATCAAGTCTCCAGGGCAAATAAATACACGGCATGCCGACTCAATGGAGATAAAGCATTGAATTGAGTCAATAAGGACTGAGCCTCTGGGTCCATTCCAGCTTCAAGTTGATTAATATTTTTTTTTCTGGTGATTTGAAATGGAGATATGAACTTTGGAAGATAGTAAGATGAGAGTAGTAAGAAGATACACAAGAAAGTACACACAGGTGACAGAAGTATGGTGTGGAGCAGGAGCAAAGGAAAAAAAAGTCTCATTCCTCTTTAACTAAGAAACTTCCCCCCCCCCCTTTTTCTCTTTTTCTCCACCCTTTAAACCTCTTCATTGAGAGTTCAACCTTTTCATTTTATCGATCTTTTAATCTAGATTGTTATTTGAAATCTTGAAATCTCTCCACTGTTTTTTTTATTCATCCCGAGAATCTTTCGCGTTCCGGCTTCCCACAGCCCCCCCCTTCTTCCCCGCAGCCCTGTGAACTGGTTTTCTCCAACCTTCAAAATCCTTTCATCAAACTGGACCTTCAATTCATGGGCGCGATGACAGTCCAAGTGTCAATGCTTGGGTGTTGATCTGCGCCTCTATGATCTTCCGCGAAAACTGCTTACTTCCCCACGTTCTCCCGCCACGAGCAACCCGCTAACGGTCAATCGCGTTTTCCCTGCATCCCGAACACTTCGGGTTCTCTCCGATCTTCTTTATCAGCTATATACCTGTCGCCCTCGATCGCTCACCGTCGCCTATTCAGTACACCTGGCGCCACAAAAGAAAAAAAAAGCCCCCCCCCCTTTATATTTCTCGCGCGATATGAGTGGTCTCGCCGATCCTCCCTCCAGGAACACTTTCGCCGGTGCAGATGCTCCTGGCAAAACACGAAACATCCCGGTCCTTTCTTCCTCTGCCCATCATTCCACCACACCCATGGAGATCACACCTCCGTCATCCGCCGCGCCAGCTATGAGAGTGCATAGTAGCCCTGATGGCGACCGGGGCGCAATGAATACCAACGGTTCTGAGGCTGGGAACACGAGTAACCCCCCAAACCCAGCGGTTGGGGCTGCTGCTGCAGCCCAGCAACCTAAAGTGGTACAAACTGCTTTTATTCATAAGCTCTACAAGTACAGTGCCCCTCATATTGAAGCTTGATGGAGGTTCCGGTGACTAATGCTTCGTCCAAAAAATAGTATGCTCGAAGATAATAGCATCCAACACCTTATCTCTTGGTCAAACACCAATGACAGTTTTGTGATGTCTCCGACTTCAGAATTCTCCAAAGTTTTAGCGTAAGTTTCGAGTTACCTTTGGTCTCATTTTGATTTGATTGATGTCAATTGCTGACCTTCCCAAAGCCAGTACTTTAAGCACACTAATATCTCATCCTTTGTTCGACAACTGAATATGTATGGGTTTCACAAAGGTATGAAGCTTTTTGGTTCTACTACACTAAAATCATAATTAACTCAGGACTTCGTTTTTAGTGAGCGATGTATTTCATACTGGGTCCCCTGATTCTGCGTTGTGGGAGTTCAAACATGGGAATGGGAATTTCAAACGAGGCGACCTCGTTGGTCTGCGAGAAATCAAACGACGACCATCCCGACATGCATTGATCCATCGCGACTCGTTCCCTAGTCACAAAGCTGCTGCGTCACAACCAGGAACCCCAGCAGAGCCTGTTTCCGACGCCACTGAAGCTAGGTTGATGAACCTCGAGCACTCGTTATATGATATGCACAATCGGCTATCCCGGGCTGAAGAAGGAAATATGGCCCTCAACTCGAAATGCCAAAGCATGGCCGAGGGCTTAGCCAAATGCTATCACGTAAGTCCGGGTATTTTTTGTTTGCGACGAACTCACATGAGCTAACCCGGTTGGTATTTCCAGTGGACTCATTCTATCTCTCGCTTCCTCCAAGTTGTGGTTCCTGACAGGGAAAACCCTCTATACCGTGAAAGTAGGACATCATCCTTCTTCCAAAGGTGATTCTTTCTCGCTAACGGCTTTGTAGTCTCAAATATGCAAAGAGAAGTTGAGAAGCACCTGGAAACTGTGCGCGCCATGGAAACTTCCCACGACAGTCTCATGCCGCCGCGCCAGCAGTATTTTGGAAATTTAACCGTCGAATCTGGACCGCCTCTTTCTCCTCGTCAACTGCCACAGGATGATGGCCGGCGTCAATCCATGATTCGGCCACCCGTTCCGCCGCATCTTGCGGTGTCACCGCGACGATATGGTTCAATTGGTGGCGCCAATGCTCCGCCTAGTTATAACCGGCCACAGGCTCCCCAGGTAGCACCCTCACATCAACCCGGACCATCACCCTTATCTATATCGACTCCGCCAGGTCCAAACATGGGTCGTCGCCACACATTTGCAGATATCCGACAACATGACTGGCCACCGGGAGCATCTTCTCCCTTTCCGCCAGGGAACACTGGTAGTGGACCTTGGCCCTCATCTCCAAACCGGGTACCAGGCTCAAGTGATCAACAAGTCCGCGATGTTCTTGCTCAATATGAAATGGGGGCGCCTCGTCGACTTCAAGACCAGTCCCGTCATGCCACACCACCAGGGAATGCCGAACCATCACCATCCTTGCTGAGTGTTGATAATGGCTGGACTATTGCTGGCTCTAGATTCCCTCGACAAGACTCCTCATTACCGGCAACTCGTCGCTCCAGCATGGCAAGTAACGTTCATTCCCTATTGAATCCCGCAGATACAATTGAAAGACCCGACGAGGATCTGCAAATGGGCGAAGATCGAAAGCGCAAGCGATTGGAATAGAGGAACTCCTCATACAAATTCCTGAAACTTCCCATTGGATACCATATCCACGACCTACCATTTACTCAGCACGGTTATAAAGACCTGCTTTGCCATCTGACAACATCTGTATACTTGAAACACACAAGGCACGATCTTCTCTCTTATTCCCCTTTACACCGAGAGAACGTCGACTGCAGCGCCAGACTTTCTGTTTCCTTTCTTTCTTTCTTTCTCTCTTTCTTTATTTGTGCCTGTAGATGTCTCGATTTGTCACACCCTCTTTTTTCTCAATTCCTTTTTGTCAACATTCTCCTTATTTTTTCTATTTTTATTTCTTGGATATTCCAGGCGGAGTCGTGCTGTCGCACCCGAGTCATTGAAGACTTGGGGTTTATACTTCATTCCTACCGCATATTTTATATACCCTTGGGTTGGGCGGAGTAACAAAAAATCATGGTGACATCTAGAAGATTGGAATGAATTTTGTACTTTAAGCCCGGTCCTTCCTTAATTATATTGATTGAATGGACAGCGAACGCCTTTGGTGTGCGCATGCGAGAGAGTTGGCACGCAGGTCTAATTTGACAATATCGTAATATACCGTAGAAATGAGTCGCGACCCAGCGCCGACTTATGAGCTGCCCATCTTGTGAGATGCCAATTGATCAGAGGGAATGATCACGGTGAACCCTGGAGATGGCGTTCCAACCATGAAGAACAAGAGAAAAAAAATGAACCAATTGGACATAAATCCTTATTTCTTCTTTCTCTTCTTCGCCCGCTCAGCCAAAAGCTCATCCAAATAGCTCGTAGCCTTCTTTCTCCCCTTCGAAGGAGCCTGTCGCACAGGAACCTCATTTGGCGTAGACGCATCCTGTTCACCCTGAACATCCTTCTCTTGATCCTCGGAGTTCACAACAGCCTTGACTTTCTTCGGCATAACATTCCTCTTCTTCTGTCCAATAGTGGCCGTCCGACCCTCCTCATCATCCTCGCTATCATTATCTTGTGTATTCGAAGTTGTCGCCTGTGTCGCCGGAGTAGTTTTCAACTGTGCCTTATTCGCCGCAGCAGCTTTCATAAATCGATCATAGTTTTTGCCAAGTAACTGTTTTCGTAGTTTATCGTTTGAGCCTAGTTCTGTACGGTTCCAGCTTCCGTCGGCTGCTTTTTCAGGGAGAGGGGCGCCGATTCCGAGGCTGATGACTCGATGTTAGAGATAAAAACTTAAGATAGAGGAATATGATTGAAGAGAATATCTTACGTCTCTGGAACTGCAGTAAAGATCTCATCTTCTTCGCGTTGGAGCTCTTCATCGGTTTTCGTATTGGCTAGCTCTTCTTCGCTCTGTGGGGAGCCATGATGCGACGAGACGCTGACTGCGAGATAGAGCGACATTCGCGCGATTGAGAATAATATCCGATTCGCTTTTTGAGAGTGACATTTTGAAAATTGGGAATCTATTTTTCCCTCTAGACCAAAGAACAGAATGGATGTGGTGGGCAATATAATTTTGTGATAAGCGTTATCTTGAAGGCGGTGAGAGAGCAGAATATATTCTCAATGAGGATAGATGCAGGTAGTAGTATACAACGTTTGAATAGAAGTACATGAGACGATAACTAACAGAGATGCTAGTTGTACCGAGTAAATTCAAGTGTTGTACAGAAATGAAAAAAATGTCAAGTCACAATGCAATGGAAGAGGGACCGGCTCGAATATTGACACACAGAAAAGAAATCCAATAGATACAAACCCCGTTCAAATGTTATACAAATAATTATGAAAGCTCTTTCTCCCCTCTCTCTTCAACGTTCACTAAGAGCTCTTTGTCTTGTTCGTGATCTCAGTCTGAAGCTTCCTTTAGATCCGGGGCTAGATCTTGGCCTTGGCCTTGTTCTAGTGCTTGGGCCAGGGCTTGATCTTCGTCTTCGTCTTGATCTTGGTCTAGATCCGGGCCTTTTGTTTTCCACTTCACAGACATCAACTTGAGGGTACGTTCCGCTTCCCAAGCTTCCTGGAGTGATACTACATGGAGGACGGCTCCTCGCAAATTTCTGATCAAAGACGTACCAAGGGGCATGTGATCCGAACGTTCTCCTTCAACTCGTCGCCACATCCGCTCTCTCATGACTCTAAACGTGGCAGCAAAAGCCTAGAAGAAAGATTCAGTATTAGTATTGAACGGATATGGAATTGACAGGGCAGGTATTGCTCACCAGGGCAATGCTTTGATGATAGTCGATCAGTGTCTGCGCGGTCTCGTCTTCGGTGAAGGCACTTTCGGGTTTGACTAGCACAGGTAACCAAGAGCCGAATCGAAGGACCTCTCCATTCTGGATCAGCTTGTCTCCCAATAAACATGGGACTATAGGGCTGGTTGGAGAGACGTTTAATATGTTGATTAGATCCCCGATTTGAACCTTTCCAGTGTATGTAAGCGACTCCTGTATTAAACCGCTACGAAGTCTGGCGGCAGCGCTGGTACTTTCTATAATGGCGAGTTTTTCGGTCTTGGTAGAGCATGTCGCTTTTCTGGTTCGAATTGCAAATCTCGACGATAGGGTGTGGGTGACCAAAGCTTTGATAAGTGAGACATCGTGCGAATGCGTGTTGAGCACGTCGTGACCAAATTGCTTATTTTCAAATCTTGAAGTTCCTGCAATATAGCGTGCGTTCGAAAGCCATCGCATAATCAGACGACTATTTTGCATGTTCTGAAAAAAGACTGGCAGCTCGAGATGGTTGGAGAGGGCAAACTCCTCAGCTAAACCTTCTTCGACCTTCTGCCGAAGAGCATTGAAGGCATTGACCTCGGCGATATGGTCACTGTGGGATCCTTGGGCAAAGCGTTCGCGGCGCTTGCGAATTTCTGCGACATCCTGCGACTCCTTGGGCCATCGGAACAGACTCTCACCATCCATTCTTACTGCTAGAATAATCATCGGGTTCAAGCATCGAAACAGCACACCCAGAATGACCAACTTTGCAGCGTGCGGGGTTAGCCCGAGGCCGCCGAGAATCACACCAAGGTCAGTAATGCGTTCATCTTCATCCAATGCCTTCAAAACTTTCAAAGACTCGAGGGTACCAAGAACCTTGACAGTATCAGGAGGCTCAATGGCCTGCTGGAGCATCTCAAGAACGGGAACATCAGGCGCGATATCCTTTGCCTGGAGACAGATGCTATGCAGGTCCTCTCGCTGGATCGCAGGAGATCTCGAAATTCGAAGACTATCGTAGCACTTCTTTGTTCCCAGAAAGTAGTATTCTCCGTTCTGGACTCTACCAGCTCGGCCGGCCCGCTGGGTTGCGTTGGAACGGCTGATCCAAGACGTGACCAATTGACGAGAATGCGTTGCAGAGTTATGGAAAATCTGCTTCACCCTGCCAGTATCAATCACAAATTTCACATCTGGGAGAGTGACCGAAGCCTCGGCCACATCCGTGGAGAGGAGAATCCGTCGACAACCTCCCGGGAAAGATTCCGAGAGCTTAGCCATTTCTTTAGGGAGGCCAGCATGCAACTTCAAGACTCGAAGCTTGCTTGCATTTGAAAAATCAATCCCACACTCGGGTCTGCTTGCGAGGCAAGGAATTTCATCGTGCAACTTGTCGATGGCCTGAAGACCAGGAAGGAAGATCAATATAGAGCCCGACTCAGTAGTGCTCAGAATATGGACTATCAGCGCAGAAATAATGCCATAGGGCATAAATGGATCCTCTTCCAAGGCAGCTGAAGCTGGTGTGGCAGGATCCTTCGTTAATTCAAGTTCCTTAGACGTGTCGTGCTCACCAAATTTGGCATAATGTCTCTCCAAGAAAGGCAATGTGTCCTTTGCCCCCAGAAGCGTGGTCAGAAATTTGGGCTCAAGCGTAGTCGCCAGGTCATCGAGGATGTCGTCGAGGAAGTGTTCATTTACCTGATGCTGACGACCAGGGATAGTTATGGACGGTGCAGGAATGGAAGTCCCATCTGGACCAACACTGTGAAAGTAGGATGTAAAAAGATCCAGATCCAAGGTTGCACTCATTATTACAACTCGCGGCGCGGGAGTAGAGAGTGACTGACATTGATCAACATGGCGCTTTAAAAGCAACATCATGAAATCAATGTTGACATCTCGTACATGAACTTCGTCAAGAATAATATGAGTATACCTTCTAAGCGAATCGCCATCATTTTGGAACATCTTCAACGCGAGACCAGTAGTACAATATGTGATACTGCCATTCCTATCAGGCCATATCTTGTCAAATCGGGTCGCGTATCCGACAGTCTCCCCAATAGGCTCCTCTCTTTCATCAGCCACTCGCTTTCCTAGCATTTGCGCAGCAATTCGTCGGGGCTGAATACAAAGAACGTTGCATTCTCCTCCACTCCCGCCGCGAATTGCTTCTTCTAAGATCATTTGAGGAATCTGGGTAGACTTTCCTGATCCAGTCTCAGCAGAAAGAATACTGTATGGATGTTGTTCGATCATCCTTAAGATTTCTTCTCGCTTTCGAGATACGGGTAGTTGAGCCCTATCAGACAAGATAGCACAGGTTTTCGGATGCTGCGAAGTAAGTCGCTTATCCAAGGAACGAGCTAACTCTCCAGATCTCCGCACTTCACGACGATCAGGACCAGAAGCTAGAGATTTCTTCTCCTGGGAGCGTGTGATTGGTAAGAAACTAGCAGTGCGCATCGCGCGAGACAATCTATCTCTTCTTTCTTGAAGTCCCCACACGAAATCATCGTCTAGTGAAAGCTCGAAGGTGTTTTGTTTGAGCGACCTCAATTGAGACAAGAGGTTAGTGCATTCCAGCTTTGAGATCAGAAGCTTCATAGCCCTGGTTTGGAGCTGAGCCTGTTATAACACAACGTTAGAAACTGAGGCGACGACACTAACTCGATTGAATTGAGGAAGAAAGCAACCTACCCCTGAAATCGGCTCAGCAGGATCGACTGTTATACTGGCCTCTCTCATGTCGTAGAGCCCCTCATTGTAGATAGCACGGCAGACTCGTAATCCTTGAGCATCAAAGTGAGTTTTGGTGTTAAGTTGAACCAAGCTCTTTATGCTCTCGTACAATTCGACATCCCCATGTTGGACAACATATTCTTCAAACAACTTGTTTATCGATTTCTGCGACATGTTCATATTGCCATCCCGAGCCCCCGGAGGCGTTTTTTCCAAGAATGGTTGTAGGGTCGAATTCTGGTTTGATTGTTGAAAGGGGACTTTCACAAGATCTTCCCAGATCCCGTCCTTTTGCATCTCTTCAATTAACACTGAGATTGTGTTTACCAACAGTTCTGGGTTTTTCTCGAGTGATTTCTGTGAAGGAGAGCCATTAAAATTTAAAGTCATAATTGTAAAGTTTGATGGTTAATGATTAAACAAACCCAATTTAGTTGCTGATCAAGGCTAACACTGAAAACCTTCTCCGTGCCTGGTACCCGGAGCACGGCTTTTTGCTCAAGAAGCGAGAATCGGAGGATCAAACGATCAGTAATCATCATCTCCAAAAATCTTGCGCGTGCTCGTAGAGGGGTATGACTAGCAGTCAAATGATTATTCCAGTCAGAAATCTGCTGCAATTGAGGAATTAAGGGGGCAATAGCTCGTTTTTTTGCGCTTAACTATGTGATAGCCGGTCAGATTTATGCCTCGATAATGTTGATACACAGAGAGAGAAAGGGAAGAAAGCATACGGTTGTGTGCTTACTCCATGCAGAATATTTCCACAGTTTCTCCGTAGCGGGATTATAGAGCTCATAATCAAACCATGAACCCGGGACGGTACGTGAAACAGTCGATGCAGACGCAAACTGAATGTGTCCTAATTCTGTCTTCACGTCAAGCCATGCACACATGGCTTGCATCTTCATAGATGCCTTCTTAATAAATTCTTGCTTAGGCTTTGGACTTGGGGGAAGCGATGAATTGACTTCAGAAAGACTTTCATCACTTTGCGAAGTCACTGCAGCCGAACCGTTATGTGTCGGTGCCGAAGTATGCAAAGAGGCCTTCGCGGGTCGATGACATCTCATGGTAGACAGGGTCGCTTTTTTGGATCCATCGTGCAATTGAGTCTTATAATTATCTTTCCCAGTCCCTTTGGACAATATCACCGGACGAGAGGACGAAGTAAACGGTCGTGAAGTTGGCGTTGCGAAAGTCTGTTGGGGCGACGACGGACGTAATCTGGGCTGTCGGAGCCCTCGAGTGATAACATGACCAAAGTAGTCTGCTCGACGTGAGCCCAGAGCCAGGGTAAAATTCCGCATGCTATTGCATGCGTTGGCCTTGGTTGCCATGAGTATCTGTTCACGAGGAGTTCGAAAAATAGCAAGCGGCGTGCATTGCGACTAGATCGATTGGGTGAGTCGAGTCCGTTTGAACAAGTTGAAATCGAAGCAGCCTAACTAAATGAGCGTAATGAACACGATTGGAGGCTTGAAGCACGCGGCTCTAAGCTCTGGAAGTCAAAGATCAAAAAGGTCGGGATGAAATTGCGGCGATGCTTAGGCCCGGATGGCTTGGCATGTATCCACTCCAACATCTGATCCACACTCACACTCCAGATGTCCAGTGCTCACGTGTGGACATTCAAATGTTTGCAGGCAACTCAATCTCTACTAATCTCTACTAGTAACTAATATGATTTATTTTAAGATCTACTCAAGTGCTACTACATATGCAATCAGAAATAGAATACAGTGCTATGTACTAGTATTAGTCTGAGAAGAGGAAAATTTGAACAATCATAACGTCGTAGTGATCTCTATATACAAGGTCTAGTCTTAATGTACATATCTAGTATGTGTCTGTGCAACGCTTGTCCCCAATATCAAACATAATACCAGTTGACCAGTAGGTCTCCAAGCTCCTATGACGCAGGGTATCATATTGAGGGAGAACTGAACAAAGGAACAACTTGAAGTAAAAACCTCAAGAAGACAGATGATTTTAAGCCGAAGCCTGAGCCTCCTTTTGATCCCGAAGTTTCTTCTCGATCTTCATGAACTCTCGAATTCCAACTGGGATATTGGCGAATAATTCCTCATCTTGATTCGGAGCAGGCCAATTAGCTTCGCTGCCACCTCCATCTTCATCCAAGCTGAGACTAGCGGAATCAACCTTGGCACGAGGCGCAGTGCGCATGTCCCGAGTTTCCTTCTCAGAGCCACCTTTGGCTTTGGCTTGTGCGACTCGACCTGCCCATTCTTCCATTTCGTCTCGAAAGTCATCCCAAACGCAATGTACACAACCGCTCATACAGCAGTTCTCGGGTTCCTCTGGGCGGGGTGGGATAGGCACTCCGTTGATAGTTTTCCATTCGGATTCTGGTGGAATTTCGCCGGGATTGTAACGAGACTCGCGGCCAGGACCAGCAAGGCGAGTGCCAAAAACAATTGCCATTTTTTCTTGGGGTGTTTGTGCTTCATATAAGTTTGTCGGAGCTGGCTTTACCTCGGGTGGAGGTGTAGTTGGGCGTGCAGTTTTCGCACGGCTGTGATATGGGGAATTCAAGATCAAGGCATAGTAACCAGATAAAGGATAGGCTTGAGAATTGTCGGTATCTTCCAAGGAACCACGGTTATGGTTTGACGATTGACTATGCGTCATGCGCCGAGAGGACAAGGCCAACGCACATTGTCGGTTCGGGGTCATAGAATGAATAGACTGATAATAGAAAGGAGTAGAGAATAATTTCACCCGCCGGAAAGATTGCCTTCCCACCGTGAGGCACTCCATCGTAAACTGGCGCAGTACCTAAAAGGAATCTTGGATTCTCCAACTTCCAAGGTTCAAAAGCGGCGGAGGCGGCTACAGGCGCGGCAGAACGATTAGGTCATAGATGCAAACAATACAAACATGGTTGTTTATGCTCCCCGCGAGTGCAGCGCGATTTCGAGTAGATCTTAAACATCGCAAGAATGAATTCACCCCCGAAACGTCGAAGAAGTGCCAATATTGTTGGGGATGCTGGGGGCACATCACATATCACAATGGCTGGCCCCGCGATCGTACCCTCCGGTCAACTATCCTTCCAGTCACCCACGCGATCGAGTTTGGCCAAATCACACCCCAAAGTTCTCGAGCGCGCCCTCAGTAGATCTCCAAGCCGCCGACCAACAAGTCGAGAAGCCCAGGGAAAACAACCAGACCGCAGTACACTTGGGCTCCGGGGTCGAAAAGCCCTTCGAGCTTCGTTAGGTGGGATGTCTAGTCCGTTAAAAAAGCGTCAGATGCCCGACAATTCACCTTTACTATCATCAGCTAGACGACCAAGTGGCATTCAGTCTTTTACGAAGCCACCCCGCCGATTGTCAAGGAAAATTCTACCAGGAGACTTTTGGTTTGGGTCGCCTACCAAGAAGCAACCTTATCCAACGGAGGAGGATCTTTCTAATACACCGGAAGGCCAATTGGCTTTGGAGCTGGGAAGCGCAACTCGACAAGCGGATACTCGTGAAGCTATTGATGTTGGCCTTGATGGTGGATTCGATGACAACTCTATGGAACCAGATCTTCCACCTACCCCTACACAGCTCGGGTTAGAGAAGGCACCCGATCGCCCAAGAGGATTGTTAAGCAGCAGCCCGAGTGCAAGGCATGAGAAAAACAGAAAACGGAAAGCGATTGACGCTATTCAAGGAAGCCCCTTGAAAACCATGCGATTTCGACATCAAAGTCCCGAAATCTCAGTATCTGACTCGGATATGGATGATGCTGGACTATCAGTGGCTGCTCTGGAAAAGCGAAAGCTGCGCAAGAGTCTGACGGCGGAGCTACAAAAGTTGAAGGATGATGTTGCGGAGCTGACAGAATGGACTGGGAAAATCGAGTCCAACTCGAGCCTGGCTGATGACCCACATAAGCTCAACCATTTCTTGTAAGCTGAAGATCCCTTGCTGCAATACTAAATTGACTCTAACCAATATATAGGGATCTGCTCTCCGAAGAATCATCTCATATAAACCGACCTATGCCACGTCAGGCTCCAGTGCCAATCTCTTCTCTTTTGTGTACTTTGCTCCCATTTTCCAAAAACATCCCCCATCCTTCTCGCCAGACATCACCATTACCTACGAATCCGTTCGCCTTGAAAGAATCGTCACAGGCGCCATCTTATTTGACAGTCTTTGCTCCGCTAGCTCTTCAAACAAGCACAAGCCGCTCCACCGCCTCAAGGACCAGCACTATTGTGGAGACACATACACTGACATTCACACCACCTTCCCCATTTCCGTCTTCATTATACAACATTTCAGTTGTCTACGAGACAGACCCAGAGGCACAAGCTATTGTCTCCGTATCTGTACCCACAGGGAGAACCAGCAAGAAACGACGAATCCCCGAGGTACTCCGTCGATGGATCGAGGCCCGTTTAGCAAACTCTCTTCTCAAGCTTGACGTGGCAACATTATGCTGGGGTATTAAAAGATACTGGGAAGCCTCTATCTCTCGCGCCGAGCTATGGGCATACATCGACCACAAATATGGCAGCGGTGAAAAGAAGGGCGATCTACCAAAATCTCAATCTGGAGTCCTTATGCTTTCGGAGCTGCGGCGATTGATACCACACTTGGAGCGTAGCACTATGGTTATCAAGTCCAAGTCTGAAAGAAATGCACCTCAAGTCCTTTTGTCTAATGCTTTGACTATTGATGATTGGACTGGAGAGCCACAATTGAGACCGGAGCTTAGTGTTTCTACTATTTCCGGTTCCGGACCAAGCAAGAAGATTGACCAAGAAACCAAAAAGCTCTTCCATGCTTTGGTGCATGAAGATACTACTGGGTCGATGCAAGCTAGTGCTGGGAGTTTTTCTTTGGATGCTATCATCCGAGCCACTGAAGGTGCCATTGGCGCCTTGTTCAGTCGTGATTAATGTTGTTAGTTTTTTTAAGGTAGCGTCGGCGCATGGAATTGGATTTGGGAGTGATTTTTAAGATACCATGGGAATGTGCGCTTTTGCAATGAATTGAAGAATCGAAAGATTTATGTTGGTTTCACCCCTTGTTTTCACATTTTATAAGGTCATCATATACTACTGGTACCTAGAACGGCAGATAGCTTCAAGTTGAGAAGTGCACATGTGCAAGTGCCCAGGTGAGATACTACTATCTAGTGATAGTATCAGGCCAGTTGTACATACTTTTTATCCATGGATATATGAAATCAATCAAAGTCCTACATTTAAAAATAATTTGTGGGTGGACGTTATACTTGATATTGCTTCAATTCATCTCAATAGATAGTATGATAGAAGACATCAAATTATTAGTTACAGTATTTCAATGTTTGCTCGTAGACAGTACACAAACAGCACATCTATCGTTGGAATTAAAAAGCAAGGAAGTTCGCAACAGCAACCACACAGAGGAAAAGTGCGCTGTCTGTAACCTTTTTAGCTGCAGCACCCGTGAAAACAGCGACCGGAGCACTCGAGGTACTCGAGGCACTGGATGAAGTGCCGATGCGAACAGATGAGGCGCTTTGGGCAATTCCAGCAGAAGACGTAATTGCGTGAGAAATATTCGATTTGACACCGCTAGTGTAACCAATCCAGCTACTTTCACTTCCCACGCTCGTAGTTTGCGATTGTTCGGTAGCGCTATTATTCGTTCCACTGGGCTGTGAGATATAGATATCGGAGGCGGGAGCACTGGCCGATTCGACGATCCTGGTAAATATTCCAGTTCCAGGGATGGTACCAGTGGTGGTGCTGGAAGTTATAGTTGTATCCTCAATAGCAGATGCGCTCGGGGAAGTGCTGGATGTCCAAGTGTAGGTGGGGATGTTGGTTGTTTCTTCTCCAGAGGCTGGACTTGTAGTGGCGGCTAAATTACCAGTCTTCCCCTCGCCCTCCTCACTGACAGGACAAACAGTCACATATGCAATCACTGTTTCAGTGGCTGTGGATGTAGTTTTTTGAGATTGAGCACAGTTGTGGATTGACGAGGGGCAAACTGCAGTGGTATGATGGTGCGTTGTGTAAACCGTAGATGTAGTGAGTTTTTCACTAGGTAGTCCAGTTGAGTTCCCCTTCGTCATTGCGACAGATGGCAGTGTAGTCTTGCTCTCCACATTGGTCACTGGGCAGATAGTGGTATATACAGCAACCGTTTCAGTAGTGATGTGAGTCGTCCGCTCTGACGCCGGGCAGTCCCGAACTGATGGTGGACACGCAGTTACTGTATGCACCTCAGTTGTAAAGCTAGTTGAAATGGTGAACTTTGGTGGAAGGGGTGGCTCAGTAGCGTCCAATAGTACGGTGTTGGTGGTTGTTGTTGTTACAGGTATAGTATCTGTACTCGGAGCCGAAGCTGTGGATGGTGCAGAAGCCGATGATGTGAACTTTGAAAGTAAAGTAGATTGAGAAGTCGACTCGGATACGAGAGCCGACGTAAACTGGGAAACCGATGCAGACTGGGAAGCCGACTCGGAGGTGGAAGCCGATGCAAGCTGGGAAGGCGTCGTAGACTGGGAGGTTGTTGCAGAAGATAGAGAGAAGGAAGAGGAAGATGAATAAGACAAAGATGGTAAAGAAGAATGTCTCATAATAGAAAGAGATGAGGTTTGTGATCGTGATAAATGGGTTGAGACGGATGTAGAAATCGGCCTTGATGGCACTGTTGTGTATGAATGCATTCTTGTATGAGACTTCCAAGCCGGTCTTGAAGTATTTCCAGAAGATATAGCAGCTGACGCCGAAGCAAGTGGCGAAGCAGCGACTGACGACGAATTGGCGATTGAAGAAGAAGCGACTGATGATGAAGCAATTGGCGACGAGGCTACTGGCGATGAAGCAGCAATTGATGATGAAGAAGAAGTGATTGGCCAAGAAGAGGCGACTGATGTAGAAGCAGCTGGCGACGAAACAACTGGTGTAGAAGAAGCGACTGGTGAAGAAGTGGATGACGAAGAAGCAGCGATTGACAAAGAAGAAATGACTGATGAAGAAGCGATAGCAGAAGAGGAGACCACGTTGATAGAACTACTAGTAGTTGGTGTAGAGGTACTCGTAGCAAAAGTAATAGTCGAGGTGATGGTAGTCGTATATTCTACGACGTCCGTTGTAGTAGATAATACTTCTGTTGACGCTCCGGTGACCGTGACAATACACGGATTTGTGGTGAATCTCTCAACTGCGGCATATTTCGAGGAACTATATGAAACTGTCGCTGTCACTTCCTGTAATAAAATACACCGGTAGTTCGCAGTCATGAAGTTTGCAGCCACACACGACGCGCTGTAAATGCTACACGCATCATAACACTCAAAACCATTGACTTCCGATAAGGAAATAAAGACCTCTCCCGCCAGGGAAGATGTTGTGCACCATTGGCTCCAGTAGACTCCATTGAGTGACCATACACTATTCGTGCATTGAGTGTCGAAGAATCCAGTGCCAGGAGTACATGTAGTCTGAACGGTCGTCACCGGGGCATAGCTCGTGATAGTGCTGGTTACGGTCTCTGAGTAAGTCGAAGTGAGGGTGGTGAGAGACGTAGAAGTCGGAAGACTAATGTCTGGGACTGTGAGGGCAAGAGACCCCTGAATGAGACCCCAAAGGACGGAAGGCCAGGCCCGTGATTGACCCATTGGTCTCAGTAGAAGAAAAGAGTTGTAAGTTGAAAAACGAATGTGTTTAGTTCACAGAAGGTCTTTCCAACTTGAACTTATAAATGAAGGGAATGGATAATTCAAGTCTGGAGAAGGCAAACCCATTCAAGGTCCCTGAATCCCAGTCCGAAATAGTATATCAAAATTTGAATATAGTACCTATGAATGGTTTGTTTTGTAGTATATTCAGCCGAGGCGCCACCACAGTTAATTCGTGGACTGTTTAGACCCACTCCAGGGCTATCGTTTTGACTATAGCCAAGACGAGCGAACTGTTTCCTCCAGGGCTAAGTGCTGATCAGCTTTGATTTTGTTCCAAGAAAGCTTATGCGCCATAATTCTTTCATAAGAATCATATTTTCAAACAGAGAAATACTGCCAAGGTTCAAAAGTTATGGATCATTGAAAATGTCCAGGAGCTTCAAATGTTATACCACATGGGAGTTCGGACTCACACTAACTGGATTCGGTAGGAAACAGCGAGGCTATTATGACTCGATTTTCTTTTAGAATTTCGGCTTCCGCGAAGATGATCTGTGCGAGTGCGACAGGAGATGATTATACATTGATAGAATGCCCGAGGCTAGGTACGAGAGCTGCGAGTTGGATTAAGAAGAAAGGCTGGGGACGCGTTGTACAATTGGGAAGCTCAAACGAAGGCGGGAAAGGTAAAGCAGACATCGTCCACACTCTCGAGGGCAAACTTGAAGTCCCGGCCGGACTTCGCCGAGGCGTCACAACGATTTCGCAGTCGTGCGCCATAAGGCCCCCGGGGCAGCCAAACAAAGGGAGGGGCAATGGGCCATGAAAGGCCCTGCCGAGGTTCTACTAGTAAGTGTATGTCAGGAACCTTGGAAGTGGATCATCTCAAATGTAGGTACCCGGACATAAAGTTGTTCAAGTTGTATCCTGCATATCCAGATGTCGTTCGTGAGGGGACTGTGTAAATGAATAGTAGTAGTAGTAGTAGTAGTAGTAGTACTACTACTACTACTACTACTACTATACACTATGTATATACTCATAATAACTGTAATGTCAGTTGAATTCCAGTGAATAGTTCTGCAAAAAGATGTTATTAAGAATTACAATCGCAATATTCGATAAAATTTTCATGAATTGAGAGTGCTGATAGTCGATCAGATCTAACAGTCTATGAATTATAACATTGTGTTATACACAAAAATCGTCGAGCTGCCATTTTGATATTGCGTCTGAATTCCAAAGCTGTCTACTATTTCGACGAAACTCTACCTAAAATTTGCGATTCGAGCAGTCTCTAGTAGTATTACACGGAGGTAAGTATTAGTCCTTTCCCAAGGTTCCCCTCAGGCCGTTAAGGATCTTTCGGTCTCACTTTTACCGCATCTAACGACTCTCATACTAGTACTGTTCGAGTTCGGAGAAGCGATTTCTTAGACACTCACAAAATACTGTCTTTGTGAGTGGAATATCCTCTGACTGTGGCCCTTCCGCTGTGGCATGTCTAAGAACGGGCTTCTCCAAACACATATTCATTCAAGGTCTTCCAACGCAAAGTTATTGATAAATTCATTCAAATGTTTGTATGTGGGTCTTCCTCGGAATCGATTCCATAAAGGGCTCCATGATGGTTACTCGAGGGCAAGAGATAGCAGAACATTCAAGTTGATATAGCGGACTGATGTCTACGTGTAAGCGTGGGCTTAACTACTACATCCATGGGTGTGTACAGTCTACTGTAGAGACGCCTGCTCACGCAAAGCTATGTTGTAAACCTGGAAGCCCTTTTCATTTATGAGACTACAGAAAGCTTTCACGGCATGGTCCTCTACCCTCTTTCCAGTTTGGATCAAATCCATAGTTCCAATGTACTCCAACTCCGTTGAAAGTTACCAACGCCAAAGAAATCGAGAAACCCCGTTCCTGGGCACCTGGTAGCATCCAATCAAGGCGAGCGAAGTCGAAGACCAGGGGAACCACCGAATAAAAAACACCAACACCAAGAAGCACGGCCGAGGATAAACTTTTTGAGAAAAATTGGGCGGTTTTGCATTTCGAAGGATCTTCCGAGTTCTTTCTTTTAAGAGACAAAAAAAGGGGGTAGTTTCAAGGGTAGAGGGGGAGGGGAGGGAAAAAGAGGGATTCAGTTTGAAAGAAATGGAAGAGGCGCCATGCCATGCCACAGTACACTCATCCCCGATCCGAAAACCGACCCGATCATCATCATCAGCACGAGCAGTAAATTAACACATTTATTTCTTGGCGTTGGCCTCCTCCTCAGCCTTGAGCTTGGCGCGCTTCTCACGAATACCCTTGTGGCGGGCCTCGGAGCGAGCGTCACGCAGGCGGCGGTAGACAGACTCCTCAGACTTGACGAGGGAGTCACGCTTGACCTCGGTGATGGCGTTGGCCTCAGCAGCGTTGACGATGGGGAAGCTGGCGCTGGCACGGGTAGCGAAACCCTCGGTCTTGCCGGAGGCAAGAGCGGCCTTGACAGCGTTGACGTCCTCAGCGGAAGAGTCGAGCTTCTTGAACTGACCGCTCTTGCGGGGAAGAGGATCAGGCGGGCCTTGTAGTCCTGGAGACGGGCAACGTTGGCGACCAGGGACTCCTTAGAGTAGTTGGTACGGCGGTGATCAACGGAGATACCGACGGTGGAAGCGAGCTTCTTGGGGATACCGGCCTCCTATAAGTTGCAAAAAATTATATGTGAGCCCCTCAATTCCACGCAGTTCCGATGGAAATAGACGAAGTCGAATTTACCTTGAGTTCAGCCAGGGTGAAACCACGACCGGCACGGACACGGCGGTTGTACTTGACGGTGGGGCATCGGACAACGGGACGCAGCTTGTCGACCGGACGGGGAGCAACGGCAGCAGCCTTGGCGATACGGTTCTCACGACGACGGTGCTTACGACCGGGCTATAGGGTCGAAGAAAAATTCCATGTTAGTCGTTTTTGGTCCTGGGGTAAAAATTCTCTCGCTTTTTTCGATAGGTCCTAGGTCGATGGACGATATTCCGTAGGACGAGATTTTGGGTGGGAGAGAAAAAGATTTTTCGAAGTCGTACCTGGTCGAAGTGCACGCGAACACGCTTCTGCCAATCCTTGCGGAAGTCTAATCAAGAAATGTCAGTCGACTGAATCTAATTTGGAGAGCGACTGGTTCTTTGCAACGGGCGTTGAAAGACAATGGCGCATAGAGGCGATTCAGGGCCACTCACGGTTCTTCTGGATCTGGTTGTTGTGCTTGATCGCCTATAATCCCAAATGATAAATCCATCAGCCATCACTTCCACCACAAAATTCCAAGATACAGTCGTTCATTGACGACAATTCCATTCATTTCCAACACATAATCGCAGAGAATCGAGGGGAACGCACCATGGTGACGGATGGGGATCGAGCCGGGTGGTGGTCGTCGGAGGGTTGCTGGTCAAATCTCCCTTCAACGGCAGAAACTCTGAAGTTCCCATTTTTCGTGTGGCCCGCTTTGCCACTGACCGCCTCGCTTAGCGAGCCCTAACTAATCCTAATCAAGATCCACTGGATATCTGCCGTTGCTGAGTCAGCAGACTGGACTGCTTCTGTTCTGGGGATCTATATACTTCCACCCGACGTTCGAAGGTTCATTAGAGCACTTTAGTTACAAAATATCAGTGTGTTATTTAATGATGAGAAGAGATAAGATGAATTAACTTGCTCAAGCCATGACGGGTATGTACATAGTCGGAGGCCGTGAGAAAACGACGATTTATCCAGACCCCCCAATGTTGAGTTCTCGGTTCTTACAGTCAATACCAAATACTGGGAAACATCTGGTACTTCTTTCATATGGTTCATTGTTCCTATTCTATTGTACAGAGCTGCAGGCCGATGCATTCTGAAGCTAATTTCCCAACAGGTGCCACTGTAAAAGAGGGTCTTGATGGCTGTAACCTATCCCATTTTTAAAACGCCGTGAGTAGTCATGAGTTGAACTACTAGAGAACATTGTAACGAAAACACCCCAAGTAAAAATCAAAAATCAAAAATAAAACAGAAAATCAAATCGCTAGGTCGGAAGAGCCCGTATCGTTAAAAAGTGTCGTTCATCATTCATAATACTCCCCAAGGGAGATCGTAACAAGGGCAAGCTAAAGTGCAGAGAACAGCGCTAGTTCATGAATCATTCCCTGGGCATGACAGCATCAATAAAGATGGGAGCGAGAAACAAAATGTTCAAGTTTCAATCCCCAATCCAATCTTTGCAGTAGTCCGGGACTTCTTCATGGCCGGGCTGGACTCGCTAGAGCTGGCCTTGCGCTTGGAGGATGGCTTCTGCTCGACACCAGACTTCTTCACCTGTCCAAACAACTTGGATTGAAGCAAGGCGCTTGTTTTGGGAGGCATGTGTCGCATCTCAGAGCGATGGGCCTGCACAGTGTCGTCCTCGGAGTCCGGAGCGGACAAAGAGACTGTGCTATCACTGTCATACTGTTGCTCACGCGAACCTTGACCGGGAGTCAAGTACTGACGTTCGTGGCGGGCGGAGCGGTTGGGAGTGACAGGAACAGAGGTGTGAGATCCATAGGGGCCATGGGGCTCGTGAAGACGGTTGGTAAATTTGTCCGCAAAGAGCAAGGCTGCAAGGCCATCGGTATGCTCACCGCGACAGATAGTATGAAGTTCATTCTGCATACCAGGTGACAGGGATCCGTAGTTGTAAATCTGAGAGAAATGGCGGCGATTGTCTTCGATGCGCCTCTTCAGCATGTCGTTCTGTTCGGTTAACTCGACCGATCGAGAGGTCGCATCGTCAATGGCGCGCTTAGCTCGGCGCAGTCGTCGATCCAGAACGGCGTTGACACCCTCGAGTTCTTGGGATCGCTGGATTGCAGTGAAATAATCATTGCTTGAGAAGGACTGCTTGGGGGTGGCGAGTTCGGCGGGATGTGTGCGACGATATTCAGCGCTCTGGAGAATTTCGACCTCGCGCTTTGCAAGTTGATGTTCTACCTCGGCACGCTTGACAGCCTCATTGCTAGCGAAGGAGACTAAGCTGTTCTGCAGCTTGAAATGCAAAGCGGACATGCGAGCCTCTTGGGCAACTGCAAGGAGGTCTTTGGCGATGGTGCGCAGTTGGGCATCACTGGCCTTGTCAATATCTTCAATGGTGGGAAGATCTTCCGATGCTCCATAAGCATCACGAAGTGACTTGTCCAGGCCAGCTGGATTAGATAGAGAGGGTGTGATGGATAGGGAGCGGGAGCGGCGAAGAGGCGCACCCGGGATCTGGGTTGAAGGTGGTGGTGTCATGTCGGACGATGATGCAGGTGGTGGGGAGAAGTGCTTTGATTCTGACGAGCGGTCTTTGAACCCGGCGCTCAGGTCAGGTGAGGGTGAGAGAGTTGGGCGACGAGTTGGAGTAGCCGGGGCAAGAATCTCAGCTGGTGCTGCGAGAGGGCTTGGAGACAGGCGTCTAGACTGAAACATGACCGGGAATGACGAATTGGATTGGGCAATGATGATAAGACAGCTATGCGTCAACCGTGGGGAAAGGAATCCGCGCACTGGAATATGTTAGCTTATTGTTCTCTAAGAGCGATATCTGTGATAAGCGATTGAATCCGGGGGGCGCATACCGGAGAATGGCAAAAGCGGGGTAAGGCAAAAAGCAAACGAATAGAGGGGGTTTGAGAAATGATTCAAAGTGGTGTTTGAAGGGAGTTAGAGAATATGTGTGGAGGATAAGAGGGATGGAGGGATGGAAGTGGGCACTTTGTATGCGATCGTGGAGGAGGGGGGGCTGGGAGGCTGGGAACAGCCATTGTGGAAATGCGGCTGGGGGGTGTGCCCAGCCTCAGTCAACCATTTATAGCCATAAACCAATCATACTAGTCAGGTACAGACCCACATTCCTCGATGCGGCTAGAGTGACGATCACGGGACGCTCAGGGCAAGTAAACAGCCGTGAACATCGATGTGTAAAGGTTGGACTGGCAACCGATAAGCTAGGATCTTACTACGTAGTAGATACTATACTACATTAAAGTAGTATCTAAGATGTATTTGAAGGTACCCAAGGTATTCGATTGATGCCACTTATTGAATATTATAATGTCGATATTAAAGATATTGAATTATTTTAATGGTTTCATATATCTGAGTCATTGATTCATTCAACTGTATCTAGGGAGAGACAGACACCTTCCCAGTACCTACTTAGAGGCCAAGGTTGAATTACATCATCCATAGACCCTGAAAGAGAGCATTTGAGTGGTATATTGCGACGTGATCTACAGGTGTCAATCCCAATTACAACAAATTTCCAAGATTCAAAATGGGATCAAAAGGCCATGTTAGTATTAAGACTAGTAGATAGAGGAAACACCTATATGGCATCTGGATATAATTGACACTTCGAATTTTGTCACTAAAAATAGAGTGATTCAGTCTTTGTCTTTTTTACTCAAAAATTGTGAGTCCCCTAGATAGTGGAATTCTACCACGCGAAAAAAACACAACGCTACCTAGGTAATACCTAGTATTCACCCAGTACTTGAGTAATACTATTTGAACACTCAGAAATCTTGGGAAATATTATCAGCGCAAACTGGAATTCATCCCAATATTGCATTCCTGGAGGCTGAAATCCCACGCGATCCATATCTGATGGATACTCCTTGCTAGTCCTAGCCTCCCATATCCACCCCCAGAATTCTCTTAGCATAAGACACTGTAGATCTTTACTAGGAACTCCATCTTGCAACTTCAATTCTCCTATCCAGCTATCTGTATAATTCTTAAATTCCCCGAATATATAAAGCTTGGCCCAGTTATCAATTTAAGCCATCTTCCGGTTTGTGTAGTAAATATCACTGCAAATTGAATATAGAACGCGGAATGGTTCGCTGCCTAAGGCGGCTATCGGCGATCGCGGGTGAAATGTAAACAACTTCAACCTTAAAACAATCCCATTCGGTTGCCGTTGCCTGGGGTAAAGAACAAGCTAGGAAAGTGGGCCTGTCATTGACAGAATTTCCATTTTGATTTCCTTGACACCTCCCGGTATTCTTAATTCCAATAATAGCTACACATCCTGCAACTATTTCATCTAAAAATCCCCCCTCCCCCGCGCCATGGAAGGCCAGCCCAAGGTCAACCGTCCACCAAGTGGTATTCCACGACCAGCTTCCAGATTGCCCCTACCAACTTCCACAGCATCGAAATCTGTCCGCCCATCTCCATCCCGAGACCGATTACGAGCTGATCCTGGCCTGGACGACCGGCGTCTGCGAAGACCATCCTACGAATCCTTGCTCAAGAAGCCCACTACGCGCTATTCGCCTGCAAAGCCCCGAGCCGAAGTTCTCCCAAGCCAAGAGGAACAACCCGGTGAAGATGGAGCCAATACACCGGATGAAGCGGGTTCCATGATCGGAGATGATGAGAGTGTATCGGGCGAAATCCGGGGCCGTACACGCCCCTCCCTATCAGAGCGGACAATCGAGACTTTGGCCCATATTCCGCCATCTCCAGCCTCTGTGCAAAGGCAATCCAGTTTTTTCAATGGAGCTAGCCCAATTCGCTCGCCTTCTCGAACTCCGTCCAATGTGTCCAGTTATTCACGGTCCCCATCACGATCGTCATCTCATCAGACCAACAGCAGTGACTTGTTATCTCAACCCGTGTCTAAACTGCGACTTCCATCTCGACCTCGTATGTCTTTGGCCTCGGCTTCTGAATTGTCAACAACAGTTGTTGAGGCTCTTCAGAGCCCTTCAAAGTTGAAACAACCGTCCAAAAGGAGAAGTCTTGCAGCCTTGAGTACAGCTTCCGGAAATAGTGCGCCACCAAAGAAAAGTATCGCGCCGCCAAAAACATCGATTGTGCGCCCTACTCCAAGCACGGCTTCAAAGCCCTCGAACTCAAATATGGGCCCCCCGGAACGGCCTCTCCAAGTTCGAAAGACGCGGAAGCCCCAGACAGACTCCCCTTCATCACTGAGATCTCCATCGACTGCTTCACGATATGTATCTGCTGCGTCCTCTTTGCAGGATGACTTAACCCCAGAACAGCAAGCGGAAAGTGAATCAAGAAAGGCCTCGAAGTCATCGAGTGCTTTACGTGAAACCATCGCAAAGGCCAAGGCAGCTCGGAAGGCAGTCGCAGCAACAGAAAAACCAAATGAACATCTCCCACAGGCCAAAGTCGCTGTCCAAACTGCTGTCGAGTCATGGAGCAATATGGATGATGACGACCCATTTAATCAACTCCCTAAAGGCTCAAGTGATATGGTGCTTCGCCAACGGGTGGGAGGGGCACGTTCGTCAGGGACTTTGAACATCGCAGCGCTGTCTTTGAAAGAGATTCCTCAGGAGGTGATTACTATGTACGAATTTGATCCTGAGAGCACATCCAATTGGTTTGAGAACGTCGACCTGGTCAAATTCATCGCCGCTGATAATGAGTTGTCCGAGCTGCCCGACGCAGTTTTCCCTGATATCAATCTCGAGGATTTTGATCCGGAAAGTGATGAACGGGGTCCTCAGTTCGGCGGAATTGAAGCACTGGATCTTCATGGCAATGTTCTTCACTCTCTTCCAATTGGGCTTAGGCGACTGAACCAGCTTCGCTCTCTGAACCTATCAAACAACGCCATTGGGATGGATCAGCTCACCAGAATCGTAGAGATTACCTCTCTAGTCGATTTGAAACTAGCAAGCAACAAGCTGGAAGGTCCATTGCTTCCAGCTTTGTGCTCTCTTACAAAGTTAGAGTCGTTGGATCTACGTGGCAACGCTCTAACAGAGCTACCGAGCGAACTGGGCGAACTGAAGTCTCTTAGGGTCTTGGATGTTGGAGAGAACCAATTGTCATCTTTGCCATTTGAAGCCCTGAGCAAACTTCCCTTGATTACACTCAATGCTCCCAAAAATAATTTGAACGGCACTCTCATCCCTGCATCTGTGGACCGACTCGAGAAGTTGCAGTCTTTGAACATCGCGCACAATTCTATTGAAGTCTTTGCTGCCAACAACATGTTATCTCTACCGAGCCTTCACAGTCTATTCCTCAGTGTTAACCGTGTCACAAGCTTGCCTTGTCTGTCCTCATGGCAATCTCTCTTGCTCCTTTCCGCAGACGACAACAGAATTGCAGAGATCCCTGCTGGGTTTGTGGATCTGAAGAATTTAAAGACTGCCGATTTCACTGGAAATAACATTACACGGCTGGATGAAAAGCTTGGTTTCATGGAGAAGCTCTCGACTTTGCGGATTGCTAACAATCCACTGCGCGAGCGTAAGCTTCTCACCATGGATACAGAGGACATCAAACTAGACATGCGTAATAGATGCGAGCCCGATCCTCTAGACACAGATGATGAGGGATCTGTGGCAACCCAGTTCACTCTTGCACCAGAAACTCCAGCACTCGAAAGCGGTTGGAGAATTAAGCCTGGCGGTGTCCTCGATCGATCATACGCCGATCTCAGTGATCTAGACACACACAAGTTGGAATTGATCAACGCACAAGAGGTTCGCAATTTGTATGCACAGCATAACGAACTGCGTATTTTCCCTGTCCCAGCTCTTGCGATGTTATCTCAGACTCTCATCGAGCTTGACCTCTCACACAATGCTATGGACAGCTCTGAATACCTGGCCTCATCGCTGGAACTGCCTAAACTCCAGACACTCAACATCAGTGCCACGAGGGTAACTACATTAGAGCCTCTCTTGGCCAACCTTAAAGCACCTTCACTTACCTTCATCGATATCTCCAACAACCGTCTCACTGGAGCTCTGCCGCATATTCGACTGATTTACCCAGAGGTCAAAACAGTTCTCGCTTCTGACAATCAGCTTTCGCGATTGGAATTTGAAGCAGTGCAAGGTCTTCAAGTCCTTGACGTCAGCAACAACGATATTGACTCGCTGCCATCGAAGATTGGCTTGCTGGGCGCAGAGCGGTCACCAAAGAATTGGGGGGTCTGGCTCTGCCCTCAGACGTTTCGAGGTTGCTGGTAATCGTTTCCGTGTTCCACGGTGGCAGACTGTCGCCAAGGGGACTGATGCTGTGTTGGAATTTCTACGTGAACATATCTCCGTACACGATTTGCCTGAATGGGAGCGTGAAGATGAAATTGTTGAAGAGTATTGAAGAACCAATCTGGTATCAATACTAAAATGTCCTTCGGATGGGAGATCTCGGCAAATGCCCTGTAAATACTACTATTGTTCGTTTCTTGTTCTTGTATAGATATAATTCAAATTCCAAGGTTACCTAATTACAGTCAATATGCATCATGACATGATCCATTGAATCTCTGACTAGTACTTACTTGAAATTTCAACTTGCCAGTGAAGTTGAATACATGGATTCAAACTTGAACTTCAACCTTGGAAATTGAAGCCGTCCGAAGTTCGAGGATATACATAGTTCCGTGGCCCACCTTAACTTGCCCAGGTGAACTTCAAGTTAGTAAATGATTCCCAACTGCAGTCACTGGCAGGACGACGTATTAATGCAAATTTTGACTTCTTTTATGACGAAATTGAAATTTACAATTCGGTATCCGTTATGTAGAAACATAGAAGGAAACTTGAAGTTTTTGATAATGGTACGACCCTACAACTGATGTGCACCTCATGCACCAACGGGCGAATTCCAAGGCGGCACAACACGGCAGAACGATATACAAACATAGCAAACACCATTTGTTCATGATCTGAAGCATGCGGTCACTTCTGTCTCTTCAAGCATCCAACTTCCGCCAGAATGGGAACATCAAAAGCGCGCCCTTCGACAAAAGCGAAAAAGATTACCCCAGATGTCCCAGCGCGACACCTCCCAGAAAGGACCTTTGTTCTCGACAATGGCGCATACACAATGAAAGCGGGCTACGCCGCGGACCCCGGTCTGTCTTCCGAAGATGCACTCGCAGCTTGCACCTCTATACCGAATACTATTGTGAAAACTCGCGATAATAAAATCGTGGTTGGTGCCCAGCTCTCGACACAAGTTACAGACTGGAATGAAGCTGTGTTTCGCCGACCAGTGGAGAAGGGATACATTGTGAATTGGGAAGCAGAGAGAGAGATTTGGGAGCAGACTTTCTTCGAAGAGAAGGCTACTGCGCGAAACAAGAACCTTCGTATTCCTGCGCCAGAAGAAACGACTCTCATCCTGACCGAAGCTCCGAATGCCATGCCGATTTTGCAACGAAACGCGGATGAAATGGTAATGGAGGAATGGGGATTTGGTGGATATGCGAGATGTCTTGGTAGGGACCATGAATTTTCGACATTGATCTTATGTGTTCGATCAATACTGATAAATTGACCCTCCTAGGTCCGACCCTTAACGCTTGGAATGAAATCCACTCTTTATTCGGCGATCCCCTTACCAGCAAGCCCGACACAGATATTTTGCCCATGGACTGCCTACTTGTCGTTGACTCCGGTTACTCACATACAACGGTAACGCCTATTTTCAAGGGGCGTCCGCTGCAACGTGCGATCCGGCGCCTCGATATTGGTGGAAAACTCCTCACCAACTATCTCAAAGAAATTGTGTCAGTGCGACAGTACAACATGGTGGACGAAAGTTACATTATGAATGAGGTGAAAGAGGCTGTCTCATTTGTGAGCAACGACTTTGCGGCGGATATGGAGCGCACTTGGAAAGCCAGGGCCAAGAACCGTCTTGAAGAAGGGGTTGTTTTGGACTATGTCCTACCGGACCCAAATGCAGGGAAGAAAGGATTCACGCGGCCGCATGATCCCCTTCTTCATGCGAAGAAAAAGAAGGGTGCTGCTTCTGGTCTCAGCGCTGAGGTACTATCCGAGGATGTACTTGTTTTGGGCAATGAACGTTTTACGGTGCCGGAGCTTCTATTCAATCCTGGTGATATTGGAATGACACAAGCTGGCATACCCGACATGATCATTCAAAGCCTGTCTGTTCTTCCACCTGCCTTGCACGCCGCGTTCCTAGCCAATACTCTAGTTGTTGGTGGAAACTCTCTTATTCCAGGTTTTATGGAAAGACTGTAGGTTCCAAACCAAATATCTACCTTGGTAGGTGTCAGGACTCATACTGATCTTGAAATATTTAGGGAAACCGACCTTCGTCCCATTGCATCCGCCGACTGCGTTGTCAGGGTCTGTCGTGCTCAGGAGTATGTATACTTGGCTTATCTTCAATAGTTTATTATTGAGCTCCAGGCTAACTAATGATGAATTATAGCCCCATCTTCTCAAGCTGGTTAGGAGGATCTCGCCTTGCCAGTAATCGGGAAGAATTGAGCAAGGTTGCAATCACACGACAGGAATATCAAGAATACGGTTCCGGGTGGGCAGGTAGACGATTTGCTGGGGCAGTGTAGGATACGAGCTGAAGGACTAGATCTCAGAGCTATGTGAACATTCTGTGAGTTTGCCGGTTTGGTTTTATACGAAGGTGTTTGTGGTGCATCAGTGATACCCATGTGTTTTTAATAGTGCTTATGTCAAAAAAAGATATCAGTTGCATAACCACGGTTGACCTCAATCTCCTAAATGGGTCTTCCTAAACATTCAAACGTTAAATGTAAATAACATTAACTTTCGGAGAGTTATTTTCTGAAGAGTGTGACGCAGCCTTGACTCGCTCATGCATTGTAGTTGGATTTCCAACTTGTGCCCTGGTGGGATATTGGTGTTTCCCCTCTATAAACCACATTCACTGCCACACAAGCAATTCACTATGTGGAAACTTTGAAAATGATTACCTCATGTGAATTTGAACTACTACCACTACCTAAGGAAGCTCTGAAGGTATGCTTACCGTTCTGACATTTCTCAGTCTCTTACTCACTATCTCAGATGCATAGGAAGATGCATATGAAGACGGCGTATAAAGGTGCTATGTCCTCTCAGACATCTAACCATTCTGACCAGCACAATCTTCAACGTGAAGTTGCAACGCAAAAAGCAGCGATCCCGGCTACAGCGAATGATAAGGAAACTGCACGGAGCAGCTCAAGCTCAACTCCAGTCCGTGAGCAGTCGACCACGGCTATCGACGACCGACTGAAAGATCCACCGCCAGCGCGAGAGACCTTCCTTGCCTCTCTCTGTAGAGCTATAGGCCGGAGCCACCTAACGCAGTGGCTTCATGATTCGAATACAGTACCTGCGGAAGTTTGCGATACATCGACAGTCAACCTTTCAAAAAAAGAGAACCGAGCGACGCCATCTTCATCGAAGCAAGATAAGTCCACCGCCAAAGCCGAATCTCCACAAAACGCAGCTCTGAGCCATTGTCATGGCAAAGAGAATCATAAGGTGCAAGTCAAGCATCGTTATTCACTCAGAGAACGTCTGAAGGGGGTCTGGAAAACTACTTTACCTAACACAGAGTTAGTATTGCTCCTATATGCCTCATATCGAGCACTTAAACTTCAAGCTCTATTTGCTAATATACAGCAGAAAATGCGTTAGTTGTGACAGGGATGTCCAGGTCACCAGAATGATCACTGGGCCCTGTAAGCATAAGTACTGCCCAAAGTGTATATCCAAAATGACCAGTCTTGCCATGAAAGACAAGACCCTATTCCCAGTTCAATGCTGCGGTCAAGAATTTCCACCGAAGCAAGTTGCATCAACACTTGGAACCCGAGAAAGAAGACAATATCTTTCACATAGAGAAGAGCACGGAATTCCACCTAGTGATCGCATGTACTGCCCGAAAACAAGTTGTGCTCGATTTATTCACCCACGACACTTGAGTAACTCCAAGGAGTCTAAGGAACTGAAATGTCCTTTTTGTCGGGTTCAGATCTGCTTGAAATGTCGGGACCTAGCCCATGAGGCTCGTTCGTGTACCGTTGATAAGAATCTGAATGATGTCCTTCTTTTTGCGCGGCGGAAACATTGGCAGCGATGTTATAGCTGTCATGCTTTGATTGAGAAGGTCGGTGGCTGCACCCATATGAGATGTGTTTGCAAAGCACAATTTTGGTACGTTACTACATTTTCTTTTTACATTAGTATATGAATATGTGAGCTTCCCGCTCTTGGATGATGCTTACGCTAAACTAGTTATGTCTGCGGTGATCCATATCCTTGCACCTGTCGAGGAACTGAAGTGGCGTACGATGGTATACAGCTGGAATATGGTGACCTTGATGTCAACACGGTGGTTGCTGCGATGGAGCATGCGGAGAGAGATGATGATTAGTGAAATTGACACAAGAGCAGACTCGGATGACATGTCATTACATAGCGTCATCAATGCATCGTCATTCTGGGTGTCTATGCGTTGAGATATGCTAAAATGGTCAGGCCAAGTGATAAAGTGTTTGAATAGACTGGATTCAGTATTTCTACAGACTTCACCCAAAGTCAGTGTTCAGCCTTCGGAATTTGTGATCATAGATGGATGGTATTTGATTAGTATTTTGAGATAACTTAACAACTTGCAACTTGAATGAAAATGGAAAATATTCGTCAAATGTCTAGAGTGCTAGCATACAAAGGTATCTTTCAATGCAGACGGAAGAAACCCGTGTCAATATTATAGATGAAGGCAGTGGACTCAATAATCGTAGAAGCCCTTCCCAGATTTCTTTCCCAACCAACCAGCATCTACCATCCGACGCAGAAGGCCAGCAGGCCTGTACTTGCTATCTCCAGACTCTTGATGAAGGACGTTCATAATCGCTAGACAGGTGTCCAGACCAATGAAATCAGCCAGTGTCAGTGGGCCCATGGGAACATTGGTACCCGTCTTCATGATATTGTCAATATCATTACGACCACCAACACCTGTCTCCAAACAGATAATAGCCTCATTGATGTAAGGCATGAGGATACGATTGGCCAGGAAGCCAGGAGAATCCGCAGAAACCGACGCTACCTTGCCCATGCGCTCCACAAATGCGATGGCAGTTTCCATGGTTTCCTGAGAGGTCTGCAAGCCTCGGATAATCTCAACTCCTTTCTGAATGGGGACTGGGTTCATAAAGTGGGTAGAAATGACCCGCGATGGGGCCTGCAGGTCTGTCGGATCGGTGGTTGTGGCAGCCGCGATCTTGGTGATAGAGATTGAGGAAGTGTTAGTTGCCAGAATAGCATGCTTGGGAGCAATCTGGGCGAGTTGAGAGAAAATGGACTGTTTCAGGTCTGGATTTTCGGGGACAGCCTCAATAACAAAATCAACCGAGGATAGATCGTCGAGCTTCAAACTCGTGGTAAGAAGCCCACGGGCCGCATCGGCGGCTTCTCGGGTAATACGCTGCTTTGAGACATCTTTCTCAAGAAGCTTGTCTGGGAATTGGAATTTTGTAAGCAATTCATCGCAGGATTGTATGTGGTGATAATTGAACCATTTATTCGAGCTTGATCTGCGAGGGAGACTCCATACCAGCAAACTTGAGACCCTTATCCAAGGAGGCTTGAGAGCTATCAACCAGAGTTACAGGGACCTGGGCCTTCTGTGCAGCCACAAGAGCAATTCCTAGGCCCTAAAATCTGTGATTAGAGATTGAAACATCAGGAGTTGCCAGAAGTCACCACAAAACTCACCATCTGACCGGCACCGATTACACCCAACGACTTGACCTCGGCTGCCTTTGTAGCAGCCGTGGAGCTAAAGTTGCGGGCCGCTCTAGGGCCATTGTGACAGAATGAACGAAGAGAAGTAGCAAACATGACGAAGATGAGATAAACCAATAAATTTTAGAAGAAAAAAACAAAGGAATAAGGAAATAAGGAAAGATGTCTGCGAGGGGAGGAAAGTATACATTCACGTGCCGACGTCATCGGTTATCTTCGGCATTTTCTCGCTGGTCAAGGCGGTGAATATTTTACATTATTTTACGGCAATATCTCTATCGCCGAGGCGGAGAGCGCGGAGAACGCGTTCTTTACGACGCGTTTCCCTTTTGAGTTACATTTATTGAAGACGCCGAATCCTTGGAAGTCAACTCATTATGGAGCAGGAGCCGATAGCTCTGGGCCATGATGTCCAAGTGGTTGATCCAGATGTCCGTGGTTACGTGTACAGTCTGGTAACTGCTGTAAGTGTGCTCCTCTGACCCTGTCCTCTATACGCGTACTAATACAATGTGTTCCTAGTTGGGAGGTTTTAATGGCGAAGATGCAGATCGCTATGTCTTGGGTGATGATGCCCTGGCCTGCCTTCGAGACATTAAGCGATGGTTGAAATTGTACGACGAAAAGAACAATCGAATGGATGTGGCTCGGTGTCTGGGAGAAGCCAATTTGGTGAATGGCGACCTATTTCCCATTCTGTCAGTTTGGTGGACCAATGGACAAAAGAACAAGCATATGACACGAATCGCGTTGGCATGCTGTATGTGATACTTGATTTGTGGGATCTTTCAGAAGGAGCAGAGGTAACTAATTGTATATCTAGTGGAACTTCTCGTGCCATTGACCTGGCCTGTTGAGTTT
Organism: Penicillium malachiteum; assembly: GCF_028827825.1. NCBI lineage: Eukaryota > Fungi > Ascomycota > Eurotiomycetes > Eurotiales > Aspergillaceae > Penicillium > Penicillium malachiteum. The sequence continues at coordinate 7,021,956 of NW_026643095.1, forward strand.
CATAGCCAGATGACCGTCAATCACCACCGCCACACACCCTACATCCAGCAAGCACAAGTCCAATACAAACGAGGAGCTCTCAAACATGGAAGCTCTGACCTTCTCCGCGCTATCATCCGCATCGCTCTTCCTAGCATGGCTATGCCCCGATCCGAACGCGAATCTCGAGACGAAGGCATTTTGAAGCTCATGTTGTACTTTATGCGAAATATTGCAATTATATCACCTAATGCACGTCTTGCAGCCGATGGCGAGGAGGAGGAGACTTCGAGATCGGCTACAATTGATGCATTCCAACAACAGGATGCATTTGCGCTTATCCTGACCATGTGCTCCAATGTTGGAGATGACTTCAACTTGCAAGATGTGATATTATTGGAGATCCTTTTCCACCTGGTGAAAGGTGTGAATGTTGAGAAGCTGTTCATGGATGAGGATCAACGGAAGGTCAAGCGCTCAGATGAACTGGGTGACCTCCTGAAGAAGGAGAACCAGGTACGCAGAGAGTATGCCAGAAATGCTCCTACCCGACATGGACGATTCGGAACCATGATCTGGGTCAAGCGTGACGACGCCAAGGTGTCGACAGTTTCTGGACAGGACGTTTTACGCGACGATCAAACCACTTTACAGAAGATGGATCAAAGTAAGAAGTGGACCAAGCCTCGACCACGCCGCAAGCAGGATGATGTTGTTCAGAATAACAACTTCAACATGCCTGCTTATCTTTCCTCCTCAGCGTCCAAGAACCTCCGCACCTTTGTAGAGGAATTTTTGGATTCTGGATTCAACCCTCTTTTCACTCATGTTCGCAAAGCGATCGAGCGTGAGGCAGAACGGATTCTGGAGATCAATGTCCGCCAGTATTTCTATACCGTTGCTTGGTTCTTAGAAGCTGAGCGCACGCGACGAACTCGACAGATGAAGCAGCATATGGAAGATGGGAAGAAAGCCAAGGACCTGGAGCCAGATAGTTACGGTCTAGTAGCCGGCGTTCTGAACCAGGAGACGTTCATATCTTTGAACCGTTCTATGCAGAACAGCCTAGATAACAAGGAGTGGGAGGATCTGACTGCACAAATGCGCTGCTTTACACAGATTCTGCTGACGGTCCAAGAGATGGCGGCCTCGAAAATCGACGAGGACCAGGAAATTGCGGAAAATATCCAAAACCGTATCTTCTACGAGGAAACCACCCACGACCGAGTTCTTGCTATCGTGCGAGGCTACAAGGACCAGGGTCTTGGCTATCTCGATGCTGCTACCGAGCTCTTCCATGTCTTCCTCCGTATGCTCGAACGATATTCCAAAGAAAATGCCGACATGCAGATCAGATCCCGGCGTAGGGCCAAGCGCAATAAGAAGAAGGCCACCGAGGCTAGCGGGCAAGATGATGGCGACAACGAGGAGGCACAAAACTCAGAGGATGAGGACATGGTCGATGCCACGCAGACTGTGAAGGAGCGAGGATTCGATTTCAAACGCTTTGCCGCCAAGTTCTGTAACCAGAAATGTGTGGATACGTTCGTGGCATTTACCGAATTCTACCGCGAATTGAGCTCGGAGCAACTGAAGCGAGCTCATCGCTACTTCTATCGGATTGCGTTCAAGCAAGAGATGACTGTCTTGTTGTTCCGCCTGGACATTATTAACCTATTCCATCGGATGGTCAAGGGACCCGGTGGCATAGACTCAAGCAAGTCAGTCTTTAAAGAATGGGAGGAGCTGGTCCGCCAGCTTATTCGTCGACTTGTGAAGAGGATTGACCAGCGTCCTGCCCTGATCACGGAGTTGCTGTTTAGCAAAATGAGCTCCACCGTTTATTATCTGGAATACGGACATGAAAGGCAGACTATGTCCACCGCTAAGCGTGCCCCAGCCGAGTTAGAAATTATTTCCACAGACGCCAGTACGCCTGCATCCAAGCAAAGTATCGTGGCCGGTGCACTGGCTCTTGATGGGCGAGCAGATCTCGGCAAATGGGTCGTGGATGTTCTCAGCTCGGCAGCCTCCGAGAGAGAGTCTTGGGACGCACAATATGAGGCGCGCCTTGCAGAGGACCCCGATACCGAACGCACAGCCTACCCTATGATTTGTATGTTTCACCTCTTACCTTTATCCCATCATCTATATTCTTGCATCAATACTAATCTATCTATTCTATAGATGTGAATGCACAGGACGAGTTTTGCCAAAATGCCATGTTCGCCAATGCTAAGCTTCGACTACTCATGGGGCTGGTTGGATTTGAGCGACTCGGAGTGGAAGACGTTCCTGGTGCCTCCTGGGTGATCACACCGACATTGAAAGCCAGTGATTTACGAGAAACCATTTCAAATCTTAATCACACCCTTGTCAACCCGATTCCGGAGGGTAGCGACGAAGACCCTCGCACCCTGCTGCGACGTAAAGACATTGGCAGCGGCCGGAATAGCGGAGTACACGAGGCCCTTGATGTCAACTTTGGTTCAGAGTCTGAAGGAGAAGAAACGGTTCCTGATGGGATCATGTTCCCTCTCAACCCTCGGTCAAAGTCCAGTGCACTGGATGAACTAAAGAAGAAACGAAAGAAGAAGACCAGAGCTACTTCTGAAGGAGAACGAGAGCCTCTGGATGATGAAATACTAGAGGCTCACCGACAGGCTCGTCTTGCGAATGCGCTGGCCCGTCAACAAAAGATCAAGAGTGAATTGTTTATCCATCCTAGTGATGAAGAGAGCGACGAAGAGGCAGACAGAGAATTCTTCCGCTTAGAAGAGGAGCGACGAAAGGCTCAAGCAGAGAACATCAAGACTGCTATGCTGACTGGAATTGTGGCCAAGTCCACAGCAAAGGGCAAGAAAAAGGCGAGTGTGCGGAAGCGCAAGAGTGATGAAGGGATCTCTGCTGCCGGTAAATCGAAGAGACGACGACGTGAGTCTGGCTCTGCTGAGAGTGATGCCGACAGTGACAGTGATGGTGATGTTGTCATGATGGATATGGATGCCGCATCGCCTCAATCCCAACAGGCAGTCTCCACCAGCCATGGGGCGCAGGATAACGAGGACACTCCCCTCACGTCCGCGGAGGATGATATGGATTTTGATGAAGACTTTGCATTTGGCGGGAATCGCCAGACGAAGCCATCAGCACCTGCCGATGATTCAGACGGAGAAGAGGATACTCCGATTGCTTCCTCTCGTCGCATGCGGGGAGGATTTGTGATTGAGAGTGACTCAGAGTAAACTTGGAGCTGATGACATGTTTCTGATGACCTGATGAGGCGTTTGACATTATTTCAATGGGTGGAATTGTAAAAATAAGAGTGATACCAATTCAATGAACAAAATATTTGATTTCTATATTATCATGCACTTCATTTCCTAAGTCCATCTAACAGCGCTGCCAGTGGTTGAGACGACCTAGAAAGTATGACTCGGATGACTGTATAATAGTCTGGATACGGTCCGTGCACAGGAATACGACGAATGTCCATCTCCCCTCTTAGTCCTTGAAGTAACTTGAAGGGATATTTATATCTGATCTCATCTGAAAATGAATTCTCAAGAGAGCATGAAGGTGCTAACAGCATCTTGCCATTGTCGTAAAGTGCAATTCACCATTTCTATACCAGCGGATGCTCTCCCATTGAATGTACATTTATGCCATTGCAGCATCTGTCGCCACACGCATGGCACGCCATGTATTTTTCATACTCGATTACCTCTGGGATTAAACCAGAATTCATTTTCCCATCCACATCGGACGAATCGACTGCTTACGACTACCCCGACTCACTGTCAACACGATACTGATGTAGCACGTGTGGCTGCCAGATTGGAGACCAAAGCCACAAGGATAAAAACTGGGTCATCTCAACTGCTATATTTGATCTCAATAAAGATGATCAGGGTATTCGGAGATTTTCTACCCATCTATACCCGGGTTCAGCACCCGATGGTCTTGCTACTATCATCCCCGTGATCGATGGAAATACCATGGAGATGGTTGATCCAGAGTCTAACACGCAAATAACCCCAGTCACGGAATCTGCAGAGCCAGATCTGCTTGCGCAGTGTCACTGTGGCGGTGTTTCATTCAAGATAGCCAGACCAAAAGCCGAGTTCATCGCCAATCCAGAAAGTCAAGTCTGGCTTTCTCCGATATATCAAAACAAGTGGCTCGCATGCATGGATACCTGTGATGATTGCCGGCTGGTGAACGGCACTCATGTCATCGGGTGGATGTTTATCCCGGTGAGCCATCTCTCTCCGATTCCACCTACCAATCTGGTGATTGGGTCTTCCAAGACCTATCGCTCCACCACGGATGTGCTTAGAACATTCTGCGACACTTGTGGAGCGACAGTATTGTACAGCTGTCAGGAAAGAGCAGAGATAGTCGATGTTGCAGTTGGAATCCTAAGAGCACCAGAAGGGGTTATGGCTGAGAATTGGGTATCATGGAGAGCAGGTCGAGTTGCGTGGTTGGAGAATGGACAACGATATCATGCGGGGTTCAGTAAAGCGTTGATGGAAGGGTTGAAGTTATGGGGAGTTAAGCGGGGTCATCCAGATGAATTTATCATTCCATAGGATAGTATGGAAGACCGTTCAACCTACTATTAGGCTATACTCCATATATTATATGACATTTTCTTGATTTCTAGACTGAAAATTCTCATTTCCCGATGACAAGCGGCACGCTTCGGCAGCGTGTAAGACCCACTATGATCCACATCTGCAATGCGAAATGAGTCAAATCAAGTGGGGAAGAGTATAAAATCCACCTTTGGACCCTAGTATTTCTCTACAATTCAAAGTTGATCGAAACATCAATCTACCCAATATGACTCAACTCCGCTTCGTCACTCTCGACGTCTTCACTTCAAAGCCATACTCCGGAAACCCTCTAGCTGTGGTCTTCCTACCAGAAGATGAATCGCAAGCACTGACTCAACGTCAAAAGCACCAGATCACACTGGAGTTTAACCTCTCTGAAACCATCTTCGTCTACCCAGTGAAAGATGCATCCAAGCGCCAAATTGACATCTTCACCATTGAATGCGAGATTCCATTCGCTGGTCACCCTACTATCGGCGCCGCAACTTGGTTCTTATGCCATGGTCCGGACGCAGCCGGTAATGGCGTGAATACTCTGATCACCAAGTCTGGAGAGATCCCGATATCGATTCAGGATCCAGCAACCAAGTATGTTGCTGCGCGAATTGCGCATAATACCCGTATTCATGCGTCACGCTACCCACTCCAAGAATTACTGCGTCTTCACCCGACTCTGGCGCCGTTTTTCCCTAAGTCGGATGTTACGTTCCCTTATTCTCTATTGTGAATGGAATGGCTCAGACTTTTATTGAGTTACCCTCGCTGGAAGCCTTAGCGGTTGTTACACCCGCTACGGGTGGGGAATTTGTCTCTGTAGACAAGCATCTCGATGAGGGATGGCGATCGGGACTTGTCTGTGTTTACTTCTTTGTGCGTGATGTTGAGGATAGTGTTATGAGTCAGAAGGTTATTCGCACTCGCATGATGCTGGGTAATTTGGAGGACCCGGCGACTGGTAGCTCGGCCAGTGGGTTGACTGCTTACCTGACTCTGACAGAGGGTCAAGCTGGACAAGAGCACAGGTATCACATTGTACAGGGTGTTGAGATGGGTCGACGAAGTGATATTGGAGTGAACGTTACGCTTGGTAACGATAAGAAGATCGAGCAGGTGGAGTTGACCGGTACAGCGGTGCAGGTATCAGAAGGTACTATTCTGGCACCTGAAGCGTGAGCAGCAGTGGAATAACGATGTATGGAAATTAGTCGAATGACTCATGTTAGAATAAATGAATTAAAACTTGAATGGCTTTAGTGTTTTCCCCAATAAACTTCCAAGCTATAGAAGTATATGGGCTATGTAGAGTACTTGAAAAAAATCTATAACAAAACAGACATCAAAACAGAATAATCCTCCAAATATCTCTAAAGCTTCTTTTCCAATGCCAAATGATGCAATGCCTGTATCGTCCCTTCAACCGCCACTCGAGCCATAGACTTTTCCTTCACCAAAAACGCCTCCAGTTCTTCCTTTGAAGCACCATCATGTTTCCATTGGAAGATGTATGTCATATACAGCTCCCCATTCGCCCCTTCACTAATGACATTGCTAATATTTCCTCCATCCTGTTGGAAGTCCACGCGAGTGGGCTCATAAGCCACGACAGTTTCTCGCACTGTCTTGCCTGATTCCAGGAAGAAGACTTCTCGCACCGTCACTGGGTTGCCGGTAGGGTCAATTGACTCGCTTAGGACCTTTGTGTGCGAAATAGCGGCTGGAACGAAGGTCTCTGCCGAACGAATCTTCAAGAGAAGACCGGCCCAAATTTGATCGTGCGAGAGTGGGGTTGATCCGTTTGGATTGATGAGAGCCGTGTAGGCGATATTGTTTGCAGAGGACATGATGAGGTTTTTGAGGTTTTTGATATTCACTTGACTTGATTGAGTTGAATTGAAATGAAATGAAGTTGATTTTTGAAAAAGATCTTAGGCTAATCAGTGCTTTATGTAGTTTTCAAGCTCAGAGTTTCCCGCATGCGGATATGACGCAGATGTTGACAAACATCTCGGGAATGTGTAAGCTCGGCATTTCATGTCCCCGGATCAACAATCACGATTCACGATCCACGATTCATCATTCGGACAAAGTATACATCAAATCCGACCGAACTGTATACTTGATACCCCGAAAAACATCATCACCACAATGCATCAAGTTCCTCTGCTGGAATATCAGAAGAGATCCTGTTTTGGGAAATACACGCACAACCTCACTCGCACGGTAATCATCGGTGAATGAAGTAGCACCACCCAACAGCGTCTCTTTACTTCGAGCATCAACATCATTACTAGGAGACTGCAACCCAGACTCAGATTGAGTCTCTCTAATATCCATCAAATCCACCTCCCCATCCTTTACAAAGAGTGCATTCCTCTTCTCTGCACGCTCAATCTCAGGCATCAACTCCTCCATATCCTGTTCCCCATCCCCATTCAAATACAGATGAATAGTAAAAAGCGACCGCTCATTCCCATCAGGAGTAACATAAGTCCCATCCCAATGCGGGCGAAAATAATCTCCACCTTCATAGCGCAAAAATCTCAATCGTTCATTAATCCCTGATAACTGATACGATTCACCACGTCGTGCAGAACCAAGACCAGTTACAAGGGGCATATTATGCACAGTATCGATATTGAAGTCACGCATGAAAGGCATTAAGCGATCGAGGATTCGCTGTGCGATATCCGCGGAATCAAGGATTATTCGTCCGCTTTTTCGTGTATCAACTGACATGACTTGTTTGCCCCCGCCTGCATTGATCATGGCTCGTTCCCAAATCGGGGTGTTTGGGTTAGACGAGTTTGTGGATTCTTCAGCGAGTCGGAGAAGCTCGGTACATTCAGCTTCGCTAATGAAATTTTCTATTACGGCGGCGAATCTATCTTTGAATGCCATGATTGGTGGTGTTGTTCTTGTGAAGTCGATGTGATGGACTGAAGCATTTTGAGGAGGGCCTCGGAGGAAGTCTGAGTTCTGTTTCATGGACATTGTGATATTTCGGATCAGTTAGAATATAGGACGAATATGGAGAATTTTTGGAAATAGAGATCATTGTTGTGAGGTATTTGTTTTCTCAAATATCTTTTACTCTGAATCACCCTGAGTCAACCTTGCGAGGCTCTGTCGTGGAGTGTGGGGTACAAGGCTAGGCACCAGTGCCGCATCACAGCCTGGTGGCGCAGCCATAATACCATCATAGTATTCTACCTAACCAGAAGAGTACTCTACTAACACCTGGCTATATACCCCCGGCGCTGTATACTTGAATTTATTACTAGAAGTCTCTCAAGTTGCCATATATGTGTTGTTCCTGTCAAGTATCCCGGACTAATTTCACAGCTATCCATACAATTCACCACGTGTAAATCGGAGATTATCATATTACTCAGGCGTTGTCTTATGGAAGAAAAATAAGATCTTTAGCCATTCGAGAAAAAGATAATCACATGTGCAAGTCAGATCGGATCAGACATCCGATATGTAATTAACAGAAATTAAAGATCACTTGTCGATCCGCACTTATTGAGGGCCCACTCAGGAACAAAGTACCTGAAATAGAACTTGAAACTTGAAATGACATCAATAAATCTATGACTTGAACTTCCAAGGTTGAATCTTCGCTAAGGCATCACCGCACACATATTGGCCCAACATTATCGGATCTATATCGACTTACGGTGTGCGCGCCGGGTCAAAGCCGAGGGAAAGCGCATAAAACCGGGCCGGTGAGTCAATCGGTGGGGTTACGATAAGGACTCACACAAGGAGATTGACAAATTTTAGGAAATGTAGTTGGTAAAAGAGAAAAAATGCAGAGAAAAAAAAAGTAAAAGGGTATATTGGTCTTTATTTTATATAGGGAAACTTGGGTTAGGAAGGACGGCGCTGTTCATCTAACTGGTCATGTAGATATAACCGCCCTTCTGTATTGAGAAACCCACCGATACCAAAGGCGGGGATGATTCGACACATTCGAAGAAGAGAAGCACCGATCCAGTCACGACTGATTCGTGAGATACGGTCTTTTGTCGGAAGGACTTGTGGTCTGTTATAGACATCTAGTCCGAAAAGGTGAATCGGGGTGCTGATGAGCTGGATAGAAGCCGGAATGGCAAGTTGGGCAATCAGGATCTTTAAATATTCCTGAGAGGCGATTGAATCGGGAATATTTGCAGAGAGCATTGCGGGCAGACTGAAAGATCCGAAGATTGTGAGGCCATCTCGAAGTAAGAAGGCGGAGTATGTGGCTAAGGGAATTCGGGTTCGGCCAATCGAGCGAACGGTTTTGGGTGGTGATGTAGAGTTGGTTGGTCCAGTAGACGATGTTGATGGTGATGATGTATTATTATTGTGGCCGAAGAGTTGAGCAAATTTGACGTCCTTCCAGATCCCCACGGATGAGTTCACGAAGAATGTAGAGGCGAATGTGGTCATGCCTGCAATCGCGTGGTCGATTTTTGGATAGACCTTATTCAAGATTGTCTCGGACATGTTTGCAGTCGCGAATGTAGCAGTATAGAGGGACCAGACGAGAAGACTGGGGCGAGATGTTAAGAAGGTGGCTGGTTGTGTGATTGAGAACCATAGATGCTTGCGGAATGCGGGTAGAAGGGGTTGATTGTAGAATGACTTTTCGACCACGAGTCTATATCATGTTAGGGAATCTGTGCAATTGTAATAATCTTGAGGAACGTGAACTCACCTATCAAAGATCATCACGGCGGGCGTTATAAGAGTTGCTGAGCCTGCAGCAACGACTGTATCGGCTACCAGAAGGTCCCCGAGTCGGCTTCGGCTGCGCTGAATGCCCATTTGGATGGGACTTTCCTGGAGAGTCTGAGACATGGTATTTCGAGATTCAGGTTGGCAACGGGGTCATTATCCAGTGACAGTCCCGGTTAGTCGAGTAGTCGAGTAGTCGAGGTTGGAAAAGGGGAGAAAGAGAATGTAGAGACAGGTAGATCCCCCACTGAACCTATAGTTTATCTGAGAGAAAACTATCGATTAGATAAAAGAACCTTGGGAATCCCACCGCGGGGCAGTGTATCACTTGTCGCAGAGACAACTCACTGTGGATCAGTCTAGGGCTGGTACCCAAATCTGTAACCGGTGAAACAAAGATAGTTGGAGCCCAAAATGAATGATATAGTGTGAAGAGTAAAGGAGAGAAAGAGTCACGAAAGTTGCAGTCCAAGATATAACATTCGAAACCCACTAGATCATGTAATGCCAACCATCTTATCAACACAGTATATCAAGCACACAACACTTTTATAGATCGGACTTGGAAACCGACTATTTAATCGGTGATTTAGTCCAATAAGAGTCCAACCGGCCCGGGCCCCGGTGATGTATGTAGATCATTGATTGGCTGAACCTGCCGATGATCGCCCTCCCTCTTTCAGGCACCAAATTGTTCTAGAAGTCGACCGTGTTTCTTCCTCCTTAACTATGTGAACAAGCCATCGGGAAGAATTGGACGCATGGGCTTGCCTCAAATGGAATGATGTGATTATTCCCCGCATTATTCCGATACTGTCTGTGTAGAACGACAGTGGCTGTTCATACCCAAGTTCTCCTATCCTGATTCCTCACCGCATCGGTACGGAGTGGGGTTGCTCTCCTTTCGCTAAATCAGGCATTAGCAAGAGACAAGGTTTTGTGGAGGATTCGCTGTACAGAGTACACGTAGACTCATTTCTTTGATGGGTGGATCAGGTTGGAATCGCCATGGTGGTTGAATATCTGCTGTCCATTCAAATATGGAGTTCAAGGGAATTAGTGTATAGCTTAGCATTCTGGCCACACAGACCTCATAAGACTGAGGGGTCATCCAGGTGTCCATGTGCCCACCTGCCCAGCCCTGGAGGTGGAAGATGACCTGACTTAGTCATCTCTCTGGCAGCCATCCATGACTGGAGCACTGGCTATGTACTCAGTACTTTCTATGCCTGAATTCTAATTTTTGGTTTTAATTCATCTTTTCTTCTACTATTGATCCATTCGAAGAGCACTTAAAGCGAGAACTATTCTTTCGTTGGCCCTTGAAGGATTATTGAACTTGAACCGATTGAGAACATCATCCACTCACTGCAATTTAGTATTTACATCAGAATCCAGGACATATCGAAACGAAGATGGACGTGGAGTTGTACTGCTACTAAAAATTGCTGCGCCTCGATTTGGCAAGGCTGATTCTCCAATATTGGAATCTTGTCCAGGTGGAAGCTCATTCGAGATGGCCAAAAGATCAGCGCGAATCAAATGCGCAGGAGCCTCATGCTATATATATATCACATTCAACGCCAGATATGGGGAGCGACAAGGATACAAGTACATGTACATGTCGTGACTCATGAATTTCCAACAAAAAATGACTCAACCAACATTCAACCAACATCTAACAGACTATCCAGTTTGAACAGATCATCCACATATTATTGACCTCGATCGCCAGAGTCAGTTCTGAGCATGATATTTCAAGACTCGGAATCACTTTTTAACTACAGCATGGAAGACGCTGTGCACCTCCCCTATACTCTGCAAACGAGGCTTGGAGAGATCCATAACCCCGGTCGAGCAGAGCGATCGCCAGACCCAATTCCCAGTAAACTTGGCAAGTTTCGACTTGAGCAACTTGAACACCTGATACCACATTTGATCACGACATCGGTTTCGAGGAATACCTACAAACTGACTGGTCCACTCACACTCAACTTGTTAACACGGTCATCGCATATTTCCGAGATGATTACCCGATGTCAATCGAAAAAAGAATTTCGATTAACCTCTCTCTCGGAAACAATGCCATGGTGTGTTGGTTGGAGCTATTACTTAGAGCAGTCAAGTACAGAATCATCAACAGAATCATTACTCTACCCGCGCCACCATGATCCCAAAAAAAGAATACTCGGAAATATTCAAGCGGGCCGAGAAAATATCACCCAGAACGACCTGAAGAGATTCATTCTTTCGAGGAGTTATTTCCGTCTTGAGCAGACTGCTGCCATAGTAGTCTCTGCCATGGTGACTGCAGGTCGATTGGATTATGCGAGGAGGCTTATAAGAGAGATGACCGGGACCTTGACAACAAGTTGCATGTGGACTCCAAGTTACCAAGTAACTGAAACGTACGTCGTCAAAACCATGGCACTCAATATTTTTTGCGCAAAACTGCCTCGCTGGTTCGAAAGGGTAGGGACAAAAATCGAAAAGCCTGAATCCTTATCCGATCTCGTGCGAGTACTTATTCGTGTGAGAAGGTGTGAACCCGTGGACCGCTGTCTTTATATTCCACTCTGGATGTTCAAGGAATCAGAACCGAGCCGCCAGAGCATTTACGAAAGTTCCTTGACGCACAGGACCATAAGGGAATTTCCTGTCCCTTCTTATCCTCCCAGAAGGGATGCCATCTTTCTCTCCAAAAGGACTTTCAGCACGCTACAAAGTCGCATCTTCGAACTCTTCCGCTTCTGGAAACCAGAGTGCTGGTTACAACGAGAGGCCAGTAATCTTGAGCGTGAGGCTCTCTTCCCAATGAAATGGATTGAACATAATGTTCTTAGCACCGACAACATCGTACACCTCTGCCAATGTTTCTTCCATTGCCAGAGACAAGCTCAGGAGAAAGTAATAAGTACTGTTCACTGGTGGGCACTGGTGCGCAAATGGGAAGGAAAAGACCTCTACCAGAACGACATCAAGTTGGAGTCCACTTTTGAACGAGTGTTGGCAGACATTGCCGCGGAACAAACTACATTCGATACGAAAACCATTGTGGAAACCAAAGTTCGGGAAACTCCTGAGAGGGTAGCGACTCTTGTAGAGCAAAATTGTCTCCTGATGAGAGATTACGTGGATATGTATGGCGCCGGGAACAGGAAAAATCTCGTCATGACATCGATGGAGCAGAAAGGGATCAGAGGCCCAACTAATCAGTACAATCTCTTATGCAGTATTCTCTCTGATTTGAAGATGAAAGCTTGGGCTCTAGGAATTGATGATCTTCCAGGCCAAGTACATAAAATTTTGCGGAATGATATGATGGCGTTGCGTGATAATTGGGACGATGGTGCGTTTGCGAATGGTAGGATTCCTGGATGGGAGCTATGGCTAGCTGACAGAGAAGTTGAAAAGGGATGGTAGTGAGGGTTTATCAGTATCATTTATCATATTTTCATCTTTAACGACATAATAGTTCTACTAGCGCTTTGATTATTCTTTAATCAACAATCTGGAGTTATTAATACGTTTGTTGTTACTAGTTGGGGAGGAAATTTTACTAGAAAAAGGTAGGATTGAGTTTCAATTTCGAAATAAATGTGATCCGAGGAGATAATTCAAAAACGCAGTAGGCCAAGAAAAGCCCCGAAGAGAAGAAAAGGCACGGTTTCAAGACTTGGTATTGTTGAACTCCGGCAAGTAATAGACTCTTTCTGGCAACTCCACATCTTTGGGAGCAGTCAGAATTCCAAACTGGTGAATGAAACCTGATTTGGCGTCGCTCTGCCCGTAGAATCCAACAATAACCTCATCTTCAGTTGGCTCGAGAGTGAACACAGATTTACCTTGTTTATCTTGCTCCTCATGTCTCTCAGCAGTCTCGGTCTCAGAATTCCCATCACTATTATGATCGCCATTCTTGTTGAGGCAGCCCCAGTGGACTCCATTACTCAGGATCACGCGAATCCCAGCCAAGCTTCCACTATCATGCTTACGGATGAGAACCTTGATAATGTTCTCATCGCCAGGTAGGTAGCCATGGTGCAGTGAGGCATGTCCAAAAGTATGAGGCTGGCGAGTGTCTTTTGGACTATAGTTCTCATAATGACCATCCGCATAGTGCACAGCTATTCCATTCATGGTATCCCCAACTTGGAGGTCAATGCAAAGGGCACGATAAATCTGGCCATTCTTTCCTCGGTGGCGGAGGAGCATAGCCCAGTCGACGACATAGCCTTCAATGTCATTTTCACCAAGCCCCTCAAATTGAACACTCCGCTTCCGAAGTTTGACCTTGCTCCCAAAAATCCAGATATAGGAGTTTTTCTTCAGCAAGGCCCATCCATCCATGACTGTCTCTTCCTTTCCATTCATACCCGCTGCAGTGATTTTCAATGGCTTGTTTGGGTCAATGAATTCATGATCAAAGTGAATACATAAGATACCTTTTCTCGAAGTCATGTCCCCATCATCTTCAGGCCATACATCCGATATATCCTTTTCGCCATTTCGAATTTGGACATCTGCAATGCCTGCCGAACAAGAAACCTTGATAATAACATCGCTCTCCCGATCCCAAAACAAGCGGAGACTTTGAATTGGAACTAAGTTTTTCCTGAGCGATGATCTCAATTTTGACAGCGGCATTCTTGAAATCCTCCGTCATGGGAAGATCTCCAGGTAGTGCAAACTGTGGAAGGGATCTGAACCAAAAAGCGTCGCGTAGATCCCATTTCTCATCAAGACCCATGTCCGCATTGAAATTATTCTCGATAAAATTCGCAGTCCAATACCAAGTCCAGGAGTAGTGATCTTTGGCCATGATCCTAGTGGTATGCCTGGCACCAAATGCATGACCGACTTGATGGAGGAATGTGCATTGACTGAAAGCACATGTGTCCCACATGCTATCACATTCGCCATTCTTATTTCCCAAGATATTACCGGTAGAAGTCTCATCAGTGAGACATGCAGGGACTTCTTGAAGGAAGCGAGGCCAGGAGTAGGTCAAGTGACTACCAAAGATTCCCAATGAGATACCGTTAGGCTTATGGCAGCCCAATGCGGCATGGCCGAGGATAATGGATTGATCTGCTGAGTAATGTGCATCGAAGATCAAGCCTGCAACAACTGGACGAGATCTGGGTTCAAAAGGAGCACCCGATTTCAGTAGAGTGGCCTCAAACTATCTGTGCAAGGTATCTCGATCGTGATCGCAAGGATTCTGCTGAGCCACACTCATATCCCGGATCTCTGCGACTGATTTTTCACATCGAATAATGTGAACTTTTGCGACCATGCCCATAGCAGCAGAGTGATCTGGGCCTGCTTGGTGGGCTATTTGCGTTGTGATGTTAACAGTCCATTCCTCATCAAAACGGAACGAACGTCTCCCCGTTTTCTTTCCACGAAAATATTCTGCTGTAAGAGCCTGCCACATGTATGCCGTCATGCGGAATTTGGAGATTGCTGCATCCAAACTGCTGTGAGCAGTTGAAATACCACCATACTTTGCTGGAGGACAGTCAATCAACAGGGGTGAATCCTTGGCTACAAGAATCGCCAAATGAAGCGGGGGCAGTTGTAGCAGAGGAACGTAGTTGACCGTGATTTTGAGTGAGTCCTCGACTTGGACGCTGCCATAACGATGTAAATCAAGCTTGATTTTATTGACGCCGGGAGTCAACATTATCAGTGCTGTCCAAGACCCTATATGATGTGGCCAATGTGTGCTTGGCTGGGTTCGATGCAGAGAAGAGAATCAGTTACTGCAACTGATATGTAGGTGTTTTTATCGGCTTTATCCCAGGAATAACCACAATCCCCAGAGACCAGAATGCATGCCTGGTAGAATGTCTCACCCTCTTTTAGATCGCTGATTCGGAAAGGTTTGCCTCTGATGGGGTTTGAGGGGTTCGGACGCTTTGAAGCGCGAGTGGGAGAAAAGTCGATGGATCGCTTTTCCATTTTGAGATATCCTTGGCCTAGTCGACTGAGTGGTTTGATGAATGGAAAGAAGAGATGGCAGAGAAGCCAGAGAAAAAGAAAGAGAAAGAAGTTGAGGGGAACTTGAGGGAGGGAAGACGAGGGAAGAGGACATAGGACAGAGGAGAGAGGAGAGAGAAAACATGAAGATGGTCGGTGTTAAAACATTTTTTGTAACCGTGATTTAGTCCGAACTTTAGATTTGGAAATGTGAGAGCCTTGAAATATCTCAATTGAATTGACTGGCTTTATAGATGGAGAAGTATGAGATTCATAGCGTTATAGTTGAGGCGGCCGCTACCTGTTGCCTCCAGGGCTTTACTAAATGTTTCAAATGGTGGCATACGGATCAGACTCCGAGTCTGAGATTGAGGCTACACCTATAGTCTATATGTAAGTGAAACTTGAGCAAAATGGTGACTATTTCCTAGGAGATAAAGGATGGATATTTGAAGCCAATGAGATTTCGAAATTCGGGATAACATCAAACCAAATCTTTACAGTTTCTGAACAGAAGAAGACAATTATTTTGTGGACGACTTCTTTAGGTCTGGATTTGAGACTTGAAAGGCGAAAGTTAGCTCTGATTGTGGCATTTTCGTTGAAGGAAACCAGTACCATCTCCGAGATACTCTCTGTAGACGCGCAAATGTCCACTGTGTAGGTGGTATTGAGTACTAGCGAAAAAAGTACCAGTCAAGTCTCCATTTTGATTCAAAATGAGCGAACCGGAATCGCCCTCATCTCTCACTTTCATTTCAAGAATACCAGCATTGCTCGGTCTGCGATTCCCACCATGTCGCCCGACTTGGGGGTTGAGTCTCCAGGGCTGCCGAGTGAAGGACGTGTGTCGCCATAGTCAAGCAAGAAAACCTTTCCTGGGGCAAATTCCGGGGAGCAGTCTCTTATGGGATCTAGATCAATGTAAAAGATACCAGTATACTCGTATGTACTCCAAGTTCAGATCAAATGAAAGATGATAGGAAGATTGTAATACTTCCTGTTTGATTGGTTGACTAAGAGCTTATCATTGATAAGCGCCCGGGCGTACTTGATTGATTGCGGTTGAGTCTTGATGCTCATCCGCCATCCCGCATCCCCGCATCTCTTTAAGACCCATACGTCAATACGAGCCTCAAAGGTCTCATTGAGAGTCCTAAAACGAGAAGGTATAGCCTGTGGGGTTGAAGTTGATTCTATGCCCGAAAGTGACACGGCTGGCTCTTTACGCGTCTCGCAGCGCCGGCCTATGGCCTGTCGAGGTATTTGTAATCACCCCTGACTCTAAAGAGTCATTGTATTAACATGATCTACTTTCAGAATGCACCAAGAGGAAGAGAAAATGTGATAAACAGATCCCGTGCTCAAGATGCCGGAGACTCAATCTGCACTGCTCCGTTGAAATTGTGCAGTTGCGAAGGAACACAGTGCAGCATGCATCCGAAATCCAGTTCCTGGCTTCAATACTCGCGGACTTGGATTCAGCAAGTGAAAGGTCCCCACATGTCAGTGCTAAGCTGAGAGATCGAATATCCCAGCTACAGACTGGCCGAGCGGACGATCCTGATGTTCCGCTCAGTGCTGGATCCTTAACGGAAGATCCGGAGCCGGAACTTCCTAATATTCGCAAAGACCAAACTCTACACCATCGATTTGCAGAGGCTCCATTGGAAAGCACAGATCCACCACTTCTGACTGCAATAGAGCATCTGGCCTGGGGAAGAAATGCCGCTGGCTGCTTTCCACATAGGAGATGCGGATGTCAATACCGAAGAGATACCCCAGAACAGTTATCTATGAACAGCGGAACCTTTCAACTATATGGTTCATATTTGGAGCCTCTCGTTCAAAATCAACTACCCAGAGCTGTGGATGCGCAAAGCCTTATAAGTTTTCATATCAGTCACCTCGCCTGGCATCACAATAGTTTCCACGGACCGACTTTTCTCGAGCAATGTGAATTGTTTTGGAAAACGGGAAGATGCGATCATCCTCTTTGGCTAGCACTCTACTTTTCTGTTTTAAGCTGCACGGTCAACTCGATACAGAACAGCCAAAAGTTAACAGTGCTGATCAACGTCGATCTGAGCGCTATGCAGTCTGCCCAGCAACTCTTTTCCACCATGGTGCAGATACTTTATAACGCCCACTTTCTGAACAACCTGTCAATATACTCTGTCCAAGCTGTTGTCATATCGACAGAGATTGCCCATAATCTAGGTCTTAGCCAGTTAAACGCAACTCTTTTCAATGCTGCTGTGCGTATTGCAGAGTGTCTGGGCATTCACAAAATTAAAAATCACCCTCCCATCCAGAATAAAACGAATGATGGATGGGAAGAGAGAGTGGAGCGAGAGGTCGGAAGAAGAGTATGGTGTCAAATGCTTATCCAGGATCACTTCGCCATTCCATTCACAGACACGTATAGCATCTCCCCGATGCACTTTTCAACAGGTCGGCCCCTCAACGCAGATGATCATGACCTAGCAGGTCTACTATCTGAAATTCCAACCATCAGCAGCTATGTTCGAGTTCTTGTGGATTTAGCTGCCCTGATGCCCGGCTTAGTCGATGGACTTGGACCTATGCACCGCCGCAAATCCCTCCGAGAGCAATATGAACATATTCTTCGAGTAGACCAAAAGATGCGGGCCATTGTAAAAGGTATACCATCATTCATGTTACGGCCAGACCCACTCAAAGAAGCCGAAATTCCTTGGCTTACGATCGCTCGTCGAAGCCTTGCAATTACCGCAGCAGAGAAAATCATCATGATTCATCGGTTATTTTTGTTTCGTTCATTTCATGATCCCATCTTCATTCACTCTCGAAGGACCTGTGTTGCAGCTGCGATGACCATTCTGCGCGAACATGAGACAATCGTTGACGACGATGATCTATCTATCTGGACACATACCGCATTTGCAATCACAGCGGCCGTTATATTATGCTTTGAAGTGAATACAGTCATGGAAACTCCAGATAAGAGACTGGTACCAATGTATCGAACAGCTGTTCTTGCCGCTCGCGACCGTCTTGCCTCTAGGGATGGCGATGTTCTTGCCCAGCGAGGTGTTGCTCTGATAAATGCTATCTTCATTGCTGAACAATCTGGTTCCAATGTCTCGGAGATGAACCGACTCACCTCTATTGATTTCAATCGGGTGTTCACGAACTTCTCAACCCTGAGCAAAGCGAGTATGATTCCATTCGCCGATGAATTGACGCCGGGCAGAATCTCTAGCGGCACACCTGAGACTATTGATACGGTTGATGTGGGCGAAATGCAATTACCATGGAATCAAGAAGAAATTGATTTTGATCTTTGGTTCAATGGGATTTTTAATAATTTCCCAGATCAAATGTCATGAGTTTACGTTGTTTGGAGGACTAGATGGATGTTTTGAAACGATGGAGCCGAAAAGATGATGATTGATGATTGATGAACGCCTGTTATCTGTGTGAATAGTTCCAATTTAGACTCTGACATATCCTGTCTCGTTGACTCCTTCATAGCTGCGAAATGCTTTTGGTGGCTCCATGCTGGTCATGGTACATTGCCACAATAATCGTCTCTTATCCTCGTCCAGCTTGTGCTTCGATAATTGTCCTGTGATGCTGTGCATAACGCCCCTGTTGTGGAAGATCACCAAGTCACCCTCTTCCCAGCGATGGGGGTAAATGTTCTCGGCTGCGTAGATCTTCTTCTGCATATTGTACACCACATTTCTGACCTTTTCGACATCATCCATAACTGTGATCTCACCAGTTTTCGGGTCGCGTGTTGTCAGCTTGTAAACGCAGCAGCCGTGAACTTGGAGGAAGGGTCTATCTGGATTGAGTGGATTGCGCCAAACCATCTATTGAAACACCGTTAGTCCACTGTGATTATGTTGGCTGGTTTCTGGGTATACTTACAGGGTGCTCTGCAACCTTATCCCAGCTCCACTCTGACAACTTCTCAACTGGAACTTCACGTCCCATTGTTGGGATAGTCAGGCCATCAGGGGAAGCCTTGCACTGCCTGATGTATTCATAGGCCTGTGGAGCATATGTAACGGTGGTGTTCAATGCGAACTCTTGTTCCTCGGGAGTCAAGAGAGCAAAAGCACGAGCGCCCGAGAAGACTAGAACCATTTCACAAGTTATTAAGATATTCAAATGATATAGAAAGGTTTCGCAAGTGCTGACTTACAAGCAGTTGCACCTGCACCAATGGTCTTCTCTGTTCCATCTGGGAATTTGATCTTCTGATCTGGAACATTTGGGATGCGAATCGAGTGTAGAATAGTTACCTCGCCCGGCAATCGCTCATAAAATGGGGTATCCATGTGCCATCTGTAAGGGCGAGTAAATCCCTGATCCAGCTTCTCTTGCTCAAGTGGAGTCTCATGAAACAAAGTATGATCCTAGTAGCCAAATTAGACTCTAGTGTCATCCTCTCATAAAGAAACAAACTCACCAGGTGAATAACCTCTAACTTCTTCAGACCTTCATAATCATGAAAAGTACCCGACCCAATAATTCCAACCTGTGGAGCCTTGGGAATTCTTCCAGCCTTGTAAGCTGAGAGAATGTTCTTCGGGTCGCTGACAGCTTTCTCTCCAGCCGAATGAATATCAGAGGCGTTCGGGTCGAAGATCTTGGCGAATTTGGGTAGAACAGTAGGATCGATTCCCTTTTGCTTGCGGATCACGATGACCTGATTCTCGAACAGAGTCTTTCGTAGAGTATCTTTGTCATCTTCGGTCAATTTATCAAGGTCCAGAATGGACATTCCAGGTGGAAGTTGTACTTCAGCACCGATAGCTGAGCTTTGTCGGATGCTCTCCGGGAGGAGGCTGAAGGTGAGATTGGTTGCTTCTGGCATTTTGAAAGTCAAATTTGTTTAGAACTTGGATGAATGAGTGATTTAGACAAAATGATGTTGTTCTGGATTATATAGACCTTGAAATTCGATCTGGCGGGTGAGTTGCCGCACTCATCCGCCGGGAACTCATCCGCACCCACGCGTTTAGATTTGGACCTCAGGATGTTATCTGTTTTGATTTTGGTCATCTCGTTAGCAATTTTGTCATTGAAATCAAATCTCGGGATGAATGCGTTTTCTCTCCCGCATTTTGATACATGTCGTTCGAGGAGGAGTTTAAAAGCTCACCCGCAGCTGTGGAGCAGGACGATGAGCTTCTGCGAATGAGTAATGTATAAGTATTTGGACTCTTCGCAATTGTTGAATAATCTTTTCAAGTTTACTCTCGATTTCAAGATCTTCAATTTATAGAAGCCATGGCTACCGTAACCATTTGCTCGAAACCTCTCACGCAGCCTATGGGTTCCAACATAGACTTCGGCGTTGAGCTGACAGGAATGAATGTTGAATCCATGGATGGTATGACTACTTTTAACCGTTCGAATATGGAAGGTCATTTGCTAATGATGTTCAGACGACGACTTTGCAATCCTCAGAAAAGCTCTATACGAAAACCAGGTGGTCGTCATCAAGAATCAAGGCGATCTCTCTCCTCGGGGACAATATGAACTCACCCGACGATTTGACCCTGCTGCAGGAGTGTATAGTCATGGAAAGTCGATCGATAAACGAAGTGTACTCCACGCCGATCTCACAACCATTCCCCATCAGCCCCAAGTACAAGTCATCGGTCATGGCTCCGTGAAGGAATATGAGGGATTGACCAATATCCAACTCCGACACCCACACCACAAGACCTTTCACAAAGACCCAATCTCAGCAGAAGAGAATGATGACTTCACTCATTTCTACCGCTGGCACATCGACTCAGCCATGTACAATTTGGACCCACCTCTTGTCACATCTCTTTTGGCTGTTCAGGTCCCCAAGGGACGTCGTCAGATCTGTCGCTATGACGATGGAACCAAAACTGAGATAGATGTCCCTCTTGGCACAACGGCATTCTGCAGCGGGTATAGATTATACGACATGCTATCCGAAGAAGAAAAGCTGTTTGTCCGCACAAGCAAAGTTGAATATGCGCCTCACCCGTATATCTGGATGAGCAAAGCCAAATCTCGTTCCAATGGATTAGGTATCGTATCCGAAGGCCTTGAACTCTCAGAAGAGGATTTACCTCCATTTGAGTCTTCCAAGATCAAGACATACCCGATGCTCTGGAAGAACCCGGTTACTGGAAAATTGGCTATGATGGTCTACCCTACGTGTGTCAGGAAGATTCATCTTGAGAATGGAGAGGTTCTCGATAACCTTCCGGAAATTCGTGAGCGTCTGTATAAGCTGCAGAGACGCGCGATCGACCCATCTCTCATTTATCCACATGACTGGCAGGAGGGAGATTTGGTTCTGTTCAACAACCATGGTGTCATGCATTCTATTGTTGGTTCGTTCAAGGATCATGAGGTTCGTATCTTTAGACAGTGTAACATGGCGGCGAGTCGGCCTCCAATGGGTCCTGATGATCAAGTTTTGGCTTAGCCAGAATTCAAAGCCTACTATTCATTAAATTCAAAAATTTCATTCCACTTTACTCTGATCTTCTAAGTGAAAAGTAGAATCAATAAAATGGTCCCGCCATCAGTGCCTCGGGCGGAACTAATCCCCGGACCAAAGCACCTCGGGGAATAGAAAGTCCCGGGCTACCCGGGCGCACTTTTCTAATCTCCGATGCCTCCTCTCCTGAAATATCATAAACCATTTCCGATCTCTCGTGAAGAAAACCTTTGCAAATTCTCATTTCCAACCTAATAATCAGATACAGCCCGGGAAATTCACAAAGGAATTCAAATTCCTGGTTATATCATGGCGGAGCGTGGACCTCCAAATCTACCGGACTCTCGGGCGGGTCTATCTCCCGATTCACCACGCCCTCGGTCGCGCGTTTTGGCTTGTGTAAACTGTCAGCAACGCAAGATCAAATGCGATCGCAAATCTCCCTGTGCAAACTGTTTGAAGCATCGTTTTCAATGTGTGCCAGCGACACAGACACGCACAAGAAAACGCCGTTTCCCAGAGCGGGAACTTCTGGGTCGTCTCCGGAGATATGAGGAACTACTTCGACAAAACAAAATCAAGTTTGATCCTCTTCATAAGGATGAAAGCTCGGTGGAAGACGATATAGCAGAGAGCAGGTCTGATACTGAAACGCAAGAAGACCAGGATGAATCTAATGGACCGTCTCCTTATCGACATGCAAGGTCGGACAATGATCATGAACCGAAGTAAGTCTCGTGTAATGTTTTCACGGTTTATACCGTCCTCGGCGAATCGTATACTAATAATTGCATAGGAGTCTGTGGAGGGTCATGTGTCAAGGGGTAAGCTGTTCTCTTCATACCAAGTCAGCGTTGAAAAACTAATACCGAATGTAGATTCGTTCAAGTTCTTCTAATAGACCCAAGCAGCCAACCATCATCAATGGCTTCCGCGAGGCAACAGTCAAATTCTCATGGGATCAGATGTATGCAAGTGACGACCACATCATCCTTGGTTCTCCTAAATCATCCGTTGATCTTGCCACTTTGCATCCTGAACCCGTTCATATATTTAAGCTGTGGCAGATATACCTTGAGAAGATCAATCCGTTGTTGAAAATCATCCACGCTCCTACTTTGCAAGGGAGAATTATCGAGGCGGCTGGCAATACAGCAAAAATTGAGCCTCGCCTTGAGGCACTGATGTTTGGCGTGTATTGCATGTCTATCCAGACTGTCAAAACAGAAACTTTCCAGTCGATGTTCGGCTTATCCAAGGATGATCTCCTAGCAAGATATCAATTTGGCTGTCAGCAAGCATTGCTAAATTGTCAGTACTTGCGCTCGGACAATCGCGACTGTCTGACTGCACTATGCTTCTTTCTCGTAAGTCTAAAAACGTGTGAATTACCCTTATGAGAATCCGTTTCCTGATTTTGTTTAAAATTGCAGTATTCTCTCCAACCGAACACAAACCCTCGATCCCTCTCATCAATCCTTGGCATCGCACTTCAGCTCGCCCAGCGGATGGGTATTCATAGTGAATCATTCCTAGCAAATTGCAGCGTTTTCGAAGCTGAAATGCGACGGAGGCTATGGTGGTCGCTTACAGTTTTCGATGCTCGACTGGGTGAACTTTCAGGAATCAAAACTTCATCACTGAATCCTACATGGGACTGCAAAATCCCTATGAATGTGAACGATTCTGATCTCTGGGCAGAGATGAAGGAGCCTCCTGTTGTGCAAGCTGGAGCGACTGAGTCAACATTCATCGTGATGCGCGCTCAAATCGCTGATTTCGTTCGAAGTTCTTCCTTTCACCTTGAATTCTTCAACCCAGCCCTCAAAAAGATCGCTAAGAAACTTCCAAATGGGGGTGATGTAGCTACCTTTGAGAAAATGATGGAAGATGAATTCTTCAAATTCTGTGATGAGGAAAATCCTCTTCATTTCATGACGATTTGGACAGGCAGGGCACATTTTTCGAAATGCTATCTCCTAGAGGCTTACGCAAAATACATCGATTCTTCCACTCCGCCATCACAGGCTGAAAGTGACGCTCTGGTAGCCCAGGCATTTCGTATGCTTGATTCAGATACAAAGATCATCACCTCACCCCGGACTGCGGGCTTCTTCTGGGCTGCACGGGCTTACTTTCCTTTCCCTGCTTATTTCCATATAATCCACGACTTGAAGAAGCGGCCGATAAGCTATCACTCTAATCAAGCATGGGAGGTGATGAATGCCAACTATGAAGCTCGGTTCACCTGCAGTGAGGGATACGACTATCCTCTTTTTGCGATATTCAGCAACGTTATTCTTCAGGCCTGGGAGGCTCTTGAAGAAGTTATCAGACGATCTGGAGAGCCATTGGCTCCGCCGAAGATTGTCGTGACAATTAAGCAGAGACTACTTGAGATGACACCAAATGCGCCAACACCCAGCAATGAACAGTCAGATGGCAGTCTTGATACACTGCTGGATCAACCACCGATGACAATGCCAATGCCAATGGAATTCGGAATGGGGCTTGGAAATGAGGGATTCTTTAGTGGAATAGGTGGACAGAGTGATTTTTCTGGACCAGATCCTCGGTTATTTACTAGTATGCAGCCTCCACTCACATCCGATTTGAATCATCTTAATTGGATGTCGATGTTTTGGGGCATGCGTGACGGCCGCGGGTGGTGAGACTCATATTCCTCAGTTCGCAGCTTCTAAAATCTGTGGATTTTCCGCCTAGTTCACGACCGTAGGGATATCATGAACACTTGAATGTGGCCATATTCTTCTTATACCCTTGAAATAATCTCAAATCATCGATTTTGGTCATCTAAAGAATTTCAATTGACCACGAAAGCTTTAATTACAGACAAGAAGTCCATAAGTAAACTAGTATTAAGCCATAGCCTCTGTTAATTGTACGCTCAGCTCTAGTTTCCAACATGTGTAGAATCAAGAGGGTAGAACCTCCAAGAAGATTTGAAATCAGTTGTAAGCTTCTGATCCTGCATCAGGGCTCGCACCAATTCAATAGGCATACGATTCCCCTTCAAGAACCGATCATGGAATTCTTTTTCCTTCACTCGTCCCGTCTCAACCATCTCCTTGCGCAACGCGTGTATCTGCAATGCACCCAGCATGTAGCCAGCCTGGTATAACGGTGAATAATCTCCATTCAGAGATCGTCGAACCTCTCCTTCTGCTGTTGCTCGCTCATGGCCGACTTGATCCACAAGAAGATCAATGCATTCCTGGGGAGACATCTGACCAAGATGGAACTTAATGGAGAAGATAATTCGAGCACAGCGATGAAGCCTCCAGAAAAGCATTCCAATACGGTTCTCGGGAGTTTTCTTCCACCGATCATCATCCCATAGAAGAAACTCCCAGTATAGAGACCACCCTTCAATCCAGAAAGGGCTATCAAACAGACGTCTATAGGGTTTGTGCCTTGCGTTCATATACATCTGCAAATGATGACCAGGAATCATTTCATGGAAGACCGTTGCCCGAGAGAAATGAATGTTGTTTCCACGCATACTCATCAGCTTGGCTTCATGATTCATGGAGCTTACCGGATACGACACGATAATAGATGTCCCACCTAGGAAGAAGGGGTTCACTTTCTGTCGCTCGGGGGACATCATGAACATTTGCCATGTTTCTTTGGCAATCTGTGGCACACTCACGAGATCGTATTTCTCAACAAAAGAGATGGCCTCTTGTGCAAGATCAGAAACAAGCTGTGTCTGTTGTCCCGGCTCGACATAATCGTTTTTGACATGTTCCAGAGCTTGGCGCCAATCATCATAGCCCAAACTACTCGATGCCTTTTCCATCTCGTTGATACACCAAGCAAACTCCTTCTCGCCTATTGAGATAATCTCTTTGGGAGTATACGGAATCATTTCGGCCTGAAGTTCGGCAGATAACCCATCACGCCCAATAGGTTGTCCCACGATAGTGTCCTCACTGGCTGGATCTATGCCAACCAGCTTCTCACGTATGAGGTTTATAACACGATCCAGGCTCCATTTCAGAGCCTTATAGGGATCTGAGACCCACCAATCGAACAAGGGGTCATACCCTTTGTAAAACCCATGCCACTCTCGCAGGTGATCTTGCAAAGAGACGACGGTGTTCGCTGCTCGAAAAGCCGAGGTTTTACTCAAGCTGAACTGAGTCGAGTCCTTTTGAATCTCATTGCTCAACTGATCAATCTGATTTTGTGCCTCAAATAGCCTTTGCGCAGTCTCCTTCGGCTTCAATGGAGAAACGACAGCCCGTTCTTCGCAGAGGCTTATTAATGTGTCCACGAATGGGAAGAGTCGAAGAGCTTCTTGATCTCGATTTTGCTCAAGAGCCAAGTCGCGTAGCTGGCGCTCCAGGTAATTCTTGATCAAAAGATAGTCTACCTTCTCTTCCTGGGTGTATAATTCAAATGGTAGATTGCCGAGCTCATTTAATTCCTCATTCAGGAAATTGCGCAATCGATTTATCCTTGTCGCAGAGATTGTGATCGCGTAAAACTTTTTGATCTCTTTGAGATCTTGCGTGATTCTCTCTATTCTATCGCGAATATTGCCACTTTGTGCGCGTCGAAACGCAAGGCCACGAGGTGAGTCCAGGTCAACCATGTTGTGAACTAATCGCGCCACTAGAGAGGTCCGCTGGTGGTTTATGATAAGTAAAAGAAGAGTAAGGGTAAATAGTCGGTTAGGCAGCTCTTAGCGAGCACCACGGTAGTATAAGCCGATAATAAGCTAAATGTCGCTGGATGATCCGAGTGGTTCAAAGATTGATCATATCGAAGTCACGAGGATGGCTAAGATAAAGTGCGGGATAGCGTTGACTTACTCCGCATTCTTACCAGAATGGGTCAATTTGTTATCTAACGGGAGAGTCTAGTGCTAGTCAGCCTGGTCTTAGTATCTCTTAGTGTCACTCTTAGCGTCTAAAATGTTCTTAGTCTAACTTGATATACTAAACTTGCTGGACGTGCGTCGGACTCCTATCCGCCAAGAGAAAGCAAGCCGTGTTTAGGCGACACAAGGAGGAATGAAGGGGTTGCATTGGTACTCAACTGCCGAGGGGATACATGGCGTATCTTAGGATTTTAGTGGTCAATTTAAGAGATAACTCGGGGTAATTCATGATAGCAATTTAAACTGTATAAATAGAGAGATGCGGGGTTCAAGTCGCACGGCAGTTGAATTCAAGTGTTTCACTAAACATCCTCACGATGCCAATGGTATTACGCCCTACTCAGTTTGAGGATGGACCAGATCTATCCCCAATACAATCAGAGACCATAATGGAGACCACCAAAGACTCGGATGTCTTTACCAAGACTCACAAGGAGCTCAAGGATATTCAATTATCGCATCAATGGGATCCGAACTTACCCCAAGAGGAACTAGACGCTATCAACGAGGCTGCGAATACCAGTGATCAAGAGAAAGCTGTGGAGTTCGAGAAGTCAATCGTGCAGGAATCGCAGTATGAGTCTGTTCGTGCTGCTGTGCGCAATACAGATGGGGGAGAAGTCGCGAACACAGTGCGTGCATGGATTTTGGGGATGTTTTTCACCACTATTGGTAGTGGATTGAACATGTTCTTGAGTATGAGGTACTATATCCCATTGACTTTTCTCAGCCAATCTCAGCCTTACTGATTGAAATTTATAGGAGCCCAGCAATTTCCTTCCCTTCGATCGTGGTACAATTGCTTGTGTATCCGATGGGTTGCTTCTGGGCAAAAACAATGCCCACCAAGACATTTAACACATTTGGTCTCAAATGGACATTGAACCCAGGACCTTTTACTATCAAGGAGCATACAGTTATCACGGTAAGATCCTCAGCCTCTTTTCCAATTAAGATTGATACTAATCATTATTCTAGATTATGGCAAAGTGAGTACCAATCACTACATGTGAAGTCATATCTAACAAAGTGTAGCGTCTCAATCGGATATGCATACTGCACCGATGCACTCCTGGCCTTGAAAGCGAAATGTGAGCCAAGATGCAACCTTCGAATGTTTTTCTATCGGACGTGCTCTTACTAATTAAATCTAGCCCTGTATGGTCTTGACATCAGCTGGGGATTTCAGCTTTTGTTTGCACTCAGCAGTCAAATTGTTGGAATTGCTCTGGCTGGTATGTTCCGCCGATTGCTTGTGTGGTAAGTTGACAAGACTTACTCTAATTGAAGTACTCATACTGATCGCTTATAGGCCTGCTGCCATGATATGGCCTACTCAATTTGCCAATACAACTTTATTCTATGCATTGCATGATAAGAGCGACTCAGATCCATCGCAGACTAACGGCTGGACTATTTCGCGATACCGCTATTTCCTTTATGTCATGCTCGGTTCATTTTGCTGGTATTGGTAAGTTTTGACTGGGTTTAATTCAATCTGAGCAATTGGTATTAAGCTCACTTTATCCTAGGTTTCCTGGCGTTATTTGGCAGAGTCTATCTATTTTCGCATTTGTGACATGTAAGTTTCACTCCCCTCGCTCGTCAAAACAATGCTTACTATTTACATAGGGATCAAGCCTAATAATGTGGTGGTAAATCAACTATTTGGAGGCTATACCGGCCTTTCTCTCATTCCGTTGACGTTTGACTGGACGTCAGTATACCAAATACTTGGGGCTCCAAGAAGCAAAACTGACTTCAAACAGCTATGTCTCGGCATACCTCCTCGACCCCCTTCTTTCGCCCGTTCATGCAATCATGAACACTTTCATCGGACTTGTGATATTTGTGTTGATCACCACTATTGGAATCGCCTATACTGGAGCGTTGTAAGTGAAGCTCATTGTCAGAGTCTTGACAGGTCTAACACATCGACAGCTATTCCGACTATCTACCCATCAACACATCAACCACCTATGATAACACGCAACAACAATATAACGTCAGCAAGATTCTGGGCACTGGTTTCACGTTTGATGAACAGAAATACAAGGCTTATTCGCCCATGTTCCTTGCTCCAACATTCCTATTGAACTATGGTCTCTCCTTTGCAGCCTTGACAGCCGTTCTTGTTCACGTCGTTCTATACCATCGGAAGGAAATTTGGCACCGTGCCAAGGCTGCTCGTGATCAAGAGCCAGATATCCATTTGACTCTTATGAAAAAATATGTTGAAGTTCCGGAGTGGTGGTACGGAGCTCTCTTCCTGTTGGCGATAGCTCTGGGATTGGGCGGTATTCTCGGATATGATTCTCAGCTGCCTTGTAAGTGCTCAATATCTACTTGTCTTCGGAACTTAGTACTAACTGAATATCCAGGGTGGGGCTTTTTTGTCTCCATTATCATCGCCGTTGTTTTCATTGTATGTTCTTCCCAGTACCCTGGAGATTCATGCTAATTTATCCAGATTCCAACCAGCATGGTACTGGCTGTCACCAATATTACAATTTGTAAGTTCATCCACACCAAATTCAATGATTTTCATCTAATGACTGTAGCTCTCAACGTTCTATCTCCCTTCCTTGCTGGATTCATGATCCCCGGGAAACCGATCGGTGTCATGGTTTTCAAGGTCTTCAGTACAATCACATTAGGACAAGCGTAAGTCCTGCATGCCTCCTTTGATTGCTATATCTAGCATTGATGCTCTTCTAGTCAAACATACTGTTCAGATCTTAAGGTGAGTCTCTACTCAAAAGTAGAGAAAATCGAATCCTGGCTAACAATCGTCTAACAGCTCGCCCACTACATGAAGGTTCCACCACGAGTCACCTTTATGTGCCAAGTCGTTGCGACAATCTGGGCATGTTTTGTGCAAATTGCAGTGATGAACTGGACACTTGGAACTATCCCTAACGCCTGCTCCGAGTAAGTGCATTAAATCCTTTTTCTGATAGGAATTACATAGCTGATGAAACAATAGGGATCAACCTGACCATTTCTCGTGCCCGAATGGACGCACATTCTTCTCTTCAAGCATTGTTTGGGGTAGGCTCACGATCTGATTTTCCCTTTTTTATTTCCATGTCATAACTAACCATCATACAGGTGTCATTGGGCCAAGCCGTATCTTTGGACCCGGCGCAATATATACATCGATTCAATATTTCTGGCTCCTGGGAGCACTTCTCCCGGTCGCCTTCTATGCCCTGATGCGAATCTTCCCCAGATCCAAAGCTCGATACCTCAGCGCCCCTGTGTATGTAATCCAACTTCTCTGATATGACTTCCACTAACAAAAATATGACAATAGGATGCTGGGCGCTATGTCTTGGTTGCCTCCGTAAGTAGATTCTGACCGTGACCGATATTGCTATCAGACGTGAAGAAATACTGACGATAATATAGTGCCACGCCCATTAGCTATACATCTTGGGT
This sequence comes from Penicillium malachiteum, assembly GCF_028827825.1. Taxonomy (NCBI): domain Eukaryota; kingdom Fungi; phylum Ascomycota; class Eurotiomycetes; order Eurotiales; family Aspergillaceae; genus Penicillium; species Penicillium malachiteum. Next base: position 7,052,101 of record NW_026643095.1, read on the forward strand.
CATTTTCGGTCTGATTTTCAACTACTGGATCCGAAACAGATGGGGTGGTTGGTGGCGCCAATACAACTATGTCACTGCAGCCGCACTCGACAGTGGACTGATTCTCTCGACAATTGTCATCTTCTGTGCTATTACCCTCCCTGGTGTCTCGGTGCCAAATTGGTGGGGAAATACAACTGCGTTTGAGACTATGGTGAGAAACACTTTCAATCTTGGCTTGTCAAATACTAACAGAGTCAATAGGACTATCTTTATACGGCTATTCGAAAGACGGTTGCAGATGGAGAGACTTTTGGCCCTTCAACTTGGTAAATGGGGATTTTGACTTTACTTGGAGTAGTTTTTTTTCCTTCCAGTCAAGGGATTTTGTGCCTTTGAGATCCGAATCATTGTTATACACGAAAGCAGTTGATATTCAGATACCTATGCAAATCTCATAGCTCCCGAGGTTCAATTTCTGCTCCGTAAATTCATCACATTTGTGCTTATGCTTAGATGTCATGTATATAAATTTCTATATTTACAAATTTAGACTTGAATTGCCTTCAAGAATGCTGGGCTTTCGTGTCCCTGCACAACCTTGGAGATGGGAGTGAGGAAGGCATCCTCATGGCCTTGGCTTTGGCTGTCTTGGAGGTGGCGAACATAGGCCTGGGCAACCTTGATCCACAGAGCCTTCTCTCTTTCGCTAGCCTGAAGACCTTGCCAGACCCACAGTCGGCTCCCAGAGTCATAGATAAAGATATCGTTGCCCTCGAAATCGGATTTTTGAACACGGGCACCGTCCTTGACAAGATCGAATGACACCGTTCCAGAGTTATCGCTGAGTCTGAACAATTTACGGGGTCGAGAGGTACCGCTGTTCTCATGAGAAGCCTTGGCAAAGTAGCCTGGTCGGGCTGCCTGCAGAGAGGACTGGTCGGCGTCTTTTCCGCCTAGCAGATCCACAATGATCTTGGATCTTGACTCAAGCTGGGATAGGACCTCGACATCCACATGCTTCGCCAAAGTCAAGTCATTAACGACTTGAGCTGCCTTGGCCTTCTCCATCGGACTGCATTTCTTACCCTGCCAGACCCAGATCTTCTCGCCTTTATCCAAGACGAATACATCATTTTCATCCAAGCTTTGCCATATTGGCTCCACTTCATGCACAATGATGGGACTGATGCGGCCAGAACCAGGATACTTGAAAATGCGAAGCAATGTGAGGACTTCCTTTGGTTCCTCGGGTTCAACATGGTGGAAGCCCGAGCGCACGCCGCCAGAGCGAATGGAAACATGACGGAAGAGAGACAAGAACTCTTCTGATGGTTGTTGCTGAATCTCGCGATGCTGCGTCGCAGCGCCATGCAGGAATTCATCCAGTTCCACTGTCTTGTATGCAGCAGTCCCAGCTTCATCCTGTGTAGTCTTGCTGCCTAGCCAGAAGAAGATATCGTGACCCAATTTCACATCATCGCCTTCATCACCGACCTTGTAAGAATGAAGTACGATGAAACTATCTCCATCATAGAATTCTCCGTTCTTTTCCTTGGGCCATGGGACAACTTGGAAGTTCTCAATTCGCCATATGAACAGTCCAGCTTCTTGCCCCACCTTGCCGTTGTTCCATGCAGGCTCAGAGGCGGCGGAGTTGTATTTCACGCGGTGGTCGAGGTCGGATCCAATCAATTCTATATTGCTGTCTTTGATGTCATACTCTTTGAGGTGGACTAATCCTTCATGAGGAGGCATTTTGAGGCTGATATTGGGGTGGTACGCTTTGAACTCTGAATAGATAGGTGTTGTCCATTGTTGATGAGGGAAGCAGCGGTGATGTCATCTCACATGAAGTCACATGATAATCGGTCAATTGATAATCCGGTGGCTATCATTTCCTAATTTGGTTGTATAAATTCACCTAGGCAGTAATATCAACAGCAGTTACATACAGTAGACTTGTCCTTCGAGATGTGAAAATAAAATACAGATCTGAACTTCATAAATGGGAAATTTGGAATATTCATACCATTCAAGACTCCAAAAAACCTCAGCATTTAAGTTAGTCTAAAAAATACTATCTCATTTGTACCTGTATTGGAGATCACCTATGTATGTAAATGCTAATGGAGAGCTAGCCCTGTACGAGCATCAATATGAAAACACTACATAAATCACCTACTGTTATTAAAATCTCCAATTAGAAATATTTAAACATTTACTGGTATTTGAATATGCACCTGTTTTTTTTCAGACGTGAGTTTGATATCAAAGTGCACCTGTGGCGCACATGTGTGAAGACCAGACTTAGTAGGATTCCCATCTCTCATCCTCAATACTCCATCCTTCTTTATGTTTACTACCTAGGTATTAGTTGTTTCATTAATTATGTAATGCCTTCAAGCGGCCACCCTGTCTTAATGAAATGCTTTATCCTACTAAACTAAACGGCCAACTAATTAGATCTACAGACATTTGAAGCTGAAAAAAAAATCTGCAAACAAGCTTCCAAGGTTGTCAGTACGAGTACATGTGAAACTAAGAAAAAAGCAGCTTTGGAATACTACCTAGGTCGTGCCTTGAATGTACTAGGATTTCAATCAAACTAGTAGTCCCTTCCAAGGTTCTGTTCAAGTTGGGACAAAGTTAGGTCCCTCCTCGTAGATGTTCGTTCCCTCACCACACTTAATCTTCTTCTCTCCCTTATCACACCTCCTCCCACCCCCTCTTATTCTACATCGGTTTTTCAATAACTTGAAAATCCTCCTTATCATCACCATCAACATGGGTCGCTGCAGCTGGCGTAAGTGTGACATCCCCTCATACTCTCATAGACCATCTCCAAGGATACAACCAACTTCTCATTCCAGGTCTCTTTGAAGGAGACCAAGTTGTCGATATCGCACGCGACCTTGAACACAAACTTGGGCTTAGTGGTGACGACTGGAAATGGAAACTCACTACGACTATCATCAACTGCGATATTCTCAACCCAGGCATGTCACAAGTCAACTTCCAGAATCGCGACTTCACAGATATCCTTAACGACGACATGATTCCATATCTGTGTAAAAAACTCAACAAGGATAACTGTGGCTTTGATCTATTCGCAAAATGCCGCTCTCTGGACGAAGACTTTCTTCAAGGAAAATACCCAATCATTATCTTCGGTGCCATGATGATGAGAGTCGGCGCCAACATAAAACAGGAAGACCTGCAATACCTGCGTGAAGTGGCACTTGCTACACACTCTAGTCCAGGTTATGCTTGCCCCTTTGCTGATCAAGGGTTCCGTGACCCTGGTCGAGCTCAGTTCTTGGCTGCCTTGGATCATTATCAGGCTGATGTACCCAGAAGCTTTGAGCAGCCTAGGTAAGATCTGCTCTTTAAAATAATCCTTTCTCCGAGTGTTGAAGTATTGACTCATTACTCTTTTTAGTTGCTTTCTCTGCGGCCAGATTCAAAGTGACGTTGGACGCGTTCTGCAGAAATGTAGTCGGTGCAAAGCAGCTTACTATTGCGGAGTTGTAAGAATTTTCTCTATCGTGGATATTTCTGAGATCTAAAAAATTGACTTTTCATAGGTGTGCCAGAAACAACACTGGAAGGACCATAAGCCCTCTTGCCACGTTCTTGGATCGAGATTTTCTATGAATGTTTAACGAAAGACACGTCTTGCTGGCCAGGTCGAGGGGGGTTATGTGCTGCTGCCCCTCATGGCCCGGGAGCAATTGATGCGTATGGGTTGTCAAAAGAAGATTCGGGCATTCGAACTTTGAATTGGGCGTTATTTACTTGATTTTTGTTGCATGGTCTACATTGACCCTAGTTGATATCTTATGGTTAGACCCCAATTTAAATGATTATTTTAGGTAGTCAAGAACTTCCAGATCACACAGTTATCCAGTAAGGTGCTCAAGTCTCCATTGGAGAGTAAGACGCAATATTCTAATTGAATTAAGTTTTTTTTCTCGCCACTAAAGGAGGATGAATGAACTTGGTATAAACCGACCAGCCGTAAAGGCATGCAAATATTGGGTATTGATGCAACGCTTTGAGAAATCATAACTTCGTGATGTAAATTTGCAAAAAGGCAGCCCATAATTGGACGCTATTTTTCACTAGGGGTGCGATGATGCTTGTGGGTCGGGATAGACAGGATATTGGAATACCATGGTATTCAGCGAGCAGTTGATGCTGGGAATTTCCAGTGGACTCGGCCAGAGCGACCACCTAGCCTGAAGCGCAGATCCTTTGGCACTCGGGAACTCCATTAAATGTAATAGCGTAGACCACGCTCGCGAAGACTTGACCCGAGTGTCGTGACAGAATACTTTGAAGTGTTGTACGAGAGACGGTCGATGCTTGGTGGTCGCACACAGGGCGGGATAGTCGATGATGCGCGCTGGCGGGAGTTCGCGCAGATCTTCATGGAGGATGAACATTTGAAGCCAAAATAGCATGTAAACTCCTGTCATGGCTCTTCGTAATCAATTGCTTCGAGTCCGGTAGCACGGCCTTTCAAGTTTGAGCTTTGACTTGTCGGCAAAGAGTCAGAGTGATTGAAGTCGGCGTGGTTGTAATCGGATGTGATCTGGGAGGGATCGACAAAGGAAGGGTAACGACCTCCAGCGACACGAGAGGTTTGCCAAAGATGTTGATGGGCAATGTTGACCAATTTACCCAAGACAGCAATTTCCAACTTCAGCTTGATGCTGTAAAGGGTCGCTTTGAGTGTAGTTTGGTATATATAAAAGTTCATGAACTCTATAACCATCAATGCGATATCCATCAAAACACAAGCGACGTTAACAGCGAGGAGCTGAAAGATGGTTTTGCGACTTCCGCGATCGGGGTTCAGTTTCAGCATTCGGTTGGTCTCCCACATGTATATACTAGAGATGATAACCTCCTGGACACAGAACCCGGTCAATTGGATTTTCTCCATAATATCGTACCCATCGATGGAGGCTTGGGATTCGGAGAAATTGGCGTCGAAAGTCAAGACGGTAGTAGGCACATGAAGTAAGAAAATATTCGTGATGATCATTCCCTTGACCATACTCAGAATACGTGGATTTTGGATGATCAAATGCAGTCGCGAATATAGAACAAATGATTGGCCAGTGACCATGGTCCACCAACCCACAGTGAGCAAAGTGACAGGCAGCCAAGTCTGGGAAGTCAAAGCAAAGAATTTCATCAGATAGCCGACGGAGTAAGGAAGGATTCCGACCGAGGATATCAACAGACTCCAAAAGTAGGGACCATGATACCGTTTAAAGGTCAGGAAAATGAGTACAATGAGTTCAATGACATTGTACCACGCGACGCCCACAAAGGTCGCGATTGTGATGCGTACCCCAAGACTATTGCCTGTATAGCTGCCGGTAATCCAGTGGCCGGGACTGGCTTCGCTGGACGAGGACATGTCCTGCAGGCATATGGCTTAAAAGAAGGGGGTTGGAAGAGAAGGTAAAAGCGTGTAAAAAGATGTTAAAGGGGAAAAACAACCAGGGATGAGATTTCGCGGGGTTGGGGGAGCCTTGGCTATTAGAAAAACATTTCAGTGACCCACTTGGCCCTATAACCCCCCTGAGTTTGACCCTTGAATGGTTGTAACTTGAAGGCTTATGATAATTGAAGAAGAGGTCCGTGATTTAAGCTTATTTTTGATTCAATCCCAGTGAGATAATTGGGATACGAGGAATATCAGATCTGACTTTAGAACAATGATCGTGATCGCGATCGTGAACAAAGTGCCTCTTCGGAGTGCACAGGCCATCTGACGTACGATCTCCACTTTACATGGGATCCACTTCACCATCTTGGGGATGAATACTCCGTAGTATATGGTATGATAAAGGAACTTGGATCAAATTGGACATTGACTAGCTAATATGCTAGCTTTAAGTCAGAATAACAGAGCGCACATTCAAGTTCTCACAGTGGTGGTGTATCAGCAACCCAGTTAATACCCATGCTATATAGGTAATAAACAAACAATTAGTACCATGAAACAAACGGCTTAAACACTGAATAGTAGTAGTAAAACTTACCCTGATGTATACCGATCCCCTTCAACCTCAGTACGCTGAATAAGCTGTCGAATAGTCTGCACCTCCTCATCAGTGAGCTTAATCAGTGCAGCATTGGTGTTCTCATCCACCCGCTGAGGCGACCGAGTGCCCGGGATCGGAATGATTTCAGGGCCCTGGGCCAACAACCATGCAAGTGTCACCTGCGAGGGTGTAGCTTGATGCGCATCAGCCACCTTCTTTAGACCTTCCACCAGCTCAAGGATCTTAGGGAAATGTTCTGGCTGGTATTTAGGCAAGATCCGACGAAAGTCGTCTTGCGGGATATCCTCGAACTTCTGGATCTGTCCCGTCAGAAGACCTCGTCCAATGGGACTGTATGCAACGACTGCAATACCCAGCTCACGACAAGTGTTGAGGAGGTCGACCTTGGGCGATTCAATGTCGAGAGCGAAGGGACTGTATTCTATCTGTAGAGCGGTGATAGGGTGGACAGCATGGGCGCGACGGAGAGTGGCTGCTGACACTTCGGAAAGACCAAGGTATCGAATTTTTCCCTCACTATAATGAGTATTAATTATAGGTCAGACTTGGGTTATTGTTGGGTGAGTAGTCAAAGGGTACGTACTTCTTCAGTTCCACCATGGCTTCCACGGTCTTCTCAATGGGGGTGACTTCATCTACCCGATGGCAGTAATACAAATCGATCACATCAACACCTAGTCGTTTAAGGCTTTTCTCACAGGCAAGCTTCACATATTCCGGATCCGACCGGATTGTGATTTTATAGTTGGCGTCCATCTGGATGGCAAACTTCGTAGCAAGAAAGATGTCATCACGATTGCCCGAGCGCTTGACCCATTCGCCGACAATATCCTCACTGTCGGCATACAAATCAGCGGTATCCCAAAACCACTGACCTGTGGCATGAGCATGCTCCAAGACGGCGACCTTTTCATCAAGGGAGCCAGCAGATCCATATGTACCCCCAATGCTCATCAGGCCAAACCCAATAGCAGGGACCTGGGGACCACCAAGGCCAAGAGCTCGAGTTGGAATTGGCATTTTGAATTGTGCAAGGTTTGAATTTGAAGCAATAATATTGAAGAAACTTTAGAGTCAAAGTGAGTCACCACTGGTAAACTTGAAGGGATACTAGTGAGAGTTCGAGTTGAGAGTCTGGAATTCATATTTCAAGCGGGACATGACGAGCCTTTAAATATTGATTCCCGGATAGAATCATAGAATCGTGCCGAAATCAATCGGCACGGCTGTGAGGCTTGGCTCCATTGATTTCTAAAAGATTAGTCTAATCAGGGAGTAAATCTTGACCTTGAATGGAAGGTTTCGTCAACACTTTGCATTATTCTTGCATTATTCTTGAATCCAGAATATAGGATCGGAGTTAATTGACGGCTTTAAACGCCATTCAACCAATCAGAGCTCAATACAGTCAGAAGGATCCACCGAGGCGCTTCCGGACCAATCATATCTCATAAGTTGCGAGCCGTCCAATCATTTCGTTTCTCCCCCGAATAATAGTCTATTTGATCTATTTCTCCCATCTTCCTCAATTCTACCTTGTTCAAATACTCATCGTATGAAGAATGCATGATCCTCAGAATAAAAAACAGTCTCGGAGCGTGAAGAGGGTCAAATCGGGCTGTAGGACTTGCAAGTAAGTTCCACTCACTAGTTTCTATATGGTATCATCTAACCAGATGTAGGATCCGTCGTGTTAAATGTGACGAAAGTAGACCAGCCTGCCGGCGCTGCGTTTCCACTGGAAGAGCCTGTGATGGCTATGGAATTTGGGGAGGAGGTGGTAACCCATACGGTCAACCACAGAGCAATCGGGCTCTTTCAGTATACTGTACCCCGGTTCCATCCGGCAGCATGACAGTCGATGAGCAGATGTATTTCAACTGGTTTATGGAGAAAACCACCAAGAAATTCGCTGGTCTCTTCGCATCTGACTTTTGGGAGACCCTTGTCTTGCAAGCCAGTGCACAAGAACCTGCTGTGCGCCATGCGGTGGTCGCCTTGTCAGCAGCTCACAGATTCGATCGAAGCGACAGCCCATGGGCTATCCCTGCAACTTATGGCTTCGATGCGGAACAATTCACGTTACAGCAATATAATAAGGCCATCCACTTCTTACGTTCAACGACGGGCTCCACAAATCCATACACTCTACGTGTGGCTCTAATTACCTGTCTGGTCTTTGTGACGTTGGAATTCCTGCGCGGGCAGTACAAAATGGGCAGTGCACATCTCCGCTATGGAATCAAATTACTTTCCAATATTTCATCGCCACATCCTCGATCCCTGATGTCGCCGAGTATACTAAGCCCCGCGGAGGATTTTGCGCATAATGCCTTGATTGACTCATACTCACGTCTTACTGTCCAATCAGCTCTGTTCGGTCAAGTACCATCCAATTTGTGCATTATTACAAGGGATCCAAAAGAAAATGCTATCCCATACACATTTTCTGACGTGCTTGATGCGCGACGAACACTGGATGACCTCTTGAATCGAGTCCATTGTCTCAAAAGATACTATTATGATGTCTACTCAGAGGAGAGTCAAGATGAACCTTCCATGTTTGAGACGCAGAAACGTATCCTAGCAGATCTATCTCTATGGCGCAAATCATTCAATGCCTCCTTACCTCTTCTTGATTCTGGAGAAAGTATCAGCCAAAAGTTCAGAGCTACACTACTATCTGTATACCATGAAATGGCAACAATCATGGCCTCTGTCTGTCTATCAGACGATGAAATGATCTTCGACTCATATACCGAAAACTTCATCGCCATTCTAAAAGGGTTTACCGACTTGTGGAATTTATGGGCAAGTGTTTCAGTGGCAGTGAAGGAAGTCAAGGATATATTCAGTACTCCAGAGTCAGATCTCGACTGCCATGAGTTTACAGTGGAATCTGGGTTCATTCCACCTGTGTACTTCACAGCGCTTAAGTGTCGCATTCCTCAGATCAGACGACAGGCCGTTCGAATTCTGAAGGCTGCACCACATAGAGAAGGCGTATGGAACGGCGCACTTCTTGCCCAAGTCTTGGATGAGGTGATCAGAATTGAAGAAGATGGAATTGAGAGCAAAGAGGCTAGTATTGACGTGCCCCTCTTTCCATTTGTGCCATCTGCCAAGGACTTCCCACCACCGAATATCAACGGTTCATCGCGTCTCTCAGATGTAGCGGTTATTCTACCAGATCGAGTGAAGGAGGATACGGTCCTGAGCTACAAAAAGCTCCAAGCTGGAAATTGGAGCTACTATAAACACACAATCAAACCAAACAGGGAGAAAGATACAGAGTCATATTTTCAGCTCTTTCGGAATTAATCTGGACAGAGAATATCCACCGAAAACATGATGAATTAAAACTAAATGATCTTTTTTATTGTTCAAATGTGATGAGAATACTTAGTATGAAGCGCAAACAAATCATTATGTCGTAAGATGCCATTCCAGACCTAAGAAACGCCAGCCTGGTATCACAAAGAATGCCAGCCCCGTAAACCGATCAATGCAACCTCGCAAAACTACAAGGCACTTATTTCTTCTGTCTTAGAAATGCAGCCACCTGCTCATGTCTAGATACGAAGAACATGCGCTTTTTGTCCGACTTCCAGACCAACACACCAATTTCCGCGGCGTACCTACATGGCGCCTCGTACTCGGCTGCGTTGTTGAATTCCTTGAACAGGAAGCCACTCGTGGACCGAAGACGATCACGCTCGAGCTGCCAGAGACGGATCTGATCTGTCACGGTAGGCGGAAGTACTGATGGCGGCATTCCTGATGTGTTGGATGTAGAATGGGCGGCATTTTGTTTGCGTAGTTGAGGGTGGGCATGCGACATCAAGTAGGCAATGATTTGATCGGCTGTAATGCCCATATCAATGGCGCGACGCACCGATTGTCGCGTAACCTTACCGGTCACCAAATTAGGGAACCGGTATTTCAGATTTGTGAAGAGGGATATAAGGGAGATCTGAAGCGGAGATGAGGTGTATGCATAGAGACGATAGTTGGTCTCGATAATGATGAATCCGCCTGAGCCGGCGCCCTCGCCGGTAGGTCCAGTCAAGGAGCTAGCACCGGGAGTTCCGAGCGCACTGGAGTCGGATGTCAAAGTTGTGGCCAGTCTGGTGGGATAGAAACGCGTTGCTTCGGGAGTCTCTTGGTAAATAATACCAAAGTCTGCCAAGTCTGCCAGAGTGCGAAGTTGGGTGGATGACATGTGCTTTTTCTCGTAAGACTGGCCCAGCTCCAAACTGCTGAGCAGGAACAAAAATGACAGAACCTCCACGCTGTCCATACCGAGTGAATCGGCACTCTCAACGTAGAGAATCATGATATGCCAGACCTGCGTATTGACATCTTGCAGCACGAAGCCAAAGCCCTCCTTGGTGATGTCTACGCGGCGATCTCTGATCTCAACGAGATTACCCGCCTGAAGCAGCTGTTTCACACCCCTGCTCAGGTTCACCGGATCACTGTCTCCTGTCAAAGCACTTGTCCCCACCATGTATCCCAAAACTCCTTCCCATTGCCTTCGAGCGTATTCGTCTAAACCTGCAATCGTGATTTTCCTTTCATCGGGGATATTTGAAAAGACACCAAATGATTGGGGGTCATCAGAACCAGTAAGAGCTTGGCGGAGCGACGAGGCGAATTCGCTTGTGACCATGTAAGCTCGAGCATTTTCCGCCGTTCGGGTAGTCGATAGAATGTGAAGTCTTCCGAGGATGGAAAGCGCGTTATCTCGTTGCCTTTAAGTCGATGAATAACAAATGATTAGCTTAAACTTCGGTTCTCCAATAACGGTCATCCTTACTTTTTGCTCTCTGCTTTCACCCAGATTTCAAGGTCCGCTGTAGGAACGGGATCATCTGGATCTAGGTAGAGCAAGGCCATCACAAAACATTTTGCTGTTTTCAGTCAGTTTAGGCGGTTGATATTGAAATTCAGAGAGCTCCATATACCAAGGTCAGGCAGCATGCGCCGAAAAATCGCAAGAGCTGTAGATGGTTGCTTATAAAGCCGGCGGAAAGTAGCACCTGGAAGTCCCTCCAGGTACTCAAGAGGTCGAGACGTGGATGTCACCATGTTTATGACCTGAGAGACCTAGGGCCTCTATGCCTCGTTGCAGAAAGTTGATCAAAGAAGTGTAGTGAAGTAATGGAGTTTCATACGGAGGGCGTAGCGGCCACTTTGTGCAGTTCCCGAGATGAGATGAACGCGACAACCAAATCACTTCCTCTTCACTCTTATCTATAATTCATTGATAAATTACAATGACGACTCTGCGCTTTGTTCGATCAGTAAGTTTATTTATTGTTAGAACCTACTATCATTTGCACTATGCTCATACATATATGATTCATCCAGGTTTGGGAGTCCTTTCGGGCTTCCTCGGGTCTAAAGCCTCGGTAAGTGAACCCGATTCTGTTTGCAGGTATCGTTCACTAATCGGCATCCCGTCTTGCATTTTGAAGACTCTTGGACAGTGTATGTATACTTTGAACTATGTGACCAATCTCGAGTCCTAGAGGACTTTTGGAGCTAGATCAATATCTGATTTGGACATCCCTATAGCTCCGTGTCACTGCCGCTCGGCCAGGAACTGTCAACTTCGAGCTGGAGATTCTCAAGCAGCACACTGTAAGTTAGAGTGAAAATGTCTGGGTTTACCCCCTCCAAAGCTACAACTATTTTATGAATCTTACATCCGAATATAACATCAATTCTTCATGTACTGTGACTGATCAACCGAACTATAGAACCGCTTGAACATTCTTCATGGAGGCACCATTGCAAGCATGGGTATGCTTATTTGAGACCTAGACACTTGCAAGTTTTTATTCAGGTAGATGCTTATCAATTCGCATTTAGTGGACCTTGGTGGCTCCCTCGCAGTAGCATCCCGTGGTTTGTTCGCAACTGGCGTATCAACCGATCTCAATGGTAAGGTTCTCGCTGAAACATTGGTCTCTATCTTCTAAAACACATTGCTAATGAAAATAGTCACATACTTGAACTCTGGTGGCAAGGTTGGCGACAAGATCCTGGCTGTAAGTCTCACCTATGAAATGAAGTGATAATTGCTAAGCTAACAATTAATGTAGGAGGTGACCTGCGACAAGTGTATGTTGAAATGGCTCTTCTGCTTCAATGAATTACTACTAATACTGAACAGTCGGAAAAACACTCGCATTTACCAACATCAAGTTCACTAACGCCCAGGGCGAAGTTGTTGCACGAGGCAGCCACACCAAGTAAGTTGATCTTTGAAACTATCCTTTAGCTGTTTTTATACAGATACTTATCGAATATAGGTACGTCACTCTGGCATGGAGAGACCCTCAGAACATTGTTGAGGAGATCAACAAAATCAAATAGTCAAAGTCCAGACTCCAACTTGAATTCAGCAACCTAGATGTACAGAATACCAATTTCATTCAAGTATAGTACGACCCGGAGTCAGCTACTGGCACACCGATAGAGATACTACCAGTACATAGGTCCAGGATCAGCTCACGTGTGCACAAACATTCATCCAGTTTAAGACGCTTTACCAGTGGAGCTGGATCATGCAGCCGCAACATGATCCAATATAAACATGAAATAATACATCAATATCAAACATCATTCATGCGTCTTCAAATGATTAATTTAAATCCGCTTTTGTATCAATAACTACTGAAATTGTTCATACAATGTCAATATCCTCATCTTCACCAGCGCCTTCCATGACCTCATCCTCGTCTAGAAGCCCATCCTCAACCGGAGCAGCATCATCAAGAACCATTGCCCCATCACCCATTGCCTTCACCTTAGCCTGTGTCATCTCAAAGACATACTGGCCAAGATGCTCGACTCCTTCCATGGGGGTGCCCTCAGTCTCAGCGTCCAGCGCTCGGGTAGTTGGGAACATCTCACCCGGGGCAAGCATCAACTTATCCGGGCGCTGTAGAAGGCGATCGAACGCAGGCTTGAGCTCGTAGCAGCCCTCGAAAACCTCACGACGACCAAGGATGTAAAGACCCAATCGAGCACGCGACAGGGCCACAGTGAGACGACGAACATCACGTAGGTAGCCAACAGAACGGGTGCGGGTCAGAGAAAGAATAACGTCTGGAAAGAAAGAACATAGTCAGTACAAAGTGAAGGAGGGATAAGATAACCATAATGAGAAGGGAATTGAACTTACAGTCATTTTGCTCTCCCTGGTATCGGTCTACTGTAGTCACAATCTTGGGGAGACCGAAGAGAGGATTCTTGCCACAACGATGATTCAATACATCCCGAATCAAAGCCGTCTGTCCAGCATACGTGGCCAAAATCGAGATTTTCGCGGCTGGGTAACCCAGCAATCGCATGTACTGATACAAAGCGACCGCATACTCTGCTTCGCCCAGATTCTGAATGAAATGAGGTGTAGGTTCGCGTTCACCATTGCCCTGGTAATCGGGAACATTGATGAATTGGTAATCGAACTGGAAGCCTGCATTCGCCTGCTTGAACTCCGAGACGGTCTCGACAGATGGAAGATCTCCCAATTGCTGATAGCGCCAGCGGAAAAGCTCGGCAATGCTCGGGCGACATCTCCCTTGTTTATCCAAAGTGATCACGGGAACACCTAGACGGGCCAGACGGAGGAAAAGACTTTGCTCGAAGTGTGCGTATTGCCGGAAGGCAAGGTTCTGGATGATCGGTGAATTCTGGAAATGATCTCCACAGAGGACGACACGCTTAAGAGGGAGCTCCCCGTTCTTCATGTTCTGAAGAGCGGCGGGGATAAAGCTCTCAATCTCAGTGATCTGCGCGGCTTCTTCCATGATCACATTATCATAATGGAAGCCCAGGTCTGCAATTTCCTGACGGCGCATCGCAGCGTGTGTTGAGGTCATTGCAATGACACGTGCCTCTTTCAATAGGAGATAATTGGCTTTGTCCCGAGGCTGTCGCAAAATTTCAAAGGGTCGAATATCTTCGAGCTCAGTGAAGATCCGTTCAATGTGTCTTTGGCAACCTGCAGCGACATCCAAGATGGTCTCTTTTGAGTCATCAGCCTGGAATAAGGGGTGAGGGGCATTCGAGAAATAGTCATAGAATGGGAATGAAGAGAGAATATCTTCTGTAGAAGTCTCGTCAGAGCCAGCTCTATCCCAGAACTTAGCCCACGCAGGCTGAATGTAGACCGTGTTGAAGTATCCAGCAGTCTCGCAAGAGTTACCGTGTGCTCCTTCAGCTCTAATTGAGGCTGCCAGGCGCATGACTTCTGACAAGTAATGGTTGCGGTTGTCGAGGAAGGATTCGACTCGGCCATATTTGCTATAGTTGGAATCTGTATCCAACTCTTCCTCACCATGACCCAGTCGCAACAAGTGACGTTCGTCAATGTCCAGTGCAATAATTTTCTGGAACAGCTGATTGAGTGCCTGATTGCTATGAGCAATGAGGAGTGTGCGTTCCTTGGGGAAGTTGTGGTAAAGGTTGTTGATTATTTGTGTTGCAACGTCAGTCTTGCCGGTTCCAGGCGGACCCACGATGACAGTAAGTCCTGGCTGAGTACCGGAAGCGACGGCCTCCACTTGGGCAGGTGTGAACCTCACTGTGTTGTGCTTGCGCGTGTCAACAGGGTAAGGACCAGGGTTAGGAGGCTTGTATGTTGAAACACGAAGGGTAGCAGGACCTTGCTCCGCCTCCTCGGCTTGATCGCGTCGGCGTTTCTTTGCTGGGGCCGCACTGGCAGGGGCTGCAGTCGCCTCGCCCTCGACAGATTCAAGAACATAGGGAGGAACGAAGCTAGATGATTCAGCACCAGATGGTTCAATGATCTTGCCAGGGAAACTCTCCACCAGATGGGTCCAGTCCAAGAAAGTATCACGGTAGTCAACCGATTTGAATCGATTAGGCAAGTTAGTATACTGGGCACCTGCAGGATCACCGTATCCGAGGAAGATATCTTGAAGCCAGGCAGGAAGCTCCATGTCTGAGACGATCAATTTCTGCATAGTCTCCAGAATGGACTTGAAGTTATTCTCTCGGCCCTTCCGACGAGCAACCACATTAATCAAAGGATAAATATCCGGCTTGCCCTGAACCTGTCGGTCCTTATCAGCCTTGAATGATGCTGCATCCAAGTTCACCAGAAGTCTACGCAATCGTGGGCGAGACTGGTGTCCATTTGATTGACCGGCAGCTGGCTGTCTCAGTGGACGACCTTGCTCGTCGAGTACTTGTACGATCTCAGCTGTCCGCAGATGAGTCATGTGTGGCGCCTCTGAAGTATTATCACCCAGTGATGACGGCTGAACTGCCATTAGATAGACAACATCATCTGGACGAAGTGCCTCCCATTCCTTGCGGATATTTTCTGCAAGCCTTCCGACTTCAATTGAAATTTCCGCACGAACAAATGCAGGGTTTGGTGATCCTACCTTCGCAGGCGCAACTTCAATAATGGCAGGTTTAGAAATGGGAATTGCCATCCGAGAGAATCCCTCGAACTCCATGCTTCCACTGCGGTTAGCTCGGGGTTGCATGCGCTTCACAATAGCTTCCATATCCTTGCGAATTTGGAAAAATGCCTCTGACCTGTACAGAAGGAACGATCGCCAAAGGAAATCACCAAGACTCAAGTACTGAAGGTTCAATTTGGGAATTGCCAAGGGTCTGGATCCATCATAAGTCTCATTTCTCAGCAGGGCTGGGTCGTACAGGCTCTCCTCTGTTGGTATCACACTCAATTGAGATGCAATTTCTTGGAAGGGTAGCCTGCGTTCGTAGTAAGACAAGAGAACTTCTAGGCAAAGCTGGCGATCTGGATTAATATTTGATGACTTGGGGTAGTTTGTGCGGAAGCCCAAGTGGGAGCACAGGCTCTGCAGCTCTGGCTCTTCCAAGGTTGAAAGTTGGCCTTCAAGTTCAGATCGTTGTTCGATCGATCCAAGGTTAGACAGGGCAAGAATCATGAGCTTATCTTTGAAGAATTTCATAGATGTTCTCTGTAGCTGTGCTAGCTCCTTGCAGTGCAAATCATAGACTGCTTGAGGCGAAAGAGCTTCTCCAGAGTAATCGTCAATTGCGAAATCCATGAAATGCTTAAGAAGATTGTAGAAGTCACGTAGAAGACCATTCTCTGGGTTGCGGTAGAGTTGTGACAGGCGAATAATGGGTAGAAGGTTGAGATCTTTGAGAAGCGTATTGGCATAGCGCCGGGTTGGAAGTTGACTCAAAAGATCCACGAGGAGCTCCAAGAATCGCTCACAGTACAGCAAGTTTTCGGTCTGCTGCTGCTCTGAGCCATTCAGCTTCCGCAGAAAATCCAACAGCATGGTGTACAGCCAGGACCGTTCGAACCGACTCTTGGCCTTGGCCGCCTCGTCACCTGCATCATATCGCTTTCCTGCGGCCCTCCATGCCTTTTTGACGGCAGGGGATTTCGCAATCAACTTCTCCCTGGCTTCCTCGCTGGCTAGGTTGTGCCAGATCGAGATCGAGACGAGCGGAGCACATTCTTTCCGGATCAAGACGTTTTCGAGGGATTGGAAAGCGCCGATGATGAATGAGATGATCGACATGCGTGAATGAGTCGGCAGTGAAGGATCGATACTCATGGAGAGAATGCGGTGGAAGAGGCTCGAGAAATCATCGCTGCGATCGGAGAAGATGTCTGCATTCACTGTCAGTATTGGCCCACTATAGTTAGATATCCCATTCACTCGAGTATTTATTCACTCACCCCAGATTGGGAGATGCTCGCGATATTTAACGCTGACAATAAGAGCGATAAGAAGGACATGGTGATTCGAAGCATCCTCAGTGTATGTCGGCCACAGAAACCTTCAATCGCGACCGAGTTAGCCTTGCGCGCGCACACATACTCAAAGTAAATACTCGCAAAGAACTTACTTTTCCAGAATATTCAGATTCTCCAAGATCAACAAAGAGCGACTGTTGAAGCCTTCTTTCTCCAGTGGATCCCATAATTGCTGCTTGATCACATCGGGTTTGGCCTTGGGCACTTTCGCATCCAACCAGTGAGCCTTGGCTAGCTGCACCCACGGGCTATCCTCGCGAAAGTCCACCACCGTCGGTCTGGCTTCGAGACTCTGCGCCATTGCAGCACTCGATTGTCCCTATTCCTGATAGACTGGGGTTGGTTGGACGTGTGGATCTACGCACGTCGGGAACATTGAGGTTGAAGCTGGGGAGCTTTTTCAAGTCTTGGCTTTTTCTCTCCGCCGAGCCGCAGACGTGACCCCTTCAACTCCGTCACTCATTCAACTTTACCTGACTACCCCACCACTCATTAACCTGCGTCGACATTATTCACGTCTGAATTGTCTGAAACATCAAGATGGCGTCGTCGGTCGAAGTCGAAGCAGTGCAGGTTTACAAAGCGCTTGTGGATGGGCTGTTAGACCGCGCGGCGCAAATCAAGCCCGACAAGCAGATCGAACCCCCATTGACCGAGGCTCTTCTCGGCGACCCAATCTGGGAAGTTCCGTCTCACCAAGAGGAGAGCATCAAGCTCTTGAACCCGCAGACCCGTTTCGCTGCAGTGGAGATCGCTTTTCGCGAGAAGTTCTATCATACTCTGGTAAGAAGCCGCGGTTACAATGAATGGAATGTAACTGTTGAAGATTTGCTAACCACCCACATCTTCTCTCAGGCCTCGACATCTATTAACGGCCCTTCCTCTATTCATATTTGGAATCTCCTCGACATCGTTTCCATCTTCTCTGATAACGGTCCGTCCGAGTCGCCTAAGCCAATACAAAGCTACGACATCCTTGCTGACTCCTAATAGAACAATGCGAACCCGGCTTAATATTTTGGCTCATTGAAGAGCTGCTGGACAGTCAGACTATCGATGGCTGTCGCAAGGTATTCGACTATCTAGAATCACGCCGAGAACGCAATATCAAGGTATGTCCGATGGATGCATTCTATAACTGACTTGAATTGAATATGCTTGCTAACCTATCGCATAGAAACACTTCAAACAAAAGAACTTGATCATCCTAAGATCCTGCAATGAACTCCTCCGAAGACTTTCCCGAGCCGAAGATACGGTATTCTGTGGACGTGTGTTTATTTTCTTATTCCAGAGCTTCCCACTTGGCGACAAGAGCTCAGTAAATCTTCGCGGCGAGTTTCACACCGAAAATGTCACCAGCTTTGATGAAATTTCCAAACCCACCACGGCAGATGAGAACGAAGACACAACAATGACCGAGGGCAACGACGAGTCGGCTAGCACAGATGGCCTCCCGGAGGGAACAACAGACAAGCAGGAGATTGGAGTTTCCTCAGATCGGTCCGGCTCGCAAGTTCCAAAGGTCGTTGTTTCTGGAGGTTCCAACGGCAATTCCAAGGATAACGTGGACCTTGATGCCCTATATCCCTTATTCTGGAACCTTCAATCCTTCTTCTCCGCCCCAAGCAAGATGTTTGATGCCGAACGCTTCGCATCTTTTAAAACCGGCCTCGATGCTACCTTGCAGGCTTTCAATAACATTCAGACCGACATCGAAAATCAATCGGCCTCTCGACCTTCAGAGGATGCCCACAAGTCTCACAAGCGAAAACGTGCGCCCGATGAGAATGAGGTGGGAACCAGCTTCAACCCTAAATACTTGACCAGCCGAGATCTATTTGACCTTGAAGTCGGCGACACCGCCTTCCGACGACACGTTCTGGTCCAGGCGCTCATCCTCCTAGATTTCATGCTATCGCTTACCTCAAAATCCAAAGCAAAGATGACGGATCTAACAAATAAGTCTGTCCTATACGGCTTTGTTTTGAGCGAGGATGATGCTAGGTGGGTGGCAGATATGCGAAAGAGGATCGAAGGGTACCTGCAGACCGGCCCGGGAGGCAAATTCTACTATCGCATGGTGGATACTGTTTTGTCCCGAGACAAGAACTGGGTACGATGGAAGGCTGAAGGATGCCCACCCATTGAACGTCCAGCGATCACAGTGCCTGACTACAAGAAGGCACAAGATGAGGCCCGCAAAATTTATTCCAACAAGCGCCTCCGCCCCACACCGATGGGATCTCTTGACTTGAAATTCCTCTCTGATGCTGAAGCATCAGCCAACATTGAGCGCCTCAAAGAATCTGACCGTTTCTCTATCCCCTCCACCGATTCATTAATGATGAGTATCATGGATGACGATATGGATATCGACATGGCGCAAACTCCGGACGATAAGGAAGCTGCGGTTCGAGCCAAGTCTAGTAAGACATGGCGAATTCTCCGCCTAACTGCTAAGACGAAGCTCTCTGCATTCGACAAGATTGAAGACGGCTTGAAACTCCAGGCTCTATTTGAGGAGCCAACAGCGCCAGTGGATACTCCTCAGCCGACTGAAGAGAATGAGGATACTGAAGATGCTGAAGGTGCTGAGGATCAACATTCTGAAGATGCCGAAGATCAACATGTCGAAGATGCCGAAGATGCCGAAGATGTTAACGACGAGAGTACTGAACAAGGTGTCAAAAGCCCAGCCCAGGAATCTATTCCCGTCGTCGAATCATTAGGTTGATTTCAAAATTTGAAATTGACACGACTTAAAATATTAATGACCATCCTCATACTAGTAATGTACATATTAACCTTTAAATACTATTATTATCTTAAAATAATCGAATCTACCTACCTACTACTGGTAGCCCTGGGGATAAACTTGGATTTGAATGATCCGATTGATCAGCTTCCAAGGTTGAGCATTCAAAGCCAGGCGATCTTCCAAGGTTTGGATATCATATGTGCATACTAGTAAGTAGGCCTGAGCTATTGATTAGAACTATTCGTACGTTCAATGCTAGCACTTGAGTATTTCTAGAAACTGAGGCAGTGCCAGTGGTTCAGTGGATCTCAATGACAAAATCGAAATTGAAAAGATATAGAAAGATATAGTCCATCTTAACTTGTTGGATCTTGGACCCATCTCTGCGGAACTTAAACTTGGAACTTGAGACAGTTGACTTCTACTAAACAGTTGGATCAGATGTTGGACCCTTTTGCTGATGACATGACCTTCATGGATGCACATATGTGGCCACCTGCCAGTGGAAGCCACCCGGGGGTGTATGTATAAGCCCGTCTACTACCACCTGGGCACTGACCCTCGCCCACGGTTCCATCGAATTTACCGACGACGGATTTTCAATCAGACGCCTACTAAGTATTCAAGCTTCCAGGGTATTTTGAGACATGAAAGTGTGCGACTCCCCGGCGGATCTCTGATGATATATCACCGTGACCGTCCACTGGCACTGGTCTCCATCATCGTCAACTGGTACTACTGGTGGCACTCCACCATGATACTTTGATCCAGACTCAGACCGCCCACTGCCCCTGTCTCTACTTGTTGTGTCAACATTGAAGTTCTTCTTGACTGACTGCTTCTTGAAAAGGATCGTCCCTTCGAATTTTCATGTATCGTGTTGTCTCTCTGTTGACGACCAGGGGCCAGCGATGTGCCACTCGCCGAGGACCAGGTATTGCTTGGGAAAGTGTCTGTGAATTCAGACCAGACGAAAGGGCGCATATCATAATGGAGGGTCTTGGACGAAGCGATAAAAATGGTGAGGCTTATGGAACATGGAGAAAGAGGATGTGAGAGTGGTGTCTACTATCTACTTGGGAAAGGTTACCTAACATCAATTTAATCTGTGATTCTCACGGTGGTATATACTACGAATACTGGACGAAATCATGATGAAGACAAAACTATCAGATATCGATACAAGGACGACAATAATTTCTCGAGTTGCAAGGAGTTGCGCATACGCTCCATGAACTCGAAGTTGCGGGACTCCAAGGGTCGACGTAACTCGCGATGTCTTCACAACTGTCAAATCCGAGATCACTGAGCCAGATGCAAACCAGGAAACTACTTCTTTACTAGTAGTACTTGCATGAATGAGTTAGGTTAATTTCAGAAATTGCACATGATGTGAAATCAACATGAATTTTGGAGATTAATGTCAACCTGCTGCTACATAATATGATATTGAAATTTCCGAAGATACCTACTCGTTCGTACCATCAAGTGAACAATACTGCAACTTGAAGTGATCATATTTGAAGATTTTAAGAGAGATTGGTACCTGTGGTAATAGCAATCTTCTCTCATTATGTTAAATCAGGTTTGATTTCATCATCTAACGCCGGACGATACTGTAGTGAGATCATTGATTTACTTTGAAACAGGGAGGATTCCTGGTCCAAGAAAAGCGCTGTAGCATGCCGAGCTGGTCTGTCTTACTCGTCCTTCTTCGGCCAATGCAACAAACATCTATGTCTTCAGGGTTCTGATGGTTGCAGATAAGAGCCACGCTTCTATGATAACCAAGAGGCCAATCTCCAGGATTGCCACACTTCCATTGGTCGAAATGAGGCGGCGTTTTAGCTTCAGAGAACTCCTCACTGCTCTTTCTTCTCTTTTTCTTCTCTCAAATCTGCTGACTTTCGCTCTCAGTCCCATAGGATCCTTGCTGCAAGGTTCTGTCGTTTTCTCACAGGAACAGGATCACTAACCAAGGTCCCGGATCCAGGCCCCCGAGGTGCTTAGCGCCGCTTCCGGAGATAATAACTTGAAGGACTTGGTGACGTGATGGCGTGGCAGAATTGGCACACTAAAGCCTTGGAATGTTTTATCAGTTTGTCCATCGCTTGGACGCCTTTCATCTGCGGAGCAATATCCCCAACGGGTATCGTTTAACGGGCGTGTCATATTTGACCAGCCACGGGCAGGTGGCTGAGTTGTTAGACTCTTCCTGGAAGAATATGATATCCGAGTACCAGATTATGCATAGATACAATATGCGCTTGGGCCACTCACCTGCATTTCTGCTCTACCCTGATAGCATGGAAAATATGCAAGTGACTCGGAGTGTAAATAGAAACCGACCTTGGGCTAATACCCCTTGAGTCTTCCCAAGTCCCGAATTCGGACATCGGGAGTATTCTTCGGGAGATTAAGTGCCTTAGAGGTAAACGTGTCGTGCATATTCTTCCGTTCCTTCAACTTTGATAACAACTTCTCCCGACATCTGCGCTTGCCGAAACGTCCACTAAGCTTCTTGCTTCTTACACCATGCACCCACCAGGACCATGACACAGTTCGTGATTCGCTTGCCGCTTGAACATCTCCCATGACCTTTCTTCCTCTTCCTCTTTGGTTCTTCCGAACAGACCCGGTTATGCAATGCACGTCGCGTGATCTATGGTGTGGTGGTTCCCTCTCCCCACTCTGATCTGCTGGGGGTAATTGCGAGGCCTGGTGCAGGAAACAGCTCAGGCGATTCGAAGCCATGTCGATCAAGAACTAGTTGTCGTACCACCGGGTTTCATGGTAGTGTAGCGGAGAAAGCTTAGCGAGTTAGCGAGGTTCGCAGGATGAAGTTTTCCGAGCACCATGCAGATAGGTTTATCCCGATGTAGAAATGTGGACAAATAAAAGAACTTTTTTTCTCTTATTTACACGTCCTATATGGAGTAGATTATACTAGTCAAGTGGGACCCTCAATGAACTTTGCATGTTGAATCAGCTACCGACGTGGGGTCCAAGATTCTAGCTAATCGGCAACTCTATTGAACCGCAAGGTTCCTGCATGAAATGAAACAATTAGTCTTTGTTAGTTATGGTTAGTTATATTCTGTGTTCTTGTTTTTCGTACCTTTTTCCATTTTTTCGTTTATTTGGTTTTTTTTCTTTCAGTCTAAAATTCTTATCATGTGCCATTAGTCCAATATTACCCCTGGTCTAATTACAGTGGGAATGCTGGGGCGCCGAACCGTCGCAGCCATGTTTCACTTTAGTTCAAAGCCAATTGACTAAAATGCAGTAGGGAAGCTTCGGTGTCAGAGGATTTCGAGCTATGAGACTATGGGTAGCTTAGCGGGATGTACTACGGAGTAAGCGAGTGGGCACATAAGTTTGGCCCCTGCGTAACGACATCTATTTTTCCGAGGATTCCGCTGATTCCGATGGGAGTCCGATAGGGGAGAATGAAGGAGAATAAAAGAGAATTGAGGAGAATGAGAGGGGCGGGTTAGAGACCACGCATTGTACTTTTTACTCGGATTCGTACCTGAAAGCAGAGTGGATTCTGTATTGACTTGCATGTTCGCATGGTGGACTATTCTCGAAAAAAAAAAGACTCAAAACGCATTGATCGTAAAATGCACCGTGTGTAAAGAACACTCTGGCCCACAGCTCGAGAGTCACGTTGCGAGATCCACAGTGGAGCTTTAGGTGGACGCTACAAACGGAGAGTTCTTTGTCTTTGTCTTTTATTTGTCTCCGAGGTCTCAAGTTATTCCATAGGAACTCCGTGTCCGTATCCGTACGAGTTGCAAGATGCACATGTGCGTAGCTTTTTATCTTGATTGTATGGACCTTGTGAGTTATGCCTTGAAACTAACTCCATGATTTTAAAAGATTCTACTAGTATCCTTAGCCCACGACTCGAACTGCATCACTACGTATACTTGTATGACACCAATTAGTATACGTAGTTCTGGAGCAAATTCCCCTCAATTGATTTCGTATCCGTACACAGGACATGATATCCTGAAATCTTTCCAATTCAGGGATATAACATTTGAAGACCCATGGAAAAGATACGGCCGAATGTGTCAACCAAAGTTTTGAACGGGGTGAGCCGCCACGCGATATTCAGGGAAGAGAAAAATGTTCAAGTTGTGGATAGCACTTGAGTACACGCAAAAGCTCGGATAAAAAAAAAACCTCAAATTTTAGGAGTGCTTAAAAAGTCGTATGGTTTGCAGCTCATCCCGATCTGCAGGGCTAAGGATGTTTTTTTTTTCGGCCCATTTTGCCGGGCTACGAACGTGCATGGGGCCGTACATCAGGGGAGCTTTACTCTCCCTGTGCTCGGTAGCCAAGCGATCGGCTTGCGTCAGCCTTTGATCGTTTTCAACTTCGTTTACTCTGTATGACGACGTGCAGTATACTTGCGATGTACTTGGAGTATAGGCGGAATACTAGGTGCATTAGCCTATGAGAATGGGCGCGATACGAAATTGAAGGAGCAGGCCTAGTGTTGCAACTTGGTGCTTCTCTTACGCCCCCGAAATTAAAGTTGATATTTCGGATTGTTTCGATTTTTTCCACGCGATCAGAGCATCGATCGGATTCCCCGCTTTGATATTCGTATTCAGGTACTTCAGGTTTCAATTTTTCAAGTCGTGGCTTGAGTTCCCACTGCAGCTTCGACTATATCCATACTAGTTTCAACTTGGAAGGCTTGGAATTATGCACATGGAAATCACATTTCTTGTAATACTCACCGAGTTACAGATGTTCGAGTCTGCATAAATGTATATTACTAGTTGACGCCCCAGAAACTTTCTAATAGTCGAAGGTTGAAAATTCAATATAAACTTCAAGTTGAATACTGACGCATCTCACATGGGATGAACCAGCATAAACCAGTTGACTTCAAACTACTTGAAGAAACCCCTTAATATACCCGATTGATCTGAATTTACCTTGTCGTTCATAACATTTGATCCCATTTTTATTTTAATTCCTTTACCTATTTGATTCCTTTCCACCCCCACACGGAGCCGACCGGATGGATAAAATGAGAACTTGGACGCGTTGAAGGCCTGAGACTTGCAGCGATCGACAGAGGTTTCGGCCGTAGAGATGGTCGCTATGCCCTGTGATTCGGGATCGAAGGGCTAACGGTTCCGAGTTTTCTCCTCCGAAACTCGTTTAAAGTCAAGTCCCCAGTTTGTCTCCACGTTGCCTCGATTCAATGTCTCCCGATGTCCTGCGTAATGGACTCGGGCCCCCACTTACTATTGATTCCGGGTATGCACTGTAGATGTAACTAGCCTATTAGCTCGACGTTGAGAAAAATAAATATTTAATAAATTAAAAAAAAAAAAACCTGGACCAAAAATTAAAAATTCGTTTTCCCTTCCTATCTGATTTCCGGATGATTCTAGGGGGATTTTTTTATCGGTCATGCTTCTTCTTCAGTGCGGGTGTGGCACAGTACATGACCTCATTCTAGAATTCCCTGATTCCCAGTTTGGAAGAGATAGGCGGATGAGAAGTACCTAGGTATAGATATTCGAGTTGTTCAAGATCACAGTGAATGGGTACAAGTGCTAGTTACTAGTAACTTAGTAGTAGTCAAGTGCTAGAATAGGACCCCATACAAGATAGAATACTAAGCACTGGTAGATTGTAAAGGAACAACACTGATCTAGGAAAGTCCAGGCCTAAAGACGAAATTCCCGAAGTCATCGGAGAAATTCACCGGTCCATTAGGGAGATTCTCCGTAGAATGCCGCAGTCTAGAAGATAATCCTGATCCACTTCCTTCCATCCAAACGTAGATTTATGACTCCTCAAAGAACATAATGTATGCAAGGAAATTGATCAATGAACCATGTAGTACTTCGTTATAGTGCTCATTTCCCAGCTGTGACCTGGATTGTTTCATGGTGTTGGATGTGGAGATTTCAAGGAGCTTTCCTGGGTGGAGAGGTCCTACGGCTTCTGACCCATGGTAACCCTAACAGGAGGCTCGGAGTCCGTAGCGTCGGGTGAAACCTCTCTCCAGGACTGTAAGAAGCGCCGTTTAAAAAAGAATTTTGATGTAAATTATAGTCAATTATGAATATTTCATATCATTGAATGATTAAGGAAATTCAAGGTTATTAGGTACCTCCGTGCAGCACGATGTAGGTACCATGATCCTGGTAGGGGACTCGGAGTACTACAGGGGATAATCAACTGGACATTTAAGACATCTGGAGGCTCTAACGAGATACGTTGAGTGTTTCCGATCCATGTGATAATTTCTCCTTTTGTTTAATATTTTTATTATTTTATTTTATCTCTTTATTATTTTTTTTTGGTTATAATTGTAGCCCACTTTTTCTATGTTCCTTTCTCCGTCCTAACCGACCAATGCCCCATCATGGGTTTCAGGGATCATTGTTAATCACCCATAAGGCCTTTACATTATATTCCACATCAAGTCCACGTCCCATGGATCACCACCTTAGAAGTAGAAAGTAACCCGTATGGTTCTAATTATTATTTCCTTTATACATTATATGTGGATTAATATTTCATTTCCGTAAATTTTCTTGCTTTCTTGGCTGGTACAATTTCTCCACTGGGTCAGCAAGCCACTCATGCACCCTCTCGCATCACACCCATTCACAGTGGACTGTGGCGGGCAGCGCGCTGAGTGGCTGAAAGCTGCCTGGATCGATAATCCCGAGGGGACCAGAGGCGTTAGGCTGACCTATGGATCCAGCACGCCAGCCAACCCGACAGGATTTCCACATGGTGGCCAGCCTCAATTCGTGCCGGTGAGCAAGGGTCTGACATGTATTTCGATCCCCTCCGGCCCTAGCGTTTGGCTGGTGGTCAATGCAGTAATATCTGGGCTTTGGCCACTTGCCACAGCCAGATCGGCCACTACAAAAAAAGGCCCATGTCGGAAAATTTTCTCAATGGTCCCTTGTAGCCAAGGCTGTGAGCGCTTTCCTGTAAGTGTAGTGGATTCCCCCATTATGTACTCCCATACGGAGTTCTCGGTGCAATCGGCACGGAGATAGAAGTACTGAGCAAGGACCTCCATACGTATTCTACGGAGTAGTACATTTAGTACCTAGGTAGTGTCCCAGTCTAGGACGGAGTATACGTATCTGGTAAGCGTTCCATGTGGGTACTTGATACGGATCAGGATGTCCACTTTCAACCGCTTCTTTGCCTTATCCCAGGAGCTTGTCTGGGTCCTTTACAGCTTACAAGAAGAGAGATTCTAGTCCGTGGTCTTCATTCCCACAGGGCTTTTTCAGCTCGGGCAGAACCGTAATTCGCCACAAGACCCATCGGAAGGTCCTGGCCGTGGTCATTAATGGGGAATCGAAGGTGCTTTGTGTTCTGTGCACGGCACAAGTAGGGATGCCCACGCTTTCTGAATGATCCTGATTTGTTACCCCGTACTTTTCTCCTATTCTACTACAACCTCGGAACTTCTAGAGGTATCTTATTCTTGTTTCGTATGTTTCAAACCTGGTGGACGGTTGCACCTTATACCGAATCTGGTACAGAGATCTAGGGCTTTCAGATCGGGATTTTATTTTATTTTATTATGTATTATTTGCCCCTGCTTTTTTTCAAGTTTTATCATGGCTTGATATACGTATCATACATCATAGAAAATCCTTCACCTCCATGGGGATTGCTGATCTTTTCAAATTTTACTACCACAGGCGTGTGCACCTTCTACGCGTAGTTCTGTTCGGTGCCACTACTTCGCCCTCTACTATGCCCCCCTCCTTGAGGCCCACTTTCTCTCTCTTAAACCCGGATCAAGGTTTAGATCATTGAAATCATTGGATGTACTGTATTCCCTGCTTTTTCCTGGTATTTTCCTTATTTCTTGTTATTTTATTTTATAATATTTTTTATTTTACTTTTCGCTCTTTCGGACCATTTAGACCGTTGCGAGATCGTCATTTTCCAGAACGACCAAGCGTCATTTATATTCCTTTAAAAAAAAAACAATTCTTTTCTTTTAATTATTTTTCTCTAATGCTTGTAAGTTTAAAGAGAATAGTATTCGTCTTCTAATACTCAAGTACTACTCCTTACAACTACAATTGTGATCCTTCTTGGTGGACCCTTTCAAGGATTGTCTGGTTTAATATCTGGGACTGGTAGTTATTTCCACTTCCTCGGACGTATCCTATTTGGCTTGGTCCCAGTAATTACGCTTGGTCACCACTGGCATTCTCTCTCTCTCTTTTTCTTCTTGATTTGGCTCTTGATTTGGGTCTGAATTTTTTTTATTTTTTTATTTTATTTTATTACCTTTTTCACCTTTTTTGACCTTGCTTCGTCATTGTTTAGGAGATCTCCGGCTGATCCCTGGTCAACCCTCTCCTCCCCCTCCACCGGCCTTTGCACAGGCACCACTCCATTGTGGATATCTGGATCTCCTCGTGTCTGTTTTACTGCCGAGATACGTAAGGATCATCACCATACGAATCGTGCGAGTGATCTAAGATCTGAAGAGGACGCTTTGTTAGCCGTTGTCCCGCTCTTGACGTTTCTTCTACTATCTCTTTGGCGAAAGAACCATCTTCCTTGGACGCTTCTTCACCATTTTTATACAGAAAAGGGGTTCATAGAACTTTGATTTAAGTTGACCCTTTCTTCCGTTTTAATTGATTAAGGCAATTAAAAGAAGCCCCGACTTTATTGCGCAAGCGCCCCGGTACTTCGATCCCGACCCACCCACGTCTCACCTTGGGGAAGGGCGTCTTGGTTCATTTGACCCTTATTTTTTTCTTCTTGACTTTATTTGTTTCGTGTCAGCTCAGGGTGTAAGCCTGACGCGTTCTGAGGCTCCCAAACTGACTCCGTGGATCGTGGATTTGATCTTACTATCGTGAGACTATTCCGGTCACAAGGAAGCCCCAAGTTACAACTTCTACCATGTCAGTCGGCGGCCCTTGTCTCTGGGTGTCTTCTTTATCCTCGCCCATTCCATCATCTCTATCTGCAGTGACTTCTCACTTCTCTGCGGCTTGTCACGGAGACCGGTTTTCATCACCAAGAACCATTTCACCGTTGCGAAACTTGCAGAAGGAACGAGAGTCTAGTTCCTCCAACTCACTTTCTAATCCCACGCAGCTGGCCAGCATGAACGCTGAGAATGCTTTCAATACTGCCTCGAATCCAGTAAGCATGTCTGGATCTGGATCGTATTCTGAGGGGAAAATCCTGTCGCGCGATACGGAGAGCCAAAGACCTTCAACTACCAAGGAAGATCTGCTCTCACGAGTGAAGCTAGATATTCCCGGTGCCAACTCAAGCTACTCCATGTTCCAGCCTCGGAATGAGTCTGAAGACCTAGAGAAAGACATGGATCTTGACGTCAAGGAGGACCCCGACAGAGAGTTCACCATCAGTCCTTCCGACGAGAAAGGCGACACAGCTGGTAGCGACGGGGACAACAAGTCATCGATAGACAGGAAGAAGATGAAGCGATTCAGGTAGGATACGGACCGGTGGTCATCGGACGAATCTGCCAGGTGTTAACGACTACTCGACAGGTTAACTCACAATCAAACTCGGTTCTTGATGAGCGAGTTCACTCGCCAGGCACACCCAGACGCTGCTAACCGTGAGCGCTTGTCAAGAGAAATCCCTGGCTTGACACCACGTCAGGTTCAAGTGTGGTTTCAGAACAGGTAGGTTATGACTCTTCTCCGACCCAAAGCACCAGCTGGATCTTTAATCTGACAATATTCATTCTTGTAGACGAGCGAAGCTCAAGCGCCTCACTACAAATGACCGTGAGAGAGTGCTCAAGTCGCGAGCATTGCCCGATGACTTCGACACAACCAAGGTGCTTCGTACGCCGTTCGAGAGCAAATCAACAGGGCAGACTCCAGTTGCATCGCCGCAAGACTACAGTGCTCCAAACCAAGACTTTGCGGCATTGAGGGGACTACGCACCGACTGCTACCAGCGTCCCAGCGAGGATGATTACCTTGTCTCACCCCTTAGTTCTGCGTCAACAGCAGGAACCTACATGTCCTCTGCTGGACAGGGACGGAACGACAGTCTGGCTCAGTCCAGTATGATGTTTAATCGACCTGCAGCATCGGCTTCGATGCATGACCTACACAGAACGATTCGAAGCGATTATTCTATCACTAGATCCAGTAGTCTGTCGGATGCCTCTTCTCAGCATTCCTCCTTCCACAGTGGCTACCCTCTTCATGGCCGTTTTGCAGCTGCTTCAAACCCACCCCATATGCCCTATGGACGACAAGCGATGGACTATGGAGTTGCTCGTCAAGCCGGAATGGTGACACCATTTGACCAACATCAATCTTTCGAAGGATCAGTATCTCCAACAGACTCGCAAGGACCTCAAATGACATACGACATGAGTAATCTAGGTTTGTCTAGCCCTTATTCAATTCTGACAGCAAACACCTCCATAGAAACAAGTCTAACACGGAATCCTCAACAATAGGCACACAAGCACAAGGCTACTCATCCCACCTCTCCATGGCAGGACCCAAGGACTACTCTGGAATGGGAATGGCTTCCCAATTATCAGCACACAACAGGCCTATGCCAACACTCCATTCTCTCCCCGTTTCCACCTCACAAGAATACCGTCCTTACTCCTATGGAGCCCCCTCAGTGGGTACAATCCCTTATACGCAGGCCAACAACTCAACACTGAGCATTCCCACATCATTTGCATCAACCGATCCAACTGCTACTGCTGTTACAAATGATCAACTCCAGCAGCCAACAACTCAATCTCTCGAATCTCTGCGAAGCAAGTTCGCTAATCCATCATTCAACTATGCAAGCTATATCCAGCAATGATATGATACGGGCAGGACCACCAAAAAAGGAAACGTGTTTCCACTTCCACCTTGTTTCGCTGCTTTCTACACCGAGTCAGCTTTTGGGCTGGTACCCTCGCTTTTTTATTATTACTTGGCTTCTGTGGTAGCCATTGCCCATTTGACCTACATCAGCGTGTTTTAATCTTAATGCTTGTACAGCTTTCTTCCTTTTTCTTTTCCTTCTTTTCCCTTCAAAATCTTTTCTTTTCTCCTGGTTTGATACTTGTCTTCTGTTTTCAGGCTGTTTATACTTCTCCCCTTTTCTTTCACCTGTACATGTTAACTATCTGCTTTTACATTTTTGGTTTGGGAGTGAAAGTCTTGTGCTTGGGGCGTGCGTCTTCTGAGGTTCGATTTTTCTTTCTGGTGGCCCTTGCATTGTCTCTGGCCTTTTGGTATTCTAGCGTTTATCATACATATCCATGGATCTCTGGAATGAGAAGAAGTTAGGCTAATTTAACCATCTCCATTTGGGTACATACTGTATCATTGTCAATCGTATTTTTGTACTGCCTGAAACTTTAGGATTAAAGACACATGTGCTAGACGGCCTATATCCTGTCCCTGTGTAATTCAATAGAAGCACCGTCCACGGGTCAGTCGCAAGTTCAAGTTGAAACTTGGAACCAATCCATGATTGTGATAATGCATGCATAGGTATACTACAGTATCATGAATCATGGTCCACCACCAGTTGGACACTATCGTTCCAATGTTTAACTGAAGTTAGTGAAAATGTCAACTCAGACTTTCAAGTTTGATGCTAGCACTTGAGAACTTCATATACCCCTGGATAGATGCATCCCATGCCACTTGTGGTGCATGTATAGTATAACTAACCTAGGAGTCTAGGCCTGAGGCTGACAATGGATAGGTAAGGGTGGATCCATGCCCAGGTGACTAAGTTTGTGAATGACCCAACATTCCCAAGCCTTGGAGGTTGTTCCTGAATCTTCCAAACCTCGATGTAAGCATTTCTTGCTGATCTTCCTAGAATGACATGCAGAAAACAGTCGTCTAGATCACAACCTCGAATCAGAGAGCTCGTAAAGGTCATCAAAGGTCATCAATAGTAGAATGAAGTTGATCTGGCCAGTCAAGTAACGAGGAATTCATAGCGAATGGGAGTGGACCAATCAGCGACTTCGAATACCCTCGTCATAAAGCACGTGACTTTGCCACTCCAGCCAATCAGCGTTTTGATGATAATAATCAGGCCACTGGGTGGCACTTGCCTCTGGTGAACAGTGACGCATCCAGATGAGTATAAATATTCAAGATGCTGCTGTCATCTTAAATTCTTTCCATTTTATTCCATCATCTACCTGCAATTGACAAGCTTCTCGCAACCTTCACAACCACAATCAAATTCCTGTTTTCGCAACAGTTTCAATCTACATCTCAACTATCAACTTCAAGAATACTATCCATTCTCCACCTTCCAAAATGGTTCACCCCGCTTCTACCTGCTGCAAGACCTCCGGTGCTGGAGAGTGTGTTTGTGCCGCTCAGGCTAAGTGCTCCTGCGGCAAGGAAAGCGCCCTCAACTGCTCTTGCAACAAGGCCTCCGCTGAGAACACCACTGCTGGTCCCCGTTGCTCATGCCGTATGTTTCATACTATCTCTCATTGTTCAGTGGGGCAAAGTAGCTAACATGCTTTATAGGTGCTCGTCCCGCTGGTCAGTGCACCTGCGAGCGCTCTGTGAGCGAGAACAAGCCTGTTGCTGGTGATACTTGCGCCTGTGGCAGCCGCCCTTCTGGTGAGTAACCAGTCTCTCCGAATCTCAAATTTCAAACTGTATGGATCTAGTTCTAACATTTTTATAGCTTCTTGCACTTGTGAGAAGTCTGAGGGTGTTGAGTCTGCCCTTGAGGTCGACTTCACCACTCGCGCCTAAACGTTCTACACTTGAATGTTGTTGCTTGCTCTCGGAGAGCATTTGATTCCCCGGCTATGAATTGCATTGTTATGGGCTTGGAGTAAGGATGGCGTCTAAATCAAGCTTATCGGGTTGCTTTTTTGTTTTGCATCATGGATTGATCCACTACCTTAAGAATGGCTGAGTTATTGACTAGTCATGAGAAATGAATAAATCAAAATAATATCTTCTTCATCCTTGTCTTTTTAAACATATGTCCATAGTATTTCAAGCTATACGTACTCCATCTACTCCGTACTCCGTATAGCATTGATAGAGTAAGATCTACTATGCAGGTCTGGAGTATAAAGCACTTGCACCGCCACATCCGCATCAACGTTATTCCTGTGCCACTGTGCCACAGCGGAAGGGAGTGATCGACAGCGGAAAGTGGCCCAAGGGAAAGAGGGAGGTTCGTGTGATGAGAAGATCCAGCCGGAACTACTAGTTTACTCCTATTTCTTTCCTTAGGAAGATCCTCATCAATCTCTTGAGTGCTTGATTGAGAAAGGTAATTCCCATACCCTTTCTAAATGCCATACTCTACTCTAACCGTCTCGATTCTAGGGATCCGTCGCGACCGGGCTAACCCCCTGTTTCTAAGCTACTAAGCTTCGCCCCATCCAGAATCCCCGTGGACTCGATTCCGGCCAATGCACATTCGACGTTGCCACACAATAGGGACATGGTTGTGTGACGCTGTCAGTCCGATCACAAACCCCTGAGGTGAACATCCCCGCGTGGCATGCGATATATCCCCGACTCCACCCCACTCCTCATTCCCGAAGTCTAGTGTTTACCGAGTCCAAAGGGACATTGTAGGCTTCGGCCCACGAAAAGAAAGACAGAAGGTCCAAAGAAGGAGGGAAACCATACAACAATAACCACAACGAAGAGCGAGAACAAGAGGCCAAACCGCAATCATGTCATCCATGAAAGGACTGGTCCAGTTCATCGCGGACCTGCGTAATGCGCGGGCACGAGAATTGGAGGAGAAGCGCGTGAATAAGGAGTTGGCCAATATTCGACAGAAGTTCAAGTCTGGTAACCTGAATGGCTACCAGAAGAAGAAATACGTTTGCAAGCTGCTTTATGTCTACATCCAGGGTTACGATGTCGACTTCGGCCACTTGGAAGCCGTCAATCTCATTTCCTCCACTAAGTACTCCGAGAAGCAGATCGGATATCTCGCCGTCACCCTTTTCTTACATGAAGAGCATGAACTGCTTCATCTGGTCGTCAACAGTATTCGGAAAGACTTGATGGATAACAGTGAGCTGAATATTTGTTTGGCATTGCATGCGGTCGCCAACGTCGGTGGTCGGGAGCTTGGAGAGGCTCTGGGAGCTGAAGTCCACCGACTTTTGATCTCACCGTGAGTTTGAAATCTACCGAGTCATTTATTTGCTTCGCCAAGGCAATTTTCTTACAGTTTCCAGGACTTCGAAGGCATTTGTTAAGAAGAAGGCCGCCCTCACGTTGCTTCGCCTGTACCGTAAATACCCCGGCATTGTTCGAAATGAATGGGCCGAAAGAATTATTTCGATCATGGATGATCCCGACATGGGTGTCACGCTATCTGTCACATCCCTAGTCATGGCACTGGCTCAGGATATGCCCGAGGAGTACAAAGGAAGTTACGTGAAGGCTGCACAGCGCTTGAAGCGGATTGTGGTCGACAACGATATTGCGCCAGACTACCTTTACTACCGTGTTCCATGTCCATGGATTCAAGTTAAGATGCTGCGTTTGTTGCAGTATTATCCCCCATCAGGTACGTGGAATCTTCCTCCAGAAACCAGCATCTTTTCAATCTTCAATTACTTACCCCCATTGCAGAGGATAGCCATGTTCGCGAGATCATCCGCGAGTCACTTAGACAGATCATGCAAGCTGCCATGGAGACCCCCAAGAACGTACAGCAGAACAATGCGCAAAATGCAATCCTCTTCGAAGCCATTAACCTCCTTATTCATCTCGACTCTGAACATACCCTGATGATGCAGATCTCCGCTCGCCTCGGCAAATACATACAATCTCGTGAAACCAACGTCCGATACCTCGGCCTGGATGCCATGACACATTTCGCTGCACGAGCGGAAACCCTTGATCCGATCAAGAAACACCAAAACATAATTCTGGGTTCTCTTCGAGACCGTGATATTAGTGTCCGCCGCAAGGGACTGGATCTGCTGTACAGCATGTGTGATACCACTAATGCAGGTCCTATCGTGAATGAGCTTCTGCGTTATCTTCAGACCGCTGATTACGCCATTCGAGAGGAGATGGTTTTGAAGGTTGCGATTCTTACCGAGAAATATGCGACGGATGCTCAATGGTACATTGACATGACTCTGAAGCTTTTGTCACTTGCAGGCGATCACGTCAATGAAGAAGTCTGGCAACGAGTCATTCAGATTGTGACCAACAACGAAGAACTACAGGCTTATGCGTCCCACACTCTCCTCGGATATCTCAAGACCGACTGTCACGAGAGCCTCGTCAAGATTGGCTGTTACGTCCTTGGCGAGTTCGGTCATCTCATCGCTGAAAATCCTGGATCAAGTCCCATTGAGCAATTCTTGGCCTTGCAGGCGAAGATGTTCAGTGGCTCTGACAATGCAAGGGCCATGATTCTCTCGTCATTTGTCAAATTTGTCAACCTGTTCCCCGAAATTAAGCCACAGCTGCTCCAGATCTTCCGTCTATACAGCCACTCTCCTGATTCTGAATTGCAACAGCGAGCCTTTGAGTATCTGTCCCTCGCGACACTTCCAACGGACGATCTGCTGCGAACTGTCTGCGATGAAATGCCGCCATTCTCGGAGCGCACTTCCATCTTGCTGTCCCGTCTCCACCAGAAGACAGCTGGGACCAGCGAGCGGAAGACATGGGTGGTTGGCGGCAAAGATGCTAATGCAGACAAGAAGGAAGTGCTCATGGCACAAACCACTGGTCTCAAGCGTTCCTTCACTACTATTGTCAATGGTACTCGGACTGGATCCAATGGCAATACCCCAACAAGCGCAACGAGTGCATCTGGCGATCTTGCAGGTCTTGATCTCAGCGGACCGCCGGCTCCTGCTCCAAACATGGCTAGTGCGGCCCATCTGACACCAGACTGGGATGTTGGATACAACAGATTGTACTTCTCTGAAGAGGGCGTATTATTCCAAGACGCTCAGATTCAGGTTGGGTTACGGTCGGAATACCGTGGCCATATGGGTGTCGTCAAACTCTACATCTCCAACAAATCCTCATATTCTATCGGATCATTGACTACGACTATTGATAATCCCGCCAACCCCAACCTCAAAATCGACAGCAAAAACCTTCCCGATTCTAGCGTTGCTGCCGCCGGACAGACCCAGCAGACATTCTTTTGCGCATCCCATGGGCCTTTCTCCGATGCCCCAACCATTCGTATTTCTTACCTGGCTGGTGCGCTGCAAGCATACACCCTCCAGCTACCTATTCTGATGCACCGGTACATGGAACCGTCGTCTCTTTCCGCAGAAGACTTCTTCAAGCGCTGGAGGCAGATCAATGGCGGACCTCTGGAGTCTCAGAAGACGTTCGGGTTGAGTGGAAAGAACAAGACTATCACAGAGGCATATACTCGAGAGACTGTGGAAGGCTTTGGATGGAAGATCCTGGATGGCGTGGACCCGAACCCCAAGAATATCGTGGGCTGCGCCGTGTACCAGTTTGAAGTAGGCAAGACAGGATGTCTGTTGCGCCTGGAGCCCAACTACGAGAAGTCGGTATGTTAATAACCTCACGCGTTTTCTGTTATCTACTTTGAACACTGCTAATTTTCTCACAGATGTACCGAGTGACAATTCGTGCCACTCAAGAGGGTGTTCCACAGGCACTTTCTCGACAGATGGAGCAGAAATTGGGACAAGGGCTCAAAAATGATGGCTCGTCTTATTAGTACCTAGTTCCGATTGCATTTTCAGGACCAGCGAAGAGGCAATGCATGTATATTTCTAACCAACTTCCGAGTCAAATATCAGCGAGCGTTCCTTACGACTGGGTCCTCGTCTTGTATAATTTCTTGTATAATTTTTGAGTGCAGTAATCCATATTGACATGATATATAATACCTTCGTCTTTATTTTCAACCATTGAACTTCCACTTTTCCTCGCCTTTATACAACTCGAGCCTCCGACTTTGGCGGCCGATCCCCGAAGATCGTCGTACCAACACGAACCTGATCCGATCCCATAACAATAGCCCCCTCAAAATCAGAGCTCATTCCCATACTCAATTCCAACTCCGCATCATCTCCAACCAACCCCAACTCCGCCACAATCCGATCCCTCGTCTCCCGCAAACAAACAAAATCCTCATTCTCATTCTCCGGCGTCGTAGCCTTGGAGCGTGCAATAGCTCCAATAGTCATAACACCCTGCAACTTCAACCGAACACACTTCTCCCTAATAAACCGACAAAGACCCGGTGCCGCAGAGGGCTCAATACCAGCCTTATTCTCCTCGCCAGATGTATTAACCTGAACATAAACACGAAGTCGTGAGTCCGACTCCGTAGCATCAATACCCATATCCTCGGCCTTTCTCTCACCCCAACCCT
Organism: Penicillium malachiteum; assembly: GCF_028827825.1. Classification (NCBI taxonomy): domain Eukaryota; kingdom Fungi; phylum Ascomycota; class Eurotiomycetes; order Eurotiales; family Aspergillaceae; genus Penicillium; species Penicillium malachiteum. The sequence continues at coordinate 7,089,134 of NW_026643095.1, forward strand.
TATCCAATAATGAGGCCTTCTTCTCCGTATCAACACTCTCAACAGCCCATAATCCGCGCACGTCTCGCGCAAGCGTAACGCATTTATTCGATTGGAGTCCACCGATAAAGTGCCATTTCACACTCAATGGAAGAAGACGAGACTTCTCGAGTAGTTCTTGAAGGTAGTTCTCGCCAAAGTGGAGCTGTGAGGCTGGGGGTTGGTGTAGAGCTAGGATGTCGGATGCGGGCTTGAGCTTGGAAACTGCTACTAGGCGTACGGGCTTGGTGCGGGATTGAGCTTGTGTCGCGGCGGTTGTGACGCGCGCGGAGACGGCTGTTAAATTTGCGAGGAGAGTAGAGGCTCGCGCGGGGGTTGTGGCCATGTTGGGTGGAATTTCGGGGGTTGTCATTGCAGGTTCAGATGTTTTTTGAAATCCTTTAAGGATGGTTGTATGGGATTTCTTGTTGTATGGGGTGTTTTGTGTAGATTTTCAAGAGTAGTTGGCGTAATAGCTTGTTGATTGGGTCAAGCACTTAAAGAAGTATCCCACCGAGTCAATTGAGCAAGGGAAAGTGCAGATAGGATGATGATGATATTGATTGTGGCCTGAGGCTCACTCCGCGGGAAAGTGACAGGTCACATGAGGTGCAGTATAGTTACACCGCCTACTTAATTTAATCTGACAGGTTTGCGTACGTTGCACTCTTTGCATCTTTTGCATCTCCGTTTGCAGCCAAAAGACATAATGTTCCACATGACTCGGATGTCCTTCGGGATCTTAATTCCCATGCGACGTTAGGAATGTTGCCTGTTCTAACTTAAGGAAAACCTGCCCAGGGCGCCAAATGAGACTTGGGCTACTTTGACCCTGCATTAGGCGGCAAGTCCAGAGCCAATCAAGGAGCTTGAGTGGGTGAGAACCGCTTGAAGAACCGCCCGGGTCTGCGCGGATCCCTGATGATCTAGCTTATGTCGATCAAATGGATCGGATTGTTCACCGTTGAGTTTCAAACCAGATCCATTGCTCTCTTGAAGCTTTATTCTCACCGGTAGAACCCTATCTCTAACCTTCAGAGCCGCCTATCAGAAATAGCATCCTTAGCATCATTAGCTACTTCCAGGAGAGGTTGACATTTCCCCTTAGTATCCTAAAATGTGAAATCTGATCTGTCAATGGCTTTTAGCCAAGACCAATATTTTCTCTCTATTACCTCATTTTGGCTGAATTTTTATTCCTTTTGTAGACTAGATCCAACTCATAACTCCAGTGAATGGTCAACTAGTCCCAACCAATACCACCCAGCTTAACGAACGAAGATGTAACCCGAAGCGCCGAACAGGGCAATTCACCATTAAATCCAGCCTCGGTTGGTCCTTTTGGCTTGTATGAGCCGCCCAATCCCGTTTAGTTCCTAGTCTCTTTGACGTCAAACCTCGCAGGATCCATGGTTCCTGGGCGTGCTACCATTCACGCATGATCCCCGTTCATACTAGTTAATAGTCTACTAATCTAGATCTAGAACATAAAATCTGCAGACCTTCTCACCGTTACTCTTTTTCTATCTTTGTACCTACTCTACACCTACATCAGCTGGTCTGAAACAAATATTGTCTCGTATCTGCATTCATTTTGATCTTCAGACGATCCTATCTCAGCTTTTATTCCATACACGTCAACGTCAGCATCGTGAGACCTTCCACACAAATCTTCGGAACACATCACCGTTGATCTTTCACTTCAAATTTCGTTTTCCAACAAATCAGATTCATTTCTCCTACGACAATCTTCAGGCTTTGAAGCTCAAAGACTCCTTTACCGGATCTGATCGGCTGTCTATTCCAAATCTTACTCCACTTCCCCTGTTCCATTCAATTCGATAGGGGTTCAACCTCGCCAACATATCACACAAATTTAAACACCAGTCCTCAAGATGTGCCGTCAATACTACACTCTATATGAGTGGTGCCATTGTGAAGAGGACGGCGGCCAAAGTGTTTGCTCTGGGCACCGTCGCAACAGTTGCCCGGGCGTCAGCGTTGAAACAGTCCACATGCACTGTTTTTGCCACACTCACGCCACGCGTGGATTCAAAACTGAGAAACAGACACGAAAGGAAGCAGACAAGAATCGTCGTCGATCTCAGGAGTCCCTAGATGAGAAGTCTTCTCTGGGTCGTCGCTGGTATCAATGGTATCAATGGTATCAGTGGCGTGGTCTTTGGTCTCGCTAGATGAGACATACTATTTGGAACATTTTGTCTTTCATTTTACCTTCTTTTTTTTTCTTGTCATTCTCTTTCTTTTCATGTCTCTGATATCTTCTTTCTTGTTTATGTTTTTTACAGCCTCGGTGTCTTGGGTGTTTTTATGGGCAAAATGGAGTCCCCCGTCAGTAGTACAGAGCTAAGTGATTTCATTTTCTTTTCTTTCAGGCATATACACTTGTGAAGATATGCCAGATGAATAAAACATTTAAATTCAAAGATACTTGACTTTAAGTTATTCGTATTTACTACTAGTAGCAATTGATAGACATAAAGATACCTCCAGGGCCATATAGGGATCTAGGTAGGGACCTAGGTAGGTACTAGCTCTACTAGTGGGACTTCAACTTGACCCGCATAGAATCCATACATTGATAGTACTACAACTAGGCATGGAACTGACAAGTCTGGCACAATTTTATTTTCAAGACTTTTCTTTGTTTTACATTTGATTGAATTATTGATAAAGAATGTGATTTTCATTATATCCAAGTGAAACATAGACATAAGTGAAGGACAATATACAAGAATGTAGGGGATCGACGAGCTAACTAATCCCTTGCCCCATAGAACTAGAGGGGAGATGATCGATCCCGTCTTTTGTCACTTCATACTCCCCTGATTATTGTCAACACAAATAAACAAAGAGAGAAAAGATATCTAAAAATTCTACATTGTGTTTTTGTTGTCTCATGCGTTTTATATCTATGATCCAGAATCATGGACCCCTCCAGAACATTTCAGGATGATCCGCCTTTGCCTTTGCGCCTTATTGATCCCAACTCAAACAAGCATGTGATGGAACAAACTTGCGATTTAACTGATTCTTTGGATCGTTTATCACTAGGAAATGATTCTGCGACTGCGACACCGTTGCCTCCATCTCCATCTCTCTTATCTCCAAACAACGTCGCGTCACGTCCTGTGCCTGTGAAGCAACCTACCCCAAGACGTACCCCCAGCTCCAGCTCTTTGCGCGACGAACGTCGCAAATCAACCCCTGTACTTCAAAAACGCCAGTCGACTGCTTCACTTCGTTCGGCCACTGGTAACACTGGTTCCTCTTCCCCACTCGACTCATCGCGTCGTTCCTCTGCCAATTTCGCGGGGTCCCCGACCTCCACCGCGTCTCCCGCAATGTTGCCACCCCGGCTCGCGTTTGCCCCTCCGGAGCCCCAGGGCCCCACGGCAGCTTCGATCGCAGCAGAACACTTTCAGAAAGAGGTCAACCTCCATCAATCAGTTGATCTAGGTTCCAAAACTGTGGTTGTTGTTCATGATGCTTGTTATGGTCATCGCTTCTCGCGCCCTCGTACTACCAAGGCACAGCTTAGTACTATTGTGGAGAGACCGGAGCGCATTCGCGCCTGTGTAGTTGGAGTTGCTGCCGCTTATGTTTTGCTTGGTCGTCGATATGCAGGAGAACCATTTGCGCCTCATCCTCACCTCGATCTACACAATTTACCCCCACCACCATTCCAGATTCGCAAGTCCTCCCGTTCTCTGCCACTCACTGATGAAGCTGTGACCAGCGTCCATGGCACAAAATGGATGACTGAACTCAAGGGAATGTGTGACCTTGCAGAGTCACGTCTTGCTCTGACTGGTAAAGAACTGGTCCGGAACCGTACTCAGGATAATGATGGTCTAGCTTCCAGTGGACCAGAACTCCACTCGGGCGATCTCTACCTGTGCTCGGAATCGCAGAATGCCTTCCAGGGTGCTCTGGGTGCTGTCTGCGATGGAATTGATCTTGTGTTTGGGCAAGGGCCAACTACTCGTGCGTTTGTTTGCATTCGCCCTCCTGGACACCATTGCTCTGCGGATTTTCCATCTGGATTTTGCTGGATCAACAACGTCCATGTCGGGATTTCGTACGCAGCTGCCCAGTATGGCTTGACCCATGCTGCCATCCTCGATTTCGATTTACACCATGGTGATGGCTCGCAGGACATTGCATGGGACCACAACCAAAAGGCATGGACTGCTTCGCGTAAATCCTCGGCCTATGAGAAGACTCCGATCGGATACTACAGTCTCCACGATATCAATTCCTACCCCTGTGAGGATGGTAACCCAGAGAAAGTCCGTAATGCTAGTGTCTGTATGGATGGTGCACATGGACAGTCTATCTGGAACGTCCATCTTGACACCTGGGAAACTGAAAATGACTTCTGGAAAATCTATCGAAACAAATACATGATTTTGATCAGCAAAGCTCGCGCCTTTCTTAAGAAGCAAACTAAGCAACTCGCTCAAAACCCAAATGGCCCGCCTCCAAAGGCGGCTATCTTCATCTCTGCCGGCTTCGATGCCAGTGAATGGGAAGGTACCGGTATGCAGCGACACAGGGTCAATGTGCCAACCGAGTTTTATGCCAGATTTACCGAGGATGTTGTGCGAATTTCCCAAGAGGAAGGCCTTGGTGTCGATGGACGTGTTATTAGTGTGCTCGAGGGCGGCTATAGTGACCGTGCTCTAACCAGTGGTGTCATAAGTCACTTGGCTGGATTGGGAACTACATCCGCGAACGCCCAACCACGACGACCGAGTATTCCCGGCATCTCGCCCAAGGATACCTTGAAGCCACTGCTCTGCCAGCCGGAGTATGATGTTGCATGGTGGTCTCCGCATCATCTCGATGAGCTAGAGGCACTGGTCACTGCGCCGACCAAACGTGATAAGTCTGCGCCAACCTTCTTGAATTCTACTCGTTCATTCTCAGCCAAAGTCGTCACTCCTACCCGTGATCGTCGGAGTATTGGATCATATCCCGGTCTTGATCCTAGTCTCCCACCTCTGCCCGACGTGGGCTGGGCTACGGCTGCCCATGAACTGTCTAAGATTCTTATCCCGGACTCACGACAGACCATGAGTTGCAGGCCCGAGGATCTCAATGCTGCAGCCTCTCGTCAAAGATTGGAACGGCAGGTAGCGCTTGACGGAGGCGTGATGAATCCAGCAATCATTCCTCCTCCGCCCCCAGCTCCCGTCGACGACAAGCGACAGCTTCGTGTGCGGAAGGCCAAATCTCCAACCCCTTACTCACCTCGACCTGCGACTCCTCGACAGCAGGCAATGCGCAAAAATCGGCGCAAAACTATTGATGGGAATGAACTTCCAGATGGTTCAAGCGAGTCCTCCCCCTCTGTGGATGCAGGTCGACGAAAGAGTGCAACGGGAGTATCCCCTGTTGCTATTGACCTCAATGCTTCGAATGAGGAACAGAAAACTTCTCGGAGAACCGCTTCAGCGGGATCGCAACCCACACAATCCAGCAGTGCAAAGAAGGCCAGTACATCACGTCCAGCAACTCCGAAACGATCTGCTAGCCCGCGCAAGCCCCCGCCTGTTCCGAAGGTCCCTTCTCCATTTCTGTCAAGAACGAAATCTTCTGATGGAGTAATTCAGCCTCAAGACGACGTAGAGAATCTATCATCTGGCCTTCGCAAGATTAAACTGAGAATGCCCTCGCCAGAGGAGCAGGCTGCCCGAGAGAAGAAGGCTGCTGAGGAGCGAAAGCAGACCCTGAAAGTGACCAAGGCTCCCAAATCTCCAAAGTCTGCCAAGAAGACAACTGGCGTTAGATCTGCGCGCGGGAAAGCAGCAGCCCGATCTGGAACAACACCTGCTGGCTCTCCACCTGTCCCTACTGCCGAGTGGAAACTAGGTGGTGACGGCGCACCAAGCCACATGCTGAACAACCAGGGCAATTTCGGGTTTGGCTTTGGTATCTCCTCTGATGCCATGCTCTCTAACACAGCCTCTGGATCAGGATCTATTGACCCGATGGACACTGCTTTTAAGCCTTCCGAATCGACTACTCCGGTGATTTCTCCCTCTATCGGCACAATGCCAGTCTTTTTCGCAGGCAACTCTCCTCCTCACACCCCCGATCATTACAATCAAAACATGAATGTACATCGTACTCAGTCCAATGTTTTCTCTCCCCCTACTTCCGAGACTCAAACTAAGACAGGACTGCCTGTCTTCACTTCCAACGCTGCCATTCCTTTTGCCACGGGCGTTCAGACAGAGAACAAGCCCTTGAATCCTACTACTAACCCCCAGGATCACCCTTAAAATGGTTGGTTCTATTACCTGCCAGTCTACTGAGAAATTGCAGTTTCCTCTTGTGTTATTTGTGCTTGGGATATCTCTGGCGTTGAGGAACTATGGTGCCATGGTCATGGTTTTCTGTTGTCGGATTGTATGTTTTCCTCATATACCCCTTATGTTGAGTGTTCTTCTTGTATTTGCCCCATTGTATGCTAGTCCCTGGCCCTTCTTCCCTTCCCCTTTGTTTTCTTTAATCCCCCCCCCCTGGAGTGTGATGTCGACTCCAATTGCTGTCTTTTTAATCTCCATTTCTTAAATCAAGTCCTGTATGGGGAATCCTAATCAAATAACGATTCATATTCAATTATGATAATTCGTAAGTAGTAAAAATAGATGTCACTGAACTTAAATCATCATAGTTCTCACTGTGGCTTATGTTTATCCTTGTCTACGCGCCGGGGCTTTAAGGTGAAACAGTGATCCTTGTGGGGCTACTGCGACGACCGGGGATCGCCTGGAGATTGGACAGCTAAACGCTGGCGCTATATCCCCCATCGAATCCACTATGAACACAAAGCACAAATACTTGGAAGATTCTATGCTTAATGGGACTAAATCCTTTCGCTTGGATATTACTATATGATTTTGATCTCATAGCCCCCGGGGCCGCTTCCTGGCGGTTCCCTGGCTCGAAGAGTCCACATATAGCCATGCCATCCTTCAAGTTATCCATACGTGTATTGGGCTATTCTTGCCGGCAGTTATAATGTTTATTCCAATATTAAATGCTCATCCTCTTTTTGGAGATAATAATGTCTCTTGAAGTTGTGTTTATCAATTAATTCCTGCCTTTTTAACTCTCTCAATCGAGAGAGTTCCTTTTTGCTGCCATCGGTGTGCAGCATGGACTTTGGAGAAAAGAAAGTAGGGATTACTACTGTCTCTCCAGTTTCGTCGATTGGGAAAGGTTCCTCGGCTTCTTCGATTCACTCAGTCTCTACAATATCACCCAAAGACTATACATCTATAGCAGTATCACCTCCTGGCTGGCGACCGGCGTACCTTCGAAAGCGTGTGATAACTGGATTCGCGATCATCTTCTGCGCAATTATCATCGCCCTTGAAATCTTGAACTATGTCTCGTCAAAAAACCAGGGCCTTACCTCCTCCACCGAAAGCCGGCACTATCTCTGGACATATGGGCCAACTGCAATCCTCACCCTAGTGTCTGCATTCTGGGCGCGTGTGGAATTTCAAGCGAAGCAAAGTGCACCATGGCAAGCCATGCTCAAAGGGCCGGAGGAGTCGGGAAAGAGTGTTCTGCTGGATTATATCTCACAAATGCAGCCCTTTGCACTGGTCAGAGCTATCCGAAACCGCCATTACCCTGTCATTTCTGGCATTAGCGGCTCGCTACTGTTGCGTCTACTTATTATCATCTCGACTTCTCTATTTAGCCTGCAAGAGGTCAAAGTACACAAGAAGAATGTTTTGATACAAGTCCAAGGCAATCTCAGCACGCTTAGCACTGCAGACTTCTCCACCACCTATAGTGAGCCATTTGACACCGTTAACGGTATTCTTTTCGAAGGCGTTTCCTATCTCGACGGTACCACTTCGAATTTCTCCTTTCCGACATTTTCGGCGTCTAGCATGTCTAACGACTCCGTGATCATTGCAAATGTCACTGGACTGGCGCCGGACCTGGAGTGCGAGAATGCCACCTTGGATGTGGAGGTTTGGCAGATGGTAGCGACTTGGATTAATAGTAAAAGCTCAGCTGGGAGCCACCAAGTTCAGGAAAATGTCCTTTCGACATCATCGTGCACTTTATACAACGTTTCTATTGATATCCCGTCCAACCAGGAATTAGGGATTGAGGTTACTTTGAAAACATCATATGCTGCCCGTTACCAAACCGCGCAGTGTGAGGGCTCCACTGACTTGGATGGAAAGCGCATTGTATTAGTCGCAGTGGAGACTGAAATGAGCCCCAATGTCACTACCTCAGCATTTGGCAATTACACATCAGATGGCATCGAGTTTTATGGGAACTCGGATTGGCATACGACGACACGAAACATCACTGTTATACGCTCGGCGGCAGCAATCTGCAAACCCAAAATATCCCTCGTCAAACTCCTTGCAAAGACCAACATGACGGAATCTTCCTCTACAACGGGCTGGCAGAAACTTGGAGAGGAAATCACTACGTTGCCCAATTTGACCGCTTGGGACATCGCTAGCAATGTTAACTCGGAGTCTCATGACACTGATGGCTACCAGCCTATCTCAAGCTCAACCCAATTTCCAGAAACAGATGACACTTTGGTGGATGTCGATTATGCAATCCAACTGGGAGCCGTGTTCACAGGAAAGACAGGCAATGTCAGCCATCTTTTCGAGAACGATATGCTTTCAGACGCCGCTTCTGCTTACCATCGTGCGACTGGTGCTCAGCTACTTCGTGAGGGGTTTCTATCACAAAAGACATCGGAGTCTACTGGATCCGCGATTGTTAGTGAGAATCGAGTTGTCATGACCCAGTTTACACTGCGCGCCATGGAAGCATGTCTTATTTTGATTATTACATTCGTGATAGCCATGATTGTGTTTGTTCCACGCGGTGATCTGGCTCCGTATAATCCTACAACTATCTCGGCAACTGCAGCGATCATGTCGAATAGCAAAATGCTTCGAAAACGTCTACATGGAAGTAGCTCTATGCCCTTGGAGAACATTTCTGTTCTCTTGGATGGAAAGCGGTATTACACAGAGCTAGCCCTTGGCGGGTTCTCAATTGCAGCTATGGACGATGATACGAAAATATGCGCGCCATGCGAAAACCTCCCCGATCACAAGACCCAAAATCCAAAATGGAGTCCCTTCCCAAATTCCACCGTCCGAATGATTGTCTTCATCGTGGTGGGATGCTTGATTGCTGCCTTGGAAGCTATTCTACAGATCTCTCAGAGAGATGATGGACTAGGAAACGTCTCCTCCAGCAGTGGAATTGTACACTACATATGGACCATGATTCCTGCTCTGGTCATGGTCCTCATTGGCCTTGCCTTTTCCAGTATGAATTCTCACGCCCGATCTCTGGCACCATACGTACACTTGCGAGACGAATCTGGCACAGCATCATCCCAGTTCATGACATTAAACTTCAACGACGCACTCGACGTGACCAACCTCGTCAGCTCCACCAAGCTTAGGCAGTACGCTGTTCTAGCTACGACACTATCCACCCTTATTACTTCTGTCTTAACAATCGTCACAAGCGGTCTCTATACCGCCACAGACATCTCTGGAAATCTGAAGCGGAACTTCAACCAGACAACAACATTCCACAACGCCAACTCCGATAACGAAACTAGTGGTATAACCACAGCAAAATACATTCTTCTCGATAACCTTGACTACCCCAAATGGACATATCAAAACCTCGCATTTCCAAAACTCTCCTTCAACGCCTCATCTCTCACAAAGAAACAATCCACAAATTCCTACGTCGATATAATCGTCCCTGCCATGCGCGGAACACTAACTTGTGAGCTTCAAACAAACACCTCACTCCAAGCCTCATGGATAGACGTCGATAACAGGATACTATACACCGTCTTTGCTCCAACCTGTGATTCAAACAGCACCTCACCAACCTGGACAAACCAAAGCGTACTCTCAGACGAACTATCCTCTACACAAACGATGTTCGGATTCGAACAAGAGGTTGAATGCAAAGGAAACAATAACAATACCAGAACTTCCATCGCAGGAACCGTGGAGTCAGAAACGGCAGCAAGCCAAACAGCCACCCTCACCAAGGGCGGCGGAGCAATCTCCTATATATGGGGTGAACTACAAAATAAAACAATCACACACATAGCAGCCTTAACATGTCGTGAATGGGCCGAAATAGTCGATACGAAAACCCGGTTCATCTTACCGGATTTTAATATCTCAACCGAAGTCCCGCCTCAACCTGATGAGTCTACTGCGAGAAGAGTCCAGAATTACACAGATGGAGAGGACTGGTACTGGGTTGATGGTATTATCGCTGATTCCAGCATTGATAATTTCTTCGAGGCACTTGTTGAGGGTAAATACGCCATTCCGATGAACTATCTCAGATTGGAGAAGTATAATGAAAAAGTTGCTAGTGCTATTAAGTTCCAGAGTGAGATTGTCAAAGCGCAGCAGTTCAATACCTATAATCGGATATCTATTGAGGAGTCGTCTGGTGATGAGTACCTTATACAGGGGAATATCACTACGTCTGGAGGAATTCGCTTATTCCAGGATGCGGTCTCGACGCGGGTTTTGGAGGCGTTGCTGGGGGTTTTGCTTATCTTGGGTGCGTTGGGTTCTTGGTTGATGAATACGGATCATGTTTTACCAAAGAATCCGTGTAGCATTGCTGCTGTGGCGAGTTTACTTGCCGATTCAAATTTCTTGCATCGATACGGTCCTGGTGTTGGGGATCCGAATGCAAAGCAGGTGGAGGAGAGGCTTTTTGCGGATTGTCGGTTTTTCATGGGAATGTGTTATGATGGGCCTTTGAGAGGATTTAACGATGACCGATTTACGATTTATCTTACTGATTATGGGATGGACAAAAAGCTTGCTGCTACTCCTGAAGGATAAATCTGAGTTCAAGTTTGGATATGAAGTTATGACCATTAAAGACGAAGTAATGGTTCAATTCATGTAATATACTGATTCAGTGAGCGTTCAAGTCGTTAAATGGGTGACCTGCGCCAAAGTAGACATAATAATAGCCTGCAACTGTACCTACTACTCTATACGTCCTTTCAGCCTAAGGGGGTATTCTTAGAAATCTCTTTCCAACTTGATTTAAATTCACAGTATGTAGTCAAGGTTCAATGAGAGGTACATGTATAGATGATTTATGCCTTTTGAGCCCAGGTGACTGGAACCTTGGGACTATAGGTGTCATTCCATGGATCTCACCAGTTGATGAGACTCGATACGATATATAGAGTCGGAGCCCCAAAACGCCGATCGCCGTGCTTAAATAAGCCATGAGATCTCCGCATTAGTCAAACAAACCAGCACCTTCTACTCATTACTAGACCTAAACCTCTCGTCATTCTTAAGTACTGCGCTCAAATCTCCTTTCGCTTCACATATCCTATTTCTCCATTTTAAACAACACTCGTTACCATGTCTCCACTCTCAATATCCAGAGGTGGAACTCCCGCGGCCGATGAATCATTTACACAGATGGCCAACGAAGACCTAGAGTCGATTGGCCGCCACTGTCAATTTGAATACTGCGGACAACTCGATTTCCTCCCCTTCCGCTGCGAATCCTGCAGAAGCACCTACTGCCTCGATCACCGGTCCGAAATAGCACACAAATGTCCCCGCGCAGGCGAATGGGCTCGACGCCGAGCGGCAAATAATCAAGAGAACCGCACTCCAACCGTGAAACCCAATATCTACAATTCCGACCAGTGCTATGAGGTCTCTCTGCAAAACTCTCATTAATACTCTGAAAGACCCCGGCGTACGCTGCCCAAACTGCAACCACCAATACTGTTTGAAGCACCGACTCCGCGAGGAACACGATTGCGCCAAGCTTACCCCGCTGGGCGCAAGACAAGGCAACGGCTCAACGCCAAATGAAACGATCAAGTCCATGTTTGCGCGCGTGCGTGGTTGGGGCAAGGAGAAACAGGCGGCGGGTGCGAGTCTACTTCCGAAGACGAAGCCCAAACCGAATAGTCCGGCTGCGAGGGCTGTGGAAGTCAATACTATGAAACGAACGGCGAAAGGCGAAGCTGGTGTTCCGGCTGATAAACGCTTATATCTACATACTGTTGGAACGGCGGATACGCAAGCTGCTGAGCCCCCGTCCGGGGATTTCTATTACGACGAGCGGTGGAAGGTTGGACGGGTGCTGGATGATGTGGCCAAGAGGTTACGGGTTGAGAACTTGAATAATCGAAGTGGTGGAGAGGAGGCACGGTTGCGCATTTTCCATGTTGAGTCGGGAGAGTTTTTAGATTTTTCGGATTCTATTAGTGGAAAGGTTAAGTCTGGAGATACGATTGTGTTATTGCGAGGTGCTGGTGTGATTCTCGAGAACTCATGATGCATCAAGCCTTTCATTCATGCGCCATTTATTTGCATTTACAAACATTTGAAGCGTCTGCATGTGAATCTTGAAATGATACCTAGTTGTTTACTCCGTGTCTGACGGAGCCATGGAAATAATATATACATGATAGCTCAGCAAGGAACTAGCATTTTCCACGGAACATGGATTTTAATTCATCGCAGCTATCCCGAAACACTGGTATCGTCTAAACATCGTAGCATAATTCAAACTCAAATGACCAAAAGAGCAAGCGAAGCAAGACTTTAAACGCTCATCTTCATCTTGATAATCTTGTGAGGTTTGTAGCCAATCACCTCAAACTCATCCTCCTTCCACCCATCAATCACGGCACTTCCACGGTCGTCACGCTTGATGCGGAGCTCAGGGAACTCAGTAGGCTCACGAGTGAGCTGCTCGTTCAGCGCATCAACGTGATCAAGGTAGACATGGGCATCACCCATAGTATGAATAAGAGTACCAGGGTTCAGATCCGCCGCATGGGCCAGAATATGGGTAAGAAGAGCGTAGGAAGCGATATTGAAGGGAACACCCAGACCCATATCACAAGAGCGCTGGTAGAGAAGACAAGACAGAGATCCCTTCTCATTGGGGCGACCATTCTCATCAAGCTTCATTGTGGGAGGGAAAGAGACATAGAATTGCGCGAACATGTGGCAGGGCGGGAGAGCCATCTTGCCCAGATCCGCAGGGTTCCAGGCACTCATAATGATGCGGCGATCAAAAGGTGAGTTCATGATCTTGTTCACAACTTCCTTCAGTTGGTCAACACCTTGACCTGTATAATCGGTCTCGGCGTCGACGTACTCGGCACCGAAATGCCGCCACTGGAACCCGTACACGGGTCCCAAGTCACCTTCTTCCCGGTGACCCAGACCAACCTTGTCGAGGAACTCGCGGCTGCCATTTCCATCCCAGATCTTGATGCCGGCTTCGGAGAGGGGTATTGAGGATGTGGTACCTGCGATAAACCACAAGAGCTCGGCAAGGACTGCGCGCAAGAAGACTCGCTTTGTGGTCAGGAGGGGCAGAACAGGGATGGGGGCGCCGCCCTTGGGATTGGGCTTTGAGAGGGAGAATCGAAGTTGTGGTGGGGCAAATAGGGAGCGAGTGCCTGTGCCTGTTCGGTCTGGTCTATGTTCTCCTTGGGCAAGGATATCACGAATCAAGTTGAGGTATTGGTGCTCCTCATGCGAGGGATCGTGAGGTGGCGATGAAGCCACAGGGGCGACAGTGGGCACTTGTTCTTGGGTCATGATGGATATGATCTGGTGTTTTGTATGGAATACCCTTGTATAATTTTTGGGAAGAAAAGATCAATTGAGGAAATCCTAAATGTTGTCGGATCCCGGGTATCTTTTTGCGCGTCAAACGCGACACGCTATCACGTGGTATATCTTATCTTATCGATGATGCACAGTGGTCTGTCAACTGGTAAATGGTAACCTTATATGGGATTATTTTATCCTCCAGATCTCTTTTCTTAGGGCAATAATTGGAGAACGGGCTATCAAACACTTGCTTAGATGAGTGTATGTGCATTATTCTGGATGGCAATCTTTCAACAATTCAAAACTATGAGGCCCCCATTCCTCGGTCTACTCTTCGTCACTGGCATAGAATTTTGGAGTAAACCACTATAGCAGTAGGCATATAGCTTTTTTCGACCAAAATCATAAAATCATCTTCATTGTTCATCAATAAGGGGAACATGATGCTGTCTCATCAATAAATGCAAGGAACACATGTACAAATGCTTTTAACAGGGAACCCATCAAGATCCATGAAATGCTCAGTATCAATCTGCCAACAGGTCCATTCCAACTCCACGCAGCGCACCGACTGCCCACTCAGGATACTTAGACTTATCCCCGTCGTAAATCTTGGAGAAGAAATCGCGAACGAAGGCGGGGTATCTATCTTCAAGAATAGCCTGTCGCACCTTGCCCATTAAGTTCAACATGAAATGCACATTATGGATTGAGAGCCTATGTTTGTCAGTAAGGAACTTATAAAAGTCAAGAATTTTTATAAAGCCTTACAGATGAGCACCGACGGTTTCTTTCGCCGTCACATGGTGCATATATGCCTTGGTAAGACCAAGGCCACCTTGATCCGTAGGCCGGCAACAGGTGCAATCGCAGCCTTCGTCGATGGGAGTGAAGTCCTCGGAATAAATTTTATTGCGTAGGTTCATTGTGCCCGATGAGACAATCGCTTGTCCGAAGCGCTGTTTTTGATTAGTGTTTGAATAGTAGAAAATACTGGGATGAAACCTACCGCTGTTCTTGTCGGCCAAACGCAGTCGAACATATCAGCTCCAAGAGCGACTGCGACAACGATATCTTCAGGATATCCCTGATAAAAACAGTGAGCTTGAGTCCCGAGGATTAAGCATTATAGAACATTTGAAATTACCACGCCCATCACATATCTCGGCTTGTTATCTGGAAGAGCTGAAGTGCAGGTATCCACACTATTTCGGAAGTCAGAATGGATCAGAAGACACTGGAAAAAGCAACCTACACTTTACAAAACTCCTCCTTAGCTTCACCACCGGACAACCCTCCGATAGCGATTCCGGGAGTATCTCGGGCTACCATTTCCTCACAGCACTGTTTCCGAAGTCCCAAATCTAGACCACCTTGGATAATGCAGAAAAGATTTTGTCGTTCGGGGTACTGATGCGCATCAATGCAGCGATCCAACCACCGAATAGAACGCTCCATGGCCTCTTTGATTCGTGCATGATCTGGGGAAGTCGTTGCAATCACATCATCCAATTGCATGATGATGTCTGAGCCAATCGAGTTCTGAAGTGAGATCGAGTGCTCGGGAGTCAAAAGCCTGTCAATTATTAACCACTTATACTCTTGTTAAGCTGCGAGTTGTAATACACGGGAGACATACATGGGCGAGCCATCGTGCGGACTGAGAAATCGCACACCTTCCTCAGTAACAGTAGCCAACTTAAGGAGAGATACCATCTGGAAGCTATTAAAAACCAAGATGGCTCAGTTAGCGCAATTGAGGAGATTGCCGCATTTAGAAGTATTTCTCACCCTCCACTGTCGGTAAGCAAGTTACGATCCCAGCCTTGTAATTTGTGTGCGCCACCGACAGCATCAAGGACTTCCTGTCCCGGCTTCAATCCGAGATGGTAGGTGTTATTGAGGCATAGCATGCACCCTGTATCGCGCAGTTGATCATATGTAAGGCCTTTGAGGGACGCTTGCGTTGCGACGGGCATGAAAATTGGCAGAGGAACAGCGCCATGGGGAAGATGGAGGGTACTCGCTCGGGCTTTTGTAGCCTATTAGAGACAAATCCAATTCCATTGTCAGTAAGGGTTCTATAGTAGACGTAGAGGGGTAGAGGGGACAATACCGAACATTTCGCGTGCCGTTCAAATGTCAATGCAGAGGGCATGTTCTTGCGGGTGGATTCGGCGGTGGTCGACATCCTTGCGATCGGGCTAGAAAATACTGCACGTATGTTATTAGACAGCAATCTGACCAATGGACCGCGTTGCATGGAGAATTGTCGCAAATGCAACGTTTGCGATGCGATCAAGAACCCTTATCGCGATAGATGTTTGTTTGGTTTGCATTGCGGCCCAAGTGTTTGACTCCAGTCGAAAATGTAAATGATCGTCTTCCAAGTGGATATTTTCCACCCTTCAAAAAGAAATGCAGAGAATGGCTTTGCGAGAACCGTGTGGGGATTGGAGTGTTGAAAGGGTACAACAAAACTGGAGAATGCTAGGTGAAATTGACACTTGCACCATTATGTTGATCCGAGTGTTAGTAGTAGGCGCATATACCTTATCCAAACCTCACGGGGATCATAATTAATGTGAACTTGAATCCATTCCAAGGTTGCGGCTGAATGGAAAAGACTGAAAATATCCGAGTCCGAGAAGGGAATATGCATGATTTTACCAAATACGCAGTGTAAATTTGCTAGCATGTATACATTATGCTTCTAATCTACTAGTATAGCCTCAAGAGCACGAACTTAAATTCCAAAACCTCTTACTATAAGAATAATAGTTTAATAGTCATCCGGGTTTCCAAGAGCATGGGCTAGAAATCAAAACACTCTTCATCTGATAACTGGTATTGTTTTTATCTGAAATCGAATGAGAGATCGAGTCACACCGCTACAAGATCAATGAATAGGACAACTGACAATGAACATGTACTGCTATCATCGGCTCTTTTCACTTTCTGCAGAGATACTAGTGAAATGTGATATCCAATGAGATTGGTTAAAGATAGGTTTTCAGTCCCATTTAGAATCCGAATGACCGGTGAGAGCTGATCGAGACTAGCACATACATACCGAGGATAAATCTATCTGCTAAGTCCGAGTCCGACATCAAGTGCTGAAGTACTAGATGACATCGGATTTGAAGGATGTCCTTAACATCTGAATTGATCCGTTTAGAGGATGTCTATAAATTAATCAAAGTTTATTCAGGGTTAATATGGGATCCCTGAATCCAAGTCGGGAAACCCCCCCATGTTCACCATGTTCGGAGAATGCCCGAGGTCAGTGCGGAGATGCGGGGGCATTCTCCGGGGTTCAGGGACAAGCTTATGCCGAGAGGGAGAAAAAGCAAACAAACTAAATAAAAGGGGGGGCTCTGGACTTTCAAAGTTTCTAGGATTTTTGACTCATCTTCTTGTGATTGATCGGCGCGAGATTCCTCATCTCTGGTCTCAACATGGCTGACGAAAAATACACACAAGATATTGAGCACACCGGAGAGGTGAGTGTACAATACTTGAATTTTGAGTGGGTTCTTGGAATTATGTGGGCTAATACAAAATACATCAGATCTCCAATGAAGATACAGATCCTGTTCTCGAGGCTCGAGAGAAGGCTTTAGTATGGAAGCAAGATCTACGAATCGTCCCGCTTTGTGCGGCAATCTACTTATTATGTTACTTGGATCGCTCAAACATTGGTGAGTTTTGCGACTGTCATCCTCAATTTAAGATGAAAGCTAATTTTTGAAAGGAAATGCGAAACTTTTGAACGCAGACACTGGCAATGATCTCCTCTCCGAAACACGTATGACTTCATACGATTATACGTGCGTCTACAATATACTCTCGAGCGACAATATCACTGACGAAAAATGACTAGAATTGCGTTGATGGTCTTTTTGATTGCTTACGCTATTTTCGAAGTCCCTTCAAATTATCTTTTGAAGAAATTGAGGCCGAGTGTACGTCAATCTCATGTACAAAAGGGTTACCGAAAACAGCACTGAAAAATACTAAACATTCACAGCGATGGATCGCCTTTCTTATGCTATCCTGGGGCGCAAAATCTATGGGACTGGGAGGAGCTCACAGCTACGCTCAAGTCACTGGCATTCGATTTTTATTAGGTGCTGTGGAGGCAGGCCTGTTCCCCGGATTCGTTTACTATCTTACCTTCTGGTACCGGAATTCCGAACGATCCATACGAGTCGCCTTAATCCTAGCTTCTGCAACCCTGGCAGGAGCTTTCGGTGGAGCTATAGCCTATGGTGTGGGTCATATGAACGGTGCACAGGGACTCTCCGCTTGGCGATGGCTATTCATTATTGAAGGAGCACCATCTTGCGCGTCTGCTATCTTGGTCTGGTTCTTTTTACCAGACTACCCCGAGACGGCGAAGTGGTTAACAACTGATGAGAAGGAGTTGGCGGCGTATCGCCTGCAAACTGAAGGCTCGCATGGCTCTGCAAGCGCTATGTCGTGGCCAGATGCTAAAGCTGTGCTGACAGAGTGGAGGTTATATGCCCATTATGCGGTTTGTCACTCTAGAGGAAAAGATAAGGAACTGTGGAGTTAATCATTTTCTAGGTTTATTTTGGTATATCGACACCATTTTCTAGTCTTTCATTGTTCACGCCCGCTATTACAGCTGGCTTGGGATACTCCAATCTCCGAGCACAACTTATGACTGTGCCTCCCTATGCGGTGGCATACGCTGTAACCGTAGCGGTAGCCTGGTCTGCAGACCATTTCAATAGGTACGTTCTCCGTTATAATATAGAACAAGTTTACTAACATCCCCCACAGTCGAGGTCTACATTCGGCAATTTTCGCATTTATTGGAGCGATGGGGTTTCTCGCATCGGCTGTTCTTCCAGCTGAGGCATACCTGGTGAGTGAAGTGTACCTAAAGAGTAACAGGGAACTGAACTCCTACTAATAAATTTCCAGCATCGTTATGGTTGTCTGATCGTCGCTGCGAGTGGTGCTTTCGCTTGCATTCCACCACTTCTAGGATGGCTATCATCGAATCTTCGATCCACAGCGGGGGCGGGACTAGCCATCGCACTGAATGTCTCATTCGGGGCACCGGGACAGATCGTTGGAGTATGGATCTACAAACGCGATGAGGAAAATAAGGGATACCCGACGGGACATTGGACCAATGCAGCACTTCTTTTATTCGTCACGGCAGGATGTATCCTGCTAAGACTATATTATGGGTGGAGAAATAAGCGGTGGAATGGTGATGGAAATGGAAAGAAATTTGCATATTAGATAGCTCATCTACTACTTGTGGGGCGGATTTTTGGAGACTGGGACTACTTGGAGTCTAGGCTTTCGGAAGGGGGTTCCATATGGTGAATTGATGGTATATCACAAATGAGTGTTGGTGGCGTAGCTGAAGAGACGAAGTATGGAATTTGAATTTCCAATTTCATCTACAAAGTCATGCAGTCTTCACCCTTGCAGCCAATTGGATTACCGTGTTTCTTTGTGATACCACTCTGAAGATCTGAAGATGGGAGTAGGGCATTAAATACTTGGAAAATAAAAATTCTCAAGTTCGCAGGGTGCATAGAGTTTCTGCGCTTCGAAATATAACTTGTAAGGACAAGTATACAGAATGCATGAACACGTAGAATGAAGCAACCTGGACCACTAAATAGAAGAAACATTTGAAATGCAAGGCGTCCCATGACCCGGTAGCAATTCTTCCAAATCAAGGATTCCAAGAAGCACTCGACCATCATCAAAATTACTATCAATACTAGTATTTACATGTCGACACTCGATAGCTGAATCAAAGGAATCTCTTTTAACATCCTCCACCACCTCCACCTCCACCTCCACATCCTCCGACGCCGCCGCCACCACCACCAAAACCACCCCATCCTGCGACTCCTGCCGTCGCAGCTCCTCCACCGATCATACCTGCGTGGGCACGGCGTTTCTTACGAGCCTTAGTCTTGTAATAACTCGCAAGGTCTCTGTCGTATTTATCGTGAGCCCGAAAGTATCCAGCGTCATTATTCACGTACTCCTCACGGCGTGGAGGTTGGGGTTTCAGTTCACTAAACCCGAAGCACATATTGAGGCCCTGAAGACCTCAAGTGATTGAGAACAACTTGAATATGTATCGGACGAGAAAAAAAAGAAAAAAGAGAAGAGATGGTTTAAATGGTCTTAAAAAGGTCCGGTAGTTGCGCTTATACTCTCAGTTGTACGGAGTAATATTGCAAGTTGCAAGTATGTTGTGGACAGTATAAGCATTCTTCAAGTTATAATCGATTAATGACCTGAGGCTCGTGGAATGGGTCATTTTATACTCCGTAGACTACTGACATCTTGGGCGCCCCAAATTACCATTTCGAGGACATTTCCACAGCCACCGCCCGGTTGATCGGGCCCGGGCGAAATCACGAGTCAGTTGCTTGGATCCTGAATCTCCCCGGATTTGATTGGAGTGTCAAAACAAAATAGGAAATCAAATTGACGATCTTTAATACCAATGAGGTCACATGTGCCCCGGTGGATTTTATTATCCGGCTAAGCTATCAACCTTGGAAGATATTGGGGCGGTTTAACAGGGCGTAGTAGAATTAATTTCGGAAAATTTCCCAAGCTAACTTGGACTACTATCCATAATATGGATACTAGGTACTGGTATAGATAGTTTTTCTTTGCCTTATTATGACTATCAATGACACCTAGCATGCATCGAGCATCCCTGTGTTGCTGCTGATTGGTGGCCCGAGTCAAACATTTGAAGCTGCAGCTTGCTGACTACATGGATTGAGCTGGTTTATGTATGCATGGACTACAGAGTACATTGCCAGCTGTCTTCAATACAACCATTTATAGGTAGTAGTATTTGAATGTCATGCCATTTATTGACTCTGAGTCACGAAGACATGCCTAAATTGAACATTGAATGTATTATTAACATCGCACCTAGAACTTCAAGTTTGTAAAGGCCCATTAAGTCTACCTAGGTAGCTACCATATTCAACCTTGGAAATATCCAATGTCGGAGAATTTATCACTTCATCAAGGTTGGAATCTTTCAATATTGCTACTATACACATGGCAACGTTCCACAAGCCGAAGCTTTTTTGAATTCCAGGTTTCTAGAATCAAATGAAAATGGAAAAAATACAAGGGTCCGTCTGGTAGTATTCAAGTATCCAGAAAATAGTGGACTTATTTATTAGAAAGTGTCCTGTCGATATTTGTATAGCCGAAGCAATTGCAACATTAGACAATGAACCAATTTGATGAAACCCAGCCTTGGCACCAGATTTGTGACATTAAGGCAGAAGGGAAAAAGAAGAGAAGTCAAGATGAAAACAACCTAAAATGCAGTCCCAAGTCCCACACAGCCGTACAATAACTACCCAAAGGAAAACTCCCATTCAAACTCATATCACAAAGGAAATTCATAGCAAATGGTCATAAAAAAGGGTTCAAGTTAAATAGAGCAAGCAAGCAACACATGCTTTTTGTGCTTGAATAGAAGAAAGAAAAGTCACAAATGAAAAACAAGAACAAGTAAACAAAATAAAGGGAAGGATCTGAAGCCTGTCGTTTAAAAATATTTGTTCTGTAACTCTCTCAGATTTCACCGCCTCCATTGCCACTGCAGTGGTGACATCGTGCCTGGCTCGTTTTGAATTCAGGCGACATGCTTCCCGCTTCAAGTTACACATGTATCGATATATGCCAGATGTTCCTGAGACAAAGACAACGGCAATGCCAGAGCCCTTTAGCTTCTTTTGTGATGCACAAGGAGCAGGGATTATCACGAGGGCACCCTGCAAGGAAGTACCACGTAGGTATCTCTTCAAAGTACCCAAGCGGAGAGATTGACCTGCCAGGATTGACCACTTTCCCTTTTCCTAAAAATAAAAGGAAAATAAATCATACGACCCATGCGGGAACCAGAGAGACACAGTGTTTCTTCTGGGAAAGGGTCAGGCGGGTGGCTGACGGGAAGGCCCCACAGGTATGGTCATCTTCACCGATTCATTTTCCAAGTCAGTGGCGAGAGACCACAGCCACGCACAGACTGCAGAGTGCAGGTATATTCCTGGTCATGATGCAATGAAATTTCATCTCAAGCTGAACCATCGTAAGGTAGGAACTTTTAGATCCTGGGTTCTGGATTCGGATGTTCCGTTGAATGCGAATGCCAGCATGGATTCCAGGATACAAGGGTCCCTGAAATCCACCGGACAAGAAGAAAGCCGCGAAATTGGACACTGCTGTTCCTGGGCCATTAAGATTGAGTTGGGTATCACAACCACAACAGGAAGTCACACAAAGCCAAGACCAGGTTGCAAGATAGTGAAGCCTTGCAGGTGGTTGTTGATGGGAACAAAGAAAATGCCAGATGAAGCAAGAGGTAATAGACAGCAAGGCCTCCCAGCTGCATCTGCATATGTTTGGTCCCCTTTCAACTGCTTCGCTGGCCAGAATCCTATTTCGTCGAATTCCGGTTCTCCCGGACAACGGTGAAGAAGACCTGCAGGGCCTTTCGCAGACGGCCAACTGTTAATGTTTCACCGGGGCAGCGTGCATATCCGAGATTCGAGGAGGAAAGGACGTTCGATGCAGGATGAGGTAGGAGAGTGCGTGGCGGTTTTTTCGGCCTGCATTGCGCATAGAAAGAACAAATGAGAGAGTAACAGCGAGGTCTTGCTGATGTGGGCCTGCGCGGGGAGCGCGTAGCAGCAGCAGGAACACAAAAAGACAAGGAAAACAAGAAAAAAAGGAAGAAAGGATTCCTCCCCGATGTCTGCAGAAAAGAGTTAAAAAAAACTCCGCAGGCCAGACCACACACATCAGCAGACACTCGAGATCGAGTAAAAAAAATAACAAAAGTAGAGAGAATGCCACCCGGACAAAAGAAAAAAGTATTCAATAATAAATTGAACTCAGCGTCCACCAGGACCCCGACCAATGCCGGATGCTGCCTGGGGGAAGAGTTGCCCAGGAAAGATGGTGGAGGCCTGGGGCTGCTGGTTCAGCAACTGAAGGGCGACTTCGGCGGCGTCTTCTTTGGCATTGTTGATGTACTGGCCATCGTACCAGTATCGAGCCGCTATATTTCGGCCATGAACGCTGACAGTACTCGACCAGGCAGTACGACCTCCTGCATTTCCGAAGTAAGGGTATCAGCATCCGCTGTCAAGTGTCGGAACTAAAAGTCGGTGTACGAGTTCTTTCTGCAGCTCCACACCTGTAATGCCGAGACACGCGATGATGGTAGAGATAGACAAGGCATATATGCCCGAAGAAAAGAAGCCCAGACAGCCATGGGAGGGGTAGAACAGAAGATACAAGGGAGTAATGAAAGGATTATGAAGAGATATGACAAATGGTGGCAAAAGGAAGGTGTAAGCAGGGAGAAAAACGGAAATGGGGTAGGTACCTCGCCGATCGGAGACAATATTGAAGACAGGAGGAGCCAATTTGGCACGTCTGCAATGATCTTTTTGGTAATTGATTAGTTCTGATGATTCTTTAATGTTCCATGGCCTTTAGGGGTTTAAGGACAGTGTGTATAGAGAGGGGTATAGTCCGATTGGCTTACCCGAGAGTTGATCTTGCCAGCTAGGACGACCGGTATTTCCTGGGGGGGCTATTTGGCAGTGACATGATCAATTGAGAAGATTGATAAGTGATAAATCAAGATCTGAGATCCAATTGAGGATTATGGTTGGAATAGTTCGTTTAACGGGGAGGAAAGATTAGTGGGGGGAAGAATGAACAATTGGGTATAGGAACAAAGATCTTAAGTCAAAGTAGACTTTAAAATGTAAACCGGAAAAAGAGAAAGAAAAAATCACCGGGGAAAACGAAGTAAATATAATGGAGAAAGAAATCCACCTAAGCTCAATGGACCGGGAATCTTGCGTGACCTTTTTAAATGCCCCTCGGCGATGGACATGGGGAGCGGGGAGTCATATAAACGGTGGGCCATATCTCCAAGGCAAAGAGAGAAAAATAAATAATAATTTTTTTTTTATTATATATTAATGATTCCAGTAAAGAATTAAAGATCCCCATTTAGGGTGTTAGGGAAGGGATCCATGTTAAAAAAAAAATTAAAAAAATCTAGTAAAAATAAAAATATAATAAATCAGATTTTTTTTTTCAGGCCCTTTTTTTTCATCATTTTTTTAATAATTCTTTACCCATTCCCTGGCTTGACAAACATGGAGCCCAACCCGTCAAACCTAACCAAAAGGAACGGGCTTATGCATGGTTATGGATACATGGTACAGAGTCAGCCTGAGTACCCCCCTCTCTTATCCACCAGTGAAGGAGTGGTGCGGGAAGGACATGCGGATCATTTGAGGCTGCAAGCTGGAACGGGCCGGCGCACGCCGACCAGACCAACCCTTGAAGAAACGCTAGACAGGACAATGCCGTAAGGGTTGAAAGATAGGCGGATGTCCCACAGAATCCACAATGTGACAGATTTCAGGTTGTATTAGTTATTCGACTATTAAGCAAGGGGATAAAATAAAGGTCCTATTTCGGGGAAAAGAATAAGCCCCCCCGGGGAGAAAATAAAAATGATTAACTGAAAATGAAGCAATGCAGAACTGAAAAAGAAAAAAAAAGAAAAATTTCAAATCAAATCCATGGAAATAGAAATGGTAACAAGACCAGGGGAAAGAAGAAGAACCAGACAAAAAAATCTATAAAATAATGAAAATAAAATAAAATAATGAAAAATAGTAATAACGGGGCCGATGGTGAATAGGGATTGGTTCAAGACGATGAACAACTCAGAGATCCCCACGTTGATAAAATATTACAATTTTTGCCCCGTCCCTGCCTCATCATCCAGGCGTTGAGATGCCATACTGGCAGTACAGATACCAAATTTCAATGTGGGGTTCTGGAAACCCTACCTAGTATGAATTGCATGGTGGCGGAAGCGATATGTCTGTGGGTGATCTCTGCCCAAGCGGAGTAGGGCTATGGTCCCCGTCATAACTAGTTTATGACGAATGGCTGGTGCCCAAAAGTACCGGGGAAACGAAGCACAACCCGAAAAGTTATTAGATCAGTTTGAATTTAACTGTTTCTAAACTACTGTGTATAATATCTCTCATACCTTAAGAACCGTTGGGCCGCATAGTATGTAGGAATCTAAAAATGGACAAATATTAAATAAGTAAATAATGAAGCGACTCAAGCGAGTGCCAGCTCATCAACTTGAAATAGATGAGATCATAATCTAGAATCCAGAAAAAGAAATGTTCACATTCTAGCTCTTCAAATGTTCGCCTCTCCGAGGCCCTTGACTAGTAGTCTACTAGTAGAAGTAGCCCCGGGAATAAAGGATAAGGGCTTAGCTATGACCTGGGACTTTAGTCACACTGGTATAGGCCGGGCCGCTCTGCATAACTCGATAATTCAGATTGGTAGCCAAGATTGAATAATAGACAACTCCAGACTGTGCACATCGTGACGAAGACCAGCATCAAAATGTTCTCATTTTATTTTTTATTTTTGCATAGATTTTTTTGTCATAATGACAGCACCCTTGAAAATGATAGACATGATAGACATTCTTCACTAGGTACATACATGCACCCAGTAGCCTGAGGTACCTTAGGTCCGATTGTAACATTTGAACAAATGACGATCATTACCATTGCTCCGGTAGAGACACCCATAGGAACTCCAGTTCGCTGTCCTAAGATCCACTAAATTATGTACATACATCTTTTAGGTACATATATTAGGGTTGGACATTGGTACCAATAATGTAGGTCATCCCTCCAAATGTCGGGTCCATTGGGAGTCTAAGCTCCGTTATTCGGGTTCTAACCGTCCCCCCGGCCCTGCATTGAAACCACAAGAAGCCCTGGAGGGGGGACACGAGCCAAGAGTAAAGAACAATAATCTCCCGAAAAATTAGAAGAAATTCTTTTTTAATAAATATGATGAACCACTGTAGCAAACCCAATGGAATCATAAAATAAAATAAAATAATTAATGAAATAATAATTAAATCCATTCTAGATAGAGAGGGGCATGATTCGCCGCTTTCCTTTAGCAGTGTGAGTTGGGCACTCATACATTGCAGTTGATGATTATGTGGTGGTTCCATGGTTCCCTCGGTTTCATACCCGGGGATATGATGACTAGGTATGCGGCTACAAGATAGACGACTTAGCTTGAGAAAAGTCCAGGGCTAACGTTCAAATGTTCTGGGCTGTTCAGAGATGTAAGCGCCTTGGGCCCCGCACAAGCTTAAACTCAGGCAGCAAACAAGAAAGTAAATAATATAAATACTAATCTAATATGATATAAGTAGACTATTATTAGTTAACTTAACGTGATTCCCGGTCGAGCTGCGCACCCGGCCGAGCTGCGCACCCACCACCATTAGACAAATTCAAATTCAAATATTTCAACCCAATGCGAATAAATTCAGTTATAAATACGATTTTTACATACATTGATCCGATGGCCAGCCTCTCGACATCCACTACACCTAGGCTGAGCCCTGGGGGCTGGCTGATTCGGCTGAATAGGCAATTCAACCTGGGTGTGTGGTTCGACCGCAGGTGCTTCTACTGGCAATTCTAGCTGCGTGAGTAGCTGCAGGCCTTCTTCAACAGTCAAGCCCTGTTCACATGGCACCTGCCTAGTTGACCGACTGCGCTTCTGTCGTTTCTTCTCGTTCACTGCACGTAAATTGGCGTTTTCTTGTGCTAGTAGCGCAGTGTTGTGTAGCGATATACAGTGTCCCTTGATGATTTGATCTAGCATCAATTTCGATGGGCTTAGAGGGCTGTTTGATCGCTGTCTTAGAAGATCTTTAAGCATTGAAGCTTGCTTTTGAAGCTGGACCACAGTTCTAGGTGTCTTAGGTGAAAATTGACTGCTTCGGCTGCCTGGTTGAGTGCCTGGTGGTGTAGGTGTTCGTAGCGAAATATTCAATTTAGAAAGAACTTTTTCAGCATCAATTGGTACTAGTCCTGTAGCTATAAAGCTATTCTGGATAGTAGCTGGTTTAAAAGCTTCAAGCCGGGCACGTTGAAAATCAGCTAAGAAATCAAGCTTATCAATATGGTTATAGCCTGTACGTGCAAGGTCACTTATAAAGCGACCATAGGTAATTTTCAACACAGAAAAACAGCCAACATCCAGTGGCTGTAGAAGATGTGAAGAATGCAGTGGCATGCAGAGAGGTATAATGTTATTCTCTGAGCAGATTCGATCAAATTGAGGTGTGAGATGGCTTCCATGGCCATCAAGAATCAATAGCCGAAAACGGCCACGGACACGTGAATTTGTTGATGGGATGAATAGCTTCTCAAGCCAACGTAGGCCAATATCATCGGTAGTCCAACCATTAGCTGAGACCTCAAACCGCCAGTCTTTTGGTAGGTTATCGAACCAACTAGCAATAGCAACCTTTCCCTTAAAAATCACACATGGTGGTAATGAATAACCATCTACACAGATAGCTTCAATTGCCGTCACCCATTCACGGTTCCCAGGCTGTACAATAGCTCGCCGACCGTAGTATTCTTGCCGTGTTACAACCGTCTGTGTTGAAATAAGGCCCATCGCAAAGCCTGTCTCATCCAAGTTGTAAATATCCTCAGGTTGGATCCCATTCTTATCGATAACTTGTTGTACAGTTGTAAACCATGCTTGGATTGATTTAGGGTCTTCGTTTAGAGCACGTTGGTAGTCATATTGCCTAGAGACGCGTGTTCGAATCTCTTCGCGTCGATTTATAAAGGTTGATGGCCAATTCTTGCTAACTGTTGGTGGGGGGGTGGCTACCACGCGCAGCTAGTAGAATATTGGCCATATCTCGTACAGTAGCTGGCCTAGGCGCCGCTCCACGGGAGTCCATAGAGATAATCCATTCAATAAGCGGATCCTCTTCCAACTGGGTCAATTTATGGCCATTTGGGCGTGTATCGACGCGAGATTGAATGCCGTGCGCGCGACTGCGTAGTGTGGACTCAGGCACGCTAAATAGCCTGGCCGCTGCGCGAAGAGACTTGATTTGGCCCTTTTGAATAGCCTGTAAGGCTAATAAAACCTTGCCCTCTTGTTCGACATTTTTTTCGGCCGAAATATTACGAATTGGTGGCATGGTAGGTGTTTGAATTAGGTAGGGTGGTAGAAAGACGCGATTTTAGATGGGGTGCGCAGCTCGGCCGGGTGCGCAGCTCGACCGGGAATCACGTTAGTTATAATCCTGTCTTACTAATGCAAGTACAGGGTCTCCTCTTGGGTACGATCCGAAAAAAAAGATTCATCCATAGCCAATCGATTGTCTAACCCTGTGGAGATAAATCCTTATTTCAGATAAATTGATTCCATGATTACTAGTATTAGTCCCAAGGTTCCTAATGATGAATGCAGTTATTTTCAAGTTCTTCAATGGTTCATGCTTAGTGGGGCTTTTCCTCCCCGATTCCAGTAAATGCACCTTAATTAGGACACCGGCTCTTCCTACCCATTTTCCACCGTCTATTACCTAAATACCAATGGTTGAATTTGAAACTCACCAAGGAGTAAAAAAAAGAATCTAGTAATTCATGAATAGAATAGTAGTTCTCAGAACCATTTTGTTGAGAAACTACAAAGAATATGCATCGCCAGCGGAGCAGCGCAGAATAAAAAACGTCATGTACACGCAGGTCCTGAGCAGCATAAGACCGTGACAGCGGATAAAAGAAAAAGAAAAGAAAAAAAGAGGGGAAAAGAACACATCCTAGAAGTCAATACTCAGAAACACAATAATTGATCAAAAAGCCACATGGCCCACAAACTGTTTCCTATTGCCATGCAGAACGAAAAATAAAATAGATAAACCGCCCAACGCCCTCCGAGATTCCGAACTTGCCATCCAATAGATAAACCCGGACCAGGTCCAAGGGATCTCCCCGATGCAAGTTCGCCTGAGATGGGTCCTAAAACTGACCCACTCAGAGAAAAATGGATGGAAAAAATATTACTCACATAGGAAGGAGGTGAGCATGTATGCAGACAAAAGACCCGCCATAGAACCACGAACCATCATAACCATGTCATAAAATGTCGTCAAAGCATCTAGGCCAGATGTGGCCCAGTACATAAGGGAGATACATAAGAGAGGAGTGGTTTTTTTTTCAAAAGAAAAAAAGAAAAAAAGAAAACGCGATCAGGATTGAACAAAAGCACCAGCCAGCTCATGGGTCTCATGATTCATGTGCATCATGTTCATGCTCATGTCGAGATGAGTTTGTCGGCCCCGCTCTAGGCGGATCCTCTCCGTTGTAGTACCTCGCCGATCAGTCGACGTGGGCCCATGCGCTCTAGGCTCTTAGTGAGGGAGGATCGTGCGGGGAGCATCCACGGAACACGACGCTCGTGATGCCAGCGACGACGAATGCAATCATCCACGAGAGTGACTAGACCAGTTGCGACAATCACACTAAAAAAGGAACCAGTTCATCAGCCTCACTGTAGCCCTGCAATGCAGCCACGACAATTTGTAGCGAATCAAAAATGAAGGTGGAGCTGGGAAAGGGAAAGGAGGGGCCGAGACCAGGGGTAGTTGGCAAGAGGAACAGGAAAGGTGAGAGGGGAAAGGGGGTGGGGACTAAAATCAGACTAGGATGATTGGGAAGCAATCACAAAAAAAACAAAAACAAATGAAGAACAACTCATAGCTTCAGAGGGTACTTACTCGGCAATGTCAGGCATCCGCTCATAAACTGTAGTATCGCTGATCCAAAGTGAACAGGGGGGGTACCCATCCACCTTTACTTTCTTCTTCAACCGCCTCCAGGGGTGTGAGAATCTCTGGTACCATATGGGCGATTGTTTTGGATGTGCGTGTGTCGACAAGGTAGTATGATACCTCACGCAAATCACCTTTTTCGTGATAATCACGACGCCACTGGTACTTCGTGGACCAGTACTCGTATTCATATCGTTTTGTTGCACCAGGACCTCGTCGCTTGAGCTCTACATGCGCATAGTTGGAAAACTCCATCAAGATGGTATTCTCAAGTGCTGGGCCCTTCTCTGGCGTTGATTCCGATTCTTCACTTCCAGAGCGACGGTGCCCATGCTTCTTATCATCTTCAAATCCTGAATCATGTCGCTTGAAACTTCCACCAAAGGGTGCAGAGTGTCCACTTGATCCCGGCCGGAAGCTAGCCAAGACACTGCTCAGTGAGCGGCGACGTTGTCCCGGGGTATCGGTATGAGTTGTCGGGGCTTCTTTCCGTGTTGAATGACAAACCTCGCGACCCGAATCACGACAATAGCGACGGAAGGAGAACTTGCGAGCGAAGAGATCATACATGCGCAGATGAAAGAGAATCACATCTTGCTGGTAGCCACCGCGACGTGGGACGACGGTATCAACACGCAGATTCATGTTTCCATCCAGAGTCGCATCGTCATGTCTGATAAGCAGTCTCCGCGTTGAAGGAAATAATGTTGCGAAAGAGGATGGAGTCGATGACAGTGCATCTGTTGGGAAGTTTTCCTGGCGGTCTTCTACACCATACTTTGGTTCTTCAGGTGGGATTTCTGCAGCTGAGCGGGTTGTTGATGCATATGTTGATACCGAATCACGAGGTCCACCTTCATCTTCCAGTTCATCATCATAACCATCGTCATCGTGCTCAAACTCATCATGCCAATCTTGGTACTTTGCTGATACTGTACGGTCGCTGAAGATTGTTCCGGTGGTACTTTTTGTATGCACTGAGTTGCTTGTATCTGTCGAACTGGAACTACTTCCTCTGTCGGCTGGGCGATCTTGGCGTGACTTATAAGAACCCATAGCTGCTGACCCACTCATGTGTAAGTCTACAGAGCAACGGAATCCTTGGATGGTAGGCGAAATAGGCGGCAAGGTTTGATAAAGAGAGATGTAGTGATGTTAGAAGTGAGGGGACAATAAAGAGGTGTTAACAAAGCGGTGACACAAAAGTCTGGGGTTCCCAGTTGATTTTGAGATTTCTGAATTTCAGAATCTTAAAAAAGTTCAAGTGGGGGGAATCTTAGATTTCCATGACGCAGTTCATATCAAATTATGAATGAATGGTATGAAAAAGGGAGAGAATTCTTCGGAAAGCCACGCGAGAAATGATTGCGGTATATCGGAGAGAATAGGCAGCCCCTGGGCCAGAATCATATGATGGGCTCGGGACACAAGAGCAGGGATTAGTTGGATTAGAGAGAGATTTCGGCCCGGATGTAGTGTTATATGAGACCAAGTATAGGGAAGGGAATAAAAAAAATAAACAAAGGTAATCACAGTAAGGGGGGAAATGATCAGGTTGATGAAGCCCAACGAGGGCTTTCAAGTTGGGAGGGAAAAAAAAGTGGAAAAGTGGAGAGTGCGAGGAGAGGGGCCTTGTAACCCAAAGTCAAAGCAAAATTTAGAAAATGAAAGTCTGAAGAGTGTTGAGAATGTGAGAATTGTACATAGGTGAAGAGTACAGAGTACGTAGAAGAAGAAGAATGAGGAGAATGAGGCCAAGGAATGTCTCATCCGGTTTTCATGTTTGGTCGATCACTACATGCACCTATACTTTTTCCACATAAAGGCTGTTTAGAAGAAAAAAAAGGAAAAAGAACATTTCAAAACACTGATTGAAAATTAAATTTAGATTTAGAATGATTAGAATTGTAGTAATAGATTAAGGCGTCCTTCTGATATCTTCTCATATTCTCATAACCAAGAGGAACCCTCCTATAGAAGAAAATACCGAACCTCAAGGCGTACAGCATAGCCTGCAACATAAAACAGACTCTCGCAGTTGGGAACCACAAGAAACATGTCGCCTCACCATCGGAAAGGAACCTACCTATGAGAAGAAAGCTTCGGCCGGACTTCTAGCCCAAAAGAAGCAGTTGTGTGATGCGTAACCCCCGTGAAGGCGGTTTAGGCTGAGAGACTAAGAAGCTCGGGGTTTCTGTGTCTGGTGTGTCGGGCCTCTATTCGTTGGTGAACCCCCCCTCTTCATGTATTGTGCTTCTTCCCCCACTCTCATCTACCAGTGAGCGCTAAGCGGTCAGTGCATCGAACAGGGTCTGGACAATGAGGGGTGATCGCATTCTGGAAATGTATGCCCTCGTTACCAGATAATCCCGTGAGATAGATTATGTCATAAAACGGGATGCAGGGTCCGGTAGTTTTCCGTTTCGTTTCTCGAACCTGTTCGGGATTCTGATATTTCTTTTGCCCCCCTTTATTGTGCATGAGTTGGTCTCGTATAGAATACCCGAGACGTCATGGACTAAACAGTGGGGTAAAGCACGGTCCGATCCGGAACCAATCTTTTGGTGATTTTGGTGCGTGATGACCTCTGGTATATGTAGCAATGCGCCCTATTGTTTGTCATGAGGTATGAAGAGCATATTAAGAGGGAGAATATAGACCAGGAACATTGCCCAGAGGTTCATGGGGTTTGGAATTTGACAGTTGGGTTCGTCATAGAACTTGAAGTTTGATGTGGAGAACTCCGATGACGGAGTTCGACATATCGGGGAGAAATATCGAAGATCATTCAATGTTTGCATATTTCTCATCGCAACATCGTCATTGTCAATTTCATCCGAATATAAAATCATAACCTTAGAATTAAGATCAACAATAATGAGATGGAACGTGGAACTCGAGCGCACAGACAGCACTTGAAGTATAGACTTTAGCGGAGAATTCCAAACTCTCCATAGTAGAACTTAGTTGAAGCCAGTGTTTACGCCATGTCAGACTATTGCCGAAGATGTTGTAATATAGAATATTTCAAGTGCTCAATCTAGGCAAGTTTCAATTTCAAGTTGATCAAATCTTAAGTCATTACACATAAAATTCAATAATGGAGCCTAGATGACTTCAGACCGCTAGTCATAGCCCCAACAATTATCACCCTTACTTCAAGTCCATTATGCCTCCCCGGCAACACGCGGATGGGAGTGGAAATATTCAATTAAAACCATATATACATAGTATTTCAACATAGAAAATAACCCAAGCCTGACTGGTCCATGCCAGCCTGGCATTATTACAAGAGAATCCGAAATAAATACCCAGCGGGATGCCCCACAAAGAAAAGAAAGTCTACATCCAGTCCAACAGTGAGGATGGTATGACGAAACGAAAGGAATCTAAATCTGTGTGTACAGAGGCTGAGGAAGTTCTTCACCTGGCTTAAGCAGCTCTGACTGGCAGGCAGGATGAGTGACGAGCCCAACGCGGCTGCCAGGGCTGGGTGGGTTGAAGCCCACATAGGCTTCGCGGCGAGCAGGGCTACCGACCGTCACAGACCAGGTATGCAATCCGTAATAGGCGGCGATAGAATGCACGAGCCAGCGACTAAACACAAAATCAGTACTCTGTCGAAGCTGACATACCATCTACCAAGCCTAGACTTACCCAAACGCTGCCGCACGATCTTCCACCAAGCTCTCAAACACCATCTTCTCGCCGTCACGTTCATCGTGTGAACTGAGCTCTTGACGGAGCTGCTGCAGTTTCTGCTTGCGCTCAGGGGAATCATGCATCTGCCCATTACGACCAACAAAAACAATCTCATCCTCTGACTCATCGCTACCCGAGGACTCGGGAGCATCTTGAAGTCCCTCGCTCATGAGATACTGTTGCTTCTCGTTCCACTTGCGGATAAAGAGTCGAACGTCATCCTCCAAGTCTTGCAACATGCCAAGGGCAGCACGAGTATGCTTCAGTCTCGAGCGAAGCTCCTTAGGAACACGATGCTTTGTATTGGCGGCCTTCGCAGCGTTCTTCCGAGCCGAATCATGATCAGCAACACGGGAGAAGTGGACATCCCAGAGCGGTGCCAGATAGTATGGCATCGGGTTATGACGTGTGTGAGTAGGTTGGATTACCCAGTCCTTTGGGGATGGTGGCTCTGCCCATGGGTTATGTAGCAACCGGTCTTGCATATAATTAGCTTTCATGATTCTACCTTATTTTTGATATTGATTCAAGTTCTCATAGAACCAGAACACGGGAGACGGGACGAGATCACACACCGTTCTCCCAGCGCTGTCGCCGCCGGCTACCATCTTTGCCTTTCAACAAGGCCTCGCGACTCTTCATGCTATCTCGGGTCAAAGGCTCTCGGCGCCGAAAACTGACTGTCGGCGCCCGAGTCTGTGGTGGTCCAGCGACCTTAACACTGGAAGGAATGACCGGCTCATCGTCAAGCGGAATCGAGAGAGATACAGTCGCTCCCCGCAGAGTAGAGCGTGTTGGTGTTGATGGCAGTACAGGTCCGTTGGCTCCGTTACACTCTGAGAGGGACAAATCCTGAAGCGACGCGGCGGCTTGTTCCGTCCACGCGGAAATAGCCATAGTTTGCTGTGGCGACAGGCTCCCCTGAGAGTCCTGGGGCCGTAATCTCGGATGAATAGCCATGATGGTGAGTAATTATAAGAATGTAGGATCGCAATGTAGGAGAGGTCCTGAGGGGGTATAAGAATACTGTAAGGATGAAAGGACCCCTCGAGCACGTAGACGTAGATAAGGAGATAAAGACGCCTCGCTGCTGCACGGGATTCAGATAACGCGTTGATTGGCGGAAAGTGGACCAACTGGTGAGCCCTAGCCCTGCTTTCCTAAATAGGAAACAATGACTCGCGCCTTTGTCACAAATCACGTGAAATATCACGAGACCGTCGCGTGACTTGATTTGGTTCCAATCGATTGTCTTTTTGTCTGATTTCTGCCTGATTAACTCCAGATCCAATGGATATCTCGAGGTATTTGTCCAAACAGAATCAAGAGAACTATCTCATCGATCCCCGGTTCTTTATACACAGCCTAGATTCGTGTTTTGTATGTCTAATGATGAATCACTCTCCACAAGTGACTCACGGACAAATCAAGAGTGGAGCTATCTCCTCTCCACCCAATCCCCGCGCGAAAATCATTTTGCGATTACGATTTTACCGAGGAACCTGGTATGACCGGGTGGGGAACCTGGCATGGGAGTTACTGATACCCAACAAAAAGGGATAATAACGCCATCACAAAAGATGTTGAACATCTTACGACGAACTCCGTAGTGGATCATAGATAGCTCTGTTGAAACAAGGGATATCTCTTTACTTAGAGCAAGGCTGCTTCGCTATTAATAACCCTGTTTAGCGCGGGGTCCGAATAGGCAATCAAGGGCTTGGCGGTCTCCATTTCTGCGATGCCTAGGCGCGTGCGCTCCGCCCCCAACTCCTCACAATTCTCCTCTTTATAAGAGCTCTTTGTTTATTCCTGCATATTCCCATCTTTATTTTATCCTTTCTTTCAAAATTACTGGGATATCATGAAGTTCCTGACTCCCTTAGCGCTAAGCGCAACATTCTCGACCGCTCTAGCTGCGGTCATTCCTCAGGAACCACTTGGGCCTTCAATCGTCCAAAATACCCAGGAGCCTAAATGGCTGATTGAATTGGCCCCATATACCACTCGCTGGGTCACAGAAGAAGAGAAGTGGGCATTGAAGCTTGTATGTAGTACATTCAAACATGTGTTGGTTATCATTTGGTCGCGGTTACTAATCTTTCGTTTACTATTAGGATGGAGTCAACTTCATCGACGTTACCGATGAATTTCAGTCGGGTTCCTACGGTGTCTTGCATACCCAGCGCATCGTCCGATACCCTGGACAAATGGAACACTCCAGTGACGTGTTCCCACTAGCCAAGGATCTATCAAAGAGCAACATGAAGAAGAACCTGGAGCATTTCACTTCCTATCACACCCGCTACTACAAGTCTAAGACTGGTATTGAGTCTGCCGAGTGGCTATTATCACAGGTTTCCGATGTGGTCCACGATTCGGGCGCAAGTGAGCATGGCGCATCTGTGGAGCGTTTCGACCACCCATGGGGCCAATTCAGTATCATTGCGCGAATCCCGGGTCAGACCAACAACACCGTGGTGTTGGGCGCCCACCAGGACAGCATCAACCTTTTCCTTCCCTCTATCCTGGCTGCGCCAGGTGCTGATGACGATGGCAGTGGAACTGTCACTATCCTTGAAACGCTCCGGACTCTGCTGCAGTCTGAAGCCATTGTTCGGGGACAGGCGGAGAACACCATTGAGTTCCACTGGTACTCTGCCGAGGAAGGCGGCCTGCTGGGTTCTCAGGCCATCTTTTCTAGCTACAAGAAAGATTATCGCGAGATCAAGGCTATGCTTCAGCAGGATATGACCGGCTACGTCCAAGGCACCCTGGACGCTGGTCTGCCAGAATCAGTTGGAGTCATTGTCGACTACGTGGACCAAGGCCTCACCGAATTCATCAAGGAAGTTATCACAACTGTAAGTCATTCCCCTATGAACATGCAAGGATCCACTTTTCTAACTGCCGCCCCGCTTCACTAGTACTGTGATATCCCTTACGTTGAGACCAAGTGCGGCTATGCCTGTTCGGACCACGCATCGGCTAGCCGATTTGGCTACCCTTCGGCATTCGTGATCGAGTCCCAGTTTGAGAATTCGGACAAGAAGATCCACTCAACTGATGACTTGATCAAGTACCTGAGCTTTGATCACATGCTCCAGCATGCTAAGATGAGCCTAGCCTTTGCATACGAGTTGGCATTTGCGCCTTTCTGATCGAGGGAATGTCTCTTTCCTCCCCTTGACGATTGTTAATGTTCCTTCTTCTTGTTTATTAATACCGGAGTTTGCGAGATATACCTATGGGGCATTCGTTTACATACACTCAGGACGATCTTAGATCTTAGATCCGTCTTTGGCTTCCAATTCGTGGCTGGGCTTGGACCCTGCACTGAACATTCGAATCAATAGATTCCTTCCTCTCTTTCAACTTCAGATGTCATTCCTGACTCGGGATTTGCTATTTATATAGCACTCAAGTCAATTGTGTTTAATATTCCATTTGATTTCAGTAAATAATTTGTAGTATCTGAATGACGCATGCGCTCGCACCACGTGACTCATTATAAAGGGGACCGGGATCGACGAAATGTATTTCGACAATTGCAACCTTGGAAGATCCTCGCACCACAGATAAATCACATTTTGGCCGGTCCAATTACTACGGGGACACCTGTCCCATTTTGATTCCTACACTTATCTAGCCCCCCTCTTCTTGTTCAAAGTTTCAACCCAATTTGAGAAACCGCAAACATGAGTCACGCCTACACCCAAGAGCTCCACCTAGCTTGCCTCGCCGTCCAGCGCGCCGCAATTCTAACGAAACAATTGCTATATGAGGTTGACAAGGGCTCCCTAAGCAAAAGCGACGCATCTCCCGTGACGATAGCCGATTTTGCCGCCCAAGCCTCCATCATCGCCGCGATCCACCACACGTTCCCGGACGATGACATCGTCGGCGAAGAAGACGCTACGGCCCTCCGCGAGGACCCCGCCCTCCTAGAGCGAACATGGGAACTTGCCACATCTGTTCACCTTGACGACGAAGCCAGCGAAGCTCTTCTACATACCCCACAATCTCGGGAAGAACTTCTCGATCTAATTGATCTCGGAGCCCGCGGCGAGTGCAGGCACGGCCGCCGGGCGTGGACACTGGACCCCGTAGACGGCACGGCCACATACATTCGCGGACAACAATATGCAGTCTGTCTTTCCCTTGTGGAAGATGGGAAACAGAAGCTCGGTGTTATCGGATGCCCAAATCTTCATCTCGGCACTGGGCGCGTCGCCGAGGACCTGGTGGATCGGGACGGCTACGGCCAACTTTTAACTGCGATCGCTGGGCAAGGAGCCTTCATCCAACCACTTGGCACAGGCTATTTACTACCTGGGAAACAGTTGGAACCTGTACCACAAATTACAAAGACCAGTGAGGTACGACTAGTTGATACACACGAAGCGAGTTCCCAACGGCTTGATACACACGAGAAAATCGCAGCGAATCTAAGCTGCGCGTGGCCGAACTCTGTGGATCTCTGGTCAGCTCAAATGCGGTACATTGCTATCGCGGTACAGGGAGGGTGTAACTCTTTCATCAAGGTGCCACGGAAAGCGACGTACCGATCGAAGATCTGGGACCATTCTGGTGGGATGTTGCTTGCGCAGGAGCTTGGGTGCGTGGTGTCAGATCTAGAGGGTCGCCCAGTGGATTGCGGCTTGGGTCGGACTTTAGCTGGATGTCACGGCATGGTCGTGGCGCCTGCGTCCATTCATGGACAGATCCTCGAGGCTGTTCGGGTTGTACGACAGCAACTTGAAGTTGTTGAGTAATTTACTTCAATGATCATGCCTAAGGAACTAACCTTCCAGGGCCTGGTATTTTAAATGGAAGAAAAAGGAGGAGATACCATTCATATGAGACAAACCTATAAAATGAATAATATGATTTAATGCTATTCTGTGTAGATGCATACTCAGCTTTCTTTCAGCGGTCAGTCTACCAGGGCGCGCAAGGGCACTATTGATACCCCGTTAGGATGGGATCTCCAATTTTCAGTTTAATAGTTCTCGCTGCATGATGTGCCTAGGTCTTTACGCATTATGTGAGTCAGATCGGCTCTTAGGCTTGTGGCACTGGCCTCCAAGGCGTTTGCCCCGCGTTCTCAAATTCGTGTTAGCCTAGGTAACAACATTATAAAGTACATGTGTGTACATCTGCATGTTTCTTTTTCTTTATAAGTCACTGATGTATTTCTCCTTTAAGTTTTCCAAAGCATACTTCTGCTTGTTAGTATAGTAGATGTTGCTGAATGTGAACTATATACTATATTTTAGACTAAACTAAGAATATTTCATCTGATATCCATATGCTAGTACCCGGGACTTGCCTAGTTGGGAGTGGTTTGAACCAACTTGCACTTCAGTTCAACTTGAACTTAAAGCTCTCAACTTGCTACAACTAGTATTAATACTACTCATCAGGTACTAGTACCTCTTTGTACTACTCCCTAGGATCCTGTAGGATCCTCTCGACCCCAGGTTGATCTGCTACATGGGGACCGTGCACGTCGATCAGCACCACGAGTAGACAGTTGCGCCATTCAAATGGCAGCTTTGTTGCACCTGCTACATATGCATCGCGCCAGACGAAGCCCTTGTGCTTAAAATGTTTCAAATCTTCATCCTCATTCTTCTCACAATATTCAACTGGTCATATTGATCAAGTCTTCACCAAGTACAGCAAAACTTGGTTATGGTGGGGCATGAGCTGCCAACTTTAATCTTGGTTCCATCATTCATTCGACCAAGTTGCACTGTTCGTACAAAATTTGACATCACTGAAGATTGAGTTCATTGACCTCATTGTACCGCGCCACTGCAGCTCCTTGAACCATGACTGGTGGGAACCTGGTCACCAGATCATTGCGGGGATCCCTTCTTGTATATAACACCACTGACATCCCTTTCCCCCCCCCACCTTACCACTACTATGTACTAGTAGCCTTGGAGACTTCTTGAAATCATCATGGCCAACTATTACAATCCTTTCGCCAGGCGTGAGACTCATAATGCTCACGCGCTAAATGTATATCGCATCTTTGTTCCTCTCACCTGGGCGCTGGTCGTCATCGTTGGGATTTACTATTCCACCAATTCGACAGATGACACTAAGCATGGTAAGAAGATCTGGAAGCAGATCAAGAATCATCCCACACCTTTCACCCAGAACCAGACTGTCACTGAGATCTATTGGTAAATAAGTTCACAGTAGCACAAAGTATAACCATTTCGAGTCATTCTAATACTCGCATAGGGTCCTCTTGCTACTCTCTCAGCTAAGCTATGTGTGGCATCTCTTCAGTAAGGATGTTGCGCTGGTAGCTTCCGCTGCCAATGTGGCAACTCACTTTATCCTGAATAATCTATTTACCCTCGCCTGGATTCTACTCTGGACTCGTAACTTTTTCTGGAGTGCGGAGATTATTCTCGTCGCCCATTTGATCAACCAGAGTTCGTGTTACTGGCGCCACCGGGGACTTCCGGCTTTCGTACACTTGCCCGCTGTGGCAGGTCCATATGCTTGGACACTGACTGCGTTGTTCTGGAATGGTGCCGTGGCTGTACACAGCCATAATCTCCCCGGTCGCATCGTGGCTAACATCTTTATTTGGGTGATCCTGGCTATCGGTCTGTTTGATATTGTCATTTATCAGGATTATATCCTGGGTTACTGCCTGAGCTTCCTGACTCTCTGTAAGTGAAGACTGGTTACAAAAGATCAATGTTTTGTATGGGACAAGTTTACTAATAAGTACTATAGCACTGGCCGTCCAGCAATTCTCTATCAAGATCATTGCTTTGCAGTGGATCTTTGCCTTTACCATCTTCGGCGTCTTCCTCGTAAGCTCGCTGTACATTTCCACTACGAAGTACGCGGGCCGGGATTCGCTATTCCGTCGGGTCGCGCATCCCGAGTCAACCGATCGTGAAAGACAACCTCTGCTTAACGAGGAAGCCTAAATCTTGTTCCTGCAGGATTGGGGGCTACTTGGGGTTAGCAATAACTTGAAAGACAAACGTGGGAACCCACTAGGACTTGGAAAAAGGACGCTAATCAGGTATGGTGAAATGGATGTGATGTAGTGGCAAGGACGGCATGATATGATGTTCTTTTGTGATTACAGATGATCTCCCCTCTCTTTTGCAGTCGTAATACCATCTGGAGTTGGTTTAGCTTGGATTGATTTGGGTCGGGATATATGAACTTAACGCACTGTTAACACCGGGATTGCGCAGCTTCAAGCGCCTCTGACCCACTTAGTGCCCAAGTGGAGCAGGGATCTGGAAGTATCAGTTGTTTACATCACAAGTTGATGTGGAATATTTGAAGGGACTGCGATGAACTGATAATATTGGTGATATTAATAATGAAATTCAAATCGAGTGTTATTTGAAATGATTGTATTGTCAATATCTCCCTTGAGAGTATATATGATGTAAAAGTTAGGATTAAAGTAGAAACATGAAATCAATCACGTTATCCCGTGCCTGGTCAAGCGCGAGTTGTCCTGGCAACAAACTCCACCTCCGCTTTGTTGATCCAGCACGGAGGAACCGGGCCAGACTTGATTTCTCAACCTTGCATATCTATTGTGGCTCTCTACTTTTATCAACTGGAGTCTGGATCCATTTCTGTTCCTCAATTCTTTCATATCTCACCTTCTCGATTTTGTACTTGATCCATCGAGGTGTGTAGCATTCTTTCGCGATCAACATTCCTCAACCTTCCCGATTA
The DNA here is from genome assembly GCF_028827825.1 of Penicillium malachiteum. Taxonomy (NCBI): domain Eukaryota; kingdom Fungi; phylum Ascomycota; class Eurotiomycetes; order Eurotiales; family Aspergillaceae; genus Penicillium; species Penicillium malachiteum. The sequence continues at coordinate 7,130,078 of NW_026643095.1, forward strand.
TCCACTAACGCAACTGTCAACCTGTCAGACTGCGACCACTCTCTCAGTGCTGGTAGCTGAGAATTGTGCTCAAAGTACTGCAAACCAGCCTTTTTGAACAATAGACCTTTCCCGTACTATGAGCCATTGAGATACAAGAATACGCATTCCATTATGAACCGTCAGCCACTGTCTGGCTACGGGGACGCACCCCCAGCCTATGACATGGAAACAACATCATTTTTATCCGAAGCAGAATCTCCGTCACGCCAAAATGGCGCGACAATGCGATTGCTTCCAACAAGTGGGGAGGAATACGATCATCATGACTTGGGTGACAGTCCAACCACTGCTCAATCATACTACTCACAAGAGTATGACACTACTCCGTAAGTTTTATAGATTCCGTACACTGCAATGACTTGGGACCGATGGCACATTCCAGTCGTTGCCCCGCGACATGACGACAGACGCGTTTCGTCAATTTTGGCTCTCCCTTATCAAATTCCATAATACTGTGGTGCTTGATTGGACTGCCCAAGAATGAACGGCCGCATTTGGTAGAGCATTATTGGCGCTTGAGGAAACTTGTTGCGTTTTTGCCTGCCATAAACACCGGGCATATTGCACCTGTTTATCGCAGTGTCCCGCAAGCTACCCAACCAACACTGCGAGATGCCGCCGCCGTTTCATGTCATGGATTCTCGGGCGCGACCGCGAACTAACACTCGCGGACGAACTAGGACCGGACAAGCGGCTTACGACAGTCGATTTTACCAAGTTCCCAGTGTTTCCTCACCATCTCGTCCCACATCAAGCTTAGGAAGCGCCCCTCATATGCCCCCACCCACAGCCAACCTAGCAGATCCATCAGTGTATCCTTCGATTCCCCCACGAACAGGCTCCCCCACGCGTCCATGGAGTCCCGGTCATGTTCGACCTCCCTCTGTCTCAAGTGTTGGATATGAACGTGCCGATATCAATGGTAGCCCACGACCGGGCACCCCAAGCTCACGATATGGAGGCAGTCCACGTCGACCATTGCCACCTGCTCCTTTGTTTTCCGGACCAGCCTCGTCTGGTGTTGACTCAAGTATTGACATCGGAGATGGTATGGACGGAGAAGACCCCTTCGGAGGTGGCGGTCGAACCATTCATCACAACTCACGCGGTAGTGTGCGCTCATTCATGAGTGAATCGACCTACATGGGTGATGAGAAAGATGGAATGTCCAAGGTTGATCTTGATGAGGAAGACGAGGAGGGTGTCAATATGGTTGACCCCAACATGCACTACGGGCCTGCTCCTGATAAGCAGACTCGTCGAGGTGTGCGTGAGGCGCAGATGGCCAAGAAGGAGGTGCAACTGATTAACGGCGAGCTTATCCTGGAGTGCAAAATCCCGACTATTCTTCACAGTTTCCTACCTCGTCGCGATGACCGCGAGTTTACTCATATGCGATACACCGCGGTTACTTCTGATCCGGATGACTTCTCAAGTCGAGGCTACAAGCTGCGACAGCAGATTGGAACGACTGCCCGCGAGACTGAGCTCTTTATCTGTGTCACCATGTACAACGAAGATGAAATTGGTTTCACCCGCACTATGCACGGTATCATGCGCAATATCAGCCACTTCTGTTCGCGTACCAAATCCCGTACCTGGGGTAAGGACGGTTGGAAGAAGATTGTTGTCTGTATTATCTCCGATGGTCGTAAGAAGGTTCATCCTCGTACTCTCAACGCCTTGGCTGCTTTGGGTGTTTACCAAGAGGGTATTGCGAAGAACGTTGTCAACCAGAAAGAAGTCCAGGCTCACGTCTATGAGTACACCACTCAGGTCTCCCTCGACTCTGATCTGAAGTTCAAGGGTGCGGAGAAGGGCATTGTTCCTTGCCAGGTTATCTTTTGTCTAAAGGAGCACAATCAGAAGAAGCTCAACTCCCACCGTTGGTTCTTCAATGCCTTCGGTCGTGCTCTCCAGCCAAATATCTGTATCCTTCTGGATGTCGGTACCAAGCCCGAGCCAACTGCTTTGTACCACCTTTGGAAGGCCTTTGATCAGGACTCCAATATTGCTGGCGCTGCTGGTGAAATTAAGGCCGGTAAGGGCAAAGGCATGCTTGGCTTGCTTAATCCTCTTGTTGCCAGTCAGAACTTTGAATACAAGATGTCCAACATCCTGGATAAGCCTTTGGAGTCTGTCTTTGGATACATTACTGTGTTGCCTGGTGCGCTCAGTGCGTATCGTTTCTTCGCTCTGCAAAATGATGCCGATGGTAATGGTCCTCTGAATCAATACTTCAAGGGTGAAACCCTACACGGTCAAGATGCCGACGTTTTCACCGCCAACATGTACCTTGCCGAAGATCGTATTCTCTGCTGGGAGTTGGTAGCTAAACGTGAAGAAAGATGGGTTCTGAAGTTCGTCAAAAGTGCCGTTGGTGAGACTGATGTTCCTGATACGATTCCTGAGTTCATCTCTCAACGTCGTCGTTGGCTGAACGGTGCTTTCTTCGCTGCTGTGTACTCCAACTTCAATGCAAAGCAGATTTGGTACACCGATCACAGTATTGGTCGCAAGATCCTGTTGCACATTGAATTCGCATACCAATTTTTCAACCTCCTGTTTACATACTTCGGATTGGTAAGTTCTTCCATCGTATGAATGCGTCCCAACGCGCTTAACTGAAATTTTTTTATTCAGGCAAATTTCTATCTCGCTTTTTACTTCATCGCTGGCTCCCTGACTGACAAAAAAATTGATCCCTTCGGTCACAACATGGGCAAATACATCTTCCTGGTCTTGCGCTACGCCTGTGTCCTGGTCATGTGTCTGCAGTTCATTATCTCTCTGGGTAATCGTCCGCAAGGTGCTAAAAACCTCTATCTGTCTGGTATCATCGTCTACAGTGTTATCATGGCTTACACAATTTTCTGCGCGCTTTACCTCTGTGTTTTGGAGTTGATGGCCCGCGCGGGAGTGGGCGACACATCATTGGATGTCAGCAACTCCCTTCTTATGAACATCGTTATTTCCATGTTGAGTACTGTCGGCCTTTACTTCTACATTTCAATTCTCTACCTCGACCCCTGGCACATGATCACCTCCTCGCTGCAGTACTTCCTGCTCATGCCAAGTTACGTTTGCACACTGCAAGTGTATGCTTTCTGTAACACTCACGATGTTACCTGGGGTACGAAGGGTGATAACGTGATGAACACTGATCTTGGTGCTGCGAAGACTATCGACGGCAAAACTGTTTTACTTGAGATGCCATCAGAGCAATTGGATATTGACAGTGGCTACGATGCTGCCCTCCGCAACCTGCGTGACCGCCTCGAGGTTCCTGAGACCCCTCTTAGCGAAGCCCAGATGCAGGAAGACTACTACCGTGCTGTGCGTACATACATGGTGTCCGTCTGGATGATTGCCAACTTGATTCTCGCCATGGCTATTTCCGAAGTCTACGGTGTTGATTCCGGTGGCACGAACATCTATCTCTCCATTATTCTTTGGTCCGTGGCCGGTCTAGCTTTGGTTCGTGCTGTTGGTTCCACAACCTATGCCATCTTGCACTTGATCCACAAGATCGTTGAAACAAAGACCAAATTCGATGCTGGAAACCTGACAAACTTCGCTCCGAGTGCCTTTGGCGGAAGTAGTGTTGGCACTAGCTCCGAAGGTGGGTCCTCGAAGCCTATCCGCTACAGTGGTAAGCCTAGCTTCAAGGACCGTGTCTCTGAGGCCCGCTGGGCGGTTGGACGAACAATGGGCAAAGCCATGTTCTGGCGCAAAAACTAGATTCCCCCATTTGCCTGTTCTGATATGATTTTCCTACTATCTCGGCGTTACTTTTTTTTCTTTCTTGGAGTTTATGTTTTCCTTCTGCTTCATGATGGAAATATTTGACATGATCCTGATTTACTTTATGCCGTGGGACTTATGGGTCTATGCGTGATGGATGGATGTATTTATGCGTTTGACTCAATCTAATCATCAACACTACCTAATTCTGCTTCTCGTAATTCCTGCTATACATCTAGTTCATAAGCACAGCATAAATCATCATGATACTCTCAAATGTTGAAATGTGAGTAGACCATTAAGTCAAGATCCCTTGTTGTGTTTTTCTTTGTTTTCCATTTAGTTGCAGCCGCGTCAACCATGCTGACGACACTATTGATTGATTTGGCGACAATTAACACAGCACGGAACTTGTTTCGGTGCATTAATCAAGCTGAGGCGGGGCTGTAACAGGGTCTGATCCTTTGATTGATGTTATTGGGAGTGGATGGTTTGGGACTATGATCAGCGTTATTTGGCTTCTGTTTAGCCCTGTTATGTAGGGTGTGTACCTTTGGGGGGCATGGATATCGAATGAAAAATCAGAAAACTCCGGAATAAGGCTCTCGCATCAAATTCAAGATGACAGAAAAGGAAATATCAATATTGAGTGTTTCAATTTTCTCTCACCGTTAGTTTTTTGTGAGGCAGCAAGGGGACAGAGTGAAAGAAATTCTCAAATACTCCAGTTCAAAAGATTTGTGCTTCCAGGGCTCCTAAGACTGCAACTAGAATTTACCATATTCAAAACTTGAGACCTCGTGTGGTTTGGGGCGATGTTTCACATAAAATGAGTGCATGGTTAAAGCAATGCCTAACTTCAACTTGGAGTTGCTCTATATGATCTTTCTCCAAAGAATGGAACAGGATAAAGAATTTTATACGAAGGAATACTATCATTGATACCTCTCCTACTGGCAGTAAACCTCATCATGATGTGGATATGCTGGCTCAGGCAATGCGTCTTTCACTGCAAACGTGGCAGGATTTCGTGCAGATCTTCAAACAAAGGACACTTTGCTATATTACTATCCCACGATGGAGGCGATATTCAGTTCATATTCATCCCAAATTATTATTCTACTATTTACCTCATTACAAGAGCAAATTGCTAAAATGACCACTACGCCTGAAAAGAATAACTCCATAGATGTTGACACCAAGAGACGCTCCCAAACATTTTTCTTTGGAACTCAAGAAAACACAATTCGCTGGTCGGAAAAAGATGGATGGGACCTATCTTGGCAACCAAGTGTGAACTTGTAGTCAGCATCGCTGAATAACAGCATGACCCTTGACTGTACACCAGGCCCAGTCAAGATCAATCCCAAAAGGACTGACTGCATTAGTGATTGTTGATATGCCAAATCACTTCCTGAACGATGAGTTCCGCATGTGGTATAAGATGTCAAAGTGGCGAGATTTGGCCTTGAATGCACTTTTATAGCATGCCATACCAGCGGCACGTAAGCTTGGTATTCAGATTCTCTGGTTGAACTTGGGTTTTACGAAAGAAGAAGCCAACAGCTTTGGAGTTTATGTTTGGAGAACTCGAACGAGCTTCCGGTGAGAGTAAAACACTCGGTGGAAAACCCAAAGATGAACTGCTTAAGCAACAAACGGACAGTGAAACATCTGCTGCAAGCCCTTTACGCCTTTCCAAGCGCCGGGAAATCCACACTCCCCACCTGAGCGACAGGCCTGGTGAGCCAACAAATGAGATTCAATTGCCCAATGGGAGCCTTGTTGAACCAGGGCGAGTCCTGGTCAAAGGAACTTGAGATGCGGCTCTGTATGAACCCTTCAACGACTCATATGAAGGAAGCAAGAAGATTACTCGCCCAGACATTCTGATTGAAAGGTATCGTAACTACGGCCTCTATGCTGAAGGGACCACTTTGGGCGACAGCCTGCGGAAGGAAGGAATCCGCACTTTGCTCTGGTAATAGTGCTGATGTCTGTGCTTCCATTGGGAGTCAGGAAGCTCATGTCGCAGGCTTTGATACTATTATGCTGAAGGATGGATTGATGGATGGTGGTCCATCTTTCCGGGAGTCAGCATTATTCAAAAACTGGGCATTTAGTTTCATAGGCCCTTGCAGCGTTATTTTTGAACTGGCAAATGCAAGAGAGAATAGAGAGGTGCAGCAGCTCAAACTAGCACAAAATCTATTCTTCACAGCTGAGCCATGCAGGTTTTCCGACGCTGCATGGTGCGCAAAACGTCTTGTCAAATCCATGCTATCAATAAGTAACTTTACGAAAGCGATGCAACATTACGAACAGGCCCGCGACTGGAGAATCCAAGAGCATATTGAGACCAACCATGGAGAGAGTTCAGAAGAATCCCCTTTGAGTTTCGAGTGGTCACGTCAAATATGTCTGTTTGAGCTTGCAAGAGGCAATGATGCAGAGCAGATGGAAGTCATATGGGATTTGGGCAGTAACATCGCTTCAAAGCCTTTGTCAGGTCACCCAAAGCATGTACAACGGAACACGATTCCATAGTAAGATCTCCTATTTGGTTGATATTGAGACATATAGGTTCAAGATGCTAACTTCTTGCAGTGTGAACTTTGCCTTGGGCACTATGTATCAATCGCTGGGTTTGCTATCTTCTGCCGAGACTTTTTTTAATCAGGCCATCAAGACTCGGAACTGCCTTATACAAGAAGATTCAGCTGAGGGAAAATATGGAAAACAACACCACGAACTTTTGAATTTGGACCCTTTGATTGTTGCGTGTCTTTATCGAAAGGCGTGCATAGCACTTGATAAAGGCAAGGAATATATGGCGCGGTATGTGGCCCATCCCTCATGTTTTAAACTCACGTTGTTGAACTTTTCTCACAGGCCTGTTAGGATCCATCTTCATAATGCAGAAGAAATCACATGCCGGTACAAGGAGAGTATGCCAGTGGAGCACACCAGAGTGCTACTCAAGAAGGCAGAGATCGACGAAATGAATGACAATCCAGAAGACTCCGATGACGCAGTCAGTCTATACGCTAAGGAGCTACGCGAGGAGGCTGTGAAGCTTCTACGAACTCGTTTCCCTGATGCAAAGGAAGTTGATTCTTTGAAGACATACAATGATGCTGTTTTCATTTTGTGGCGATGATTATAGAGTATGAAGGCATATGGGTACTGAGGTACCTCACCTAGAGATAGTAGCGGTAAAGATGCAAGAACATTGGAATGACCTCGAGAGGGTATATTACGATTGCCATTTACAATCAATTTCAAGATCTCAAATTGACGTCACGCCGGTGCATCCTTACAGATTATTCTTTTTTATCCGATGTCCAGCTACTAACTATTCTAGGTTATAATTGTAGTTTCATCAACTCAAGGTAGTATTCATCCCGAGGTTCTCGCCCTCAGATTTAAATCCATTCTCATATGAATTACGCACAAACTTCTAAATGGAGATTTCGAAATGTGTTATGCATAGCCTCACGACCCACTAATAGGTGGGTACGACCCTTGGGCTAAACCCTGAATCGTAGATGGTATCTCGGGCGAGGCTTTCAACGAGCTGAAGGATTTCTGCAGATCACTATGTCCTAATGCATTGAAAGTACAAAATAAACCGCTTGAGCATGTTGTAAGAGTGGTTCAATTGGATTTTTACCCAGGAAGACTAGGACTAGTATGATCATAAATGTTTGTCTGGGTACTGGCATCCATCTGCACTAGCACTCCTTCGGTGCAGTTGTATTCCGAATAGCAATTTTGACCAGTGTTCCTTGAGCAGAAGTAGATCGTTTCCTGGTTCGAATAGTAAGAAAGAGATCTACCCATGTGTCTCTTGGCGGAGTTTGATCGACACTTTTTAGGGCGGCCCCCGGTTTTTACACGGCCATGATTGAGAAATCAACTGGGAGGTTGTGGAGATGAACAAGGGTCTGCTCCACTTAACGGCCCACTATGATAGCCTTGCGGCTCACTCATCGTCATAAAAGGCCCACTTCATGTAGGCTCAATGTACCCTTGGGGCGACGGGGCAACAATGCATGCGTGAAACACGGGCGAGGGGGCTAGATAATACTTGTGAAGCCGGATGATGCTTGTGAGCCCGGATGATTGCGCATGTATGTTGAGTCCTTTGAATCCTTTGAGATAATCAAGTCATTCAAGTTGATGTTCTTTGCGACTCAAAAAAGGGCATAAATAGCTGGAATCTCCTCGAGAGACTGAGTATCATTCAACAACTCCTTCAAACAAGTCTCTTCCATTCGAATATCCTCTCACTTCCAAATTTCCAAGTCCTTTGACTACCTCCTCTATCAAAAATCATCATGAAATTCTTCAGCATGCTCGCTATTGCTGCCTTTGTTGGCCTCTCAAGTGCCGCTGGTATGTAAAAGAAGCCATATTCCAATTGAAATGAGCTCAGGTTATGATCATGATGCTAATTGAAATTCATAATAAACAGCTACATCTATCGATTGTACCACTGATGCCGACTGTCCCTCCAACTTGCCCAACTGTGTTCACTGGGAATCTGAGCAGCCCTACTGCGGTCCTGCTGCCTAAGCATCTGATCCGCATGTTCAATTTTGTAGTATACTGAGCTCAGTGTACTTACGGGTCTATGGATATTTTGTAATAGCAAATTATCCAATAAGTACGAGATGAGAAATCTGAATTGAATCTTATAGCCTACATCGATTGATTTTGTATAAAGTAGACCACTAGTAGAACTGAGAGAAACTTGAAAATCTTATTCCGTTTTACTTTACCATCCGTCCAAGGCCTATTCGTCTTGATTTTCTAACTCAAGATATTTGAGACCAGACTCTTTGTTAATAAGGCTTGTGAAGAGGCCATATGGCAAGAAGGTGTTGCAGAACCAGCTGAGGGTGGAAGCTGCACCATGTCGAATGAAATTTTCATTCCGTCCCAGAACGTCCTTGACTATGTTATTTGCTGTGACATCCACATCTGCTTTACCAGGATGCACCAGGACCTTCTTATGACGATCTATGGTCGACCATATTTGGTGATAGTAAGAATCCGAAGGTAATTCAAGGTCGGCGATTTTTGTCGGGTCGTTTCCATTTGTCTTAACACCCCCAAGCACAACCGTGACAACTCGCACACCAAGAGGCGCCATTTCAAGGCGTAAAGTTTCGGATATTCTAGTCCCAGCACTTCTCGAGCTCCCATAGACACCTGTATCGAAGTTAGTCCATCATCAGCGTGCTCACGGGAGGCTCACGGCGTACCATGCCACGCAAAAGTCATTTCACCAGTTACCGAACTGATATTGCATATCACCCCTTGAGCTTTGATAAGCATCGGAGAAAATTCCTGTGCCATCGCGACAACGGACCAAACGTTGGTGTTGTATAACTTCTTGGCTTCATCTATTGAAGTGTCCAACAATGGCATAACGGTACTCATGCCGGCATTATTGACGAGAATATCGAGTGTTCCTCCTGTGTGTTTTTCAACGACTTTCGCGCACTGCGCAATGGATTCACTCGATGTAACATCCAGATCCAGGATAGTTATATCCTTATTATCGCTTAGTGAGCCAAGCTTGGTCATGTTACGCACAGTTGCGAAAACTCTGAAGCCTTTGGCATGGTAAACCTTTGCCATTGCCTCTCCAAGGCCACCACCGCTGCAACCGGTTATCAGGACTGTTTTTTGGCTCATGCTGGTTTCAATGGTAATATTGAAGAAAGTATCTCAAGAAATTTTGATTCATCCTTATCCTTCGGGTAGGACCATGATCTGAATTTAAAGCCTATCGTCCGATGTGGAAGGGGAGGCAACCGGGTACGGACTTCAGAGCATGAAATCCGTCGGCAACCATAGAGCCCGAGTCAATTGATGGCACCCGCGTTAAAAGCCAAAACCCGGAGGTATCACCCTTGTCAGTCTGGAAAATTATTCAAATGCCGATTTCCTGTGCCAGAAACTTTCTCTAGCTGCCCGGTGATACAGAGTGAACCCCGGCGGAGCTCTCTTCCGACTTGGACATGACACAGAATGATGCACAAAGGATATCTCAAATGAGTCAAATGCAACTTCACGGTCTGGAACTGAGAATATAAGAATATTTCTAGTGAATATTGAGAATAAAGCTTTTTGTTGTTCGAATCATTGTGATTATCTTGGTGGTGTTCAGAATAGACACCCTCGGCGTCCGTTGCTACTGAAAAGTAGTACCACACCTATTTTTGACATTAATTCAAGTTCCACAAGGAGCGATTGATTTTCGCTGGAATTCTTAATCCATATTGGAAACATTAATTATAGCTCGCAATGATTTATTTAAAAGAATCTAGTCCAAAATTGGGATGGCAATGAGGAGACATGTCAAAATGGTAGCATTCTACACGGTCGAAAAGTGAGGCTATCCAGGTTATAGGGACTGATTGTTGACGGCTACTAACGATACAAATTTGTCACTGAATCTACTAAGAGCTGATTCTAGATTAAAAATCTGAAAATTGTCATGAGCTGTGTAATTCAATGGTTCATTTCACGTCATTGTAGGTAGCTTTCTAGATGGCTAACCTAGATCCGCTCAGAGCTTAGAATCCTTCTTTCCACCCTTGATAACTTCCTCCACCAACTTGGCTGCAGCCAAAGTCTCCTCATCTTTGAAGTGTCTACCAGTAACCTGTAATGCTACAGGTGCACCCTCATACCGATCCGGGCCTTGATACTTCTCCCACTCCCTTTCATCAACCTCGCTGCGCGGCTTATATTTCTTATCTTGTTCGGTTAATGCATCCAGTTTTGGATCAACACTGATTCCAGATGGGAAGATAGCAGCAGGCAGATCCAAGACATTCCAAATCGCGGTATAGTTCCAATAATGCGATTCGCCGTATACCGCTGCAACACCTGGGTATGCAGGAGAGAGAATGAAATCGACTCCGCGACTCTTCATGAGAGCATTGTAATCGTCTCGGTAAACATCTCTGTCGTGCTGCAACTCCCAGGCCTCGGGATGACTGAGGGGACTAGAGCGCGAGAAGTTGAATACCCAGTCGCTTAATGGCAGAACCGGCTCGCCCGATTCGCGAATGATCTTGCGCTGTAGGGCTGCACTATCAGGGTAGTATAAACTGGACTGTTTGGATATATGAGTGAGCAACTTGTGATCAATTCTAGAGGCCAATTCATAACTCACAATGATGTTATAGCCGTGGTCGTGCTTATACGGCTCCCAGTCAACGACCTTAATCCCGGCAGCAAGCAACTTTTCCTTTGCGAGTTTGAGGCCTCGAACAATTGGAGGGTGAGGACGGACACATCTTTGATATGATTAGTCATGTTGCTCTGTAATCTTATGAACGAGAGAGGTGTTGAATCTTACCCATCATCCCACATAATACCAACAGTCATATTCCGATTAGGCGTGACTGTCTTCCACGGGACAGGTGCTAACGAGGTCTCGGTATCCCAAGGCTCTTGGTCCAGTACGGCTTTCTGGAATAACTCAATATCTTCCAAAGAGCTACTCGCTAACGGACCCACGACACCATTAATCGTCTCTTGTCCACTAGCGGCAACTTTAAGACCTGCCCTTGGGAGACGCATTGATGTTGGCCGGAATCCATAAGAGCCACAGAACGCAGCCGGCACGCGGATGGATCCACCAATATCAGTTCCAATGCCGAGAGGTGAACATTTGAAGCCGGTTGAAGCACCTTCGCCTCCAGATGAACCTCCTGGTGTCAAAGTCCGGTTATAAGGGTTCAGTGTTGCGCCGGTTATGTTGTTGACACAGCAAAGATGCTGAGAATATCCAAACATTAGCTGATTTCCAACCCACTTTTTGAGATGCACTAACCATGAGTGTTTGGGGCTGGTTTGTTCGGACGTGGAACACGGCACCAGCATTCGATAGCAGTTGCACTAGATAAGCATCTTCAGTAGCAATCTGATCAACCCTGCCACGTTGTCAGTTTTACTTCCTTTCTCAAGAGTCATTTTCGGCATACCATGCCACATATCCTGTATTGCAAGTCCTGTTCTTGAGCTCGACATGTTCTTTGACACTTATAGGGACACCATGCTGCCGGGAAGAAAATTATAATCAGTATGCGGCTTTTCTCATACCCAGTTATATGTTACTCACCAGAGGTCCAACTAATTTCCCAGTACGTTGAAAGTACGCATCTAGTTCTTTCGCTCGAGAAATCGCTTGGTCTGCCATGAATTCCGTGGCAAAGTTAAGCTGTATGTTGTCTTAGAATTATGGTTTATGTAGGAGCGACTGCGACGATTCTCACCAGCTGGTGTCCAAGGACTGCCCTCTTTAGAAACGCGATGACCACCTCCTCAGCCTTAAGCTTCCCTCCTCCCATTTCTGTTACCAGTTGCGTCGCGGAAAGTTCGGTTATGGAGAGCTCTCGCTCGCTGAGGAGACCACTCTTTCTTGGGAAATCGATCACATTCTTTTGGGTTGCGGGAGGGAGAGTGTCGGTTGGTGCAAGCCATTGCTTTGGAATAGAATTGTTGAGGATATCTCTGCCACGTTGAGCTTGGCTCTCCCAGCGGTGGAGAGACATATTGGCTAATCTTTATGGTTATTCGACTTCGGTGGAAAGTATCGTGTTCAAGGTCTTGCAGATAGGTTAATGAGATGGGAGAAGGAATTTCGGAAACACTGCAGGATCAATGCAGGTTTTAAGCAGATGCGGCATTGGTAACCTGATGTATAGATTAGCGGAATCGGAACCAATTCCTGTACTTGCCGAGGCGGACTCTTCCCCGCGTCTTGAGATAAGGTGGAGCTTGCCCATCTAGTAGGGCGTTATCTCTCGGGTGGTGGAGTTGATGGCAGAGAACGCCCCTCAATGGATCTGCCGCTGCGGAGATATTCCGTGAATTTGAAGTTACTTTACGAACATCTGAAGTATTTATGGTCTAGATGGCTTTGAGTTGAGTACGAAGTATTACCATTGGTTACTTGTATGCATGAATGTGGGATGCAAGGTTGCAATATTGAAACCTTGTCAATTTGAATTTTGAGTCCTGAGGCAGAAATTGGTTCAAGTTGGAGCACTGGCACTTTGGTCAGCTTGAAATATATTAGAGAGATATTGAGAGATAGTAATCTTGGAGGTAGTATATACAAAAGGGGTTAGCTTTAATCGGAGTGGATTTGAATTGTACATGGAATGTGGTCTGTGAACTGGCCAGAACATTCAAGGTATAGTGACAAACCAAGCTACCCTGAAAAATGCAGGCAGTATTTCTCAATAAAACTGAATGACTAAAAGGAAATTTTGGAAAGAAAAAAAAACTTCAAGTTTATGCATCTACAAGGGTCATATTTCTGAATATGAAAAATAAATGCAAAAATAAACTCTCCCTCGGGGAATCGAACCCCGGTCTCCCGCGCTTATCGGTGTTAATGACAAGCGGAAATCATGACCACTAGACCAAGGAAGATGAGATAGTCGAGTTCCACTCGACCACTTGGGGTGGTTGATGTTAGTCTGGCAACTTTTGACATTATGATTCCCGTTACTAAATATCTCTTGAGGCACTATGCTCATCCACAACAGGTCAGTCCCTCACACAGCGTCCCACACCCGATTTGACAACGCGCCACCTTCTCCCCGTGCGGGAGCACAGCATCACCGTTGAACTCTGATAACGCCTCTGGCTGCAAAGTGGCTGAATGGATACCATACGCATGGAAGCACTGGTTGATTATTTTAGCCGTCTTGAGGAAACCGGCGACCGAAGGGTCAGACACAACAACATGCACTGAAGCGAGAGTTTTTCGTTGGTTCAAACGCCAGATATGGAGCTCGTGGATCGAATGAACTCCTGGGACCTGAAAAAATGCGTTAGCCCCATGATATCACCAATCAAGCTCACAAGGTCAAGGGTCCGACGTACCTTCTCAAGGTCATGTTGCACATCACTCAGATCAAGACCGACGGGGGCGCTTTCCAGCAGGATTGAACCCGATCGACGCACTGCGAGTGCAAAGAATGAGTTTCAAATCGTCATGTGGTCCAATGCAGGGACCTGCAGTGTACTACTAAGGTTGCCTTACCTAGTGGGAGGGAAGATATAATTATCATCACGGCTATTCCCATGCTAACACCCGGGTCGGCATAGTATCTGCCGTCATACTTCGCAAGCCAGATAACCAACGCAGCAGCGATGACACCGAGATTGTTAGCTGCGTCGCATAGGACGTGTACGAGGACTCCCATCATCCCCAAATCGCCGTGGTCGTGCCCGTGTCCATGTCCATGCCCGTGACCGTGATCGTGACAGTGGCCAGATACTGGGGAGTTGGGATTTTCAAGGCGCACATGTTTATGATCATCATGCTGGTGATTGTCAGTAAAGGACAGAAAAATTGAAGATTCTGGAGTCACCTTTGAAATGGAATCGGAATCGTCTTTGCTGATAGGCGAAAGCCCTTCTTCTATTGTCAGAGATGTGTGATTGTTGTTTCCATGATCATAATCGTGTCCGTGTTCTGGTTTCCGTTAGTTTAAAATTCATATGACGGCTTTGCCTGGTCAAGATCCTCACCGTGAAGGAAAAGTACACTGATGATGTTAAGACCTAGGCCGATACAACCAACGATGAAGACCAATTTCGGCTCCTCGATGCCTATATTCAAGGATACAGCAGTCAATATCATCATCATGTATAGCCTGGAAGGAATGCTCACGTTGCAGGGAAATGAATCTTTCGATGGATTGTAGGAATATGCTGATTCCCAGCGCAAATAGTAGAACGCCATTGAAAAAGGCCCCCAAGAGTTGAGCCCGTTGCCATCCAAAGGAAAGTCCCTGAGGGGAATCCCCCCCGTTCTGATATCTTCGACATTATCAATATTTTCTTCTTCCAGAGTTGAACCTTTGATACTCGGTCATACCTTCAATGCAACCAGTGCAATGACAAACCCTGCCAAGTCATTTAACTAAAAAATTATTAGTGACTCGGATCTTATACCGAATAATAGTCATCAGGAATTGAAGCTCACGTAGTGAAAAGCGTCTGCAATAAGTGCCAGTGAATGTGTGTAGAACCCAACTGTTTCAAGTTTCATATCAGGATTTGCACATATTCAATGTTTGTAAACCTTGCGGGAAGGGGTCTATTTTGTACCTGAAATTTCTCCAAGAAAGAAGCATGTTGATATGGCAATGACAACAGAGAGTCTTGTTGAACGTGATAACTGAAATGCCATGTTGTCTTGGTATTCAGCAGATGGCGCCTCTCCTGCTCAGCAAAATTCTTCAAATTCCAAGGTTGTAGCCCTTCAAAACCTGCGAAGCACTGTGTTGGGTAGAAGGTAGAAAGGTAGAAGTGAGTTGACTGGGGTATAAGAGAGGAACAGCAATATATAGCAAACGCGTCAAATATATAGAGGAAAAAAGTACATAGAAAGGTACAATTGAGAAGTAGGCAGAAATGTAAAGCAAACTTAAGATCAAAGACGAATTCAAATTTCCGAGATGAGATCTGGGTAAATGAGAGCTTTCATTCAAGACATCTAAAATTTTCTGCCTTCATGCTAGTCCAAAAATCAATGATGACTAGTCGAGTGCAGTGTTATGTGTTATTATGACACCAGTTGTGTAACTATGCCATGGCTAGTCCCGGCCGCTGAGAGGTATGTGCTAACAGCGATGCGGTATGTTAATGGAGCCATATTTCTACCCAGGTCCCCACTTCAAGTGCTGCTAAAGACTCTAATTTACACCTGTGGACTTTTGTTTCACGGCATATTGCAGATAAATGAACTGATTCAGATGTGGCTTTGAATGCATTCATGCACGATCCAAGAATTCAGCCTCATCTGCATTATCTCTTTCTCTGAGATAAGCATCACTCTCAGTGCTATCTAATGTACTATTGTATAAAATATAAAACTAAACTATACTGAATCATCTATTCTAGCTGAAGGGAATTTGATTTCTAGAAGAAAAGATAATTATGCTAAAAGGGATCTTCATTCTATCCCAGCCTTACACAAGCGCGTAGGGCAAATTTTAAAACTTGATCCGTGCCAGATGATCTGCCCCGTGAGGAATGCAGGTTTGCGACACGAGGTCAAACTTGAATCTGGAGCATTTATGGTGTAATTTCATAAGAATATTATTCAGAAAGGCCTCCAAGGTTCTTTGTTCGGCCTTTAAATATTTTTCATTTTGAATTATATCCCTCAAATTCTGTTTCTACTCACTTCAAATGTTTATACACCCTGCGCGCGGGCATTCTCACAAATTTTTGAAACATAATGACCCTTGTCTTACCTTCCATTACTTGATTGAAGTCTTCTTATAGGTTTGGATGAGATGAAACCCGATCAAGGGTTTTTGAAATGGAAATTATTCCAACATTTGAAGGTTTAGTTACTATTCGAAGAGTTGTCGACACGTATAGAATCATGAAAATTAAATGATCTCAGGCTGAAACTAGCAGCAATTTTATGCAGCAATCTGGTCTGCCAGTCCATCTAACTCACGCTGCCAATTGCGATGGCGAGAAATATGCCAGATAAACTGCTCTGCAAATCCCTTCGAATCAGGACCCACGTTTTCAACATTCAGCATTGTCGCATCACCATGACCAGTTACAACACCATAAGACTCAGTGATAGAGGCTGGAGACTTGGCAACCTTCACCTCTTCAAGACCAATCTGCTTCGAGATAAAAGGCACAGCCTCGTTGATACCTGCGATTGGCTTCAGGTGGGCGAAAGACTCGGTGATCCAGAACTTTGCAACACCATTCTTGGACAATGCATTTGCAATATGCTTTCCACCTGGTACAAAAGTCGCATCAAAGAGCGTGGATCGCATGCCAGAGAAGAAGTTATCAGGAACAACCTTTTGTCCTGTTTCAGCGGTAACACCCTGACGTTGAGCGCCAATAGTGAAGACGAAGGCACTGCGAGCCTCGAGGACCTCTTTCATGGTAAGATAAGTTGAATAGTCAAATCCATCAGCAATCAGAATGGCGATTCGTCGAGTAACGATTGTGGGTTTCTCGGGCATGTACTCGAGCTGGCTCAGACCCTTTGCCTTTTGTCCCTTGTTCGGCTTTGAAGATTTAGTTGGGGTATCTCCGCCAACATTTTTCGCTACTTTCTGGGCGAGGTCCAGGCTGACTGCTGAGATACGCTCCGACATGCGCTTGTAGACTATAGGGTCATCGCAATGATCAAGTTCGAAGGAAAATGCCTTTGCGAGATGCATCTTCTCGATCTCGGATAGAGAGTTGTAAAATGTCTGGGCTTGATTATAGTGTTCCTTGAATTTCTCAGACAAAGCGCGAGTCTTGATTCCGTGTTGCTTCTCGGGGAAACTAGTAAATCCACCCTGAGCGGGTTTAGCGGGAGGATTCGCTTCAAAGCGGTTAGGCCAGTAGTTGACTGTTCCCTTTGTGATGCGATGCCGAGCAGCGCCGTCACGATTGACGAGGCTCATGTATGGACAGACAGGTCGGTTAACAGGCAGTTCCTCCCAGTTAGCACCCAGACGAGAAATTTGAGTATCAAAGTAAGAGAAGTTCCGACCCTGCAGCAAGGGATCATTGGAGAAGTCAATACCGGGCACAATGTGACTGGTACAAAAGGCAGCCTGTTCGGTTTGTGGGAAGAACTCGTCAACATTGCGATTGAGCTCCATTTCGCCGATGTATCGAATGGGTACCAGCTCTTCAGGCCAGACCTTGGTAGCATCCAGTGGATCAAACTCGAAATCATCCAGCTTATCTTCGGGGATGAGCTGTAAGCCGAACTTCCACTTGGGGAAGTGTCCAGCATCAATAGCAGACATTAAATCCTTGCGGTGGAAATCAGGATCTTGGCCACAGATCTTCAAGGCCTCATCCCAGACCAGCGAGTGAACTCCAAGCTCGGGAGTGAAGTGAAACTTGACGAAGTGACGCTTACCCTCTTTATTGATGAAGGAATAGGTGTTCACACCAAAGCCTTGCATCATTCGGTAAGAGCGAGGAATAGCTCGGTCGGACATTTGCTGTGACAAGTGTTAGGAATTCAGTACTCAAGTCATTCTGGTTCACAAACTTACCCAGTAGTTCATATGAGTCGTCTCGGAGTGCATGTAAACAAAGTCCCAGAAATTATTATGAGCGCTCTGGCCCTGAGGTACTTCATTATGAGGCTCTGGCTTCACTGAGTGGATTAAATCGGGGAACTTGATTGCATCTTGAATAAAGAAGACAGGGATGTTGTTTCCGACTATATCCCAGTTTCCCTCAGAGGTGTACATTTTCACGGCGAATCCGCGTACATCTCTAACGGTATCAGCACTGCCCTTGCTGCCTTGTACTGTTGAGAAACGCAAGAAGAGGGGTGTTGTGCGATTGGTATCGGTCAAAACACCAGCAGTTGTAACATCCGCTGCGCTTTCGAATAATTTGAATGTGCCAAATGCTCCGGTGCCACGAGCGTGAACAACTCTCTCGGGTATGCGCTCATGATCAAATCTCATAATCTAAGGTCTAAGTAAGTATTTTTTTTCTGGATATAACTCG
Source organism: Penicillium malachiteum (assembly GCF_028827825.1). NCBI lineage: Eukaryota > Fungi > Ascomycota > Eurotiomycetes > Eurotiales > Aspergillaceae > Penicillium > Penicillium malachiteum. Next base: position 7,148,417 of record NW_026643095.1, read on the forward strand.
GGACATAAATCTACCTTCTCGCGGGCAATCTGATCTTCTAGAAGCATTGGCCCGGTGCTGGAATTACTTGCCACTCGCAACCAATGATCTGGATCAGATATTTTGATTCCATAGTCGGTAGTCATATGTTGCTTTCCATTGACCTCCACTGTGTCTTTTTGCATATCAGCGAATTTGCCGTCTTCGGTTTTTGAGTTGGCTACAGCTGTCATATTGGCGGTATGAGTGTATGGGTTGAGGTGAGAAAAGTGAATATCAGGGGATCTCTAGACTGGTAGAAATTTTGATTCTTAATCAGGATTTATAAGTGCTCCAATGCTTAAACAGATACAGGATATATGGATCCAGCGACATGATGTAACTTGTCCCAGAACAAGACACCAATCAAAAAATGATGAAATCAAACCAAGTGGACCACCAGATAGGATTATTCATCCTGTGTATCTCCCTTCAAGCGAGAATTCCGTTAAATAACCTGTTGATTAGTTGGTTTGAATCCCAGTTGCACATTGAAGATGTTGTAAATGATCCAATGATGATTCAGTTTTGTGGTCATCGCGAACCGATGCGCAAACATTGGCCTATGGGTTATATTTTGCAATGAACCTGCCCAGGTGTCTTCAAGAAATATCCAGGTAATTATTATTGCGACTGAAGTGGCTTTCATTGGCGGGTCAGTAGATTCAATCACTCGGTCGATATTCTTTTCACTGATATGAATCGGCATTCCCTTGGTTTCGGGAGGTGGATCGGGTTTACTCCAGTCTCTGTGATTTCCGATCGCAGCATTCATGACGATCTAGCTGTTGTCCACGGGTCTGGAGGTCCGGCTATGATTAATCATATTCGACAGTTCCCTGTGAATGGTAATAGACCACAGAATACTTGATCCTGAGTCGTCTGTCCTGTTTCTGAGCTGCTGAGTATTCGACCCGCAATAGTGACGTCAGATACAAGTTTGAAGTAAACCAACTTGGGACGAACAGACATTTGGGGTATGTGAGATAATAGCCATTTAAAAAATGATGATAGAAATATATGCAGTGTTCATATATTAATATTGGAGTTGAGGATGATGCTGGCTCCGGCGCTTAGTCCGTCCATGGCCTCAGGTTCGCCGAAATCCGTCTTGTAGCATAGTAGCCACAATATGAGATCAATATCATGACAAGACTTGCAAAGAATTAATGGGGCCACAATGGACTCCTTTCGCCAGTTATTTCGCACATAAGAGCACTTGAGTGGGAAAATGGAACCAACCGACCGGCTCCGAGTCTGCATCATGCTTGACCGACACGAGTTCCCCGATCACTCGATCTTCCAACAGAAGCTTCCCCAAAACACTTGTTATGAGGATTTTATCTCCTCTTACTCTTTCTCTTCTGGATTATACATAATTCCTTTTTCCGCACTTTAGGAACATTTGAATGAATTGTGAACTGTAATGTTTTTTTTAATTCATTAGCTAGTAGAATAATCATAGTGTAAACCCCCAAACATTGAAGCCACACCTCCAGGAATATGTATATTTTCACTTCTTTGCGTCAAAAACCTACTGTCTGAGGAAAGCAAGATTGTTCTGTGAGATAATGATATCGTTCGGCATCCGTCGGACCTCGGGAGGTCTTCTGGTAAGATTGTGGAAAGACAGTACCAATGGCGCTGTAACAGAAATTTGTCGAGTCGTTGTATTTTTGGTGATTTCACTGCGAGCCAATTCTGCAATTGGCCTCTGGTCCTGATCGAGTGTATGTTGTTGCGTGATTCCATAGCTTAATCGTTATCTTCAGATGATCCTTATCAATCTTTATAGTCATCACAAGTGGAAGATTGGGTAAATTCTGCATCCAGATTTCGGCATCAATAGTTAGGCGTGCACAGGATTCGATCATGCCGATTTCCACAACAAAGGATCTCCCCATATTAAGGCGTGTTTGCGCAGAAAAAGAGGCATCGAGTTCTTTGATCACATTGTGAAAATTTTCCGTTGATGATCCATCCATAGACAATACTCGCGAGGCACCCATAGAATACATCTCGCAAGTAATTATCCTGGTTATTTCTCTGGTTGCTCGCTCATACTGCGACTATGGTAATAAGTTTACGCATTGTGTCCACTGGCAGTCCCAGATACTGATGAACTTGCCGGAGCTGTTTGGGCATCTCATATGTTGAAGTAGGCATTAGACATCCTGCCCCGTGTGTTCATGGCTCTCGCTAGTAGATTACGATAATTATCAATAACGGGATATAAAATTGTTCGGAATTCACAAGCTACACAGGCTAGGTATCCTTTTTGCTCTTTGACCTACAAGCCCGTCAAAATAAGCAAGAAGGATCTCGACTTGAAGCATATCCAAGACACCAAGCGTTGGGTGGCTGCTTTTCAGTACTTGCCCACTCCACAAGACTCGGATGTAATATTGCTGGTCCACTTTCCTCTTATAAAGCTCAAATACCAGCTCACTGCCCATGCCTGGCCACATCATCTTTTCTATCTGTAAGATGCTCAATATATAACTAATGCTTCCGTCATGGGCAATGTTGTGTCGATATCTCATACCACTATTCGTCCTGTTACCGATAATCGCTGGGTCAGTTGCATGCATCGCGTCTCGTAAATTTTGGGCCAATTCTGCGATCCATATGCCGAATTTGCTAGTGCTATACTCAAGTGTGCGTGCCCCAGCGTCTCTGTAGAGATAGCTGTACTCGTATTGCCCTAATCTAAAAACCCCATCAGCCATCGCCTGCGTAACGCAGAGAGACGGGTTGCTGGCATTGCAGGGGAGCGGCATGGAATGGCAGAGCCGCGCAGAGAGATTGTCAAAATAATGATCGAAGGAAATGTGAAAGCCCCAATCCGTAGGTGAAATACCAGAAATGGTATCGAGATTTGCGAATAGGTCAGACGCAGCCTTTAGGTGCGAAGTCCAGCCTGGATCGCTGCTTCCGACACCATACGCTGAGAAATTTCTAGCCGCCGCTAAGCAGGGGTATGCGGGCTCGAGACTGTCGATGCTGGCAGGCTGAACATGCAAGGGTAAGTTCTGCTGTGCCTGGCCGCCGCCAAACATACCCGATATAACCATGCTGGCGACCTGCGAAGTGATAATATTGTTCGTGACGCGGAAACTGACAAGATTTGGATCGTATTCATCAGGTAGGAACCTAAGCAGATCGTGGTAGACTTCGTATAAATCATGGCCATGCTGCCAGCTGTCGTCAAGCCCTCCGCGGGTGATCTGTGGAAACTGGCAGGTTCCTTTAAATCCTCGCGGTGCAAGTGGATTAGACGAGGAGGTGTATACATTCCAGTATGTTTTGGCAGAAGAGTTGCTACCGTGAGTTGGTAAGGGCGTGCCGTAGTAGAAGAGCGCCTCGTTGTCGCAGTACCATGGGTCGACCTCGACTGGGAAAGTATTGGCAGCGTACGGGGTGCGCTTATGATGCCGGTGAATTACCTCAACGTATTCGAGAACATACGAAGAGTTCACCTTTGGATATTCGGTGCGTCGGACATGCGGCATATTGCACCAGTTGTACGTTCCTAAGTAGAAGTAAGCTATCGAGTTTTTGAAAGATAGGAGGAAGATTAAGATACCATATGGGATTCCTTCTGGTAGTATTGAAGAGTTGAACCAAAAGCCATAGGTTCCTGTACCATTTATCGCTGAATTAAGGCTGTTGATTCCCGAGGAAATTGGCGCATGCCAGCTCAGATTCGCCGATATACTAGTATTAATCGTTGCAGCTTGAATAACGGACAGGTTTGGTATGAAGAAGCCGGCTGCTAATTCGAAGAATGGTGTTAATACGCAGTAGCCTGCCAGTATCATGCCAGTGGTAAGCAACAGCCACCACATCTTAAGTTGTTTAATCAAATGCATCTGCTATCTGCCCTGGATAGATTTAGGTACAACCTGCGAACACAAAAGCGCGTTCTAGAGATTAACAAGCCAGAATTTCGGATAGAAGTTTATCCGAATGGAAATAAGGGGGCTCCTTTCTGCCCCAACCCAAGTGGGGGTTTGGGGCCATTTAACCCCATGATCATCTCAGGGTGATTTTCAACAAAGGCAGCGGCCCGCGAGAAACACCCACCCAAGACCCAGATGCCCTATCTAATCCCAAAAAAGCAAAGAAAAGTTGACATCCCATTTTACATTAAATTGTGCGGTTGATTTCAATTAGATAACGGTATTGCCATTTTTGTGCTTCTTATCGGGATGAGTGATTGATATACTGGCTAGCACTGAACCTGTCTAATAGAATCAGTTGATTGAATTAATTAAAGATGAGAGTGGTCCTCATGAGAGCCTGTATCACCTATCTGTGGTGTCCGAGTCTAACCCAGTTACCATAGGAATGATTTGGGAGTTGGGTGGGCGATGAACATTTTATCCCAAAAGGATCTTAGTGGTATTTGCCATGTACACGCTTCTCAAGACGATTCAATTACCAACTAGGGCTTATTGAACACCCTAGATCACCGAGAGTGTGTTTTACAACCATGGAACGCGTGGTCGATGGGAACGGTATTCAACCAGAGGATATCTATAACTTTTATGAGACCTATACGCAATAGACCTAATGTCAACGCAAAAGGTGGTTGGTTACTCGCACTAGGTACTAACGGTTGCCGATCAGCTTTGCAATCAAGAAATCGCGTATGGGTCACTACCTAGGTACGATTGAAACAATTAGCGCTGATAGGCTTGACTACTGCCATGTGTGGCTCTAAAGGGCCCGGTCTATATGATGCCGAGGCCTGGTTTGACAACCTATCAAAAGAATGACGATTTAAGGTCTCGAATATAGACTACTCAAGTGCTGGTGAGACCGGTCAACTGGTACTTGCTGGATTCAAAAGCTATGTATAAAACGCACAGACGCTGGTAAAATGAGCCTCCGATTTATCTGACAGTTAGAGTTTCAGCTCTCTTGCGCCATTGAGCTGAGATTGCAATCGAGGCTGTCACATTAACTCTAAAGTCTCCAGTTCTATGCCTCTTCTCTTGATAGCTTCTGCTGACATCCTCGGATCATTCATGCTGATGTCTCTCTTCTCTTTATTCTCGAATACGAAAGGTGGCAAAAAAGGATCGAGCGACGTCACCTCTTCCCAACCAGTAGGTAACAATCCAAGCCGTGGATCACTCTTCAACAGCACGCCTGTGTCTGTGTTGATCAAGTATGGTAGCGCCCAGCCTCGGGTGACAGGCAGGACATCTTTCCAAGGCGGCTCCAGTGGCGGCTTCAAGGCCTCGCCGAGCATCAGCCCATGCACGAAGCACGGCCCAACGACCTCGTATTTGTTGGAACCTTTAGGTCGTAGGATCAATGGGAAGTCGCATCCAAGAATCACAGCTATTTCGTCGTCTAGTTTAGAGATTAGAACGTGGGTTGTAAGTGATCAAGGATAAGCTACTAAATAAGAAACTCACCTTCACGAAGGCCTTTTGCGGAAACACCCAGGTACCCCTCTCTAGTAGAAAAGAGGCTTTCATTCGCGAAAAAGCAGTCTTTGAATCCACGTGCCACTTCGTCATCAAGTTCAGCACTAGCTAGTAGTTGACGCAAGAGCTCTCTAAGCCGCCTAATAGATGGGCACGGGTTATCGCCCAGAGCTCTGTCGCTGGTTCTGCCACGTACTAGCACTTCAACATATGCATCAATGGAAAGCCCTCCTGAGACGTATATCTCGCTTTCTGGCTTTTTAGGGGCCCAATGAAAGATCTCGTCGATGACTTCTGCAAATGTACCACTCAAGTTACGGCCTACACAAGTGATGGTGGCAACACGCCTTCCAGCGACTTGCAGATGATAATCTGGCTCGATGAGGTTTGCAACAGCGCTGGAACGTGCGGAGGCATGAAATCTTCGAATGCTCAAATATCCTGTATTTGCACCTTCAATTGGCTGAGCCAAGTTTGGCACCCACGATGGATATCCCTCACAGCGCGTTGTAATGTTGCAGTGGTTGATCATATTCAATTTTTGGTAGACTTCCATCTCAGCTAATACGAGCTGCAAGTATGTCTTCCAGACAGGAGTTGAATAGTCTACCTCAATCTTGGCAACAATTCTAGGATCTAGAAGGCCCAAGATTCCATAAATCTTGTCTCGAGGGTCTGTGCATCTCTGATTTCGCGTCCAGAGGAGTAAGTGCTCAGTTGAAGCAAGCGGTGGTGCCATCAAGCCTCGTGCATATGGGAGGAGGCGATCCCTGATTTCAGGCGGTAATATGCTTGTTTTCTGTCTGAAAACCAGCAATGCTTTGCGCACATTGACCCAAGGAATGTTGTCTCGCCCACACTGAAGTAGCACTCGGTCGCACGAAAGAGCTTCCTGCAGAACCCAGACTCTTTCAAACCACGGCCGATTCAGCAGCGACAAGATTGATTTCCAGCTCTTCTTTTCATAGGGCAGTGCGTACCCGTCTCGCCACCAGTCGCGCTCCTGCGCGTTTGGTGCATCGCCCCATCGATGAGAGATGACGTATTCCACCTGTTCGCTGAAATAATTCAACGTCTCTAGCGCATGTGTGCTGTCTTCGGACTCGATGCCTAACCAGATTATAACATTGTCGGAACGAGGATAAATCTGACTCATTTGCTTAACCTGTCGGCCGCGTTCACCAAGATTGACTTGGTTGATAGAGATAGCGTCGACCCAAAATGTGCGCTCCCGATCAGGATATCTAAGATGCCTTAATGCTGTGGCGAGATTATCCCGGATCCGTAAATAGGATGATGTTTGAAGGGGTTCGGCTGGGTTGGTAACGTGGATGTATTCTTCGTTGTCATTGGTCCCCCAGCAATAAGACAAGGCCTCATATGGAGGTACGTGCCACGAGAAGCTATCTTCAGCAGAACGCTTCGGCAGCTCATACGCTTTTACGTTATAACCGGCATCTGGGTGCTTCCAAGAATTAGGGATTCCTGAGTTGCGTGGACTCATGAACAGATATCGTCCATCCAAAGTCTGGTCCACTGTCCAGCCATCTGAGAGAGTTTTCTGCAGTTCGCTGACAGGTAACCGTTCATCCTTGATAGGTGTCACTGGATCGAAAATTGGATAATGAGCAATTTTGCACCTAAGAGCGTCGTGGTAGCTGCCCGGCTGTAAAAATACCAACCTCAACTCATCCACTTTAGCTTGAAGTTCTGTGTAAACATATGAAGCCATCGGTATTTGACTAGCCTCCCTGTTAGCATTGACGAATCCTGGAAGTGTGATATAGGTTGAGAAGCCGGTTTTTTGGTCGGGGGCTGATGTGTGGAATGAATCCGAATGACAGTCCTGGAGGAGAAAACCGAGAAGAATTATTTACAGGGAAGAAACGATACGTGGGGAAGCGTGGAGAGGGGAAGTTTTACCGGCACAGCGAGAGCTATCTTCTACAAAGCGCAGGGGTCTGGAGACGTGCAGGCACTACAGGGGCACCTTTCAAACCCGACACAGAAATATTGCCAAACCGACCGGCAGTCCACAGTACTATTCACCGTGTTTCTGTATCGGTGAGCCGACACAGAAACCTACATGAAATAGTATAAATGGCCAACGATTGCATAAACATAAAGGATTTGAATTTCCGTATTCTTTTGGTTATCTCGATCAGTAGAATTCAAGTTTTAACTTAGATATAGAGGGTCCACCCCACACCTATACTATTTCTACGGTCGCAATAATCAGCCTACCTAAGGCCTACAATTTCTACAGTCGCAACCTTAGAATAATCCAAATTTAATTAACTTACATACCAAATTTAATATTAAATCAATTGATTTATACACTTCTAAGGTTAATTTGGTTGTTCAGTATCTCTATGTTACTTATTCAAAATGTTTTGACTGAGGTCTTCACCGTCCTACACATCAAATCACCTTACCATAGGTAAAATGAAAGTCTGTCGCTTTCTTCGGGGTTGAAGCTTAATTAAGAGCAATGCCATTAACTAGGAAATATGTGATAGCGAACTTGATCTTATGAATTTCACAATTTAGCGCATCAGAGAAATAGATAACTCAAGGCTTTACGGCACAAGTCAGTATATTGGTCTGAATTTTTATCAATATTAATTGGTCGTCAGATCATTAAAATCTCAGCTCTTGAGACGAACTTACTTCAAGCAGACTTCATAATGCTGGGATAATCATTGAATATTCTGAACCTTGGAAGAATTGAAATACTCACGTGTTCATAGATACGTCGATTTACTGTCAGGTAAAATGCCACTGGCAGTATGTGGCCATTTTAGTATGTAGTCGCTCACCTCTACAATTCGTGCCTCATTCAAAATCTTCGTCTGTAAAACTTTCTGATGGATCTAACAACAAAAAAGAGTTGAGATTTGCCCTCAACATCCGCGCATCTTCGGGATTGACTACGGTTATACATCTATGCTAGTACTTCAGAAAGATGCCGCCAATTCAAGGTTATGGCACGGACTCACGGAATCCCGCAAGCGGACGTGGGGATTTGAGTTTTCTGCACCCAACCCCAGTTGCTAGTTCTGATATAAGCTTTTACAAGTATCGGGATACAATCCTAAGATCTTCGAATTCCGGATAGGGCGGCATCCGGGAAAACGGCATTGGGCCAGCGAAACTTCAAATGCTTCAAATATTTACCCAATTACCCCACACTACATTCCGGATCACATTCCGAAGTGCATATAAAACGAGAGGAATGCCATATACCTTTCTCTTGAACCAACGCTATCCCACGCACACTATCAAGATTCAATTCTATCTATCAAAATGGTTGTCATCGATACCCACCATCACTTTGTGCCTGACTTCTATGCTCAAGGTAAACGAACTCCCAGACTATTGGACGGAGAATGAGACTCTAGTTTTACATTTACAGCTGTTGAGGAAGCTGGAGGTGACCCCTCAGGCTGGCCAACACCTTCATGGTCTTTTGAAGGCTCAATTTCGTCCATGGATAGAAACGGCTGCACCAAGGCAATTCTGTCTCTAACTGCTCCTGGAGCCGTCATCGCCCCAACCGATGAGAAGAGGAGGGCATTGGCACGTAAAACCAACGATTATGCAGCCGCGAAGCGTGATGAAGACCCCAATAGATGGGGCTTCTTTGCAGCTCTGCCCTGCCTTCTTGATACCCAGGGAGCTCTAACCGAAATCAGATATGCTCTCGATGTGCTGAAGGCAGAGGGTGTCACTTTGTTCACAAGATACGGTGATGGTAACCAGTATCTAGGTCATCCAGCATTCAAGCCTATTTGGGAGGAACTAAATACCAGAAAGGCCGTGGTTTTCATTCACCCCACTCACCCTGCTGATACAACCCGGGTCAATCCCCTTCTGCCACAACCAGCCATCGATTACCCGCATGAGACCACCAGGACAGCTGTGGATATGATCATTCCCAATACGAAGAGGACCTACCCCGCTTGCAAAGTTATTCTCTCCCACGCGGGTGGTACTCTTCCATTCCTAATCACTCGGATGAGTACTATGTCCAAAAAAGCAGCTCCCACCGCACGTATCTACGGAAAGACATCCGAGGAAATCATGGAGGATTTCCGGTCTTTCTATTTTGACTTAGAGCTCTCTAGCTCAGAAGCCGTGCTTAAACTGGTCTTAGAGGTCATCCCCAATGACCAACTTCTCTATGGTAGGTTCTCGAGAGGTCCCGGGTTGGTCCCGATATCCACTAACATGACGCAGGCTCTGACTACCCATACGCATCCCCTGATAAAACACGTGGATTTAAGGAAATTCTGGACGATTTTTCACTGAATCAAGAGCTGCGTGACAAGATTTATTTCAAGAATGCCGAAGTTCTTTTTGAATAGAGTAACTTCCGATGTAGATTTTAGGAATGAATTTACTTGCGAATTGTCTCAGTTGGAATTTTCCCCCGTAGTTTTAAAGCATAGACTATTTATCAAATGATAGTTTTATAACCGTCATTCAGGGCATATCTAGTAGGAAATTTCGAATTGAACCATTCCATCATCTCCGAGTCTGAATGTGAGGTGCTCTCTCGAAGGACAACCCGTAAGCTCATGTTGAGGGCCGGGATGATTCCGGAGCCTGAGTGCAAGCCGATCATCCGAGCCACGGTCCGATCTACCCCCGGGTCTCCACTTTTTCCGGGTACAGCCCGGGCACAGATACATTATCCATGAGCCTCAATTTGACATGATTAATCTTGGGCAATTTTGAAAGCCAGATCTTCCATCATATTATCCAGGACCACATTTCCAAATTCTTCATGAATTCATATACCCTGGCAGACCCTGGCACACTATGTAAAGTGTTGCGGGCACCTGACTCAGACATCTCCAGGGCTGGAGTAAACTACTACCCATTACTATGTAGTAGCGTTAGTCAACTGGTAGTAGTACACCTGGGCATACTACGTACTATAGATCAATATTGGCCCCGGAACTTTGGAACATTCCAAGGTCACATGTACTAGCCACCCAGACGCCACATATTCATCTATAGGAGCCTCAGGCTATACAGGTACTAGTATGGGCTATTTATAGTACTACGTATTTTCAAGTTCGCGCCGGGACTTGATCAATCAATCCGAGTCACTGGCAATCCATACTAGTAGTGTGTCTGCTAGTACTAGTAAGTAGGTGTCTGCCCAGGTGTTCAATATAAACTCCCAAGCCGTCAAGCTGGACCTCGGAGGTTGAACTTGGAATTTTCATGTTACAATTCAAATGTTCAAACTTGAACCTTCAAATGTTGGGATGTTGCCCAGATGAAGCCGCGCATACCATGGACATCCATCTGGACTCGGATGTACACCTGGGCATAACTCCCAAGGTTGTTGTTTGAATGATGCCGAGACTGCATCCGAGTCATGATGTAGCACACTCAAGTGCTGGCATGTGTCAACGTACTACTACTACTACTACTACTACTACTACTACTACTAGGTACCTAGGTGGTAATAGTAGGACTGTACATACTGGGGGGGTAGAATTGTAGCACTCAAGTGCTTGAGTACTACTACTAGTACATAGTACTAGTAGTAAGTCCAGACATATGTCTGCCAGTGGGAGAGCGGGTACATAGAGTAGTAAGACTCGAATGTATCAATATATCCCGTGCGGGATTGGCGTCAAAAATTGAACATCATCCATCATACACAATCCGACATCTGGAGTCCTAAAGTCGTCTTATTAATTACATATTCTACCTATGTAGTAGTATGTAATCAATTGGTTCGCTTTGACCAAATTACATATAGAAAATCAAAAATTAATTGATTCATTTTTTTTTTTAAACTTTTGATTACGGGCCAAAAAAAATAAAAAAATGAAATAGGCCCGAACCCGGGATCGAACCGGGGACCTCGCGCAATTATGCTTTGGGTGAACCCTAAGCGCGAATCATACCACTAGACCATCCGGGCTATTGATATTAGGAACCAAAATTTTGTCTATATGAAGCCATACTACGAAACCTCCTACCGAATTGTATTCCTCAATCCATTACCATTCCTTGATTTGCTTTAAAACCCCCTAGGGCTGGTAATATCAACTTCCTTTTCCTTTTCATAATACGTCAGCTAATTTTATTTTGATCGTGTATGAAAACATCTAGAAAGTTCATGTTATTTCTCTTTCATAAATACCAAATCTTCAGAAAAACGATTGCTCCTCGAGTGATGACTAGATGCTGCAGTAATTCATATGCCGTAGCGGAAATGTGAATATGACATGCTGCCCAGGTGGGTTTTCAAACTTTCTCTATGACATGCCTCTCAGATCTCACTGCGACCCCATTTAGTCTCCAGGACACCATTCCGAGTCGCATCTTCTTTAATGAGTTTAGCATGCTCTTCACTTCTCACAGTTACTTTGACAGGGAATGGTTCGTCGGTGCTATGATGGTTAAGCCGATGGGAGTTATAAGAACCAGCCTATATGCGTTTGAATCAATGTTAATACCTTCGTAATTCGTTATGGAGGGCAGAGAAATCTTACCGCCGCATAATCGTAGCACATCACTAAGCAAGCGATGTTAAGGGAAAGGCCCCTTTGAGCGAGACGATATCCAACGCAAATATGCCGTCCTCCTCCAAATTGCCATAAGCCGTGCGCCGCGTCAGTTTCGTGCCCATCCAGCCATCTCTCCGGGTTGAAAATGTCCGGATCCTCACATTCCTCGCAGACTGCAATACCGTTGATTACCAAACCAACACCAGCTGGGAAGTGATATCCTTCGAATTCCATATCCGAGGTGAGCACATGATCAGGCGTAAATGGGAAAATTGGTCTCCAACGCAGGACCTCCTTGATGCTTGCACATATATAGGGCATTTTATCCATATCAGTCATGACTGGGAGCCTCAAATCATCATTATCAGGTGCGCAAACGCGGTCAACCTCTTCGCGTGCTTTCTGGTACCATCTGGGTGATAGAGAGAGGCCATCGCAAATATGTTGAGAGCCTCGCGAGTAGTGTCACTTCCAGCCTCAATGATCTGCATCGCAACGTACATAGCTTCTTGATCATCACCAGTGAATTTTGTGTCATCATGCAGAAGAACATCCCGAACGAATGAAGGCGGCGCAATCCCCGCATTGATTTGCTCGCGTACTGGTACCCACCATGACCGGTATAAATTGTAGTTCCATACAGCTAGCTTTTCCCAATGAGCACGCCACAGATGAAGAAACTTTGACAGCGACTCTAGTTCTGGAAACCAGTCTACCATGCTTGAGCCAATGCTGCCAATGGAATGGGTCACAACATCTTGAAGGTCCGCTAGCTCCTTGCCTGTCTTGACTAGCCGCCCACCAAGAACGATACGATGAACAACGGAATTGGCATATCTGTAGTGGTGTCGATACCATAGTTCGGGCTGAAATAGATACTCAGCCAAAAGCTGTGTACTCTCGAGTTCTTGCCACGCAGCGTACTGCCGTAGTGCTGTGCCACTAAGGAGAGAATGCATAACGCGGCGCTTTTCAGTCCATCCGCTAGGCGGCAATAGTAGTGAGCGACCATAACGGCTGACTATACCACTAGCAACAGGCATTGGGGAGCAACCGTTGGTAAGAGATCCTTTCTTAGCAATGATCTCACTCACGACGCGTTGACTGTTGAGCAGAATCCACGTTTTAGACCCGAGATGCAAAGTAGTCATTTCGCCATATTTCGCGAGATCTCGATGCTGCAATCAATATTTTAGATTCAATCTGTGAAAAATTAGATGACTGACACTCACCATTTCATGGTCTGGATCTTTGCGTATAGAGTGCATAGTAAGGAGACTATCGAATATAGGTATCCCCTTTGGACCAGGTGGTAGGCGCCATTTTTTGCCAGAAAAAGATCTTCGTTTGCCAACTGGTCTGAATATCTCGCTGATCAACAAGAAAGTAGATCCAAGCAATATAGTGATGACCAATAGTGTTGATGTGATGGAATGTCCACCTAAATAGTCTGCGACATGCGCACGAACTGACGAATCCATGTCGTATCTAATGGTATTGCATACAGAATGAACTCGGAGAGAGAATTAGTTCTTGAAGGAAATTTTTGCAGACTGAGTCCATCCCGGTTCTCCATCATTTGTGACATCGGGTCAAACCCGGGATACGCGTAATCTCAGATGCCGAAAAGGCCGCGGCATTCGGCGCGTGAATGAGTGGAGTCCGGAGGCACTTGAGATATCTGCGAACAGGAAAGGAGACAGCTTAGTTTGCAATGTAGTTGAACTTCTTGCTTTCACACGGAAGCCCCGGATCATTGCTATAGATACCGGGTTTATCCCGAATGATCAGGGTATGTATGACTTCATGTTTTGCCTTTTCTTTGGAGTTCTGAGATCCAAGTATGTTTTTTGTTTTTCCTGTGGTTCTTTCTACTCTAATTTTATGCTTCACATGGAAGGGAAGCTTCAATAACATGGCGGACGAAACAGCTGACTGGCTGCAAGACAAGTTCCTGGGCGGGAGGTGATTATACTACTATCCTATCCATTTCGAAGTCATTTTAACACATTATACTAGGTGACCCTAGTGGGTGGCCTGCCCCATCTTGGATTCTCCTCCGATCCAAGCTTCTCATGAAACGACTAGGTGTGAAGACAGCTATTTTATCCGTCACAGCTCCCGGTGCCTGTATCTTGGACGGCCAAGCGTCCTTCGATCTAGCACGGAAACTTAATGACTACGGCGCTGAACTACGCAACAAAGAGCCACAGACCTTCGGTTTCTTTGCATCGCTGCCAAGTCTTCTCGATACACAAGCTGCACTTGCTGAGATCAAATATGCATTGGATACACTGCATGCTGATGGCGTCACTGTCTTCACTCGCTACGGCACAGGTAATACGCAACAAAGAGCCACAGACCTTCGGTTTCTTTGCATCGCTGCCAAGTCTTCTCGATACACAAGCTGCACTTGCTGAGATCAAATATGCATTGGATACACTGCATGCTGATGGCGTCACTGTCTTCACTCGCTACGGCACAGGTAATGTCTACTTGGGTCATCCCTCGCTGGAACCGATATGGGCAGAGCTCTACTGCCGCAAGTGTGTTGTTTTTGTGCATCCTACACACCCCGTTGATACAACCCCCGTGAATGAATTGCTTCCACAACCTGCGATCGACTATCCTCATGAAACAACACGAGCAGCTATGGATATGATTATCCGGGGAACACGGCGGAAGTTTCCCGATTGTAAAGTCATTTTATCACATGCAGGTGGTGCCTCACCATATCTAATAACGCGTGTAGCAACCCCAATGCGTAAGGCGCCAGACTTTGCGGTTATTCATCGCATGAGCACGACACACGCTCGGGTCATGGAGGATCTTCGCAGCTTTTATTACGAGCTAGCTCTCTCGGCATCGCCATCGGTGCTAGATCTGGCCTTGAAAATGATTCCGCATGATCATATTCTATATGGGGTGAGTTATCTCTCATATTGATCGAGTTTTATGTGTGGGTTTCCTGACAATTGTTATATACTAGAGCGACTTTCCATATGCTCTGATCACGGCTTATCCCGCATTTCTGGAAGATCTGGAGAATTATGAGATGGGAACAGAGCTCAGAGACAAGGTCAATTTTGGGAATGCACAACATCTCATTCCAAGATTACAAAATAACTCGAAATATGAAGATCATGAGGCAAGAAGGTGACGTGGAAAGGGGCATGGTTACTAGTACTATTCTCTCATTTTTTATTCAAGTGCTGGATGTTTCATACTACGTTTCATCTTATCACATTTTTATTTATTCAAACCATCCATTTATCCCAACTGAAGATTTTCTTTCTCCTTGGGCAGAGCTATTAAGCAAGTTTCAATTTGAGCAAAAAATGAAACAAGACTTCCCATAAAAAGAGTAGATACATGCCACTTTAAGGAGTTTGAAGTTGCTAGAAGTATCACAGATGCAGTTAAATCCTTTCTAAAGCTGTCGTGTTGCATGAAAGGCGAAAATAGGTAATTGAAAAGTGAAAGAGTAATGACTCTTTGTCTGGTTTAATTTGGAATCTGGGGTTCGTTCCACCTTCAAACGTTAATTTCTTTCACTTTGCCTGTCTTTATCTTTTTTAATCTGCTTCTCCATTGTCGACTTTTCTTTACTTATTTACTGCTCAAACTCATCATATCACTCGGACTCTTCATATCCATCACCAAAACTTTGAATTTACGCTCCAAGCTCCGAGACAGCCCAAAATGGCCCCCAAGCCAGCATTCGATGTCTTAACGACAAACTGTGTCGAGCTCCAGAAGCTTCTCACTGCAGGAACCATCACATCCGTCGGTATAGTTGAGGCCTTTCTCAGCCAGATCGAGCATCACAATGTTAATGGCGTGAAGTTGAATGCTATGATTACCACCACCCCAAAGGAATTACTTCTCTCAATCGCTCAGCAGAGGGACCGGGAAAGACAAGAAGGCATTATCCGCGGACCTCTCCACGGTATTCCCATATCAGTGAAGGTAGCCATTTCTCCCAAATATCATTGATGAAGTGTCTCAGCTCACTCACATAGGATAATATCATGACTGGACCTGAGCTAGGGATGCCAACTACTGTAGGATCTGCAGCTCTTAGGTCAGCTGTGGCGCGAAAAAATGCACCTATTGTGGACATGGTACGTCAGGACCTTACCCTCTTTATTTGTATGATAATTTACTAATACCTCAAAGATTATTGAGGCAGGCGCTATAGTGATTGGAAAGGCAAACCTATCGGTACGAAGAAGAAAGACTGGAGTTTTTCTCGTAAATGGTTGTGTTCTAACTCCCGCATGCAGGAAATGGCAGGATGGAAAGATGCTGGTCTTACCTCGGGCTGGTCAGCTGTAGGTGGTCAGACACAGAGTCCCTACGTATTGGGTGGAGTCAAACCTGACGATAGGCCACTGGGACATACTGTAAGGACGCCTCATCTTTATTCCACAAGAAAATTTGCCATTTGCTCATTACCAAAACTAGACTCCCGGTGGATCATCGTCAGGAAGCGCACACGGTGTAGCTGCAGGGTTTGCACCGCTAGCCCTGGCAACTGAATCGGATGGCTCGATTGTGCAGCCAGCTAATCGAGCAGCTTTATACGGACTCAAGGCCACAGTTGGGCTCATCCCAACAGAGGGAACATCTCCATGGAGTTCATTTACAGACAGTATTGGTGGAATGGCTCGAACACCTGCTGATATTGCTATATTACTGAGTATTCTAACCAAGACTGACTTCTCTAGCTCTTTGACAGAATCATGGGAAGGCCAGCGAGTTGGTTTTGTGAACCCCCAATTTTGGAATTTTGCTTACTTTACATGTGAGCCTGAACCTATTCTCATACACCAACAAATACGAGCTCTCGAGGACGCTAGAGATGCTATACACCTGAATGGCGGAGTTGCCAAACAGCCCGTACCTCTGCCAACAATGTACGAGCTGATTGAGAGACTCCACACTACTCTAGACCAGATATGGAGTGAGTTCCATAAACTTGGATGAATTAGATTGAATTCTGCTAACCATGACGTTAGATCATGACTTTGCGAGAGAATGGAATTTGTTTCTGAAGGGCTACCAAGATATCAACATTCATTCATTAGCCGATATTGTAGAGTTCAATGAACAGCATAAAGATGAAGCCTTGCCGCCTAGTAAGTATTCCGACCGTAAGAGTTGACCAGGAATCTATAATAATCTGGTATATGCAGATCATCCCGATCAAGATCTCTTAAAGTGGGCTCTTCACAGTGAAATGTCTGAACAGGAATACACCGAAGGTGCTAAGATGATTCGTGAAACAGCCAGAGTCAATGGCATTGAGCGCGTGCTAGCTGCCTACGACTTGGATGTCATTATGGGGCCAATGGATAGCAAGATTCACACTGTCGCTTCAGCAGCAGGATGTCCTGTTGGAACCATGCCTCTTGGATACTCGTCTCTCAATGGCAGACCCTTTGGAGTATGTGTAATCTCCCGCGCTGGTGGTGAGGCCAGTATACTGAAGGCCATGAGTGCATGGCATGCTACTATGCCTGCACGGCAGCCACCGCCTCAACTGGTCGACTATATGTGAAGCCTTAAAGGGAATTCCGTAAAGATTCTGAGCTTATTATGAGAATAGATAAATTGAGCAGCAATTGAGTAGAATCAAACGTTATTTCAAGCGTATATCATCTCTTGGCATACTATGTGAAAAGTAGAAAGAAGTTGAACCTCGGAACTTGAAGTGGACGAGCTACAAGGCTACAACAAACACATTAGTTATTACCCCTTAACATTATCGCCCCCTAGTTTTCTTTTCTACGACACAGACAAAATTAATTGATTCAAGTCCAATCATTTCCTAAATTCGCCATACTTTTCATTCATTGTTTTACTATTTAACAACGGAATTTTCCTATGTCCTCAATCTCAATCGTACCGACAGACCCACAAAGATGGCCTCTCCACGTCAATGCGGGTGTTCATCACTGGCAATATCTTGACCTCGCTGCATCCACAAAACAGCCACAATCTGTAGCTGAGAAGTATTTTCTTGGCCTCCTTACTGTGAGAAATACTTCAATTTGAACTGACATCTCGAATGATAAATCATATTGACTGAGATCGATAGGAACTACCGAATCTTCCGGTCGCATCCAATTTCCAGGACGCTTCTCGCAATGGATTTCGATTCTACCAAAAGCTGCAATTGAATGATGGTCATTGGGGCTGTGCATATGGTGGTCCTAGCTTCCTACTTGCTGGGTCTGTCATCGCAATGTACATATCAGAGACCGAGATTCCCGCAGAGTGGAAGATTGAGATCATACAGTACCTGTCAAACACCGTGAATAAAGATGGTGGCTGGGGCTTGCATTTCGCCGGTGACACTACAGTCTTTGCCACAGCTCTCTACTATATTGCATTACGGATTCTAGGTCTTGAACCGACAGAGCCACTGGTATCCAAGGCTCGTGCACGTCTCCTTGAACTAGGTATGTCTTCATTTCATTTAGCGAGATGCAAAGCTAAGTATCAACACAGGTGGCGCGACCGCTGTACCGCAATGGGGAAAGGTTTGGCTTGCATTGTTGAACCTGTATAGCTGGAGCGCAGTCAACCCAATCCCTCCTGAGTTTTGGCTACTTCCAGACTGGGTGCCATTCCATCCATGGCGCTGGTGGGTACAATGTCGCGTTGTCTATCTCCCGGTGTCATATCTATACGCCAACAAAGTGACCAAACCTCTCAATCCGCTCCTTCAAAGTCTTCGTCAAGAAATCTTCACGCGCCCATTTGAGGAGATTGACTTCAATCGCTTTCGAAACACAACAGCTCCTACTGACCTCAAGAAACCACTTTCGCCGTTGCTTCGCGCAGCAAATGTACTACTTCGTTTCTGGGAGAACTATATTCGACCAGATTGGCTTGCTTAGTGGGCTAATCAGTGAGTCTGTGCTCTTATTCTCCGCGAAGATGAGAATACCTCTTATAATTGTTTGGCTCCGGTTAACAAGGCTCTTCACATGGTATCTGTATGGCATTCAGAAGGTACCGATAGCGCTCGCATGAATATGCACAGAGAAAAGATAGCGCCATACATGTGGAAAGGAGAAAACGGAATGACGTGCAGTGGAACAAATGGTGTCCAGGCATGGGACACTGCGTTTACCATCCAAGCTATTGTGGATGCAGGATATGGCGCCGAGCCGGAGTTCCGATCATCGCTGGAAAATGCTTTGAACTATCTGGATATGTCTCAATTGCGAGACAATCTGGATGATCCATATCGACAGCCGCGGAAAGGGGGCTGGCCATTCAGCACTAAGGATAATGGCTATGTTGTCTCAGACTGCGCAGCGGAGGGTCTCAAGGCTGTATTGATGTTTCAACGAGAATGGTAAGTATCACATCTGACTTTGTTCGTCTAGTATTAAGCTCACATGCTTACAGTAATTTCCCCAAAATCATCTCCGATGACCGGCTTTATGATTGTGTTGACACTTTGTTGCTGCTGCAGAACTCAAGTGGTGGCTTCAGTAGCTATGAGCGAAGTCGCGCAAGTACAATGTTGGAATATCTCAATGCCTCAGAGATCTTTGATCGTATCATGGTCGAGTATTCATATCCAGAGTGCTCAACGGCTGTTGTGACTGCATTGTCTCTCTTTCGACGACATTTCCCGGCATATCGGTCCAATAAGATTGAAAAAGCCATCAGCTGCGCCGTTAACTGGATCACCAGTGAACAAAGACCCAATCGAGGTTGGTATGGTTCATGGGGGGGGGGTCTGCTTCACGTATGCTTCGCTCTTTGCCATGCAAAGTCTAGAGTTGGTAGGTCAGACCTGGCAGTCGAGTGATGCTGTCAGGAAGTGCTGCAAATTGCTGCTTCGCACTCAGAAAGACGATGGCGGCTGGGGCGAGAATTATAGCTCATGTGAACTTGAGGAGTACATTCAACACGAGCAGAGTCAGGTGGTTAATACGGCGTGGGCTTGCTTGGCTCTGATGCATGCACAATTCCCGGACAAGGACGTTATTGAGAGAGGGCTCAAGGTATGATATCGTTTCCCTCTCAAGTCTTGAACTTTTTTCCTTGCTCTTACTAAATTGCTGCAGTTCATTATGAGTCGTCAACAAAGTAACGGGGAGTGGCTACAGGAAGATGTGGAAGGCGTGTTCAACAACACATGGTAAGTTTTGAATGATATCTTCTCATTGAAATTTGAAGAGAATAACAGCTAATATTTTCCTGCTATCAAGTATGATCGAATATCCCAATTACAAGCTTTATTTTACTTCATGGGCGTTGGGAAGATACAACCATATCTATCTCCCTACAATTCAGAAGGTGGGCCAAGTTGTCAAGTAGGAAGCATGGGACAAATATGAAGTTGGGACTAGTATAGTAATGATGATTGTGACGAGACAGAATAAGTGCCCAAATCTATTTGGAGCTATGACAACTTGTCTTCATCAAATATAAGCAGGGGCGAGGGAATAATGACTTCCTCTCCACTGCCAGTGGTTCCAAGGTTATTAAACATCAAATCTTAGTTGTTATTAGTACAATTTGTCCAAAAAATCTATCTAGGTGACTACTTCTCACCTCGAATGTTTGAAGACTACTAGTCCTATATTCAGTACTGTTTTTCTAGTACACAATAGTTCAAGTTGGGCACGTACTTGAAGCGACCGCTGAACGATTAAACTTGGCCCAACCTCAAACCTAAATTGTGATCTACATATCCTAGGCCGTATACACTGAATCCATATTTACGCAGTTGAAAAAGATCTTCATTTTCTCTCCTAGTGATGATCTTCCAAGTTTCATTGGCCATGCTTGTATTTCTTAGCAGTGTGGCGCAGCGGAGAGTGAACGTTGGGCATTGGCAGTCACTCACAAAATGCTAGAATATCAGACTATTGGTTAGTGAAAACCTTTTTCTGAATGATCACTGCCTATCCAAGATGATCAGCCCAAAAGTGCGCAGAGCGCGGGACGAATGATATTCATTTTATGCGAATCATGCCTAGCGGGTAAGGCAGAAGACTAAAATTTCGCTTGTTTCGCTTAAGAGATTATCTGATCAGATTATCGGATCAGTTGATTGATAGCCGGTACCAACCCACTAACCGCATTTTTGACTTCGCCTCAAGTGGAATTGTTACTTAACACACTGAGAATTGGCTCCACTTGTCATGAAACGATGGTCATTTCGATCAGTAAACGGTCGTGGAACTCACTGTAGGGATTAAATGACCTAGAAAGCAATCTTCCACAAAATTTACTCAATAAAGCTATTTTGAATCCTACTTCATGAATAAAGATGACGGATCTTTCTTCCGCTTTTCAGAATGCCTGGTTCTCTTATTTTATTTCTTTGTTCTATAATT
This sequence comes from Penicillium malachiteum, assembly GCF_028827825.1. NCBI lineage: Eukaryota > Fungi > Ascomycota > Eurotiomycetes > Eurotiales > Aspergillaceae > Penicillium > Penicillium malachiteum. The sequence goes on from NW_026643095.1 coordinate 7,169,783, forward strand.
TTTTCAAATGACCAGGATTGCCCCTCTTCATTGCCGCACGGAGAAAAGTGGCCAGTGAGAGATGTTGAGAGCTCTGACCCACCACACCTACCAGGATATTAGCGTCGATCGATACGAGTTGAACCGGTGGTGAGAAGTGGTCTGAGTAAGTTGAGGGGATTTTGTTGCTTTTTTCTCACTTCCTCTTGTTTCTAGCCCCCGAGTGGAGCCACTACTGCACGAGTTGATTGATTCATTTCCACTCAACGAATGATGATCCAAAGCCAAGATGGCCCCCGGTCTGCTTTGCTCGTGCTAGCTTGTTTCCGATGGCCCATCCGATTTCGGGGCTTGTGCACAATATTAGCAAAGATCCGACGTTATGTTCAGCTGTTATTTAGTACCTGGGCTGGGCCCATGCTTGAAACATTGATCACATTATGCCGATATGGGTCTCCGACCCTTGATTCGAAGAGGCCGTACGGTCTGGAGGCATATTTTGTCTTCAAATGACGAAGAAAATGAGAGGAATTCGGTTCAAATGAGCGCGGCTCAAAGTAAGGGCGATGGAGAACTCGGTCGCCCGCCGAGTTATAGTAGCTCTGAGCCCCATGATTTGACGCCAAATCCATATGCGCAGCAGGGTGTTCAAGATGTTGAAGCTGTCGCTATTACTTGGTCTAAGGGCGCTTTAATTGCGGTCTTCATAAAGTATGTTGAACTGCATCTTGTGCTCGTGTGACTATTCATCCGACTGTTAAACTGACAAATCTTGAATTCCACAGCATCTGGTTCCTATATCTCGTGAACGCATTCATATCCACGACGAATAGCAGTCTAAATCCATATGTGACGAGTCAATTCCAAGCGCACTCACTATCTGCGGTTCCCACCGCTCTTGGTGATGCCTTTGCAGCTGCTCTGTATCTTCCCATGGCAAAAATGATGGATGTATGGGGTCGCGCAGAAGGTTTTCTCCTCATGGAAATCTGTCTTACAATTGGATTGGTGATTATGGCCTCGTGCAATACCTTTGAAGCCTACTGCGCAGCGAATGTGAGTTTCACTTGAGTATGTCATGGTCTATTGCGAAGCTGACAAGCGATACTATTAGGTCTTCTACTACGTTGGTTTTTATGGCCTGGAATATGCTGTGGATGTCGTGACAGCAGATGTTTCCACTTTGAGGAACCGTGCTTTTGCCTATGCATTTACCTCATCCCCATACATCATTACAGCCTTCGCGGGTCCAAAGATTGCAAGTGAATTTTATTATCGAGTTTCCTGGCGATGGGGCTATGGCTGCTGGGCAATCATTGCGCCTATTGTTGCTGCACCTCTTTATATTATGCTGAAATGGAATTTACACAAGGCGGAAAAAGAGGGCCACCGGATTAAACGACCAAGTGGTCGAACAGTGTGGGAGAGCATTTGCCATTGGACCATTGAATTTGACTGTGAGTTCTATGACTCAATCTACGATAATTTAACTCTAACCTAGAGATCTTAGTGATTGGAGTTTTTCTGTTCACAATCGGCCTCGTTCTATTTGAATTACCCTTCGATATTGCCTCATATGCACCCTACGGCTGGGCCTCGGGCTATATCATTGCTATGTTGGTGGTTGGATTTTCCATGATCTTTTTCTTTGGGATCTGGGAATGGTATGTGGCACCAGTACCTCTTGTCGGAATGGATTGGCGACTCTTCATGGATCCAACCATTATCGGCGCAGTCCTCCTCGACACGACATATCAAATCTCAAATTACTGCTGGAGCTATTACTTGACATCCTGGCTGCGGGTCAATAACGATCTGTCACTTACCACAGCCAACTACATCGACAACATTTTTGATATGGTTTCAGGTGTGCTTTTACTCTTGGTCGGATGGATCATCCGCAGAGTTGGTCGCTTCAAGTGGACCCTTTACATTGCGGTCCCCCTTTATATCTTCACACAGGGCTTGATGATCTATTTCCGACGACCGAATATGAATGTTGGCTATCAGGTCATGTGCCAGATTTTCCTTGCGGTCGGAGGTTCTATATTCATTCTTGTTGAGCAAATCGCCATCTTGTCCACTGTGGATCACCAGCATGTTGCCACTGCCCTGGCCATATTGAATGTTGTTGGTACAATTGGTGACTCGGCTGGTTTAACGATCAGCACAGTCATCTGGCAGAACACATACCTGAAGGCTCTGCGTGAATACCTCCCCGAATCGGCGATGTCGAGCATAAACGATATTTATGAGAGCCTTGAGACTCAAATCAGTTATCCTGTAGGAACTGAGACAAGATTGGGCATTCAAAAGGCGTATGCTTATTCTGAATTGCGACTGCTTGCTGTTGGATGTGGTGTGGTAGTCCTGGCCATTCCTTGGACCCTTTTGATCAAGAATGTCGATCTAAGGAAGAAGGTCCAGGTCCGGGGCACAGTCTTCTAAGACTTAAGCCTCCTGGAACGCTACTTGAATATTCGATAGATCTCAAACACGATTTAATGAAACTCGATCCACTCATCTTGAATTAGAACACTTTAATTTTCAAGGGCTATTCCTAGAATTGCCTCTCTTCACAGTACTAGTAAAATTTATCCGAGTTTCATGTGTCAGGAAATTGGAAAAGAAGGCTAGCTCTAGTGGATTTTATCCCAGAAATTCGATTCATTCCATATGAACAGTAGAGCCTAGAAGTAGCAAATACAGCCCACCTGGGCACCTCCAAGCTAGGTAAATTGGCTCGTGAGTGCCACGCGTCACAGTCAGCAGTGGGGCCGCCCACTTAGCACTTACGTCAAAGAGAATTGATTTTCCCTTATATGGGAAAGTCGTTTTTCTTAGATTATTTGTGGTCCGACTAAAAGGGACTATCGGCCCGAAGGGATGCAGTCTGCGCTAGCTTGCATTTCAAGCATCTCCAAAGGAGCTTCTTTAACGAGCAATACGGGAACCATCCCTCGACACGGGATCTGTTGTGTCTAGATTCAATGCACGCCAAGGGGGCGGCGAAGATCCGAAATTGGGCGCAGCCCAATCACTCCCATGTCGCTCTGAGCGCGTACGACCGGATTTCCTGTGCGTGCTGGAGTGGAGTCCATGTCTGCCATGTGCACAATGTGGCCTTGCGCTGGAGACGAGACCCCACTACGGAGCACCCGAATCAATACATATCATTGCATCCTCTTTTTTCTGACTCGGTTCCTTGATTTATTCCTGCCTCAATAAAAGCATCTAGGAAATCGCAGATAAAATCTTTGGTAGCGAATGCTGCTGGCTCAGCTACGTGTCGTATGACAGCGGAAATCACGCACCCGCGTCCAAGCAGATGAAGAGAAACTTGAACTTAGATGGTTCATGCCCAGCGGCTTAGATCTTGCGGGGTCGTATCGTCAATATGAATCAACAAGATGCAAAACAACGGAAGGATTCCAACTCTGATCATATCGAATGTCCAGCAGATGAAATCATCTTTGACCACAGTGGGGGCTATGAAGCCGTCAAAGCTGGGAGTCTTGCAGCCTTAGTGGAGAATCTGACTCGACATGATAAGCTAGACGCCCTATTCAATCGCGCATTTTTGACCACATACACATATTTCACATCAACAGCCACCTTGATTGATCTTTTAATCGCTCGCTTTGACCGTTCAGCTCTTGGATCAGATCAAACTAAGTCGTTGATCCGGCTAAGAGTGATAAACGTGTTGAAACAATGGCTCGAACATTTTTGGATCGAACCTCACAGTCCAGAAACAGATCAACACTTGGAAAGGATACGAAAATTTGCATCCGCCGCAACAGCCTCTACGGAGACCAGCGCAGTCCAACAACTTCTGGGCATCATTCAACGACGACTTGCAGGTCTTACTATCATGAAAGTATCTCGACCATCCATCTCAAATCCACCAAAACCAATTCTTCCTCGAAAACTGGACAAACTCCAGTTCCTCAAAATCGATGCCCGTGAGTTTGCGCGACAGTTGACTATTATGGAAGCACACCTATTCCGCAAAATCCGACCAAATGAACTCTTGAAAAAGGCCTGGCAAAAGAAAGAAAGCTTCGCCGGATCTGCACCAGCCCCAAATATTCGGGCTTTAATTCGATATTCTAATCAGCTCTCCAACTGGGTGGGAGCTCTCATACTGGCAGAATCAGACTATAAGAAGCGAGCCCAGATTATAGGGCACCTGGTCAATATAGCAAACGTATGACTTTCCAAACATCCTAGCCAGCTAATTTCACAGCCCCATACTAAATCAAAACTCAATATAGTCATGTGTTGAACTTCAAAACTACTCTGCGGTCGTATCCATCTTATCTGGATTCCAAAGCGCTCCTATCTACCGACTTACTCGCACATGGGCAATGGTTACAGAGAAGTGTTGCAACTTGTTAAGGCCCTTACAAAGCCTCACATCTTGTACCCAAAATTATGCTGCCTATCGTGAGACATTAAATATGGCAATACCACCCTGCATCCCATTCCTTGGTCAGTCCCAATTCATAATAGACAAGAGCAAGTGCTCTGTCTCTCCTTTACTCGACCCAAATCGTGATAAAAGATGAACTCGAGACTAATGAGTCGTGAAAACAGGTCTTTATCTCAAGGACTTAACATTCATTGAAGACGGAAACCAAGCTCTTACAACAGAAGGATTAATCATCTTCCACAAATACACCATGTTAGCCGCTTCTGTCCACGAACTCCAACGCTTCAAAGAAGCTCCTTACAGCCTGTTTCCCGTCCCGGAGCTTCAGGAATATCTTGCTGGTCAGTTACAGTCCGCCGTTGGACTAGATGAGATGTGGGATCGGAGCTGCGAACTAGAGCCCCGAGGTCGCGGCGAGATGAGACCAAGAGACTTTTATACCCCCACTGGTGGGATGACGACTTCCATGGTGATTGCGTGTATGGTTTTAGATGACTGATGATATAATGAAATTGATATCCGAACGCTTGCTCTAGGTAGTTTGAATATCATTGACGGCATTTTTCTAATGTTCCTAGATATGAATCTCATGTACAAGTGTATAGCCTCGAGGATTAGATAACTTTGGATACGTCAAAGATTCCTCTTGGAAAAGGGATCTTCAATACATTTGCTGCAGTGATCAAAAGATCTTAGCTGGTTCACGCGCATATAAAAGACTGGAGGGAAACCCTGTAATCGTTGTTGGTATCAATGATATTTGAGCGCAATTCACCTTTTAATAACATTTGAAGACCATTGCATCCAGAGCCTACCGACGGTGGCGCGGGATAACATATCCAAGTCCATCAGTACTTTTCTTCCTCTTTGATCAATCATCATTCCAGAGACTGACCAGCAGCATTCTACACAGCCGGGCCAGTCAAGAACAAACATAAAAGACAATGAGCTAATATCAGAGCTTTGAGCCTAGCTTCAGTCGTGCGATACATATGAATGTTTGCTCCGCGTTGGATTTGATTTTTGGAGGAATAAAAAACTTGACGAGGGATGTCCCCGTCTTGGTTATTGGTTGCTGGACGATTCTCAGAACGTCAATGGATACAGGAGTAACAGGACCTCCTGAGCAGCTTCAAGGTGAGACAACTTGTTTTCCAATGCGATGATAATTGTTGCGGCCTTTCGCTTACCCTTGTTGGGACGCGGTCGCGGCCGTCTTAGGTTTTTGGAAGCATGCTGAAGCGGTGGTGAGTTGATGAGTAGGAAAAGTTAGTAAGTTGGAGCCCAGGATATTGGGCTTGAAAAGAACCAAGAAGGAGATTAGAAGAAACACTTGAGGACTTTATAGTCGGACTCTCTCATTTTGAGATAGCGAGTTACCCATGTGACGGTTTTTAACCACCAGAACTTGGCAGCTCATGTCGGCCGACTATGAATATATTCTTAGCTGTTTATCAAGTAAAGGAAGATATTGTGGGACTCACCGGAGTATATGGACCAATAGCAAGGTTTTGCTGCAGTTTTAAACCGAAATTTTCCTTCTGAGACCAGTTACAAAACTGTTGCCTGCAAATTTTTGATGAAACTTGGAGGTCTGCGTAAGGTTAGATATGGCCTCCAAATGAATTCTCAACGAAACAAATAAAAGTGAAGATAAAAAGGAGATATACTTGCACTCTATTTTTTCCCATAAAATCTGATATGCAGCAAGCAAAGCCCCACAGCATGACGTGCAAAGGCCAGGCACTACCTGGATTTCGCAGTCCTTGCCAAATCTCATTGAATCATCCTATGCAACAAGCCTCGACGCCACCAAGGAGGCATTTGGAGTGATGCTCGGGGTCAACCCAGACCAAAAGGTCCGGTCGGCCTTTCAGGTTGCTGTAGGTTTTCCCCTTGTGAGTTAGGAGTTTCCGCGAGATGAATTTGTTCTCTGGCTAGATCCGCGGCGCTTGTTGGTGCGATGCTCACACGCGGCCAATCTGGCGTAAAAGACCAGCAGATTAAATGAAATCCATGAGCCGCTTTCATCCAACCAAATCCCTGGCACAGCTGGCTATAGACCGCGTACCACTCGGGAGGGAATGTGATGCTGAGGTCAGGGGTTCTCCAAAAGTGGTTGAGATCGCTTGTAACTCCGCGGCTGATGGAGTATCTGATGCCTAAGTGTGCTTCAAGCCTTCAACGACTTCCTGTACCAGACTGCTTGATGAAGTTTTGACGTCGGTTGCAACTTATGTGTTAGTCCTTGTAGACGAAGAAGATATTTCCATTCTCATCATTATGAAAGTTGTATCGGCCCCTCGAACTTTTGATGTTTCTTCAAACCCTTTCAAAAGCACCCCTGTTGTAGATTCGCTGGGAATGTAAACGGTCATCTGAATCTTTGGCTGATCCAATTCCCAATGATAAGACCTTGATTGCCATCGCTTAGTTTCATTCTCACCACGATGGCTATGTGGACTTAGCGTGGACTGGGATTGAGGCTGGCTTCCATATCTTCTTCGTAAATAGGAGAGAGATGAAAAGAAGATAGGGGACCTCGAATAAATGTGAAAATGAGATATTTGAAAGACTTACTGGGAGACTTGAATGAACAGAGGATTGGTGCATGTCCATATGTTAATTCACGCAAGAGAGATGTCGCCGAATGTGATTCGAAAACCTGGAAGGAACAGAGTCAAGAAAAGTGAAGAGAATTTCAATCTTGGAAGTTGAAGATATTAAAGAATTTCCAAAGTGAATTGTGCGTATGTAAATGAACAGACTGAACATGTGTTATTTTAGTCCTTAATTTGATTTTAAAAAGAGAAGAAATACCTGGATGGGCAAAAATAGAGCCCAATTTTATACTTTGCTAAGAGACTTAATCTGATTTAATCGACAACTCTCAAGTGCTTGTCAAGCTCAGGCTCGAATGCTCTTCGAACTCTCTTTATCAAGCACTCTGTTAGTCCATTACCTGACCTCATTATATCACACAACATGGCCACTTGAAAATGAAGTTCTTCATTACTTTTCAATCACAGACCCTACATGTTTCACTCATGGAACGAAACAACGCAGTAACTCATCACCTGACATTGAAAACTGGTCAGTGGTGACAATATGTGATCTCTTCCCTGTTTCTTCCCACTACTTGTCTCCACTGATTAGAGGGAAAAGCTTTGGAAACCTTTCTCCTGGTATACTCGACTCCTCACTTTTATGGTGAGTCGATGAGAAAGGCAGACTTGTGCTTCCTCTGGTATCCAGGTCACTCGCCAAAAATATGTGCACCATATATTTATTGCGGAAGCCCCTTATCCACCTTTCCATCTCCCCAGCTGCCAAACCCCAACTTGAACCGAAAATCCCAACTATGGCGGCGACTATGACATCGTACAAATAAACAACAGCCATCCACGGTACAGGGAATATCTGTCTTCCTCAACATCTTTTCAGGCAATCGAAAAGATAGAGATTCCCGACATACCGCCCGTTCTCTCTATGTCCGCTTTAGACTGTCAACGAGGAAAAGTATTGGGAACCGAGGTATGTGATCTGAAAATGAAATTATCAATATCATTGTCTCTGCTAACCTAATTAATAGATGGCATAGAGATGGGTCATCCGACTCTCGATCAAGGCTGATTTTCTCAAAGTCAATCAATGTTTCCGAGAACACATTCCCCGACATAAATACGAGGGCAGACTGAGATTCATGTGAGCATGAATGGAACGTCATTGAAGCAATTTTTGGAAAGAAAAAGAGCCTGAACCATTATCCACAAAGTGGCATTCCATATCCAACTGTATCGAGGATATCCTTGATTTGGTGAGTATTGCCATTATACCTTGGACCGCCCCTGAAAAAGTATCGAGAGTTGCAGTATAGAGTCTAGTAGCGATTGCTGACCGTTACAATAAAGAGATTCCAGCTGAAGATACAAACCCAAAATATCGATGAAGATAAAGATATCGATGGAAGGAAACTGGAATTTTGTGGACGTTTCAGACCAGCAGATACCTTCACTACTACCCAATTCACATCAACGGACAGCTACATTCTCCCAGGTTGAAAGAGTACAATGACTAGAGATTCACAGCAAACTATCAAATTGGCAAGAGACAACCGGTGTTTTATGAGGCCATCCCGAAGGAGAGAGCATACTTGGAATCGGTGAACACCTAACACAAGATATCCAGATATGATACAATCATGTGGATGAGTGGGAAATAAGCGACGCGCAGTTCCACCAATTTTTGCAGGTAAGTTCACGATACCAGAGATATTTTTTCCCGCAAGTTAAGCGAAGGCTATGGCGTCCGGAAGAATCAGGATCACCATTGAGGTCAACAGGAACTTAAAGAAGGGCGTTGATCAAGATTTCGTCCGCATACCGAGAAAGCAGCAGCGCAAAACGACATAAGGAAGAACGAAAACGCAGTTGGATATGAAGTTGGGAAAGGACAGACTGAGGGACGAGAGGTTAAAGCTGGAAGCTGGGGGCTCAAGGTATATTCAAGATCTCCTGGGGATTGAGACTATGGAGCTTCGAGGTAAGAGTCAATGATATATCAATTATCAATCGAGTTCTAATTGATCTAACTCCTCACAGCCCGCCATACCTTTTCAGGTCCTCGATATTTAGTGCAAAACACGCGAACAGGTGGATTTTTTGGAACGACGATAGCCGAGTACAAAACACAACCCCCAAACCTCAAAAGCTGGGTGGAATCGAAACCAATGAATCTAGTATTGGCTATATGTCTGATAGACAGTCTTGGTCGACAGTGGGCTCTCTATGTCGCAGCATCAGCTACTGTGCTATATGGCCATGCTCGCAGCAATGCTGGAAAGCCAGAGTGTGCTGTTTATGGACTTGCCTCGGACAAGAGAGACAAGGTTTTACCAGATCACCAGCTACAATTCAATTTTGTCACTCGGAAGAGTCATCTAGCGAGGACGATGTACTTGGAACGATGATTGTCCAAGGGACACCCTAATCATCCTCCATAAATTCCTTTCAAAGTCCTCTTTATTTCATGACTTCAACCAAATCGAACACCTTTTTGGACATTCCTCGCGTTTCATCCTCAACCATCCTGTCTATTTCCCACAAATTGATACCTGTCCCGTGCATCGGGGACGAAGCAGTTTTGGTTGAGGGCGTTGCTGGAACACAGCCCCCTGCTTGTTCTCTTTTCTTTCTTTTTTCTTTTGAAAAAAGAAGAAAAAAGGATCCCATCATATGCTGCTGCCGGCGGCGATGGAGGGATCCTCCTCGCCAGGATTTAAGTGAACTCCATTGAACCCCATCAAGCTAACAGTCCATTTCTATGTAGGTGTGCTATTTTGTGAGACTTTCCACCCTAGCACTTTGCAGCCCCATGGACTTTCACGGTACCTTAAACCTTAAGAGGTAACAGTCCTCTTCCTGCCTCTATCGTGGGCGATTAGCCACAATATTGAGACCTGTCAATACAAAAGACAGCAGTCATTATGTCTAATTGACTTACTGTAAGATTCTTATGGCTACTGATTTCTATAGTTGATGAATTATGTGGCTAATTATTTCCATAGATGCGAGATCGGAATCCAACGTTGTCATCATCGGCCGTGTGAAGAAAATGCACCGATGACTCTGGTCCCACCCATCCATCACCTGAAAGGGTCACCCGTGCACCAGAGCGCGAAGTGAAATAATTAGCCGGATAGACAGACCGAGCAGTTGAAGCTTCCCAACTGGGTAAAAGCAGACACAACTTAAAAGTCTGACAACAACTTCAGGTGGGCAGAATCAATTGACCATATGGAAAATTATCCTATGTTGCAAGCGAGCTTGGCCAACACCAGGACGGTGGTTGGCGGTATACCGATCGATCATTGGGGGAAATCGCGACACAGAGACACACAGAGCCGCAATAAGCGGTGTTTTCAGAGTTTTATGATGATCGCTAGGCCATCATAAAAAAGCTGATTGAACAGGAATTGGTTGGAAAAGCTCCGGCGAGAAAATATAAATGTCTACCACTTCTGTCAGTTGATCCTCCGTGAGCCTTTTGCTCGAACCGAGAATCTGGCACGGCGCAAGTGAAATCTGGCAGAACGTTGCCTTCATTCTACACGTTTACTTTTGTTGGCATGGAGTAACGATGATCCTCGTCATTCAAATGTTTTTACCATGTCCATCACCAGGAAGCATACATCCTACAAGCATAATAAAATCGTTTTATTCTTCTATACAAATAATCCACAAGGGCCACCGAGACAGTATACAAAATGCAGAAACCTTAAGACTCTAAGAATGTAGCTCAACTACATATTATCCTCACTCCAATGACTCCTAGTCTTCAACCAAGCCTCTCGATCCTCCTTACTCTCCTGCGCATCCATACCAACACCCATTCCACGCTCAACCCACTCCTTACTACCCATCTCCGCCAATCTAGAAAGCGCACGCGCAAACGCAAAGCGTTCCTCATCACCACTAAAGATAGAGGTATTCTTAAGTGCCTGCACTGACATACCCAAATCATCCATGAGATTACGCATAGCATCAGATAGATCAGAGTGATCGCCATTCTTGAGCGAATCCTTCACATCCGACGCGGAGAGAAAGAGGTTCGTAAGTGGTACTTCGGTAGTAAGAACGAGTTTGGCACGGCTTTCGTAGACCGCATCGATGAAGGTAATGAATCGGCGCGCTAGATCACGCTGGTTTAGGTTCATCCCTGGTACATCGGTGATGATAAAAGCGTTGTAGTGTCGGACTAGCTCGAGGTAGTCAGCTGCGCCGGTGGCGCTACCGATGAGCTGGTTGAAGGTGAATTTCGCGGCTTTGCCACTAGCGCAGGGGACGTTGATTGTGCGACCCCAGACGACTTGGGTATCGGGGTGTGGTGGGTCGTTGACAGGGTCGCCGAGGTAGTCGAACCATTTTTGAGCATGGGCTTCCGCGTCTGTGTCTAGAGGGTGGTGGTAGACTGCGGCGGGGGGGACGGGGGATCTTGCGGTAGTCGGTTGGGGAGTTGAGGTTTATGACGTTGAGTTCCTTGTTAAGAAGTTTGATGCAGGGGATGAATGACTCGCGCTGAATGCCGTTTTTGTACAGGTCGTCGGGATGACGGTTGGAGGTTGTGATGAGGACAACACCGTGGGTCATGAGAATTTCCAGGAGTCTGATATATTGTTAGTAAACTGTAAACTTGTTTTTGATCTCATTTGGATGTAAATCCAAAAAAATTAGTGGGTCTCACCTTCGCAAGATCATCGCATCAGCAACATCTGTGCACTGAAATTCATCGAAGCAAAGCACGCTCGCAGAGTCGGCAATATCCGCCGCAACCATAGGCAATGCATCGAAATCATTACCATACTTCATCTTAACAACATGCATGCGCTTATGTACATCCTGCATGAAGTTGTGGAAGTGGATGCGAGTCTTGGTCTTAATATTGGACGGCAAAGTATCGTAGAAGAGATCCATGAGCATGGTCTTTCCACACCCAACATCACCGTACATGTACAATCCCTCAGGAAGACTTTCAGGAATAGTGGATTTCGCGACTTCCTTCTCTCCCCGGCTGAACAAAGAGCCAAAGAACGACTGCTTAGGAGGCTCAGGGTTCAGGGACTCGACTGTCGGATGAATAACTGTAGGTGCTTCGTACTCCTTCAATGCCTCGTAAAGGTTCTGCAGGTTTTGAATGATCGCTGCACGTGCATGAAACAAATCCAATTAGCCAACATGTCCTTTGACATATACCATTTCATCCCAACCTACCTCGCTGATAAGGATCATCTCGGAGTCGACCCGACTCCACGCGATCATCATACTCCTTCAATGGTCCATCCTGCGGAGTTCCGGCCGCCTTCTCTAAGACAGTATCCTTGGATGTCGCATCATCGCTGGCAGTAGCTAGATTCCGTCTCTGTGCCGGCCGCAATGGCAGCTGAGAGGCAACAGTTCTCTCCACGGGAAGCGCACCAGACAAGCCGCGAGCCCTCCTTGCGTTCGCATTCAGCGGTGAGAGTCCACTCCGGTGCGTAGCGTAACATCGTTCTCGAGTCCCAGCGCCCCGCAGCGGTGCGGCTGCACGCAGGCCCCGGGAAGACCGCAGCGCTCCCGGGAAACACTCGGCACAGAGCTTGGCAGACGGCCGGCTCATTTGCGAAGCAGGTATTAATAAAACCGATATACGATAAAAGGGACAGGTGCAGGTCGTGAATGCGAATTTCGAGGCGAGGACGTAGCCGAGGTATCGTATTGCCGCAGGAATTGTTTTCTTCCGGGGGCGAGTAGTGATTAGGGCGGTGACAGGACGGAGTAGAACGCGGTGGTACTATAAGTTCTCAATTGGCACTTTTGTATGCCTCGGGTTCAAAGGAGTGTGAGGGATCGTCGTATCTACAATAAGAAAAAGAAAAGAATAAATGTATAGAAATAACCTTAGAGCAACCGAGCACTCCGTAATCCGATTCCGTTTAACTACGAGAAAAGAACGGGCCGATGTCAGTCACCTGACTCGGCAATTGATCAGCAGGCATCGGCAGCCAGAATTAGATACCGAGATAAAAATGATTATTTTGTAGTTGAATTGTTTGGTCACAAGTAGGGCAGAGGCCCGCGCCTTTCCTTGGATATCCAGTAAGAATAAAAAGAAGACCATATGTACATGTCACTGAAGCAGATTGAACCAGGGTATGGTACCCAAGGAACAGAGATTGAAAGCACAGATGAGAGAAGATCTCCGAGAAGAAGATATCTGAGACGGAAAGCACATAAAGATGAGACGAGTCACAAGGATTTGCAGAGAAAAAAGAATAAGGGGATAAAATATGAGAATAAAAGCCCAAATCATACATAACGCATAATATTCGTAACACCATCCTGCTCGTCGAAAAACCAAGGTGCGAATCGCTGAAAGGCAGATAAAGCACAAAGAATATCGAGAATAGGATGCCCATGACTCCCGATGCGCCGTACTCATTGCAGATAACAATAAAGATAAAATGATAATCGAGAAATGTGGACAGGAGAAAGGAAGTAGAGAGGCCACACACATAGTGGCACAGTTGTAGACAAGGAGGCATGGCTGATTACCGCAGGAACTCCATTTGATAGAATGACAGCTTTTGTGAGGGGGTATTTAAGCAATGCTGACATACAGTGTCAACTTTGTATGACGCTGCATTGCATCTTCGAGGTCCTGATCAGTGACCATATCAACAGATGTACCAGAATGTTCATCCTTGTATCGTACAATGATATTGTCTTGGATTTTGAGTCGATCTTGAAGTTTGTCCTTGAGATGTTGCATGCTAACACCGGACGGAATACGAATAGCAATCAAGTCATCCTGGAAGAACACCTTCACCTTCATCGCACTGGAAGCGGAGTTTGCAGACGCCTGTGTGAGGGAGCTAGCCTGGCGGTTCATGGGTGGTGGTCCACCATTCAAGTAAGATCCCGGACCTGGGGTACTGCGTCCCTGCTGCTGCGAGATGCGATCTTGGGATGCGTTCATGGGTGTCTGGGATGATTGGCGGGACACGGGTTGGGCGGGCTCAACGCCGGCAGAGGAGTGGTGGGAGGTATCGGAGTACCGAGCCTCCTGGCCGAAGGCATCGGGATCAATCTCAAAGTCGCCTGGTCGAGGCACAAACAACTGGCGAACCAATTGGCATCGCGCAATGTGCGAGGGCATAGCGATAAGTTTCTTGATGTACTCATCCAGACTTTGACGACGGCCGTTGGAGATCGCATCAGTCACATGCGTGACAGGGCCTGGCATGAAGGGAAGGGTTCGTGGGCGACCCCGGTTACCGGCCTCGTCCTCAAACTGGGTCAAAAGTGCAATCTGGAAATCATAGAAATCGTGGTAAAATCGCGATAGTTCCCAGCACCGGCCATCTTCCATCTGAGCCTCAATAATGTACCAGTACTTGTCATTGTCAAAGCAATAACGGGGAATGGATGCTGCGACTGGTGCGAGAATTTGCTGGTATCCTTGAGGTGGGGGCTGAGTCTGTTGGGACTGCGATGGCAAGGTGCCCTTGCTGGGTTCACGTTGATGGTATGCCTAAAAAGCGAGTGGAATTATTAGCCCGAACTGTAGTCAACGAACGTTCGGCGTCCCATATACCAAAAAGACGGAGGGAACCGCGGGTCCAAAAGAGCAATCAAGGGAGCAATCGCTTACATAGGCGTTGCCGTTTTGGCTCATATGGCTCGAAGTTGAACTCATGGACATCTTATCCATCGCGCCGGTCATTCCCATCATGCTGTTACTATTATTACCTCCACTAGGTGTCGGTTCAATCTTGCCGAGAGTGATGCTGCTGTTCTTGTATTCGGCTGTCATCTTCTTCCACTCCTCCACCTTTGGCACTCCAGCACGGCGCACAGCCTCAAGTGGGTCAGTCACGGCCTGACCAGTCTGCATATCGCGCAGTTCGATAAAGGAAACAGGAATCAATCCAGGGCCACCCAAGCGACCGATAGGCTTTGCGACAAACCATTCCGGATTGGATTGAGCAATAACAATGATGGCTTCACCAGCGCGAGCATCCAGTTCATCAGGTCGTTCAGCTTGGAAATCGTACTGAACAATTCCATAGACCATGGCGCCCTGGCCCTTCAGGGTAGACATTCTGAAAGAAGGTTGATTATTGGGAGGATAGGGGTCGGAGATATTGCGGTCGGCGAAACCAGAGTCGTGATGAACCTTTTTATGATCGTCGGAACCACCACTATCCCTTTCGTTCTTTGCGATAACTTCGAAGAAGGATACGGGCACGAGCCCCCGAGCACTAGGGATAAGAGGGTTACAGGCCTCGTACCAATCCGAATGATCCTCCCTGCTGATAACGTGAAAGAAGTCTCCCTTGCTGAAAGCCAATTCCTGACTATTGCCAGGTTCTGGTCGGTAATCGTAGAGGGCTTTAATCACCTAATGCACAGACAAGCACAGAAGAGTTCGGTCAGCCATTTGCCAAGCACGGGTGGGACACCATTCAGAGAGGGGCAACGCGACAGTTTTGTTTCCCTCGTCTTCTTATGGGAACTTTTTTTTTTTTTTTTTCCCCCGATATTATTTGCCTCCCCAGCCACCACAAAATAGAAAAAGGGGAGAAAATGCAAAAGACAAGACCCATATTACCCAAGGGGAAAAACGCTAACCAAAAAAAAAAGACTCACCTTCTTAGGAGGGATAATAGCCAGGGCAGATTTGGGGGGTTATGGAGAGATGGTGATGCTTCGGATCTTTCTCCCCTTCAAGGACCGTCTGATAGCCTGGGGATAGTGGGTTAATTAAATGACACACACAATACCATGGTAATATTTCAGTGGCGGGGACAACTGAGGGGGGGGGGCACGGGCAACTGACCTTCATCGCGAACAACCGAGAAGGCACAAGGTCAAGGGGGTTCACAACAAGTTCAGGGGGGGTGATGGAAGAAGTCAAGAAAGATTCCCAAGAGAGAGAGAGCTGGAGTCACATTGGAGGAGACATGTAATCAACGTATTGCGGTTCCAACCACAGCTGGGATTGGGATGAGTATTTGGGGACTAGAATGAGGGGCCCGCTTTTATTTGTAAAGGGATGATCTTTGTTACTCTCTTTTCTCTTTGTATTTAGTAGTTATAATATGGTACTATTACTGTAGATATACTATCATAGGTAGAATTCTTCCAGAAGACCTGATCCAGGGATACATCTATCGGGTTCCTTGTGGCAAAACTAACTCCCCGTTTCTTAACCTTGGAACAGGATGAACAAGAAAATAGAAGTCTTATTTTTATTCTAATGTGATAGATCATGCAGGGATCTTCCAATCCCACGTTCAGATGAAATGTTCCAAAATTAACCCTGTATAGGTCCGAGTCATGTCTAGAATAACCAATATTACTTCAATATTCAGTACCCCGTACACATGTGCATGCATATCTGATATTTAGATCAGATTCTAACAAGTTCCACCGGTAATTTCATTACCAGTAATGGACCAAATACAGATCCACTTTGAGTCCAGGTACCGTTGGGCAGACACATGTGCACCCCCGGCGGCTAATAACTAGTACTAATATTGGACTATCTTAACCTATGCAATTTGACTGGTCTATATTTTTATACCAAGCCAGTCCTTCCGTACTTACATCTATGGATAGTTTAGTGCTAATATTATTCAAAGTTCAAATAGTCGCCCTCTCAAGTAATAGAAGAAAAGAAATTCCCTGGTTCCCTGGTTATCCACAACCAATCCGTGGTCATATCAGCGCAGGGACCATGGATTAAACAGTGCACTGTCCCAACCTTGGAAACATACTGGGGATCGGCCCTTTCTTTGAGTGTAAATCCCGACAAGAACTTGAAATACAGGGGGATAGTACCAGAGACAAAATACCCTGCAAGAAACATTTGAACATATATATCGCTTGTCTCTAAGACATGACATCTGAAGAAAGTTACTATGGAGTATTTCGTACTACATAGTATACGAGTTCCTTAAGCCACCATGACTGTACATAACAAATAGTGAGAAAAGAAATAATAATCCAAAGAGAAAACACTACCGATAAAATAAGTGAAAGAGCCCAAATTGGAATTACTAAATTAATGAAAGCATGTAAATTAGGGATTTACATTCGCGGCTCCTGCACTCACCCGATTAACTATCCCAAACGGAACATTTGTTCCAGTTCAAGTGCCAATCGGGCTCATCAATTTGGCCCCTTTCCTTTATAGGTTCATCATTTAAAATTCAAAATAGGGTAAGAGTCGATCAGGTTCGCATATCAGGGTCTCTATCTCCATTACGCAGTACGAGATCTGGGGGCTAAATGATTATCTCTATGTTTTGCTAAAGCTTAGAGAACAAGGGTACATTAGCTAGACTATCTCCATTTTACTTCACCGCTGTTGGTCAAGACAGTGCCGATCGTGGGGGAGATGATGTCAAAGGACGTTGGGGAGATGCTCAAGTGGATTGAATCAAGATATCGGTTTTTCAATTTCAATACCATCCACAGGGGCCCTTGAACATGCATGTAATTTGGAAAAATCGGGCCAGAACGTCTATGGTCTGATTTAGTGTCAAAATTGTCAGTGATAACCCTATTGATTCCCCTACTAAGTAATATACTAGTATTAAAATGTTCCACTCTCTCTGTGCAGGATTATTTAATATACTATTAATACCTGACATATGCATTAACCTTAGAACCTTGGAAGCAACCCAGCCCTGAAGATCATTGTATTAATCCAAACACTGAATTAGGAACCAGGCACGAGACCTGTACAATTTACATTTACTCCATACTCTCATGCTTCAATATGATTTCCTAGCGTCTCAATAGTATACACTTAATTTCTTCCCCGCTACTTGAACCAGAAAATAATACCGATGACGCTAGAAATTGGTGGACGCCACTGTACTTGAAGAGCCCCTCCATCCCATGGCGGCCACGCACTTAGGACCCACGTGGCGGGGCGGTTAATGAGATTCCATGGAACAATCGAAAGATTAGAAGAAACAGATCAAATAGTGGAAAGTCGCGTGTCAGGAGTGGCGGGGAAACAGCCCACGTGCAGATCAATTAATAGAAGAAAATCTGGAGAGGCAAATAATTAGTCGGAATACTACAGTAGTGTATATGCGCTTCGGGAATACTAGTTGGGGCGAAATGACACTCTGCCTGATTTACGAGGGGAAGAGGCGTTTTAGGGCCGCGTCATGTGCCATAGACTTGAAACAAATCATGGAGTCGAGTCTGGTCTGGGCATTTGATTAAGCCTGAGACAATGGATTCGGACTCGCTACGGAGTTCCCCGCCCACAATTTACAATAGGAATGCGATACTGTCAAAATGTAACTTTATTCTGTAATCAAATGGGTTCTGCTGTAAATGAGACAAAAACTGAGATCTACTCAAAACAACACCTGTGGGCGCTATGTGCACTTCGATGCCCCCACCCACCAGCAAAGTCGAAAAAAGAAGACCGGCGGGTATTAGTATGGTCGTACGTATCTCACCGAACGTATGGATGGGATTCCGCACGTGAGAGCCAAGAAGACGGAAATGGGGAAAAATATGAAGAAATGATGCAACAACTCCAAGGCCGAAAAGGAAGCTGGAGGATTTTTGTGGGACCATGATAACGCCTCTCGCTGAAGGAATGGGGGAAACAACGACGGAAGAAACAAAAAGGAAAAACCACGGCGGCCCCCGGATGAGGCTGGAGGGGGTGCCGACCAGGCTAGTTGGGGTTAATTGGGAATCTCCGGATAGTCGGACTTTCGAGATCAGATTTGACCCTTGATATCGACGACGCGGTGGGCTTCTGCTTTGGCCTGCTCAAACAGAGCGCCCGCTTTGCCGGTCAACAGCCTTACGACCCCGTTTCTCTCTTGGAGAAGCTCGGAGCCCTGGTAGTCTAGGACGAAACGTGCGGCCTGCTCATCGGACTCGAAGCCCAACTCTTCGGTAATGAATCGGATTTCCACATCGGGTTTGTATCTGAAGTTCCATGTTAGCAATCATGTAATAAGAATAGAAGAGGGAAAATAGTAAATGATACACTTACGCTCTACAGATGGCTGCGAGGGCACTCAACCGCTCGCGATCGACAAACATATCCATAAGATAAGCACCCATATTGGGTGAGTCGAGATAGAGTGAAAAGAAACGATGATAGTTTCCAAGCGCAAGGGCAGAGCGGAGAGCAAGAGCGTGCTTGACAGCGGGATCTTTCTTATCTTCAGCAGTCACATCGGCCAGCGCGTCGTTCATAGCCGTCCAGTTGCGGGTGTAAATGAAATAGAGAATACGATAGGCCTTGAATTCCGTCGGGTGTCCACCCAAATTCTGCGCGTATAACACACGTAGTTGGGTTTGGCACTGGTTGTACTCACCAAGATCCCCTTTCTCCAAGGCGATACGGGCATGAATCTCATAGACGTCCACAGTGAATTCGTTCCGAATATGTTGGACCGTCAGATCCTGACGCAGGGACTTAAATTGATCACAAATGTATCCATAGTTGCCCTCACTCTTCCACTTCTTCTTCAAAAGGTTGAGGGTCTTTTCAAGCACAGGCAAGGGACGGACGGTATCCGGGTTCGGAGCAGAAGTCAATCGGAAATAGTTCTTTTCCAGGGTCTGGCATCTTCCCACAACAGGTCCTTGATCCACTGCGGCTCTAGGGGAATCGACTGGGGAGGAGGTCGCCGAGTTGCCGTAGCTGGCGCCAGCACCCTCAAAACGTCTCCTCCTCATCTCCAAATTAGCTTTGGACTTACTAGACTCGTCCAGCGTCATGCGTGCTTTTTTCTCTGTGGATGGGTAAGTGACTCGGTCTTCAAAACGGTTGCGATTGTTAGTTTTCCGCCACGGCGGGGATTCGGGCTCGGGCTGCTCAAAATTATCGGTCGATTTTCGCTTGCGTGAGGCATCTCCGGGGAAGATGGCCGGCTGGATGTGGCCCAGCTCGAGACGCTAGGGTTGGCCAGGATCTTGTTGCGTTCATTCTGAATCATGACCTGTGGTAGTTGCAGCTTTTCCCAGTCGATCGCGTTGAGTCGATCCTTTTCTGCCGCATCGGTGATGACTTGCCGCAGTTTCTCCTGCATCTCAGCATTGCCCACACTTGCGATCTGGTTCTCGGGGGCAAAGCATCGCTGCACATAAGTGCGAACAGCGGCAGAGAACTCCACTCGTGGAGGAGCTGTGGTTGTTGTTGACATGTTGGTCACAGGTGTAACGTTTGGGACTGAATAGGTGGGCTTGTTATGGTTGAGACTACGGCGTGCTTGTACTGGGATGTAGGCAGGGGTTGCTGTGCCGCGGTTAGCGCCCTGCCAATCTTTAGGGTGGCGGATCTTTTTCTCAGGCTTACCAGAAACTGGGAAAGCAACGGATGGCGAGGAAGGTACTGAAGCAGTTGCACGCCAAGGAGGGATGCTGGAGCTCATCCCGACTTCTAAGAAAAATGAAGCTTGATGAGGCAAAACGGGTTGGGGGGGGGGAATAGACGGAAAAAGTAGAAGATCGGGAGAGCGATGAGAGGGGGGAGAGAAGAAGAAGAAAAAAGAGACGGCTACGTTTGAGAAGAGGAAAAAAAGAAGAGAAATCCTGATGACGAGAGAAGAACTCGAGAGATGGAAAGGTCCTACGCCACTTTATCTCTCGCAAGATAAATGAGATAAAATATAAGACTGGGAGATTTAGATGAATGATTTGCTCAAGAACCTTGGGAGAGGAAAGAAGCCCACACACAACTTGCCGGTGAGAAGGGGTTCCCCAAGCGACGGATTTTCCGTTTCTCCGATCTTCCGTGCTTTATCGGTTATCGCAGCCAAGACTGGGTGAGCTCGTCACTTATATTGCTCTGAAGTTGATATCTACTAGATGTTTTTCAAGTCCCTCGATCTCACGACTGCGTTACGACCCTTACTGTTACCTGACGAGACTCTACTCTTTGTCCAGGACGCAGTAGGGTTGTACGAAGGGTGAGTGGTTTCATTTGTTATGACTCCCATTATGGATATGTATGACTGATACGGCTTTCAATCAGGAAATACAAGATACCTGATTACCAAAATGGCCATGCTTATTTGACATCACATCGGGTTTGTTATATAGCGGCTGAGGACCCTCGCAAGTTCTCTGTGGCGATTGATCTCAAGGAGATTGACCGTGCAGAGTATCAGGTATCAGCTTCCCCCTCCCCCACCTGCCGCATGATAAGGGATCTCCTTTCACTAACGCAGAGTACTTGAGTATGGAAAGGCAGGCTTCTTGAAGTCGTCACCAAAGATTACTATCTACCCCAAGCCACAAAAAAGCAAGACCGATAAGTCGCGTAGCGCAACTTCCAGTCCGGCCGTACCCTCGTCGTCCACCCTCCATCCAGGCAAGCCGCTATCTCCCTTACCACAATCGATCGCACCGCAGCCGTCTCCCTCTCCCAAGCCGGTAAATGCGACGTGGATTTGTCCCATATGCTCTTTCTCAAATCCTGTGCCCTCAAACTTTGACCCCGCGACAGCGACAGCTACAACAAATCTCCCGCCATGCTTAGCTTGTGGCATCAAACCGCCTTTGACAACGGTGTTAAAAGCCGCTGTCAATGCGGCAGCTAGTCGAGAATCGCCTTTACCGCGACCGAGCTCTTTGCCTGTCGGTGAACATACGAACTCTACTACGGGTACCCAATCAGCCTCTGGTTCCGTGTCTTGTCCTCGATGTACCTTTGTCAATCATCCATCTCTTATAGAATGTGAAATGTGTGGCACCTCATTGATAGTTGCGACTTCTTCTGCCGGAAATGGGAATATTCGTGTAGAGTCACCAGCTCCGTTTTTTGAGCAATCGCGAATTCCTAATACTGAAGTGAGCGAGACCATCAAGCTGTCTTTCCGTGCCGGCGGGGAAAAGACGTTCCATGAGAGGTTGAAAGGCGGTCTTGTTCAACGAAAATGGTTACTCCAGAATGCACCTCCAGTACCTCCCCCATCACAAATGTCGACAACGAGTGCCCCCTCTACTGCTACACTGGAGAGCCCACAGCCAGCAGCTCCACGACCAACAGCTGTTGGAATTGCGGGTCTTGAACAGCGAGGCCTGGAAGCGCGCATGAATAATCAACTAGTCATCGGCAATGCTTTTGAGGACCTTGAAGCTCTAAT
This sequence comes from Penicillium malachiteum, assembly GCF_028827825.1. NCBI lineage: Eukaryota > Fungi > Ascomycota > Eurotiomycetes > Eurotiales > Aspergillaceae > Penicillium > Penicillium malachiteum. The sequence continues at coordinate 7,191,874 of NW_026643095.1, forward strand.
GGCTTCAGCCAAGCAAATTGTCGCACTGGCCGAGACTCTGGCCCGAGAATCTGGCATGTCGAGCGAGGGCTCTGCCGAGACTTACGCAGTCTTATCTGAATCTGTAGCCGCATTGGGAATGGTAACCACGAAAGATATGCTCAGTTCTGGGTCAGAGAACCTTTATCTGTCCGAACTAGCACGCAATCTGGCCGAATATTTGACAGATGACCGTAAGGGGGTTCTCCAGCGTGAAGGGGGCATCATGAGTCTTATCGACCTATGGGCAGTCTTCAACCGCTCACGGAATGGAGTGGAGCTTATCAGCCCTTCAGACTTCCAACGGGCGGCGGAACTCTGGGAGAAGCTCAAACTACCGGTTCGTCTAAGACGTTTCAAAAGTGGTCTTTTAGTGGTTCAGCGATATGACTGGAGTGACGATAAAACAGTGCGTCAAATACAGGATTGGATGGAAGAACTACGGCAGGTCCCACCGGATGAGCCAGTTCCATGGGACTGGACAGTCTTTGGTCGAGCTGTCACTGCACAGGAAACCGCCCAGCGCTTCATGTGGAGTGTTGGAGTCGCTGCTGAAGAACTTGAGATGGCAGAGGATCGAGGGGCTCTCTGTCGAGAAGAAGGAATTGAAGGACTACGATTTTGGAGTAACAGATTTACCGATTCACTGGCAGTTTTAAAGTGATACGAATGAGTGTGTGGCTTAGACCAATAGAGAATCTCTATCCCGTACCAGAAAAAAAATGGTTCCACCAGTAAGGCCTCCTGCACCGTGTGCATCCTGATGACGATATAGGATTCACCAAGAAGGAAAGTGATGCGAACTATCGGAATTCTTGGGAATGATTAAGACCAAAGAGGTAGAAAGTGACGTCAGAATATTGATGACCTAAGCAAAGTTACTTGCGGGGGGAATTCCCTATACATTATGATTGGTTGACCCCGCGATCATCAACTCTCATCCCTCCCCGGTCTCTCTCAACTCTCGGAGGGCTGTACTCCTATTGGCATCTTTCCTTTATCCTTCGTCATAACCCCCTTATTAAACATTCCCTTGTTTTGCTGTTTTTATTCTATTTTTCCTTTTATATCCAATCGCCTCCGGCGTTTTGTTCATCTAGTTGGTCTCTTTTTTTAATTCTCTCTCCTCGAATTTACTCCATCTTCAACGGCCATTTGTGGATCTTTGGAGTTCAAGATAAGCGTGACCCGCTTTAAATTGTGTGGATTTCGTGTGGATATGATCGGCGCCTTTAAGCCCCAGATCTCACACGCGAACTATCCTATCTCTTGGTGAATCTCATCTTCAGTGATACTTCCAAATCAAATACAACCCAACCTCTTATCATGAGTTTCTCTATCGCCTTATCCGCTGCGGCGGCGTCAAGACCTGGTGTCACCCGCCCAGCCATGTCCCTTCTAGTGTCTTCACATCCTGCCCAATGCCGAAGTATATGTCGTGCTGCTCGAAATACACAAGCTGGAATGGAGAAGCCAGAACGCACCTCCCGATCCTTTACCAAGTGCTTCCGCCCTCTTGCCAGTATTCGCTCCAGCTTCTCTGACATCTCATCTGGTCGCGAGAAGACCTTCTGGGAAGCTGAGCGAGAACAGATGATGCAGCGTATGGCACATCTGAAGAAAAGCATGTCAGATGATCCGTCAAATGCTCTGTTCAGTCATCAAGTAGAATCCCTTCGCCGAATGAACAAGTCTAAAGCAGCATGGTCTGGCTTTTTGCAGTCAATCATCACTACTGAGCACCAGCCTGTCCAATCTGACATGCCCCTTAAATCTCACCTTCAAGACTTCAACTTCGCCCAATCACCCGAGATAACTCGTGATGGTCGCCAATATGACCCGATCAGTGGACGCATGGCACCGCAAGCACCACAGCCATCAAATCTAAAAACTCAGACACAGAGTGCTCAGGCCATTGACTGCACCCCCGGCGGCGAGTTAGAAACGAAATTTGCCTCCAATCCATCTCTGGTAGATGAGGGTCAATTTCAGCCAGGGGCTTCCGTCTCGCACATTGCTCCTGAAGCATCTCTCAGCTCTAAAACTATTGACTGTTCCCCTGGAAGTGAACTGGAGGCTCTGTTTACCTCAAACCCTGCCAGTTACAAAGATGTTCGAACGATGACTGGCGCTTTCCAAGAGTCTGCTCATAAACCTAACATCAACATTGACTGCCCACCTGGGAACGAGTTGGAGGCTTTGTTAATCTCAGAGTCTGTTCACTCAGGACAGCCACACGCTGAATCATTCCAGCCCTCGAAAAACATTACAAAATTGTCCGCAGATGCTGGCGTCAGCGCTGGACGAACTGTCGAGTGCTCGCCTGGAAATGAATTGGATGCATTGTTCATCTCCAAGCCTGCTCTTCGCGCAGATCAGACATCTTCGCTGGAAGATTTTGGAGCCAATTCCCTCGGCCAATCCAACAATGTTACAGTCGATTGCCCTCCGGGTAATGAGTTGGAGGCAAAGTTTGTCTCGGAATTGGGTTCTCAGAGTGAGAAGGCTCACCTCAAAAATGATACGGTTGACTGCTCCTCTGGGAACGAGCTCGAGGCAAAGATAATTTCTGAGGCAGCCATGGATCGTAATGAAGCCATCATCGACTCCCCACCTGGCAATGAGCTAGAAGCCAAGTTCGTTGCCGACCCGGTTCCAGTTGAAGATGGCCAATTTCAACCTTCTTTGGTCTCCGATGAGCTCCACGCCCAACAGGCCAATATCACTCTTGACTGCCATCCAGGCAATGAATTAGAGGCTATGTTCATCTCCAAGGCGGCCAGTGGTAGCCCTTCGATGATCGAAGATCTTAGTTCTTTGCAAGCAAGCGACATCCGCACCCGATATGCTTCCCTGGATACCTTGTCTAAGCCAGAATCCCATCTATCCAAGAATGTCGATTACTCTGGCTCAGAGGACCGAATCGGTGACTACATTCTGAAAAATCAGAAAACCTCTGCACCAGAAGCGCAGCAAGAAGTGTCCCCTATTTACCGCATCCTGACCTACGATTCTTCCACTTTTGAAATTACCACAGCCGAGTCTGACCTCTTCTTTGGCGTGAACGATACCAGCCCATTGATGGAAGTCCTCTCGCGCTTACAAAACCCTGCCAAGTTTGTGCCTTATTTTGAGAAAATGCAGCGCGATGGGTACGAGATTGCCACTGGCGGTGGTGATATTCTGGTATTCCGAAAGAGCGGCAACTTAGCTGCAGCAGAGCAGGATTCTGCTATCCACGCTGATATTGCTCCATTCCTTCGACACGACTCATACCCGACCGCAAGCTCCACTGGCTCGCGGTCGCCTTTCACCAACCAGGTGAGTAGACAGTGAAGCTGTCTATTCCGACCGCCATCCTAACTGGTCGACTCCTACAGCCACCTCCCGCAGATGAATCAAATGGTGTTGGGGATGAACCTACGAAACCCTCCAGCTCCAAATCCTCTATTCGAAAGACCCTCAGTAGGGCTACTTTTGCCGTTACAGCCACTGCTGCATCGTGTTATGCTCTCGGTGTTGTGATTGAGTATTTTTGTACTGGAGGACAGGATGGTCACGGCATTGACGGGTTCACTGCCTTTGAGTCGGAGCGTCGTCACCTAGGGTAATCAACACAGTGTGTTGTCACCCGTTCCTATTCGCTGATCTCATTTTCGGATTTCCTTCAATTCTTTTTTATATGGAATTGTGATGCAGGCTTCACGATTTTACTCTTCGATATACCCCTCTTTTTTCAATGGTTTCTTTCTTATCTAGCGTCTCCTCAGATTTTATCTATGTTATGAGATATTATACAAGGGTCATACAATATAAGGCTAAGACTTATGACGGCAACTGCCATTCAAACGAATTTCTCCTTAGATCTCCTTTAAGTAATCCATTAGTGTTCAAATGTCACTGGCAGTTTGCTTTAGTCATTTCCAGGGTTCTATCTATGGATACGTACTGTAACCCTATGTAGCGCGACCGGACCCTCGGGGGCCGACTCCGCTTCTTAGTTTAATTTCCCCTTTTCACCTCAGCTAACCTTGGAAGACAGCACGTTTCTTTGTCAACCCCTCTTCGTCAAGATGCCTAGCGACTACACCCTGGAACGCACCCATGGTCAGGAGTCGGTGTTAATTCACGCCGCTGATCTGTATCTCCTGGTAATTACCTAAAACTTCTTAAAATTGGAAAATATACTAATGTAGTTGGCTGCTAGGAAGAATGGCAGAATGACTTTACTATCTCAGACGATGCCCAACGCTCGGCAATATTCAGCAAGTGGCTAGATATTGGCTCGCATGGTCGTATGGTTAGTCTATCTCATTTGCCCTTAGTCAATAAGCAATAGGTAATAGGATTGGAAGCCATATGTTGAAAGACTAGAGGATATGTCCTCGAACGACGATGATATTACAGATGACGAAAAATATCTCATCGCCCGTGTCCGCCATCCTTCAGACCGACAGGATATCAGCTATTCACGTGTCGTCCGCACTTTCTACGGTGAAGGCTCAGCCGAAAAGCTTGCGGAGCTCGCCGAGGAGGCTGAGTTTGATCAAACCACCTTCGATAATGCCGAACTTTACGATGCTGGGTCGAATGACGGCTTACAGTCGCTACATGATATTCTGACCCGTATCCCACAGATCATTGAAGAGGTGCCCCTTGTTGCCATTCAGCGTGTCGAGAACATGCAAGAAACCCGAAAGGAGGCTATCGAGCACCCGGAATTTGGCAGTGAATATCATAAAGAGATGTTTCACAAAGCGGCCAAATGGGATCATGTTCTCATCTACGATAAAGAAGCAAATGATGAGGGAGACGTGCTGCTGGTGTACTTCGATGATCGCGGCCGGGTCATACGCTACGGTCGGGTGTATGGAGCTGAGGATTGGCAGGCTGCTGACGGTATGCTATGGTCAGGCCAGGATCTCATGCATAGATGGTGGGACACCGGTGACTACGGAGAAGACTGGAAGCCCGATCAATTTGATAAGCGATGGGCCGAGTTTGAAAATGAGGACTGGGAGTGATCTTGGCAGTATTTAGCGTCTGATCTGGCAAAGCCAAGACAAAATAAAACTTTTGTCGGTACATCTGTGCGGGCTACTAGTACTTTATTATACCAGAACAGTAAATAAATCCGACTCGGACACAACTTAAAGTGGTGATATAAAGAGCCGGATTAAATACCTCGCTGTGACTTGAACCTTGGAACAAGCTTAGGTCATTTCGATGATCCGTCTCTGATTCCTTGTAGAATAGATGGGATAAAGCTATAAATATTTCTGTACCAAGGTCTCATAGTCTGCTGTCGAGTTCAGGTGGAAGAGTTCAAAAGGAGAAAAAGGGGGAGAAATAAAAACTAGAAGCAGGGCCCATCATTCCAATTGCCACTCCAACTCGGTCAACTTTCTTTTCTAGTTCGCCGAATCTCTAATCTTTCTCGCTGATAATCCGATCCTTTGCGGCAATTTCTTCCTTTTTCTGCAGAATGGACTTGTCTTGTTCTTTCGAGCCCATAGCAACGATCTCTACAATTGTACCACAATTGAAGTATCTTTTCCAGGGATTCTTCTCAGCCAATTGGAGCAAATTCTGAAGTATATTACCCAGTAAGTAATCAAGAATGGTATGTACGAACATTGGACCGACAAATCGAATGTGTTTCTTTGCCAGAGCTTCGGCAGGTCCCTATCTCGTTTTCGATGGCAGATGGGGATATGAATATCGAACATCCTGAATCGGCACAGTAAAGCCGGTTTCCAGTCTTCCATTCGTCGGCCTTGTCGTTGAAAGCGCTGAGCTCGCCATGCTCTCCAACTCGCGTTGCGAATTTGGGAAGGAAGGGTTGTCCACAACAATGAGGAGGATACAACTTTTTGGGCTCTCTCAATATGAGAGCAAGTAACTGGTAAATAATACGGCCGGATTAAACTGCTGGATGTACTGAGAGGCGCGGATGAGGCGTGGTTATCCGAGCTTGCTGATTGGAGGCTGGTATTAACCGCGATGTTGACCGTGCTGCTATGGTCCGTGTAGACGACGACGGGTAGGTCATCTGGTGCTGCTTCGATCATGTGGCGGGCTTTGTGGAGTACCCAAGCCAGGCAGTAGACTTCAAGTTCAATTGGCCAGTAGTTGTGCTCAGCCTTGTTGAGGACTCGACTGAGGATCCGTTGGACGGCCGAAAAGGGTGGTGGCTTGGCTAGGGAGCGGCCACCAGCTTGGTGCTCGGTCTACTCCGATTCTAGTATCCAGCATTTGAGTGTGTAAACCCTTGAAGTTGAAAAGATGTAGATTTAAGATAATAATAATTCAGCTGGAAAATCAAATGAACTCCTTATATTGAGGCTCCTGGTAAGAGACTTGGAGGAAATTGTGGGTGAATGAATGACAAAGCATTCTATATGTAGAGCTACTATCCAGGGTCCTAGCCTGATAGTTATAAGTTCTTTTAGAATGAATGAATAAGCTACCTTGAAGCTTATCACTTTGGTATCTAAGCCATCCACCACGTGAATTATAATAATAATAACAATATTTTACTCATCTTAAATTTGACTTTATTATGCATAAGTAATATTTTTCAAGGTTATAGGTGACATTGTAATAACTAAGATAGATCATTTTCAGTAATCACTCAGGTATTGAACAGGAAGAGATGTTAGTGTCGATTAAAGCTAGGCGAGCTTTATATTAGTTCATCTTTACTTTGATTTGCCGCTCAGAGCATAAAGTGAACAAAGAAGTAAACATAAACAAATGAAAAGGTGGGAATGAAATAAACCTCTCGTTAGGATTCAACTATCTACCAATTTCAATCCCCCCTTTCGTAGGCGGACCCAGTTGTCTAGGCTCCCCAAAGCTATTCCCTCCAAATCTTTGCCTTCCCCTTTGATCTATTCAGGCTGGATCCAAAGCGCTTCTCCCCCCAGTAATTTGTAACATCATCGCCATCACTGTCGTCGTCGCTGAGGTCAGTCCAGTCATCCTCTGAGTCAACAGGGTACGTCTTGAAGAGTCTCTTCAACATGGCACACTCTGCTTTTCCACTGAAAAGGTAAAGCTGCAATGCAACGAGTATCTTCCCTGCACAACAGAAGTCCTCCTCATCCCACAGGTCATACTCCCTTGTTACATCAACCCGAAGACGAGAGCTTCGCTCAAAACGAACAACCTTGCGCAAGACCCTGGCTCTCCGGGGAGAAAAGAACTTCTTTGGTGTGGGTGACCCAGGTGAACACAGAGAAATCTTTGGGACAGAAGCGGGAAAAAAGTCAGGCTCATTCACCTCTGTGGTATCACTGTCCCATTCTGCCTCATCTCCCGCTGGGATACCGCCCATGACAGAGGTCACAGACTGGGAAACTGGGAAGGGTACCTTGGAGACCTTCCAGCTAGGAAAATGGCAGCGCATTATGTGCAGCTTTGAGCCATAGATACCTATTAGAAAGACCTCTTGGCTGGGTCGGTCACGGTGGTGAGCTTGGAGTGGCCGGAGGTTCAACTTTAGACTGCCGAGGAGAACCTTGCATTTTTGCCGAATGATCTCTTCAAGTGTATCATGTGGTTTTTGATGAAGTGATGTTGTCTGTTTATAGTGAAGAGCATTGTCAGTTACTGATTGAGGCCCTTTTCATGCTTCTAGCCCCTTAGGCTGAAAGAACCCAAAGTGAAAGGTTGGGCATATTGTGAATGGGACAGGATAAACTCACGGCATTGATTGGGACTAGTGGAATGTGAATATGGCCAGGACATCTGTGATTTGCAGGAAGGTGTTGATGGTCAGGACAAAGGCTACGTTCCAGCATGAGGCAGCCGTCAACCCAAGGGCCATGCATCCAGCTGGGCTTTGCATTGTTTCCCACAAAGGATTTGTGTTTAGGATCACTGGCTAGGTTGGGGCTAGTGATAAATAAGAGCATTAGTATTCATATTGTGCAAATCAGATAATAGCAATGCTTGTCAAAGGAACAAGAGTTTTAAACTTATGTTCAGACTGGAAAAACTAGGGTCAAATACTCACTCTAACCGGAGAAAACCTTTCAGGCAAGAATGAGGTTGATGTGCACTCAAAAAATTATCCGCCTCCTTAAAGATTCTTTCAATAATACCAGTCTGAGCTCTGATACGTCTCCAGACTCGGTTGGTCTGTACAACTTGAACCGGCGTATGAAACATACCCATTCGAAAGCGCGGGTTCCTCTTCATGGCTCCGAAAACGAATTTGTATGCGAAATCTTTCTCCGAACGTTTTGGCTGGACCACATCATCACGAAAAAATCTGCGATGTTGAAAGAGCCATGGTCGACGATGGAAAGGAGCGGGAATGAAAAAAAGGTTAGCACGTGGTCATTAATGGGGTTGATATAAGGTTGCTTGGCAATTTATAGATGTGTGCAAATAGATCACGCTATTCAACCACAATCTAGTAGGCTCTTCCTGGGAAGAATCACATACCAGCACGTGCTATCGCTTTCAGATACTTCAGGGGAATTAGCTTATCACCAGGTTGGTCAAAGAAAACCTTGAAGTATATGCCATCCACATCACACTTGATAGGCCTCTTCTTGAGGCTTTGAGACGTATGAGATGTAGCAGGATTCATAATGAACAGAAAGTTCTCAAAAATGTGACTTTCAAGATTCGACAAAACGGTATGACCTGAGCTTAGAAAAATATGGCTCTCGGGATTCGACGAAACGAATGAGGCGAGCTTCGAAAATTGTGGACCTCAAGAGTCAAAGTATGAACTTTGAGATTTGGTGAAGAATGTCGCTGTCGATATTCGAGGAAATGATATGAATGTCCAAGTAGAGATATTCAACGAAAGATGGGGGTGTATGAAACGTGAAAGACGAAGAGGCAAAGATACTTTGGAAGATATGTTAAGGGATTGTTGCCTGGGTGTGTGTAGGAATAAAGGATTGAGAAGGGAGACTCTGGGGTGGATTTGGTGCACGCGTACTGAAGTGAGAGTCCTGTTCGGCGAAGGAGATAGGAGACTTGTGTTAAAAAAGTTTGGGAATTCCGGGACCTCATTCACTTAGTTGAGATTTTTAGAGCTCTTCTATTCAAGGCAACCTTGGAATCAGTCTGTAGAATTTCCTGCAGAACACTAGTATGTATTCCCATATCTCTCTTTAATTTATACACAAAGTCTTTTGACTATTCAATGTTCTTTATAGCCAGTTGATATGTAATAAATCTTATTCATCAGTCTGAACTATATACATCAGTGAAGCTTATACTATCAGTGAAGCTTACTGTGCGTGGTAGAAAAATACTTCCAAGGTTACCTAGGCATTAGCAGAATAGGAGATATGCAGTATGTAGTAGTATAACCTAGGAAGGTTCTAGTAATATTCAAATTCACTAGCACCTGGGCCGAGGTATACTACTCAAGTGCTAGTACTATCTTCAATGACCTTGAAACTTGATGCAATGTTACTTTGAACATTGAAGGTTGAACTCCCTTTCATTTTGGAAAGAGACCTTCTTCAGAGGAAATCATTTAGGCAATCAACATAGTCTATGTGTAAGATTTCCAGGAACCGCTCTATTTCCAAGCTTATTCTACAAACCTGGGGACTCTTGGCAGGTACTCTGATCTATAGTATTCAATCACCTTTTCGACCATTCCTCACTGACAAACGCTTAGGATCGGGCCATATATTCAAGTACTCCATATGTCTGCACAGGTGTTCTGCCCAGGTGGTGTCACCTGCATTATTGAAACAACTTGAAAACAACAACCTTCAACCTTGGAAGGTGGAAACCGCTGGTACTATTCAGGCCCTCAATTAACCATAATTTTCCGATATTCAACGTTTTCATGCCAAAAACTTGAATTTTATGTCCACCTCCTGAGTCAGGCTGCAGCGGGCATACCAGGTGCCACTGGCAGCCAGTTGATCTGGTCCCAGTGGACATCATCTGGATCATAACCTTGGAATTTCTAACATTCAAAATGTTTGAACTGGCTCCAAGCCTGAAGGCCTCCGAGTCCAGATATCCGTAAGCATTGAACATTTGAACATGCCCAGGTGTGCAATCCGCTACATACACACCGACTTTTCAATCTTTTGGTCCAGAATCAAGGGCTCTAGCCCTGATATGTGGCAAAATGGATCGATCAGATCCATTTGAAACGAAGTTGAATTTTCTGAAACTCATTACATGTGCACATTCAGCCTTAACACCCACTCTTGTTCTAGACTTGAAGGACATGACGAGCCAGATGGCTAGGCCTTACAAGCAAAATCCACATCCACGTAACCCATAGGGCAGGGCCTCCACAATACTGCACGGTAAAAAAGACGTTGTGCCTTAAACATAGTCCAGACCACCAGATTCTCCACAGGTGCGTCTAGACCGGTATATCACGTGATGACACGAATGATTATCTAATCATTGACGCATGGGGCACACCGGAAATGACCATGGATGGCGGGTGGGGCCGACAACTTGCGACACTCAGGAACAGGCTTAGTGGCTGTGTTGGTCCGTGGTTGTGCTGATGATCGTGGGGTTTATTGTATTTTTAATTTGGGTAGGGTCTTCAAGTTTTTTGTTTTTTTCTTCTTTTTCTAGTCATTGAGAAGACTTAGCATAGAGTTGGGCTTTGCCTTGTTCGATGCATATACTCCGTATTTAGGCACGGAAGATAGATTTCATGCATGATTCAATGCTAGTGGAGTGCAGAAGCTGGGGCGAACTAACAAAGAATGGTGTGAGTAGCGTATACGAGTCTCCGAGGCTATATTTAACTTGACAACCGGGTAAAATTGGACTAGACGAAAAAAGTCCCGAAGGAATAGTTGACTATTGACTATAGAAAATTAGCTACTAAGCAATATGTAGCTTAGTAGCAGTTGAATGACTAGCTCTTTCTATTCTAGAGGGTAAACAAAGCGGGAGATATGGAAATCGGCACCATAATGAATCCCCTCTGCTCCCCACAAGCAGTCTCAAGCCAAAGAATGTACCAAGTCAAATGATGGGCCCTGTCAGATGGAAGAAGGAGTTCTCCCCTTCATTCCGATAGCCCCCCCGACACACGTGGAATTGAAAAGCTTGGGATCTGCGATCGTACGGTAATGGGCGCATTTCCACCTGACTAGATCGTCGAAGTGTATGAGAAAGTTGGTCCGTGATACTGAATCCTTTTAGCCACATTATATGGGGCCTGTCAGATAACTGCAAGGGCCATTTGTGCCCAGCTTTGAAAGAAATGCGCCCGATCCAGAGGCGAGGAATTCGCATCTTGAATTCTTCACGAAGGCTTGCGGAAGGGTCAAGACACCATGACGTAGAGCGCAGGCGCTTCTAGGGCTTCTTCGAAATTTTTTAAATTTTTTAGACCCAAGAAAATCGCACTCTATTCTGGATGAACCAGCATGAGAACCTGTAGAATACAGTTCATAGGGGGGCCAGCCCCCATAGAACTAAGACGAACGCTTAGTGAAAGAGGTGCGCAAACATTGAAGAAAAAAAGGCGAAAGACTAGGAACAACTAGCGCAAAATGCATCCACTGGGATTTGATCTTGGTGTTGATCGGTTGCCCAAACAAGCCAGACGAGCGAGACTGGCGTCGAAGGAGGAATAGCACTAGTACCTGATTCGGTAAGGTGGCCCCGCGGTCTTCTTCTCCCATACGCAATGTCCGTACCTGGATGTAATCCCCGTGTATTAGGCTGTATTTGTTGTCTGCGCGGGAAGGACCATGGTCCCGCTATGTCCCACTATGTAATATTGATACACGCACTTTTGCTTTTGTTACCACAGCCAGGCACATAGTGGACTCAGACTTGGAAAGACTCCACTGCCCACGACGCCATCGGTCTGGGCCATGCGACGGACTGAACCTTAGGCGTCAAATCCGGACTGGTGTAGCCCAAAGCCTGGTTTGTTCACTGCCTAAGCGAAATAGGTTTGATTGGGATGTGCACTCTGAGCGGGGATCAACAACTTTGAGAAGGCTGAAAATCCAATTCTTTTCCTTCCGAAGACCCTGTCTCAGGGATGACCCAGTAAACTCGATTATGCTCCATTTCCTTTGCTATTTGAGATTTATTGTTGCCGGAGAGATTTTCTTGTTGCTCCACTGAGTACTTTGTATCTTGACTCGGTGATCGATCTGCCTCCAGGGCTCGTCTCCATCTGCCCCCATAACGCTCGGCTAAGTGGTCTCTGCTCTCATGTAGGTGCTTTGCCGATCATAACAGCTTTATCGAGACTGGCTTGGGTTGCACAAAACGGTTGACTGGGTCGGGAACCGTGCAGTTGAGTGAAAAGCTCCGAGCGTATCCGCGGGCGATCACGACCAGATAGAGGATGGTTAGTCCAAGCTTTGGCTTTCGTACTTCGGACTATTACTCGGGGTGGCTTTGGGGTATTGGATTCATTCCGGATTCCTGCAGTTGTATGCAGCGTACCTGAGTGATCCCGGGGAATAACCGGCAGGCATGCAGGTAAATGTTACCTAGTTACGGAGGTCGGTCCGGAAAGTTCTCGCCAGAAATTATAATTTCTTTTTCTCACACTAGGCTATATACAGTAAATATTGAAATATATCGCGTAATCAAGATGTATATAAAACGGAAATATATAGTACTGAAATATAATAACAGCTTGAAACAGTAAATATTCACATATCTTCCCATATATCGCTGTCGCTGTCGCTGTCGCTGTCGCTGTCGCTGTCGCTGTCGCTGTCGCTGTCGCTGTCGTTGCCGCTGCCGCTGTTATAGGCGTTATCACCTAACCCGCTAGGGGCTACTTCACCTAATTTATCACGCCCCTCACCGTATTCGTTGCCCCCTTCTAGTCTAATGACTTGCTGTATATGCCATGGTATACGTTCAATCCAAGCTTGAATTTGCGCCTGTGGTAGATCACGCCACGCAGCCTCCCATACTTTAATCCCTTCTTTACGCGATTTAGGTGCTCCTTTTCGCGTAGTGTATCTCTTCATCCAAGGCCATGCAGGTTCAATCATATTTAGATCAGGCGAATTTCCAGGCCAGATCATTCGTTGGACCCCCATTATATCAAATATTCGCTGTTGGTAGTGATGTGAATGGGCTGGTGCTTTATCCTCTTGAACTATTGTTTTCGTTCGAATTCGAGCACATTCTTGGGCGAATGGAAGTAGTTTTGGGGCTAAAATCACGGTGTTGTATCGGTACCAATCGATTCCACCTTTCGAATTGCGTGCAAGCTTTCCATTCTTCTGAGTCCATCTCCACTGAGGTTGTCTTCCAGGCTTATTGCGTAGCCCTAATCGCTGTATACCTGAATTAAGCTCCCATTCTGCACGCATAATAGGCTCTAATTCAGTATTCCATTCGGCGATTTGGTGTTCTGCTTCACGCTTTTGGGCTGTAGTTTCAGGTACCCAACAATGACAGGGGCCCTTCTGATCATAAGAAAAAGCACCCCAAAACATGAACTCAGAGGCCCCCTTCCAACGTTCTCGAATACAGCTTCGGACGAACCGCTCACTAGAAGTACGCCATACACGATATCCACCCCGACGGTGTAATAAAACAACCGCAGTTTCATCAGTCCAAATCACATTCTTCCAGTCTTCTATAGTCCAATGGGCGTGTTTTAAACACCATTCAAGACGTTGTTTTTTCTGCTCAGCGGCAAGCCCAGGCTTACGTGTAGGCTTTGTTTTTCGTAGGCCAATTTTTCGTAGTACATGCCAAACTGTTGTTTTTGATATATTAATCCCTAATTATAGAAGAAATATTAGAGGAAATAACATATCAAGTAACATATGAGATAACATATCAAATAACACACCAAGTAACACATCAAATATTATACTAAATAACATATTAAATAACACACTAAATAAAATATCAAATCTTAGAATAACTAACCTGATTCACTGCGTAGCTCTGCAGCTAGCTGTTCACATGTTTTCTCACGCCCATAGCGGTCTACACGGATTTTCGCCCCAAGTGTGGTTTTAAGCTCATCTGTTTGCTTAGATGGACGCCCAGAACGTGCTTTATCAGCTAACATTTCATCTGATATATTGAATGGTCGCTGATTCGGCTGAAAACCTCGTTCGAGTGCACGGTTCCATATGTCTCCTATAGTACGCCGTGGAATATTCATAAATTCACTGATCTCCTTAGGGGCATGTCCTTGGGCCCTTAGGTATACAATGACAGCACGTTGCGCAATATTGGTCTTCATTGTAGCTGTATAGGTGGGACAAAAGTGTAGCTGTGTAGGTGGGATAAAAGTGTGAAGGGGTGTACGGACTGTAGGCGGGGTAAAAGATAAAGATCTACGTGTCCACGGGTGTTATAAGCAATATTTAGCCTAGTACGTAACACGGCAATACATCCAATATACAGCAGGCTATACACCTGACATACAGGGCCGGTAATATATCAAGAAAAAGAAATTATAATTTCTGGCGAGAACTTTCCGGACCGACCTCCGTACATAGGTAGTATGATAGGACTCGGAGGGATGTATGTACGGAGTACTCCGTAGTTGTGAGAATATACTGTGTCGTAGTATGTACACCGTACACCTGGACAGATGCAGCATTGGAGATAAACACACTGGTAGTATGTAATTTCTATTCTGTATTACGATTATGCCAATGTTTCATGGCTGATTCCTTCGCTTAGTGTAGATACTCGTAAATAGTCTTGAGGGTACGGTACTGCGTATAATGTAGTGGATGCAGTGCGTGTGAATAATAATCGTCTCCTCTTTAATTTACTAGAATGACACAATTTACAGTAATTTACTGTCACAATACAAGTTAACCACGGGGGACACACGTGTACCGCCCCCATTCCACTTTGCTTTCCGCCCCTAATTCTCATGATCCGTTTCTCTCCTTAATCAATTCACCTCTATTCATTCCTTTGACTTCTTCGCGTTTTCGTTTTATTGTCGTTTAACGACTTCGGCATTTTTGCACCTGGGTCAAGCCAATTCTGCTTCTCCTTGCATTATCCCACGGTTGCCGCTTCTTTGTTCTCATTTCGTACCGCCTCAAGTAGGTCGTCGCTCGCTCCTTACAGCTACCCAACCCACATTCGCTTTTGTCGCTTTTCGGTCGTTTCAGTTTTGGGTCGACCCCTTCCATTCGTTACAATCTTCGATCGTCGTATTCTATTCGATCGGTTTCACTTGATTTCGGTTGCCCGTCGTGACGCCGAATTCTCGAATTATCTTTAATTGAAAGAGAGAGAGGGAGATTGGAGAAAAAGGATTTATCGGCGAGACGTTGCGACTGTGTCCAGCGACTCTTTCGATATTGTGTTTATCGATACCAGAACTCCGATCCGATTCGATTGCAGAGAACCGACGCGACAAAGGCCTCGGCCATATCTTTCCCTGAGGTATCTGCAGACGAGTTTAGACTACTCGTTCTGTATCCTCCAAATTATCGGACGCCTAATTTCCCGTGAATTCGCCAATTCGGTCGAATAATCAAAATGCGTGCCGATACTCTATCTGTTTTGGCCGCGTTGTCCCTCGGGGGCCTCCAGCTGGTAACTGCTCAGGAAGCTGTTCAGGATGATGTGACGCATGTGGAACGACCGCGCTACTATTTCCCTCGTGATATCAAACGTACTGTCCGGAATAACACCAGCAATGACAACCCCGTTGAATCCATTCTCGACGATGTGACCGGTGAAACCCCAAGCTCGACCACATCTTCAGATGCCGCATCTTCAACCGGAAGTGAAGTGGTTGTGGTGATTTCTATCGATAGTGAAGGACACCGCCACACTGTCACCACCGAGACTCGTTCCAAATCCGCCCTGTCAACTGACAAGGAAACCACTACGACTGCGGTGGACGACACCACAACAACCGCTAAGGATTCTACCTCGGCTACTACAACTGCAACTGCCTCCGGTACTACGACGGCTTCTGCCACTGCGACTGCAACCGCCACTGCGACTGCGACTGCAACCGCGACTGCGACTGCGACTACGTCTTCGTCTGATAACATCATTAGCGACATTGAGAACGGAGTTTCGGATCTTCTTAGTGGCGGCACCACCACTGCAGCATCCAATGGCACCACAACCGCTACTGCCAAGACTACCAGCGTGACAGCCAGTGGCAGTGGCAGTGGCAGTGTCAGTGTCAGTGCCAGTGCCAGTGCCACCTCATCATCTGCTGGAGATGATTTCCTTAGCTGGTTACTTGGATCCGAGAGTGCCACTGCCACAGGAACAGCCAGCAACTCCACCGCATCTACCATCCCAGTCAGCGTTCCTTTGACTGCCAGTCCCACTGCAACAGGCGATGCTCTCACCAGTATCCTCAACAGTATTTCGGCCGCTCTCAATGGCACTGATGCCACTACTACCGGCATTGGTGCGGTTCCCACCCCTCATGGAAGTCAGCATGTATCTGCTACTTCAACTGGTGTTTTGGGTGGTAACGGCAGCGGCAGCGGCAGCGGTAACACTGCAACCCCAACCGGTTCCATTGGCGTCATTCCTTCGCCGCACTCCCCCAGTGCTGGCTCTGGCAAGCCTTCTGGTTCCGGTGCCGTCCCTACACCTACTGGCAACCAGACCCCCAAGGCCTCAACTTCCTCTACCCCTAGCCTTACACCCGTTATTCTACCCACATCTACCTCTGAGGCTGAGACTACTGCTGCACCTACCTCCACTGAAACCCCAACAGAGAGCGCCTCTGCTGAGACCAGCAACTGGGTGGGTTCGAGTATTCTGGCCCTCCCTACCGAGACTAGCACTCAGACTGGCACTGCTCCCAGCTCCACATCAACCACTGTGGTTACTCTCCCAGATTCGATCACTCCCTCGAATGGCGTTAGCAGTGCACCTGCCGATTCTGAATTGCTTCAATTCGGTTTCGACAGCAGTCTTCCGTGGTCTTTTGTCGCTACCACTGCCCTGTCATCGTCTCAGATCTTTGAGTACATCCCCCAGGCTCTTAAGCATGCTATGCCCTACTGGGGTAGCGAGGCCGTGATGTACTCTCTTGAGCCTTACTACAGCTGGGAGACCACCGGTTACAATGCCACCCTTATCATCTTCTACTACCCCACCAAGGGATACCAGAAGCTCAAGGACGAGCACTCCAACCCTAACTCTGCCCTGTATACCGAGACCCAGAGTGAGACTGTCAAATCCCTGATGTCTATGGTTGACTCTTCTATTCCCCTGGTTTACACCGGCAGCTGGCCAAGCAATGGCAACGACGGGTCCTCCGGCTCTGATGGTGGCAGTGGTAGCAGTGGTGACGGTTCCAGCAGCAGCGGCGGCGGTAGTGACGACTCCGGCTCCGGAAACACCGATGATGGTTCCTCCAACAGCAGCAAGAGCAGCGCTAGCTCTGCTGGTATTGCCTGTGGTGCCGTTGCTGGTGCTGCCGCCTATGGCGCGGGTATGTTCTACCTTGCTCGCCGTTACCGCAAGAAGAAGCAGCTGCACCAGCGTTCCCCCTCTACTGCTGATCAGATGAGCCAGGGTGGTTCTGGCTCCATCTTCGCTGGCGCCAACCGTGTTTCTAGTCAACGCTCCCAGATGATCAGTGCCCCGGTTATGGCTGAGAACTCTCTGGGCTGGAACTAGACGGGATCTTCCTACACGAACAGAAAAATCAATACCAAAAAAATCTACATAACAACATGGATAGACCAGGTCCTCCTTCTTCGCTCTCATCCATCCTATTCTTCGGCTCTGTGACCGAAATGAGTCCCAACCACTTGACGGAACCAGCGCCCTCGCCCGTCAGAGAGAATCTCAAGTTGATATCTACTTTACCACAAGCGAAGCTGGATGGATGAGAGTTTGCACAAAACTTCCTTTCATTGTCCATCAATCTCTAAGGATACACCATTTCACATATCACGTAACCTTCCCACTGTGAAATTTTTCATTGGCCAACATTATTTGTGTTTTTCTTTTTCTTATTTCTTCTGATACTCCCCACGACGTCATCCTTGTGCCGGCGCAGTATGTATCATTTCATTTCCCATTATTTCCTTTGAAATATTCCCCCTTCTGTTCTACCATACCCTTTTTCTTTTCTGATTTCTTTTTCATGGCATTGTGAGAACTGAATGAGACCTCAATCTTGATTCCTGCCTCTGTTCATGGAAAAGAGAAAAATCCTATTACTTTTTTTACTGGTCATATTATGTTGGACTTTTGCACATCCCTAATGGTCTCTGGGTGGCCACAATCCTTGATGAGCCGACGCTAGTTCCCTGCTCCTTTCCTTTATCTCTCCAACTGTGTGTTGGATTCTGAATCATTATCGTTGTCTTTTTTCTTGCTTTCTTTCCTTATCTATTTGTACAGATGTTGTATAGTTGTCCGTATGAAGTGGTAGAATAAGAGGTGTAGACTCACTCCTATTTTAAGTATTTCCATATACTTTTAGCATTACCTAGTACCTAAGTGATACCGTGTTTCAATTCGTGCAAGGGTTATCTCTGCTGCCTTAACAATCATGCGAGGGGTATCTTCATGTTGTTTCATGTTCTTTGCTTTCCAAGTTTCAGTACCTTGCACGAAGGCTAGACCCTGCGGCTCTGCATGTGAGGTACCGAGCTGCAGGACAAGGTTTCAAATAAGGTTGCCAGAACAACGGTTTCCTGTGAGTTTCCACGGATGGGGTTTCCGTATTGTTGACATTCAATAAAGCTTGAAGTTGTTTTATTTGGTCTGACCTGTCATTTCTAGATTTGCTTTTTTAATTTGCCGCTTTTGCATGTGTAGTACCATCCTTCCCACATGTCCTACTTCTCCATATTCCCCTGAGGTTGATACTAGTAAGGTCTCTTTTATATCCGAGTTTACTATCGCGAGATAATCTTAGAAGAGTACTGGTTTAAGATTCTCACCTGGGCACAGTACTTATGATTGAGGTGCGGGTGACACATCTCAAGTGCTGGACTTACTATCAAAGCTAGTATCAGAAAGCTCCGAAGTCTGAGTCACTTGTTTCGTAGGGATTAATTACGCAGATGGTACTACTAGTAATAACTAGGTAGTACCTACGCCCACATGCTAGCGCATGCAGAGAGCAGTCGTACGTGCACTGACTGGCCACTCGAGCTACATGCACACTTATACTAGTACTAGTAGTATACCGTTCTGAGATATTATAAAACTTGATGCAATACTATAACAGTCAACTAGTTGGTGTTTTAACCGAATTCAATATTGCATACCTAGGTACTAGCGTACCGGTGCCGGAAACGTGATCGAGCGAGACATAGCATTTGCCCTAGTCCGAGTCTAGTTATGGAACGGGCACATGATAAAGAAAAATTAAAGGCTTGTCATCAAGGCTGTAGACATGAATGGGGAAAAATGTGGATGCAAAAAAAAGACTTGAAGGCAGCAATGGGATATCGATGCAACGTAAGGCTGAGAGCAGAGAATGATTATGTACATCATGACATAAGAGATGTCAACTCAGATGAGGGGAATAGAAGAGAAGAATCAGAGGGAGAAACTTTAATATACAAGGAGGAGATATCGCTCAGAATTTAATCTTTCTTGGACTTTTCATCAGATCCTGACGAGAATCCAAGCCAGCTTGACCACGACTGACCAGCCTTCTCCTCTCGGCGAACCTGACGGACTCGATCACGCTCGTCCTTGTACTCCTCCCACGAAAGCTGTGCAGCAGCCGTGGTGACGGGAGTTTCCTTGGCGGCGCTATTATCATGGTCATGGCCATGTGTGTGATCATTGCCTCGAGCGTGCGGAGGCAAGGGACGAACAGCATCCTCACCACCGTAAAGACGGAGAGCAGTGCCAAATGTCCAGTCCACAGCTTCTTCAACAGGATGATCGAACAGGTATGGGAGAAAAGGAACAACGGCAAGACCGAGCTATGAGACAGGAACATAATCAGCATGAATACCCCAAAGACGGATTAAGACCTAGAGAAGAAAACATACCCCGATAGGCGTCCAAGTGCGCAGGAATGTAGGCTTGCCCTTATTAAGCATGCGTCCAGAGTACTTGACAACGCTGTGAATAGTCAAAGCTGGCAGACCCATACTGGCGATACTCTGAAACACCGCACGCTTCACCATGATCATACGGTAATCCTCCGCGAGCGAAATCTCTGTAGTAGGCCATGGCTCAAGATCGCTGGAGCCGTTCAGTGGGCGAGACAGGTTTCCTGTCGCCATTCCTCGGAAGATCTGGTTTTGAGGCACATCGCTTGCGTCTTTGTAAGCTTCGCCGGGTAGGGTGAGAGCACGTCGATTGCGCAAATAAGCTTTGTATCCCTCATGGCTCACGTCGCCCAGCAGGTAAGCCCAGGAGATACCGTAGGCGGAGCGAACAAGTAGCGGGTGTGCAACGGGACGAAATGACTCGCCTATGTCAGATGTGTAGGCAACGTAACGGTGGGCTGAGAGTAGGATCGTGCGAATGCGGCTACCATAGGCTGCATATCGGACAGAGGTATCGGTAGAGTCGACAGTACTGTAATCATTGGAAGAGCCCATGGTTAGTATGTATGTGGGTAGAGATGAGATGATTTGGAGGTTGCTCGGAGCTGGAGCTCTGCGCGCGATGATGTCTTGAGTGGGGTATGCCCTGGCCGGAAAAGTGGAGTTGACCAGAAGTGACACCTGATTTTACAGGCAAAAGGGACATGCGACGAGAGGACAGAGGGGCATAAGACAGGAACAGATTGGGGATGTACATACTATGGAGGATAATGATCCTCATATTTGTCTGCAGAGTGAGACTTAGCTTCATCAGGTAGATTATTAGCAGGCGCAGCACTGGGTGTTTCACCCTGTTGGCTGCTACCACCCCAGCTGCCCCAGGCCATTTTGTAGGATGAGGACGATGTTAAAATATGGGGAAGCTCAATGAGATTTGAAGAAGAAGAGACTCTGATTCAGTCAGGCGTCGTATGGGAGTAATGTAACAAGCAAGACTTGGGTTGCTAGGTAGAACCTTGGAAGTAAACAATGGTGGGTTGCAGCCTGAGATCTCAAATGAAAAGAGGGAAAATCAAAAACAGCTGCAAAAAGAGAGAACAAAGTTTCTAAAAAGAACTACAGTGAGTGGATCCATCTTATAAGTGCCAATACACATCCATCAACCGTGCATGACAGCCGAAGGGATATCGCCATAACCGGGGTATACAACTTGACCATGGAATAGTTTACTTCCCCCCGAGGTTCCGTAGATGAGCTTCCTTGTGGCCGGAAACAAGAAAACAACAGCTATCAAATTTTATAGACATTGAAAATTAGAGATGAAGGCTCTATGTTTCATTCAGAATCCCAAATGATGCAAGTATTTGAAATTGAACCATCTTCCCAACACAATTGCATACATTCGATCGGGAAAGGATGCTCGTGACATACCCGACAAAATCACATGATCCCGGGACAACCCGGTGAGTCACATGACTTAGAGTCTGCTGAGTCATGCTATCACACTAACCGTATTAGGAAAGGCGGTCTCGGAGCCAACTTCATCTCTGTCAAGCCTAAGGATTCCGCTTCCACATCGCTGCATTTAATCTTCAGTTGCTCCCCCATCCCAGTCACTCAAGATGGTTGTCTACTACCAGATTGCCGGCAAGAAGGTCGGCTCCCACGTCGTAAGTGGAAAACCCATCCTTCCCCACGCCGCGGGCGTCCTCGGTCGCCCATCCCTTTTTATGTCCAGTTTGCGGCTACAGCTGGAAACCTCAACAAGCTAACCGGAACTTCCTCGTGATTCAAATAGCTCGCCATGGCCACCCTCGGCACGATCTTTGCGGGTTCCTGGGCTGCCACTGGCAGCAGTGCTAAGCCCAAGACTGCCGCCGGTCCTCCCATCAACGCCTCCTCCAAGGAAGAGGGTGACTTCATCCAGTATGTGACAATGTCTCCTCACAAACCTGCGCAATAACGCATTGAATTGCATGGCATCATTGCTACGCAGTTAGCGAACCGCGCAGTTGAAGGTTGAGTTTCGGCGCTAACAGGTTGTCTAATAGGACCTTCCTGAAGGAGGTCGATGGAGGCGACAAGAAGCCTGCCTCTGGCCACTAAACATCCCTTTTTCCTGAGAACGGATGTTAACGATGGTTCGGCCCGATATAAAACCGCGTGATGCATTAAATCGAGTCGCCTCATCCTGTTCGTCGCTTCCGCTACCCCGATGCATTGAGATACGTCGGCTTGGAGATGTCCTGCGAAACTAGACGGGTCGATCCCGGAAGTTGATGGATGGATTATCATGGATCTGTACATAGGCGTGTACGCTGCATAGAAGAATTATAACTTCTGCTCCTCGATTTATTCTCGATTTCAATGTTGTGTCCTCACAAAAAAAGGACAACGGCTTTATATTGACAAGGACATGGATCAAAAAACCAGTAAAAGGGCGTCTATAAACTTGGGTTTCCTATGTGCAGTCCTCCGTGACACCTGTGGTCATGAATCCCCCGTACTTGTCGAGCTGGACCAAGCAGTGCAGGTTTGAGACATTGACGCTGCACTCCCTGGTATAAGCCATGAAGTAAAAAAGTAGAACACTGTAGAGTCATCTATTTGACGACAATATTCGTACGAGTGATGCTTCTCAGTGTATTGAAATTGTACAAGACCCCACCATGTTCATTTGTTAAGGTTCGACCTTGAGCTCTGAGCTACAACTCCGCTAGGATCCCGACTTTCCACCTTAACTCCTCCATCCCTCTCCACAAACAACCACCACAGCTCCCAGTGGCACAAACCAACATGATTCCCTTCCCACTAGCCCTTAATGTCGGCACGGACATCGTCCACCTCCCTCGAATAACCGCCCTCCTCACCCGTCGCGGGAATTACCTATCCCGCTTCACGCGCCGCATCCTCTGCGACCAAGAACAGCGCGACTTCCACAAGCGCTTCAAAGACTCCCTTGCCCTCCAATCGCAATCCAAGCCTCCAAATTCTACGCACTCACCACCCATAACAGCTGACATGACACGCTGGCTCGCGGGTCGATTCGCCGCGAAAGAGGCAGCGCGCAAAGCTGCACCGGGTGGAGCTGCTTCGATTGGATGGAAGGATGTCATGATTCGGGTTCAGGAGGAGTCGGATATGAATTCCAGTGTACATGCTGATGCGATAAAGGCCGCAGAAGCCGAGGGGGTTAGTCGGAGGCCGGAGATTGTGTATTTGGGGATAAAGGATGATGGGAGTGATAGTCGGGTTGGGCGGCTTTCTATTTCTCACGATGGGGACTATGTTACTGCGACTGTTCTGGCGGCGGGTTGAATGATTCTCAGGTCTTTACTTGAATCTTTTCATTAGACCTCATCATCCCTTCGTCTGGCTGGGATCATCAGGACGTGGACACTCTGCAGTACCATACGGAACTGGAGCTGTGGCAGCTCACTTCGCTCGCTTTTACTTCTTCATCCCAAGGGATGAACGACAACCGGCTCTGTTCATCGGTTACATCACCGAGATTCCTGCGATTGCAGTGGCCGTGGTATATTCAGCTTGCAACACTGCCAGTGGGACCCCGTTGTGTTCGAAATCTTGGACTTGGTATACATACTATCACCAGCAGTATGTCACCAATAATAGCTTTCGAATATGACCAGTGAGTTGAATCATGCAGTTTTTACAGCTAGTATTACCATCATGATATCTATCATCCTCGTAAATTCATCCCAGCTAAATTTTATTCTGTTTTGCATGACTTGAACCTTGGAAGTCGACAGTAGGTCTTCTTAAGCGGAGGCATAAAATCCTTATCGGGCCGCTATCGACTTCTGTGACTCGGAGGATCTGCCTTCACCTATATTTCTTCTATACCCCACCAGTACAAAGCAGGACCAGAAGTTGTTATAAAAAGCCTACTCTGCATTGCATGTATTTATGCACCCACCTCTAAGTCCTCAGAACTTAACTGACCCGGTCCAGATACCACCAAGGCAGCAAATATGCCATTCTCCCACCACAGCCATTCCGGCCAGTTCTGTCCCGGCCATGCAAAGGACTCCCTGGAGGAAGTAATCCAGGCAGCAATCAGCAAGAAAATGCAAGTTTTCTGCTTAACAGAGCACATGCCCCGACACAAAGAAGACTTCTACCCAGAAGAGATCGAGGCGGGGCAAACAGAAGAGTGGCATGAAAGTAACGAAGCAGCCTACTGGGAAGAAGCCACAAGACTACGCGCCAAATACGCTTCACAGATCCAGATCATTATTGGATTCGAGTGTGATTGGATTCGCCCTGAATCAAGGGATCTAATTGACCGCTCGCTCAGTCGATTCCCCTTTGAGTTCTTCGTGGGATCCATCCACCATATGCATACTGTGCCGATCGACTTTGATAGACCAATGTATGAGCAGGCGCGCGAACTTGCAGGTGGTACAGATGAGCGCTTATTCGAAGACTATTTCGATTCCCAGTTGGAGATGCTGCAGCATTTGAAACCGCTGGTTGTGGGTCATTTTGATCTGATTCGGCTTAAAAGTGATGATATGGAGCGGAGTTTTATGACTTGGCCCGGTGTTTGGAGTCGGATTCTGAGGAATCTGGACTTCATTGCTTCTTACGGTGGCATGTTAGAACTGAATGGGGCGGCGTTGAGGAAGGGGATGAGTGAGCCGTATCCCAAGGCTGAGATTTGCAAGGTATGTATCCAATTATGGTTCTGTTTACTAGGTGCAGACAAACTAATGTTCCTTGCAGGAATTTATTGCTCGGGGAGGTCGACTTTGCCTCTCTGATGACAGTCATGGAGTCGACCAGGTTAGTCTGAACTTCCACCGTGTGCTGGAGTTCCTGGACTGCACAGGCATCTCAGAGCTGCACTATTTGCAGATGGTGGAGCAGTCAGAAACATTCATTGCGCCCGACGCGCGCTTCCCACGGACACAAGTGGCATCGATCTCTTTGGATGAGGTGAAACAGATGGCTTTTTGGAAAACCGTATAGTGCATCCAGTAGATGTGGGGCAATGTGCAAATTTCTCTATATTGGAAAGAGTTCAGAGCATTATGCAATTTGCAGCGCTTCACTATAAGATCTACGAAATATAACCGGGATTACTTTTCATGCAGGATGAATCTAGATCCCTACCTGGGCAGTCGTATACCGCCACCGAGCGCATTAAGAAGGATCGTCCACCTATCGCCCGAGCTAACCCCGCCACATTCCAATGAGGGGCATAGAGGGGTAGGAGAGGTCCAACACACATCAAATAAGACTGCAGAAAATAAATTTCCCTTAAATTCGAATAAAAACACGGTGAAAGGAATGGTTCTGGTGAGTTGGCGATGAACGCTTTTCTGATATTAGCACATAATCCCAATGTTATGGTATCCCAATCACATCCCTGCTTAGCGCCATGTCTGACTAGGATGAAGGTCGGAACACACCTCCTAGCCCATTTATGCCCTAGTTAGAGCCCACTAGTATTGCCTAGGGTCTGACCGGGGTTCTACTACGGATTACAGCAAAATATCTTTCATTCTATGGAATTCTATTTCCAGAATTCCCATTATAGACATATTGACCCCTCCTTGATAGCTACTGGGTAAATATGATGTTTGCAATGCATTATTTTTGACTTCACAAGCCTCCGTAGATCAATTGAGGTGGAGTTGTATGATTGGAGAGTAGGACAATGTCCATTATAGTCCTGGAGTAATGTTGAGGGTGGTTGCGGTTATCTATTACGTCGAGAGGGCAAAAACCCCCCACATGGAGAAAAACGGATAAAGCTTGCAGCCTTCCTCCATTTTCTTTCCTGTTCATCACTTTCTTACAACTCACTCTTTCCCTCAAAAAACTCTCTTTTACCATCTTATTCACAATGGGTGTCACCAAGACTACTTTGGAGCCTGGCAATGGCGTTGACTTTGCTGTCAAGAACTCCATGATCGAGATGCACTACAGTGGCCACCTGTATGACGCCAGCCAGCCCAACGGTCTGGGCAAGAGGTAAGTGCCTTTATTATTCATCCAATTCTTCGGATTATGTCTATATTGTAGCCATGGCTAATATTCTACGTCCTACTAGATTCGACAGCTCCTACAGCCGTAACGCCCCTCTCGCTAGCAAGATCGGCGCCGGCCGTCTCATCCAAGGTGCGTTGAGATCGTCCTCCATCTCTCCGTTTCCCATATACGCATCCCTTGAATAATTTTAGAAATATTTATCATTGACCATCTTTACGCTATATAGGTTGGGACGAGGGTGTTCCTCAGATGACTCTGGGCGAGAAGGCCATTCTCGACATCACTCCGTGAGTCTTCCACACATTTAACTTGGAAGATTAGAGATTTGAGTGACTAATTGCAATTTTTGAATAGTGACTTCGGTTACGGTGCCGGGTACGTTTTTCTCAGAAGAGGAAGAGTCTGTGTAGATTCTACCCAAACTCCTTGACAGTCCCTTTCCAAAACAACCAATACCCACTATGGAAACATGAAGAAATATGGGTGATACAATGTGCTAACTATTCACAGTGGTATCCCCGGTACCATTCCTCCCAACGCCCGCCTGGTCTTGTAAGTCATGTATTCTGGGCTTTCGGGCCCATTGCTGCTTTCGTTTGATTTGGACTATCGAAGCTAATTTTATTTCTTTTTATAGCGAGGTTCAGCTCGTTTCAATCAACGGCAAGAAGGCCCCCGGTCTGTAAAGCAAATCAGAAGCTTGCGCTACCATACCCTAAGCTTTATTTATCTCGAATATATCTACCTAAAGCCCATGGAATCGAATGGTCATCCTTATAATATTCCGAGATTGGACTAGGAGAATAAAATGAAAGAATACATAAGCTTTTACGTTAATCGTAAATTTCAAATTGAGTTCCTGTGAGCTTTTCTTGTGGCTTTCGACCGCAAATAGCCCAAAATTTCATTGATCTCTATATCATGATATAGACTGAGGATTCTTCAAGTTGCTTTCATTTACCGTGCAATGCTGTTGATGTAGTCCATTCCTGCAGTGCGATAATCGTCAAGTTCGATATAACTTTCATTTCGAGGAAGTCGGAACACGAAGTTGGATGCATTGCGCGAGAAATTAGGCCACTGTGGAATATTTGGAACTGTAGTCGTGTTAGTACCCTCTAGATAATCTAACCGATTTCCTGCTGAAAATTGAACGATGTACTGCTATCCATAGAACATTGAGTGGGTTAAACTTACTTCCATGTCCATTCGGATTCAATTCTGCGGCAAATGAAGTCCACATACGAGCCGCCATTTGTCCAAGAGCTAACCTGCCAGGTAAGGATGCCTCGAGAGTCGTAATGTTCTGTACTGAATTGGCAAAGACGAATGGAATCTATGTAGATTAGAACTAGCTTGAAACTGAGTAATCGAAAAAGGATAGATTTGCTTACCTCTGCGAAATGTTGTACGCCAATTAATGTTGAATCATTGAAAGCAGCCACATCCCACCGGTATGAGAAGACAGTTTTGTCGAAACTAGCCATTGTATGTGCCAGCATTCGACGTGGCGCTACCATGCATAAATCTCCAG
This sequence comes from Penicillium malachiteum, assembly GCF_028827825.1. Taxonomy (NCBI): domain Eukaryota; kingdom Fungi; phylum Ascomycota; class Eurotiomycetes; order Eurotiales; family Aspergillaceae; genus Penicillium; species Penicillium malachiteum. The sequence continues at coordinate 7,219,387 of NW_026643095.1, forward strand.
CTATGGACTCGTATCGTTTGTACTCATAACCCAAGGCTGGCCATGTAGCATTGCCCCATCCGTAAGGACATCCGATTGCCGAGATATTAGGGTAGAGATTCAGAATGCGTGTGGCTTCATCAGTTGAGAGAACCCAACGCTTCGATGCTAAGCCGGATTATCAGCAAAATCAACCAAATTTGACAAAAAAAAGAAATGCAAACTGGTCAATTGTGCAATCGCTTCCTCATCTGTATTGACTCCTGTTGTGCCAAAGCTAGTGCCTTCATCTGTATTTGTGCCTAATAGGATAGGAACTTTAGCGAGCCTGCCTTCGCGATAGCTGATTTGTGGATACTCTGAGATGAAAATGTTATCAATGGTTGCGAACCACTCGAGTCCAACATAAGCAACATCATAAAATTCCTCGTAAGGGAGGTCGCGAAGGCATTGTAGAGTGTTTGTTGCATTTGAGCACCCTGCTCTCTCAACAATTCCGTCGTACATCGGCTGATGCCATTCGGTTCCGTTATATGGAGGACCAACAGCATTACCTGAGTCCATAATGGCTACAGACGGGGAAGAGTTAGCCTCTTGGCAAATTTTGAAATGAGAATTTCCTACCGGCCCTGAAGAGACCTTCATTATCTCCTCCATTTGTTACCAGATGATCTCCAACACTGTAGGCGCCTCTATAAAAGTTTTTCATGCTCGTTTAGTTCATGCCTTCAGGTGGATAGCTGGCTGGTAGACGTACGCAGATTCACCCCATATAGTGATCTTTTCGGGATCTCCACAAAATGCTTCGATATTTTGTTTGACCCAATGCATCGCAACTCGCTGATCCCGAAGCGCAAGATTGGTGTTTCCCTCAGCCTAGCTGAGTGTTAGTATCTCAATTTTGGTAGATGGTCAACGAGCAGATTTTATCTCACCCGCACTTCTTTCGAATCTAAAAACCCAAAAGCAGCCAATCTGTAGTTGATGGAGACCCCAAGCACAGGCTTATTGTTCTCCGCACTCTGCTGGATGATATAACTCATATTGTATCTGATAGTGAAGACGTTTAGTCCGATATTCAATGGTCTCAATCACAAAACCAACCTTGGATCTGCAGTCGAACCCTCGGACCATCCACCCCCATATATCCAAATCAAGACTGGGAGTAGCTCATCCGTATCAGTTTGAGGCCTTATCACGTTGAGATTGAGACAATTTTCGTTCAGACGAACGAAGCCCAGATCAACGAGCTCAGTCGTGTCTGAGCCATAACCAGGACAATCATAGCCATATTCAGTTGCATTGTAGTAAGTAACGTCAGACTGAGGCTGAAGATTTGTCACAGAAAGATCGTAGCTCCCAGAATCACTATCATTAGACGCGTAGCTTGATTTGAGTTGGGCAGGGGTAAAGCGGGCAGGCTCATCAGCAAACTTGATGCCTAAAAACACATCTTGATCAAATTCGAGAAGAGAACGACCAACAAAGATGGTGGACCTATCTTCCTCTCCGTTACTTAGGGTCGCCGTTGGTGGATCGCTGGATGTTTTCCCGCTTGCTAACCCAAGATTCAAACAGAAAAGGAAGACAAAACATCCCCAGATGCCAAGAAAGGCCATGTTTCATAATATACTAGTATTCGATATTGTCAAAATGGTCTGAATACCCATGGATCTATGCCCCAGGATTAATTCTTATATTGATCCTCTCTCAACTTTAACTTACATCCCCGCAATAATACCAATCAATCAAACCCAATCGGACTCGGCCGAAGAATCATCAGATGTAGATCATTGTTCTAAACTGGAGTAGATGACTCGAAGTTAAGCATTCATCTGTTTAAGAGGAGAATTTTATGTAGGAAATACTCCGTCTCTATGAAGAAGAGAATCCTTATAGGTGGGAAAATTTATGAAGACGATTCCGGGGTAAATAGTGCGGGGATGACGACAGTGTGTGTAGTTTTTGTAGGTATTCTTCTAATGGACCAATGATTGCACCTGTGGAGTATATAGGTATAATAAATAGGGTTCAATTATATAAATCAACATGCTGGCCAAGATGATAGACGCTATCGTCTGATCAATGTACTATTCAAAATTGTCCTTTATAACTGATCTCATGTAGACATTTGGAGTTAGCTATGATATTCAAGCCTCAATGATTGTTACTGAAATTTAAAACCCACAAACTGATCATCAAAATGAATAGGTATATCGTAAAATTGACCAGAATCGCTTGGTGGATTAAGCACTTTCTTCCTGTCACCAAGTGTTTTGGACTAAACCTTGGAACTCCCGAGGTCAGTACTCGCTGACTCACATCAACTGGGCTAGATGGTAAATAAAGTCTCGTGATCAAATATCTTCATTTGGACCAATATGAAGAATCATTCAAGTTGGTGAGAGATGCATGTGCCTAGAAAGGTATAGCCGGGATAATCATGCATAAACAGCGCATCACCGGCGCTAACTCGATCACTGGCATAGCCACTAACCCCTCTTTTTTAAAGGCAAAATTCTGACCCATGAGTGCTTAATTCTGTCTGTTATACGATTGATTTATAGAAACCTTTCATCTAATGTTACATTTTCTTCTTACGTTATGAATAAATTCAGGGAATGGCGAACACAACGCAAGTCAGCTATCATTGTCCCCACGGAGTCGCCCCGCGATGATCTGTCCCCACGATATGAGACAGATCCCCCTCAAGAACTCGATTCTTCGACTCTAAAGTTTGGACTAGATACAATTCATGAGTCCCCTGATGCAATTGTTGATATATGCTTTATTCATGGTTTGACCGGCGACCGGGATAAGACTTGGACCGCCCATGGGCAGAGCGTACCATGGCCCAAGATACTGCTTCCAAAAAAACTCAATGCTCGAATTCTTATGTATGGCTATGATGCCCATGTTACACGCAAGTCTGTTGCTTCATCCAATCGCCTGATAAACCATGCCCAGAATCTCTTGGGTGACTTGACAGCTGACCGAGGTCTCTGCAATGCCTCTTCTCGCCCCATAATCTTCGTTGCTCATAGTCTTGGCGGCCTCGTCTGCAAGAAGACGATTCTTCTTTCCCAAAATGCGGCGGAGCCTCATTCTCGCGCGCTATTCAATTCTGTGAAAGGTGTTGTGTTCATGGGGACGCCTCATAAAGGGGCATGGATGGCAGATTGGGCCAAAATCCCTGCTTCGATATTTGGCCTCGTTAAATCCACAAATCTGATGTTATTGGATATACTCCAAAAGGACAACCAACTGTTAGACTCAATCCAGGTCGATTTTCTCACAATGATTCGACGACTCCGAGAGGGCGGCCGAAGCATTGGGATTACATGTTTTTTTGAAGAACTTCCCTTCCCAGTTGTTGGCAAAATTGTAACAACCGAGTCTGCCACGCTTGATGGATATGACATCTATAGCATATACGCCAATCATCGTGATATGGCTAGATTTGCCTCTGATGAAGATCCCGGGTTCAAGAGACTGCTCTGGCAGCTTCATAGTTGGACAGCACAAGTCGGTAAAAAGGCCCCTATTGCAATCTTAATGGAAGCCTTTGTGAACTGACTTTTTTTCAAGATCAAGCCACGAAGATAGGCAGCTATGAACTAGAGAAGGAAGATCTGATGTGCTTACGCGATCTACAAGCGACCAATCCTTATGACGATAAACCACGCATCGAGAACCAAAAAGGAGGTCTATTCAAGGAGTCATATCGATGGATTTTGAGCAACGAAAAGTTCATTGAATGGCAGATTTCCGAGAAAGGTTCGAAGCTTCTTTGGATCAAAGGTGATCCTGGAAAGGGCAAAACCATGTTGCTCTGTGGCATAATTGATGAACTGTCAATGGTTAAGACTGGGATGCTCTCGTTTTTCTTCTGTCAAGCCACTGATGCAAGCTCAAATACTGCCACTTCTGTGTTGCGCGGCTTAATCTACACCATCCTTGAGCAAGAACCGTCGATGATTGCTCATGTTCGGCAGAGATATGATATGACCGGGAAGGAGCTTTTCGAGGGCCCCAATGCTTGGCAAGCCTTATCTAACATATTCATTGACATTCTGGATGAGTTGTCAAATGCTTGTCTAGTTATCGATGCGCTTGACGAGTGTGTAACTGGCCTGAATCATTTACTCGACCTAATCGTTCATGTTTCATCATCACATCCTCACGTGAAATGGATAGTGTCCAGCCGAAGTTGGCCCAATATCAAAGAACGCCTGGACCTAATATCTGACAATACAAGAGTCGAGCTTGAATTGAACGAGAAGTCAATTTCTGAAGCAGTCAGACTTTTCATTTACATCAAAGTTCAACAACTAGCGAAACTCAAAAAATACACACAGCAGATCCTGGAAGCTGTTCAAACGCATTTGTTGTCCAATGCACAAGGGACCTTTCTTTGGGTTGCTTTGGTCTGTGAGAAGCTTGCCCAGATACCTCGAATTAAAACAATTGAGAGACTCACTGCCTTTCCGGCTGGGCTTGATGCCCTGTACAGACGGATGTTGCAGCAAGTTTGCGATCAAGAGGAGGCCTCTCTATACAAGAATGTCCTCGGCATTGCCTCCACAGTGAAGCGTCCCATCACTCTGGATGAATTAGCTGTCTTTATTGATGTTCAAGATGCATATGATCGTGAATCTCTAGAGGAGATTGTAGGTTACTGTGGGTCTTTTTTGAACGTCTCCAAAAACACAATATTCTTCGTTCATCAATCTGCAAAGGAATTTCTTCTCGAGAAAGCCGGCGGTGAGATCATACCGTCTGGATTAGCCTCCCATCATCATCAAATTCTCCTTCAGTCGATGAAAGTTATGAGTGTAACACTTCGTCGCGATATTTGGAGTTTGGGTGACCTCAGCTGTTCAATAAATCAGGCTCGTGCAAGAAGACCTCACCCAGATTTACTTGCAAGAATTGCATATTCTTGTGCATATTGGATTGATCATTTGGTGGAATGTGAAGAAACAGATGCTGAAACGGATCTTCAAATTGGAGGCAGAACGTATGATTTTCTGTCCAAAAAGTATCTTCATTGGCTAGAGGCCCTGGGTCTTCTGGGCCATGTTTCAGAGGGACTGACAGCAATGTTCAAATTACAAGGATTTCTCAAAGTAAGTCAACGCCCATTTTCTCGAGCATCTTGATTCTTATATTAGCATAGGGAATGGGTGATTCAGATCTTCTGGAACAAGTTCAAGACGGAATTCGGTTCCTTCAAAATTTCAAACTTGCAATCGAAGAATGCCCTTTACAACTGTATTCATCCGCCCTGCTTTTCTGTCCAGAGCAGAGCAGCACTCGAACTTCTTTTCGGGAAGAAAGCTTGGGCAGTGTCAAAGTATATCCAAGCATAGAATATTGGAACCCTTGTCTCCAAACGCTGGAAGGTCATCGTTACAGCGTCAATCTTTTGGGAATATCACCGGACGGCAAGCGCTATCTCTCAGCATCAGAAGATGGTTGTATCAAGCTATGGGACTCGATCAATGGCGGGTGCACATTGAGTCTAGAGGGACACAGTGATGAGATTTCGTCTATCATCTGGCTCGAAGATGGGGCTTTCTTGGCTTCAGCCTCGTATGACGCAAAAATTAGCACCTGGGATTTGAGTACTGGCAAATGCATATCGACTCTTCAAGGACATACTGCAGGTGTCAATGCAATTCTAGGACTTCACAATGCAACGGAACTTGTTTCGGCATCTACCGATAAGACGATCAAGATCTGGGATCGGGCTAAGGGTGTGTGTACGAAGAGTTTAAAAGGTCATGAGAAGGCAGTTACCTTCATCATTTGGCTACCCTCTGAAGGGAAATTGGTATCCGCATCGGATGATACTACCATCAAGATCTGGGATCCTGTTTCAGGCCATAATCTCTCAACTATCACCACACATACTCAGAAAATCAGATCGATCATTTCCTCTCAGGATGGAAGCTTGGTCATTTCTGCATCAGATGGATTTCCTGTGAAGGTTTGGGATACCAACACATGGCAGTGCATCATGAGTCTTGAAACGCACTCTTTCGGATACAAAGACTTGGCGATTTCCCATGATAACAGGCTTCTGACACTCGATGCTATTACAAGCCAGATCAATATCTGGGATCTCTCAGTTGGTGAAAATCTTATAGAGTTCAGTGTCGGTCAGCGTTCCATACACTCATTTGTTTGGTTCAATGATGGAAGACTTGCAACTGCATATGCAGATGGGATAATCAAAATTTGGAATTCCTCTTCTGGTCAATGTCTGTCTACGTTGAAAGGACACAGAGACAGACTTGCATATTTGATTTCGTCTCAGGACGAAACAAAACTTATCTCGGCTTCATGGGACAAGAGCGTGAAAATATGGGACATTCCTACCACACCTATGGAAACCGAGACAGCAAAAGAACTTCAAGTTGAAAAGGCTGAATATATCGTTGGGTCGCATAGTGGGACGCTATTTGCATCGAAATATCACCAGATGGTCAAGGTCTGGGACTCAGATACTGGTCGATGCGTGTCTACCTTTAAGAACGATGAAGATGGTATAATTGGGGCTGTTTCTTGGTGGTCAGAGGATTCCATCGCTATATCGCTCGCAGACCAAAAGGCCATCCATGTATGGAACCACCTGACGAACAAGTGTAGCTTGACATTTCATGGGTTTGATGTTCAACACAAAACTGATTGGCTTGTTACTTTCATGGGCAGATCTCATCATGGATCCCAGTATGCCGCTGCTTCTGATCTTCATAGGACCGTCAGATTTTGGGACCCAGTCTCAGGTCAAAGTCTTCGATCTTTGAGAATTCCAGAAATCGGGGCGAATACAATCATTTCATATGATGGAGCCTACTTTGCTTCCGTCTGTGATGACCAAACGATCAAGGTCTGGGATGCATCAACAGGTCAACTCTTTTCAACGCTGGAGGGTCATCGCAGCCCCGACGAAGGTACATCAGTTAGCCAGTGGCGTGTTAACAGCAAGGGATTGGTTCAAGATCCTTATACTGGACAATGGTTACCTATAATGGAATCATGGCTTGTCTGGCGCAAGGTGATTGTGGATACATTCCTGTGTTGGTCAGATGACAGCAAATGGCTTGTTTCAGCATCTCTCAAGAGCATCAAGGTTTGGGATATCGCAACCAGCCAGTGCGCTCTCATGCTTGACATTGGTCGACACGCCGGCAAAATTCGATTTTCTGAAACTGATCCCTATATTTTGGACACCAGCATTGGATCATTTGATCTTCGACCATATCTGACAATGCCTATCCCCGAGACTGGCCATTTAATTTCCTCGCCGCGACCTAGAGGATATGGATTCAGCGAGGATCGGGGTTGGATCACATTGAACGGCGTGAATTTTCTATGGCTGCCACCCGAGTATCGCCCAGAGTCGACTCAGCAGACGGATTTGTATGGAGAAACTGTGGTGATTGGCAGTGTGACGGGACGAGTGTTGTTCTTGAAATTTCCAAAGGGAGACTGCTTGACAATTTGAATTTGATACGAGATGATCGGCTCTTTTGACATAATTTTGAAGTGATTTTATCAAGTCCTTGAATGAGTGATTCGAAACAAGATGTGTATATGTAAATTATCATACTAGACTATCTTGAACATTTAGCCAGAAAAGGCGGTATATTCAACAAATCCCTGATTCATCAGGGCCACCAAGCGACTCAAAAACGAAAGGGGGGTAGTGTGGATGCAAAGGAAAGGAGTAGATGAACAAAACACCAGGCCGCTCATGATAAACAAGAGATCTGAGAAAGTAAAAAAGGGGGAAGAAAAAGAGGAGACAAAAAATGCAAATCCGTGAACAATCCAATGAGTTCAGATACAAGACAGCTTCTATTATGTACGATTGCAGCTTCAATCAAACATCTCAATCGTCTTTGACTCTGTCACCGGAGCCTGATCCAAACGCACGAGACCTGCTCGTTGTGGAAGCAGAGGCTGTTGGGCGGAAAGATGAGGAAGATGAAGATGAGGCTTGCGCTGCTCTGCGTGAGGTCCCCATGACACTAGGCGACCTTCGACCTTCCGAGGCATCATCCAGTTCGATTAAATCACCCATACCCCATAGTCCAGGGCTACGGCCTCGGCCAGTCGTGGGTGGGGTTGAAGAACCTTGCATGTCACTAAGCCCGACTTTCGCACGCGTGGCCACCTTGCGGACCCATCCTTCTAATGCGCCGCCGATGTTCTCCAAGCCTGTTGAAGCGTTGGATATGACAGTAGATTCAGAACCAAATGAGGGCCTCCGGGGGGTCTTGGGGCGGTGGAGGTGGTGCCAATTGAGGCATGTGCTGAGAGAAAAACTTGCTCAGTCCATCTAGCGCAGGGCCCGGAGCAGTTGACGTGCGGTCAAGAGTTCCCACGCCGGTTCCTGAAAGATGTATACTGCTGCGTTGCCGGCGATGCTGAGGTCGGGTAGGGCGCTGGCCACGCTGGCCACCAGGTTTAGGTGTTTCTCCATCACGAGGCCGGGTCCGGGGTAGTGCAGATTGAGATGAATCCAGTTGCGATGACCCGGAGAAAGCTGGAGACGAGGCGGGGCCTTCTGACGAGACAGCAGACACAGGCTCGGAGTCGGTATATGATACAGATTTTCGGCGCGTTCGTGGAAAGAATCCAAGAGATCTTCGTGGAACTCGTCCGATTTCAATGGCTGCTGGAAACCCGTCTATTTGTACCCAGGACTCGTGTTTCCAGACCTGGTTGCTTTCCGATTCCACGTTCCCACTCGTATCCAGATTCTGAGGCGAATCGGTCAGAGAATCTGTCGGGCGGATGCAACTGCCTGTTCCATCTTCGGAATTTGGTCTCAGAAGATCTCGAGTTTCGTCTTGTCGAACAGGGCGGCCTTTCACGCTGCACGCATCAACTGGCAGGAGAACAATACTCCTGCTTTGGATGTTGTCGTTGGGCCAAAATCCATTTGCCTTCCTGAAGACCGCCGCCTGACACCCATATTTAATTGTCACTCCTGTGATGCTATCCGTCTTTTGAACACGATGCACGTACGCCAGCGCATCCTCGTCGTGATCTGGATCAATTACTTGATCAGAGAAATCGCCCGAATACCGTTTCTTATGCTGGAAATTGCGACTCGCTATGGGATCGGAGTCCGCTAGCAACAATGCTTCCCGTTTCTTCGCCTGCACTAGCGCCTGCCGCTCTTCCTTGGTCCCACTCCCGATTTCTGGGGAAGCGGGCGCCAAAGGACCCCACGTGGACGCTGACGGTGTTGACCTGGGAATACCCCGAATATATAGGTCCGATCGAGAGGGTTTCCTTCGCGAATGTGCCTTTGTTGAATTATCTGCTGCTTCCCGCCCTGTATTACTGCCGAGGACAGATGATGCCAAATTTTGGAGCGAAGACCATGGAGAATCTAGGAAATCCGATGCACCCCGTGCTGGCTTGGACGACCCATTTAAGCCAAACGATGCCAGCTCGTTGCGACTTCGATTTGCAGACTCGGTGACGCGGGAGGGATGTTTCATAGGCAGGGGCGATGCACCACGAGATGAAAGCGGCGAGGGTGTAGCACCGCGAGAACGAGCGGTTCCTTCTGTGAGGAGTGTGGTGGAGAGACCCGATGTGAAAGGTTGGGAGTCCTGGTAGGCATGATTGTTGTTTGAGCTGGTCGTGGCATCATCATCATCCATCAAGGAAACCAGGCGGCGAGGGCGCGATCGGACCGCGGAGTTTGTGGAGCTTGCGCCGATAGTATTGGAGCTCAGGGAAGCATTGGCAAGGCTGTGTTGGGAACTCATTCCTGTTAGTGAATTCGAAGGAGATCTGCTTCCCAGAACGCGAGTCAAAGGTTCCCTTTGGAAGTGTGGGTGTTGCCAAGGCACTGATTGCCATCAGTAGTCTCCTAGGAGAGACCCATTCGTCATCCACCTGCCGTGTCGCATTCGTGGCCCTATGAATAGGGTATGGCAAGCAGGCAAAGCAGGTTACCCGTCCTGCAATAGCCTCGAGCAGGTTCTCTTTATTTTTTCTTTTATATTGATCAAGTACCGTCGAGGTCTAAAGTGAATGAGGCGGGGGATGTGGAGTGAGGAGTGGTGGCTTAATGATGCGATAGGGGACAGAAGGAGGCGTGGCCGTCGTGACGATAACGACCCACACAGCGGACAACCCCAACTTGAAGAGAATTGAGCTCAAGAAGCAACAATCGCTAATGAAGGTGTTTGGGGAGGATGTAAGATAAAAGAAGAGGATCATAAAAGGCCTGTAGGAGCAAGGGTGGGTATTCGGGACACATGTTGGATGATCGGCAGGTGACTTCGCCGCTCCAGGTATCTGGTACATGACGTTGTCCCATCTTCTCCCACCACACGGTAAGTACTGTATACTTAATAGCCGCTGTGATTTTTATAGACACCAAAAGACCAATTTTGATAGAAAAGGAAGATGAAAAAAGCAAGATATGTATTATGTATTTCAGACCCAGTAACAATCATTCTACAGAAAAGATGAACGATTTCTATGCACAAACCGGTCCTGCCAGAACAGAAAGCTGAATCAAATCCTTATGAAAAATCACCCATAGATAACACCCCTTGCCATCGCACTGCGTTCGAAGAGATGTAGGATAAATAAGAAAGATAGGCACACGAAGCCAAAGAAATCATCTAAAGGAATATGGAATAGGTCACCATTACTCAGGTGACTCGGGTCTCAGAGGGTGGGTATCAGTCGAGGCAGTTTCGGATTCGGTGTACCAGTCTTCCTTCTCTTCAACAATCTTGACTGGTGCAGTTGCTAGTCGGATAGTCGATGGGATTGCCTGGATCTCCGCATCCTTGAAGAAGTTGCTCAGGCGAACGGGGTTCAATACCTCCTCGGTTGCCACTTGGTTCAGGTCTTTGCCGGTGGACAGCATCGCCTCGATCGTCTCGTAAGGGGTGGTAGTGTTGACAGCTCTGACACAGGCATCTTTGATATCGCTACCAGTCCAGCCCTCCGTCCTCCGAATTATTTGCTTCTGCATTAAGTCGGCAATAGACATCTTAATCAGATCTTCCTTCTCTTCGACAAGTTCAATGTCCTCCCAGTCAACGTAGTCGTTTTTCAGGAGCTTCTTGAAAAGAATAGCACGGCCTCGTGCATCCGGTGGTCGCACTTCGATAGGCTTGCCACCCAGACGTCTGATGAAGGCTTTATCAATAGCGTCACTACGGTTTGTAGCACCGAATACGACGATTCGTTGACGTCCTTCGGTCGAGTTCTCTGACTGCAGTCCATCCCAATGTGTCATAAATTCCGCCTTCACCATTCCGCTTGCTTCGTGGTCGCGCTCTGATCGTTTGGCGAGAAGGGCGTCAATTTCGTCAATGAAAATGATACACGGCTGAACCTTGCGCGCCAGGGTGAACACAGCTCGGACGAGTCGGTTTGATTCACCATACCATTTGTCCGTCAATGTTGAGATATTCAAGTTGATAAAAGAAGCTCCGCTTTCCGCTGCCAGTGCCTTGGCGATCATGGTCTTTCCACAGCCTGGCGGTCCCTCCAGAATTACACCAGATGGTGCACTGCGAAGTGTGGCGGGGTTGGCAGCGAATAATTTGGGATACATCAATGGCCAGATCACGGATTGTTTCAGGTCCTTGATAATATCATCCAGACCTGCAATATCGTCCCATCGTACCGGTATGTCCTTTGGATCAACTAGTTCCGTGGCGATCGCTTGTTCATATTGGTTAAGAACAAGTTCGCCTCGCGGTGAACCGTCCTTCCCACCATTCTCACCGTACAATCGGCGTAAGATTGCTGCTGACTTCTGTCGTTGTTCCTCTTTCTTCTGATTCTCTGGGTCCGGAGGAGTAAGGTGATTCAAGACTAATTTAACGCCGCCATATGCGACCACGCCCTGAATAAATGATTAGATTTGCACTTGTTGGCGACAGATGATGCTGGACCCTGAGGCTGAGAACCGGGGAAAGTGGGCGCTCACCGTAACTATCATCATCCCTAGTTCTTGAACGAACCGTACCCAAGGGATACCACTTCGATCACCTTGCGGAGCCATGGCGACACAGCAGATACGCAGGTATCGAAAATGAGACAATTAACGAAACACTGTCACAAGAAAGAAACAAGAGTTCCCCGAGATGGCCGAGATGAATCGGGCTGTGGCGCGGTCGATCTGTGGCTCGGAATGTCACATGTTCAAAGGCGGAGAGTTGTTGATGTTCACGCGTTTATCACCGCAACTACTCCATATACCTATATCCCCGCAAAATAAAGAAACTTCAGATCAATTATATATCATGCCCAAACGAAAAGCTCCGACTAGATTATCTGGTCTTACAGGCTCAGATGATGAAGATATCATGCAGATGACTACAAATGAAACCGCCCAAGAATCGCGCGCCGAACCTCCTGCCAAGAAACGTCGAGGCCGACCGCGTTCCTCGAATGAGAGTGCACCCGAGCCGAAGCCCACCACGCAAACCCGGAAGCGCGAGTCTTCTATAGCTCAAAAAGCTGAGCCTCCCGCGACGAGGAAGACGACCCGTCGAGGACGACCGCGTGGTAGCAGCCAAACGGAAGCCGCAGAAACACAACCGCAGCTCGCAGCAACACAAGAGGAATCAGACGAAGAGAGCTATGAACAGGAAATTGAGGATCCGACGGAGCAAAAAGAGACCAAACCTACACATGCAACAAGGGCAGCCAAACCTGTCCCAGCCCGTCGCAAGGCTCCCGGCGTTGCTAAGCAGGTAATAGCCGATGGGGAGTTTGAGTATACACCTTCCGGCTCTAGGCATGCTGCCATTGAAAACGAGCCTGCAGAAGAAGCAGAACCTAGCCCTCGCCCGCGAGGAGCTCAGCGACGGCTGGATGCGACTGAAGCTACAGATGTTGTAGATGAGTCAATAATAGCTGAATTACCAACTCATCCGTCCGAACGGTCCTCTGAGGCAAAGAACATCTTAGCCCAAGTGCGCAATGTGTCAGACATTTCTCCTCGTAAACGCAAGTCAATCATTGACGCGGAGCAAGGCGGAGACCCGGAATTGAGGCGTAAGATTGGTGATCTGACCAAGAAGCACGATACTCTGGAATCCAAATTCCGCAACCTCCGCGAGATTGGAATCGTAGAGGCCAACACAAATATGGAAAAGCTACGCAAACAATGTGACACTATTACAACAGGTATGATCAACTAGTGAATTCTTAAATTCCCCACCTGGCGCTCATAACTGATTGTTCTATGTAGCTTCAAATGAGCTGGTTTTCTCACTTAGATCTGAGCTGGCGGCGCAAAAGTCACTTGGTCAGCAGAGCCGTGGTCTTCAGAAACAATTAAAGGAGAAAGATGCTGAGATTGCTCGTTTGCAAGAAGAGGCAGCTGAGTTACGTGCTCAATATGCCGCAAGTCAAACTGAGAACAAGGCTCTACAGACCAAGCTCGCCGCTGCGCGTAATACAGCCGCAAGTCTGGAAAACACGGTCAAGGTCCCTGGCAGTGCCATGAAGGGAGGACCTGCGAACCGTGCTGTGGCAGCAGCTAATGCAGAAGCCGCTCAGGCTGCACAGATTGCTCAAATCCGTGAAGACTTATATAGTGATTTGACTGGCTTGATTATCCGAGATGTGAAGTCTCGAGAGACTGACCACCTGTATGATTGTATTCAAACAGGCGTCAACGGAAGTAAGTTGCCTACCTTTTACTGATTCCCGAGGCTAAATTTACTAACTTTCTTTCAAGCTTTGCATTTCAAGCTGGTTGTCCCCAAGGTGGCTAGTGCGGACTATGAGAAGGCTGTCTTTGAGTACTTACCCCTATTGGATGCCAACCGGGATCGTGAGTTGGTGGATATATTGCCAGACTTCCTGATTGATCATATTACTTTTGATCGGGACCAGGCCCCTAAGTTTTATACACGGGTGATTGATGCCTTGACCAAACGGCGGTCCAGTTCGGTATCGCGGGCATAGTTCCAAGGTTCACTTGAACAGTTATACATATAGTCATTGAAGGAGTTGATCTGTATTTATGAGCGATTTGATTCACATGTGCAATGGATTAATATTGCATATACATGGACATCTGGATTTATTCATGGATTTTAAGACTATGTTCTAGTTCTTCTGCACATACTACAGATCACAGTACTATGTCATACCAGTTCACCAGTTGACAGTAAGGAGTAAACATCGTCGTGTACAATTGGTGGCCCGTGATTGGGTGTCTCACCGCCTGTCCCTCAAGGTTCCCTTGTCAGTTCAAGAGAAGTAACTAGGAATGATTATCCATTATCCGTGATGACCTCCTTTTTATAATCACTTCCTTCTTTTCCCTTTCCTTTTCTTTTTATCTCATCAGGGGGTTCCATTTCCATTCTTTCCCATTGAACCCGGTTCCACTGTGAGATAAGTGGATAGATCATGGCGCGTCTAGGCCGCGTGGGCTTCCTAGCCCTGGCGGTGGTCTTTCACCTGATCTATACATATTCAATTTTCGATATTTACTTCGTCAGCCCTATTGTGAGTGGCATGCGATCATATGGTGTTGATCGACCCGCCGATACTCCTGCCCCAGCTGAGCGCTTGGTCCTCTTCGTCGCCGATGGTCTCCGCGCCGACAAGGCCTTCCAAGCTTTCCCCGACCCCTCGCCCGAGAACCCCGCCGAACAAAGCGATGAATTGATTCGTTTGGCTCCCTTCATTCGTTCAAAAGTCCTCTCAGAAGGCACCTTCGGCGTCTCCCACACCCGCGTCCCCACCGAGTCTCGCCCGGGCCATGTTGCATTAATTGCGGGCCTGTATGAGGATGTTTCAGCTGTCACTACAGGTTGGAAGCTGAATCCGGTCAACTTTGATAGTGTGTTTAATCAGAGTCGACACACATGGAGTTGGGGAAGTCCGGACATTCTGTTGATGTTCAGGGAGGGTGCGGAGCCCGGCCGAGTCGTTGCGGACACATATGGTGAAGAGATGGAGGACTTCAGTACCGATGCGCCGCATTTGGATACATGGGTCTTTGATAAGGTGCATGAGCTCTTTGAGGCTGCTAAGAGTGATCCAGAATTGGATAGGAAGCTGCGTGAGGACAAGCTGGTCTTCTTCCTTCATTTGCTGGGCTTAGATACCACTGGCCATGCCCATCGACCTTATTCCAAGGAATACTTGAACAATATCAAGGTTGTGGATCGGGGTATCCAAGCTGTTACCAAACTTATTGAGGACTTCTATGCGGATGACAAGACTGCTTTTGTCTTCACTGCGGACCATGGTATGAACGACTTGGGCAGCCATGGTGATGGTCACCCAGATAACACACGAACCCCTCTTGTTGCATGGGGCTCTGGTGTTGCAAAGCCAGTGTTCAATACCCCCGGTGCTTTGACCGGGCACGAGGACGGGTTTTCTTCGGATTGGGGATTCGACCAAGTCCGACGACATGACGTTGCACAGGCCGATGTAGCTGCTCTCATGGCCTACCTTGTGGGTTTGGATTACCCTGTAAACTCTGTAGGTCAATTGCCGCTGGCCTACATTGATGGTACTCCCAAGGAGAAGGCGCTGGCCGCCCTTGCCAACACACGGGGAGTGCTGGAGATGTACCGTGTGAAAGAGGAGCAAAAGAGGTCAGCCATGATCCGTTATGTTCCCTTTGAAGCTCTATCAGGTGACGGTGAAACTTCCATTGAGGGTCGCTTCGCAAACCTGAAAGCCCTCATTTCCAATGGGGCGTATGAGGAATCCATTGCTCTGTCTTCGGAGCTGTTGGTCGTTGGTCTTGAGGGTTTGCGCTATCTGCAGACCTATGACTGGTTGTTCCTGCGCACCCTGGTCACTCTGGGATATCTTGGTTGGATCGCTTATTCCTTGACCACAGTGATTGATTTGCATGTTTTGCATGGAACATCCGACTCTCACCGCACGACAGCCAGTATTTCGTTCTTTTCGTCGATTTTGGTGGCATTGTTCTCCGTTTTTATGTACCAAGGTTCTTCCTTCCGTTACTATTTCTACGGATTATTCCCTGTGTACTTTTGGGAGGAGGTTTTTGCTCGCAGAAAAGCTCTCATTGCCGGCCGTGAAATTCTTTTTGGCCACGTTCGCTCTTTCAGTGGGTATTTGAGCTTTGGCTTACAGTTGGTGGCTTTTATTGGTGTATTGGAAGCACTTGTATGTTGTGTTCAGCGTTCAACCCCCCTTTGGCACTCTTATCCTGGTGAAAAGCTCTACTGACACTCAATTACAGGTGCAAGCTTATTTCTACCGTGAGATTCTAACTATTTGCTTTGGATTGGGGGCCGTTTGGCCCATTGTGTACGGTTTTGGTTTCATCCGTCAGCACATTTTCTTGATTGCCACATGGGTCCTTGGCTGCACCCTCATGGGCATGTTCACTTTGCTGTCCGTTATTAAAATCGAGGACCTTGATACTATGTGAGAACCACTTGAGCACTCACAGTCTAGCCTGTTACTAACTTATTCTCCCAGTACCTATGGAGGTCTTTTGATGTTCTTCACCGGTGTTCTTTACTTGATGTTTGAAGATACCATTCTTGGGAAGAGCAGTTCTGCACCTAAAAGTCCAGGGGCATTGAGCACTCTTGGATCACGGGTTGTCATGGGCACCCAGGTTGGGCTGGTTCTTCTGGCCCTCATTGTTACCCGATCCAGTGTCTCCTTCCTTCAGGCTCGACAGGGTCTACCTCTTGGAAATCAAGTCGTTGGCTGGAGTGTGCTTGGTAAGTCGAGCTCTTGATCCTGATGGCTATTATTCAGGACAATACTAACAGCATTACAGGCGCCTCCGTAGTTCTCCCATTCTTCCACCGAATCTACCCCAACAGTCACTATCTACACCGTCTCATGGTGATTTTCTTGACTTTCTCCCCCGCCTTCATTATTCTCACAATCTCATGGGAGGGCTTGTTTTACTTTGTGTTCTGCATGACTGTGCTCACATGGGTTCGCCTTGAGCACGCCGTCTACGTTCACACCGGGCCCAATACGACCAAGTCGTCAGAATCTAGTAACGGATCCGCGGTGACAGCGGAGTCCAAATCTACCGCTTCAGCGACTGTCGACGGCCAAACCTACTACTACCGTACCCTTGCGGTCTCCGATGCTCGCGTGGCATTGTTCTTCCTCTTCCTTCTCCAGTCGGCATTCTTCAGCACCGGCAATATCGCATCTATCTCCTCTTTCTCTTTGAACAGTGTCCGCCGCCTCATCCCTGTCTTCGCGCCTTTCAGCCAAGGAGCGCTTCTGATCTTCCAGATCCTGATCCCCTTTGCCATCATCAGTGCAAACCTGGGTATTCTCAACCGCCGTCTGCAGGTTGGACCCAGCGCACTGTTCATGGTAGTCATGTCCATTTCGGACGTGATGACCCTGAACTTCTTCTACATGGTGCGTGACGAGGGTTCCTGGCTAGATATCGGTATGACCATCAGCCATTACTGCATTGCCAGCATCCTCTGCATCTTTGTCGCAGGTTTGGAGTTTGTGAGTGAGCAGTTTGTTAGCGGTGTGGACTTCGGTTCCGCTGCTGCTGTTGTGGCGCGGGTGGTTAATGAAACCGCGGAGTGTGGCCATGAAGCTAAGGCTCAGCCAGCTCAGCCAACTCCTGCCTCTAACCCCAAGCCTAAAGGCAAGGGTAAGAAGGGCCGAAAGGCTCACTAAGTGAATTTAATCTACACCCTATGTACTTTATTTTCGGCCTATTCTGGGCCACCTTGTTAATATAGATCCTTTGGCACTAAATCTATGGGCTCGAGTCATTATGCTATTTTAAGAGCAAAGAGAAATCAATCTAGACTGTAGTAGTAGGTAGGTTAATAAGTGTATGGGCTGCAATCGGGTATCATCGGCACCATTTTCCATCTTATAGTGAACACATGGACACATCTCTCCCAAACTGGGTAAAGTGCATAAGCTAGAAGCACCTCAGATCACAATGACCGGCGTACAGACCACGAAACCACTAGAAACCCCGAAAACAAAGTGGTGCCTGACAGTCAAGACCCGCATGGCTTCATGGCTTACTCCAAGCCTCAATTTGACTACACTTAGCGGACCATTATGATTGGTCAAAGCTTGCCCCAGTCATATCGAGTTACCGAGGCATCACAAGCTAATTAGCTGCACTCAAGACAGATGCGGTAATAACACACCGTTAGATTGGACATTTGAAAAGGATCTCATGATGATTTTGTCTCTTATTTTCATGAATATGGATATTCTGAGACCCCACAAACTCCACATCATGAGCCCCGGAATTTCCAGGGTTCAATGGATTGAAATTCCCCGCAATTGAGGGTCAACTTCATACTAGATATGGGGTACTGAGGAGATGGATTATAGAGAAAACAAAAGGCTCAATCATTCATCAAGTTCCAGTACCTTGTGATCCTTGTAATTCAAGTCCAATTTAAAAGGATCTACTTCGTTGCATAAGTACATAGCCCCATGCAGGTCTACGTAAACATCCAAGCGCACGAGGCCTAGGAAAACATTCCTGCATCCATTAAGCTGCTGACCATAATCCATTTAACATCTGAAGCATGGTAGCACTGCATATACCCGCTATGCAGGCTAGTCCACATCACACTCCTGAATGGTCCATCCCGCCAAATCTTCCGTGCGGACCTCGACTCAATCCTCAGCTCCGTACTCCGTTTAGGTCCTTCAGTGTGATCCTCTCTTTTCAGTCTAGGTATCCGCGTCTTCCCGCGTGGCGGTAAGAGTGTATCCTAGTTCAACTGTGACTTAGGCGGGAGATCGGGGATCATTTCTGGTATAGTACTAGCAGGTACTATATGCCCGAATGTCTTGAGTCATGATCAGCCACTGACAATGATGATCCTTGTAACTCACCTGGGCAATATACAGCACTGGCACTTTGTCTAGATTTGCATGAACTGGATGGATCTTGGAAGTGAATAGTGGAAGACTAAATTGTATCGATACCTTCAATGTTCGGGGCTTATTTCCAGTTTTATTGCCACGGCACGGGTGGAGATCAAATAGGGTAGACTAGTAGTAGTGTGCCTGACCTTTACCATGGAAGATGTAATGCCCTTGGCCCGTAACTCAACCCTGATCTTGGCCTGATCTTGGCTTTGGTTTTTTTCTATTTCAAGTTTCAAGTTTCTTTTGTGTTCGCTTCGTCGATCACCCTGATACAGTGCATGACTCCGACCTCACAACGTGGAACCCCTACATACTACACGTGGGATGAATTCTCTATAGGAACATAACGAGCCATTGAATTCAGTACTTGAGGTTCCAACCAGTGCTTCGGACTAGTATGAAGGTGCAATATTGTCTTTGCTGTCTACATATAGCCTATTTCACCGGTACTAGTACTAATAGCACAGCCTCATTTTTGGTATTTTAATCTATTTAGTTCACCTTGAAATTCAAGTTGTTTGCCTCCTTCATATTGTTACTAGGAAGTAAAATCATATGTTGGCTACTAATTTTTGGTAGAGTATAATCAGTATTACCTGAATCATTAGAAGGTAGTAATAACTAATAACCTATATGAAATAGAATAATTATTAGTTACTCCATATATCGCCATAAACAACCTGAAGTGAATAGGTAATGCTTGACCACTCAGCGTGAAGATGATTTGCGCTATGGAGAAACCCCACATCCAAGTTCCACGCTCTTTATTGCCACTACCCACACTTCCCTCTTAACGGTCTCCTTCTCTTCCATCTCATTACTCTCAAGTGATTCCGGTCCTTTTTCTTTTCCGATCATCCTGATCGCGTGGCGCTACTTGTCAAGAACAGGTGAATCTTTGACCTCCTTGACTAGTTTCCCCATATTTTCACTTTATATTGTGCGCTCTTGAATTCGTCCAGAACCCGTCCTATATCATTGGCAACAAGCCCCCTTCTTCCACCCCTCCGACCGGTTCCCTCTTTTGTGCGCCCAAACGCTTCCCTCTCCAGGGCTATATGGAGACTGCGCGATTATGAGCGCTATGATGGAACTTGAATCCCAGACTGAACCGATCGACCATCCCAGCCCTGCGCCTAGTGCCACTGGTTCAACAGGAACCTCCGGCATCACGGTGCGCCATGGTCCTGGTGCTAACCCACTCAGTTTTAGAAGGTGAGCCGACTTTCTGATTCTCGAAATATCACATTTATTCCTATGAGTGTGGTGAATCCAATATGGGCGATGGTCTTGTGTCGCGGGGCCGGGCGCAATGAGGGAAAAAGGATGCGGTTGAACAGGGTTTTCCCTTATTACCCCGAAATATCCAGGATTATAGAGGGGGAAATCACCAAAGGATAAAAAGAAGAGTTCAAGAATGCTAATTTGTTTTATCTAATCTCTAGACAACGTGCATCACGCGCGTGCGAGGTACGTTTTATTCTATTTTGCCAACGACGCGATCTGGTGCTAAGAGCCGAGGCTATTGTGTGCCTCGGTCCCCTCCTTATCGCATCTTTGGTATATCTCCCAACGAAATAAACATAACTAACTATGGGGTTTTTTGAATGGATTAGACATGTCATGCTCGAAAGGTATGCTTTTTATAATCAGATTTCTGGAATAAATTTGATATCTACTTCCAACATTGTTCCTCCCGGTTGCTAATTTCCCCGCTAATCCGTGCCCTCCAACTAGGTCCGCTGCGACGCCGCCAGTCTAGGAGTCCCCTGCACAAATTGTGTCGCCTTCTCCATCGAATGCAAGATCCCGACCCCTAAGCGAAAGAAGAATTCCTCAAAATCCAAAGAAGATACCCGATATGATGATAGCCCACCCCACACAGCAGCCTCCTCGTTAGTCGATGCAGCCGTTGCTCAGTTCCGCCCCTCCAGCACCGAGGACTCCACCGACAATGCACAGGTCGATCAGCGAGGTCCATCTCCGGAGTCAGATCCGAAAGATGATGCATTTGGATACCGAAAGAGTCGCATGGCTTCCGATGGCATGCCCATCACTGCCCTGTCGGACGCAGAAGCGGCTCAACAGGCCTCGGCAGATAACGCCTATGCTCAATTCATGAAGCCCAAGTTCGCACGGGCACCGATTAAGGAAGCTGGTCGGGTGGCATATCTCGGTGAATCGTCGAATCTATCACTGTTAGTCCAGGATCGCCACGGAACTACCGATGTGGTGCACTACCCACTACCGCCGAATATCAGAGGGTCGCGCGCCCGATTGACGGACTTGGATAATCTGGAGATTGAAATTCTACATCAGCGAGGTGCATTTCTGTTACCTCCCAAGCCACTCTGTGATGAGTTGGTCGAAGCGTACTTTAAATGGGTTGCGCCAGTTGTGCCGATTATCAATAAGAGTCGGTTTATGCGACACTATCGCGATCCGAAGAACCCTCCGTCGCTTCTTTTACTTCAGGCTATTCTTCTAGCAGGTTCAAGGGTCTGCACAAATCCTCAACTTATGGATGCGAACGGCTCGACTACGCCGGCTGCGATGACCTTTTATAAACGTGCTAAGGCGTTGTATGATGCTAACTATGAAGATGATCGGGTTACTATTGTTCAGGCTTTAGTACTACTAGGCTGGTACTGGGAAGGACCTGAAGGTGAGCACCATGATAATCTAATATTTTGAGGAAAGTTTGGTCTAATCCTTTTTAGATGTAACCAAAAACGTATTCTACTGGACTCGAGTCGCCATGGTTGTGGCGCAGGGTTCAGGCATGCATCGCAGTGTGGAGACTTCGCAACTCAGCAAACCTGACAAGAGACTGTGGAAGAGGATCTGGTGGACGCTCTTCACTCGAGATCGTTCGGTTGCCGTGGCTTTAGGGCGACCCATCGGAATCAACACAGAAGATTCCGATGTCGAGATGGTAACCGAGGATGATTTCATTGAAGACGAGCTTGATGTTGCAGCCGAATATCCGGCGGACCCAGTTCATGTGCAGTTCTTTCTGCAATATGTCAAGTTGTGTGAGATTATGGGTCTGGTCCTTTCGCAGCAATACTCTGTGGCATCCAAATCACGGCGTATGAATGCGATGGACCTTACTCACTCAGATATGGCGTTGGCCGATTGGCTGCAGAACTGTCCTAAGGAAGTCTGCTGGCAACGATCTAATCACCACTTTTGGGCTGCTCTTCTGCACTCGAATTACTAGTAGGCGATCCCGAACTTATTTACAATTGATCGAATGACTGACCTATTCATAGTACTACACTCTGTCTCTTGCATAGAGCTCATATGCCGCCTGCTTCCTCTGCGCCTAACAGCTACAGGGTTGAAGAAATGGCTTATCCATCGCGCACTATTGCGTTCCAAGCTGCAGGAATGATGACTGCTATTATTGAGAATCTCCATACTCATGGCGAGCTTCGCTATACTCCAGCATTCATGTATGTTCCCTGTCCAAAAGAAAATCTGGTATCGGATACTGACTTCATTCCTACAGTGTCTACAGCCTGTTCTCTGCTCTGATCATGCACGTGTATCAAATGCGTTCATCAGTCCCATCGATTGTGGCGACCTGTCAAGAACGAATTAATGTCTGCATGAGGGCGCTCAAAGACGTTTCCAAGGTATGGCTTGTAGCGAAGATGGTCAATACGCTGTTCGAGTCTATCCTTGGAAACAAATTGCTGGAGGAACGACTTCAAAAGGCCGCAGGTAAACGACACCAGCGTCGGCCTCACGATAATTCCAATGTGGCCGCTCCACCTCCCAGACGACCTGATCCGCCCAAGCGTAAATTTGACGATATGGACTTGGGTCTGCCTAACGGTGGACCTACACCTCCTGTGTCATATGAGCGATCACGGCCCCAGACTCCAGCTGTTACCCCATCTCGGGAATTGAACCAGCCTCCACTTGGTCATACATCACCGAACGCCCACCGCGGCCTCGGAGACCCAATCTCTGGACCCGGTAATTCACGAAGCAACACACGGCCCACCACTCCTTTCAACGCTCAGTTCTCCCTCCCTGCTACACCTCCCGACTTCTTCCTTGTAACCCGTACCTCACCAAATCTCTCCCCTTCTCTCTGGGAGAACTTCCAGCCCGACCAACTTTTCCCCGATGGCACTGCTATCTTCCCCGAATTGACCTCCCCGCCTCCAGCTACCATGGATCCACAACTGCAAATGCCCTCTGGTATGCCAGGCCAACGCCCTATGATGGGTAATCCATCCCAGCAACAGGGCGCTGGACGCAACATGTCTGTTTCTCAGGGTAGCCCGCAGATGATGTCTGGTGTTCCTGGTGGCATGGGTATGCAGCCAGGTACACAACAGATGTTCGGAATGGAAGGCCAGACCTGGCCAATGCAAGGGATGGATGGGGCGATGGGTGGACCAGCGCTGGACGCTGGCAGCCAAGATGATACATGGAGCAATAGTTCTCGCAGTGGACCAACTGCACCCACGACCTTGAATGTGGAAGATTGGTATGTTCTTCTCTACGCACTTTGTCTATATTGCCTGAGTACTAACTTTTGCAGGTTTCAATTCTTTGGTATCAATGGTGGCTTCGGCGATTTGGCACAATAGGATGTCACCATTATTTGCTCGTGACTTTTATTCTAATGTAATGCATTCTGGTGTATAGTTCAACTGTCTCGATTGGCTGTTCAAAATGGTATATGTGGGGTTTGGATTAGGGAATTGCTGGCGTTCCCAGGATGTTTCAGGAGGGAATACCTCATGGTTCAAGTTGTGTTGGGTTTAATTCTTTTGTTCAAATGTTTACTAGTCGTATGAAAATTCAGAGCTGATCATATCGATCACTCCTGTCATCCAATCTCCAGACGAAATTCATGTTATTGGCAGACTAGACACTATCATACTAAATCCTTGCCCATTGCAAACATCCAACTCAATAGCTCATTCTGCCAGTGGAATCCATTCCTTCCACTGTCGTAGCCAGGTACTCATCAATTTCTCATCGACAGATCCTACACTTCGCAACGTAGGACTCTCCATTTGTGAATTTCGGACACTCAACTTGAGCTTGGGAGAATCTTGTTTGTGAACAAGGAAGCGGAAGTAATCCAAAAGACCCGCAGCAGGAATATCGTCGAGATTAGCAGTTTGATTAGCAACTAGAGACTCTAACTCTTGAACCCATTCAGCAAGCGGAACGATGTTGGCATTGCATGCTCGAGCCACGGGATCTACGAGATCCCCCCATTCCACAACATTCGGGTTTGTTATGTGGTAGACCATGAAGTCAGGA
The DNA here is from genome assembly GCF_028827825.1 of Penicillium malachiteum. NCBI lineage: Eukaryota > Fungi > Ascomycota > Eurotiomycetes > Eurotiales > Aspergillaceae > Penicillium > Penicillium malachiteum. The sequence continues at coordinate 7,243,576 of NW_026643095.1, forward strand.
CGATCCTTTTGTCGTCTGCTCTGAATAATTTCCGTCATTGCGCGAGCAGCAACGTCCTATTCCGAAGTTAATAAAAATCCCCAAAGATCTCCACCATTAATGAAATACATACAATAGGCAGCCAATCCACATAGAGGGAGCCCAAGCCGGATGGAATCTTGCGCATTGTCCGTGAAGACCGAATTAGAGACGGAAACCAGTCTCGAGTATTCCATATGCCCGCTGGGGTACTAGGGCCACCCAATTGTCCAACGCGATGAATAGAAATTCGAGAACCGTTCAAGTTTTGCTCAGAAGCAATGCCACATAGATGCTCAGCTACGAACTTGGACTCTCCATATCCTTGATGAAGAGTCCGTGTCGCGTCATGCAGGGTTTCTGGAATCGTAGTGTCAGATGTTGCTGAATCGCCCAGTACGGCAGAAACAGAAGACACAAAATGGAAGTGTGCACGATGAGATGACTGCCCAATTAAGGTCAATAGTCTTCTGACTCCGACTATTTGAGGCTCGAAAAACGTAACCGGCTGGTTGAAATTAACTGTCCAGGCGTTGTGAAGTACAATTTCAACGTTTTCCTTGAGAAAATGATACTTCTCTGGTGACAGTCCTAGGTTCTCTTTTTCTAGACTGCATGTCCAAAATTGCACACGCGACATCTCTGTCAGCCAGGTGGTTGACAATCCTTTCTTTTCAAAACTCAGTATTTGTCGCTCGGCTGCACCATCGGAGCGATTCAAACAAAATATCCGGGAGATTGATGGGTCTTGCAGGAGACCGTGGAGGAGATAAGATCCCAGTTCCCCAGTTGTGCCAGTGATAGCGACAATAAGCTCACTTGGGCCTAGAAGTTGCTTCTGCTCCCAGATGAGTTTGATGAGATTGTCCTCTCTTGACCAGACAGCCTGTGATGCTCTCTCTTCGTTGAGCTCGGGTTTGCGACCATGAATATGGGTAAACAGAGCCTGAGCCAACTGAGGGATGGAGAATAGATTGTAAATCTGGGCGCTAGTCCAATTGGATGACTTCTGAAGCTGAAATATTTCACGTTCCGCACGTTCTAGAGCTTGGGCGAGCTGAAGGACTTGAAGAGAGTCCATCCCTAGAACAGAAAGATCACTGTCCTGGTCAATGGTTTTAAGCCGAAGTATCTGTGCAGCTTGACGCTGAATCCATTGCTGTATTTCCAATAGACCAGTTCCGACTACCTCATTCTCGCGCGTTGTGGGTTGTGCTGTTACACTATTTTGGTCGTAGAGTTTATCAAGTATGGCACTGTAATCTTTAAAGATATCGCGCCTGCGCAATGTTCCTTTGGGCGAAAGTTGAAATGGCTTGTCTTGAGAGGCGAACACAATGTGACTTTCAAAGATTTTGGCATGACTTGGCAAAAAGCGATTCGCGTTCTCAACTGCAGGCCAAATTGAGTGCCTTAGCAGCTCGAGTGTCCAAGAAGATACTTGCTCCCAGTTTGGTTGAATCAGCAATGCTGCTTGAAATCGGTCTTGACCAAAAATCGCGGCAGAACCGATGAGAGGGTGGGCTTCTATCAGCTTCTCAGCTTCAATGGGATTGAATTTCTCTCCATTGCTTAGAACAATGATATCATCTCTTCGACCGTCGTAGCGCCATAGTCCAGGCTTGGAAGGATGAGGTCGAAATAGATCTCCAGTGTGGTACTCTTCAAGATGTGGATGAGAATGAAAGATGCCATGGTATCGACGTGTTGCTGGCTTAGGTAAAACCAACTCCCAGAGTCCATCACCAACATCCTCCATGCGTAGATCAAAGGCAGGAATCCATTCATGATATCCCCAGTCAGCAGGATCTTCACAAAGGAGTCCAGGTGTATAGCTTGTTTCACTGCTCGCAAGAATGGTTTGAATTCTTGTTATTGAAAACAGTTTGTTTCCCGTAGACTCTGCCATGGGTGCTCCAGCATAAATAATACCTGATAGCTTTTTCAGGGCTTCGACTCCTTCTTCAGAGGCTACTAGTCCTTCAAGTGTCCAGGGAGTAAAAACCCCCCAGGTAGGTGGATGGCTGAGACTCATGATTTGAGAGAATAGGTTCGAGGTTAATGGAGAATCGGGTGCAAACAAAAATGGGGATTCGAAAAAGATGGAGTCGATAAGACAGATTATGCCCATGAAATGAAACATTGGAGTATAGAGAAAGCGGAGGTCACCCTTCCGAGAATGGCAAAATAGTGAGCTCTGTCGTCCTGAAGGCAACGGTAGATTCTGCAAGTTATCCATCGTGGCTAGATATCCGTGGGTTACTGTAATGGGCTTTGGGTGTCCTGTTGTACCAGAGCTGTGTATAAGTATGGCTGGAAGATCTTCAACATCGGTAAATTTCACGTTGTGAGGATAGTTGGCGACTTGGTCAGATATGAAGACTTCCTTCAGACTATCCATTTGCCATCGTATAAGTGGCATGTCTGAGCACATCATTTCCAGGTCATCAATAGCGCGTCGTAGTTGGATCTTTTCACTGCCATCGACAAGTACGGAACATCCAGTGGCCTTTAACAAGTGCCGCTGGGCCTGTTGGGAATTTCGTGTCGAAAGCAATAAAGCCTGGCGAATTAGTACAATTCACGAGATGTAGGCGAGTATGACTTTGAACAACAAACTTACTACATGACCTGTCTTCATACATGCCAGTATAAATGCTCCGTATCTCAAATCATTCGTTCCAATGTAAGCCAGGACCTGTTGCTTCCTTTCACCATTCGTTTTCTGGTCGATCCACCATGCCAGTCTATTTACCGCATTGGCAAATTCTTGGACTGTGATTTGATGCCAGTCACTCTTTCCATCATTTGAGCCTTGGATACAAAACAAGGAGGAGGGACTCCTCGAAGCCTGACTGTCGAACGTCTGGGTGAGAAGCCGATTTTCGAATGTGACAGAATTCATGATCATTCAAGTTCCACACATAGCTTATTGAAGGTGACTAATTGGGGAGTCTGAGTGAACTAATCGAAGGCTTTTAAGATCCACTGAGGCACCAGCTGACCGCCAGTACACAGCTTGACATTTGTACATGCATGTGTGCCCAGGGCTTGTGTGGGGAAATCAAGCCTCATGCCTTAAGGTTGACCTTAAGCTCAAGAATACCCAAGATATCCAAAAAAATAATTGATGTGACTGATCATCCACCATTAAAGTCATCCCCTTAATAGGATGCTGGAATTCTGAATCCGCGTTTGGCGCCTCAATACGTTCATCTCTGCTGTGTCACCACATCAAAATGTGATATTCAATGACTCGTATATCATAACAATGCAAAGACTCAAATCCCGATATTGGGAGCCTATTTTTCACTGGCAATACTCGGAAATTCCAAAACGAAAAAACTGGATTTTAACTTGAATTGGCTGGCTCAATATCAAATGTGAAGAAGCCATAATGCTTTACCCCCCTAGCGTATATCAAGACAGGGTTTTATGCATACATATGCCCAGTTGCAGTTGATAGGTAGGAATATAGGGGCCTATAACAGCCATATGGCCAAACCCCCTATATAAGTAGCTAGCAGAAAAGAAAAAGAAAAGAAAATTCAAACTCCAGGGCTGTATATATCCCTCTTAATTCAGCTCTTACTTTAGCAATCTCTCACTTCAGATATCTCTCACTTCAGATACTATCTCTTACTTAGCCTTATGTATTGTTTTTTTATAACATGATTCATAATAAAAAAGCAGTTGGCGGTGAGTTAGGCGATCAAATTCATTATGAGAAAATGGAGGTTGGCCGTGTGGCTGTTACAGGCTCCCATGGGCAGGATGCTGTGTCACTGTGAAGAAGCTGCATATGCGTGTAACCCAGAGAGCCATCTCCCAATAATCAGGACTCTTATCAACTAAAGAAAACATCATTATACAGCTAAGCATGACTATTCAAAAGGTTCGGTATCATTCATACTAGGTAGTGGAGAGTGTTTTGAAAATAATAGGAGTGGCTGTGGCCCACAACTGATGTCCTTACTACCTATAAATATTGAAATGGGCATATTTCGCTTCTGTAGATACCTAGTATTATTGAAAATTTGATCTTTTGAATTTTTCCTATTTCAATTACCAGTCAAACTCCGATTCTCAAAACAATGGCAACCTCCTTTCCTAAAACATTGGTTGACGATGACTTTCCCTTTCGGATAGTCTCCCATTTGATTCCTGTCCATTCATTTCGCGAGTATCAACAAGGGATTATTGACGAAACCAAAGATGTCTACTTGGCAGTAAAACAATACATACCTTTGATAAATCAGCCTTTAAATGATTCGGATCCCATAACAATCGTCTCAGCGCCTGGAGTGGGCTTTCCCAAGGAGAATTACGAGCCACTCTTTGAGCAGGTGCTTCGCAAAACGTCGCTTGCTGGATTGAATATTCGATCTATTTGGATCGCAGACCCCTTTAATATGGGTGAGAGTGCAGTGGCCAATCAAGAAAACCTAGGCCGGGATGCATCAACAGTTGATCATTCCCGTGATCTCTGGGGTATGATAAATCATTTCCGCCATCTGATGCCGAAACCAATTGTGGGCCTCGCCCATTCGATGGGATGTTCTGAGATGCTGTTACTTTCATCTTGGCATCCAAGTTTATTTCATTCATTCGCCTTCATCGAGCCCGGTATCGATCCTGACTATGGGAGGACAGCAATGGCGAAATGGATTTCTCAAACCCTTCAGCAAGGAGATTTCTGGGATACCCGGGAAGAAGCCGAAGAAGCACTAGTCAAATCTCAAATGGCTCATTCCTGGACCAAGAAGACTTTGGCAAGGCTAAAGCACTATGGTGTCTACTTAGTCAAGACGGAGACTGGCCTAAAGTGGACGTTAACAACTCCGAAGTATCAGATCGCAGTTGTGGTTTTTCGACGTATACCAAAGTCCGTCCATGTTAGTTCTGATGACCTGGCGAATTTAACTCTGGCGCAGCGGGAGTTGGTCCCGGATCTTGATCCAAATATCGCTTTACAAGGCCGCTTATTTTATCGGCCTGAGCTCCAGCATTCCTGGGATCTGCTACCTAAAATGCGACCCTGGGTACTCTATGTCAATGGTAGTAGCTCACCCCATTTTGGAGACCCTTCAACGCGAGACCTTAGAGCACAAATCACTGGTACAGGACTGGGTGGAAATGGGGGTATAAAACTCGGTGCAGTTCAGCAGATTATCATGGAGGGTGCAGGCCACGATATGCCATTCAATGATAATATTGAACAGCTCTCTGTTCATATAGTAGATTGGTTCACGAAGGAAAGTCGGCGATGGGATGACGGCGCTGGTAGGCGTCTTCGTGAGTGGAGAGCAGAAAGTCCTGGGGAAAAACATAAAGTCACCCAAGACTATGCTGCTTCTTTGCCTGGGGAGATGGCGGCAAGGAAAAAACCAGCAAAGTTATGATTCGTATGTAATATTCTCAAATACTCGTCATTGATTTCTAGCGCGATGAAGATCACGGTCTGCTTTTAGCAAACGAATTACAAATATTCATAAAAGAACTTGGAACCTCGGAACAGTGATAATAGTGTTTGTATCCCAGACCTCTCTTATTGCCTAATGAAGGTACTTCAATGTTGCTTATGTCCTCGGGTACTTACAGATGCTTCCTACTAGTACTGAACTTACTAGATAAAGCCTTCTCAGGTAATCACTGCTTTGGTTCTTCAACTTACCCAGTGGCTTGAACTGTTGAAGCGTAGTACCTTAAATTGATCAATCTCTGGATCAAGTCAGTCTTCTTACCTCGAAGGTCCCACTCTGCATAGGCTTTCAAATTCGACACTTTCTTACCGGTTCATACTCTCTGCAGTTGCTTCATGGGCACTGAGCATAGGTTCAAGTTTCATTGCTACTTTAAGTTCGTCAGCCTCTACTCAGCTGATCTACCAAGGACAACCACTACCAAGCTACTATAGTGATACCCCCAAGGGATATAATAAGAGAAATATCGGAATTACCTACATACATTCTTATTTTCTAACTAGTACATACTATCTGACACCGCTATAGACATAGTAACCTTGGAAGGTATATAAAAACATACCAAAAGTAGTGTCGAGCACATATAGTAGTCAACTGGTAGTAAAGTATGTCGGGGAAACTAGTTTCGCCGCTTTTGTTTAATTGGCCCAGATTGGCTTAGTAGCGGTTAATTTTAATATTAATTATGCGAGTGCTATTCTCTCCCCTTATACATATACTGTTGCTTTAATTTCTATTTCAAATTTATTTGTTCTTTCTATCTTTCTTATTCCATACCTACATATACAACACTGGCTGAAGCCATTAATATCACCAATCATCACAAATATATCTGATCTAACCTATCTCGGACTAGCGGATGACGAAATCGCAGTTCCTTCAATTAGACCAATCAGGACTCTCCGAGAGCGGAGTCATAGCAAGTCTGGGGGAAAGTGGAAGAACGCAGCATTCGACATTTTTTGATTCTTCAATTCCATTTCTCCCTTGACTCATCGTGATACCTTTTTTTGTTGTTTTCTGTCAATTTTTAAGATCAGTATCATCAGATCAATCCAATTACCCTCCTCTTATCACGCCTCTTTACCCACCCTCCCATCTGTGCGTCTGCCCCGCCTTGCAGAAAAGCGATGTCGGCTTCAGGATCCGGAGCATCCAACAATGATGCAGGAGCGTCAAGCTCGGTGAAGAAGGCATTCCCCCAGGTTGACCTCCAGGGCAATGACCTACCCCCATCCCCAGCTCCGTCCAGCCCACACACCGGTCGCCGGTATAATATTGCCACTGAATTGGTCTATACCGATAGCAATGACCAGTACAATGCTAGCAGTGTGCCAATTTACCAGGTATGAATGACAAACACAGGGCAGATGGCCAATTTCGATCAAAAACGTGCAAATTTGCTAATTATTATACTCTTACCATTCTACAGAGTGCTACATTCAAACAATCATCCGGCAGCGGGGGTGGTGAATATGACTACACTCGCTCTGGTAACCCTACTCGCACCCACCTCGAGCGACACCTAGCCAAGATCATGTCCGCCCAGCGTGCTCTCGTTGTTTCATCTGGTATGGCAGCCTTGGACGTCATCACTCGTCTCTTGCGACCAGGCGATGAAGTTGTCACTGGTGATGATTTGTATGGTGGTTCACACCGCCTGTTGAAGTACCTCTCAACCAATGGAGGCATTGTCGTGCACCACGTCGACACCACACAGCCAGAGAAGGTCATGGAGGTTCTGAGTGAGAAGACCGCTATGGTCCTCCTCGAGACCCCCACCAACCCCTTGATTAAGATTGTCGATATCCCCAAGATCGCTACCGCTGCCCACGAGGCCAACCCCAACTGCTTGGTGTCTGTGGATAACACTATGATGTCGCCCTTGCTACTGAACCCTCTTGAGCTGGGCGCTGATATTGTCTACGAGAGTGGTACCAAGTACCTGTCTGGTCACCATGACCTGATGGCCGGTGTTCTTGCCGTGAATGACCTGGCTTTGGGTGAGCGATTGTACTTCCCTATCAACGCATCAGGATGTGGTCTGTCACCCTTTGACTCATGGCTGTTGATGCGTGGTGTTAAGACTCTGAAGGTCCGTATGGACCAGCAGCAGAGCAACGCTCAGCGTATCGCTGAGTTCTTGGAGTCGCATGGATTCAAGGTGCGATACCCAGGTCTGCGCTCGCACCCCCAGTATGAGCTCCACAACTCGATGGCACGCGGTGCAGGCGCCGTGCTCTCCTTTGAGACTGGAGACGTTGATGTTAGTGAGCGCATTGTTGAGAGCGCAAAGATCTGGGCTATCAGTGTTAGTTTCGGCTGTGTCAACTCTCTGATTAGTATGCCTTGCCGGATGAGCCATGCTAGTATTGACGCTAAGACACGGGCGGAGCGCGCCATGCCTGAGGATCTGATTCGATTGTGTGTTGGAATTGAAGATGTTGATGATCTCATCGATGATCTGCGCCGTGCGGTATGTTTTCCCTGAATCCTGAATGGCTAAAGATAAAACTCCCATACTAATCATTTTTTTTGCCACAGCTCGTCCAATCCGGGGCCGTGAATATGAATCTGGATGGATTTACTGCGAACACTGCATCTGAGTAGGAGGTTAAATACTCAAATACTTATTTCACTTTTGTCTTTTTTTTTCTCCCATATTTGTGAATAACTGGAGGCGTTTAATGGGGATTTGTTAAAATGAAATATATGAATATGAATTACTATGATTTAAAGGTGTTTGATCGTTTATCCGCTAACCAAGAATCCGGCATCGGAGACTTCGGCACCGGGTCGCCCCCGGTCCTTTCTCGTCCGGAGTGAGCCTCACTTTCTCCGGTTAAGAGCTTGGTAATTGCATCTTCTTCATTTGCTTTTGCATCATCGTAATTCTTCTTTCTCCCATCTTCAACAAGGGAAACTCTTCAGGCACTTCATTGCTGCCCGATGAACCAGATCCCGGTAATCTTACTCGAAATTACCGCATGAGTATGACTCGCGATGCTCCAATCGCGCAGGATAATAATTTCAACATGACCACGGTCTCCGATCACCCCATTACGCGACCAAAGATGGCGCCCCCAGTGACGATACAAAAACCTCCAACATGGAATACCAAAGATCTCGGACTTCGATTGGGTGTCGATGTCGCCAGTGCAGCAACTGCCGGCGCGCTGACATGTCCGCTGATCACTATTATTGATCGGTAAGTGCGGAGTGAAGAAAAAATATCAGCGATGAGCCATTTCGAGGAATGGACCAAAGTAGGGATCAAAACAGAAAATCTCATCATTTCCTATCTACAGAGCCATTATCGAAAAGGCCTCAAAAGGTTTTCCCATCCGACAAACCCTCACCAACTGTGTACGGTCTATGGTCTCAAAACCCAGCGGATTCTTCTTGAGCACACCATTCATCCTCATCTACACCCTGTACAGCGCCACATATTTAACCGCCAATGCCATCGATACCCTCTCTTCCACTCTTCGCGATCAGTCATATTCCACCGTAACCGCCGGTCCCCCTAAAATTCCTTTCCACCACAGCCGTCAACATGGCAATCTGCGTATACAAAGATGCGCGATTTGCCAAAATCTTCGGTGCCAACCCTCCACCAACTCAACCTTCCTCCGGTGCAGGCGCAGGCACAGGCGCATCATCATTCAGTTGCCATCCCCCAATGACCGCTTCCGCCCCCAAGATCCCAAAAGTCTCATACGGCCTCTTCTGTCTCCGTGATAGTATCACCATCTTCGCCTCATTTAACGTTCCCTCTCTTATCGCACCCTCAATACCCGACTTTATCGCCGAAACTTCTCGCATGAAGGCTACTATCGCGCAATTCTCTTGTCCGGCTCTTATGCAATTCGCTAGTACGCCAATGCATCTCCTTGGTCTTGATCTGTATAACAGACAACCGCCCGGTGGATTACCCTGGGGTGATCGCGCGGCGCGTATTCGAAGAGATTATATCTCTAGTTCGTTTGCGCGTATGGGCAAGATTGTTCCGGCTTATGGTGTTGGTGGAGTTGTTAATGTCCGGATGAGAGCGGCGTTAATGGCTAAACTGGAGAAGAATTGAATTACGAATTAACGATTCTTCCCTTGTATTTGTTTGTTTTTTGTTGGTCCAGATCCTGATTCAATCTCCGCTCTAGATGTACTTTTTCTTTCTATTTCTTTCTGGGCCTTGGCTTTGTGATTGATTCGGAGTTCAGAAGAATGGAGTCTGGTCTGGATTTTTCTCTCTTTTTTGTCATTTTCTTCCCTGCTTCTCCTGTTTTGAACAGGAACTGCATTTATCATATGGCCATGGCGTTGAATAGAATCTACTAACTAGACTTGATTCTTGATTTCTGTTCGCGTTGTCGTTGACTCTTGGGTCTGTGATTTATTTTCGGTTTGATTGACCCTTGTGCTGCTGATTCGATTGTGCAATATTTCCATCTGGTATATTTACTAGAGTTGCAAAGATGCGTCTTGTTAATATCACTGATAGATCAATGATAGTCTTTTTGAACTTGGAATTGCGTGGATCTATGTCTCTACGACATAATTGATAAACTACTGGTTTTAGCAGTTCAACATTTGAATGCTACCACCTATGTCCTTCTTCCCTACTATTAATGATAATGATAGTGCTACTACTACTGTACATACTGTCTACGGAGAAGAACCCATATCCCGTGGAAAGTTGAATAGTACATATATCATCATTGGCTACTCGTTCTTGGCTGCTAGATAAAATAATGCAAAGCCATCACCCCCATATTGAGACCAATTCTCTGACCCATATCAATATCAATATCAGAGTCAATGACTCGCTCAAAGAGCCTTGAACTTGTTCAGAACTATAAAGACAGTCAGCATGTCCCACCACCAACCATTCCACATAGGAATTGCCAGACACATACTTGCAGCATGAGCAAGATCCGCCTGAGTATGCGCCTGTACATGAAGACTGATATCTAGAAGTGCGCGATAAAGATGATCCTTGTTGGAAGTATAGTAGCTCTTATCGTGGATACTCGCTCCTTCGGGGACCCTGGATCCGAATCGAACGATTAGCATCAGGCAAGAAATCATACGATCACGGTCTCCACGGAAACAAGCTAGCTCCAAGCCATGCATGCATATGTAGAAATCAGCTGATGAGATTCAAGAACCCATACCATGTAATGAAAGCCAACTTGTGACGTGGTTTATCACCACCGGGAAAATCATAACTCAATTCCACGACCGCGTAGCGAGGTGTATCATCCTTGAAATGAGCCACGAACTCTGCGTAGTCCTCGTATTTGCCTGACTCGGCGACTGTGATCTTCTTGTCGTGTGCTGAGGCCTGATAAATGACGTAATTAAGGTCGTCGGTTTCCTTGACGGCGTCGAATGCAGCCTCGCATTCGGGCGTGATGGTTGCGAAGCCGCGGGTCATGGTGGTTCAAGTTGATGTTTGGGTAGTAATGGATTTGGGGTTGCTTAATAGGGTAGCCGTTGATGGTAGAGAGATGCAGATGGAGTTGAGGAGGAAGGAAGTGGTGAGATGAGAGAGAAGACTATTCATAGGTGGAGCTTACCCCGACTTTTCGTTAACGCGGGGAAGTCGCTGCATGATTACATAGCTTTGGTTTCATCACAGTCAACCTTTCATTTATTTCAAGATCTTCCAATGCTCTCTTTGATCTGAAAGTATATCAGACTAAATAGTTTCTATTTGATGTCTACTAGTCCTTGTCCATATATACGAGATATCCAGACGATCAACAATCTAGCGCTCGGCAATGAACCTGCCAGTGCTCGCGTGCTCAGGCATCCCTGATGCGCAAATTGCAAGGAGGTAATTATAAGTGAATAAATTAAGCACATTGGTAAATGTTCAGCTAGTTCGGTAAATTATGTATAAAAGCAAGAAAATGTACTTGTCAAGAGAGCAGTATCAGACCAGCAGATAAAATACTCGAAATGAAGCAAATCACCACCTGCACATATAGTTAGTCGATGAACTGTCAAAGTCACATAGTTCAGTTCCCAGTAATACTTACGCAAAAGGTTCAGAGTGCAGGTAGAGCTCCTCAACCTCACCCCCTAGCACTCGCGCCTGAGCCAAAGCTGCCGCATTCCGAGTATCATGGATCATAGAAGCAGGTCCACAAACCAACACTCCAATCCGCTGCTTTCTTCCAACATATTTACCCTGGCTACCAGACATTGCCACTGTCCGCGCAATCAAGCCCGAGATATCAGGCCGGGCATTGCGGTGGACATTCAAACTGAAAGTTCCCGTTGTCGTGATCTCTGTCGGTGGCAATTTGCTCGTATCTTTTTCAAAGCCAATCGCTGGTGATGAGGATGCCGAGTTCACACGAGATGTAACGTGCACTGAAACAGATGTCTCGTACCCGCTATCTAGGTCTGGAGAAAGAGTCGTTGAATGAGAAAGGCGGGACTCAATCTCGGCGACGTACCAATCAGCCATCTCGGTATCACGAGTTGAGAAGATGACTTGTAAATTGCGACGACCATCATGTCCTGGTATGATATCCTTGGACTCTAAGGCAGATAGTCGTAGCGCTTCATCAACCGTCGCAAGTGAAAATCCACCTCCCGAGCCACCGGCAATGACGAGGATCGTATCGAAATGAGCCATATGGTGTGCACTTACACCTCCGTATGGTCCCTCAATCAGGATCTTCTTTGAGCACCCGGGGTTTTTCATTGCAATGGCTGCGAGGCGTCCAGTCACGCCTCCGCGAGGCTTAATATAGAAAATAAGTTCGGAGGCTTTGCTAGTTTCATTGGGGTTTTTGCAGACGGAAGAGATTGTGAACGGGTGAGCGGTTAGAAGATGTAGGTCTGAGGTCAAAAATCGCACGAATACATGTTGGCCTGGTGTCCAATTGATTGTTGTTGGGGCTGTTACCCGAACAAGACCACTTGGAATGACTTCGAGTGTCGCTGTATGGAGTCCATTGATAATGTAGGTGCGGACTTGGGATGCTACCAAGCATAGAAGGTAGATTGAACCAGTCGCGATAAAGTAGTCCCTATTTTGTGTTAGTAATTGAAGTTATCTAATAAGAGATATAGCATACCATGAGGAAAGACGGAAGTCACAGTGGAGGAAGAAAAAGACGACAAAGACAACAGCTGCAAAGATATGAGTAGCTTTAAAGAACTCATAAAACCGGTTACTGCAGGGTTATTAGTAGATTTTTTCCAAAATTCATCCATTACTGACGTACCGAATAAAAGGCAGAGACATGAGAGTCAAATACGCCTGTGAGATTATTGCAACAGTTCCAGTCCAATATACGACACTCGTCTTCCATTGTTTTACCATATCACCTTTCGAGATGTGATAGATAATGAATGGAAATGTGTGGACGAGTGCCAGAGCAAACATAGCATAGCTCGTCCAGTGGTGGAAGACCTGAAGCTTCTCATGAGGAATTCCCGTTAACACAGAGATCATATTTGCCTTGGCACTTAAAGCACTATTGTCAAGAATTAGTGACTGGTATGTTTCTCATGACTGCTGTTCACCTTACAGAACAAATGGTAGCAATGCTAGAGCCATCCACCCAGCTCGAGTCGCTATAGGAGGACTGCTCCCATAATTTGCATCTGTCGGCCAGTAGTACGGCTGCGGGCCAAGAGTCATTCCTATATGTCAAATTAGTCCTTTGTCGCTCTCAATTTGATGCCACAAATTCTCACCAAGGAAGAATCCTGCTCCGACTATACCCAGCAATAACACCCCCAATGATGGAGACCAGTACCGTAATGCTTTTGTTCCATATCCTCGATAAGCTAAGTATCGAGACATCGAAGTAGTAGCCCGCCATACTTGAGTGCGTTTGACCCAGTCCGGGGAGTATCTGACAAGAAAGTTCGAGATGGCGAATACACCGATCACCGCGCAACAGAAGTAGACTATAGCTAGTGCGTATACATGGTCAGATTGGTACCTGCAGAAACATCCCACGTCAGCATACTATATTTCAAATGTTTGTGAGACCCTCAAAGTACATACCAGTAGCGCCAGTGGGAATTCCGATATGCACACTGTTCAGGAGACAACTTGCACTTGTCTGCTCGAGACGAGTGAAGCAACACTGGTTGATCAAGCCAGGGCACACCACCTCCCATCATCTTCATGTCCATCATTATGTCAGCCGCATAAGATGCTTGTTCCTGGATGTATGGAGGTCTCCGTATACGCCTCTTGTAAACTCCTGGGTTATTATGACAAGAGCGCACCCCGCTCAGGATATATCGGATGATCGACAGTCCAAGGTTTGGAAACGGTTACTGCGGGATGGAAATCATGGTGTGAAGTTGTTGGACGTTGCACCGAAAACGGGACTGGGGAAGTATGATGGCGAATCCAAGAGGAGGCCACCCGCATTCCAGGGGCGATGAGTGATTCACCTGAGTATTCACTATGAGCAGATTTAATTTCTTATATCATATTCCTGAAACTGTTAATTTTACTCTACTATGTTGTCTTAAATTTAAATGCTTCATGCTTTCGGTGCAAGTACTATTATGAGATGAGCAAATTTGCGCACTTGCTCACTTCAATTTAGGTCTAGTGTATGAGTCTAATTATGAAATCCATGGTCTCAATTGATTTAAGAATAGAATTAATCAGGTACTGAACTTATTTCATCTGGCGTTGAGCTGTTTGGTAGAGATTTGATCATATCGCATCATAGAGACAGTGTATAGACACTGGCATAGTCTCCATATTGTTATATGACTCCTTGTACCATCAATTAATCACAGTCTCATCTCAAATGTAACAGCCATGACGTAGATTTCCTCTCTAGTCTTCTCTCAACTGATTCTTCTTACAATCTAGACTTTGGGAGATCTCGGTTCCGAGTCCATGAGGTTGTATTCCCCAGAATAATCCAGATGTCGTAACAATAAGAAAAGCCATTCTAACCAATCAAAGTGCCTTATTAACATAAAAAACATGAACAAAAAAATCCAAAAGTCCATCCATAATAGGTTTAGCGCTTCACATGGAAGATCCAACCCTACATTCCCGTCTTCCAAGGTTCTCTCGATTGCCCCTAGATGAACAGAATGAATGACGATCTCAATTCATTTCAATCAAGGGGTACTGCCGAAATAGATACCGTCGCCGCAATAGGTCCAGACACTTTAGTGGATACGGCAGGGCCCTCATTCCCGATCCCATACATCTGGAGCGCATGGAAACCTCCACGAACACTATCCGCTTGAAGGCCTTTCGCCCGAAGAACACTCGTAGCCACGCGTGCTGTGTCCCCATCGTAACATACCACCAGAACGTGATGCGGTCCGAGATCTGGGACTAGTCGGTCATCGCCGAAGATCCGTTCGAGCTCCACCCACTGTGCCTCCAGTACGGCTGGATCCGAAAACGGCGACGCTGTGCGTGACCCGACGCTAGTCAGCGGTAAGCTGATAGACTCTGGCAGATGCCAGGCTTGGAAGTCTGCTGCTTGCCGAAGATCTATCACTCGTTTCTGGGGTCTGAGCGTGATCTCACTCAGCTGGCTTTCCGCGAGGGACCGAGGAGCTCGGTACACTTGTGGGAGAACCTCCAGGGCATCCCGCTCCCAGCTCTCATCGTATCGGTGGAGGTCGACTTTGGCCAATCGCTATTCAGGATAATATGGTGTTAGCGGTACTTTGCGGGGTAAAGAGTGAAAGTCGAAACGTCATACAAGCTTTCTTACCTCATTACGGATGGGAGGGAATTGTTCAGGTGTCAGCTTTTGAAAATACTCCTCGATATACTGATAGGGTAGATCACAGCACAGAAAGACACAGTGCGTCATTCCATCTGAACCGGCTAAGTCCGCAAGAGTCCCTGCAGCTTTTCGCTTCTCTATCATCTGGAAAAGACCTTGCAGGTTGAATCCGGATGATGGACCACAAACCAGTCCCTCGCGACATAGTTTCAGGGACAGTGTAAATGAATCAACGGATCCAACTTCTTCAATGGTATCAACTGCATCTTTCCATGGAAACTCAACTGGTCGTAACAGGGCAAATGATCTAGGTCCAGGTACGCGGTCTCCTGCTGCGGTACAAACACCAACTCGTGTGACCGATGGCTTCACGCTCTTGAAGTAGGTGCCTAGTCCAGTGATTGTCCCTGAAGTACCCATGCCAGCACAAAGAACGTTGATCTCAGGTAATTGTCTGAATATCTGGGGTCCGGTCCATCGAATATGTGCTTGCCAGTTATCATCATTTTCGTATTGATTGGGGTTGACGATTTTATCTGACTGGCGGGCTTGTCTTCGGGCATCCTGGATACCACCACGAGGATCAATTGGCTCTGGCTGTGATGGACCTCCGAATAGAGTGATATCAAGACCGAAGAACTGCATCAACTTCAACTTGGCATCGCTGGTTTTATTGCTCAGGAAGGCTCGTGTGTCGTTGATACCGTGCATCACTCGGGCAATCATTGACATTGATATCACCGTTGAGCCAGAACTGTATTCGATAATGGTATCCGTCTTGTTTGGGACCACGCTAGTCTCAAGCATGTTCAGCGCTGTTGGATGAGTTCAAATGTCAACAATGGACTTTAGACGGAAGGAATCGAGGTTCTAGTGTCAGCCTTACCTGGCATCGCCTTGACATTATTGGCCGGGTGCATGGTCATCATTTTGGCATATATCCGAACACCATATTGATAATATGGATTGAGATACTCAGGAAGTTCAACCAAAGGCAAAGGAGGTTGTTGATCCGGATCAAAATACTTTTTCAATGAATCCGGCCCAAAGTAAACATTATGCTCATTTGAGATTGTCATTGTATAGGCGTCGTTTCGCTGGAACCAAAACTTCAAGTTATAATCCGATTTATACCAGGAGGCAGCTCAGTCCTTTAAAATAGTTTACAACGAGAAGGTAATCTTAAAGCAAGATAATATTAAGAAACAAAGACACGGCCCATCTCCACTGGTACAAAAACAGCCAGGTATAAGCGGCACGCATAAGCCCTTGCTATCTAACCACCTCTCTGAGGCCCATAAAGCCAAAATAAATTAAATAAATGCCGATAGAGAGGGAAAAAGAGGCAGATATTCCCCACCGTCCCACCTTGGTGGTTTTGCATACCAGTTAGCAAGATTTAGATGAGGGGCCGTGATCGTGACAGACACATGGACCCAGTTTGATCAGTAGGAATGCTGCAAGCATGATCTGCTATTTGTCAAAATTCGCCTTCAATATTTGATGAATGGGGAAGGCTAACCAAGAAATCACCAATTGACTCATGTTTAAACCTGGAATTGTGCTATGATACAATCGCTGTCATACAAATCTTACTAGGGATTTCTAGGAACTCGGCCCAGATCTCCATGAACAGGCTCATTTTATTCCGGGCATGGATCAGAAAGTATGAAAACGGCATGATCGACAATCTGACCATCATCATAAAGGGGTCTCCATTGTTATTCAGGTGCCTTGCTAACCAGATACCCCGGTATGTATGTCTTATCTCCACATAGACTCGAAGAACATAGTTCTAGAAAAGAAGTCAGAAATCCGTAAGCTATCCTGTATTCTAGTAGCCTAGGGAGCAGGTAGTAGCAGATGAACATTGTAGATCATCAAAGTCAACTGGTATTCATCCAGGGCTATGAGACATGCCAAGTCTGCCCCCATCACAGCCACAAAGCCATGAATCTTTCCGGTCCTAACTCCGCAAAATGATCCCCAAATTGACCTAGCTTGAGCATAATACGAGTACCTTGAGAGTGTTTGAGCAGTTTTGTTCTTAGCGAAAGTTACGGTAGGAAACTCGCAGATCGCTGTCAGGCTCATTCAAGGTGCTTCCGCTTTTGCAGTGTCGATCTATGTCGAATCGGGTGTTATCCGCACCGAGAAATGTGCTCAACTATGGAGTACGCATACTCCGAGTCCACCCTATCAATTCAGACGTTATGTCGTTATGTAAAATTCGAGAAGAAAAGCGTGGTTTTATCATTTAGGAGCTTTGACTTCACCTGCGATTCTGAATGCAGATTCATTCTCATCTTCAGTTCGTTCGTGAAGTGGCCCGTCATGTCTGGAGTTCTTGGACATAGGTCAGAGCAGCCTAGCTCTAGTGCCATAGGAAATAGCGAAGCAGAGGTCGCCGTGGACAGTTGTCAGAATAATGGGGCAAAGGTACTCTTTAATGAGCAGACGAATTATGTACCTAGGCGAACGATTATCACGGTAAGTCTGGTGATTTTGATCTCGAGCCACCAGGGCAACAGATTCTGGATCTATGAAGTATGAAATGAAAGCTGAGTGCTGGTATTTATCAGATCTTTTTGGCATGCTCAACTGTCGATTTAGTTGCATTGATGGACCAGACGACACTGGCCTCTTGTCTGTACATCATCGGCAATGCGCTAGGAGCGAGCGACCAATCCTCCTGGATCTCAGGTGCATACTTTGTGTAAGCAAGCCATATCAATCGAAATCAAAAAGTCGAAGCTAATGAAGTAGAACATCAACATGTTTCCAGCTTCTATACGGCAAACTATCCGATATCTGGTCCCGAAAAGTCGTCCTATTCATCGGGCTCGCGATATTCTTCTTCGGATCCTTGGCTGCTTCACTGGCCCAGAATGTCACTCAATTGATCGTTTTTCGTGCCATCACAGGAATCGGAGGGGGTGGTTTGGTAACCCTCGGACAGATGATTGTGAGCGATGTGGTTCCACTCCGTGAAAGAGGGAAGTATCAAGGTATTCTGGGCGCAGTGGTAGCCATCGCCTACGCTATTGGTCCGGTAACGGGTGGTGCATTGGCATCTGCATCTCATGATTCCTGGAGATGGATCTTTCGGTTGAACCTTCCGTTGACCGTCATCTGTGCAGGCTGTGTTTACTTCTTCATGCCTCTTCGAGAGGTAGAGGGAAACTGGAAGGCCAAGATCAAGGCAATTGATTTCTTCGGTGCGTTTTTAGCACTTGGAGGAACTGCGCTTTTGATTCTTGGCTTGAACTGGGGCGGCGGCGAGTATGCTTGGAGTTCCGCTCATGTTGTCGCGTCGTTGGTTATTGGGTTCGTGGTCTCAGTTGCTTTTGTGCTATGGCAGTGGAAGGGAACTTCCGTGCCTTTGGTCCCATTACACATTTTTCGTACGAAACTTGTCAATGGTAGCTCACTGAGCATGTTCATCATGGGATGGAACTTTCTGGTTCAGATTTACTATATCCCCACCTTTTACCAACTGGTCTTCAACTACAGTACCTTGGGTGCAGGTGCAATGCTGCTCCCTATTACGGTGACACAATGTATCATGATGTACCCTTTTTAATCCTTCAGGTCAATTTGCTAATAATCTCCTAGCTGTATGCAGTACCCTCTCTGGACTCGTTGTCCACTGGATTGGTCGATACAGAGAATGCATATTATTTGGCTGGGCAATGTGGGCAGTAGGCCTTGGTCTCTTGTCAACACTCAATCAATCATCAGGACTCGGGAAACAGATTGGATATGGTATCTTGTCTGGTGTGGGTGTTGGGAATACCCTGCAACCGTGAGTGTTACAACCTTCCAAGGTTACTGGTCCCATCTGGATTTCTAACATAGACCAATGCAGGGCATTGATTGCAATCCAAGCTGGCGTTGAACGACATGATACGGCTTTTGTCACTGCATTTCGCAAGTATGGCTCCCTCTTAAAGATCACTGCACAACATTCTAATCTCAACAGCTTCGTTCGAAATCTCGGTGGTACATTCGGCCTTGCAATCGCTGGGACAATTATGTAAGGTTCCTTTTTCTGAATTGTCACCAACTTGAACTAACTGCTGCTTTTTGCTAGTAATAATATTGTATCGTCTTCTATATCGGTCCTCGGTCTCTCCGCATCAGAGTCACGATCTCTACTGGCAAGCCCTTCGACATTTTTATCACGCCAGTCTGACTGGGACGCGGCGCATATTCGAAGTGTCCTGATTCCGGCTTACCAAAAGGGCTTTCGAATTATCTTTCTCATTGGTGCATCGTTGTCCGCTTTGGCATTTATCCTTGCATTTTGTCTGATACCCCATGTTGAACTAAACAGAGCCGATGACGCCACACTAAAGGAAGAAGCAAAGAAAAGGGCAGAAAAAAAGTCAGACGAGGAAAAAGCAACTGAGTCTTTGGGTGCAAAGACTGAATGAGAGTGACTGTGCACATGTCATGTGGCTTTTGGACATATACGTGGATTGGCTGCAAGTGTTGACTAGTGGCGGTGATTTAGTGAATAATGGTGCCTATTAGTATCCGTGTACATCATATGCATCACAACTTGAAAGAGTTGGGAATAGATCTCCGAGTCTTTACTGCATATAGAAAATGAGATCGATCTATTCTGTACTTTATCATGTCATGTATCCATTATTGCTTGGTATAAGCAATTCTCCGATGACCTATCTATTCCCTTGCATATTGGTCTAACTTGAATCTGACAACCCCTGTGCTTAATTATCTGCAATACTCTCATTCGGACCAACCATCTCCTATATTATTCATTTGCCTGATTGGAAGTTTTAAGCACAGCCCTCGAAATATGCTTGTGCATATTAATGTTGTACGCCTAATCTCCCCTCCTTCAAGTTAGTGCCTTAGTGGGAGAGTTACACTGACAATCTTTACTTATTGACAGGGCAAATTCCCACACAAATTTCAACCAAAAAGAAACTTGAACAAAATAAGATGAAAAGTCTCAAAGTTCTCATCAGTGGCGCTGGATGCGCCGGTCCTGCGTTGGCGTTCTGGTTAGCTCGCGTTGGCCATCGTGTCACCGTCGTCGAGCGAAACACTTCCCTTCGCACATCAGGCGCCCAGATTGACATTCGTAACCAAGGCGTCGAGATCATCAAGCGCATGGATCTACTAGAGAAGATCCGTGAGAAACTCGTTTATGAAAAAGGAGCACAATTTATCAACTCAGCTGGGGAGGTAACGGTGACACTGGGAACAGGTAACCAAGCTGCGACATCTGAGTACGAGATCATGCGTGGAGACCTAGTCAACATTCTCTATAACGAGACAAAAGACCACGATAATGTCAAGTACATCTTCGGTGAAACTGTCGAGAGATATGACGAGAAGGATGATAAAGTCGTCGTTCAGTTCTCAGACGGCTCGCATGATTCTTTCGATCTACTTGTTGGCGCAGATGGTCAGGGATCGCATATTCGATCAACTATCCTCCCACCGGGAAGCAATGAATATCGTAAACTGGGCGTGTACATTGCTTACTGGTTCATTCCACATATCGAGACTGATACCAACTACTTCACTTTCTACTCATGTCCTGGTCGGCGGTCGATATTACGGAGATGGCATGAACACAGTGATACGCAGGTATACTGCGTTTTCAAAGACACCTGTAACCCTGACAAATTCGATGAGCTTATGAAAGCACCTGTTGAGACGCAGAAGAAGTTCTGGGTGGAGAAGTTCCATGATGCGGGATGGGAGACGAGTCGATTCCTTGCTGGTCTTGACAATACTACGAATTTCTATTGTCAGGAGATTGTGCAAGTGACTACTGATACATGGTCCCGAGGTCGAGTGGTTCTGCTTGGGGATGCTGCGCATTGTCCGTCTCCGATGACAGGCCTTGGGACTACGAGTAGTCTCATTGGGGCGTATGTTTTGGCTGGTGAACTTACGCAGAATTCTGATGATTTGCCCCTGGCGCTCAAGAGATACGATGAAACGCTAAGACCACTTGTCAATGAGGCTCAGGAGATTAGCTCATTCAATCTGAGGCTTATGTTTCCTCAGAGTCAGTGGGCTATCAATGCGAGGTTGGCCGCTTTGAGGTTTCTATGTTGGCTGGGCATCCCAAGTTTTCTTGAGCGATTTGCGAATGATACTTCCCCTTGGAAAATGCCTCATTATCCAGCGTTGGACAAAGATGAGAAGAGTTGAGGATTTTGGTCTGTATTTAAAGCCTGCATTGTCTTATTAGTTTCATTTATCATAGGCAAGATTGATCCCAATGTTAGTATTATGATTGATTTCAAGATCAGAGTTAGTCCGAGATAGTTGCTCTTGTAGACAGTATAGTAATAAATCAAGTAGTATCCAGACAATAGGGATTTCAGTATAGGAGAAGAGAATCATGTATTAAAGCAAGGAGACTATGTTACTGTCCACTGAGAGAAAGAAAAAAGAAAGAAAACAAAACAGGCCATGCGAGTCATGTCAGTCATAATATCATTCCAAACGCCCAATTCACAGTACAATGCACAAAAGAAATCCATTCCTCCAATACACGCCAGTCCAATTGAGAAGATCCTCTTGGGAGGAATGGGAAACTGTAGCCATTCTGATGCTCCCCACGAGTTTGCTCGCCAAAGACAAATGAAATATGCAGGAGAAACAGAGATTTCGTTCTACAGAATAGTAGACACATATATCAAGGATCCTCGATCACAATGATTCGTTCCACGACCCAGTCTACTAAAGCCTGGCCTTCTAATTTCCACCTCCCATCCACCCAAACATCACCAAACCAGTAAGCCCAGGGCTTACCAGAACTAAGCTGGAGGTCCCATAATGAGGTAGAAGTGTTGCGGGCAGCAGATGAGCCTTCCGTGCCAGCCGAAAGATCTTGATTGACATTTCGAAGACCCAAAGCCGAAGCCGAAGCATTGACAGTGGAATCATTTCCCTGTCGGATAAGCCATTCGCGCTCTGCTTTCTCTCCAGCACGACGTGCAACTACTTCCTCGTCTTCAGCTTGATAGAGATCACATTTTGTGCATTCACTACAGCGAGAGCCTGGGTTAATACGGAAGTGTTCACAGAAGTGTTTATAGCCTTCTGGTTCTTCGAATTCATCATCTTCGAACATTTCTTCTTCGGCTGCGCCGTCAACATCACCGGCGAGACCATCGTAGGCTTCTAAATCGAGTCCTCGTCTTCGTCGGGCACCGTGCCGATCTTCGGTTCGGATCGGGGTGCCAAGGGCTTTGCGACAGAGGTAACACATTGAGTATCCGCAGACACAGGTAAGCTTGTTGCAGCCAGAAGACTTGACGAATGACAGACCACAGCGAGGACAGGTCCGTTTCACTGCCGCTGTGCGAGCAGCTTCCACGGTTGCTCGTAGGTCTAGTAGTAATGGCTCATGACAGACATGAGGATCTCGCCATGCTTTTTGGCAGGTCATGCAGCTTACCCGTGCGCAGGCGGAGTTAGAGCATTTAAATCTTTTTGGTCGAATCTTGAGACAGAGATTGCGGATTGAGTTGTTGAATATTTCCGCTACAGCAGAAGGGTTGAGCAATAAGAGAATCAAGAAGGGTATCACAAGTACAGGAACTAGATCAAGGAGAAGAAGGGTCATAAAAATAGTGTGGGGAACGCCTCCATCACGACGAATTCGCCAGCCGATTCCCCGAGATGAAGGATGATAGACAGGATCGGCTTCAGCATAATTGCAGAAGGGGCACCGAATCAACTTCAGTTGCGATTTCAGCAGTGTTTCGGAGGCTAGTCGATCTTCGAATTTGCGGTACGTCTCAGCACCAGCTGTATCGAGTAGAATTGCCTGGCGCACAATTTGCGGGTGAAGACATCCCTCACAAGCACCAACAGATAGTGGTGCAATGCATTTCAGGGTTGAATGTTCCAAATCCACAGATTTGCCCCAGCCTTGGCCAAAAAGGGCTTCAGAGGTAGTCCGCTGGATACAATGATAGCATATTATATGAACATTATCCGAGCAAGTCGCAATTTGTTCAAAAGTCACATCAGCTAAGCAGCACTCACACTCATATATGGCATCGGCCGCTTTGGCTTCTTTCTCATTGATATCCAAGGCAAATTGAAAGTCTGTACTTTCTTGTTCCTCGCGCTTCTGTTGCCGAAGCGGAAGGACAAGTATCGCGTCTAATTCCTCGTCCAGCTCAGCGGAGCCAGTGACTTTGAGTTTTGGCACGATTTCTCCATCACTGCGGCGTTGCCACACCATAAGCGGATGCTCTTCTCGATCTTTCTTCTTTCGAAAAGATGGCAGGATACTATTGAATGTAGCCCGCCAGGTTCGCCGTGAGAGATCTCGTAATATTGGGCGCGCACGTAGATAGCTAAAGTTCACCTCAGCCAGAACACCTTCCACGGTGCTCTTGCTCAGACTACCAAATTCTTTAGCCAGTGTCGCCCGCACAGCAGCCTTGTACTCATCCGACCGGAATCGTTCTTCTGGAGGCACGAGACCACCGTCTGGTAAAGGATTATGAATACAGCCAGCTTGAGGTCCAGCAGAATCATCTGAGCCGTCCTCATCCGCACCATCATTCCCCTCGGGTATATTCCACCTTCCTGAAACCCATTCCTTCTTGTGACGGAGCAACTGCTCCACGCAGACGTGTAGCCTGCTATCTCCGTCAAAGCGTACAAGCAGTTCCCTGAACACCTCGATCTTCACATCGGGAAAGATACGAGCAAGAGCTTCAAGGGCCAAGTTCAGATCATCACGTTCTTGCCTCCGTTCCTTTGTTTCATCGATAGGTGTCTGGACCGGGCGGGATGAGCGCGAAGGGCTACCGAAGGGGTTGTTGCGTAGAGCTTCGCTCAGCGTAATAGATTGGTTATTCGATGTTGAAGTACCACCACCCAGAACAGCTGGTTTCCAGGTGTTTCGACTGGTTGAAGAGCCGGAAGCCGAGCCGCGATGACGGCGTGGTGCGGGCGCGGTGCCATCGGCGGGGCGTGGGGGAGAAGTGGAGGATTTGGAGAAGCCGGGGACCGACAACGAGAGCACCATTGTTGGGATAGAGAAGATGCTTCTACATCTCGGTCTGCCTGAGGGAAATCCTTTCGAGGGACGGAGGATGTTTAGGCCGGTTGGGATGGAATGCAGAGGGGATGCATGGGGGCGGTGACATAAGACGTTGACTTTAATGGTTGCCTTATCCAGTGCTCCGGTGATGTCTCAGTCACTCAGTCATGGATTGATACCTGGATTTATCTTCTTCCACAATTTTCAGCAATAGAGAATAAGCTGAAATATGAATGGTCTCGGCCTTGCTTTGTGTAACTGAGGCTCTGATTATATCTATTTTGCTTTGTCTGCATCGTCACTTCCGACCCCTTGCGCGCTGCATAAGTAAATACTTGCCGATTATGCATGCAATACGGAGTAAAGAGCTTGAAATTCCAATTTGAAGATACACTGGAGTGCAATAGTACTACCTATTATCTACAATTATCACTATGTAAGACTACATGAATCCAAGGTAAAGAGATATCATTATCATGAATCAAGAAAATATCATAGGCAGTAAACAAAGTCGAAATAAAAAGATGTATGTACAAACAAGCCCACATTCTGGCTGGAATATCCCAGCTTGCATGCTATGGTATATCGTGTCAACCGCAAATCCCTTCCAAGGTTCTATTTTACAGCTTAGCCTTAGCGCCCTCCAGGAGCTCGGCACCAGCGCCGGTGATGGCAGGCTTGCCAGTCTCGACAACGGTAGCCTGGAAAAGGACAGTGTTGCCCTCCTTCCACATCTCAGTGCGGAGAGTCTGGCCAGGCAGGACGACACCAGCGAAGCGAACCTTAAGGTTCTTGTAGGCGCCGTACTTGGCAAAGACAGACTTGGCAGCCACACCGAGCGAGCACAGACCGTGCAGAATGGGGGTCTTGAAGCCACCAACCTTGCTGAACTCGGGGTCAATGTGGAGCGGGTTGCGGTCGCCATTCAGGCGGTACAGAGCAGCCTGGTCCTCGGAGGTCTTCTCCTCGACCACGGCATCAGCCGGGCGCTGAGGAGGCTTGTAAGCCGCAGTAGCAGCCTTGGGGCGAACGGCAGTGGGCTTGGGAGAGCCACCGAAGCCGCCGCTGCCACGGATGAAGACAGTGGATTCGTTGTAGAACAGGTCCTCGCCAGTAACGGCATCCTTGGTGGTGAATCCAGACACAACTAGAGCAGCGTTGCCCTTGTCAACAACGTCGATAAGCTTGGGGTAGGTCAAAGTCTTGGCCGCAGTAGGGATGGGGTACTTGCGGACCTCCATGTATTGCTCACCGTGGAGCAGCATCATGGGGGAGAAGTTCTTGACAATGTCGTCGAAGCTCCAGGGGAGGCTGGTGTTAAACCAGGGAACCACACCGAAGGAGGGAAGGGCCTGGAATTGATCGTGGTTCTCGTAAACCAGAGGCAAGTCAGTGCGCTTGGCACCCAAGCTCAGGTTGTAAAGAATGACATCGCGATCCTCGAAGTCAAATCCACTGCCCTCAGTGGTGACAGCCTTGGCAGCTTCGATGTTCTTGAGGTATTCGTTCTCGGGGGCACCACCAGAACGGTTGTTCATGTTGGCCATCACACGAGCAGAGCCCTCCTGGGCATCCTCAGGGTGGTCTGAGCGGTCATCGTCAAAGTTGACAATCTTCTCCCAGTTGGCGAGCACAGCCTCGGGGGTGAGCTTGACATCCACGGGGAAACCGTGACCGCCAGATCGCTGCCAGCGGGTACGGCCGAACCAGCCGCTACCACACTCGTAGAGTCCCTTGGTGGAGGGCTCGGGGGTCGCATCAGAGCACAGCAGTGCAACCAGAGGAGCAACATAGTCAGGCTTGAAGGCCTGGACCATCTCCTCGGGCATGATGGTACGGGTCATAGCGGTACCAGCATTGGGGGCAATGGTGTTGACCTTGATGTTGTACTTTGCACCCTCGACAGCAAGAGCACGGGAGAGACCAAGAATGCCCAGCTTGGCCGCAGCGTAGTTGGCCTGGCCGAAGTTACCGTAGATACCGCTGGTACTGGCAGTGTTGACAACACGGCCATACTTCTGCTTGAGGAAGTAGGGCCAGGCAGCCTTGGTCACCTTGTAGGTTCCGCGAAGGTGGACATTGAGAACCGAGTTCCAGAGGTTATCATCCATGTTGGTGAAAGCCTTGTCACGCAGGATGCCGGCATTGTTAACGACGATATCAATGCGTCCAAAGGCATCGATAGCGGACTTGATGACAGCGTCACCGTCCTCGCAGTTGGCCTTGTTACCAACAGCCTCACCACCAGCCTTCTTGATCTCCTGAACCACAGGCTCAGGGTCCATCAGGTCGTTGACGACAACCTTAGCACCGTACTTGGCGAACAGCAAGCAGTAAGCGCGGCCGAGACCAGCACCACCACCAGTGACCAAGGCCACACGGCCCTTGAAGTCGGGCTCCTCACCCTTGGGAGCACTGGACAGCTTCAGACCATCCTCGAGGAGACCCATGAAATCAGCAGGGCCTGAGGGGTAGTCAGGCTTAGAGAAGTCATTGACATCGGCCCACTTGCGGGCGATAGCACCTGGAGTCAAGGACTCATCGGTCTTGAGCAGAGCGCCCTTGGCCCGCTCCCAGCGGAGCTTAGCAACCGCACCACCACCAAGCTCGTAGATACCACCGGTCTCGGTAGTGTTGGAAGAGTGAACCAGACGGGCCACAACGGGGACAACCCAGTCAGGCTTCAGGTTCTCCAACACATCAGGAGGCATCACGGTAGCAGTCATACGACTGGCAGCAATGGGAGCAATCACATTGGCAATAATATTATACTTGAGACCCTCCTTGGCCAGAGTTTCTGTGAAACCAACCTGGCCCAGCTTGGCGGCGGAGTAGTTGGCCTGGCCGAAGTTGCCGAACAGACCAGCTGCCGAGGCAGTGTTAATGACGCGACCGAACTTTTGTTTGCGGAAGTGAGGCCATGCGGCACGAGCACACTATCATCAAGCAAGAAAGATTAGTATGATTATTTCCATAGTCCCTCTCATCCGCCATAGTCATAGAATAATGGGGCCATACCTTGTAAGCACCGTATGTGTGTACCCGGGTAATCAAATCCCAGTCTTGGTCCTTCATGTTCTTGAAGCTGATATCCCGCAGGATACCAGCATTGTTGATGAGAATATCCACGCGTCCGAAGTTCTTAATAGCGGTATCGATGATGGCCTCGCCGTTCTCAACACTGTCGTAGTTGGCGACCGCCTTTCCGCCCGCGGCGCGGATCTCCTCAACGACAACATCTGCGGCCTGGGTTTGGTTAGCCGGCGTTGTCAACTCCAAGTCATGGGGCAAATAAACTCGATCATACCTTTGATGACTGTCCCTCACCCTTGTGAGAGCCACCGAGGTCATTCACGACAACGTTAGCACCTCTTGAGGCAAAGAAAAGCGCATATGCCTTTCCCAAACCACCACCGGCGCCGGTGACGACGACGGTCTGATTATCAAAGCGCAGCTCTGACATTATGAATAGTTTTATGATATACCGACTAGTTCAAGGTATGGGGGTCAGAACTAGAAGTTGGGGAAAGGAGAAAAATGTGGAGGGGGATGATGATGTTTAAAGCAGCCCCAAGCTCGGTACAAATGGACCTCGGCACGTTGAAGCTGTGTAATGTAACATACATTTTACCACGGGCAGATCACGGTCACTTCACATGCCGACATGAGATATTTCGATTATGACGAGGTGAGAAATCGAGAATCATGCTGAGATATTCTATACTAAATTATCACATCTAATCTGGCACTATTCCCAACCCCTGGAGGTGATTATTATTGATTTTGTCTTATGAATTTGTGTATTGATGCCGTACTCCATGTGACCAACAACGTCATAAGTTATTGTACACATGGATAAGAATGTACTGTGATTCGAGACTATATACTCTACTAGTAGAGAAATAATTCAAGTTACTATTGGTAGTCCATATAGACAAAAAGCATAATTTCTATCCAAACCATCATGATTCTATTGAGACTATCCTCTCTATAGAAGATTCCCCGCATGTAGAAACCCCGGATTCCTGCCGATCGGAGATGCCGCATATCCTAGCCGATAAAATGCAGACTTCCCCATTATACAAACCCCATCAGAATTAACAAGTCAAGAAGGCGATAGTAGACGATAGATCGCACCACTGCATCCAATTCCGCCTAGGCTGTCTCAAAACGCATGAAGCTCGGTATAGCGTCGGTAATGCCCCACCACTCCTCCTAGGTCTCAATGGAGTGCAAGGAGCCGGTAAGACAGTGCTAGTAAGTGCCTCGCAGACCTCGGGATAAACGGGTCGGAAGACCCTCCTTCCTCGGGATTCCATCACTAATCATCATATCAATTGCCATAGATGTCAATCCTGCAGTAGACTCTCAGCTCTGATCCACTTCGAGTTCTAATCCTCAATAACTTTGTCTTTGTATTTCAATCTCTATGTGGCTGTCCCTTGCTATGGTTGAACATTTATAAAAGAAACATCCCCGGAGGTGTGCCCAAAGACAAGTAAACTTCCATCGATTGCAGAACAGTGAGGCCGAAAATCAGGAGGAAGCCATAGTACATCTCTGCCATTAACGCTTATCCACTTTTTATTGTGAACAAAGATCGCTGTTGAGGCAGAGGTATGATTCTCCGACTCGGAGTCATGTCCAGATCGAACATCGAGGCTGCCCAGGTTTGTGATTATAAATGATCCGCAAACAGAAAACTCGAGTTTAGAAACAGTTCCATCAGTGTTGAAGGAATGTTGCAAGCTGCCTGTCACCGTGTCCCAGAGTCTTAAAGTGTCATCGGAAGAGGTAGACGCTAGTAGTCGGCCATTCGGCGAGAACGCTACCAACGTAATGGGGCTTGAATCGCCCTCGAGTGTCTGAAAGCTACCTGTAGCTATATCCCAGAGCCGTATAGTCTTATCATAAGAGCCTGAAGCTAGAAGCTGACCATGTGGCGAGAAGGCCACTGAATTGATGTGGTATGCATGGCCCTTGAGTGTCTGCTTTATATTGCCTGCAGCTATATCCCAAAGACTTATAGTCTTATCGTAAGAGCCAGAAGCTAATAGCTGGCCATCGGGAGAGAAGGCTATTGACTCGACACAGCTTGTATGGCCGTTCAGAGTTTGCTGTAGGTTGCCTGTCCGGACATCCCAGAGCCAGATTTTATTATCAGATGAGCATGATGCTAGTAGTTGACCATCTGGTGAGAAGGCTATTAAGCGAATCCGATCTGAATGACCCTCGAAAGTATGCTGTAGGCTACCTGTCGCTGTGTCCCATAGCCGGATGGTATTGTCGCAAGAGGCGGATGCCAACCGTTGACTGTTAGGTGAGAAGATCACTAAACGAATCCAATCTGAATGGCCCTTGAGAGTTTGCTGCAGGCTTCTCGTTGATATGTCCCAGAGTTGCACGGTATTGTCGTTAGGGCAGGCCGCTAGCTGTTGGCCATTAGGCGAGAAGACAACTGAGGTGACCCAACCCAGTTCTACCCGTTTATCGGGCAAAGTGGCTATGGATGCAACACAGCCTGACTGGTCCTTATGTGCCTGCTGTAGGCTCAAGCTGCTCACATCCCAGATTCGAAGCGTTTCGTCGTCAGAGCTGGATCCTAGCAGCCGACCATCAGGCGAGAACGCTACTGAGGTAACGTGGTCCAAATGACCCTTGAGAGTCTGCTGTAGGCTACCTGTTGCTGTGTCCCATAGCTTTATGGTTTTATCAAAGGATCCAGAGGCTAATAGCTGGCCGTTCGGTGAGAAGGCCACTGAGAAGACCCAGCCTAGATGACCCTTGAGCCGATGCTTTACATCACCCGTTGCTATATCCCAGATATGGATAATATTCTCATTAGAACCGCATGCGAGTAGCTGGCTATCGAATGAGAAAGCTAGTGAGGAGGCTACCCCAATAAGCCAGTCTAAAGAGAAAGAATTCAGTCCGCTTCCTGTCTCTGTATCCCAAAGTTCCACTGGATCTTGTTTCGAGCCAGACGCAAGTAGTTGGCCGTTAGGCGAGAAGGCTACTGACTCAACTCCATGCGTATGGCCCTCGATTGTCTGCTTTAGACGACCAGTCGCTGTATCCCAGAGCCGCACAGTATTATCACCAGAGCCAGACACCAGTAGTTGGCCATCTGGCGAGAAGGCTACTGAGGTAACATAGCTCGAATGACCCTTGAGAGTATACCGTATACTGCCTGTCGCTATATCCCAGAGTTGTATAGTGTGATCACTGGAGTCACACGCTAGTGACTGACCGTCCGGTGAGAAAGCTACTGATTGAACTCTGCTACAAGGACTCCAAGGAGGAATACCTTTGAGAGTCTGCTGTAGGCCCCCCCGTCGCAGTGTCCCAGATATGCACAGTATCACCTGTGGAGCCAGACGCTAGCAACTTGCCGTCGGGCGAGAAGGCTACCGAGGAAACAGACATCGAATTACTCTCGAGAGTCTGCATTTCTGGACCCCATTTTTCTTTGACTTGTTCGAACTGGCAGACCCAGCTAGGGAGCTCTGACTGGAACTCTTCACGGATCATTGTTGTTCGAGGTGCAAAAAGCAACCCGGCCCAATAAATTTGAAGAGGTGCTTGATCGGCAATTTGACGGTATTTAAGAACAAAGCATCTTATGTCGTATATGAAATCCGACACTGAAGAATTGCTACCATTGTCCTTGAGCAACATGTATTAGTGTAAATCGTAGGTACCTATCCAATGGATTTCTTACCAGTATCAAGGTATGGAGGACACCAAGCATACTCACAGCCTCCGATATCAGACCCAGCAAACACATGGCTTCCACCCAGTGCAGAAAATGCTCCCGGAGGAAGTTTAGGATATCCTCCACCTCAATAGGTAAAGACTGGCTTTGTTCCAGGTGAGATATCCAGTAGCGACAGGAGTGTCGTAATTCCGGTGGGAAATACTGGCGGATACGCTGAGGGTCGATCTCTGTCCTGCGCGTTCCGGGGCTTGGTAGATTACATATATTCTTCCGTAAATGGCTCTGCATAGTTTTAAGACAGAATTGAACCATGTCTCTATGCTTTGTGGGTTCATCCATATGAAAACTGAATTCATCCATTTCGTAGGACGCGGCGAAAACACCCTTGTTCCAAGTACCTAGAAGTTATGGTTCCAAGGTTGTGATTTTGAATGTCAAATTTGGCTCTGGAGTTAGTAGGTGGGGATTGGACTTTATATGGATATCAAGAAAAGTGACTCCGAGTCGGAGCCACTACTCACGGATCCACAGATGCCTTGCTAGCGTCTATCTTGCTCGTATGGGCAAAGCTCGCCAAGAACTCGGATCACGTGTCGCCACGTCCTTATTTACAGCCAGGAGAAGAATATGAAAGAAAAGTTATGGAACTTGGCAATTTTAGGCATTGACCGAAATGAGGTTGAACTTGGAAGATAGGTGTTGGGTACAACATTGGAATTGTGTTGACCACACGAGTTCCCATAATCTATTTCTGGCCGATTATCTTGAATGTATTCTCAAATCACTGAAGATCTAACGGCAAACGGGGGAGGGGGATCTCTCTTGAATGGCTCTTATAGGCCGCTTGCCGTCGGCCTAGTACACAAATACAGGACCAAAGATCCTTCAATGACGGGACAGGGGAAAGAGAGTAGGTTATACCTGGTTAGATGGGCAGTTTTCAACTTCTTCTGCTAGCTCATGGGAAATCAATGAAATCGCAGAGGTCTCTTGAGGGAAGTCTCTCGAAACTGTCAGTCCGTAAGGATCATGGGTGTCAATGGAGAGCTTGGAATTTCCGAGCTTGATGGAGATTGGCCCGCTTGATAAGTCAACCGGTCTAGAGAGTCGAGACCATCCTAGTAAGGTCGACGAGTGTAATGGCAATAATTCATTCAATAAAACACCGCAGCTCTCTCATCCACTGTCGTCAAGTAGGTTTTGAGGTGACCAGTATTCTCTTTCCAGTCCCTGTGCATCCAACCAGACAAGGCCATCGGCAAGGAGGTCATCAATGACTGTCTGTGCTCGTGCCTTTTCCCAATTGAGGTTGAGTCGAAGCATTGAAACGCTCACAAATCCTAGAACTTGGATCACCTCTAGAACAGTTGCTTGATCGGTGTTGAGCTCCTTAGGTATGGATCGAATGTACTGCTTAGCGCCGACATGAACTATGGAAAACCCAGACCCAAGGGGTTCCAAAGACCGAACAGCACGCAAAACATCATCTCTATTTTTTTCATATGTGTCAGTAACGTATTTCAAGCAGGATCAGTCCGAGTATCGGGTCTTCCATACGCCGAAACCTCTAATCCACTTCCAATAGCTTTGCCTTTGCGCACGCGCTTCCTACACTCTTCCACCCCGATCAGTCCTCCGTTCTCGCTTCTGGTTTCACGGCATAGCTCCACAACTCGAACGGCAACCTCGAAGTAAAAGTCATTCATATCACCGCCCATGATCTGTGTCCAAAAGCTGCCTCCTTCGCCTAGCCCTCTACGACCATTCTTGCCTTTGATGTTACTCGCGGCCAAGGGATCAACCCCAATGGTATTGCACATACGCGCGAACTCGGCCCGAAACGTGGGGTTTGATTTTATCGTGGAGCTATGCTCTAAGGCGAATGTGTGTAGCAAGGATTGGAAGACGGAGAGCTGGGTCTGGAGAGATGCCAGATGTGAAGAACGTAGATTTGCTCCATGAGTAGCGTAGGATTGCGTGGCCTGATTGCGGTTAGCGAAGGCACCGAGGCCAACTCCCCGACGTGACATGATGATTTATAGAGGTGAAGGTTCGTCTGATAATGGGTCAATGTTTAGATTGAGGGGAAGACAAGTTACCCACCTAGGCAGAGCGAAGTGGAGCCGCGGGGATGAGGTCATCTGACGATAGGTGCAGCCCTAGTCACGAGGTGATAAGGGTATGATATTCTGTAAAGGGTATAGCGTATGGAAAAAATTGATATTGGCCTAATATGGTTAGCGCGGACCCAGCACCCACATAAGCGAGTTCTACTTTTCTCCTCGAACTTTTCCTTTCTGTTTTGAACTTTGCACGACAACCTTCGACCAGCCAACTCGGACCTTCGCAATGGCCGCTACCACCACGTATGCTTCCCCTTGATTCCCTATCTGACTGATGCAATCCTTCGGGATTGTGAGGTTGCAGGTATAGTCGTCCTTCTCGCTGGAGATGCTATCGACCATCGTCAAATTTGACATTGGTCGCTAAGCACCAGCTCGATCCTTCCCTTGCCCTCCTATACGATCCCGTGAGGAATATGCGTTCTGCCTGTTCAGCATGGCTTGTTGATGGAGGGCAACTGGAGTTTTGAGGTTGAAAGCCACTGTGCCTTCTCCTCCAAAATTATTGTTGTACAGCTATCGTTATAACCATTGTGGTCGATGCCGAAATGCACTCAACTCATTGGGACGAAGAGCGGCAACACATATTTCCTGAACATCTGTTTGGGGTGTTGTCGGATGAGGAGAATGATGGTATTTTTTCGGGTGGTCAAGAA
Organism: Penicillium malachiteum; assembly: GCF_028827825.1. Classification (NCBI taxonomy): domain Eukaryota; kingdom Fungi; phylum Ascomycota; class Eurotiomycetes; order Eurotiales; family Aspergillaceae; genus Penicillium; species Penicillium malachiteum. Next base: position 7,277,381 of record NW_026643095.1, read on the forward strand.
AAATTTTCACCTTCGCGAACAGTGCGCTGGAATATGCCACAGTACCAAGGAAAGACCAAGAGTCCCAAATATTATCATCCTCACCGATTAAAAAAATTTCGTCGAGTTTCTATAATAATCATTATTATTTATCATTGCCTTCAGTCGAGAATGTGGCGCTATATGCTGCAGTTCTTACACTCGGCGGATTGTCTCATGTTTTCATGATTCATTCGGACAGACTATACTCACACCTCCACAGCTCTATCCCCACCAAGGACCAGGTCCTCGTCCCCGAGACCCTCCTCAAGAAGCGCAAGTCCCAGGAGGCTGCCCGCGCTGAGCGCCGTGCTGAGGCCGAGGAGAAGAAGAAGGTCAGTTTACCTTGTCTATCATTCAGTTTCCTACACACACCCCTCCCCTTCCACCATCAACCATTATGATGATAACACCAACTTCGCGACTAGACCAAAAGGTCGATGTTGTCGCATGTTAACCATCTTTCGGGTCTGACACATTGTTTGATGCTACATTTACTTGATTAATCACCCAATGCATCATTGAATCTCTTACTGACTTGAGATTTATCCAGGCCAACAAGGAGAAGCGTGGCGTTATCTTCAAGCGCGCTGAGTCCTACGTCCGCGAGTACCGTGATGCCGAGCGCGAGAAGGTCCGCCTTGCCCGTGCTGCCCGTGCTGAGGGTAACTACTACGTTCAGGATGAGCCCAAGCTGGTCTTTGTTGTCCGTATCAAGGGTATCAACAAGATCGCTCCTAAGCCCCGCAAGATCCTCCAACTGCTGCGTCTGATCCAGATCAACAGCGGTACCTTCATCCGCCTGACCAAGGCTACCCAGGAGATGTTGACCATTGTCAACCCCTACATTGCCTACGGTTACCCCAACCTCAAGTCCGTCCGTGAGCTTCTGTACAAGCGCGGTTACGGAAAGGTTGACAAGCAGCGTGTTCCCCTCACTGACAACCAGATGATTGAGGAGAACCTTGGCAAGTACGGCATTGTCTGTATGGAGGATCTGATCCACGAGATCTACACCGTTGGCCCCAACTTCAAGCAGGCCAACAACTTCCTGTGGCCCTTCAAGCTGTCCAACCCCAACGGTGGTTTCCGCACCCGCAAGTTCAAGCACTACATCCAGGGTGGTGACACCGGTAACCGTGAGGACAACATCAACGGCCTCATCCGCCAGATGAACTAGATTGTTTCCTCTCGGAAACCGGGTGGTTCATGAGGTTTTTTTTTCTCAAAATAAAATTCTTTTTCACGACTTTACTTGTCACGGGTTGTTTTGTTAGCACACTGGCTGTGTTTTATTTGATCAATTAGCGAATACGGTCTAGGATCTCCGTCAATTTAATGCTTCAGACAACCCAATGCCACCGTTCAGGTCTCGTAATTCTGTAATTCTTGTAGCAGATGTAACTGTACCCAGATTTGCTCACAGGTGGGATTCCTTAGAGAATTGGAACCCAGACAAGTAAGTATGCTATTCTGGATGCCCACCTGGGCAGTCACAGCTAGTGAAGCTACTTCAGGTGCTACAGTATCAGCATGAAAATCTCAGGCAGATCGGAGAAGGACCTAACATCAAAATCAATTTTTTCCAAAAAATTTCATGATTCAAAAGGGGAAAAAAAATATATCAAATTCGACGCCTGAGAGATTCGAACTCTCGCTCCCGAAGGAATACAGTTAGCAGCCATACGCGTTAGACCACTCCGCCAAAGCGCCTTTGATGCCTACTTTCCTCATAGTTTGCTATATGTACTGAGATAAAGAATATCGAGATTGATCCATGTTTTGAGGGCTTTCAGCCTCCATAGGTCAATTCTCCCACTTTATTGAATTTCTCTCTTTTACAGTCATTCTCGAAATTGGCTTGACCAATACACACTTGATAACTTTGTTCTGGACCCACTGCCAAGGTCTTAGCGCGAGTAAATTATTGAGCGAGTCATCTTAAACTAAGGGTCGTTGTACTGTAAAATACATCTTGTCTGGCTTGTTTCATCTTCGCGTAATATTGCCTGCTGGGTAACTATTTGCGACTAGTCTGGGCCCCGCTAAACTTGGACCGAAATTTTGTCATTTGTTTCCGCCACCTAAGCATCCATGGCTTCCCCTTTCTTTGGGTCAGTCGAAAAGAACTGACCATGTTTACTCCCACGATGTCTATCTGGCTATTCAGGTAATTCCGATTCTTCCTTTGTACCGATCCACCCACAAGTCTCTATCTTACAATCATACTGATCTCTCAGCATTCTGATGGCTCTTAATATCGTATCTTACATTTCTCAGCTTTACAACCTAAGAGGGAAAAAATACAAAACCAAAAATCCTCTCTTTTACCTCGCCTTCAATATCCTCAGCTCGGTGGAGCAGACGAATCTATGTCGTCGGTTTTCCTGGGATGTAGCAAATAAATCCCAATCATACGGAGACCGTTTTGCTCTAAGGTCTCGTCAATGGACGACTCTATCCCAAATGGCGGCGGTCTGGATGATATTTTCATTTGTACAGTAAGCGACCTACCAAACATTTCTGTCATTCCAGCTCAGCACTAGAAACCTGAATCTATCACTAATGGCCAAGTTGAGCAGATTTTTGACAAGTGTCTCCTTTAGCTCCCGATCATATAGGCGAAAAACTTCATTGATATCTCTCTGTGGGCTATACGGGTTGTTTGTACTAATCCCTCTCATGTGTGGTAATTTTCGCCAGACATTGGCTGAGGTTTTTACCGCTGATTTTCCCCACCTGCTGCTCTACATCAATCCGGCATTAATTTATGTGGGTTTTTATGCACTTTCAAAGGGAATCCTTCCGATGAGGCCAGATTCTACGTCCCCTTTGAGCATCGCAGGGCTCGCAAGCCAGGCTACGGTACACGGTATTCTGACTATGTCCTGGGCTCTGATGGTCCGACCACGGTTGAATCATTTGACTTTCGTGTGGCCTGCTTTGATTATGTCGTATAATTTTTTTTTGGTGGCCTCTGGTGGACAATGCAATCTTTGCCGTATTCCAGGGGAGGTTGCTTTGGATTGCTTTAAGAGGAGATAAGATTATCTCCAGTGAAGATCAACATAAAGGTCAGAATGACGTTGAAGATGCGCTTTTACTAATGACGGTATGAGATTTTCTACCGCTCAATCGGGGATTCAGGAATGAGCCCATAGGACATTGTATTGACAAAGTATAGAGTTACTACGATTTATTGCTTTGATCAATAACACCACGCATCTTATTCTGCTCATTCCCAATGTTCATCAAGTTCAATTATCCCCGCCTAATCTAAAGAGTATCATGCTGTTAAACATGCAATTACGACAGTATTAAGATAGATAACACTCCCTTATTCTATGCTTCGCTTTAAGGCTGCTCTAGTCAGGAAGTACTTTTTGTATCTAGTAGGTCTATTGATTGAAATGAAGGCAGTGGTGCATACAGTACAAACTTATACGTGTTGATCAACAATATTGCATTGCACACTGTCTATTATAATTGATTTAGCGTTTGATTAATTAGGCCGTATGTAATGTCAACACACCTATTCGCGACCCTCGTTCCGTATGATTTACAGAATCTCCACTTCAGGTTTCCATGAGATTTAACTGGATTCTCGCAAAGATCCTGTAATATTATGTAGTATCTTACGGTACTATACAAGGGGCATATTACTGTGTCCCTCAATTCAATGCAGCCAGCTCAAGTTTTGATCCGCGCTAAGGCCTTGAGGATGGGATGCAAACAATAGACATCAAGAGTGTATTGGTGAAGCCTATTTCGAGAAAGACTGTATGTGGAGATCACTTAGTGAAACTCACCTGACATAGAAAGAATATAACTTATGAAGCACTTTTAATGATATTTCTCTGAGCAAGCAGTCAAAATGTAATGGCTAACTGCGTTAAATCGCTGACTTTACGGTCAGATGTGACATGAAATATGAAATATATGTGATGCGGACGAAAATATATCAGAACGGTCTGGACTCAGCCACACAACTTACCACTAACCAAAATCAATCGGACGAAGGTGAGTCAAGACTCAGCGCGTGGTGCTGCAGCAACACTCGAACCCGGATCGAGCCGTGCCGTTGATATGATTATCCCCATAATAGGTTTCCAGGGACTTCCATTGGGGTCTCGTCCGCAGTAGGTAATTTACATACCAAAATACAGTACCATACTGGGTGCCTTTTTCAACGTCTATCAATTTGATGCGGCCCGCTAAATAAATGATCTGCGCTAAGGCCTTGGCGGTGGGGCCAGAAGAGAGTGACAAAGAGGGTATCTGTCAAGCCGATTTCGAGAACGACTGTATGTTTATTATGACACTATTAAGTTTATTTAAATGATCGCTAATATTTACACCGTTTTTGAACAGCATGCATCCGAGTCCCGAGGTCTATTGATGCACATGTGGATGTTGCAATATTCAAACTTGAAACTGTGTTGATTGCTAATATAAATTGTCGGAAAGCCCGGGCAGCAAACACGCAAATCAAGTATTTAGTAGGAAAGCTCCAGATCATCAGGATGTCTACCGGGATTTTCATATACGCTACACAGTACCTCATCTCCGTGATTTATCAATATTTCCAAGGTTTACATCACCCACCACCTCACGTGCTGCCAGTTGGCACCTGGGCACTGGCAGGCTTTTGAATATACTAACTATCCTCATGCATGAAGGAACTTCAAGTTGAAGCCTTCAAGTTGTACTATCATTCCAACTTAAAGGTTCTACTAGTATATTCTTTTGAACCTTGAAGGCTACTATGAACCAACTACTTTCTGCAGCAGATCTACATTGTGATGACTTAATGCGACATCTCCCTGATTTCGATGCACGGAGAACAACCAACGGAACACATGAATCACTTGCAACCCTGGAAGAAGAGTGAGGTACATCCCGAGGTCACCTGGGCACCATATATTGTCATGCAAAGGAGACGAAGGTCTTGATGAAACTTCCAAGGTTCTAAGGTTCCAAGGCTAGTGTGCCATGTCAGCGTGTTATCTCACCCTTCTTGAGAGTATGTTTAATAGTGAGTGGCTTCATCTTCACCTGCCCTGAGAAAGAATTTCAAAATTTCTAATCCGTGTTTTGTTGTCTAGATTGAATATCTGCCTGTCACATATTGGTAAGACGAGGTCAATCACTCACCCATCGGGCTTTATCATTAAACAGGAGCGCAGGGAAGACGTGGAATCTACTGTTGGAAATGTTTCATGGAAGACGTGTGGTATCAGCCTTGCGGAGCTGCTTGTGTGGTACTTTGGCACTTCTCGCGATAAGCGAAAGCCGTTCAAGATGAAATTGTCGACCGAGGGAGTACTCAAATCCCCAACTTCTTTAGCTGGCTGCTGGACGATGAGATTACCCTATTAGTCACCGAAGAGTTCAGAATGTACGACTGGCACGGGCTGCCGACTACGGCCCAACCCCAGCTTGGCTGGAGTCACACATAGTCTAATCCAGCAGGTGATCCGACAGGACACTGCGTACTACGCCCTGTATGTCATCCGGGGTCTTCCCACGAGCTATTTTCAGAACCTGGGTCATAGGACAACCACAGACAAGCGAACAGTCAAACCGTGAAAAAGATGAACGTTTCGATGATTTCGACTTTCTTCCACTCAAATTCGATATCTCGAAACCTGAATTCTCGAAAAAGCGAAATACGGGCATGTCATTCAAATGTTCTCTCTGCCCTCACAAGTGGAATAAGGTTTCTAACATATGCAGATGATAAAACTGTACAACAACAAACTGGAAGCCAAGCTCGTATACTAAGCGAAAGCGATCAGTATATGACCGATGAAGAAATTCATCCTCACTTCTATTAGAGGGTGAAGTTTACAATCGAGAAAGTAAAGGCGAAACCTGGCAATGCTCCCATATGGAAATTCATCCTGTGTGAAATGCCAACGGATCTCATTATGCATTTTATGAGTGTCGGTACCCTGAAACCCGTCAACAGAAATCTTAAGGAAGAACAGAGACAGAAAAGGATGCGGGTACTATCAAGCACAAGGAAGATAATTGTCGAAGGAATAACTTGAAAAGGTTGGCTTATGAGAAGGCCACAAAAGAAGAAAAGGCGGATAAAGCAGAGACACTCGCCAAACAGCCCACTACCAGGAATATTCAGAGGAAGAGACGAACATGAATGCGGAGATCGAAAAGAATGATCACACAAACCGACAAAGGAAGCAAGCTCTCAAAATCGCAAAAAGGATGAATAAGCTTAAGTCGCGACATAACATAGCGTCTACTACCCCAAAGGCCTACTCGAAATCCAAGAAGGCAAGAAATTGAAAGTTGCCTAAGTCATCAACAAAAATGGGAAAATGGGAAACATACCAAAGAGCCTCAGCCACTTCAATTTTGAGGAAGCTCTTTCTCTTTCCTTGGATAAGAGAATGGGTCTGGAAGTTCTCTCCTCATCCCTTAGCAGGCATCGGTGATATTGCAACAGCTTTTAAAGTTTGCACTCAAATTGGGAGAAAATTGAATCCTGCGGGTCATTCGTGTGTCTATCTACTCAATCCTTTGAGACTTGACAACGGAACTTTGAAAATACACCTGGGCAAGATATGTGTTTTTCAAGGAAGCTTATAATCCAACTGCGTACCATATTAGGATGCAGTGGCTATGTGAGGAAAACGACAACGATAACTTGAAGCGACACCGAGCGGTTGATGTCAAATGAAAGAAAGTGTTCCATCTAGTCGACAAAACATGGCTTCATGAATATGGCAGCAGGAGTCCTTTTGAATGGTCGAACTATGTCAAGACAATCTTGGAATATACAAAATCAACGATAAGCTGGCCAAAACGCAGCTTATGCCCCTAAGATGAGCTGTCCCGCTATGCCCTGGTTAGCTTAGATGGAATATTCCTGACATTTGCCTACTCCTGCGTTACGAGAAGCCTAGGTATAAAGTTGAAGATTGTGTTTGTATGGGGATCGGCGGGCACGCGGTTGTCCAAGATGATAGATCGTACGGTGTCGCTTGCGAAAAGGTAGGAATGCAGACTCGCTGCTTACCAGTTGTATCGATCTGGTCGGCCAAATCAACTCGTTCAGCCCTGTCAACCTGGCCATATATGTCAACCTGTTTGGCCATATCCAATCTGATAGACGGTACTGAATCTTATTCGGTCCCAGTACCGTACATCAGACCACCTTGGAAGTCTCTTATTGATCAAGCTTCAAATGCTCTCTATTACTGGTGCCCATCCAATGTTTAAATTTTAAAGAATACTCCAGGCAGCATGCTCAGAGACGGACATATGTGCAGGCTAGCTCAGCAAGGTCAAGGTCACATTACCACAAATACGTTGAAATATGAAAAATCGTACTATCAAGATAATCTCAAGTGCTAGCAGTTGCCTGAATATCCAGACTCCAGTACCTAGAATTATCAGGTATTTTTTCTGGCAAGTAGTGTCACAGGAGGCCAGTAAAGCTGACTGCCTTCGGGCTTGCAACTATCTTTTTGCAAGGTCTCAAGAGCGTCCATCCATTCCTTTGTGCTGGGTACAGAAGGGTCAACCTGCTTCAACTTATCCAGAATGGCGCCACTGTTCTCCAAAGCAATCAAGAATGTATTCATACACAGCGGAATATTCTGGGGCAACCACAGTTTCTTCTGGAAGTCGACTACTTCCAGATTAGCATCCGCACGGTTCACGCGCTGATCAAGCTCTTCCAGCCACCTGGAATAAAAGTCAGCCATATTTTCAGTTTTTATGACAATTCATCGTGCTTAAGGTGAACTTGATGTCAGCTGTAAACATACTGGAAGTTGATCTTTGCAGCATTGCCCATTTGGCTCATCATCTGTCGAAGCAGGGCTGCAGAGTCGCCTTTCACTATGCTGCTCTCAAATCGGGCATCCTCCCACTGAAGATAGCCTCCAGGCTCTGGAGTTGGTTGTCAAATTAGCTCATCCAGGACTTGGTTCCTTTATACGAGGGAAGACTTACTGAGCATTTTGGCGGCATTCTGGATCAACGGGCTAGGATCGTCACCGCGGACAACAAACGCCCACATGCGTAGATGAATCACATCAAATTGGCCTACCAGCTCAGAGGGAACATCTTGCAATGAATTCAGCAAGGCAAATTTGGCATTCGACGGCCAGAACTCCGGGCTGGGAAAGTGGGTTCCGGCAATATCAAATGCTGTTACCCGCAACGAGGGAAACTGATTCGCTACTTCGAGAGCCCAGAGTCTGTGAAAATAGGTATGAGCATCGATTGATATTGAAAGTCAACCTAATCTGAGGTGCTGGTTTATACTTACCCTGTGCCTGCTCCAATATCCGCAATTACCATGCCATCTGTGGTGGGTATTTCTGGATGAAGGAGATGCTTCAAATGCAGCTGCCACAATAGATGCCGGGATCCAAGTCTATAAGTGTTATTAATCCGGTGTACCTTTAGCTGTGCAGTGAGGCTCAATATCCATATCCATACCGGATGGCTTCAATTTGATCGCGCTTCAGTAAATAGGTGGATGAGGGGGTAGCCATGCTTGAGAGGACTCCAGGAACTGGAAGTCGACCTTTGCGTTAGAATAAAAGGATATCTGGTTAGGTTAATCCCTATTAATTATGCATCGTTAATTTCACTTGTTTATGTATTTTGAGTGGAAAAGAGGGGCAATTTTATGAAATCTACTTCTCAGCTAGTCTTGCGCGCGCATGTGGAATGCGTTACGTGTATGCCTATGGGATTTGGGGGACATGTTGTCATTTCATGTTGGGGCATTTCAAGTTCACGACTCTGCAACCAACCTTGGAATGGCCATAAGAGATTTATGGTTCTTTCAAATACCTCAAGTGCCTCGATAAATATGAAATACATTGCCTGGGTGCTTGCAGCCGAAGTTTAGGCTCATTAAAGTCTTAACACTCGTAGTGCATCATCTTCTTGAGAAAATCCCTCCATCAGCGGATTGGCAGACGAGGGTCGCGTATGGACCCACTACTGCGACTTTCAATCTTGGAAGTGTCCAAAAGTACAAGAATGCACATGTGTCATTCAATGTTTCTTAAACATCTGACAAAGCAAGCCAGACGGGCCGAGTCGTGATACTGATGGTGAGATAGATGGTTCCGAGGTTGTCTGGGCTTAGATCTTATGCAGTCTGGATACAAACGTACAATCCTGGACAATTTTGAATCAATTTCAAATTATTTGTTTAGCTTGAAACCTTCTGGGAAGATCATTTATTTGTTTGCCCAGGTGTTAAAACGGGCATCAAACGGGACTCCACATCATTGTCCAGGGCTCTGGATCTTCAAGTTGTCTTCTTTCAGACACTAAAAGAGTCATCATATTCACCCGTTGAATATTGGGTTTCTTCTACGTATCACCGTCCTTATTCAAGTGTTTTTGAATATGATCTCTTATATAATTAACGGCCTTTTATAGCGCACGGAATTCTCATATATTCTTCCAGTGTTGCCCATCAGCAAAGTCTCTTCCAAGGTTCTGAACGATGCTTCAACTTGAAGTTATATCTCTAGAGATACTACTTTGTCCCTCACTGACCGAGGTATACATCTCCTAACCTTGGAATGAGATATTTGAATACTGTTCATTCATGGGGAAGTCTTCAAATCTTTCAAGCCCTGGAGGTTCGACACCTCCAATTCCATCAACCTCTCTCAAACTATTTGACCTACTCTGAAGTCCTCTTCCAAGGCTCTCTCTTCAACATACTAGTAATGATTCCCAAAATCACTTTCTACGCGTGACTCTCTCAGGCTCTTCTCCCCTGTTATCTCGCTCCTCTTTTCCCACATCTCAATCAATTCACCTTCGCCAGGGTTCGTTCTAGACCTAATAAGGCAGTTAAGGCACCAAATCTTGATCCATTCACCTTCTCCTACTCCTGCAATTCAGTACCACCTATATATATGCTCTGCAACCCCGCCTTCCCTAAAAAATTACATAGCTTTTCGACCCTGCTGGCTGTGGACTGCCTCTCACTGCTGAATCATGATGTTACTGTGGAGCTCCATTATTTACTACTAGGCTAAGGACACCATTCCACCCCTCTAGCTTATACTTGGACTTAGATCTGCCTTTGAAAAATTTCCGGTTACCACTGAGCTTGAGTCTGTCATAAAGAAAAAATCTCCGGTCCACACTACGCATTCTGAAATCTATCCACAATACACTGCGTGGAAGTAAAACATTGAAAGGAGCAACGAGTGATTCGAAAGAGCGAATCCTGCGAGTCTTTTGTAAGTTTTCCTAGAGTTTTCTTCACTTACCCCTACCATGTTAAGAGCACTTGAGCTTGATCTAATGATACCAATGAATATAGTGGCTTTGTGAAGGACTGTCCCGAGGTCCGAATAAGACATTTGCCATCACACTTGAACAATTTCCTTCGTCCAAAAATCCGCAAAATTCGCTGAAAATAGAGCTACCAGCAAGGAGCCATACCAACAAATCTTGGATATCTTTGAGCTTAGATCGTCACTGCCATGTGCGCTCCAGTTCAGGCTCTGATATCGTTTGCAAGACTACGATTAACTTCTCCGAGCAGAACGGAGATGATCACAAGAAAGATGTTCGACTGCCCACATATTGTCCACTGCTTTGAGCGCACTATGTCACAGCAAAATCCCAAGAATCAGCCTGCAGACTATAACTGGAGAGCAGATCACTACTTACACACTTTTTTGTAAGATAAAAAGGAGTTCGAAATATTATATTTTGAACTTATGGAGCAGACTTGCCAGGCTGTTGATAAGCAAAGGATAAAGTAAAGGAAATGGCGAGCTGCCTAATGGATACGGCTTATATGAATGTGGTATACTCCCAGAACAATCAGCGGCCATTATTCCTTCAAGACTCCAAGTTCACAGCTAGGCCAGCGAGCTGCTTCACAGAAGGTTGCAAGCATGTGGGCTTAATTCGATATGGAGATATTCTCATCTCCACCTCACCAAGCTCAGAGCCCTGATAGCGCAGTTATCTCACATGAGTCGCAACCCGGCCTTCGAAATCTTGACCCATGTGCAGCGAGAAAATCTAGCTTTGCCGGTGGAATCAACAGGGGAGAATAACTGGAAGGATCCTGACCTAGAGTCTTCCTTGGTCAAATTGAGCCTTCCAGTCAACAATGACACTTCATTGATGAATTGAAGGCACTCCGTGAGATCACTAACATCGAGTTGAAAAGCCCATAGTCCATACACGAAATACTTGTTGTATTGAAGGTATTCATTCAGTGCTAAGCTCGGATACCTTTTCGCTATAAGACCGAATTCCATATACCTGGAACACAAGCTGGCTCAAATCTTGTATGGTAATACAAGCAGTCAATCACCAGGTCTATGAGCTCGAGCTATGCGTAGGATCATTTAACGAGCTTTGGCTAATCACAGCTCAGAATATGGAAAAATCATCAAGTCCAAGGCTGGAAGAAATATACTCGGTAAGATTCAGAATTGGAGAACACACCACCAACAAAGAAAACAAATTCAAATCCCTAGCAAATTCTAGCTTTATGAGGATGGTAACTAGATTAATCTAGTTCTGATGAGTCAGAAACTCGGAATGAGAATGAGCCTGAGCCTGAAATCCCGGATTCACGGCCGTCAATATACCAGACCCGACACCAGGTGAAGAGGGTACAATGAAGAAAATTGGCACAAAACCATGCTATGCAAAAAACACATCCAAGTTTCAGATCGTGGAAACCTGTGAAGCCGTTCTGCTCAGAGGAGTTAATCGGAGTCTTGCAAACGATATCAGAGCCTGAACTGGAGCGCACATGGCAGCCACGATCTATACTAGTGGCTACTGGACACCGGTTATGGCAACCATTTTTGCACCAGCACAGAATGGATTCTCGACTATGTCCACGAGTTGAGTTCAAGAAAATGAAATATGAGTGGGAAACTTCAATAGTAACATTTGAAGAGCGGCGATTCCTTGCGGTAGAAAATATACTGGACGTGTCTACAAAGCTACCAACTTGCCTAGTTGTTAAGGACAAGATTTGTGAGATATGCGGCCAGAATTTCCATGGAATCAGGGCTAAAATTGGCCATTATAGTCTTCGCCCACTGTGAGATGGATGTTTACCGATGCGTACAAACCTCATGAGACCCTTATACCCTTCTTGAGGCAATAGAAACACCAGTGGATGAGTGTTGACACCTTGAAACGCGTGAAAGAAATTCTAAATCAAGCATTTTTATTACGTGCAGATAACTTAGTCGGTTAAATATCGTTGCCCCAGCTCAATAAATGAGCCTCATCTTGGAAGTCAATCGTGATGGTCAGGGGTGCACGTCTATGTATGTCTATTTCAGACTTTCCTCGCCATTATTGAAGAAATGAAGAAGAGACGCGTCCATATTGGTACTTGTGGACTGACAAAGTCTTAAAACAGTCTGATCTTCTATCACCGTCGTGGGCTATTCATTTCACTTCACTCACTTTTTTTTCTCTCTCGTTATTTCCTTATTCAGTTTCCTTCCTTCACATCTTTGACTTCCAAGTCCTCAGATGCTTTTACGAATCTGATAACACTCTCTCACATCCGGAAACAATTTCTCCTCCTCCTCCAACTCACAGCTACGCAAGAAGGAGTCAAGCAAGTCATTTGTACGTCTCTTTTTTCAAAGAATTTTACGTCTCGAAACAGTCCATCTGACTATAGAACCCTGAAAACAGTGGATTTGCGAAGACTTACACAAAAAGGAGCCCCACAGGGTATCTACTCGCTCTTTCATCGAAAACATAGCAAAGATTGTGGACAAGATGTCCTTCAATGAACATGGCGACTGGTCAGCTGGTGACCGAGCCAACTACCCGAAGGAAATCTACAATGTCCATGATGAGCTTCCGGACACCAAGTGGCCGGTGGTTTACCGTGAATTCCCCATATTCCACCCTAATTATCCTAGGTGGGATATGCCCGAGCGACGTCAAGGCCCTGGTCTAGCACGGGTCCAAGTACCATGGAGGCATCCCGAGAAGTGCGTGGTCTCGTATCACAGCCCATGTGGTGAGAACAGTAACGACAACTACCACAATGTCGTCATGGCAAAGTATTGGTCGAAAAGGGAGCACGACAAAGATGAGTTCAAGGTCTTGTTTGAGGAAAACAGACATGAGGCCGTCCTTGCTCACGAGAGAGCTCGAAGGAGAAAGGCTCGAATGGAAAAGGCTCGATGGAAAGAAGCTAAAGGAGCAGAGCTCGAGTAAGAGCTCGAAGAAGGAGAGCTCGAGGGTGATGAGCACGAAGGGTAGTGTCAAGGTGAATCACAGCATTGAAAGATACCATGTCACGGGTATCGTCCTCTCCTTCGCCCTCCTCCTCCATGGTCCCCTCCCGTCATCCCCATACTCATCGACTGCACTCCGCGCACCTAACTTCTCAACGGTGATCTTTCTCCATTTTCGAGTTGGCCGGCAGCAATAGTCTAGTACGAATGTCTATTCATGTGCAGCTCCTGGGACACCCAATTTTTTACCCTAGTGGACTTGCGCATCCATCGCCTTTGTCGTCAAGCCAAGACACGTCGTCCGCCAATTCCACCATACAAATTCAAGTGATGCGAACTTCGCTATCGAAGCTGCAAATGGGTCCGAACGCTACGACATCATGGGAAATCCACATGGTCCCTCGTTCAAGTTGTTGATAACCAACCAGAAAAGGGATCCAAGGAATTTCTTTCTGTCATAGCCAGTTATAGAGCCCACCTAGAGACTAACGGGCTTGCTATTTCCTTCTGGAAATTCCCAGACATAGTCTCAAATAGCTTTTTTAATGCTATTCAATGCTTGATACTATCAACCACATCAATCACTGTACCCTTCTAGTTACTGGATGTCCCTCATCACTTGGCCCGCACTAAAAACTGTAGGTGGTTGCAGCTTATAAACTTGACGGTGCTGTATTTTCCAGTGTATTTGTTCACTAATTCCAATGTTATTGTCCTTGGATAGAGGAAGTATATGGTCCAAAACCAAAATGCTTGGGCCTAACTTGGAGAACACACAGTGGATGGCAGAACATTCCAATGTTTGAAGCAGTGAGGCCGGTTCTGAAAATATCAAATGTGTCAGTCAGCTGGATTGCTCCCGGGGCGTCTATGAAATTCAAGTGAGCAGCGATTGATATGAATATTGGTAGCACTCCGTGCTCCAGGGCTAGAAAGAGCAATTTGAACCACCGCATAGAGGCGTTCAAAAATTCAATTTGACCTCTTTCAATGTTTTCATACCCAAATGCCCTCTATTTTTTTTGTCTTTCTTGATTTTCAGACCCCCTTACATAGCAAGAAAAATTAAGAGAGGAAAAAAAAAGATAATCATTCGACGCCTGAGAGATTCGAACTCTCGCTCCCGAGGGAATACAGTTAGCAGCCATACGCGTTAGACCACTCCGCCAAAGCGCCTTTGATTGGTTATCGCTCCAAAAATTGGAATCATAATAGCAGGCCAATTTTACCGAAAATAGTTCAAGTTCCCAAGGTTCATCTGCCTCCGGATCCATATTGATTCCAAGCTTCTCACGCTCCCCATAGTAAGCCCGCGCATAAGGTTGTTTGGAAATTGTACATGTACCTTGGGGTCACATCATCAAACATTTGTCTGGAAGATATTCTTAGCTAGGCTCATCTATAGCAATACGGTGGAAAACAATCCTGATCTATGAATCCGACTGAAAGAGCTTCAAATTTTATATCAGTCATTGCTATTCAAGTTTAAATGCGAGGGGATTTCAAGGAGTGTTTAATATCTCCATAGAGCAAGTCTTTGCATGATCAGGCCACAGGTAGAGAACAAAAAAAATAAAGAAATATCGACGCCTGAGAGATTCGAACTCTCGCTCCCGAAGGAATACAGTTAGCAGCCATACGCGTTAGACCACTCCGCCAAAGCGCCGTATTTGCCCATCTTCTCCACGGGTCGGTCAATTGCCCAGATGATGCAAAATAATATGCTGACTAAGGTGTGTCAAAATAACATCACCCTGGGCTAGTATACGTTCATATGATTACTCTATTTCATCTAGTATCATGTGGCAGCTAATATATGTCTATTTATCTTATTTGGATGTAATGGTGTTATTTTTTGATGAGAACTCTTCAACCTTGGAGGTTTCAAAGGTCCTAACTTGAAGGTTCTGCACGGATGTATATCTCGATTCTCGATAACTATATTGCCAAGTTTGGGCTGCGTCCGAGTCGGCCACTGGCAGTGCCTGCAGGCTACTACTACCTACCTACCTATGTACTAGTAGTACCTAAGTAGAATCGTGTATCCAAGTTTCACTCAATGTTATGGTCCCCAAGGTTCAAGGTCACTGATATTCCAAGATCGACCTCGGGAATTCTTAGTAGTAGAGCCTGAAGTTCAAATCAACTGGTCCCCACTGTTGAGACTTGTCCACGGCAACTGTCACTGATTCACCACTAATGACACGCTACCAAGCCGCTAGAGCAGACGGGCGCTACTAGCATCATGCGCCAAAATTTCTTTTTTTGTTTTGACCCCTCTAGCACTTCGGCTTTTACGGGTAATTGCCGAGACCCCGACGAAAAACACCCAGTGCCAGTGATTGGAACATACAAGTATGGCCTCAACACCAGATACACCAGTTCCAGAAATCACGCTCCTAGAGCGCATTGGACCAAAAGGCTGGATCCGCTATATCCTCCCCTTCCAATTAAGTCCAGAGTACGATATCAACGAAGTAGCCCATGTCATCAGGGAGGGCTACAAATACATGACCCAGCAAATATCTCTTGCAAAATGTGAAATCGTTCCAGACAAGGACGTGAAACAAGGTGGCGTGGATAAGCTTCAACTTCGGACGGATGATGACTTTGAGGATGTCTTCATCAAAGACCTCCGGGATCTCAGTCAGTTCCCCTGGACGTATACCGAGCTGAAGGAGAAATCATTTCCCACGACAGCGTTCGATGAAAGGGTTTACCGACATGGCGTCTGGCCTGACCCTGGAGGAAATATTCCTGTCTCGTTTGCCCAAGCGAATTTCATTCGTGGAGGTGTTTTGCTGAACTGGTGTGCTTTCCACATGGTTATTGATGGGACGTCGGCACATACCTGGATGAAGATCTGGGCAGAGGGTTGTCGTCGCGCCCAAGATCCTCAACTCAACTCAATCTCAGATTCAATGCACATTGAGTCTCACAATGAGATTCGGCTGTGGGCTGATCGTGAAGCTGTAATGAAGGCTTCAGGTCAGAATATGGGGAAAACAGAAGATCATCCTGAGTACATCGTCTTCGATACCGTTCCAACAGGAGGCCCACCACCAAAACTCCTAGCAACGAACTATAGGACCACCATCTTTTACTTCTCGCCCGAGTCAATGCAAAGACTCAAGGCCGAATCAGCATCACAAAATGCGACCCAAGTCTCTGGTATCGATCAGAAATGGGTTTCCACGAACGATGCCCTTTCCGCACTGATCTGGCGCTCCTTAATGGCTGTTCAGAATCCATTGGAATCTCTAGAAGGAGACCCGATATCCGAGTTTGCGCTTGCGATTGATGCGCGAACTAGAATGAAGCCTGCATTGCATGAAGATACGATAGGTTCTTTTACAACCTGGATATTAGCCACTGCACCAATCAGGAAGATTCTTGGTGATTTCAATTTAGCCGATCTGGCTTTGATAATTCGGAAGACGGTTTTGACAGCGGATGACCGGTTTATCGATAACTTGATGACCCTTGTTGAGAATCTTGATGATATCGGGCAACTTATTCTTTCGCCTTTTGTGGATTGCCCGGGTCTTCATGTTTGTCAGACAACTTGGGCTCATTCTCAGTTTGCCTCGTTGGATTGGGGGAGTAAACTGGGACATAGACTTGATGCTTTGCGTGTACCTGTTAATGGGTTGGTCAATGGGATGCAGCTTGTTCTGCCGATGCTTCCTGATGGAGGGATGGAGGTTTTGATTGGAGTTGAGGAACATAACCTTGATAGACTTCTCAATGAGCCTGGCTTAAGGGAATTTGCTGTTCCGAGGACCCTTTGAAATGACCAGGCGGATTCACTGAGATCTTGAATGTAGTTCATGTGGTCTCTCAGATCGTTGTTGCCTGGGCCATCGGGCTGGTCAGAAACTAGCATTATTGGAAACATGTGCACGATATCATATTCATTAGAGCAACAATAGCAGACAATACGTACTACTATAACTAGTTATCCTGCAATGAGATCTTCACATTATGTAAACAGCACTCATAACTATCTCTGGCACCATCAAGCTCAGACATCTGGAGATAGACGGCTACAAATACTACAGGACACCCAGGTGCCTCGAACTACTGATTACCAGGAAAGGAAAGTAATGCTTTCTAACCATTTATATTCATTCATTTTGGGTCATCGAACAGAACGCGAGGGATTTCCATCGCGTCCGGCAACGGCATGAAAAAAGCAAAAGAGAAGAAGGAACCATGAGAGTAAGGGAAAATGTAGAGAGGAAAAAAAGAAAAAATAAGAGAGAAAAAAGAAACAATGAAGTAACATGCCATTACATCAATAAACCTTTATTTAAGCCTTGATAGCACCACCCAATGCACCACCTCCGAACTGCTGACCACCAGGTCGCCGGCCCTGCTGGCCACCTGGGATACGAGCACCACCACGACCCTGGTTAGGACCACGAGGACCACGGCCACGGGCACCAGGACCTTGCTCGCGCTGGAAAGCGTTGGCCATACCCTGAGTACGCTGCTCCAGAGTCTTCTCGTTGGACTCGAGGAGACCCATGGATTTGTCGGCCAGGGTAACGATCTGGGACTGCAGACGGGAGAGCTCGACACCCTTGCGGAAGATGATGGCGTCGTTGACCTGGTCGAGAGCAGCGCCGAGCTCCTCGTGAGAGATCATGCGGCTGATAATAGCGGTGATCTTCTTGGTGGGGAGCTCAAACATCTCGGACAGAGAGGAGATGGAAAGGCTGTCGTAGAAGGGGGCGTAGGTGAAGAGGTAGGTGCGCAGACCCTCCTCTTGAGTCTGCTGAGACAGCATCTCCTTGATCTTCTCGGGCTGGGGCATCAGATCCCAGATCTTAATAGAGGCCAGCATCTCGGCGGCCTTCTTCCAGTCACCGGCAGCCAGGAACTTGGCACTCATGATGACACCGTCACGGGTGTTCTCGGGGGGTCCGGTGAATACCTGGCGCTCGTTGTAGTCGAGCATACGACGGAAAGTCTTGGAGATCATGCGACGGCGGATCTCGGGGGCGGAGGAGGTCTGGGCCATGAGAGGAACCTCGAGGAACATGCTGGAAGTCAGGTAGATACACTCCAACAGCTCCAGGTTGATGTGCTGGTGGAAGGGCAGCTGGCGCTGGCGCTCCAGACGCTCCTGCTCGGGAGTGACGGTAGAGTAACGCTGAAGGATGATACCCTGGGCGAGCAGCTCCTTTTGACGGCCGCTACCGCAGATATCACCGAGGGTGTTCTGGGCCTCGTAGATGAGACCAGCACGGAAAGCGCACAGGCCGATCTGGACGAGAGTGCGGTTGAAGAGAATCTGCGTGCTGACGTCGAAGTTGGCAATGTTCTCAGACAGATGCGACATGAGCATCAGGTCGCGAGAGCGGTAGTACTGGTCGTGAAGAGCGAGGAAGTAGATCTGGCACAGCATAGAACGGGCACGGATGATACCGTCGCTGTTCTGGAACAGGTAAGTGCAGAGAGTTTGGATGAGGACGGAGACATCGCCAGCCTCAGCGCGGGTGGTGATGGCAGAGTCCAGCTCTGCGGGCAGAGCCTTCCATGTACCATCCTCCAGAATGGAGACGACCTGAGAGGGCTTGAAGTAGACGTGCTCGAGACGGCGGATGATAACACGGTTGACGCTGTCCTGTCGGGAGTCGTTCTTCTCGCCAGAGTTGAGGCCCTCAATGTAGAGCTGAGTGCGCACAATGTTGTTGTACAGCTGCTGCTCATCGCTCAGACGCTCAATGTACTCAGCAGTGTGGGGGTCGATCTGCTGGAGGGAGCGGGTGAGTTCATCGTCCAATCGCTCAATGTATGAAACCATGCTGCCGGGAATGTAAAAGATCTCGCCCTCAGCAACCTGGGGCTGCTTCTCGTCATCCTCCCACTCATCAGCACCCTCGCTAACAACGAAGTTTCGGTGCTGCTCCAGAACGGACAAAAGGGTGCCGAACTCCTGGTCGGCACTCTTCCATTGTTCAGCGCTCATGTAGGTGGCGGAAGAGGATGAGGAAAGGTCGAAGCGGGTAGAGATGAGGGTCATGTAGATACGGATGCGCTGGTAAGGGGTGGTGGCAACCTCGAGGAGCTTCTCCATTGTGCGGATCTGCTCGGTGCGGTCGGTGTTCTTCTTTCCGCGAGACTCGACAATGGTACGCAGATGCTTGAGAATGCTCTCGGAGGTGTACTGCAAAGTCTTACCACCGCGGCCAACGGTAGCAAAGCCATCGTCATCGCTGGAGGCAACGGAAGCAGCGTTGGCGAAGTTCTGAATGCGTTCAACGCGGGTGGGACGGGGAGCGGGAGCGGCGGGAGCAGGCTTCTCCTCCTCCTCGCTCTGCATGTAATCATCCTTGGCCGCACGGTACTTGTCGATCTGGGTGGCGTATTCCTTGTTGTTCTTCTTGATACGCTGCTTGACGGCATTGAATCCCTTCTGGTTGCTAGCGTTCATCTTCTTGTTAGAGGCCTTCTGTTTGGTGACGGACTCGTTGACGAAGTCCTCGAGGTCGGCGACGGCCTTGACGTAAAGCTTGGGGACAGGGCCGGACTGGAGGACCTTGACAATTTGGCGGTTCAGGCTGTCGAACTCTGTAGGGACCCTACATTAGCTGGGAGCTCATTTTCAAATATTTTTTTCGACCCCTCTCATTGACCCAGTCGATTCCGCGGGGTGACGCGATATTCCTCCCAACGCGCGTATAAAAGCATATATTCAACATGCTCCATCATACAGGTGATAGAAAAGGGCACTCACCAGTCGAAATGACGGCCCAGTCGTTAATCTTCTGAGCATTATCGATCAGGCGGATGGTGTTCTCGAGACCCTCCAAGCGCTTGTCCTTTGCACTCTTGACAACTGTGACCTTCTCCTCATCCTCCTCTTTATCACTGTCGGAATCGCTAACCAGGAAGTCGAAGGCATCACCGCCGGTGCTCTCCTTGTCGTCGTCGGAATCAGAACCGGATTCGGATTCGGAAGAGCCATCGCTAGACTCAGCGTCGCTGTCCTCCTCCTCGGAGCGCTCGTAAACATCCTCCTCCTCCTCCGAGCTGGAGTCGCTGTCGTCGCCGCCGCGGTAAAAGAATCGTGACATCGTTGCGGATTTTAATCGGGGTGGAAATCCGGGTTCACGAGCAAAGGCAGATCCTTTAAAACTTGGAGTTGATTGTCCGGGCGAGAGCCACACACGAAATTTAAGCGAGGGGTTGACTATACCCGATCGGGACTAGTGTCACCTGATATCGTTCAACTACATACAATTACACTACAACTCATCAATTTTATGTTATAGAAAAATGTAAATAATACATTCTAAACAAGAGATAACTCGGATTTACTGAGTATATTGTATTCCTATCAACTCCCCAAATCTAACAAGACTTGTCGAAGGAAACCAAACAGCAATGGTATCCGCGTTCCAATACTTGTATGCAAATCCCAACAGAGAAAACCCTTGAAATGACCATGGCGTGTATACTACCTTCCAAGTGCAACTAGAGACAGCATTAATA
The DNA here is from genome assembly GCF_028827825.1 of Penicillium malachiteum. Lineage (NCBI taxonomy): Eukaryota > Fungi > Ascomycota > Eurotiomycetes > Eurotiales > Aspergillaceae > Penicillium > Penicillium malachiteum. The sequence goes on from NW_026643095.1 coordinate 7,298,158, forward strand.
ATAGAAATAAAGCGGTGTGGAAAAAAGACAAAGAAATAGAGCACAGAGATCCCGGATATAACCCACCAAAAAAACTCAATGCTTACTATGACCAGAGACATGGGACGGGAAAGGGGAAAATTGGACGAATTTGTGAAGTCGTTCTTTATACTCCAGGCTATGCCAAAAAAAAGAAGATAGAAGCACAATATAAAAGAACACAGAAGTCATGGCTTATAGCCCGAACCACAGCTCCAAATCGTTGTAGAACGGACAAGAGCAAGATAAGGCCAAACAAATATAGCAAGGGGGAAGAAACATAACAAAGAAACTTGAAGGTGGTGATTCAATCATGGCAAGAAGAACAAGAGTACAGAATCATAACCACTTTAGATCAGTCACTATTTGCCTAATGCGAAAGTAACCGGGGTATGCGACACAAAGCTACGGTTCAAAGAAAACGGCGGAGAAAAAAAAAAGCATTGTATCAAACGCACTCACGCCAGCCTATCCGACCATTTTGGAATGCAGATGTCGCAAATGACTCAAGACACCTCACGCTGACCATTCCATTGGGAACCAAGTAATAACTCCAATCCCAGGGTAAAGAGCAGACTTTGGCCCGTCGGCGGAAGCGGCATAGGTCGGGCAGGGGGCGTTACTCAAGCAAAATAAAACGAGTTTGGGGAAGACTCAAAGTGTATGGCACAATTTTATCGGATCGATCCTCCAGTAGGGACACACGCACCGGGCGTGCGGATGCTTGACTGTGGTAGAAGAAAGGAGAGTAACCAGGGTACCTATTCCAAGACATCGGGATGGGGCCCTTATGTATCAACGTGTGAGCAACCCTTCCCAATGGCTCGGTTAATTGAGCACTCTAATGCCACGGGTTTTGCCCCATGTATCCTTCACCCATAACTCCATCCTCGAGAGTCCGAATGAAATCGCGGTTTCGCTGATTGCCATTGCCATTGCCATTTCCATTACCTCCTCCTGCTCGACTGCCCCGGCGTCGTTGAGCATTTGCGTCTACGTAGCCATCTGGGGGAGGAGGGTAGTAGGCCGGGCTTGGCTGGAGTCGGATGGGAGCGTTGGGATCCAAGTGGCTGGCAACTCGTTGAATTGTAGCGGGAATCCCACCTCCTTGTGGATCCATGGTTGATGCACGTTGACGACCTGCCCTTGTTGTGGCTTGAGCGTACAGACTCTGTCCTTGACCATATTGAGGTTGTGGCGGTACCTGACCAGGGCCAGGCACCATGCCCATCTGATGACCATAGCTTGGGGGCTGGGTAGGGTATGGCGGTGGTGCTGCTCCCTGTTGATACATGCCATTGTAAATGGGGGAGGTGGAGGAGGCTGCGCATGAGGTTGGGGATGCGGTTGTGGTTGCGGCTGGGGATGTAACTGCGGCTGAGAATGCGGTTGTGGTGGGGGATGCGGCTGAGGAGTCTGCTGGTACGGGTTCATTTGCATTGTGTATGCAGACTGTGCTTGCGCCGCTTGAGCCGCTCTCTGCTTACTGGCCGCTTCAGCCTGCTGCTGTTGCTGGACACCAGGAGCAACAGTCTTGTTGAGAGTAGAGTACTTTAAGTTCATTGGGGGCATAAATGGCCCAGTAAACTTCTGTTGGGTGATGAAAGGGTGCAATTTGGCCTGCTGGGGAGACCACCGCTCTAGGGGGGTTGATCGACAGTAGACCGCGCACAAAATCGATAAATGCCACCCGGTTGTTCAGCTCTGTCAAATAAAGGTTAGTAAATAAAGCAAGGACAAGGAAGAAATAAGTAAATATATAGATAGAAACCATCGTACCTCTTTCAATCTCAGCTTGCTTCATGTTTTTCCTCGGCATGGGTATGCCCTAATGATCTCCTCCAAGGTTGAGGCAGCGAAGTACTTCTTACTCGGCGCTTCCTTGGTGTTGTGCTCTCGTGAGTACTGTTCCAAGCTTTTGAGCCTGTATGTCTTACGACCGAATTCATCCTGCGTTTTCTCGAAGAATTCGCCAGACTGTTTACCCATCTCCAACATCCACGCTGGAGGCAAGCCCATCATTTCTACGATTCGGCAGACTTGGTTGTATTCCGAAGAACCGGGGAAAAGGGGCAATCCCAGGAACAGCTCGACAACGATGCATCCAAGAGACCACATGTCGATTGCAGATGAGTAACTAACCTGATTAGCGGGGACTCAAAATAACCAGGAACTAAACAAGGTTAAGTGGGTTGACACATACGGCAAACCGAGCAAAACTTCCGGTGAACGGTAAAAACGCGACTGAATATACGTGTACACGGTCTGACGTTCGTCGCAGGCAGATCCAAAATCAATGACCTTGATGATGGGGCTTTCCAGGCTGTCGAAGTATGTATTAGTAAAATAAATCAAATAGTGGAAATAAGCCATCTGAACCTACTTTTTCAACAGAATATTCTCTGGCTTCAAGTCGCAGTGGATCAAATGTGCCTTGTTGAGGAGACTAAGAGCATTCAGCAGTTGTTGCGCAAAGACACGCACAAGCGTTGTGCTCAATCCCCGGAATTGATTTTGCTTGATGAGTTCGTAAAGGTTAACACTGAGTAATTCAAATGCAAGACAAAGATGCTGGCGGTGAATGAAAGTATCCTTCAGTCGAAGGAGATGGTGGTCGTCGTTCTTATCATATTTACTGTTGAGCTGTAGCGATGGTCTGGTTAGTATGTGGTGTATAGTGCAGAATCACCGCACGTACCAGATCCAACACGGAAACCTCCATCATGCTTTGGTTAAAGTATGCTGTCTTGTTCTTGATGACCTTAACGGCCACAACCTCCTGCGTCTTCAGGTTCTGGCATTTCACCACTTGACCAAATGTACCCTGACCAAGAACATCCAAAATAAGGTAGCGATTCCTATTAGAAGAAGTGAGACGGGAGACTCGTGGAAAATTAAGGGATCCCGCATGAGCATACTTATGTCCGGCCTCCTCACTGCCTAGAATGTCATTGACATAGAGAATGTAATCGCTATCCTCATTATCGTAGCCATCGTTCTTGGTGCCCTTACTAGGCTTGGTCAAAACACGACGGGGATTTCTGGAGGACTCGTAGTTGAAATTCGGGTTACAGATACGGTATGTTGCAGGTAGATGACTTGTGAGCGCATGAAGTGGCTGTACACCGTCTAGGTTAACATCGCAATGCGATACCTTTGGGAAATAAGAAAGATCGAATCAGGGGAGACAAACACTGATGAATCCGCCCTCTGGGTTGGCGCGTCGATATGCTGGTTGAGCATGAACCCGCGGTTGGAGATCTTGCACAGCCTTGATCTTCTGGAACTTGGGAACCGGACCTCGGCCCGGAACTTGGGATGGTAAGGAGCCAGACCGGGGAGATCGAGCGCCTGGAGCAAATGCACTTCCCAAGTGCGAGGATGCAGAGGAAGGATAGTATTGATCGGGGCTCATATCGGATGACTGGAGGGGTGGAAGTCTCGGGGGGCGATTCGCTGCAAAGAGAAAGTGGGTTAGCGGGTAAGCAACACAAGGTGAGGTCATTCTTGACGGAACTGATCTCTCACATGGCGGGGAATGATAGCCCTGCGGTGGAGATGAATAGTCTCCTGTCCGACCGGGCGATCGTCGCGACTGACTTTGACCTGGTGAGAAGTAGGAGCCCTGCTTCCCGGGGCTTGTAGGGTATGACATTCCGGATGGCGACAAGACGTTCATAGGAGAGTATCTGCGAGCAGCCGACGACTCTTCCGCCTGGTTAAGGAATTGGGAAGAAGCGCGACTATGATGATTTGATCGCGATGAGTACTTGGCGCGGTTGTAGGGGTCGGCGTCCTCCATGGTGGTGTCGGCATCGGTGACATAATCCCGACTACGTGGCGTGGCAGACGGCGACGACGCCATAGATACCGGTTTGGAGTTTGGGCCGGTAGAAGGAGCCTTAGATGCGGTGCCAGGAGTTTGAAAAGTCTCGTAGGTGTATCCGACTGGGGGCTGCGACTGTGGTGGCTGGCCGTACTTCGAAGCTACTTGCTGGGGATGGGCAGCCAATCCGGTATTCATCTGCGCGGGACGACCCATCAGGGGATCCTGATAGGGTTGCCATCCAGAATCCATAATGAATGGGAATCACAACCTCAAAAGAGTTCCGTTTGATCTTTTAGGGATTCGGAAGTCGAAGGAGGAGGGGGGTAGGAATTCGAGAATTGACGCCGACACCGTTTCGTGCACTGTTGCAGCCACACTGCGATCGGGGGGTTTGCGTGGGGATGCGGGCGAGGGGGGTAGACAGCAGTCACAGCACACGCGAGAAGCGCGATCGCAGGCAAGGGGAAAGGAAACCCCAATACGAGCGATGCGAGCGATTGGGAAGTGGGAAGTTTTAATATCAACTACACCACATCATCGAAGCCCCCAAAATTTCCGGAAGAGAGATTGGGTAGAATTTGGAGAGAGGGAAGAAGAGAGAGAGAGTGGGAGGGGGCGGGTCTCTGCCACCGACGTAGGCGTAGTAGTAAACCTTCAAGAATATAAGATGCACTTCGGGAGCACCTCGTAAAAGATTGAAGGTACTACCTTCGACTTGAGACTGTGCAGAATTCGAGTGAACTTTTGTTTCTCTTATTCTTTAGCTCATTGAATGTGGAGAGGAGGGGAAAGATAAATGTGGGAAGTGGAGGTTTGTGTCTAACCCTCTTAATTGAGCCCGATGAAGTCTTGATAGAATGCCAATACTAGATCACGAATGCTTACAGTATGCAGGAGGTGGATTGATTTCTTGAGTACATTAAGTTTAAAGTCTTCTACAACTTCGGAATACGTGGATCGGGATATATTTTATGGTCTGGGTCAGTGATCTCACGACTTTGGAGGATTGTGGTCTCCTCGGCGACGTGTCGGCCAGGATCGTCGCGTCATTGCATACCCAACTGCCAAAGCGTCCCGGCCTGAATGCCTAAGAGAGATCCAAGTGTTCAAAATTCTCCTATCATCACGATTTTCCCTTTGTTTTCGTTGGGGTCTGCAGATAGAAGGTCATTGGAAGCCTCGTGGTTTTATCCTATCATAAGGAGAGCTCAATTCGAGGATCAGGGATGATGACTCTTTTCTCCTTTTCTCTTCTCCCTTTTTGTCTCCCTGCATTCTAGGTCAGCTGCATGATAATTTCTCACAAGATCAAAATATTTAAGCTTGAAGGATCGTATAGATCCGTGTATGCCGAGCCAATCTCTTTAGTATGAAATACTAGTACGAAGTAGATAGTTCGTTAATTGAACCTTCAATTTTCTGGGGTTAGTCAACTGGTGACTCAGCATCAATTCTGCCGCTTTCTCCGCCTTCACATATGTTGTCCCTTCACCTCTCCTATCTCTCACCTCTGAACGGAGTAACAAATTTATTTCAGATGACTTTCATTCATTTTAACCTCAAGGATTTACTTTCCCTAGCTCCATATTTTGTACCAGACCGAAAAACCTATACTCAGCTTTAATTACCTCTCCTTCAAGGTCAACCTCAAACCCTCAAATCCAACACGGAGGACTCCAATACCAACATCGAATGGATATTCCAGGTGAGGTCATTGCCACGAAGTTTCGCAGTAGGGATGAATGCGTAGATATATGCAAGTGATGCTAGAGGAATCATTACGGAGTAGAACAGCTCAAAATTCAGAGTAAAGAGAGCTCCGGAGATCACTGCCAAGACTATATGGCAAATGACCTACATGAGTACTCCGTACTCCGTACTCCATACTGCGTCATGAATTTTGATATACTCCGCAGTAGACAAAGAAATAAGAATCATCAAGGATTCTCTGGGCCTTAAAATGTCCCACATGTGCATAATATACATCCCCTGAGTCACACTTCACAGAGTTGCCTCAAACACCTGGTCGATCATCCATTGTCTTCGTCAGCTTCCAGTATTGTTTCACTTAACCAGGGGGCCTATCTATTTCATACAAATTGCCACACGTCAACTTTTGAATAAAATAGAGTGTATGGCGTAGCATTTCCCTAGTCCTCAGTTTATTTAAATTGTCTCATGAAGACTAGAAATTCCATGCTAGGAAATTCAACAATGGCCTGGTGGGTCGATTATACCCAAGGGTTCAGGGGTCTTTTGCGAGCATTTGTACCCATGGTTAGGCGTCTTAGGCCTCTTCCAAGGTTAAAGGTTAAGGGTCTCCAGTTCAGGCAATGACGAACTCGAAAATATCACTCAACAGCAATAAAGATAATTATTTCTATGATTAGATTAAATTAAAGTATGAATGTCAATCTTTTGCTTTTCTTTCGAAATTTCAATTATGACTTCACACTCTGTTGTAAGTAATTGACATGGGCATCTCTATTTTTCCATTGGGTCTCGGACAAACTGATCTACAACCACCCCTCTCATGACTGGCTCACAACAGCTAGTGACTCCTCACTGGAGAAAGCTATGATTGAATCAATCCAACAGTCCACGGCACTAGTGAGACTAATGAAAGGACCTGGTGGATCGTCAAATTGACTCGGCAAAGACCCTAGGCTTCACAACGCAGCCACCATGGACCTGCAGGGTAGCAACCAAAGACTTCGAATGTTGTCAATCAATGACTGGTGAGATGCAGATCAATGCAGCCCCAGTCTGACTCCTTCTCTTACTCCTCAAATTAGAACAGCACCAAGGCCCTCCACTCAAGCCTTTGTGCCGCGAATCCATAGGAAACGCGATCGTGGATCCTGTTTGGTAGTGGACTTTACTCCACACTGTTTCCCAGCTTCTCCCAGCTTTCCCTAGCACCTTGGTTAAATACCTCTTCCCCCCCGAAACATCCGTTTGACTTTCCAACTTTCAAATCTCTTTGATCTTTTGGATATTTCTTACTTTAAAGAACATACCTCAATTCTACCATCGTCAAACCACAGCCAAAATGAAGTTCTTCGCCACCCTTGCTCTTCTGGCAGCCACTGCGACCGCTAGCCCTGTTACTACGACCTTCACCCTCTTAACCTCCGGTGCCTCCAACAGCAGTCTGAACGACCTGTACTTGACCACCAAGTCGACTGGTCCCTTGAACAGTTTGGCCATCTTCACCAGCGGGGCTAGCGATGCTGCCACATTCTGGCTGACCAACGGCACTGTGCGGTATAAGACGGAGAATGGTGCCCCATGGTCCATTGCTCTTGTTTCCGAGGATGGTAGGTTCTTCAAATGATGGAACTCCGAGCCGTACCATATAAACATGATTACTAACTAATTTTCCCTTATAGAACGCAAAGCTCCTGTTGAGGTGAGCGTTAGTCCTACCACTGGTGGAACTGGATTCGGCTTTGCCAGTGATGGTGATCTGGAAACCTCCATTGACCACTGGGGTGGATGGTTGGGTGAGTCAATTATTTTATTATCGAGATTTTGAAATTGAACATTTTTACTAACTGGATTGTAGCTTGCACCGACAACACCTTATACTATATCAACACAGCTGGCACTGGTACATACGATGGATGCGAGATTGTCGAGTTGAAGCCATCTTCCTAGACCGGATAATCGCATCTAGATGATTTTCTTTGAAGAGTGTTATGACAGGATTTTGCTTTTTTGGGCTTGGGGTTGGGTTCTTTCTCATGATGGCGCTTTTTAACGACTGTACATTCATTCATGATCCTGGTCAAAATATTGGATAGACTGGAGTTTAATGATAATACCTACTACACATGGTAGTATGATTTTCAATGATTCGAGCTCCGCATATCTTCAGAGAATATTCAAGTTCAAGTATTCTCAATGTTCTATACCGTACAAAGTTTTGTCATTTACTAGTAGGTTCTTTGAAGTTGAAAACTCTGTTCAATGTTGTCTGACGTTGGGACCTGTAAGAATACTTCCAAGGTTATGCCTTCAAATGTTACTTTGGACATACATACTAGTACATATGAAAGTGTTCCCATGGAGATCATTCTTGATGCTGTATTCTGGGCTAGGAACCCCGGCTTGGAAATCCCGGGGAGTCCCCTCTTGTATAGTATTCGTGTTTGATATTCAGGGGCTAGGTAATCCGTCTAATTTTTATACTAAAACGACAAAACTATTACTCCATATTATATTATACATTTTTTTGTAATATTTTGTAGATCAGTTGATTGATTGGTGTTGATAAGCCTCAATGCCAAGGCCTAACTAAATCGCCAAAACAAACCATAAACAAATAGTCTGGATCTAAGCTGACATCGGTGTGATGCTTTTTGGAATACCCCAATATCACTCAAGAAATCATCAAATGGATGATCACTTTCAACCTCATAATTAACCATATTTATTTCACCTTAATCGAGTGCCCCATTCTTGCCTCTGAGAATTGGAACCGAGATGTGGAGACAGGGTCTGAGGGGAAAATCCGATCAGGGTCCAAACACTGAAAGGATTCTCAGAATATGAGCACTGATGTATCTCTAATCACTCAGTATTGATAGAAAATTTACTTCGTATATCTGAGTAGACTTTTTTTGTAGTGATTCCTCATATTTTGCCTCTATATCTTACCTGCCCAGGTGATTTTATTCCCAACTTATAAATAGGATGTCTCACATGCCTTGACAGCCATGGCCCATTTGGGCTTAGCCCCGCAATACATCTCAAACGCCTTTCTGTCCTCCCACACTTATTCTTCCAAGTCTCTCGCTTTACTTCGTTGTATCGTTGCGTTGCCTTTTTTTGCTGCTTCAGCCACCCTCGTTTTGAGCATTCGAAGTTCCCATACCTTCATATTCGTTGCCCGACTTCCTCTCCACGCAATCCACACAAATCCTCGGGATCGCCAGGTTTTAAGGGTCCACCAGCAGATCGCCCTGTCAGCTTTTTCGTACCATCCGCCATCTCAGCCCTCGATTTCTTTCCACGGCGGAATTCACAGCGTGCCCCGGCCCTGTCAAAGAAGATACCTTACTTTCCTCTTACTTGGGACCCTCCTCTTGCCGCCCGTCGGCTGGAACCATATCCAGACTGGTAGCCGGCGCAAGGGGTTGCCAATTCGGGTTTCGATTCCGATAAGGAGATCTCCTTTTTCCTCTGCTCCTTGATCTGCTTCTCCCAGTTGCCCGGGAAGCTTGACAACCAGCATAGTCGCCATGCGGGCCTTCCTCACTATTCTGTGCACATTTTTGCTGCTGGGCACCATTGCCTCGGCTTGGCCGTGGTCCAACTATGGAGAATTATTGGGCAATGGTTTGCTAGACAAACGTGCAGGTATGCGTAATCGGCTGTCTCACCATTGACCCTCATTAACAATGCATCCATAGACTCCAATACAACCACATCCGCGTCAACATCTGAGCAAACCACCACAGTCGCCTCGCAAACCTCCACCGGATCCACTACCGATACCAAGACCGCCAGTGACCAAACCACGGGTGGCACCAGCACAGGCACCAGCACGGGTACCACTACCGGCAAAAGCGATACAAAGACCGCAAAATCAACCACCACCTCGTCGATCTCAATCAACCCGGCAGATGCAGAGGGCGGCATCTCCTTGTTGACACCAGACTCCACCACCACAACATACTACAAGATCGGGGAGAAAATCACCTTTGTCTGGAATTACACCTCGCTTTCTGTGTCACCGACTGCTGTCGATGTCGTCGCCTCTTGCAGTTTGGACAGTATGACCTACACTGTGACCCGTAACATGAGCATGGAACCCACTGGCACTGCCATTTGGGATACTAGCAAGTACGAGGGGAACGCCACTGTCCCACTGCTGACGGCCAGCTACACGCTCTTCATCTATGATGCAGACAAGTCCCTCAGTGACACTGCCAGTGCTGGCTACCTGGGATCCAATGTTGGTTATGCTTTTGGAATGTACTACACTCAAAGTCCTACTTCATTGAACGGTATGTTGATATCTTTATTTCAATTTCGTTGAATTGAGAATTCTAACATTTCAATAGGGTTCTTCTGCGTTACTTGTAACGGAGCCATGTCTGAGATGCAGCGTCAAGGCCTGAAATTCGTCGTTGGCATGGCCTTAATCACATTCCTCTCCTTTACCTGGTTTGCCGGTACATTCGGTCTCTTCTCCCTCTAAAGAGGTACTGATCCGCTTGGAAGAAAGCGAGGATCAACATGACATTCTTATGGATATATCATTGATTTCAGGGCGTTATTTGATCTGTCTTGAAAGCGAAACATTACGATTAATAGCAGGAAAACGGCGTTTGTTTATTTAAAGTCGTGGGCATAGGCTGGGATCATTGTGTCTTTTATCTTTAGGGTTTTATTAATTTTCTTCTACTTGAAAAAATTGCATCCAGTTGATATTGTATTTCGTGGTATTAGGTAGTTGTTTGATTATCCTTTTGTCCTTTATATGAAATTTAGCAGGCTGCTTGCTATCTTGCTCGGCACTTTCCGCTCTAGATCTCGAGGCTTTTCTTCACCGAGCCTTTCACTGATCATCTCTCTATCTACCATGACCTTTCTTTATCACCTCTCTCCTGGCCTCGACCCTTCTTTATCCTTACAGACTTCTTTGCATCGCTGCTACCTACCATGGACCCTACTCTCACTGTCAATTCTAAGGCGTTAAGCCCTTGGAATACCGCCGAAGTTGGTTACTTCTACCCTGAAAATGACGCCTTGAAGCATATCGAGACTGGAGACAATCATATCATCATATTTCACAACGCAGAGGCCTTTGTCAGTCACCTCCATGGCATCGCTATCTTCAAAACAGAGGCTGTAGTTCGAGCCAACGTCCACTCATGTTTGCGTGAAGTTGCCCTGGAGTGGTACATTACGGAGTTAACCCACCCTGAAAGAGAAGAGCTTCGCAACCTTCCACTTGATCAAGGGTGGTTCATGCAAATTTTGTTACGGTTCAACCCGTCCCCCAAAATAGCCCGATTTAGATATGAAACTGCCAACTTTTACAACAGGAACCCTTTCCGAATGGCCTACAATTTGATTCGAGATGGCCATGCAGCTGGTGTCCACGACTTGACTGAACATTTGTGTCAGATCTGGCGCTGTCTCGATACATCGGTTTCAAACGTGTGCTTTCTGGAACAAACCGGCTACAAAGGCCTACTTATTCAGCCTGGACCTGGGGATGTCTTGTCGATTTTCCATCGGGAACTCAATCACCGGATTATGGATTTCGCAATTAAAATGCAAGATTATGATGCTGTTGTTGAGGATGACCCTTATCTTTTCCGCGAGTGGTGCCGGGACCCTCTAAGATGGTCGAACGTCGTTGCGAATTACTCGTACAAGATTAACAGCTTTCAATCAACTGCGACACAGAATGCGGGATTCAGGCTCGAGATCTGAATTTGTTCACTTGGAAGACTTGGATTTCATTGTGACTCATTCTTGATATGCCTCCTGAAAGAAGCTGACGACTCAGCCATGTGACTTGGAGCTTGAATTTGAATATGTTTCATTGGCTTTTTTTCCCTTCCAAAAGTCCGATGTTGGCAAATCTTTGGCAGTCAATTGCTTGCAATACAGTGATGAGATCCTTCTCACCTATGCCGCTTATCTCTTGGAAAGTCCTTTACCAATTTATCTACGCTTAGCTTCTTTCAAGATCGAAGCTACTGAGAGAATCAATGCAACAGAAAGTTATTCTATGACTGAGAGTAGTACATGGGGGTTACTTCAATGCTGCTACTAGTTACTTGAAGTAAAAAGTATTTCAATGACTGGTAGTAGAGTCCAACCAGCCTGGGGCAATAATAACATTACTAATATAGCCCTGGAATGAGCAAGGAAGCCTTCACATGTGCAGGCTTAGATGTTTGTCTCGGGACTTTCCCCTTCTAGAATTTCAAGGCTTTGTTTGCTTGTTTGATTGACTATTTCTCTCCATAAATCTTCATCATCACCTTCTTTGATCGTCACTCTTTCCCATCACCTCTATGTTGGTACTGCGACAACTTTTTATCCTTCATAAAAGTCCTGATTAGTACCCCATACACATGGACAACAGAGATACTCTTATGACGCCGAAGCCACTGAAACCGCCCAGGAGGATAATCAGCTCATCATGCAACATCTAGACACGAATTTGGGAAGTGAAGCTGATACTGTGGTGACGAGCCCTTGGGATACCGGAGAAGTCGGCTTATTCTACCCTAACAACTTGAAAAATAATCACGTAAAGACCAAGCATCACACTCTCATATTCCACAATGTCTATGCCTTTGTCAGTCACCTTCGAGCCCTCATCGGCTTCAAGCTTGAGAATGAAATGAGGGCCAATATCCAGTCATGCTTACGCGAAGAAGCCCTGGAGTGGTTCATCACAGAACTCAACAACTCCAAGAGGCACGCCCTTCAAACACTTCCACTTGAGGAGGGGTGGTTCAAGCAGCTACTGCAACGATTTAGCGTGCCCCCAAGAAGAGCACTTTTTCGATGTGAAAGGGTCGATTTCTCCGTGGGAAATGTCTATCGAAAGACACACAATCTAGTGCGAAATCTCCAAGCAGCTGGTAAACACGATGAAGATAAGCAGGCGAGGGCTATCTGGCGCAAGCTTAACTCATCACATCACTACAAAGAGAGTATCCCTCTACCTAAACCAGGTGCCCCATTATCAAAGCTTCTACGGGACATCCATTTCCTGAGCCACGAGAATGGGTACCAGGAAAATGATGATGGATCTGGCTGTGATGATGATTATGATGACAATATTCACGGGAGTTATGAAGTGGTGCAAATGGAATCCCGAGAACTGAGCGTCAGGTCTCAACAGCTTGAGTGCTTGGAAGACTCGAACGTTCTTCATTCTTGTTTTGTTTTCGGAATCATGCCTCTAAGATGAATTTTGGAAAATTGATTTGATTTCAGTGGATTTATGCTTCATAAAAGTTTGCTGTTCCTATTCAAGTGACCGAATTGACAAAATATTGGCTGGTGGTGTATCGGTGGAAGAACTTTCTGCTATTTCAATTACGAGAAAATGTTAGCAATTGAGTCACTGTTAGTTCAAATCATCTTCGATATTCAAATTAAAAAAAGACTTGCCAAAAAGAAGACTAGTACTAGCATCAGATAGCACGACTTGGTGAGCCACAGCCTGAAATTCATACTCCGCAGCTTCAAGTGCTGCTAGGCACTCGAGGTCCAAATTGGCACTTTCAGGGGATAATTAATTGCCAATAAATTTTTTCATCTTCTTCATATCATGAGTTTGTTCCATATTAATAATCTCCGAGCTACTTAATTGCTGGCAAATCTACAAAGCAGCCCTGGAGTCCACCGGCCCATGGTACTCAGCGTCATATGCCGCCAAAACGGATGATGATAAAGATGATGATATGCGGCAGTCTCGTTCGTATTTCGTTGATAAAACTCTACAAGAAAGAATATTCAGACAGGGAAGAGAAACACTGCTTTTGAAAATTTGTAGGGTGATTCAGCCTCCAGGGCTACAGGATCCACAGTATCAATTTGGTGGCTAAGACCATGCTGGTTGGAATTTCAATTTCCTACAAACACCTCTTGCCTAGATCAAATGATCAATGAGAGAAGTCCATTTGGAGACCATGCAAATCAAGCATCAAAGAAATAAGAGACATGCAGTGAATCAACCTCAGGGGCTTTGTTCGGCAAATAGAAGCAATCGAGCATGATGCTGTACAAGCCAACAGAGCGAACACACCATACAACCCGACATTTACACAAAGAACGAAAAAGCTTTCAGAATATTGATTATTCTTTGCTATATCAACCATAATCTTCCCAAGATGAAACTCCATCCCTCATTGATCTTTCTCATTCTAAGATTCATGCCAGTTATCGGTCATTCACAAGGAATCCAAGACAAATCCACGACCACAACGAAAGAAAAAAAAGTCATATCATTGATACAGAGGGTGACAGATGGCTCCTCAAACCCTTGGTTGGATCTGGCCCAAAGATCCCCGACCAGGAAATCCAATCAGTTGGCCCCGTCGCTGGCGCTTCCGCGACATCCTGACGAATAAAGGCCCGGACATCTACGTCGGCGTCATCAACAAGAAGAAATCACCAGAAGGAAGACCACCAACCCCAGAAGAAGAATCCTCAGACGACTCTACGCCTTTGCCATGGTTCTCAGCTTTATCTTCGTATTCCTCATCAGACTCAGAGCCAGATATCAAACCACCCGCACGACTACAAAAGACAAACTGGGACCGCTGGGATAACACAGACTCCACATCCGGCTCTACATCTGGCTCTGAATCAAGCAAGCAACCCGGATACCAGGTTCCGTGGGCAAGGCGAAAAAGTGAGGAGCGCTACGACTTTCGTCAACGAAAATATACGATCCCAGATCTAGGGACATGGAGTCGGGTGGAGTACTGCACTACGCGCGGAAAGGGAGGATGGATGCGAATTGGGAGAAAGGGAGAGAAGCATTGTGTACCGAGACGGTACTGGGATCGGAATGGAACAGAGTATCCGGCGAATTACTGGCATGATATCATTCATGGGGAGCATGAGGATGAGGTCAAGGGGTGATGGTATGAATTTTATGGGCGTTTTTGGCATGGTGAGATGGTGTTTATTCATTTTTGAACAATAGATTTGTTTTATATGAGCAAGTTTTCCGCTTAAGCGCAGGCGGTATGGAAGGCGTCGAAGGAGAAGACGCGGTCTTTGGAATCTTCTGGTTTTGTGGGCTGAGTGGATTGTGCCCGGCGGATAGATGGAAGTCGAGCGGCGTTGTTGGCGAGACGGTTGCACTTGATGCATGGTGTTTGTTTGATGTTCGCATATGAAGCTATCATGTCCTAGAATTGAAGTTAGAATTATAGAAATTAGACGAATCTTGATATCAGAGCAAAGCAACGTACCAACAAGAAACTCAAATCCCATTTCCGTGGTCGTGAGTTCAGACAATCTAGAATAGCCTCCTCCAATTTAACAGGGGAGCGACCTGGCGGTACTTTACTAGAAACATTCCACTCAGATACATCAGTAGAGCCGGAATCTTTCACGCCTTCTACCACAAAGAGCATACCAGCTCTACCAAGCGCGATGCCCATAGAGGTATCGTTTGAGCCCTTGATAAAACGGACACCAGGGAAACCACGTTGAGTAAATCGCTCCGTAACTGCAGTCCATCCGCCTTCAGAAGATAACACCTTCGTTCGTTCAGCATCTTCCTCCTCTCGCAGGCGCTCATCTTCCTTCTTCTTCTCTGCTGAGGTAAGTTCCGCGAGGAGGACATCATAGTCCCTCTCCCAGATCCCAGTTGGTTGAATAAGCTGTCCATTGGCCTCTTTCATGCGTGCTGTTGCACGCGCCCAGACAGGCTTCAGCTCTGGCCCGCGCCACATGGACTGGAACTGCTCGATGCGGGCGAGTCGATCGCGCACCGCATGATCGAGATCATTGCGCAGAATTGGTGGGGTCTCTGCGACTGGGGTACTTGATGAGATGCCATTTGAGCTGGAGATTGGGACTAGCGGTTCCAAGACTCCGGCTGGAATGAATTGGCGAAGCTCGTGGATCTGGTGCTGTTAGCATTGGGTTCCTTCATATGCCAAGAACCGGGAAACAAAAATGAATTTTGATGAAATTCCAACATAGGTTCGAAAGGGTGGTATTGAGAGAAAGATGCATGCACTCACTTTGCTTTCGAGCTCTTGGAGCTTTGCTAGTGATGCCACGAGTTGAATTTCCGAGTCCCAATTGACGGGTGTAGCAGGACCACTACTTGATTGAGCTGTACCCTGTGTGCTGGAAAATTTCTGTTCAATTTTCGGATGACTTGGAATCGCTGTTGAGTTCGCCGCAGGCATCGCGGTATTTGGTGCGGTTGACATGGTGTGTGGAGACGGGGATGAGAATGCAAAGGCCACCAGGCTGACTCGTAAACCGCTGAATCAAATTCGTATCACACAGAATATTTTTCTCAATAGAAATAGGTCGATGGGCTTCAGAATAAGATATAGCTTTATTTATACCCAGGATTGAATGATGCTAATGCACCTGGCGGGTGGAGCGTTTTTAGGCTTTGAGGCCCCGTTGGTGGTCCGACAGTCAATCTGAATGTTTAAATTGACAAATTGAAATTATATTGACCTGAGCCGTAGTTGGCACTGGAATTTGAGACCTGGATCTCGGATTTTAATAGCTTGATGATGTTATTGGCTTTGACATCTTTCGCGAACGCGAGGAAGATGCGGGAGATGAAGCACAGCCACATCATCAACTCACCAGCCTCCCCGGACCGTGGCGGTGATATATTAAGTAAGCGGCTTCGAGATCGCTCAGCGACAATCTACGACTGAATTGATGTTCAGTCTTGGATCTTGAAACATTTGAATGAGAAACACGACACGCTCTTTGGTACGTCAGTTGGAAAAGCCATATTCAGAGAGAGCGATCAATATCGAATGATGGTGCTGTATAACCTGACAGGGCTCTCCGGAGATTTGACTGTCGCCTCGAATCGCGAAAATGGGTCAGTTAACCAGGAGTCTTTTTGAAATTTCTCAAATAGAAGCAAGAGTCTCAGTCTGCATAAGAAATCACTTTGAAAAAAAGAATTTCTCACGATAAATGGTCTCGTGAAATGAGGGATGCGCCACCAGAGAGAGTGAAAACATGCTCAAAGAATCCATACGTCAAGCGGGCGGAGCCTCAACATTCATTGGAAGTACGGATTTCATCTGTCATTTGAACTGAGATATTTTTGTACCGATTCTCTCGTCAAAAAGAAGAAACGACAGCCTGTACAACTTAAACTTGAAGGCGGTTATTGTTCAAAGGCGTTGGACAATTTGGATATCTCAGTAGTAGTCTTTGACCTTCAAATGTTTATAACAAAGCCTTGTAGACAAATAATTGAAGGTATTTTACCTGAAGTTGATTATGGTATATGTGAATCTCGAGTATACAACTCTGGTGAAGATCTCTCATGATCTCAAGGCAATCATTTCAACTTGAAACCATGAACCAACCTTCCACACTTCCATACAATACACTCATTCACTTTACGTTCTCTCAATATCTCATTATCTGCAGCCATTTTTCGACTTAGATTTCTTACTTAATCCCAGTTTTCATCCAGAAACTCCCAGAAACTATCCTTGAGATCCCCCACAATGCCATCCAAGAAAATCCTCACAGAGGCCAAGGAGTCCGAGGAGCCTTGCCAACGTTGTTTCCTTCGACTGATAACCACACCAGATCATGTGTGTAAGCGACGTGAGGAGTTAATAAGATGTGTGTACTGCAGCAACATCAAAAAAGCCTGCAACCCGGTAAGCTCAGTCATACCGAACTCCCAGAAATCCGCCCAAGCTAACAGCTCCATTGATTCCGCATGAGTTCAAAGAGGAGGCGCTGGAGACCATGCGAATGCCAAAGTGTCAACGGACTGAGCGGACTCTACAGATTCTCAAAAAGATCAAGCTACGTACACGCCGAATCAACAAGGAAATTCGAACAGAAGCCGTCAAGGCTTCCTCTGAGAGAGACACCAATGTGAAGAAGGAAGGAGATGAAACGGAGATGGATCGTCTTTTTGAGATGTCAGTGGATAACTCTGATAATTACGAGAAGTCTGACACCCTTGAAAACTCTGACATCCTTGACAACTCGGATATCTGTGACAACTCGGACAACTCGGACACCTCTGATTACTCCGATCAACCTGACCTCCCTGCCATCCTTGACTACTCCGATGAATCCGATAACATCTATGATGCTGATATTCCTGACAACTCCGATGAATCCGATGAATTCTATGATGCTGCAGCCCAGAAACAGCTTCAGGTTTCTCTCACCGAAGCAGCCCAGGCAAACATAGAGACCCCGCAGGTGGCTTACTTGGAGAGCCCGGAGAAGTGGTGGCGTGATAATTGACGGACCTAGATCTGGGAGTTTTCATACCTTTGGTGCGCAAGAGAATGGGGTTCTGTTTGATCGCGATGGCCTGGAGACCTCTTCAATGATTTGCCTATTTGAGTTCCAACATGCGTTGGAGGGAGATTGCCCGTTAATCCTCTATCCAACTTGCCAAATTGAATTCCTTTTTTTCTTTGCATAGGAGAAACCTCGAATTTTAATTGAATATTAAGGTTAATTTACACAATCAAGAAGTAACGTGTAGACCGGTGTTCACAGCGACGTGGATGTCTATACTCAGAACTACCACACGATCTGCATCAGATATCGGAGTATAGGTGGTTGGAATTTCCTAATTCAGTACTCACATTCCATTTATGGCAAACGAGGCACCGGGAGTTATAATAATCCGTCCTAAAATGATAAAATAGGAAGCTGTAACCACTTTCGGGAAGTGCCGAGCTCGGCAACTTGGAATCAGCAACCCCGTCTTCTGCCAACCAGGTCGACTATGAATACTGTGGATCATCATCATCCCCACAGAGACGTCTATTCCCTATATTTCAAGTTGATATTCATCTCCAGATTCCCCAGATAATATGGTAGGATCCACCGTGGACACTTCAAGTCGGAAACCTACGCAAAACCTCCGCAATGACGCCGTCAGAAGAAGGTCAAAGCAGGAGCTCGCATGTAACCCGGACCGGTGGACAATGGGCATATAAGAAAGCCTGTCCATGAGAATCTATCAACCGGGGATCTGCAGAATATCACAGATCTCGAGACAACAATATTCACAATGCGTTCCTGGTACGGACGGGGGAAACCCCTGCAGAAGGCAATTACAGCATGCTGTCTCGTTGCGTTCATTTTGTTTGGATACGACCAAGGAGTTTTCAGCAGCATTGTTACCAATGAGAATTGGAAGAAGCAATTCAACTATCCTAACGATTCGAAGGAAGGAATTATAGTTGCTATAACCTTGGTTGCCTGTTAGGGTGTTTCAGTAAGTCGACCCCTGTGATATCTCACATGTGCAGCATTGAACATCGCTGACCATGGAAATATAGTAAACTTCTTTGTTGGAGAAAATCTGGGTCGTCGGAAGACAATGTGGCTTGCAATGGCTGTGGTCATTGTTGGTGCTATTCTACAAACTGCTGCTTTTACAGTACCTCATTTGGGTATTGGTCGAATCGTGACTGGCGCAGGCACAGGAATCAAGACATCTACTGTCCCAATGTGAGCATAATTCATCTTGCTTATTTTATTACCCTGAAGAATGATACTGATGATTGATCTCAGGTATCAAGCGGAAATGTGCGAAGGAAAAACTCGAGGCCGCCTCATTTCTTCAGAAGTCCTTTTCACCGCTGTTGGAATCGTCATTGCATATTGGTTAGATTTTGGCATTTCTTATACCGATGGTGCCATTGCTTGGCGTCTACCCATCGCGATTCAGATCTTTTTCGCAATATTCGTCATCGTGCTTGTATTTGGCCTGCCGGAATCCCCTCGATGGCTTATGAATCATGGCAGAGAAAGAGAGGCAGTGGACGTGTTATGTGCAGTCTATGATCTAGAGGAGCACGATGATTTCATTGTTAAGGAGCACAGAGCAATCCAGTCTGCTCTCGAGCTGGATAACTTTTCTAGCAAGAAATCTGTTTGGAAAATCTTCCGGAATGATGAAATCAAAACGGGCCAGCGAGTTCTGCTTGCTTGGGGCATGCAGCTGATGAATCAGGTTGGAGGGATCAATATGATTGTCTACTACATACCAAGTGAGCTACCCTTGAATGTCTCACATATATGCAAAATTGACTAACATGTTCTCTCAGCGGTCCTGCAGAATAATGTCGGACTTACTGGAAAGCTTCCATCAATCCTGGGTGGATGCGTTGAAGTCATGTTCATGATCGGCTCTCTTCTTCCAGCATTTATGCTAGATCGAATGGGACGTCGTCGAACAATGATGATTGGTTCATTTGGCCTAGGCGTATGTATGCTCATGATCGCGGCCCTTCTCTCTCAGGTCAATGAGCCTCACGGGAAGGAATACGCCTCTGCCTCTGTCGCATTCTTTTTCTTGTATATGCTCATCCATGGCATGTCTATTAACTCCGTGCCTTGGGTGTATGTGCCCGAGATTCTTCCTTTGGAAGCCCGTACCAAAGGAACTGCCATCGGCGTCAGTTCAAATTGGCTGTGGAATTTCACTATTGTCATGATAACGCCAGTTATTATCAACCGCATCCAGTGGAAGGCCTATATCATATTTATGATGACAAATTTTCTTTTCATCCCGGTTGTTTACTTCTTCTACCCCGAAACTGGCAACTTGCGGTTGGAGGATGTTGACTTAATTTTCTCTCGTGGAGGCGATCCTGTGAAACAGGCCAGACTACTAGCAGCGGAACTGAAGGCCAATGGCCGCATTGAATCCGATGATAATCTCGACGAGAAGGAGATTGAGGCCGTTGTGATCGAACATGCTTGAGCTTTATTACATATTATGACAAGATCAGGACACTTGCCTTGAATATTTGTCTTTGATAAAGCAGAATCCCGAATCGTCTTCAAGTTTTTATGCGTATGAAAGAAGACATTATTCGAAAAGCAGTAATATTCCAATGTTGATGTATTTCACTGGCACGCATAGTGAAACAGGAAACTGATCACAAAAATGAAAATAAACTAATGGTCAATCATTTGGTTCCTCCAAAAATCCATAGATAACTTGAAGTCGCCAGAGAAATCAAGTCTTGCATCCCGCCCGGGCGGGTGCCAGTATTGACATATTCCCCTCTTGAGGGTGGTGAGCGGCCCCTCGCCAAATCCTTTCAAAGGGGGTTAATAGAGGCCGAACTGAAACTTCAATGTAACAACACAGGACTCCGCAGTCGATAGGCATTGTCTGGGTCGTGATTTTCGAAAGTAACCATAATTGGCAGCATTGCTCGGCAGACGTTGCTGGCTCGTCCTAGTACCTCAACTGCGTACTGGTTCAGTTGCTCTGTGGCTTTGAACGCAACGCGGAACGCTCCAAGCTTCGAATGTACTCAACCTGCCACGGTCAGACCATTGCTGATATCACTGAGAGCCTGATGTGTCATCCTAAGACTCGAATGGCGGGAAAACATCGGTATAGGACCTCCCAGTAACCAGGCACACCTGCAGGTAGTTGCGAGCAAGTCCCATCACTTCAAGTTCCTGCGAGTTCAGTGTGCTGAGTGACATTTGGCCTGTTGTGATTTGTATTCCACTCGAGGTCTTACTTGTCACTCACGCAAAAGAACAAGAAAACAAGTTGAAAACTGCGGAAGACTAGCATTTTGATGATGAGTAGGTTGTCACCGAGCAAGGTGTACTCATTGGTTTCATATTTTCCATGAAGGGCGATAGATGCCATCCAATGCTTGCCCAGTATGAGGTTGTAGCTCGAGATAGCGTCGACAATCAGGCACACCAGGACTCGATTAGACCCTGCGACTGATATTCAGCCAACAGCCCTTCAACGCACGATCCTGAATGTTGAGTTTGGTTGGTGGAGTGAAGAGTTGCTGAGGAGAATTTACGATTTTGATAAGCGGTCTGTCTTGCTTGGTTTTGATTGTAATCGCAATTTTGGCTTGTCATCCTGTGGGATCAACCCACATCCTCACGTCTTCACGAAGTTTGATCTCAACCATACCCACTTCCTAGACTACTGCGGGTCTGCTTCTGCCTGTGCCTGTAGTAATTATAGGAGCCCACCCTCCATCTTGGATTTCTTTTTCTGGGCATGCACATTGACTTGAACACCAACAAACGATGTAACATCGTCGCTGAGCCCCATGGCTTCGAGTTCATTCTGAATGAGCCTAGCTAGCCTCACACTCAGGCAAAGGCTGCTTTGGACGATGACGATGGCCACCGTTATCCCAGTAGACAATTACCAGATAGGCTCAATGCTCAATCTCGTGTTTTTGATTTCAGACTCTGATGAATCGCTCGATTGATGCCTGGTCATTCGGGTTCGGCCTGCTACAGATATCGCACGAAGCACTGTGAGCAGTCGAACGCAATAAACACCAGGACATCAAAGCACTGGTTCAACTTAATGCATGGACCCTGGTGGTCTAGGCTCTCGGGCGATCCGTTTTCTTCGGTCGTCATCTTCCTTGAGTTTCTCTTGAAGGAAGCTCTGTGTGTCTTTGCACATGTTGATGGCCTCTCTCGCTAGTCTCATTCCAGTCCCTCGCTCGGTGTTCTGAGCAATACCCTTGTGGTTTTGTATGAGAAGGCTTGTAGACAGTTATCTTGCCTAGACAAGGGAAGCCATGGAGACTTCTATACGGGCACTGCCGGGCTTCCACTAAATTCCGCTTGCGGATCACGGCACGATGTCCCAGAGTGATCATTTCGATGATAAGAATTTGAGTTGACGAGTCGTAGTCGTAAAATAAGCGGAGAAGATAGTGATCGCTTCAAATATTTGATATGGAAATTCGTGTGCAAAAGAAGAAAGGTCCGTCAGAAAGATGATATAGTTAGTTTTTTTTCCAATATGGGTTGGAAGGTATCACCATGTTAAATTTGGAATACCAGCTTAAGCTATAGAGATGAGATGCCAGTGGACTGTCACGTGGATGGTAGGTGATGGCTGGATGAAGGACTTGAAGTTGAAACTGGATGTGGAGGAGAAGGGAGAGGAGTTGGAACAGAGAAGTAGGAAGAGTTCAATGAGAGAAGGGACGTAGAAGCGGATGGAGTAATTGGAGAGAATGACAATCGCGCTTGATGAAAAGTAAATTTGAAGTAAGAGAAGTGGTGCGGTGAAGGTAAGGTTGGAATTGAGTTATTGTGAGGGATACTTTAGAATCTAGAATGGATTCCTGAATATGAACGAGTTTGAACTTGAAAATGAGAGGTTTTCAATTTCACGATTGTCTCCCTCATAAAGATGTGCTACCTACTATTATATTGATGAATAATCTTTTCCAAGTTAAGGATATCATTCAACCCTCTTCAATTCAACCCTCTTCAGTGTAATCCGGACAGATGTTCACCCACAAAATGTTCCAAGGTTCCCACAGATGTGTCCAGGCTATGCCTCCATGGTCATGACTTGCGTAGCAGGTCCCACCAGGGCAGAGGTTTTAACCAGTGAGTAACTTGCAGAAGCTTCCGTGGCTGCGTTATTCGCATTTTGGCCCTTTCCTATGTAGTCCCGAATTTTCTTTTTGAAGTTCAGCATTTTCACCAGAGGAGTCACGTAGGGAACATGTCCTTGTTTGTCTTTGAAAGTCATGTAAATATAGCAGCAGATAACAACAGCCCAGTACAAGTTGTATGACAGGACAGATCCATAAGTTGCCGAGTTAGTCCAGCCGAAGAGTGCGTTGAAAATTCCCCATCCACCACCTCCGCCGAGTTCTGGGTTGCAGCAGTTGACGTGCCATACACTCTGACGAATGTCATATGAGCCGGCTCCAGATCCAGTCTCAGATGCATCTCCACCGATGATATTATTCCAAGCATTGTTTTCGAAATACCAGACACCTCGGGAGCAAAGGCCTGCGGCCACAAGGTAGAGGAAACATGTCGAGCCAATCATGAAAAATTGGAGTGATGTGGAGTTTCCTCCTCTATTTTTTTTTGAATTGTCAGTCTTTGAAAATTGACTTCATACATATTATGAAAGGATGAGGTGGGAAAAACGAACCGATATAGAGCATATCCCACCAAACAGCCAGCCAGTAATCCACAGAAAACCGCGAGAGGGAAGGAAGACGCCGGTAGACCTAGACCCACGCCTCCAACATAAACAACAGCTTCCAGTCCCTCTCTTAGAACAGTAATGAATGGTAAAAAGAACATGACGTGTTTCTCTGAGTAAGCCTTCAATCGTGCCATGCAGCCCGCATTCTTCGAATCCGTCTTCTGCAAGGCATTCGCCAGCTTCAAGCGCCATTTCTCTTGCATTTTGTTCACTCTTAGCAAGGCACCTCCCATAATAGAGATGACAATGGAGGCAAATAACCCAAGAATGCCTTCCCAAATGTCCTCGGTATTGGTAAAGTGATCCGCACCAAGTCCATAGAAGGCACCAATCATGCCCGCCCCGATACAGATACAGATGAATAGTCCCATAGTGACGCCCCACCATACCTGCGAACATTAGATTAGACCAAAAAGATGAAGCAAGAAGAAACTTACCTGTTTTCGTAGTCGTTTATATACTATAATGTCACCATCTTCTCCCCCCTAGTGCTTGTTTAAGGAAGGCCAGGAGAACTGAAACAATGATACTGCTCTCCAGACATTCTCGGAAGCAAATGAAGAATACTAATACCCAGTCAGTATCCATGGATGCATCCATTGTATTTGAACCTGTCCTCGAGTCACCTACCCGTCACTGCGAATATCTCATTTGCCATTTTGCCGATTCTAAGAGGCTCAGTTATAAAAAACGAAATGCTTGTCAGAACCGCGAATTCTGGGACAAGTCCCTTGACTTTATTTTGGAATTTTCTTTTGCAGAATCAAATCTTATCTGATCCTATCAATCCTCAGGCTGTGGATACTTTGTCTTCCTCGCAACTTGAAGTTCCGACAAAATAAAATTATTTTCCGATACCGCGGTCTATTTTGACTCAATATAATTCACTATAATTATCGGATTTTAGTTTAAATTCCGGAGGTTAATCAAGGAATAGAGGATCCACTGTGGATGGGACCTGGCCAGTGGCGCCAATACTACCAACATTTGAACGCAGTGGGTCTTGGGAACAAAGACATCTGGAAAACCACTGCTGGCAAGAATGGAAGAAATGAGCAAAAATCGAACCATAACTTGAATTTTCCAATGAATCTTGGGGACGCCTGTTATCAAATCCGATATATACCTACTCACCTTCGGCTCTACATGCACTTCGTCACGGTGCCTTGAGCTTTCCTGATTTCTTTTTCAAATTCGCGAATATGGCTATTCGAGCGGTCTTCTTCTGGGCATTAGCCCTGCAGGTCGTTGGCGTTTTCTGTGACACACTCACCTTGAATTGGAATATTACTTGGGTTGAGGCTAATCCGGATGGATTAATGACTCGCCCAGTAATTGGCATCAATGATCAGTGGCCGCCGCCTGTGGTCAATGTCACCAAAGGGGATCGTATTGTCGCTTATGTGACCAACCACTTGGGTAATGAGACGACAAGTATTCACTGGCATGGTATTTATCAGACCAACACAACCTATATGGACGGTGTTCCTGGCGTGACACAATGTGCGATCTCACCAAATTATACCATGGTCTACAATTTCACGGTATGCTAGTAATCATAAATGACTCCGTTGCAGCAAAATTTCTCATGAGAACTAGGTTGATCAAACGGGTACATACTGGTACCATTCTCATGTTCGTGGACAATACCCAGACGGTCTACGCCAGTCACTTGTTGTGAATGATCCCGAAAATCCATATATTGGTGACTATGATGACGAGATCGTTGTGTCGTTATCCGATTGGTACCACGATCAGATGCCGGAGCTCTTGAAGCAATTCATCAACGTGGAAAATCCTACTGGAGCTGAACCTGTCCCCAAATCCGCCCTGATGAATGACACCCAAAACCTGACGGTCTTGGTTGAACCTGGGAAGACTTATCTTTTCCGATTGGTCAATGTGGGAGCATTTGCAAGCCAATACTTCTGGATTGAGGATCATGACATGGAAATTGTTGAGATTGATGGCATTTGGACTGAGCGCGCCGAGACAGATATGATTTACATCACGTCCGCCCAACGATATAGCTTCCTGGTTACCATGAAGAACGAGTCAGACACTAACTATGCAATGGTGGCCAGCATGGACACGGACTTGTTCGATACTGTGCCTTCTAGCCTGAATTGGAACGTCACTGGATGGCTGACATATGATGAATCGGCGTCGATGCCAACGCCAGCTATCAAGCAAAGCTTTTCCCCCTATGACGATGTCGATTTGGTCCCAACAGATGGACAGGAAATGTATACCGATCCTGTCGAGACCATCACCCTAGACTTGAGCATGAATAATCTCGGCGATGGTGCAAATTAGTAAGTCACTATCCCTTTGCAAGTACCTCAGAGAACTTGAATATACTAATAACCTGTCTCCGCAGCGCATTCTTCAACGACATCAGTTACGTGTCTCCTAAAGTGCCATCCATTTTCACTACATTGACCACCAGCTCAGCCGCGACCGACGCGGCAATATATGGCACCGACTCTCACGCATTCGTGCTGGAGAAGGACCAGGTCTACGAGATAGTGCTCAACAACGATGACACCGGCACACATCCAATCCACTTCCACGGTCGCGCGTTCCAGGTCCTCTACCGGAGTGCTGTGGATGCAGGTCATTATGATCCCTCAGCGAATGTCACATTCCACTCTGTGCCAGCCCGCCGAGATACTCTATACGTCCCAGCATCTGGGCACTTCGTCATTCGCTTCAAGGCCAATAATCCGGGAATCTGGATATTCCATTGCCATATTGAATGGCACATGGACGTCGGACTAGCGGCAATTTTTGTCGAAGCACCCATGTATATTCAAGAGCATTTCACCGTCCCTGAGAATCACTATGAAATATGCAATGCTACCGGTGTAGCTACTGCTGGCAATGCGGCAGGAAATACTGAGGATGTGTATGATCTGACCGGACAGAACAAGTCTGTCGCACCTCTACCTGCTGGTTTCACAGCAAGGGGTATTGTTGCTCTGGTTTTTAGTTGTGCTGCCGCTTTTGCTGGAATGGCGTCTATTATCTGGTAAGTGGTTTTCAAGCTGTCGAGAACATTTTCCGTTGGAATCTCATTTACTCATTCTTTTTTAACCTGTCAGGTATGGCATCGCCCCTTTTAAAGCGCCTCCTATTACGTTACAGTGAATGGGTATCTGAATCATTTGTGGAAACTATTAGTATCATCTCATTTTTATCTCAGGCTCTTCTCTTCAAGTTTTTATATGTCAATACCATTCAATTTAAAAGCTCTGTAATACATCGTCATACATAATTCTCTTCCAGACACCTTTGTGTGCTTACTATATAGGTATACGTTCCGGGGCACAACCTTGAAATTTGTAGTCAGGCGACTCTTTCATGCACATCTAGTTACCACCACTACTAACCCCCCCTCCATGCTCCATGAGTACTATCATCCTCTTCGTCAGATAGCAAGCGCCATTTTTATCATTCGTGGCGTGATCCTCTAGACTAAGGAAGGTTGTGAACTATGGACCCGTGACGGAGGATGTGAGCATTTGATGAATGGAGCCTTGGAATGTACTAGCTGCCAGTTTGTTCTGTTGTGTAGTGGTGGGTGGAACTCAGAACAAGTGAAAATATTTGAATGGTGAAGGTGAAGTCTGGATGTATGTATGATAGGTGGTACATAGTATATCCTCGGCTCGGAGAATGAGCCAAATGTTGGAGGTTATCCATTTACATGGAATAAGAGAGAGTGAGAGAGAACTGAAGCTCTGAAAATTTCCCTTGAAATAGTAATCAACAATGGACTCAATAGCTTTAGGTTTTTGATAACTGAAACTTTTTAAAACTTGAACAATGCTCCATCATACTACTCCATAATAATCTCCTGACGTTTTCTTTTGACCGCATCACCATCACCACCCATATGCCTCTTCAAAGTAATCCAGCGTGCGACATCCGTTCTTCAGGGCTTGGTGCACTGCCGCCCGTGCTTCATCAGCCATCGCTGCCGGACCGCATACCAACACAGCGGCTCGAGAGTTACTCAGCTTAGCCTCTGTCCCAGATTCTGCAATCAGAGAAGCAACTGGTGCCCGACCAGATTGGATGATGATCTGTTTGGTGACTTCATCCGATGAATGCACAGATGTAGAAATGTTTGTAGGGACATTCTTTTTCGAGCAATAGAACTCGAATTCGATTCTCTGATCACAAATTGCAGCAGAAAGATCATTTGCGCACACCTCCTCCACAAATTCTGGTTGACGGACTGTCCAGACGAGCTTGATTTTACTGGTGTATGAGATTGCGATTTTCGACTTTCCAAGGAAATCTTGAACATAAGGCACCGCGCAAGCAATGCCTGTGCCACCCATGATCATTGTAATGCTGTCATATGTATGCAGCATTTGAGTGTGGCCATAGGGACCCTCAATCAGAATCTTTGGGTAACAAACTCCGCCACCTTTGATGCATTCGTTGCGAAGGCGTTTTGTCCAACCATCGTACGGACGAATCCAAAAAGTCAAAGTGTTGCTCAAAGAGCTCGATCTGTATGATTTTAGCTTCACAGCGTCATCGGATGAATCGGACAACTGAGCTGTGGTGGTTGTTGTGACTTTCTTCTTGACAATTTCCGGGGTATTAGGCGACGAGTCCTCGAAGCCGTTGGTGAAGGCGCCAAGAGTAAAAGGATGATTCTCCCATCCTCTCAGTGTATAGGGCTGATATAGATAGTAAAATTGACCAGGACGACCTTTTAATGAGCTTGCGGTAGGCTGGAGATCGATACGAATCACATCGCTCGCAGAACTATACATGACAGATGCATTTGTTGTCTTCGCTTTCCCAGAAAAGACAGAGAAGTTGCAGTAGACCAGGCGGACCAATCGAAGGAAACGATCAAAACACCATATGGCAACAGTCGGCCATAGATATCCATTGTATTGGGTGCCAAAGTAAGAGGTGTGGATGAAGAGTGCGACGATCACGACGAGAGCCAAAACTATGTGGATGACGAGGAAGACTTCATAGGATCTTTGGCGAAGGAAAACAGAAGAAAACCCGAGCATAATCGATAACGCGATGGTTGCCTAGTGATGGGATTTGATATTAGTGTTCAATCTTGGCTCAGTAGATAAAAATTTGAAACTTACCACAATTCCGAAAATAAACCAGTTCTCCTTGAGGGACTTGAAATATTTCGGATCTGCAGGAGGTTGCTTAGTACTGGTTCAACAGGGCATGGCAACTTGAACATATCGTACAGTAGACAATCCACTCAACTGTATATCCGATGGAGTGCACAATCGCGTAGATGGTGCAGATGCGGGCAATATGACGATGGAATATGTTGAAAGACTGGAAGCTGAACCCAGTAGCCCAAAGGAAGATGTTATTCCGCCCACTGAACATCCACAGCCAGCACAGGCAGGCGTACGATAAAATAGCTGTTCGGTCTGAAAGCATCTCCCAGTTTTGCTCCGGTAAACTTGTGACCCTATTGTATGGAATTCATTAGAATGCATCGAATGAGTATGGGTTCGATCACGTACGTTGGGTTGCCGGAGAATGTATCATAGCCTGCAAATCCGAGAATGATCGATAGCGCCCAGAATCCAAACACAATGAGTGAATCAAGACGATTGGGGATATTGGACCACCAGAACAGTCTTTGGTGGTATGTACCGATTGTGGCAGGAATCACAATGTAGAGAAGGATCCAGTGACGCAGCATTGCAAGAGATTTCGGAAGAGCCAGTTCCCCCTGACTAGATTGATTCGGTTTTTCAATGTCCTTTGCTTTGGACTTGTTGAATCGAAGATAGTAAAACCACTGGCCGACTTTCCAAAGCGTTCCTAAGAACATCACGCCACCCCAGTAACCAATAAGTCCCCAGCCATATAGGAGATTGATTGGCATAGCTTCATTCGAAGCTTTCTGCAAGGAGTAAGTTAATATTCTCAAGATATACAAAGCACATGCTAATTGAGCTTTGAGGGAATTTGACATACCAAAGCATGGTGATACCTCCTATACTCTGACTTGATAACGACCACGGGGCTGCTGATCGTCTTTGTGTATGTTGAGGGGTTGATAACGGGTAGCGTAGCGACGACAGAGTCTGTCATACTGGCCTCAATTGTTGTCAAATCAATTAGTTCCGACTCGCCATTTTCACAAAAAGCCTTCCAGAATAATATGCCAGCATCCATCGTCCTAGGAGAGCAGTAGAGGGTCATTGAGGCATAGATGGACTCAACCTCCAGTTTATTTGTGCATTCTGTGGCAGAAGATGTCTTCTTTGACCATGAACCACTACTGTCTCCATGTCGTTTATGAAGTTCGCTTTCTCTCTTCTCTGACCAGGAACCACTTTTTGAACTGCTGGAGGAACTCTTGGTATAACTAGAGGAGGTTGACGAGGAAGTTGTTGAGTTTGTCGAAGAATTGCTTGATGATGAGGCACTTTCAAAGGTCAAGGATTCCAATGACTCATATATTGCATAGAAACAGTATTGGCTAGGCTTTGTAGGCTTATAGCCGCCCGCAGAGACGGAAACTGACAAGGCGAGGAGAATGGCCAACGAAGTCAACTGCATCTTGCAGTGCCGACTCACGACTTGTTGGACTACGCAAAAAAAAAACTTACAATTCAAGAAAAGAAGTTTGCTAACTGCGCTAGGGCATACTTTATATTTAGATACTAATTCCAACAGGGCTATATTGGCTACTCGGGTATGGTAGATCGTCCATATCTGGATAAACTGGCCTCACTGGACTTGGACAAGACCGGAAAATAATTCTTCATCCGAAAGTTCCAACATTCCTTGGACTTTACTGCATCAAAGATTCTGTGTCAAAGTGGAGAATATCGGATCTTAGACTTCGTTATGACTATGTACATACTTGAGGTGTGCTTGATTGATAGCGCAAATGTGGGTATGACTGCTGCCCAGGTGGACTGCGCTCCACTACTGGGGATATCATTGCTCTGATAAGCCTAGTCCCGCTGGCACATACGAATTTTCAAACTCCAGCAACTTATCAGTCTATAGACTGATCATGCTAGACTCGAAGCACATGATAGTCCTGACAAAGTTATCAATCGCCCCACTTGAGACCCACAACCGGAAGAGAATTTTCAGTTAACGCCACCGGACTTTCGCAAGATATTTATCTTCCGAGCCAGTGGAGCCTGCCAGAATTGGAAGACTAGGTAGCCCTGGAGCGCTCCGAGTCGTTTCCAAGGTTATGTATACTCTCACCAGGGGATAGTGTGTCTGTTGTCCACCAAATCCATGGTGTCTGCACCGAAAATTTGAATCCTCTATCCATATTCGAACCCTTTAATACACCGATCGATTTATATGGAGCTAGTATCCGAGTCTTAACAAACTTTGCAATTACTCAAGTGCTGCTTAGGCGCAGGTTACGCAGCTTAGTACCTAGGTACTCAAGTCCTGTAGTGCTTCAATAGAAAATCAATATTTCTCGTGTTAGTACTAACACTTCAATTTGAACATTTGAATGTTGAGTAGACTTGTAAAGGGCC
This sequence comes from Penicillium malachiteum, assembly GCF_028827825.1. NCBI lineage: Eukaryota > Fungi > Ascomycota > Eurotiomycetes > Eurotiales > Aspergillaceae > Penicillium > Penicillium malachiteum. The sequence goes on from NW_026643095.1 coordinate 7,329,269, forward strand.
CGAAGGGGTATCACAATTAGTACATCCATAGATGTATGTATGCTCTCCCAGTGGCAACATTAAACGTTCAAATGTTCGAAGTCGCGCACCTTTCGAACTCCAGGGCTTTCAAGTATAATAACATTGAATGCTCAACAAGTGCTTGGTGATACACCTGGGCACAAGTCAATACCCACTATTACTATTTACTTGCCTTGGGTGCTTTCAATGTTTGAACACGAACCCCGATGCGAACCCGGATGAGTGGAACTTGAATTTCATATATAAGATGTTCAACAAATTATTCAATTAAACAAGATAGAATGGGTGGTAACAGCCACGCCCATAATTTAAAATCAAGTGTTCAGTCGATGCATAGAGTCCCGGAGTTGAGAGACCAACCATTCCCCGTGCTAGAAAACAGAATCATGGAATCTGGCATCGGATACATAGAGTTCTTCACTCCTCATTGACGGGAAAGCTGATATGGATTCCGTCTCATTGCGTTCGAATGGACACCTCCGGGGCTCCGGCGGACAGTCGTAGTCAAGGTCACCGTACACCCCCTGGGTATCATGCTGTCGAGCCGTGAATGGCAAGTTCGAACCAAGAAGGGGCGCTGTAACAACTGTGAATGGTGCAGGCTCACAAATTGGAGTCTCAAAACTTGATAGCCATTGACTCATTTGGAACTCATCAACCCATTCACCTTTTTTGCAGGCAATTCTGGCCCAGCGGGAAGGGATTTTGTAGGTATTACCATCGCCTGCCTGTAGAAGTCTCTCTTGAATGGAGCTCAGATAGAAGCGGATATTCACCGGTCCCACGTCTATCACGTTCTTTATAGCGTCGGAATGAGTCGAATAGAAAACTTTCAAAAGCGTCGTCAATGCGGCAATGACTCGAGTGAAGATGGTGTTTGGAAATTTTCGAATCATCTCTAGATCCCAGGAAAGAAATGCATCCATAATATGGTAGGCTTCGTCGAGTCGCTTAAGAGTAATGTCGATGTCTGCGGCAGAGATCGGTGAAATGGATGTTGGTCCATTAATTACTTTTGGCGAGGGAAGGGTAAAATATTTCCTTCGGATAGCTTCTGGGTCTCGATATGCCTCGCCAATGGCAAGCTCAAGAATTGTGAGTGAGGCGAAATGATATTCAATCATTATTAGATCTAGAAAGAGAGAGTTAATCCTTGCCTGCATGACACAGCAATCACGAATAAATTTAACTTACTCGTCAAAGTTTCGGTGTGAAAACATTTTTTCCACGACAAAATTCGACTCTGAAAGTATCGCACACGTTGCTGTACTTGAGCATCGGCTGAGTTCTCAGTGGACGGCATGTTGTCCAAGATGCAAGTGGATGAGAAATCCTCCACAATTTGCTGCAACTGAAACCATGCGGCTAGGAGACGGTCTGTTGGAACTTCCGATTGCTCGATTATTTCAGCGCATTGTCTTGTAAAGGTGTTTGAAGGTAGAACACTGGGTCGATGAGTTTTCACTGCGATACTGCAAAGTTTAGTTAAGTTCACTTTCGGGCTACGTATTGAGATTCATACTTAGATGCAAAGTAGTGACAGCCGATTATGGCCCTAGCCTGGGCCAATCTGCCACTTTTGCGTACATCTTCCTCCATCCAGCTATCTGGTTCACGAAAGTCGGATGTGAGGCCGAGTTCAAAGGCCATGGTGGCGGCAATATGCGTGTATTGGTAATATTGACTCTGTCGCGACCCATTTGGTGGGTAGTAGAATGCAATCATCACCAACAAAGATTGAACGAGCTCGAGGGATTTTTCGCCTTGAACAAAGAAAACATGGGAAATCCTTGTTACTAGCTGGTCATTGAGAGTCGTAGCTAGTGAAGGCTCTGCCGTCAATGAAGCAGCAGCCACAATCGATAGAAACAGAATGGGCATAGTCCGACGCAGCTGTTCCACATTGACATCAATAGGGAGGGTCACAACTGGGAAGAATTGAACTAACTCGCTGACATAAAACCGAACAAGCCTTTCAGCCTTCTCTATGGACAGAATATTGAGATCAACAATGTCACTGGCAGCTGAGAGGCAGGAGTCATATTCCATTGATGAGAGGTTCTTGTCCTCTGGTGGTGGAGGAAACCGGTCAACCCTGCTGTCCCTTGTATAAAGCCGAGCTTCTAGAAGAGAGCGCATGGCCTGTATTTCTTCCTGTAGCATGGCCACCCGGGATCCTGTTTTGCGGCGTGATCTTTTCTGTGGTGATGCAAAAATACAAGGCCTCATCATCCTGGTGCAGCGCTGACATTGATTTGAATTGGTTAAATCTGGTAAGCATCGAACTTTGTGTGCCCTGCATCCTTCGCAGGACCGGTTCAGGCTTCTTGTGGTTCTCTGAGACTGTGACACGTCCATCGTTCGACAATAAATCGGATCAGATTAGATTGCGATATACTCATGTCCGGGAACTAGACCGCGAACAGGGATGATCAAAGTTTATTAGGAAGAATTTCTTCATCTGACCTGAAAGCCAAGAAGTCTTTGGCGGCTCGCCCAAAATCCATATACATAGCCCGAAGCCCGCTTCGAGTACCAAGTGGATCATGATAGCTCGTGTTTATACGCGTATGTAAAGACAAAAAATGGTTGAAAGTGGCTCGCCAAGAAATCAAGCACCGCTTGAAGCCGCCACAGAATAACCAAATCAGGACGTCGTACGCGGACTCTCTACTGCCAAGAACTCGCGCCATGGGAGATCATTTTAGTCTTGGCATTTAGGTCCAGCTCCATGACACGTCCAAATGTTAGCATTACTTAGGCTTCCGCTAGTAAGACAGACAGTTGGGTTTATGTCAATGAAACATGGCAATTGATCTAACAGCGTCGAGTCCTTTCAACTTGAAGCTCGTTCTGCTTCCACATGTGCATGTTTCTATTTGATATCAAAGGAAGATTGATTTGATTTCCAATCAACTTGATAGGTGTTCCAAGTTTTAATGCACATATAGCTCCGGTTTAGCCTGAATGCCCTGAATGCCCTGAATGCCACTATTTTGCATCCATTACAATATCCTGCATGTGTCTCTGCCACTCTCTGGTAATCAGCGTTGCTATCCTCATCTCAGTGAAGGCGGTGAAGAGCTCTTTCAAATGTACAGGTGGAAAAGCGGCAGTTTCTTGTGTCAATGGCTCCAAGGCTGTCATTTCCCATGTTCTATATAGAATTTCAACTTCAACTTCATACAACATCCGTACTTCCGAATTTGCCACAATGAACAATCTCGCTCTTTAAACGACAAAAACACTCAGAAAATAGAACATCCAGCTAGTCAGCTAGCCTTGGCTGCCTTAGGCGGGTACTTCTTCCCGTCCTTCTCAACCTGAGGTGCGCAGGCACACCACTCATCCTCAGGGATGGAATCCATGACAGATGGAATGTGGGCACCACAGCCCCACCAAGTGACCTTGTCTAAAGAAATGATTAGCCATCGTTACGAATCCTTTCCTATGTTGCAGACTTACTGCAGGTAGAGCACTGAGCCTTCATGCACATCGTGGAGAAATTTGCGTGACACGGGGTAATATGTGTTTATGAGGTAAATGATAGGTCTCGAAGACAGCACTTGAGTGAAGGTAGAGATTTGGTTTTTAATAGATAAAGAGCGAGCGGGAAGTGATAAAAGTCTTTTATATAACTTTTTTTCGGCATCTTGAATCTTAGTCATGGACACCGACGCCGATAGGTGAAGCCCGAACACCCCTATCGGTGTTCACTCTGGTTATTAAATGGGCCATAAATTATTTGTCATATTATCAGCTTTTATGATCATTTAGCTATTCTTTAGAAATGTTGTCGTCCCGATTGTAGACATGGTGTTTGCTTGTCATTCGTATAGCTGTTCTAGCGAACCGGCAAATGGTGGGGCTTGAAGCGGGGTGAAACCCGAGTTTTGACCCTTCACTCACACTAGCCGGGGAATCCGTGCAATTACAAGTCTACTGGAAAGGACATAAATCGACCGGAATAATTATTTAAAATGACGGTGATTGCTGTAGCTGGAGGCTCGGGAGGCGTCGGGAGGACTCTTGTCGAGAGGCTAGTGCAAGAGCCTAAATTTCAAGTCATCGTCCTATCTCGAGTAAGGAAAATCTTGGTTTAACCAAATCACACTAATACTAATCGAATACAAGGCGACGTCGAATGGGCCATCATTTCCCGGTGCTCAGACTGTGCAAATCAATTACGACGATATCTCCTCTATGGAAAAGACCCTTGATCACCACAACGTCCACACTATCATATCTGCTATTGGTCTCATTTCGGATGAAACAAGTCAATCACAATTGAACTTGATCGATGCAGCCGAAAAGTCAACGGCGACAAAGAGATTCATCCCGAGTGAATTCTCATTCATCCAAACTCCCGAGTCAGTACTTGAGTCATCAAACGTCACACACATCCTCTACTGACCACTATGCAGTCTTCTCTCGATAGACCCCAGTAGCAAGTACTGGCTTGATGCAGCCAACCGTCTGAAGGAAAGCTCGCTCAAGTATACCCGTGTTGTCCCGGGCTTCTTCATGGACTATTGGGGCATGCCACATGTTCCAACGAATCTGCTGCCATACACCTTCGGAATCAACGTAGCCAAGCATGAAGCTGCTATTCCTGGTGACGGGAATGATGCTATTTGCATGACTTACACATATGACATGGCAAACTACGTGGTCAAAGCTCTTGATCTTGATGAGTGGCCTGAGTTTAGTGTGATTGTCGGAGATGAAGTCACGTATAATCAGCTTTTGAGAATAGCTGAGGAGACTACGGGTTTGTGCAGCCATCCATCAAACTTATTAGAGTGTCTTGACTGATTCATATCAAATAGGGGCCAAGTTTAAGGTAACTTATGATACTTTTGAGCAAGTCAACTCGGGGGATGTTACCATACCACCGAATCCCAGTGGCACAGACTACCCAGAAGACGAGATGAAGGAGATGACGGCATTGGTGAGTCGGCTTACTGTTAATGGTGTATTTCAACTTCCCAAGGAAAACAGACTCAATGCACGTTTTCCTGAAGTGAGACCCATTACAGTGAGAGAGTTCATGGAGAAATACTGGGCTGGAGAATAAGCATAAAATCAAAATTGAAGATTAATTCAAACCTTTGTCACTCTCATCCACTCTCACGAACCAATGAAAAAGAATCAGCAATTTGGATCGACAATTTGAGATATCCTTGGTAGCTAGTGGACATGCCAACACATTCACAACAACTATCCCTCAGATCGAAAGCTCAGCACTGAGGGCCAGGGTAAACCACTCCAACGCAGTAGGTGCGTCCAGTAATGAGGTTGGAACACCAAGGGTTGATATCCGGGTTCCAGCACAAAAGCTCCTCGATGGTGAAGGTGTTTTGATGCTGAGAGATGATGTCCCAGCATGTATCTCCATCTTGGACTTTGTAAAACAGGTTGCCTAGATGCAAACTGTGAGTTTTCAATTTCATGGCGTGATAATTGAGCTCCGATCAACTTACAATGAGGGGTATAGCCAACAGGCCTCTTTGAACCACTAATCACATCTCTTGCCGAATTCTTGTCAATGGCGACCGACAATCCCAGAGATGCAAGACCCAATGTCCAGACCATCACATGGGTGAATGAAGGACCCATGGCAGCGTTTGGAAGGTTGATGGAGTTGATAAGCGGATAGAGTAGAGAGACTTGGAAGGCTCTCAGAATTGTCAGTTGATATAATGGGCTATGCTGCTCGTCGAATATTGGAAAGCGATGTCGTAGAATCGGCTCGTATGGCTGGTATTTATACCAAAGATTCATCTCCTTCATGTTGAATCCCCAGCTTATAAAGTCCACGGGTCCTATCATGGTCTCATACTTCACAGATAATCAGCCAGCTACCTAAGTATAGGAATGTTACAAAACTGATGCCATTTGCTGAGTTCTGCCTTGTGAACGATGCTCATATCCTTTTGTCCGGGTTGCAATCACTTGTCGTGCAACCACCTGTCACTGAACCTGAGAATATCTCCTTTCACGAAAGCAAGTGGCGATGAAATAAACATCAGATTCGCTAAAAGGAGAACTGGAATTTCGTGCGTACAGCACTTGAAGAGTCTGATGCTTATTTGCACGGCATATGTCTCGGGAAGATCGAGTGGCTCCCCGACTCCCCGACTCACCGTTTGTTCTACTGTTACATTGAGTTTGAAGATGGCGAGCTGAAGAAAGACATTCGGGGGAGTACTGCTACCTTTCGCAGGGAAGCCTGGCAGCTGATGCATGAATTGGTAATACCCTCACCAGATCGAGTATTCTGCTGTGAGATGGCAGAAAGGGGTATCGGGTTGGTGGGTTGACCAGATATTCTGCAGGGGAGATTGTGTAACATCCGTGGCCTGGGCCATGCCCAATAGAAGACGCGCTTAAATCAAGGATTTTTGACTCAAATAGAGATGAAAGCTGCAGCAAAAGCTTCGATTCAGATCACTACCAGGGTGCAGAGTGACATCGATTTTACGGTGAAACTTGAATGCTGAACGCGACTATGGATCCAAGTGCTGACTTCTAGAAATGGGTATCACGAAGAACAAGTTGCGTGCTCTCTCCCTATCTAGTATGTTTGAGCGTTTTCTGCCTTCTTCTGATAAGAAGGTCATGGCATCCTCAAGTTTATGGACTAGTATACATGTCAGCTGTCTTTGATCATGTCCAGCATCGGAGGTGAATTTGGAATCATCCCACCACCGAAGCTCGGACATCTAGATACATGTGGTCTCGCCACATTTCCTGAGTGACAATATCATAGGACTTTTCTAACTTAGGACAAAAACTTCAATCTGAAGAAAGCTTATAGCTTTTGTCTCTTAACTTAGTGGACGAATAGGCTCAACACCATGATGTGACTGATAAAGATCACTTTATAGATTTCCATGATGCCATAATGAATACGAATCGATTACCGGTGTATTGATTTCGGATTCTCTATTCTTTATTTGTTTGAAGCTGAGTTATCATCTCCTCGATGTGCAAATTAGACTAAATCAGTATGCAGTATAGGATAGTTAACTGGTCACAGACGCTTGTGCTAGGTGGCCTTAAACCTAAAATGATTTCGAAAACTTTTAAACAACTTGAAAATTCAGTACAGCAGCCTTGCGCAGCTCGCATACGTAACAATTAGTGGATTCACTGCCTAAAATGGGTACAATAGCTTGCATATTGATAGGTTGGTTTTTCAGCCCCCAAGCCAATCCTTCCACAAGGATTCTTGCACATTTAAGCCTTCCAAGGTTAACCTTAAGCCTCCATTTTTCGTTTCTTTAACCTTCAACATTTCCTTTTCCCAAAATGTCGTCTCTTCCAACAGTTGTACTTGTCCATGGTGCCTGGCACACACCGGCGAACTATCAAACTTACGTGGACGCCCTGAAGAAGCGGGGGTTTCAAGTTCATTGCCCCCAGCTACCCACATGCACTGGTATACCGCCACCAACAGGTTCCCTAGTTGAAGATATCGCCTGTGTAAAAAGTCTAGTGACTTCACTTGTCGATGATGGACAACGTGTTTTAATGATCCTACACTCCTATGGTGGCGCTGTTGGTGGAAGTGCTGTGGAGGGGCTCTCAATTCCCGAACGCGAGGCTGCGGGGAAGCTCGGAGGTGTCATCCATTTGCTGTACCTCTGTGCCTATATGGTTCCAACTGGGGTTTCTGCGGGTGACATTATCAGAGAAGCCAAGTTTGAAGAGATATTAAAGGAGAATTTGGACATCTCGCCGGATGGGTTGACGGCCTTGAAAGATCCCGGGCTGGCGTTTTTCAGCGGGAGGGCCGATCAAGCCACTGTTGAGAAAGCACTCAAATCCTTGGTCAGGTTTCCAAATCAAGCCTTGTATGATCCTACGACGGGATGTGCTTGGAAAACTATTCCTGCAACCTATATTCGTACTTTGCAAGACTATGCGGTCCCACCGATCTATCAAGAGATCATACTGGGGAAGGTCAAGTATGCCGGTATTGAGGTGAAAGTTGAGACTTTCGATGCCGATCACAGTCTCTTTATTACTGAGCAGGAGGAAATGGTACAAGCTGCGATGAATGCGGCTACGGACGAAAGGAACAGTGCTGGCAGCTACTGAGGCCTTTTACTCTTCCAAGGTTATATGGGAGTGTATTGAATAAAAGTACTATTACTTAGATTTCAGAAACAAATGTCACAAAACAATGTCTCAATCTAGATTCTAATCAGCATTCTAAAGAGTACAAAAATCATACTTCAATCTGATATAAGACATGAAAAGTCCAGTGCCTTGTATCATGCAACAGCCAAGACAGCAATCGCCCAGGGGTCCATGCTGACTGAATAATTTCCCTCTTTGCTTTCAATTTTGGTGGTGACTGTCTCAACATCCACTTCATATGGTGTGTTCCCTTGAAACCGAGAGCCACTCAACATCTCTAATGTCCCTGATTTAGTCTCAGGAATGCTCACTGTGACATTCTGCTCTTCTGGCCCGTAGTTGGCCAACTTGACATAATGCTGCGAGTCTGATTTCGATGCGACCCAATAGAGTGGCCCAAATTCTGTCGATGACTTGACTGGGATCACTGTATCTCCCTTATTTGAAGCGAACATCTTTTGAACGAAATAGGATGTTGAAGGCGTTATCGATCCTGGAGATGAGTTAAACCCATAGAGTGTTGGCTAAATCAATACAAATCTTTTTGATTAGCCATCCCGACACTTCCAAAGCGACTGATAAACCTCGAAGAGTGAAAGAGATGCCTTACCGACCAAGAAACAAACCCGAAATGTTCTAACAGGGGCGCATAAGCCGCCATTTGCACAATATCGCTGTTTCGCTCCATGCCCATCATGTATATGGCCTCGCTGCAGCTGCCTTGCATGTATGACCAATATGTCCCCTTCGCATTTGATGTGTTTCGACATCCATACTCTCCAACCATTATGCTTTGGTTCCGAGGTTGATTGTCGAATTGATTGAACAACGCCACAAAGTCATCTGGCTGACGATACAAGTGCAGATCGATGATGACTCCCTCTGGCACAGGAGATGGCAGACACGAATAGTCCCCATTCGATGCAATCAAAGTAATGTTGGGATACGCATCATGAATCGCGGTATAGATTTGGTTGAAGCGATCAGGATAGGTATCACATCCACCAGTAAGGTCATCTTCATTTCCAATTTCCACATACGGAATCTTCCACGGATCCTTGCGACCATTCTTCGCGCGCAGCGCTCCAAAGTGAGTCGACGAGTTTCCAAGGAGATACTCTAGCTCATTCAGAATATCATCGACAAATGGCTGCAGGTCGGAGCCCGATACGATACCTCCGTATGACTTTCCCGCCCATATCGCCAACAAAGGTGTCATTTGCATATCCTCACACCACCAGAGATATCCATCCAACCCAAGAGCGTCCGTGTTTGGATAAAACCAATCACTTTCTCTACCAGGTCGGTCAATCAAGGGCCCAATGGTCCTGTTCCATTTCCAACGACTGTCAATCTCCAGACCCTCGATGTTGTTCCCACCCGGAAACCGAAGAAATTTGAATTTAACCTTTTCAAAGACCGTTGCGAGGTCTTCGCGCAACCCATTCTCTCTCTCGTGATATGTCGGTGGGAATAACTCGATGTAACCGAAGTTCAATGCGCTTCCCGCAATCTTGTTGCCATCGAAGGTTAAATGCCACTCATTATCGCCATCTGGGGATGCACTTGAGTTGAAGGTTGTCTTGAATTGGGTGAAGTTGCTTTCTGTACTCTCGACCGTTAGATTGTGATCGGCGTACACAATCCCACTGTGAGACCCAATGAGTTGGAGATTGATTGTCCCTGAGTATGTGCCCGACATCCAGAATGAACTGTTGTAGGTGGCATTGCTAACAGGCACCCCGTTATAGCCCGTGTTTGCGAAGCCGACATACTCGGTTACATTCCCAGGAACTGAAACCCTGAGTGAGGAGGTTAGGGCATCGCTCACTGGCTTGGAGGTATCCTGTGAGATATTCACAGACCCGATGGGTGCATATGCTGTCATTCCAAGACTGGTTCCTTGGAACCCATTGTTCTGCAGTAATTGCCCGTGAATTCCACCATCACCTTTTCAATTCAGTTTCATGTTAGCGAAGTTGAGATTTAAGTGACAGCGGCAACCATATACCTGAATGATCCATCTCCTAGTACGTGTAAGTGTCAGTGTCATTTTCAATATACTGCGAAATGAATATCAGCTCACCTCGAACATGACTCCATAAAGCAATGGACTCGACTTGTTTCCACCCTTCCCCGAAATAGTGAGTACAATTGGATCAGAACCGCTTTCATTTGTCGCTGCATTTGCTACACATAGCTGTGACAGAATTATAAACAGAACACCTCTTAATAGAGAGTGTTCTAGTATTGAGGCGATCTTCATATTGCGGCACAGTTGAACAATTTATTGCTAAATTTAGATTCAGCCATGACATTCCGAACAGCCTGAGTATAAGGAACCCAGGACCTGAAATTATGGGTGCCAAATTTCTTCAAGACTCAAATCATTCATGCTCATTGAATGGTTCGTCATGACTATGGCTTAGATGTTCTCCACAATGAATCATGGATTGTTAGACTTGGGCTGAACTCGCTTCATATCAAAATTTGAGACTTGCCAATCCCTACCTTTTTCTTCGGAGAATCAGATTATAGAAATTTTAATAGGTTAATATTCCTTGAGAATTAATTATATTGGCAATGATAGATGATATTTCAACAAAAATTTCTCTGCCAATTCTGTAGGGTGAGAATGATTCAGGGGAGTCGTGACGTCGAATATTATTGCCCAGTTGACAGAACTTGATACGCATAGGCAGCAATTTTTGCCTATCACACTCCAATTTTTTATTTTGGTTGTCAATTTTTTTTTCTCAGTCAGAGTTCAATTCGGCTCTCGGTGAAGTGAAGTTAAGGGTCGTTTAAAACTTGGACAGTTCCAAGGTTGGAGCTCTCCTTTGTATCAAGGGCTATTCGTACTTACTCGATGGCCCGACAACCCGTCTAAAGGATGGCATTACTCGTGATCCGGAGGAGTTTCTTGGCTTTCACCTATGTGCATCTGCTTTTTAGAATGCTGGGATGGTATGCATTTGGTCGGGTGCCTTTTAAACGAGGCATCTTATGAATTTTCCTGTCTCGGAATTAGGCAGGGACATCAGCATCATCCATAGATCCAATCGCTCAAATTTTGGATTCAGCGTGTAATCTTTTGGTAGATAAAGCTAACTACAATGCCAATGTCAAGCTACATTATCATGAATTTAGAAAAGGATGGACGATGTGATGAACAGTTGATTCATGTGATTGATCGTTTCTGGGACAGGATGTTTGGATTGTTCAAACTTAATAAGTAAATTGTAGATATGCTTTGTTTTGTGCGTGCGTGCGCGTGTCCCACCAGCCGAGATAGATTGCCCCCCAGCCCAGCCCTGGAGGTAGATACAAGGTCCCAATTTTCTCCATGTATTCCAGTATTTAACCCTTTCCGTGAAGCCCACTAAGCCGATTGTTCAGGGTCTCGCGAAACCCCGCCACGGTCATAGCTATTTCCTCTTTAGCTCCCTGTGCCGATTGACCTGAGGTTCTCGCGAAACCCGCCACGGCACAGTAGCTAAGCACTAAGAGGTATCTCTCCCTTGAGAGAGAATGCCCTGCAGGTTGTGCTACTACCTGCACTGTTGGAACCAGTCGGTTCAGTGGGAGGAGGAATCATGGAGGGGTGAAGCCATGATAAGTGGATCTGAGAGATTGACCTGTTAGGAGGACTGAGTGGAATGTGGGTTGAGAAAACAAACCTTTTCATCGAGGCCAAGAGATAGCCATCAGACCATGTGACAGTAGTGAAAGTGGAGTGTTTGAACGACTCCAGGAGTGGACAGTTCGATCACATAATGTATGTGTTGATGAATGTTGAAAGGCACTTGAGGTGTCATGACACTTATGGAAGTGGAAGGTTGTATTGACTGAGGTTTGTGTTGACTGAACTTCAGGGTGGAGAGTCATGTCGATAAGACAAGGTAAACAAAGTGTCAACAAGACGGAGTGGTGTCAACAAGGCAGGGTCATGCCTGCAAGGTGAAGTCATGGGTCATGTGGATGGAGTGAAGTGTCAACAAAGTCATGTAAGTCCATGCCGACGGGCAAGAGACAGGGCCTGAGGTGGAGGTTGAGACATGTCGATGATCAAGTTGTTGATATGACCAAGCACCAAGAGGATGGTGAAGATGAAGTGGATGATGATGGAGATGATGAAGCGCGATGAGGAACGCGTTGAGGAGGGGAGTTGGAAGAAGGAAAAGGTCGACAAGCAAGAGAATCTGGGGAATTTATACGCTGGGGGTGGGGCCTAGAAAACGCGCCAGGATCACACAGTGGATTTGAATCGACCAATCAGAAGCTCGGGATCACCGCAGAAGTACCCACACATTGCTCCCATTATAAAAATGGCTGAGAACCGATGCTTATTTACTTCAGGCTCCAGGATCACCAACCTCAGAACAAGCGAGCCAATCAAGCCTCAGGATCACCGATTCTAAGCGAGCCAATAATCCGCGTGGGATTCGGGAATTGTACTTTTGTATCCCTCTCTCTTCAAAAATAGTTGATGATCGATAAAAAGATACCTGCTAGCTGTCTCTGAGGAGAACAAGACTCTGAAGATTGCCCCCCGCAATGCAGGGCAGTCCTCCCGGTAATTACTGACAGTTGACTTGAGTCCGAAACCACGTTAATCCACCCCCAGAGAATAAAAGAGGACCGCCTTCCGAACAAGTGTCACATTTGAAGGTTCGAGCTTCGACATCTGACCAATTCCTCACCCCCTTAACCGTACTATTTCGGACCTCGGGAATGTTTCGAAAAACACACAAAACGTCTTCTCCCCCGGTCTGGCTAATAATGATACCCTCATCGGCACTGGGCACCTCATTTTTCGCACAAGGCAAGTTCACGAAGCAATAAACTCATAGCAACCGCCCGGAAGGTTCGTGGCATCGATTCGTTCCCCAAAATCGGAGTCGAAACTATGCCGCTGGATATCACCGTATCCCAAGGAGAAATGGATAGAGAGGCGCGAGAAACTATCTGAATCTACGGCATATCGATCTTCTTATGGGCAACGTGGCATAAAGTATTAAGGAGGCCAGGCAAGCACTGATCATCCCACTCCCGGGATTTGACTAAATTAATATGTTGCTGATAAGTTTGAGGAATGAATGGCGCAATAAAATACGAATCTCTTTGAGTCTGTGAACATAATCGGCTCTTTTCTTCCACGCTCTCGGACAAGGAAGTCGAGTAATATTGTCTTCATACAATAATCCACTCGCTGGAAACCATTGCCCCACAAAATCCGCACTACATTGAAGGTTGCTGGTACAGAGTCTATACTCGAAATATCAGGACTAACCTTGAAAACCGAGTCCTTATTATAAGCTCCGGGGAAGTACTTTCTCGGGAGGTTGCATCAGTCAGTCTCAAGAATCTTCTAGTTCAGCCGGTTAACAAAATTTGACGAGTACCAGCCAATCTTGATAGAATACCCGGACTCCCGATAGGGCACCTGCGGACTGTCGCGGACGGTATGATTGATGTCGTTCAGGGTGAATGCTGGGCCAAAGGAAAGGAGTGACCAGGCTGGCTGATACAAGGATCCGCTGGGATTGATGCGATCTTGAAATCAAAGATTGCGTGTTTCTCCCTGTCCTACAGATTCAATGATCGATTGATACCAGTTGACTGCTTCTACTAACAATTTATACTTTTCAATTGGAAGACGAAGTCAATGGACGACCAGCTGATTTAACTTATTGTGCGCATTGATCGTTTCAAATTTGGCAATAGAGCTTCAATCTCGAAACTATGATTCGACATTGAGCTTTTAACTCACATGTGCATAAGCCTATGACTTTTAGCATATATGAGCAGCCACTTGTGTACTATACTACTTGCATCATCTGCTGGCAAAATCTGACTTTTGAATCTGGATATGGAGACATTGAAATTTCTTTCCTTGCAAGACAAAAATTGAAGAACATGCCAGTCATATTAGTAGTATGATGGCATTTGTGACAGTCACAAGCAAACTCGAACTATACCTAGGTATGCATCTATACAACACACTGGCAGAAAAGACTCGGAAATTCCCAAAGCTACTACTAGGTAAGTACCAGTTCAGGCGGATATTACGCACCATTTGGAATCCATGGAATTTATTTAACTACTATAAGTGGTCATCAGTAGTAATGGTAGACTAATTGTAGGCACGCCGCAAATATTGTGGTATCCACTTCAAGTTGCAGACTAGATAGTATGTAGTAGTATTTTAAAACTTGAACTACGTTTATTCAAATATTAAACGGCAAGCTCCTATTACAGCCTATTTATTTGCCTTACGTACTTACTTTTCTTTCACTCCTACCAACGTCTCCAGGACTTCTTGACCATCTCAATCCCCAGACTACACCGAACAGCGTGGGGCACTGAACGTGCCAATTACAAGCGGGGAGCGGGAAAGCCAATGACGTGGTGCTAACTGTGCTAACTTGCTACCCCTTGGACTCACGTGATAGCCCGAGTAAGCGACACCTCAGCAAGACAACAGCGGACCTCCTGAGGTCACTTCCGCATCTTTTGATTCCCTCTCACTGTCTCTCCTCCATCTTTTTTACCCGCCTTCCGTGATTCCTTTTTCCTTCTCTTCACCCTCCCTTTCCTTTCTTTCTCCTTCATCGTTTCCCTTGGGCGTTTATTCGGGTGGATCAGGTCGTCCTGCGGCCTAAGTAGATATGGCGAACAACGCGAATTTACCGCTCCCCATCAAGTTCACAGAACTGGTCAATGTAAGTTCACTTGACTTCTTGATGATCTACTTCCTTCTATATGGCCTCATTTACTGACAGAAAATTGAAACTAGTTGACCAATGTCGGCATTGCGGTATGTCCCTCATCTATTGTTTCTCCCCCAACCGGTTTACCCTGCGACGAGCTCCTGTGGCGACCCGGATACCCCGGTCGCTCCTGAGAATCATCGTTACCTGATTGAGGCGCTCAACTAACAAAATCTCTTCTTTTTAGCCGGCATCGGTGGGCTTCACGTCATGTGTAAGTATCTCATGCGCCCCCGTTCAAAACAAAAAGCACATTGAGACACGGTGGCTAACCAAGCTTATCACCACATTATAGACCCTAGAATCCGATAACTACATCTGTGTTCGACAGAAGCTGGACGAAGACGAGAAGCCTCAAGTGATCATCGTTGACCTAAAGAACAACAATGAGGTCATGCGCCGACCAATCAACGCCGACAGTGCGATTATGCACTGGAACAAGAACATTATCGCCCTCAAGGCCCAAGGCCGCACAATTCAGATCTTTGACCTCGGTGCGAAGTCGAAACTCAAGTCAGCAGTGATGAATGAGGATATTGTGTACTGGAAGTGGTTCAGCGAGAAGTCCCTGGGTCTGGTTACCGACACCTCCGTGTACCACTGGGATGTCTACGATGCCACTCAGCAGAGCCCTGTGAAGATGTTCGACCGACTTCCTAACCTAACTGTATGACTTCCCCACCCTTCTGACTGAGCCGGTGTCATACAAAGAAAGATGGGCTAATGGTGTTTATTCTAGGGCTGCCAAATTATCAACTACCGCGTGAATTCCGAGGAAAAATGGATGGTTGTTGTGGGTATTAGCCAACAGCAGGGTCGTGTTGTCGGTTCCATGCAACTTTACTCTAAGGAACGTGGTATCTCGCAATTTATCGAAGGTCATGCTGCTTCTTTCGCCTCCATTAATGTCGAGGGTTCTCCCTTACCCCACCACCTCTTCTCCTTCGCCGTTCGAACTTCGACTGGCGCCGCCAAACTTCAGATTGCCGAGATCGATCACCAAGAACCCAACCCACGATTCCAGAAGAAGGCTGTGGATGTGCATTTCCCCACCGAGGCTGTCAATGACTTCCCTGTGGCAATGCAAGTGTCTACGAAATACGATATCGTCTACATGGTGACCAAGTACGGCTTCATTCACTTGTATGACCTTGAGACTGGTACCTGCATCTTCATGAACCGTATCTCTAGCGAGACTATCTTCACGACCGCCCCGGATTCCGAGGGCGCTGGTATCGTTGGTGTCAACCGCAAGGGCCAGGTTTTGTCTGTTAGCGTTGACGAGAACACAATCATCAGTTACATGACAGGATCCGTGGGATTGGCACCTATCGCTGTCAAGCTCGCTTCAAAGGCTGGTCTTCCTGGAGTTGACCACATCTTCCAAACCCAATTCGACAAGTTCATCAATGATGGCGACTTTGGTGAGGCTGCTAAGGTTGCCGCTAACTCTCCTCGTGGATTCCTTCGTACTACTGAAACCATCAACCGTTTCAAGAACGCCCCCCCAGACCGGTCAAATGTCAGTGATTCTGCAGTACTTCGGTATGCTTCTGGACAAGGGATCCCTTAATCGGTACGAGAGTGTGGAGCTTGTTCGACCTGTGCTGCAGCAAAACCGCAAGCACTTGCTGGAGAAGTGGATGCGTGAAAAAAAGCTTGAGTGTTCCGAGGAGCTTGGAGACATTATCCGCCCCTACGACATGCCTCTGGCCCTGACTGTGTATCTCCAGGCCAACGTACCCCACAAGGTCGTTGCTGGTTTTGCTGAGACTGGTCAATTCGACAAGATTCTGACCTACTCCAAGCAAGCAGGCTACCAACCAGATTACATTCAGCTCCTTCAGCATATCGTGCGTGTTAACCCTCAGAAGGGTCTTGAGTTCGCTACTTCGTTGGCCAATGAGGAGTCTGGTGCTCTCTTGGATCTGGACCGCGTTGTGGATGTGTTCCTTTCCCAGAACATGATCCAGGAGACTACATCTTTCCTCCTTGATGCTTTGAAGGACAACAAGCCCGAGCAAGGTCAATTGCAGACCCGCCTCCTGGAGATGAACCTTGTCAATGCTCCCCAGGTTGCAGATGCGATCCTTGGTAATGAGATCTTTACTCACTTTGACCGCGCTCGTGTTGCCCAGCTTTGCGAGAATGCTGGTCTCATTCAGCGTGCTCTTGAAAACTCCGATGATCCCGCTGTCATCAAGCGCAACATTGTCCGCACCGACAAGCTGAGCAATGAGTGGTTGATGAGCTACTTCGGTCGTTTGTCTGTGGAACAGACCCTCGAGTGCATGGACACGATGCTGGAGGTTAACATTCGCCAGAATCTGCAGGCAGTCGTTCAAATCGCCACCAAGTTTTCCGATCTTCTGGGTGCTAACCGCCTCATCGATCTGCTTGAGAAGTACCGCACTGCTGAAGGTCTCTACTACTACTTGGGAAGTATTGTCAACCTTAGCGAGGACTCCGAGGTGCACTTCAAGTACATCGAAGCCGCCACTGCTATGAACCAGCTTACTGAGGTTGAGCGTATTTGCCGTGAGAGCAACTACTACAACCCCGAGAAGGTGAAGAACTTCCTGAAGGAGGCTCACTTGACTGAGCAGCTTCCTCTTATCATTGTCTGCGACCGTTTTGACTTCATTCACGACCTGGTCCTCTACCTTTACCAGAACCAGCAATTCAAGTCTATCGAGGTCTATGTTCAACGTGTCAACCCGTCTCGTGCCCCCGCTGTCGTTGGTGGTCTCCTGGATGTTGACTGCGATGAGAGCATTATCAAGAACCTTCTTTCTACCGTGTCACCTGAATCCATCCCTATGGACCAGCTGGTTTCTGAAGTTGAGAGCCGCAACCGTCTCAAGCTGCTTCTGCCCTTCCTCGAGGCCACTCTTGCTGCTGGCAATCAACAGCAGGCAGTCTACAACGCCCTCGCTAA
Organism: Penicillium malachiteum; assembly: GCF_028827825.1. NCBI lineage: Eukaryota > Fungi > Ascomycota > Eurotiomycetes > Eurotiales > Aspergillaceae > Penicillium > Penicillium malachiteum. The sequence continues at coordinate 7,347,149 of NW_026643095.1, forward strand.
GATTTACATTGACAGCAACAACAACCCCGAGAAGTTCCTCAAGGAAAATGACCTCTACGATACTCAGATTGTTGGAAAGTACTGCGAGAAGCGCGACCCTAACCTTGCGTACATTGCCTATCGTAAGGGCCAGAACGACTTGGAGCTCATCAACATCACCAACGAGAACTCTATGTACCGTGCTCAGGCCCGCTACCTGGTTGAGCGTGCCGATGCGGAGGTCTGGAGCTTTGTTCTGAGTGAAAACAACATTCACCGCCGCTCTCTTGTTGACCAAGTCGTCGCTACCGCCGTGCCTGAATCCACTGATCCCGACAATGTCTCCGTGGCTGTCAAGTGTTTCCTCGAGGCTGATCTCCCTGGTGAGCTGATTGAGCTGCTGGAGAAGATTATCCTCGAGCCCTCTCCCTTCAGCGACAACGCAAGCTTGCAGAACTTGCTGATGTTGACTGCTGCCAAAGCCGACAAGGGACGTTTGATGGATTACATCCACCAGCTCAACGAGTTCGCTGCCGATGACATCGCTGAGATGTGTATCAGCGTTGGATTGTACGAAGAGGCCTTTGAGATCTACAAGAAGGTTAACAACTACCTCGCTGCCGTCAACGTCCTCGTCGAGAACATCGTCAGTATCGACCGTGCCCAAGAATTTGCCGAGCGCTATGAACTTCCCGAGGTGTGGAGCAAGGTTGCCAAGGCCCAGCTCGATGGTCTCCGTGTCACCGACTCAATTGAGTCGTACATTCGTGCCAATGACCCATCCAACTACCACGAGGTCATCGAGACTGCTACCCACGCTGGTAAGGATGAGGACCTCGTCAAGTTCCTCCGCATGGCCCGCAAGACTCTCCGCGAGCCCGCCATCGATACTGCTCTTGCCTTCTCCTTTGCCCGTCTGGATCAGCTTGCAGAGCTTGAGGACTTCCTCCGTTCCACCAATGTTGCCGATATTGAGACATCTGGTGACAAGGCTTACGAGGAGGGCTACCACCAGGCTGCCAAGATCTTCTACACCAGTATCTCGAACTGGGCCAAGCTTGCTACCACCTTGGTTCACCTTGCGGAGTACCAAGCTGCTGTTGAGTGTGCTCGCAAGGCCAACAGTGTCAAGGTCTGGAAGCAGGTCAATGAGGCTTGCGTTGACAAGAAGGAATTCCGTCTTGCTCAGATTTGCGGTCTCAACTTGATCGTCCACGCTGAGGAGCTGCAGGCTCTTGTTCGCCAGTATGAGCGCAATGGTTACTTTGATGAGCTTATCTCAGTCCTGGAAGCCGGTCTTGGTCTGGAGCGTGCCCACATGGGTATGTTCACTGAGCTCGGTATTGCTTTGACTAAGTACCACCCCGACCGTGTGATGGAGCACCTCAAGCTCTTCTGGTCTCGCATCAATATCCCCAAGATGATCCGTGCCTGCGAGGATGCCAACCTGTGGCCCGAGCTGGTCTTCCTTTACTGCCATTACGACGAGTGGGACAACGCTGCTCTGGCTATGATGGAGCGTGCCGCTGATGCTTGGGAGCACCACTCCTTCAAGGACATTGTTGTCAAGGTTGCCAACTTGGAGATCTACTACCGCGCCCTGAACTTCTACCTGCAGGAACAACCCCTTCTCCTCACCGATCTTCTCCAGGCTCTGACTCCTCGCATTGATGTGAACCGTGTTGTGCGTCTCTTCCAGGGCTCCGACAACATCCCACTGATCAAGCCCTTCCTCCTCAATGTTCAGACCCAGAACAAGCGAGCTGTCAATGACGCCATTAACGAGCTCCTGATTGAGGAGGAGGACTACAAGACTCTCCGTGACTCCGTGGATAACTACGACAACTTCGATGCCGTGGATCTCGCCCAGCGTCTCGAGAAGCACGATTTGATCTTCTTCCGCCAGATTGCGGCCAACATCTACCGCAACAACAAGCGCTGGGAGAAGTCGATTGCCCTGTCGAAGCAAGACAAGCTTTACAAGGATGCTATTGAGACCTCTGCTATCTCTGCTAAGTCCGATGTTGTTGAGGATCTCCTTCGCTACGTAAGTTGCATTCCCTTATCTCATTTTGTTCTTGCGATAAAATGATACTAATATTTTTTGAATAGTTTGTGGACATTGGTAGCCGTGAGTGCTACGTCGGTATGCTGTATGCCTGCTACGATCTCATTCGCCCTGATGTTATCATGGAGATCTCATGGCGTAAGGGTCTGCATGACTTCACCATGCCATTCATGATTAACTTCCTGTGCGAGCAGACCCGCACCATTGAGATGCTTAAGAAGGACAACGAGGAGCGCAAGTCTCGAGAGACAACACAGAAGACCGAGGAGGACAACACACCCATCCTTGGTGGCTCTCGACTGATGCTGACTCAAGGCCCTGCCCCGTCAGCCAGTCCTATGCCGTACGGACAGCAAGCCAACGGGATCACCCCGCAGGCTACCGGCTACCGTGCTTTCTAGACAGATACCATGATTCCCTTGATTTCTCGTTCGCCCCTCCTCCTTTTTTTATGCTTTTTATTTCTCTCTTATGTGTAACATACAGCGACGTGATGAGTTCTTTGGGGTGAAGCAAAACGCACGAGTGGGAAGAAGGCAGGAGATGTGCCATAAGAAGTTCTTCATGATGGTCCGTTAATTCGTTGTTTCGCCACCTCACCTTATCTTTTTTACTACTCTTTTTTATTATCCAAATGTATTTTGATAGCCTTTGCGTTCTTTATGTTTCTTGACCTGATTGGGTATTTCAGTAATCGCATTTCGTTGCGCCAAGTAGTAGTCGGTAGTATCTTGGGCATATCCAAACCTTGGAAGTTATTGTACAGTGTATAGTACTACATGTACATAGCTGTACCTGTCTATAAAGAGGAATACCTCTTATTTCTTTTCATTCCGATGCAACATTTCAACACTGCCTAAAAATCATCAATCTATTGTCAGAGCTCAAAACCCCGCCAAGATGCCAAGGTCTCTGCAGGCCCCGTACAAATAGTACTCAATAGTGCCTAGGCTCGGCGGTAACACCAAGGGATTGATGACCAGACTCCGCACCAGACTCCGCTGCAGTCGTACATGCCCAGACATTCAGGCATTACTACGTGGATAACTTGAAGATGATTAGCAGCTAGTGATTGAAATTCTTGGCGAGATTAAGATCAAGACCACCATGTGACCTGGGCTTCACTGAAATGATACCATTGCTTTTTCAGGTACGCAAGCTTCCATATTGGGGCTATGTTAATTCCATTACTTTTTTTTCTAGAAAAAGGAAACAAAAAATACGGGATTTTCATCCCCATCTGCCTATTGCTAATATTTACCCTCTCAGTGGAACGGCTATACATATTGGCTTCACATCAACCCCACCCGTGCATGTACCAGGTACGGAATACCCCATCCTTGAGCCCGAAAACAAGCTCAATCTCTGTCCCAATCACACGGAGACCGAGACCGGGACCCAGGAATTCTGGCAGAAACAATGTACGCATCCTCGGCCCGGCTGGAGGGAACTGAAGGATGGCCGAGGAGTGATAGGTTCGAATACATGGGTTCCGGGGAAATGATTTACCCCGTGGAGAAGTGTGGAGTTAGATAGCTTCCCCCAGCTCAATGTCGGGATGAATGGTGGGAGTGAATTTTTCCGAAGATCTGGAACATTTTACTAGACTTGCGTACTACCGTATTTGCCAGTTGATTGAAACATGGTTTGTTCATGGCGAGGATTGCAGGATGATGGGTCTTAGTGCATTGATGATGTGCTGCGGCTGAAGAGCGGTTAGAAGTGGTGCTGACGTGTTACTACTAACCTTGGAAGATCAAGTTGTTTATTCTTTTTTTTGAAAAATTTAATTTTGAGGTGATCAGTAACTTTAAGAGTATCTACAACGATGAGCTTTGAATTAAAAAGAAATTTAGATTTAATGCAGAATTGAACGCCCGGGCGGATGTTTCAAGTGACGTCTGTACGGACATCTACTAGACTGCATATATGTACGATGTGCCAATAGTAGAGAGTGTCTAGGTGGCTGGGTTGATAAGGAATGTTCTATTTGAGAGATTTGATTGGTTCATAGAGTGTTTTACTTTGGCTTATCAGGCGCACATGTGTGCTCGTTGTCTCTAATGATGGGATGGAGTACATGTAGGCTGAGCTGGAAAGCTGCAGATCGTCGCATTTTTGAGATCTGGGCATCTGGGCAGTATAATTTTCTGTAAGGATGTAAAACATTAAATCCTTGACGATGATATTTTTTTTTATAAAATTTAATTAAGTGCGAACTACGGAGTATCTGTGGCTAGCCGCAATATAGATTAAGCCCGCCGGGAGTTATTGAAGGGTTTATGGCGGGGTAGCTGCCAGGTGTATATCGGCCCTCCTCCCGATCTCGCCATTTACCCCTTGATATAGTACTCAGTACTCGGTACTACTCTTCGCCACGCCTTAATAGTCTCACAGGTCCCTACCATCGGCGGGAGATCCGCAATGCCAAGTGAACAGATTAGAAGTCCTCGGTTACAGAGTAGAGTAGATTGAGGACCCTCTGTTGCGGTGGTCGGAAGAGTACACCGGGGAAGAGGAGATCCATAGGAGATCCTTTCCTCTAGAGAATGGACGCATGACCAAACCCAGATTTATCCAAGATTATCCAAGACTCGGCAAATTGAACATTTAGGGTAATTTTAGGGATGAGTCAAAAGATAGCATAAGAAGAATTGGGAAAGATGGAATTCGGAATGACTTTCCCCGAGGTGAAGATGAATACGGAGAAAATCTGGACCATTGTTGCCCCCATATTTTATTTTTTATTTTTATTTTAATTTTAATTTGTTTTAATTTTTCTATCTTACTTTCATTCTGATATCGAGAGTTCTCCGAGTCTCCCCCGGACCCTCTCCTCAAGGTTCCCCGTTGATATCCGTTCAACGAAGATGGGAATCTTTTAATCCACTTGATTCGTTCTGACACAAGCCCGAGGACCCGAGGTAGTTCATGATTATTTCTCCCCGTGGGATATACCTAATCCACCCGATCGTTTAGAATGAGATCATCGGGGAATCTCGTGCACATGAGGCCGATTTCGCCTGAATTAATAGGTATGAAATATAGAGTATATTACAATACTGATACACCTATAATACACACCTGAGCATGTGCAACTCCTAGGGCTGGGGAGTATAAAGTAATGAGGGGCTTATGTAGATATACAAAATCATATTTAAAGCGGGTAAGCGGGACTAATTGTTACTAAACTGTATTGTAGAATCTTCTTAAATATTTATAAAATATATTAAATAATAACAAAAAATAGAATAATCTATAAGGACTATTTTGGATTGATCCGCGTGAGAGTCTCTCCGGTGTACCGGTGAGTGGCGGTAAGTACCCGTTACCTCATCCTGCGTGTCACCGCATTCACCCCGGAAAGTATTAGTGACGAATTGATCTTCCCCTCCTTCTTTATATCTATCCCATCATCTCCCCCCTTCTTCTTTTCATTTCTCTTTTCCTCAATTCAACCTTTGTCTCATCATCCTCTATCCTATCTCCCTTTCCTAGAGAAGTTCATCTTTGCTTCTTTTATCTATCTTCTGTTGCGAGCCATTGCGAGCTTGCGTTCTGCCGAAACCGGCCTGGGGTTTGAACCGGAGCTTCAAATAAATCCAGCTTCCATCACCCGTGAGTCACTCCTCGCAAAACTTATTCCTATATATATCGGAAATCTCTCATATATATGCAATTGAGTTTTCCAATTCCCAAATTAACACCTCAATTTATCCTAGTTTCCCTTCCTCTCACCTACTTCTCAAATACCTCTCGCATTACACTCTCTTCCCCGCGTCACAATGGCTGCCCCGCAACGTCAACCCGAGGAGGCCATCGATGAGTCTGAGTTCGTTGAGGACCACATCGGACACCACCATGATTCCGTTCACCGTCGTCTGCGGGCGAACTCTACTATTATGCACTTCCAGAAGATCTTAGTTGCCAACCGTGGTGAAATTCCTATTCGAATCTTCCGTACAGCTCACGAACTGTCTCTTCAGACGGTCGCTGTTTTCTCACATGAAGATCGGTTGTCTATGCACCGTCAGAAGGCCGATGAAGCCTATATGATCGGACAACGGGGTCAATATACCCCGGTCGGAGCTTACTTAGCTGGCGATGAAATTATTAAGATTGCTAAGGAGCACGGAGTGCACCTGATCCACCCCGGCTACGGTTTCCTGTCGGAGAATGCCGGCTTTGCCCGAAAGGTTGAGCAGGCGGGCATCGTTTTCGTGGGTCCGACCCCGGACACTATTGATGCCTTGGGGGACAAGGTTTCTGCTCGTCGCCTGGCGATCAAGTGCGGAGTCCCGGTTGTTCCCGGTACGGAGGGTCCCGTCGAGCGCTATGAGGAAGTTAAGTCCTTCACCGACGAGTATGGCTTCCCTATTATTATTAAGGCTGCTTTCGGTGGTGGTGGCCGTGGTATGCGTGTTGTCCGCGACCAGGCTGAATTGCGTGATGCTTTTGAGCGTGCTACCTCTGAGGCCCGCTCTGCCTTCGGCAATGGCACTGTCTTTGTTGAGCGCTTCCTTGACAAGCCTAAGCACATTGAGGTTCAGTTGCTCGGTGATAACCAGGGTAATGTCGTTCACTTGTTCGAGCGTGATTGTTCAGTTCAACGTCGTCACCAGAAGGTTGTTGAGATCGCCCCCGCTAAGGACCTCCCCGTCGATGTTCGTGATAAGATCTTGGGTGATGCGGTGAGACTGGCTAAGTCAGTTAACTACCGTAACGCCGGTACCGCTGAGTTCCTGGTGGACCAGCAGAACCGCTACTACTTCATTGAGATCAACCCCCGTATTCAGGTTGAGCACACCATCACTGAGGAGATCACTGGTATCGATATTGTCGCTGCCCAGATTCAGATCGCCGCTGGTGCTACTCTGGAGCAACTCGGCCTGACTCAGGACCGCATCTCCACCCGCGGTTTTGCTATTCAATGCCGTATCACCACTGAGGACCCTGCTAAGGGCTTCTCCCCAGATACTGGTAAGATTGAGGTCTACCGCTCTGCTGGTGGTAACGGTGTTCGTCTCGATGGTGGTAACGGCTTCGCTGGTGCCATTATCACTCCTCACTACGACTCTATGCTGGTTAAGTGTACTTGCCGTGGATCCACGTATGAGATTGTTCGCCGTAAGATGCTGCGTGCTCTGGTTGAGTTCCGTATCCGCGGTGTCAAGACCAACATTCCCTTCCTAGCCTCACTTCTGAGCCACAACACTTTCATTGATGGTACTTGCTGGACCACTTTCATCGATGATACCCCTGAGCTGTTCGCCCTGGTCGGCTCCCAGAACCGTGCCCAGAAGCTGCTGGCCTACCTGGGTGATGTCGCTGTCAACGGCAGCAGCATCGCTGGCCAGATGGGTGAGCCCAAGCTCAAGAGTGATATCATCAAGCCCATCCTCAGGGATGCTGCCGGTCAGCCCATCGACGTTTCCCAGCCCTGCCTTAAGGGTTGGAAGCAAATCCTTGATAGCCAGGGCCCTGATGCCTTCGCCAAGGCCGTCCGTGCCAACAAGGGCTGCTTGCTCATGGATACCACCTGGCGTGATGCCCACCAGTCTCTCCTGGCCACCCGTGTGCGTACCATTGATATGCTGAACATCGCTCATGAGACCAGCCACGCTCTTCAGAACGCCTACTCTCTGGAGTGCTGGGGTGGTGCTACCTTTGATGTCGCCATGCGTTTCCTCTACGAGGACCCCTGGGACCGTCTTCGCAAGCTCCGCAAGGCTGTTCCCAACATCCCCTTCCAGATGCTGCTGCGCGGTGCCAACGGTGTCGCTTACTCCTCCCTTCCCGACAACGCCATCTACCACTTCTGTCTCCAGGCCAAGAAGTACGGTGTTGACATTTTCCGTGTCTTCGATGCTCTCAACGATGTCGACCAGCTTGAGGTCGGTATCAAGGCTGTTCAACAGGCTGGTGGTGTCGTCGAGGCTACCATCTGCTACAGTGGTGACATGCTGAACCCCAGCAAGAAGTACAACCTGGACTACTACCTGTCCCTGGTTGACCGCGTTGTCAAGCTGGGCACTCACGTCCTGGGTATCAAGGATATGGCTGGTGTTCTGAAGCCTCAGGCTGCTCGTCTCCTGGTCGGCACCATCCGCGAGCGCTACCCCGATCTCCCTATCCACGTTCACACCCACGACTCCGCCGGTACTGGCGTTGCCTCCATGATTGCTTGCGCCCAGGCTGGTGCTGATGCTGTCGATGCCGCCACCGACTCCCTGTCCGGTATGACCTCCCAGCCTAGCATTGGTGCCATTCTGGCCTCCCTTGCCGGCACCGAGCAGGATCCCGGTCTTGACGCGACCCATGTTCGCGCTCTTGACACCTACTGGGCTCAGCTCCGTCTCCTCTACTCTCCCTTCGAGGCTGGTCTGACCGGTCCCGACCCTGAGGTTTACGAGCACGAGATCCCCGGTGGTCAGTTGACCAACCTGATCTTCCAGGCTAGCCAGCTGGGTCTCGGTCAGCAGTGGGCTCAGACCAAGAAGGCCTACGAGTCTGCCAACGACCTTCTGGGTGACATTGTCAAGGTTACCCCTACCTCTAAGGTTGTCGGTGACTTGGCCCAGTTCATGGTTTCCAACAAGTTGACTGCCGAGGATGTCATCGAGCGTGCTGGAGAGCTTGACTTCCCTGCCTCCGTTCTGGAGTTCCTTGAGGGATTGATGGGTCAGCCGTACGGTGGATTCCCCGAGCCCCTCCGCTCCAAGGCTCTCCGCAACCGTCGCAAGCTGGAGAAGCGTCCCGGTCTCTACCTCGACCCTCTGGACCTGGTTCAGATTAAGAAGGATATCCGCGAGAAGTTCGGCTCCGCCACCGAGTGCGATGTCGCCTCTTACGCCATGTACCCCAAGGTGTTCGAGGACTACCGCAAGTTCGTCTCCAAGTTCGGTGATCTGTCTGTCCTGCCTACCCGTTTCTTCTTGGCCCGTCCTGAGATCGGTGAGGAGTTCCACGTTGAGCTGGAGCAGGGTAAGGTCCTGATTCTGAAGCTGCTCGCCATCGGTCCTCTCTCTGAGCAGACTGGTCAGCGTGAGGTCTTCTACGAGGTCAACGGTGAAGTCCGACAGGTCAGCGTTGACGACAAGAAGGCGTCCATCGACAACATTGCTCGCCCCAAGGCCGATGCTGGAGACAGCAGCCAGGTCGGCGCACCCATGAGTGGTGTTGTTGTTGAGATCCGTGTCCACAACGGCCACGAGGTTAAGAAGGGTGACCCCATTGCGGTGCTGAGCGCCATGAAGATGGTATGTGATAACTTTACTTTTCTCTTACTTTCGCATTTAAATTACTTTAGACTAACGAGGTCTCTATAGGAAATGGTCATCTCTGCCCCTCACAGCGGCAAGGTGGAGGGTCTCCAGGTCAAGGAGGGCGACTCTGTCGACGGTCAGGACCTGGTCTGCAAGATCGTCAAGGCGTAAGCCTTGACAAAAGAATAAAACGAGTGGCTGGTTTTTGTTTTTATTTCTTAAGATGCACGGGCTATGTGCAATGGCGTGAACAATAGCTTTTATTTTTTATTTTTAGCGTTTTCAAATTATGGTTTTTTTTATCCCTGCTGGTCCTGCAGTGGTCTTTATTAGTTCAATTCAATGATAAATGAACATTTTTCTTGTCAATTTACTTTCATCTGAAATTATTATTCTTTCATCAGAATGTGTTTATAAGAAACTTGAATAGAGACTTCTTTGGTCTATACTTCCCTTTAGGTTCAAGTTGTTATACGTGAAGTTACTCCAATACTGTAAACTAGCTGTAAGTCAGAACTGATCATTACTTCCATTAGTACGTGGTTCTATTCTAAATATTTTTGACACTGTGTTAACTTTCGGCACTGACACTTGGATGGTACTGGTGTGATCTACATTTTACTCTGGCAACTTCAACTTCAACTTGCACATGTGCTGATACTACCTTCTGCGGCTTTGAAAACTTCAAGGCCAACTTCAAGTTATCTCACCTACATGCTGGAAGACCTATTCCAAACCTTCAACCCTTGCTCGAAGCTATTATCACATTGAAACCAGCAAAAAGCTTCTTTATGTTCCCCCCTATATCCACTCAGTTGGAGACCCTATCCTTCGAAAACCCTTAGCGACATGGAAGCAAGATCAGGAAACAAGACCAGCACAGGAGATAGGCCAGACTGGACTCTATTCACCATAAAATGGACTTATACTTGCAATGGACCTCACACAACGTGCAAGTGTGGTGCTTACTCATTCTGTATCTACGTCAGTGTAAGTCTGTCTAATATGCTTTCTTTGTTACTGTTGGTCAAATCTAATGTGTCTATAGGCTGATTACAAAATTATTATTTTGGACGGGATCCTACCCGCTATAGAGGCATCACAAATACCAATGGGGGAGCAATGCCGCTTCGTCTGACCTTCTTAGATGGCACGGCACCATGCATTGGTACAAGAAAATGAAGGCGATGGCTTATGCGAGCCGGGATAATTCGTGGCATGAAGATGATAGTGGCGGAGGGGATATGGGAGGATATTGAAGATGAATGAGAAAGCATTGAAGCTGAACTATTCACGAGGTTGGTACCGATAATTTCTTAGGTGGTATCTGATCAAGATCTTCTTTCGCGATATCATTTTTTATCAGTTCCCACCTACTTAGTACCCAGTTGAAACAATCCACCAAGATGATCATTTCAGTCTGGCAAAAAGAGGCTGATGGTATTGGTGCGGAGTCTTGTGCTGCCTATTTTTATCCCTGTCTCTGCTCTCTAATCTTTCCTTGCAGTTCCTTCCCTTTCCAATTATTCCTTCAGGGTTATTGTCTATGTATCTCCGCCGGATCCTCACATATGGGTTGGTTTTCGCTTAACTTTGATTGTTATGCCCTGTGGTATTGAATAGTTGTCTGTGGAAAAAGCCCTACATAGCTAATTCCAGTGCTCACACTATTCAAAATAGCATAACAAAAAATTAACCAGCAATTATTCCAATGTTGCTTTAAGAGTAATATAATATGGGATAGCTCATTGCTCAATGCCCGAGCTTTCCCCGCATTCTTTATTACGTCAAAGCTGCAGCCCCGCTAAGTAATCCACTTTAGTGCACTTTAGTGTAATATAAGTGGTTGATCACTATTTGAGCTGCTCTAGGCCTATATTGGCCCTTTCCTTTGTGTTCCAATCATATCCTAGCCTTTTAATATTGGTTTTACGAATTGTCTGATGGGCGAAGTCCGGGGTCAAATCAGGTCAAATTACGGTGGTTACAGTACATGAACCATGCACACAACCTGGGCAGCCCAGGTGGAGTACAACATTTGAAGCAGACTACAATACTGGTAGAAAAGTAGCGTAGTAGTATGATTACGGGTATTTCCAGCATAAACGGAAACCACAGCACACGACATCCCTGCCCAGGTGCATTCGAGCTTTATAAATCATCTTCACCCCGCTATCACCCGATTCTAGTAAACTTCTTCAACCACGCCTACTTCAACTACAACCTGAACTACTTGAACTGGTATGTCTCCTTTTTATTGCCTCTGAATATGATACATGGTTGGAAAGATATCCCCGATCGGCCTCGATCCCTATGTCATCTAATTCCATGGATCCCTCACATACCAACCCATACTGCATGACGTCTTTGACTCCGCTCACTCCCTTTTTGTCTCGTGACTGAAACCGAGACCTCCGCCCATTATCTCATCCAGTTCTCACGCACTTTACTCTATTCCGTTCCTCTTTACTGAAATCACTTGATCTCAAGTCTGAACTGACCCGTACTTCCCATACAAGATCATACCCGTTCCCGTTGGAACATACTCAATATCTCAACACGGACTGTGCTCTTTTTGAAATCTCAAACGACATGTCTGACAACGAACGCCGCCACTGGCACGGTACTGCTGGTGATCGCCATGAGCACCATAATGTGTGGATGCAAGGTGGTGCCAAGGGTCCCAGTGCTAAGGCTCCGTGGGCTCTCACGCCTGAGATGATGGCTAACCTGAATGCCCGAAAGGTATGTCTGCATTTAATACTCTATGATTTGGATACTATTCTTGCGACACATGCGACATATTCCTGTGTATATACTTCCAGAAAACCCCAGGTGCCCCCAATTCAAATCCATGTGGACCTCAGGCTGTGGACAGCACCCGTTTTTACACTATGCTGCATATATATACATCAACCACCCAACTTGAAGTTGAAGACCTGGTCTTGAATTTTTCTCATCTACCACAAACTTGAATCTAGAAGTATAACTTGAAAGTGATGAAAAGCCAACAAATTAAAACCACAGGGCTCCGATGCCTCCACTGCCTCAACTGGCAATGCCAACGCCACTACCAACCAAGCCGGTTCTCCCACCGTCCCAACTGTCAGCGAACGCCGCCGCTCCAGCGCCTCATCTGGAAGCAGCGCTGGCCTCTTCTCAAACCTGCACACCCAGAAACGCCAGTCCGATGATGCCGCCATGGCAGGAAGACGTGCTAGCTGGAATGAGCAGCAGGGTCCTACGGGTTGGTTTGGGAAGCTTTGGGATGGTTATACGAGAAAGTAGGATCTCGGAAGATCCATTTCAGTTTACGGGTTCATGATTATTCTTTTATGCTCTTCTTTATATTTTCAAAGTGCTTCTTGTTTCTTGTTTTGGTCTCATTGGTTATCAGAGAGTCTTGATAGTGTCGGAGCAAGATCGAATATCTGTTAGTGGATGATCGCTTTCATCCAGACTGAGGCAAGGGAATTTGCAATGGATATTTCTTTTACGCAATGCCATTTTTTTACTATGAAACTCGTGCTTTTGAATTCCAGCTCTTTTGAGTATTCTTCTTGCTTTTTATCCAAACATTTGAAACTTTAAGTGACTCGTCGTTCGAGCTATAGACTGAGGTAGCACTCAGATAGCATAGTATGCATTTTATTAACGAGTTCAATGTAAAGACATGTTTGCAGAGTAGTTTTGTGAATGTAGGCTGGCGTATCAATAGAGATTGATCTTGAGGCCATGAGTCTATATCTGGTCCCAACGTTGTTGTGTGCATGTATAGGTAGCACTAGCAGCATGATTGATTGACTCGGTTTCAATGCTCATGTTGTAATAGCAATTGGACGGAACCATCCGTCTTAGAATTTCGAGATGCAGTGCTGCACATGCGAGCTACGTAGATGGCCTGTCTGAACCTTGTGCAGAGGCACACAAGGATATCGTATGATTTTGCGACTTACCGTGGATATCGATCGATAAGGTCAGGGCAGTTGTCGCGAAGGGTCTAGATCTCTGGCTGAGATCCACAGGTATACATCTGGACGCATAGCTACGAACTACGAACTACAAGATTTACTGCTACGCAAAAAGCGACACCAGGTGTAGACAGCAACGGACAAGATAGGCCAAGGGATACTCTCCACAAAGGAGAGACCCGACTCTTTGACAAGATCCAAGATCGAGTCAAGCGAGTCATAATACCAACACCAGAAACAAAGTCCAGTATCAGATTATCTTTTCAACAATGGTTATGCGGTAGAAACAACACCTCGTGTGCAGCCTTCATTGTGAAAAGAGAAAATGCGGATTGTGCAAATGTGTGTGAATTCATGTCTCTAACACGCCTATCCTGGTTGCCGTGGTAGAAAAAAGTAAAGAAAAGGGTTTCAGAACACCATATCCGACGCAGAGATCAAGAGCCCGGCCGGGTTGGTTCTCGACGGGTCCGTCCTGGGCCGAGTTTTTTGTTTCTTTTGGGCGGAAGAAATTTTTGGGCTCCCATCGATGCATCGTAAAACACAAGATTTCATTCACACCCCGGTTATCCTCAATAAGTTCCAATTAGAGGCATTTACCGGATGATACCGTCGAAGCGGTTCTTGAACCACTTCATGGTCTCAGTGGAGTTAACTATAGTCATGTCAGTACATCCCAAACCAAACCAATCCAATCCAATCTCTCAACAGAGGCATTGCTTACTCTTGTGGTTAACACCAATGGAGGACTTGCAGCGGCGACGCTTAGCAACACGCTCACCAGGGCGGGTCCTAGATATAATGTCAATTGACTTTGTTCCATTTTCCACCATCGACCACTTTGTTGTTCCTTTCCAAAGTGGTCTCGTGTCGATTGAGAGAACCACTCACATGCAAACGTAGAAGTCCATTCCGTAGATACCAATACCGGGGTCGTACTTGATACCCAGATCGATGTGCTCGGAGATACCGAATCCGAAGTTACCGGTCTCCGAGAAGTTGCGCTTGCGGAGCTCGTACTCCTTGACCTTGAGGCCACGCTCGAGAATCTCCTCAGCCTTGGGGCCACGGACGGTGACGTGGACGGAGATCTTCTCGTTACGACGGATACCGAAGGTACGGACGGTGTAACGGGCCTTGGAGTAGACGGGGGTCTGACCGCTCAGCTGCTCCAGAACCTTAGCGGCACGGGTCAGTCTGTCACCAGACTCGCCGACGGAGATGTTCAGCACGAGCTTCTGGATGCGCATCTCGCGCATGGGGTTGGCGCTCTTGTCCTTGGCGTCCGACTGCATTGTTCTGTTGTTAGAATTTGTGTTGTTCGATGGGTTTGGCATAGGTGGTTGTGGTGTAGACATACCATGGTGGCTGGTGTGGGCGTGGATATGGTTGTCGACGAGATTGAAGAAATCTGCGAAAAGCCCAAAAGCGGTTTGTGTGGGCTCGGTAGTCACGGGATTCAAAGTCACGGGAAATCGGAAGCGAGCCCTCGAGTCATGTGATGCAAATCTTAAATTCGAGGTCATGTGACACAGACTCCATCTGCTGAGCTAACCAGAGCACTTATTCTGCCAGGCGGTGGAAATATCGAGGCTGAGTCAGCATCCCATCCAGAAACTGAGCCCGTTCACCTTGTGCAGCGCTCAGAGCTCAAGCTTTACAACTGATCTCCGCGTCTTGCCAGATCTTAACTATCAAGAGAGCGCGCATTTGCAGTATCTCTTGTAAATTTCTTTTTGGATCTCTCAAGTCGCATTCGTGCGCGTTCTTAGCCAACCATGGCCTCCAGCAAGCAGGGCAAGATGGTATGTCCCCAGTTACTCTGCAAATCCACTTTATGCCTCTAATGCTCGATGCTAACTTCTCTCATATAGGCGAACCTCGTGAGTTTACATCAGTCAGATATGATATCTTTCCAATTGAATTGTCTAACCAAACGTTCCAGATCAACTACCGCATGCGAGTCACTCTTAACGATGGTCGCCAGATGACCGGTCAAATGCTGGCCTTTGATAAGGTTCGTCGCTTCACGGCTAAAAAGCTGTGGCTAGAATATACTGACCAGGAATTTTCCCTCTTATAGCACATGAACCTTGTTCTCGCCGACACAGAAGAATTCCGCCGCATTAAGCGGAAATCGAAGGCCGCCCCCGGCTCTACAGGCACCCCGCAGGTCGAAGCGGAGGAGAAGCGGACCCTCGGTCTGACCATCGTTCGTGGTGCTCAGGTTGTTTCTTGCTCTGTTGACGGTCCTCCTCCTGCCGACCCCTCCGCACGTCTCGGTGCCACCGGTCCCACCATTGGTGCCGCCGCCGCTCTCGCTGCCGGCCCCGGTGTCAGCAAGCCCGCTGGTCGTGGCCTGCCCGTTGGACTCGGTGGTCCAGTTCCTGGTGTTGGTGGCCCTGCTCCTCCAAGTGGATTTGGTGGTTTCCCTCCTGGACCTCCAGGTGGATTCCCCGGTGCGCCTCCCGGCTTTGCTGGTGGTCGTGGAGGAGCTCCTGGTGGACCTCGTAAGTTAACAATTGACTAAAAATTATACATATACATACTGACATATCATTTCTTCCAGCTGGCTTTGGTGGTCCTCCTCCTGGCTTTGCTCCCCAGGGTGGTCCTCGTGAGTGCTCCATTATCAAATACCCGTTTTAGTTACCCAGACTAACATTTCCTTTCTTTAGCTGGTTCTTTCCAACCTCCTCCTGGCTTCCAGCCTCCTGGCCAGGGACGAGGATACCCTCCTCCCGGCTACGGTGGAAGATGATCGAAAATGTGTACATTGGATGGAGATTCCACGCTTCACAATGGCGGTCTGTTTTTACTTGAAAAAAGGGTACAGGAATAGTTCCAGGTTAGAAGTGAACTGAGGCTCTTTTTTTTCTAGGAGGAACAGCACGCATAATGGCTAGATTAGCCCACAATCTACGGGCCAGGCGTTGCGGCGCATGCGGAATGGAGGTCGTGTCGAGGATTTGAATCCCCAAAAAGCCGAGAAATCCTTTTGAGATTTGCATTCAGTACCCAATAATGCTAGCTAGTTCCTATGACCTCTTATCGCAAAAATGCAATACATATTTGATTTGACATAATGATCGATGGTGGACGCCTAAGCTTAACGTTAGAATCCTTTCAAAGCATATTGCATGATCTATATGAAGAACTACGAAGATGATTGGCCCTAACCCTGCAGATGCAGTAATCTCACTAACCTTGAAGTCAGAATAAATGTGGAGAGGTCGCTAGTAGTTCATTACTTGCTCTTTATTAGAAAAAGAAACCCTTAGACGCAAAAGCATAGCGTTGCAGGTTACCTACTTGTAGGTATCACATTCATTACATGAGTCCACACGTGACTCGCGGCCGACGCCGGTTGAGTCGAGTCAATTCCGCACCCGCTGACCCCAACCTCATCCTCACCGAGCCCTTACCCTCGATTGTCCCCAAGCATCCGTCAAAATGGCCGCTGCTATCAAGGCAATCAACGCCAAGATCCGCTCCAACAAGGTGGCGGACTATGTCTGCTCAACCCGTACGTTTTCAGAATTCAATTCCCATCCCCGAGTTTCCCGCTTGCTTCCCGGAGCGAGATCGGCTTGCTATGATATCACGTTTGATGAAAGGAAAAAGGAGTGGAAGCAGACCAAATATTTGCTTTCCCTTGAGTTGGGATTAGACGATTCAATTCGTCTGGGGAAAATGCTGGAAACTTGCGGATGATGAGCTTTTGAAGCTATCCAGGTAGATTGCTAATGACGATTTACAACAGACTTCTGGGGCCCTGTCTCCAACTTCGGTATTCCATTTGCCGCTGTGATGGACACACAGAAGGATCCGGAAATGTATGTTTATCTACCTTGGTCCCCCTTTCATCTCTTCGAGACCTATCTCCTACCTTTAGTCTTAAGGATGTAACTAACGCAGTACTTCTCCGCACAGTATCTCTGGTACTATGACTGGTTGTCTGCTTGTCTATGCTGCTACTTTCATGCGCTACTCCCTCGCTATTACCCCTAAGAACTACCTGCTCTTCGCTTGCCACTTGACCAACTTCGGTGCTCAGTCTGTCCAGGGATACCGTTATCTCGCTTACTGGAAGTACGTTGACCCCGACCCCGAGACCTGACGAGATGCTCATGGATGTAGCTACGGCTACATCTTTAGTCATCAAGGTTATAATATTATCTTATGTGGACTGTGCTAATATTTGTTTGTTTAGCTGGGGCGGTCGGGAAGCTCAGCTCGCCGAGCAGGCAAAGCAGGGCAAGGTTGCTACTGAGGGTGGATCCGCATAAAAGCATTGAGCTGTACTTTATGTTCCTTTTCCGGCTTTTTTCTTCGGTTCGCTGCATTGCGTCTCTTCCTATTTATTTGTATTCTTAGAATCGGTCGAGGGAAGAGAATGATCGGAGGTTTTAGAGCGCGGTTGTTGTGATGAGGATGGCCTCGAGGGATGTGATGGCCGTCTTTTGGCCGATGAGCAGATCCCTTCCAAGGGATTGCCTGCTTTTGTGGTCACTGTACATAGATTATTCAATTGATTTATTTCATCTAAATTTTATGGTTTGATTCTTGATCAAAATATATACGCAAATATGTAGGTTTACTCTACGCATCCAAGGTCATTATCAAGAGTTTTATCTAAGCAAGCATTTGTATGAAGATGATATGTGTACAAAGAGTCCATTCCATACACGACAACTCACAAAGATAGCGCCAACAATCCAATTTTGATCAAAGAGAAAGCCGAACACCAGAAATTATACGAGTAGCTGCTCTCAACACCATGCGAGAAGGATATCTACGCTATGCCACAATCTAGTGTTGAAATTGCGAAAGGAAATTTCCAGGAAGATGTCCAACCACATAACGCCAGCGAAAATGATTATTTGGAATCACAGTAGCCCGGACTTGGGACTTCACCACCACCAATCCAATTTTGAATCGTCGTGGTCGTGGTATAGGCGCAGCCAATAACACCAAAGACAGCGAGTGCGATATCAGCAATAGCCTGGCGCCGGGAGTGGGCACAGGCGCGGAGGTGAAGAAGGGGCTATATGAAAATGTTAGATCCTTTCAAGGTTTTATAGTCAAGGGGAAGCAGAACATACCGGGTAGACATAGATCAGTGGGACACAAGCAAAACTTCCAACCAGCGAAACAAATTTATCTAGATCATCAGCTCCAGCCCAAGCAACGACGGCACACACGACCACCAAGAAGAATCGGAATGAATTCTTTTGCCACTTGATGTATGGGTTATATTTGCCGCTGCGAGTGAAGAGCTCATTCTCCATAATACGAATAGCAGGGAAGAGTTGTAGAGGCGTGCTGAGCAAAATGGCAAGAGAGTAGAGGAGCTGGACCACGTTGACGAACTTGTCATCCTGAGGCAAGTTAAGGAGAATGACGGTCTTGGTAGCCGATCCGTAAGCGGCATAGCTGAGCGCACCAGCAGAAAGGAAGACCAAGGTAACCAGGACCATGACACCAGCTAGAACACCTGGGAAGCGTTGAGGCTGCTTCATCGACTCCTGGATAGGAATGATAAGACCGATACCCTCAAAAGTGAAGATAGCTGTACCGATGAACATAGACCATGTCGCAGGGTTGAACGAGATTACGTCCGCGATGCCCCCATTGCCAATCAAGGTGCTGGCATCGTAGTAGTAGATATATAGGAGACCCAAGAGAATGAATGCGTCCGCAATCAGGGCAGTGAAGCCCAACTTGCTGATATCTCGAATCAACGAGAGAGGCAAGAAAATGATAACTTGCAGGAACATGAAATACTTAAGATCAATGAAGGACTTGCAGTTGCTCACGGCCTGCACGAACGCCTGCAAGTTCTGCGAAACGAAAACAATGTATGCAGATACGAATCCCAACTGACTGAGCACAATAGAGCCAAGAATGATGCGTCTCATGTGCTTGCCAAAAAGAACACCTCCAATGTCACCGAACGACCCATTAATCTTCATACGAGTGTTAACCAACAGAATGAAGGCATAGTAACTCAATAGAGAGACACCTAGAAGCACCAAACTACTGAATAGCAAGCCACCATTCAAGAACGCTCGGGGCAAGAAAAGAATTCCAGTACCAACAAAAGACTTAAGCAACAACATGACAGCACCAGTGACAGTTGTTGTCCCTGGAGGTGCACGTTGCTTGTGCTTTCGTTTCCTGCGGCCGGCGCTGTCACCCTGGAGCAGGGCTGCATCTTCTCCAGATTCCCTGCTCTCATCCGGTTCATCCCAAGTATCAGACGAGAAATACTCGTCAGGGCCTAGGACTTCGTCATCTTCCTCCAACTCTTCACCAGCGAAGTGGCCATACAATGTAAGGAATTCCAAAAAGCTCGAGGTAGGGAGTTGAGGCTGGGCTGGCGTAGCCCCCGAATTTGATCCGTTCACACTCCCACGGTGCGGACTGCCTGCCGTCCGACGCAGATAGTCACGTCGGAACCCTCCTGGTACGAGTATTGTGTGGATATCCTCAGTCTCTGCTGACGGAGCTGGCCGACTGACGCTGAAACTCTTGCTGCGCGCGAATCGATTTTCGGAATCCGCATCTTCTGCCCATCGGTAAACCTCTCGAGTCATGTCGCCTCCTTGTAGCTGTAGACTTGAGAAGTGATCCTCGCCACCTAAACTAGTTCCAAGCTCCGAGCCGGTATCGCGATGTTCAGAGATATGTTGTGGAAGGACAAGATGCCTTTTCACTACCTCCGGATCCTCAAATGGCGCAGGAGAGTCGCCGCCGTTTTTGTTGTCAAAAGAACCATATTGCGAAGCCATGGGGCGGTTATCTATGAACGAGGGCCCCATAGGCGAACTGGCTACTCGAGAGGGAGTCCCAAACCTCGGAGGCGAGCGACCAAGACTTTCCTGCAGTTGAGATGCAATCATAGAATGACCTGGTCCTGGAAGCGATGACAGATCATTCACAGCACGGAAATTGTGTTCAGATGTAAGGTTGGACGTTGTGGTCGTGATTGGTCGGCTGGCGGGGACACCTGGTCGAGATGAGAACGATGTTCCCAAGGACGGAGAGGGGACTGGCGATGCCAGACGGGCAATCGAGGCCTGTCGAATGCTTCCATCTGGAGCAGGCGATGCTGATCGAAGGGAGGGAGATCGAATTGGTACAGCCCGTGATGGGTTGAGAGAAGAACTCTCCCCGTTATCTGCCATGTTGATAGTGTTCCACCTCCTGATCAGGGTCCAGCAATGACAGGTGTGGGGTGATGGGCATGAGGGAAGGGAAAAAAATAAGGAATTAATAATATTAAGGACCAAGAATTCTAGGACCCTGTAATAATTCTTCCTCTATTCAGGAGAAAAAATCTGTCAAGATGATAAGTGAGGCGAAGAGAGCCCTTGAGGTCGATCGTCTCCAAGTGCGGGTGCGGGTGAGCTTTGCACTGTTTGTCCCTTTTCTTCACGTCATCTGTCATCTATTGGACGCGCGGTGACGCAGGTGGTTATCTTTTTTGTCCATATAAGACACTTTACTCCATTTTGCTACTATTTCTCTCTTTTCTTTGTCCTCTGGTTTCTTTCAATTGATTAACATACAAAGAAAGTGTACTCGTCTCCATGGTCCTCGCAGTGCGGTTACATTGTTGCGCTTGACAGCCGAACCCGGCGAATACAATCCCGCAATGTCTCGTCGACGCCCTAACTTCTCGACTCGAACCGCCGAGGAAGATGCTGCACGATTGGACCCAAATGAGCACGGTGATTCATCTGGTGGCCGGACTCGATTCTGGTCTCTAGTGCCAGTTATCTCACCCAGCCAGCAAGAGCCAACTGCTGCGGGATCCTCTGGGCGTCGCCGTTCGTCGCACACTAATCCTTTTAGCCGTCTGGGCAGATGGTGGGACGGGATGAAACAAAATGAAAATGAAGAAATAATTGCAGCAGAAGCGTCGCATATACCCTCGTCAGGTCATTTCCGTGATGCCAGTGCCGATAAGAAGGATAAAGCTGGACATCGATCTCGTTCAATGGAAGAATCGAAGAAACTTGGTACTTTCTCCGGTGTATTCGTTCCGACTACTCTCAATGTACTTAGCATCTTGATGTTCTTGCGCTTTGGATTCATTCTGGGTCAAGCAGGATTGCTGGGAATATTAGGTGAGGACCCTCTCAAGTATTATGGCCCGTGAGACAATAGCTGATCGAGATAAGCCCTTCTGATCATATCATACACGATAAATTTGGTGACCACCATGTCGCTGTCTGCAATCGCAACAAACGGTACTGTCAGAGGTGGAGGCGCATATTATCTGATCTCCCGGTCTCTGGGTCCCGAATTTGGTGGGTCCATCGGTATCGTGTTCTACCTTGGCCTCGTCTTCAATACCGGAATGAATGCAGTAGGATTGATCGACTGCTTCTCACAAAATTTTGGCACCGTCTCTGGTAGCTGGGCCAATTTCCTCGCGGAAGGCTTTTGGTGGTCTTACCTATGGGGAACAATCATTTTGATTCTCTGCACAGCTATCTGCTTGGCGGGGAGCTCGATATTCTCCAGAGCAAGCAATGGACTCCTTGTTCTTCTTCTTGTGGCCACTTTCAGTATCCCAGTGTCTGCGATTTTCATGAAGCCATTCTTTAAAGAAGGGGTCGAGTTCACAGGATTAAGCTTAAAGACCCTGACAGAGAACCTGAAGCCGCACTTGACAAAGGGTGCAGCAGGAAGTCAATTGAAAGGGAGGGAAACTTTCCAGGATCTTTTTGGCATCCTGTTTCCAGCTACAGGAGGTATCTTTGCGTAAGTTGTAATCGAAATTAAGTGCATTGTTCAACTGCTGATAATCTTCTAGTGGTGCAAGCATGTCTGGAGATCTGAAGAATCCCAGCAAGGCTATCCCTAAAGGAACACTGTCAGGCTTGGCTTTGACATTTGTAACATATGCATTGGTAGTACTTGCCATGGCAGCCTCGATTACGAGAGAGTCGTTCTATAACAACTTGAACGTGATTCAAATCGTGAGATTTCGCGTGGCCCTTACCTTTACCAATATGCAGCTAACGTGATACAGGTGAACTATTCCGATACTATTATTCTGCTCGGCGAGTTTGCGACTAGTTTCTTCTCTGCTTTGATGGGTGTCATTGGATCCGCAAAGCTTCTGCAGGCCATCGCTCGGGATAGCTTGCTTCCCGGACTTAGCATTTTTGGTCAAGGCACGAAGAAAAATGACGAGCCGGTCTACGCTATCATTGTGACTTTCATCTTTGCACAGGTTACAATGCTGTTTGATATCAATCGTATTGCATCCTTTGTGACTATGGCCTTTCTGATGACATTTCTCGTGACGAATTTAGCCTGTTTTCTGTTGAAAATTGGATCCGCTCCAAACTTTCGACCATCATTTCATTACTTCAATTGGCAGACAGCCGCCACGGGTACCTTGGTCAGTGGACTTAGCATGTACTTTGTGGACGGTCTTTATGCAACCGGGTGTGTTGGCATTCTGGTCATGCTCTTCCTTTTGATCCATTATACCTCACCACCTAAGCCGTGGGGCGATGTCAGCCAGAGTCTGATCTACCATCAAGTACGCAAATACTTGCTACGCCTGCGTCAGGAGCATGTGAAGTTCTGGCGGCCTCAGATTCTATTGTTTGTGAGCGATCTTGATAAACAACACAATATTGTTTCATTCTGCAACTCATTGAAAAAGGGTGCGCTGTTTGTTCTCGGTCATGTTATTGTGACCGATGATTTTTCATTGGCTGTTCCAGAAGCCCGTCGACAGCAAACTACATGGACTAAGCTGGTCGAATACTCCAAGATCAAAGCTTTTGTGAATATTGCGGTTGCACCTGCTGCGGAATGGGGCATGCGGAACATCGTGCTCAATTCAGGACTGGGAGGCATGCGGCCCAATATTGTTGTGATTGATCAATTCCGACAAGACCAAGCATTGGTGGAGACTTTGTCCGTGAGCAGCAACCCTAAATGGCGACGTCGCTCATCTGTGCTTGGCTCGAAGCAACAATCATCGGAGGAAGCCAATGTTCCGATCAAGCCTATGAGTCTTCAAAGTTACGTGACTGTCCTCGAAGATCTTCTCTTCAAGCTTCGCATCAATGTTGCTGTGGCTAAGGGCTTCGAGGAACTTGAATTGCCCGATCTCAATGGCCGTCACACAAAGAAATACATTGACCTCTGGCCGATCCAGATGTCAGCCGAGCTGGGGGCTGATACAGAGAGCAAGCAAAATGTTCTGACCACCAACTTCGATACTTATACCCTGATTCTCCAGCTGGGTTGCATCCTTAACACTGTCCCCTCATGGAAGAAGACATACCAATTGCGCGTGGCAGTGTTTGTAGAATATGAAACCGACGTAGAAGATGAGAGAGGACGAGTTGAAGCACTTCTGGAAAAGCTACGGATAGAAGCCGAAGTTCTCGTGTTCTGGCTTGCATGTGGGGATTTGAAAGCATACCGCATTATTGTTAACGGAGACGCTTCCCCAGACGTATCGGATGCCCAGGAGATCGTTGACACCGTTTTGCGCGACGAGGATTGGTGGCAAGGTGTCTCGAAAGCTCGCAAGAACTCCGAGGAATCAGACGCAACCATTGATGATTTGCGGGCAAGCAGATCGACTACCTGGCAAGGTCCCGCGAGTCAAGACAGTGGAAGCCGACCCCTGCAACAACGCGTGACTGGACTCAGAAAGCTCATCCAGTCCAACAGACGAAGACGCTCCGTATCCAGCTTTAGAGCGATGGGAGGAGTCAACTTGGGCATGCAAACCCACCGCCTATTGGATTCCTTTGTTGACTACGATGGGGATAACTCTAGTAGCGAGAGCAGTGATGACAGCGACTTCGACCCTTACATCAGTGATCCAGAAATGGGCAATGAAGGCGACGACGAACTTGAGCAGGAGGACATGACTCAAAACCGACATTCATCCTCTCAGCTGCTTATTCGATCCAAGAGCGATCAAAGTAGTGTGACTCCATCACCACGACCACACCCACAGTCTGTCTCTTCGTTTGAGAATGAACCCACGTCCCGCCAAGCGATTCCTTCTATCGTCACTGATGAAAACGCATCACCAAAGAAAACATCTTTTGCTCATCCTAATCGCCCCGGTATTAGCCGCTCCGCCTCCAGCAACCGATTCAGCTCCTCGCCAATCCCAGAAGCCAAGGTTAACACGGAAGAAGAAGGAGCGGGCCCGTCAATTATGTTCGCATCGAATGCATCGCCCCCTCGCTTCGCACAGAAACTTGAATCCATCTATGCCCGTCGCACATCGGCCGTCTCGCCCACTTCCACCGGTGCGCAGAGTAGCCAAACAGCGTCTGGGTTCCCAGGTCCCGCTTCGGTCCCGCTGTCATTCAATGATCTTCCCAGCCGAGCCCAACATCTTATCCTCAATGAGTTGATGGTTCAGCATAGCAGTGACACGGCTGTTATCTTCACGACGCTGCCCTCGCCGGTAGAAGGCACCTCCCTCAGTGAAGAAGATTGTGCATCGTATTTGAGTGACCTGGAGGTCCTATGGCAAGGTCTTCCTCCCTGTCTGCTGGTCCACAGCAACAGCATGACTGTGACGATGAATTTATAACGAATCGACGATGTGGTATACATGTACATTCAATTGTTCTCAATGTTAAATTAGCTATAGTTGTGATCCAAACTTTGCATATGTGAACGATGCGACTGTAGAACTTGGAATATTACATAGTATGCAAAGGTGCCATGATTGCCAGTGTTTAGTATTGTCTGCTGTACTAGGTAGCGTGAAGTTCAGCTAGTAGTATAATTGATGATATGATTCGAATATTCAGACTCGGACCATACTCCATATTCCACCACCGCAGCCCATCAATCCTCTACCGGTACTACTAGTTTGAGCAGTAACAAACCCGGCTTGCATCACAATGCACATCAATTGGTATGCCAGTACCCATCACCTGGGCATGATCAACATTTGAATGTACATATGATCTACCTACCTACTCGGGACTTGAAGTAGTACAGATACCCGGCTACTCCGCTACTCCATAGACTACTTCTCAACATGGGCTCATGCAAGTTACTAGGGAATATTACTAATTGAACCCTGGGGTACACGGGTCCCGGCGTACAGTCCGCACACTCATGCAAGGTTAGACCAGCTCAGAATTTATGAACTCAGAAAGAACATTCAATGTTCGACAACTTGAAGGCTTCATTGTCGCTTCATTGTCCCATTATGATCCGGCCTCTCCGAGTCCGCCGCGTCACTAGCTGCATATCAAAGCCGCCACGGGAAGATCGGCGGGGCTGAGTAAACTATAATAAGGAAAAGAAAAAGTCAGTGGGAGCTGAAAAGACTGAAGAGTACTCCGTAATAAAGAATTCGTTTCAGCAATTATAGCCGACAGGTCAAAGCCAGGATCAAATCTCCTTCGTAGGACCGAGTACAGAGTGAAATAGCAGAGTAGATTGATACCCTAATACAGAGAGATGCATGGATCCTTTTACTGCACAGATAACCTGCATAAACTGCGTAGAAAGTCTCGTGATGTATAAGCGAATAAGCACAGAACACAGAAACCAATTAAAACCCCAAGAATAGATTAAATGGAACGAATAAGAATTACCAATTTAAAAAAATAACGGATCAACCCCATAAAGTCGGGGATCATGACCAATCACAAATTCCCAAGCTATGATTGGTTAATACGCGTGCCGTGGTATACTCTGTATCTTAGAGAACTGAAAATCCCCCTACACCTTTCCCCTCTCCATTGTTGACTCCGGTTGCTTCTCCAGGTTTATGTGTCCAGTTAGGACCATGCCATTCATCTTATAGTGCTCTATTAAACCCACATACCTTTCATCCCACCCCTTACTGCCCAATTTTCACCGATAATTCCGTTCTTTCCACCCCTGAATTTTAATATCAACCATGACAACAGCCACAGCGCCGCGATTGAACGGCAGTGTCAGGGCTTCAAGTAGCCAACGTCGCCCAGTCGCTCGTTTCCTACAAGAAGAAATTCAGGACGGTCATCTTCACCCTTACTCCAACGGTCACAGTAACGGCAACGGCCACAGTAACGGCGCGGACTCAGACTCCCAGCTCTCCGATAGTGGCTCCACCACCTCCAGCACAGCAAACGGAACTAGATCACGACGCCCAGCCATGTCTCGCAAAGCTTCATCCCCAATGGCCCCAACCTTTATGGTCTCTGCGCCAGGAAAAGTCATTGTCTATGGCGAGCACGCTGTTGTTCACGGCAAAGCTGCCATGGCGGCCGCTATCTCCCTCCGCTCCTACCTCCTCGTCACCACCCTCTCCAAATCACAACGTACAATTACTTTGAACTTCCGGGACTTGGGTTTGAAGCATACATGGGATATTGATGCTCTTCCCTGGGACGTCTTCCACCGCGCCGATAAGAAAAAGTTCTACTACAGTCTGGTCACCTCACTGGACGATGAACTTGTGGCAGCATTGGAGCCCCACCTGGAGGATGTCTCCATTGATATCCCCGAGGAGCAACGGAAACCCCATGTTCGCTCTGCCTCTGCATTCCTCTACCTCTTCTGCTCCTTGGGTTCCCCACAAAGCCCAGGTGCTATCTACACCCTCCGCTCCACAATCCCCACCGGTGCCGGGCTGGGCAGCAGTGCCAGTGTCTGTGTCTGTCTGAGCTCTGCTCTTCTCCTCCAGATCCGAACCCTTGCCGGTCCTCACCCCGACCAGCCCCCTGATGAGGCCGAGACTCAGATCGAACGTATTAACCGCTGGGCATTTGTTGGCGAACTTTGCATTCATGGAAACCCCAGTGGGGTGGATAACACGGTCTCCGCAGGCGGCAAGGCCGTATTCTTCAAACGAACTGATTACGAGAAACCTCCGACTGTCATCTCCCTTCCAACCTTCCCCGAATTGCCTCTCCTCA
This sequence comes from Penicillium malachiteum, assembly GCF_028827825.1. Classification (NCBI taxonomy): domain Eukaryota; kingdom Fungi; phylum Ascomycota; class Eurotiomycetes; order Eurotiales; family Aspergillaceae; genus Penicillium; species Penicillium malachiteum. The sequence goes on from NW_026643095.1 coordinate 7,374,360, forward strand.
TTGTCGATACCCAACAAACCCGTTCTACTGCCACCGAGGTAGCCAAGGTTCTGAGCCTGAAGAAGGCTCACCCTGTCGTGACCGAGTCTATCCTCGACTCTATCGACCAGGTCACCTGCTCTGCACGCCAATTGATCGAGACACCGGACTTCGATGGCACCTCTGATGAGACGATGGCACACTTTGGAACTTTGATCCGCTTGAACCACGGCCTGCTTGTATCTTTAGGTGTCTCGCATCCTCGTTTAGAGCGGATTCGAGAACTTGTTGATTACGCCGACGTTGGCTGGACCAAATTGACCGGCGCGGGTGGTGGTGGCTGCGCCATGACTCTTCTGCGTCCCGATGCCAAGCCTGAGGACATCCAGGAATTGAAGCGGAAGCTTGCCAGCGAGGGTTTCAACAAATACGAGACTACGCTTGGCGGCGATGGCATTGGTGTTCTCTACCCCGCTGTGCTGCGCAACGGCTCGGATGAAGAGGGCGGCGAGGAGATTGATCAACAGAAATTTGAGGAGGCAGAAGGTCACGTCGGTATTGAGCGCCTCGTTGGAGTGGGATTCCACGAGAAGCGCGAAGGCTGGAAGTTCTGGAAAAGAGCTGCTCCTTGATCTTCTTTCGCATTACTCACCTAATCGACAATCCTCTTCTCATCATTCCTATTGGCATCTAATGACTCTTTCTCTTTCTTTCTGTTTTTCTGATTCTTGAGTCTGGATTAAGTCCCTTTGGGGTTCTCTATTCCCACTCTTGTCTTCTTCTCTGTACACATTGTCACCTCATATGCATTATACACCCCATTTGTGATCGTGAGCCTAAGCCTGATTCCGAACCCATTCGGAGTGTGTTTTCTTTTCTTTACAGAAGCTACGGTTGTCTCGGATTGTTTTTTTTTTTTACAAATATGTTTTTATTACTTGGTTGGGTTGTTGGATGTCACCTGGGGTTTGTGATTCCCTTAAAGTGTTTTCGCATGAGCATGTCTTCGGCGCAGTATGGCCACTGGTTAGCGCCTGCTTCAGGCAGCTTGAATATCAATTAATACATGGTAATCTTTGATAACTTCTTTTATCTCTTATAATTTCCAAGGTTCTCTCCTTAAGTTTCTAAGTGAGCACTGCTGCCTAGACTGTTGCCTGGTGCGGCTCTACTAGAATAGCCCTGGAGTAGTATCATGATGGATTTCCGTGATTACTATAAGAGTAAGATTGAAATCCCATCTATGTGCGGATAGTTCCAAGGTTCATACTATGTACGAGTAGTAGAGGTAGGTGGATTTGCTGCGAAGATTTAGAATGAGCACCGACTCGGATTCGGAGTGCCGCTCATCACTGCATCATTTGACTCCTATACTCCCTCACCTTTCCAACACAATTTTCACACGAGATGATTCTCTCTCCCTAAAATACTCTACACTTTAGCAATGGGAAAATCTATTCTAATTCTCTATTAGTATACCCATTATAAAATGACAACGTCAATGGGACCTTCAACATTTGGTGTGGTACATCCACCAGCATGTCTCCTTTGTGGTATCGATGTTCTCAACAGAATCGACCTTGGAATAGTAACCAACTTACGGGCTCTGCTGAAGCAGGATCGATGGAAATTAGACACTGGCAAACATATTTTGGTGCCCGCAACCGAAATAGAGGATAAAGAATTCATCCGGAATCCTATATTATCATCCTGCTACTTTCGAGCAGGTAGGTCATCTGCCTCATGTTTTGTCTGATAGTATTGGAACTCGGAACTCAATATACTAAAGAAAAATCAATATTATAGTTGTCAAACTTCCTTCTTCTCGCAAATTGCACCTCACAGGAATCGGATCACAAGCAATGTCTCGGCAGCCAGTTACATCAGGTCGCGAACAGCCCTTTTTATACTACCTCCCAAGGGATGTTAGCACCGCACGAGTCTGTGGACATATTCGTCCAGTACGAAAAGAACAGCTTGACGACAAGCTGTTCATCGAATTCCTTCCTGCAGACCCTCACATTCAACAACGCTACACCGAAGTCTACCCTGCTGGACACATCTTTCACTATCACTGTTGGGAGATACTCGGTCATCTCATAGGGAAAGAATCACTTTCCAAGCCATCCATATGCACACGTATTGTAAAAGCTGCCAGAGAGCATTGGAACGTCAATAATTTGCCCTGGCACTGTAGCTATTATGCAATAATGAACTCATACTGCCATAACTACAGACACTTGAGCATGGAAGAAAGAAGGGCACTTTTCCTAAACCCATGGATAATACCCGAAGTGCAACAAGAAATCGCCTTCGCTCAAGAGATACTAGGAAAACCCAAAAGCCTTTACTTCGAGAGAATTCCACTTGAAATCCTCTTGATGATCATGCAGTCCGTTTTCCCACTCGAATATACTCATTCCGATGTGCAAAGTACGAAGAACATGTTATCTGTGTTTGAGTTGAATCTCCCAGATTCATTTTGGAAAGCTCGAATAATGTCACCGGTAGCCACCAAGCAACACTTGTTCTTCGAGTCGCATGTGTTGACAGAGACTGATGCCAACTCGGTGGATTGGCGGATCTTGCAACTTGGTTGGATGGGCCTTATTCTTGATAAGAAGTTTAAGGCCAGTGGCCTTCGGAATCGTGAAAGGATATTTGATTATATAAAGAAGATCATTTCGATTGCTGAAAAGTTTCACAAGAAACCTCTTTCAAAATGTGTTCGGTATAGTACTGTTAGCTCAGGGTCTTTCTAGGTACTTCACTTGATGATGATCTATGATGCCTTATGTACGTGGACTTGGAGTTATGCAATGAATTTGTAGCTACACATCCAGTCTGGATGCCTGAAATTCCTCTGAAACATTTGAATCCTTATTTATTCTGCCTTGATATTCGACAAGTCTACTATTATCCCTGCTCTAATGAGTACAACTCTACTAGTAGTAATCAACTGGTAGATCTACTATGGGGTAAATTCCGGGTTGATCTTCGGACCCGCTGACTCAGTGTTCCTCATTGCAACTCCCCGAGCTTGAGCTTGTAACCTCACCACCATGTCTGTCCTTGCGCGCACATTAAAGGTAAGCCCATGCCTCAAGTGCGCAGATATGAAAAATCAAACTGACCATTTTGAAAGGTCAATCCGGCAAAGCTCGCGCGGTCCAATTTATCCATCTGGAGGCCCACCTTGCTGTCGCAATCCAGACTGATAGTCCTCAATTCTGGCCAAGGACCTGCTACCAGGGGACTGAGAACTTCACATGAAGTTAGAAATAAAACAGTTTGCTCAAGATCTTACACAACACAGCCCCAAATGGCTACAGCTCCACCAGAACTCAAACATACCCTTACTCCGGCTCTGCTGGCCAAGGTCCGGACCTTCTGGTTCGACCATGTTAGTGATGAAAACTCTCTAATTCTACCAACGGGACCCGAAATGCAACGTTGGTTTTCCCGGGATGTGAAATTTGATAAAGCTTGCGTGTATGTTTCTCACTTTGATTCCATCCAACCCCTCCAAGTCATGTCAAATTGTCAATTCCAATATTTAAGCTAGTAACTAATATTTCATTCAGTGCACAATTCCAACCAGCTTTAGAAGCTATCATCTCTTCAGACGCAACATCTGAACAGATCCTAGCAGCAGTCAACACATCAGACCCATTAAACTGGCTCGGTCTCGTACTCCTCCTAGATCAAGTCCCTCGGAACTGCTACCGAGGTGATGAATCCAGACTCGTATTCGAGCGTTTTGATCCTCTCGCCTCAGCCATAGCACTCCAGGCTCTTGATCTCGGAATTCCAAGCCAAAGTCCAATTCGGTATAAATTATCCTACCGATTCTGGTTTCATCTCCCACTTATGCATTCTGAATCCTTAAATGTACATCAGAGGGCCGTTACTATCCATGAAGAAACGGCACAGGATGTGGAAGATTTCCTGAGATCAGATCGGGATTCTTTGGATGAGTATGAAAATAAGTGCTTTGATGTTCTGGTTGAGAGACAGGATGGGATGAGGGCTTGGTTGGCGCAGACGCTGGATTTCGAGAAGAGGCATTTGGTTATAATTGCGCGCTTTGGGAGGTACCCTCACAGAAATGGGGCTATGGGGAGGGAATCCACTAGGGAGGAAATGGAGTATCTGGAGAATGGTGGGGAGACATTTGGATAGATATTATCTATGGGGTAACGGGATGTATGTATCAATTGATGTACTATATTGTAACTTGAATAGATTAAAAACTCCACTTTAGATTGGGAATATACGACATTATGGATCAGTGCGTAGTGAACTGCCAGTGGAGCCTGATATGTATGGTCATGGTAGTGCTAGTGCCCATTCATTCGAAAGTTGAAAATTCAAGTCAACAGATGAGATATTGACCCGATCAGGATAAGCTACCTAGTAGCTCATTATAAGAAAAAGCTTAGTATCATTCTTCCAGTCTTAGCTCTATTTTGATCTCTAGAATATAAACATATCAAGTCAATATTTTATCCGTACTCCCATTATCCCTGGTATCCCTATCCCCATCCGTCCTCTCAACATCAACATCAAAAGTCCGATAAACAGAAATATCCTTAGACTTCGGCGGGAAGGCCGGCGAAAAAGGCTCTACACTGTTATCCTGGAAACTGTGCAGCTGATATGAATGCTGTCCCTTGCTATCCTTAGGCCTGAACATATGTGGATCAGTCACATACGCTTTCCCAATACTGCGTGAACGAGAGCGAGACGAGAATAGTGATAATCGGGGAAGGTAGGTTGTGATGAGCTTTTTGAAGCGCATTGCGCAGGCGCATATTATGCCGAGATTTATTTCGACGAGCGACCAGATGCCCAGGATGGCTTCGGTGTAGGTTGTGTCGGATGTGGCGTCGAGTTTGAGGACGTAAGGGAGGCGGGCGATTGAGCAGATGACGACACTAATGGAAAGTATTAGTATGGAAATTTGACTCCATTGTATTGGAAGGCTAACAAGACGCACCCTGAGCCCAAAGCTAACAGACAGCTAACAGTGAGTTTCTGTTTCGTTGAGAATTGAAGGTTGTGAATTGTCGGCATGGGAAGAGCCACGACTGCCAGATCGGACGCGATATTCAAGACTGCTTGTGCTAAGGCGACGTTCTCTAAGCATTTTGTTGTTCCAGTTTTGAGGGGATTGCAAGGTGCACCGGTGATAACACATAAGGTCAAAGTATAGGCGAAGATTGAAACTGCGACACCTGCAACACAGTAGCGATAGATGGTTGAGGGATTAATACGGAAGAGGATGGATAGAATAGCCATTTTGGTTATCGCTGGACATATTAAGTATGTCACGGTGTTTGGTAGTAGTGCCTGTTTGACGTTAGAAATGCCATTGTACATGAGTATCCATGGATATTCGGAATTCATCGAAGCATCGTACTTTATCGAACTTGACGAGCTGTGCAATGGATACATCCCACATGTGTTTGCCCCAGCCATATCTCATGACTGTAAATTAGTTAGTCTCTAGGTACTAATTTTCTGCCCACGGATGAGGCTGAACGTACGTCGGACCAAAGTCGCAAAATAGGTCGCAGAAACACCAAAAGAGATGGTTATAATGACTATGAAGCATTGCAATTAGAATTGGATCATATGCTGTTGAAGAAAATACACACCTAGGTCTATTTCAACCTTCTTCACCAATTTAAACGCCTGGAAATAACGAAGAGCAACAAAAACCGTCGCTAGAAAATAGGTAACGCCAAATGCCACAACCGTCCCTATTTGCAGTGAATTATAAGGAGTGTAAAAATGCGAGGTTTGACCAGCTGGCGGCTCCATCCCCGGTGTTGTGTACTCATCCATTGTGACCTCGAATTATCGCAACATGCGCACCCCTGGCACAACCTTGGAAAAAGGAGACATCGCAGCGCGAAGAAATCAACATGGGCACATGGCTTGACTATAAGCATCCTACTCGCACAAGTGCCGAGACATAAAACGGTGATGTGTCTGATTTTACCAGGGGTTATGATGATCTTGTACCATCCTGACTCCAACGACTCCACATTTGACAGCCATGACACCAACGCTAGCCAGATAAGGTTGAAAAGGCCGTTGAGGTCTAGCTCTATGGAACACTTCGAACACGCTAGATCCTTTGGGAGGAAGATTTTACTGGTGAATGGCTACGGGGAATGTCAGCCGTCTCCGCTAAGAGACTAATTGATGCAGCTAAATTAGTGCTTGTTGACAGGCCAGAATTGTCACTGGCCATATTTGAAGCCACACCGAACTAGATCCTTCTGACTCGTGAAAAATGAGACTCAAGTTCTTATTCCAGTTTAATGCAGCCTTTTTATGCTCTAGCGAACGTGTATTGTGGCTTTGATTATCGAAATCAGAAATTATTCCGTACTTGTGAAACACAATGCCGGAGCCACATGGCATGGCAAATATTAGGCAAAAGGGGCTATTCGCCGAGAATGTGTTTGTTTATTGGGGTTATCAGAGTGACTAGACTTCTGCAAGAAGAGGCTGCATTCTCTGTACTGCCTGGCTCTTCTTCCTGCAAATTCACGTGCTAATTGATCATCTTCAAGTGAACTCTTCAAAATGGATATGTTCTTTGGCAGTAGGCTCATAGAGCCGATCTCCGATGATAAGATCGTGCCATTGCACTTCTTCGAGGACAGCCTCCTTGTCCAGGGGAACAATATGGCCGTTTCTCTTGTATTCGACGAGGTACTGGATCCGGAAAAGCTGCGATCATCTCTTGAAGGCCTCGTGAAGAGAGAAGGATGGCAAAGACTGGGTGGACGATTGCGAAAGAACGTGAGAATGCCTCATTTCATTTTGGGAGTAAAATGACCAATCATAAAATCTACTGTATACTAACGAGTTCACTACACTGTAAAGGCATCCGGAAAAATCGAATGGCACATCCCACTCAAGTTCACAGCAGAAAGACCCACCATTTCCTTCTCACACGTCGATTACGGAATACCCGCTGCTTCTCATCCCGCTGCCTCCAAGATCCCAAAGCCCGATACCAAGCCGGCCATTGTGGGTAACCCAGACGATCTAGAAGAACTTGCATGGGAGTCTGGATACAAGTCGAACGGAATCAAAGACTATCTCACATCTGATATCCCGGTCCTTGGACTCCGCGTGAACTCCTTCACTGATAAGACTGTGGTGGTTCTGCAATGGCAGCATGTTGCATTTGATGCCTTGGGCATGCAGTACGTCGTCGAGGGGTGGCAGTCTATGCTCTGGGGGAAAACGGACGAAGTTCTTACTCCTTGTAACTATGAGAAAGATCCCTTCCACTCGTTTTCCGATGGTTCAAGACCTTCAACAGAGAGTCATATTCTTGCAGACAAGAGAGTTGGATTACTCGGCATTCTCAAGTGGGGACTAGGATATGGAGTTGATATGGTACTCCGAGCCAAGGAGAACCGTATGGTCTGTGTTCCAGAGACATTTTGGCGTCCGCAGTGGGAGAAGGCTCTAGATGAGCTTCGGGCTGAGGCCACGGCCAACGGAGAAGACCCCTCGAAGGTATTCCTAACAGAGAACGACGTCTTAACAGCTTGGATCTTAAGATGTGTTGTTGGTCAGAGGAATATGAACCCGAACAGAACTGTAAGTTGCCAAAGCCATAATGAGCATGTCTCAATAACTAATTAAACTTGTTCTAGGTCGCTGCGGCGATCGCGATGTCTCTTCGAAAAGCATTTGAGGGTGACCTGATCCCTTCATCAGCCGAGCACCCATACGTTGGTAATGCGTTCGGCTGGGCAAACGTCCTTGTCACGGCTGGAGACGTGACTTCAAAACCACTCAGCTGGCTTGCTCGGCAGGTCCGTCGAGCAGTTAATGAGCAAGGAACACGCGCTCAGCACGAAGCATACTACGCCATGGTACGAGGCTCTGGAACCGGCTTGCCAATTGTTATCCTGGGTGATGGTGATATGGCTCAAGTCGGCTTTTCAAATTGGGATAAGGCCGGACTCTTCAACCTGGATTTTTCACCGGCCCGAAAGACCCCTACAGATGGCCAGGGCTCATGTAAGCCTTCATATGTTCAGGAGAACCATGGTCCAGTCAAACCTGCAGATGGTTTCTTCATTCTTGGTAAAGATGCAAATGGAAATTATTGGACTTCTGCATGTGCTGTAAAGGGTCAATGGGCAAAATTTGAGGAACAACTGGAGAAAGATTTTGAGATGAGTCAGTGATTGCAGAATATCTCAGTCATTATGTACAGTTATTGAGAGTATCAATATCTTGCTCGTGTGTTCAAGACATCTGAATGATACCCAACTTAGTATAAATTAGCCAAGTAAAAAGATATCGCACAAAAGATCATTTCAAATCACCGTTCATTACCTTAATCAGTTTGGATTCCATTATTGATATGTTCAAGTTTGAATATGAAAAACATGAATCATACTTACATATCAGTGTTCACCGCAAATTGCAAGAGGCGCACAAATCCTAGCTTCAGCTCCAGCTTCAAAGGATCAATTCTGGTCATTTTTTTATTAAGCTCATGAACTCGCGCATACTTATTTGTAAGACGCGTACGAACCCTAGCCCTATCGGTGCTGACTCATTCCAGTCACTCTTTCAATAAGCTTAAGGACTCGCGCAAAATTTGCTTCGCTTGATTCACCTCCACCGTGAACACTGATACTTTTTGCCATGCTCATGAAGATCTTGCAAATTTGCCAACGAGCTTCCAACATGCGGTAAGCTTTACTCTCATTTGAACTCAGAGTCTTCAATGCAAAATGGGAAAAAGCCAGTGACCAAGCGTCTAATCCTTGATCTATCTCTTTTCCTCTTAAGGGAATCCATTCTAGGACTTTGCAAGCTATGAATATGCTTGATGATGTTTCGGAGCCCGTTTGATAGGAAGCCAACGCGATTTTCATAGCTCGGTAAGCAAGCCAATCCAGGGATTCTTTTGCCTGGGCAAGTGTGTCGAATGGACTATCCACAGATGGTGCGTCGGAACTTTGTATCGTATCAATATCAGTAAAATAAGAGAAGAGAAGAATGAAGACATTGAAACGCCGGAAGAGATTAATGAGGCGCGTAGATGGTTTATATGAGGCCATGATTTCTAGACCATTTGATAATGATTCAATGCTGCGTAGATATTGCCTCGCAAGAATTCAACACCATTAAACATAATGCACGCCAGGACGACTGAATCGAGATGCTCAACTTGAGATGTCACAATGCATCGAATTGCTTTGTTGTAATGTTGTAAGGCGAAGCGTTTTTGCAATGTGTCCGCTTGCGAGGTTGGGAATTTGAACTCCTTATACAGGGTACTCATAGCTACGGTCGCATGTAGAATGGCAGGCTCTTGGTGTGCTACCTGAGGAATATCGTGAGCCCAAAACGATACAGGTAATGGACCTGCAAGGCCATCATGCATCGAAAAAAGTCCAAGCTTTGGAAGTCAGCTTCTTGGGCTCCTGGAATGGTCGAGGGTCGTATACGCCGTAGAGCCTTTGGGATCCATTCTTTATAGCCATCACATTCGCGCCCAGTTGATGTGCATCTGATACAAGATGGCTGAGCTTCATCGCATTTGACTCTGCGTATTCTGAGGTATTCAAATTAGGTTGATATCAGATTATTCAAGGCTGGTGGGGTATTCACTTGCAAGTGACACCCAGTATGTGTTCTCCGAATTCCACTTCGAGCCATGATGTGCGCTGAGGCCGTACGGCGAATCTGAGGCCCAGTATCTTTCCGTCGGATTGAGAGTAAGAACTGCCAGTTGCAGTTCTCAAATTTCGAAGATTCAAATACCAGTGGGGACCAAATGGATGAATCATGTGCCTAGAACAGTATTAATGTATCGAGAGGGGTGTCCTGTCACATATAGGGCGGGATTCCTCAATCCTGCTCCAGGGCTGTGCTGCATACAGTTAGCATTCATCCATGGATAAATTGATATGAATGGCTTGATTGACGAGGATACACTCTGCCCCACTCCAAGCGCCTCTCCAGGGGTGATAGTGGTCAAATATGAGGGAGATTATGCATGAGACTTATTGATTGGTCTATATTCGGAGTAGCCTTTAGGCCGAGATCATGGGCCAAAAACTAGGTTATTGTAGAAAATATCTAGAATATCACAGTGAGCCCAAAACCTTGGAAGTGAAGCTTAATTTCAATTTCATGAGAAAAAGTACTACAATGTATACATTAATTTGGGGACTTTCGATAGAACGAGTCCTGGAGAACTCCGTAGTAACCAGTAGTATGATAAGCCAGTGAAATTTCCGCTTGTCGGGAATGCATATCCACAACATTGGAAGATATCTGTCTAAATAATCTCTCATAAATCATAAATTATATAATACAAAAGACGATCAATATTCATGGAATCATAGATACTTCTTAGTAGTTAGTTAGTTATTGTTCTCTTTGAGCCTCAGGCCACCAATGAAATCACAGCAAACAGACAGCGGCCCCACCTCTCTCAACTCATGAATCGACTCACTTTCCAACATAAAAGAAAAAGCATTTCCTTCAAAGACCGAGAAAAGATTTAAGGAAAACCAGGCGATCTCTCAATTCCGCGAATACTGAATCAGAAGGAGTTCAAGAAAGTGGTCGAGTCACCCCCTGCACGCTTCCCCAATCAGCATAACGCGCATCATTTATCGGGAAGAAAATCCCCCGCATCAGATTTGATAGCTTCACCCACTCCATCAAAATGGCCGGAAAATACGAAAGTGACCCCGAATGGGCCTCTGTGACTCCAATCCCTTTGGATGATGGTGAAGAATCGGGCGCTATGCCTCTGGCGTCCATTGCCTATCCTACCGAGTACCTCGAAGCAACCTCTTATTTGCGGGCGGTGATGGCCGCAAATGAGATGTCGGAGCGCGCGTTGAAGTTGACGCAGGATGTTATATCCATGAACGCAGCACATTACACTGTTTGGTGAGTTTTCCACACTGCTTTTCATATCTGAGTACCTTACCTCACCTCACCTCCTTTTACGTCCCTATATCCACTTAATGAACCCCACTAATCCATCCCAGGATCTACCGCGCCAAAATCTTGGTCGCATTGGAGAAGAGTCTCGAAGAAGAGGTCGCATGGTTGAACAAAGTTGCTTTGAAGTACCTGAAAAATTATCAAATCTGGTAATACACCACAACACACCACCCTCTTCTGATCCCAAGCTAACAACTCCCCCAGGCACCACCGTCAAGTACTCATGTCCTCACGGAAAAATTTCCCAACACTCCCACCCAAGGAACAAGATTTCCTGATGGACATGTTCGCTCAAGATAGTAAGAACTACCACGTCTGGACATATCGCCACTGGCTAGTCCGCCACTTCAAGCTCTGGGACAACCCCCGCGAAATCGAGGATATCAATCATCTCCTAAAAGCCGATGTGCGGAATAACTCTGCCTGGAGTCACCGTTACATGCTTCGCTTTGGACCCCGTGACGGTGAGTTAGATGCCGGTATGGCTAACGCGGGAGATATGTCGACCACACCCGGTGAGAAGGGCGTTCTGGCTGTTGTTGACGAGGATATGGTTGATGCGGAATTGTTGTTTGCGCAGGAGGCTATTGTTCGCGCTCCGGAGAATCGTAGTCCCTGGTGGTTTGCGAGAGGTGTGTTGCTTGCTTCTGGCCGCGGACTTACTGAGTGGGAGGAGTTCGCTGAGAAGTTTGTTGATGGCGATGCGGTTAAGAGCTCACATGCTATTGAATGGTTGGCTGATGCTTATGCGGATGGAGAGAGAGATATTCAGGCGGCTGAGATGCTGAACCTGTTGAAGGATAAGTATGATCCTATTCGGAAGAATTACTGGGATTATCGGATGAAGATGCTGGATATTCCTGCCCATTAGGGATCTTTTGGGATTGATTTGTTCTTCAGGTATCCAGATGTCTGAAATGTGTATGAAAAGAACTTCAATTTGAAATCTCACTTTCTTTATTACACTTGCTTCTTTCAAGTTCAAATGTTTCTAGGTAGAAGAAATGTATTTTTGTAAAAGTAGGAAAACATGCAGCATTGAACGGGTCATGATAAGAAAAGATTAGACAACAGAATAAAATGAGTATGTGAGGTATATAAAAAATGAAAAAGAAAATGCAAAAAGTCTTTAGATCATAGCTTAGGCCCATCCCTGTTCCAGTAAGCGTCTATATTCTCCAGCCATATCAATAGTAACATTACTTCCACCACAAACAATGATGACAACCCTGCTCTGTGTGTTCAGATCAGGGAGAAGCTTCATTAACTTTGACTTAAGTTCAGGAGTTTTCGTCGATGTCCGACCATTATCGCCGTTCTCCGCCTCAGGTTCGGGGTCCGTATCATTATCCGTTGACAATCGGTCATCGCCGTATCCCTCATCAGGAGAGACAGTATCATTTGCACTCCGCTTCCGCTTCTTAGAGCTTTGACCTGCGACAGCAGTCGCCGATGAAGTAGAAGTAGAAGTAGCGGTGGCAGCATCGCCGATAGCCGCTTCAACGCACACACCGCATGCTAGCTCTACTAGCAACCTTTCGTCATCTGCAAGGCGGAGTACACCCCTCGCGGCCTCGGCATCTGTGAGCACGGCACTGTGCACCTTGATACCAGGTGGTGGGGCCACGGCATATTGGAATGTGGTTTCCGATACACGGATGGCGCCGAGAGATGTAGCTTGGGAGGTAATCTTAGGAAGGGAGACAAGGGAGTTATTGGCGATGGCTGCAGCCAAGGAATCGGTACCGTCCGTTTCGATGGCGAGGATATTGATAGGGCCTGGGTCTTTGGAAACAGACACAGAGGTAGTGCTGGGTGTTTCCAAGGAAGTATCTAGGTAAGAGTGGGCAGTGCTGGAAACACCATTCTCATTCTCGATTTGCTTCTTGCAACGTCGCTTCTCAAGACCCATTACAAGACCATTGAGAAGACCACCACCGCCAACACTGCAGAGAAGTGCATCTAGAGGAAGTGCCCGCCCGCGGTAAACTTGCTCTTCATCGGAATTGGCAGTTTGGGGTAGTTGCTTCTCCAGTTCATCGATAATAGTGCTATTGCCCTCCCAAATAGGCTCGTTATCAAATGGATGTAGTGCAATCTTGGCCACGTCCTCATCATCTCCAGAACTGGTCTTCATAATGACATCTTTCATATAAGAGCCGGCCTCAAAAAAGGTCTCTCCGTGGCGGATAACATCTGCCGCTCCGGCTGCACGTAGCTTCTCCAGCATCAAGGGCTTGGTGGAGAGAGGCACCACAACAGTACAAGGGTAGCCCAGGGTTCGGGCAGCACATACAGCTGCTAATCCAGCGTTTCCACCGGAAGAAGCGTAGAAGTGGATTCGACGGTTGGCGTATTCGGGTTTGCGAAGATGGGACAGAATCTGGTTACCCATAGCACGAGACTTGAATGAACCGCTAGGTTGAACATTCTCAAGCTTGAGGAAGATGCGGCAACCTGCCGCCCGGGAGAGAGCAGCGGATTCGACCAGTGGAGTTTCAATCCATGGGTTTTTGAGGGTTGGGGTTTGGTACTCGGCGGAAGGCATGACGTTGTGGGTCGAGGATGTTCGAATCAAAAATGTATAGTAGTATATAGAAAGTTCTTTTTGACCTGGAGAAGGCAATCCTTCCACCTTGGGGGTATAATGAAGCGAAATTGAATCCCAAATGGCTTTGAGGTATGTTTTGATATAGATCAGACTGTTACTCGATCCTCAATGGAGTATATAAGACGATTAAAAGAAGCAATCAAGATAAAGAGTATCAGTCGAAGCAAGATAGGAAAGAACTAAAACTTGTTAATTCTTAAAGAAAACCAGTAGTATACAAATATTGCAACATGTTTTGATATACACACGCAAGCCCTACTTTCCAGGCCCGCCATGGTGTTTTCCGACGGGAAACTGAGCCCGTTTCCCGCCCCGAGTCTCCGTCGAAAGTTGGAGATAAGGGCGAAATCCACGGATCTGGCCCATTATTTCCCGTCGATAACCTTCAAGTTGTGGGTATCTCCAATCAGTAAGTTAACTATGACATATAGGATCACTATGGTGGAGCTGCTTTGGGTTTATGTAGTTTCGACCCTTGCGTGTGACTCGCTGACTCCACGATTTTGTGCCGGCAATCTGCACCTATCTCGTCACGGTCCGGACATGGCGTTTGAGATGAGACAGTCTGTTCTCCTAGCCGGCCTGCTAGTCGACATCTGCAAATACAGGCACATTCGCCCTACAATCGGTTTGGGCAATCTTTCCTGTGCAGTGAGGTTGTAAATTTGCACCGCAAGAGCCTTGTCGACCTTGGTCCTTGGCTGAGGTCCTCACCCTACTAGTTTGGAACCGAATATGCCCATCTGGCAGGTGATCGGACTGGTTCGGCTGTGATATGTGTCAGCTGGTACTAGCTAAGCCAGCCCAGTTTATGTGACTAACACAAACGGTGTTTTTTTATGTTGACCGCAATAGTTCACTGCAGTCATTTCGAGACCCTATAATGGCCTGCATATCCATAAAGCCGTGAGGCGTCGCCGCCCGCGTTAGCCCACGTGGAATCTTCTCTTCAATAAAAAACAGCCCGTGTTACGTTTTTATGTCGTAAAATAATGCTCCCTGGATAAGAATTTGGAAGAGACGAGCAAAGATCCTCTGCCAGTGGTTTCAATTAATAATGCATTCACATCGATGATGAGCTTTATTTGGATACATACTGAGGAAGACGGAACTGGAAGATTTATATTCACCGGACTAGCGGTCAGGCAATCGTTATTCATAAATAGAAGACCCCCATCATGATCTCGATTGGACTGAAAATGTTGCTCAGTTGCCACATTTGACTGGTCAAGAGCTTCAATCATATTGACATCTGAACGGGTTAGCTATTGTTGAGGTTCTTCCAGAGAAACGGGCGTTTTGCAATGAGCTTTGAATGATTATCGAGTGTATCACGATGATCTGGTAATGGATAGTAATCCTCAGTCGCTGCTCTAGCTCCAATCTCTCCGGGCATCGGGTCCTTGAAGTCTGATTGAGTCCCAGTGGATGTGCGCCGGCTAAGCCACAGAAGTGCCGCATAGCAAAAAGAAATATTTGATGGTATGCTGATCAGAAAGAATAGTCGAAGATCTGTGTGCTCTCTTTGTATAACGCGACTCGGACTATCCGAATATTGAATTAGATAGATAGCATTTCCATCCGTCATGGTAGGGTGAAGTGGGAGACAAAATATTTGAATCAGGAGTTGCTTGGTCGGGGCCCCCTGGTACGGCTAGATCCGTCCTTCCAGATGTCTGGAGGCCGCGACTAAAGCTGGAAGAGGACTCCTGGAGGCTATGGGTACTCTTTTAGCAAGCCCTAAAGTGCGTAGGTGGGTGCAACCATGTCAGCAAAGTCCTGATCGGTGCCACCGTCACGGTCCAACACCTTGGTCGATAGTCCAGATGTCATATCCATTGAATCTTCGAATATTCAAGAATGATATGAATTAAACTTTAGAACACGGTAGGCATTTCCAATGTTGTGGACAGCCCACAAATGAACTTGAACCCAATATTCATCGCTTTCCGTATTCAAATGTTTATGTGTTTTAGCATGCGCGAGGGAAATGCCATTCAAGGGATCATTCCAAGATTTAATATGAGAATCAGATAGATAGAGCTCTTATATGTCCGAAGTACCACCCATCTCAAGTGCTTAGATTATATAGTCTTTTTAATCCCAACACCTGAGGTAGATATAGTGATCGGCAGGCTTTTAAATGAAACAAATCCGAATCCGAATACGAACTCAGCCTTGAACTCCAATCCGAGCCCTGGAGTCAATGCCTATTCGTAGACGACAGTTGGACGCCCCAAATAAGGATAGTCAACCTTCTGTCCATGGTCTGAGCTTAATTGATTAAAATTTACCTTTGAGCTCTGCTGCCCCGGAGGCGGGGCATTGTCCAATACATGATCTTGAAAAGTGCCACATCACCAATAGATATAAGCGTATAACGAGGGTAATTAGCACAATAAAGTAAATGCGACCATTATGTAAATCCATTGGTCGACGACATTGGAAGGCATCTTGGGGAGTCATTTAAGCCTTAATTGAAACCTTGGAATAACCGCAAGCGCCTGAAGTGCCAGTGAAAAACCGGCTAGAAATGCTAGCTTTAATGCCCTAGCCCACTAGAAACCCATGCCAGTGGCAGCCACTGGCAGTGCTACTACTATGTAGTATTTTTATCGTTGATTACCGCGCCAATGGCTGGAATGTTTATATCCACGTGTTGGAACTACTCCCAAGCTACATTCAAGATTCAATATACTCGGAAATCCCGCAGCAGGATGGTATTGTTTATAAATTATGGACGTTGACCACAAGACTCGGATGGAGTTGATTTTATCTTACACTCTGCAACAGACCACCTGCGATCACAGGAATTTGCCTCATGAAGTCCGCTCCTGCATCTGCACTTCTCTTTGCACTGTCTGGCATTTTTGCTCATGCCGCACCAGTGTCAGATGAGCGGTTTCCATATACCGGACCAGCAGTTCCAATTGGTGACTGGCTAGACAACACTGTCAATGGAAATGGCAAGGGATTCACACGTCTAGTGGAAGTTCCCGCAGTGACTCCTGCTAAGCGCAATCCCACAAACAACGTGAACGTCATATCCTTGGCATATATCCCCAATGGCATGAATATCCATTACCAAACACCTTTCGGCTTAGGCATCGCGCCTTCAGTCAAATGGGGGACGAGCAAGAATAGACTTACCAAGTTCACCCAGGGATCCACTCATACGTATGTGCACATGTGCTTGTGATCATACTACAGAACAATGCTGATTGACCATATCCATTTAGTTATGATCGTACGCCTCCTTGCTCGATGGTCAGCTTGATCACTATGTGCAACCAATACTTTCATGAGGTCAACTTGCCTAACTTGAACCCCGGTACAACCTACTATTACCAGATCCTCGCTGCAAATGGCACCACGGAATCAGAGATCTTGAGTTTTACCACTGCTCGCCAAGCTGGAGACAAGGGCTCGTTCAAAGTTGCGGTATTGAACGATTTGGGCTATACCAATGCCCAGGGGACTCACCGACAGCTCGTCGACGCGGCTAATAGTGGTGCAGCTTTTGCATGGCATGGTGGTGATATCTCGTATGCCGACCAATGGTCTTCTGGTGTCCTGCCATGCGATGATATTATACCTGTGTGTTCCAATGGAACTAGTTCGACATTGCCTGGCGGTGTTATCACCGAAGAATATGCCAAGCCCCTGCCCAAAGGAGAAATCCCTAACCAAGGTGGTCCTAATGGGGGTGATGCCAGCTCTATCTATGAGACAAACTGGGATATCTGGCAACAGTGGATGAATGATGTTACTCTCAAATTGCCATATATGGTCATGCCAGGTAACCATGAAGCCTCCTGTGCCGAATACGACCTTCCTCCTTATGAGTTGACCGCGTATCTGGTCGATGATAAGAAGAATGCCTCCGCAGCCTCAAGCAATCTAACATACTATAGCTGCCCTCCATCTCAAAGGTGCGTTCGTTCCGTCATATATCTACAAGCAACAGGACTGATTGAATACAAATAGAAACTTCACTGCTTATCAGCATCGTTTCCGTATGCCTGGACAGGAGACTGGAGGCGTTGGAAACTTTTGGTATTCCTTCGACTACGGTCTAGCCCACTTCATTTCATTGAATGGCGAGACCGATTACGCAAATAGTCCGGAATATAGTTTCCTCGAGCATGTCACTGGTAATGAAACTTTGCCGACCGAGTCAGAAACTTTGGTCAACGATAGTGGACCCTTTGGAGAAGTTCATGGCAGCGTCTACAACAACACAGCCTATGAACAGTACTGGTGGTTAAAGAACGATCTTGCCAAAGTGGACCGTAGCAAGACCCCTTGGGTCTTTGCCATGAGCCATCGTCCAATGTACAGCTCGGATCCAGCTTCCTACAAGGCTCCAATGCGGGCAGCATTTGAGGAACTAATGATTGAAAACGGAGTTGACGCTTTTTTCTCCGGGTAGGTCTTGCCTTTTTATCTCCTCTCAATTTGGAGTTTCATACTGATCAGTGGTAGTCACATTCACTGGTACGAGCGCATGTGGCCAATGGCCAATGGCACAATCGATACTTCTTCCATCGTCAACAACAATACATACTACACAAACCCTGGGGTCTCGATGACCCATGTTGTTAATGGTCAAGCAGGCAACGTTGGCGGCCATACTGTTATTGATACGGATGAAATTACCAACATCACTGCCTTTTTGGATCAGGAGCATTATGGTTTCAGTAAGCTCACAATTGAGGATGAAAGTGTGGCCAGGTGGGAGTTCATTCGCGGCGATGATGGATCTATTGGGGATTCTCTTGTTCTCATGAAACATCCTTCGACTCCTTCCCACGCCAAGGGCAACCAGATCAAAAACGACCACCACTAACCTGCCGTGTTGGTTTGAATGTTATCCAAGAATTATTTACACTTGAAAAGCGTTTTGCTTAATGAGACTCGGATCAATTTGAATTTTGGCCCGGGGTGGCTTGCAAGTCCGGATGTGCAATGTTAGATTGGCCTTGAGAGGTCTACTAGTACTAATTTGATCTATGATCTTAGGTATAAAACGCAAACTCGCTCAGTACTACTAGTACACTATCTTGTTTAAATCCTATCATGATGACGGCCGGGAAATATGGTGAAATATATATAGATAGGTGGTGTTTATTTAAACCAATTAAATGGTACGCGCCGGCAAAGTTCCCCGCGGACTTGGTGGCGGGGACAGAAATAGATCATGTTGGCTATGACATGTATCAAGGTCGAAATGCCACGGTTTTAACTCTATACCAAGGCAAAGCATGGCTATTTCACCGTCACTCCCTTTTCCACCATAGTGTACACGCCAGGCTGGCGTCACGCTGGAAAACCTGGCAACTCAGCAACCGCCGTGTGGGGAGACTCAGGAATCTTAATAAAGCTGTTGCATCTGAGCGGGGAATGCTGCCGATCTTGATTCAGACTGGCGTACCCCTTGAGATATGATTGGCCCCTGGATCATTCCTCTTATCAAATCGAAAAGACCTCGGGATCAAAATTCTTAATTCTCTGCGAGTAAGGGAGGGAAAAGATGACCTATCTTGATGCCCTCACCGTAATCTGGATCCGATCCATACCCTGTGGCCGAAAAGGTCCGCTTGGCCGGATTGGAAGTATCTATGCGGAGGAGTTCCAAAAGCTCTTGGGATTTGGCGGGCATGAACGGCTGGAGTAGAATGGCTGATATGCGAAGTGATTCCGCCACATTAAACAGGATCCGCTGAGGATTGGGATTTTTCCACGGCTCAGTCGCGTGGAAGTACTTCTGGGTCTAATTGGGGCGCAAAAAACGGTCAATCACTTACTTGTCCGATTGGGGGATGGGGGAAATGGCGGGGTCTCGGGCATCTTTTGTTCATACCTTCTCGGTTATGCTCATAATTTCCTGCAGAGCGGCACGCGGGTTTAGTCCGGTCATATGCTCGGCAACCCTCGGGGGTGCTGAAGCTAGCATCTCTTGAATTCCCACATCCTCCGGGGTTGGGGCCGGAAGCTTATCAGTCATAGCATCCTCGATATGCGAACGTAATTTTCCTTTCGAACACCCAATGGTACGCGAGGCCAGATTGCCGATGCCTCCTTGAAGCCATTTCTTATAATCTCGAACGATGAAGGAATTGTCGTAATCAGAGTCATCACCCAGACCTCCCTGGTAAGCCAGGAAGAATCGCATACCGTCCACGCCAAACCGGTCAATGGCAAAGAATGGGTTCACTACGTTGCCGGTAGATTTCGACATTTTCTCGCGGTTCATTGTCCAGTGTCCGTGCACGAGGACGTTCCGGGGCAGGGGAAGATCTAGAGCCATGAGAAATGCAGGCCAGTAAACACAATGAAACCTGTCGGGTGATCAGCGGTGAAATCCGGCTTTGCACGCCACCTGAGCACTGGATTGCGCTTACCGAACAATATCCTTGCCCACTACGTGGACGTTGGCAGGCCACATAGAGTTGTTTTCCTGCCCAGGTGGGAAAGGATATCCTGCTCGAGTCAGGTAGTTGACCAATGCATCTAGCCAGACGTATATTGTTTGCGTATTATCGCCGGGAACCGGAATACCCCAAGTCAATCGTTCTGATGGGCGGGAAATTGACAAATCTTGAAGACCAGCCGAGACAGACTGAATTACAGAAGTGGCATACTTTGATGGTGTGATGAAAGAATCCGGTCTTTTGTAAAGTTCGAGCAGGCGGTCTTGGAATGCTGAAAGGCGGAAGTGATAATTGGTTTCTGAGGACCACTCAACCTCTTTTCCTGTTTCAATTGATACCTGGACACATGTGAGCAACATCCAAGTGGAGGGGTCTGTGATATCTTACCATTCTCTTTCTACCAGTTGCTGGGTCTAGGGAATTCTGCACCTGGGTTTGTGGATAGAAAGTCTCGTCGCTAACAGAATACCATCCCTCGTGCTTCGATGTGTAAATGTAGCCTCGATGCTTAAGCATTTGCTGTTTTCCTCTGTTAATGACGTCCTTGAGTCGAAATGAATCCAACGCACCCAAAAGTATTGTACAGCATCACGGTGTTCTGGGTCGGTGGTGCGGATGAAGTGATCGTTATTGAGGTTTGCAGCTTTCGACAGGGCCTTTCGAGCGAATAATCTTAGATAGAGGCCTTGGTAATTTGTTTGCGTTCATTCAAGTTACACACCTCAAAAGTTCGGCAGTTCATATCGCAGAAAGCCTGTGTATCCATCCCGGCCTCGAGGGCAGCTTGTTGAATCTGACACATGATTGTCAACCAAGATTCTTCAACGTTGTCCAGGTTCCTTATATACCTTCATGCCGTGTTCGTCGGTGCCGGTCAACAGTTGAGCATCGGTGTTTCCCAGCAGGACTTGCCATCGTTTCAAGATATCGGCGATGACCATGGTGTAGAGGTGGCCTACATGGGGTGCTAGTGAGGGCAAGTAATTAGAGGACATTCTCAAAGAACTGTATGCCATATTTACTTACCGGCATTGACATAAAAAATAGGAGTAGTCACATAGTATGGCTTCTCCAATTTCCCCGGACTCGGAGCTGTTGGTGTCGCAAGTCCACGGTGGAGAACCTTAGGACTTCCATACCTGCAAGTCGAACAGGTCCATGACCGTCTTGAGTTCAAGAGCAGACTAGCTCTAGAAAGAGCGCGAAATGGCGCCTTTATAGAAGCCATTGGGGATATGAGTTGTAGAAAGGAAGAAATGGGATGGTCCGCATCGCGATCCGCGGAAGTCAGTGGTCCAAGCTCCACCCGTCATTTTTATGATTCATTCAATTTTTTAGAATTCTTTCTTTCTTTGACATACACCCCTACAGTTTACACCCTTTCAACCTTTGCAAATTCAGCCTTTCGATTTCGCATAATCTCTCGCTAAAACATAAAACAACATCGAACCCACTTACGTCCGAGTCCACCACCTCTCTCGTTCGTTCTTCCCACCAGACTCGTCTCAAGTACATTCCGTCGCAATGGCTTCGAAGAGAGAAGACCAGCTGACCAAAGTGTCCGTTGATGGTAAGACTTCCAAAACTACGTTCCGGCTTCATTGTGCTAATTCAGTCTTCTATTTAGCTGCTATCGCGCACGTTCAAGCCTTTTATGGAGCTCTCAACTCAAACCGCGAATTTATTGCTACCTTTTACGCGCCAACTACCTCTTCGATCGTATTCAACGGCAACCCTGTGGCAGATGGCCCTGCTGTCCAGGACATCTTCGTGAACCAAATGCCCAAGTCGCACTATGAAGCCCAATCTTTCGACAGCCAGATCATCAACCAAGCCTACCCGACTGTTACACCCACTGGTGTCAAGCCAGCTACTGAGATGACCGCCAAAGACATGTCACTTCTTCTCATTGTCAGTGGGTATGTGCGGTATGGCGAGGGCCGCGAGCAGCCTCAGCGTGGCTTCAGTGAGACTTTCGTCCTTGTGCCGAACCCGTCTAAACCCACGGACCGAAACAAGCGTCACCACGAATGGTTGATCCAGAGTGAAAACTTCCGACTTGTTGTCTGATGTCCAGTTTACTGCTCATTTAAATGATCTGGATGAAGGGATGATTATGAACTCGTCGCATATCTTGGCGACGTTAAACATTAATGATAACGCTTTGTTTGCGACTCTTTG
Source organism: Penicillium malachiteum (assembly GCF_028827825.1). NCBI lineage: Eukaryota > Fungi > Ascomycota > Eurotiomycetes > Eurotiales > Aspergillaceae > Penicillium > Penicillium malachiteum. The sequence goes on from NW_026643095.1 coordinate 7,396,584, forward strand.
CACACTCTACAACATGGTAAAAGGAAAAGGCAAATTGGCTGGGATTTTGAAAAATAGATGAAAGATGTAACCAATGGCTACTTGACGGGTACATGAATTGCATGAAGCCAAAACCACCTCTTGGCTATTACGACTTGGTTGCTGGTGTATTGGAGCTTCGTGGTATCCGCAGATTGGCTTTCACTCTCTCCAGCAACTCTTCTCGGGTCGCAGTTTCGCTTGGCAAAAGTCCCCTCTACGGTCAAGTTAGTAAGGGCGTTGACAAAAAGAGATATCTTGGGGAACCATACAGCACGAAGCCACCTTTTCATATCCTCTGCAGTCCAAGTTTCGGGGTCTTTTCCAGTTAGTATATGGAGAGCTGAATGGGCTCTTGATTCTTTGTTTCTTACCTCCTTTTGGATCGGACTCAGCAGGGAAGACGTCCGCTCCCCAGATAGAATAAGCTGCAACGGCTGTCACCATGCCGGCGAAACCTAGAGAATAGAATATGAGATTTGGGTCCCCTTAAAATGTTCCTGATGATGAAATTTTGCGGTCTATTTACCTAAGAATAAATTCTGTGCACCTTTGGATTAGTTCTTTGTACGCATGGCTCTTCTAAGGGTGGAGTATGGAGTACCTTGGAGTTGGAGTTTATAGCCCGATCCAGCGGAGTAGGCATCTTGACTTGTGTGAACTTGAAATATCAGGGAGTCTTGGTGTAAATGATGGTCGAAGAGTGAAGATTGGAATGAAAAATACTATCCAGCTCTTGAATGATCGTAAATTAAGGGTAAAAGAAGTGATAAGTTGTCCAGAAGTTCAAGTTACCACCTGGCACTACAATGCCAGTGTACCGCCACCCGCTACCGCCATGATATGCGGCTGCCTTCCATGCATAAAATCATGATGGGAATGAACCTCCCGAGGTCGGTGTATCCTACATTATTGTAGACATGTACTTTCCTTGTTAATTGGGACGAGTATAATAACGAAGGAAACTACTACTGGACATTTGAGGGATCTTCCATAAGTTTTAAAGTTTGTAGAGCTTCAACCATGCATTGTACAGCTACACCTTATAATGATCCTTATCTATACCCTGTCTGGTCTACACCAACCCCCAATGTATATCTTCTGCTTTCTCGGATTCCATTGAGCTCCGATATGGAAGCTGTCATCTTCTTCACTGCGGTCACATTTATGGTCGCCGTGGGAAGTGCAGTCGTGCAAGGGTAAGTAAAGCCCAACTGGAACGCCAGTCCAATACTGACAGATCTCAGAGTAATCTTTTGGAAACGATATCGAATTCGATTTCACGTCACCAATAAGACTCCATCCATCAGCAGCCGAGATTTGGAAAATCAAGATCCGGGATTAAATCCCCTCGTTGCCGCACCGGCACCTTTACTGCATACACGAGCGGAAAGCCTTGGTGTTCGTCGGTGGCCATCAACATATTATGATCAAACTCGCTGGACTGGAATAGCGCAATCCGTTCCTTCAATCCCTGTTGATCGTCGTCATCTTTCGAATCCATTTGTGCCATTCCAAGGCGTTCCAGGTGGTCCTACATTAGAAGAGATATCCGAACGAAGTCCAACCCCGGCGACTATCAGCCACTTGACAACCGCCACAGGTTCACGTGATCAGCAGGGCTACGCAGAGCCAAAACCCTAATACGATCCACACAACTTGGTCTTCGTCATTGTCAATCTTCAACATTGCAACCTCAAACCGCATCAAACCGTCACCATGCCTTCCGAAGTCTCCGATATCAAGCAGTTCATTGAGATCTGCCGCCGCAAGGACGCCTCCTGTACGTTTCGCCTATTGGACCCTCCGAGGGGGAGCTAGTGAGAGATGGCAAACGGGAGCTTCAAAGCTAACCCAAAACTACAGCTGCCCGCATCAAGCGCAACCGCAAGAACCAGCAGATCAAGTTCAAGGTCCGCTGCCAGCGTTACCTGTACACCCTTGCCCTCAAGGACTCCGACAAGGCCGACAAGCTCAAGCAGAGCCTTCCCCCTGGTTCGTCAACCCCCACATTCTCGTACCCGCATTATACCAGTGATCGCGTTGGAGCTCGATTGGAGAATTTGCCTGGAATTGGCCAACGAGGAATACAATTGGAATCACGTCAACTCAACACGGAATTATGTCCGATCGCAAACTAACATGTTTTTCCCCTATAGCTCTCAAGGTTGTCGACGTCTCCAAGGGTGACAAGAAGAAGTCCCTGTAAATGCAGTGACAATGGAATAATTGGAGGCTTGGAGTGCGGCGCGATTGGTTGTCGAATGCAAAACCAACTGTTGGAGGGAAACATGGCATGAACTTGAGTCTCTCTGCGGGCCGACACGGGATGGGGGAAGTGGAATACACGATCTCATCCTTGCGTTTAAACACCGGTTATAATCGTCGGTCGAACGAACTCGCTTTTTTCGGACGTACTCGAGGAACGCTTTTGTCGGAGTTTCCAGTCCTTACACACCAATGAAAAAAACAGTTGAAACATCCTTATTGGGCTTATCACATACCCTTCTGGGAGTTACCTTTGTCCATCTTTATGGTCTCAATACCTAAGTTTTCCACCGATGCCACTCTTGGTCTTTGTTCCATGAACCCGTAAATACGACTTCATGTCCGCAACTTGGGCTATGTGCTCTCTGCCAATGATCTTACGTAGTTGGCCACTACTAGTATCGTAACGTGCCACCAAAGAGCCCCACTAACCTTGAAACTGGAAGATCTGCAGTATAGGTATTTCGCACTGGCAGTCAAAGAACAAAGAACAAAGAGCCTTTGTTCACTTGGGCAGTCTTGAGACTCAGCCACCATCTATGGATTCTTAGAGTAAGCCCCCAACCCCATTGCCACGATCTATTATTATAACGCCCCAAAATGAAGATCCAATAATTGGTCTTAAGAGTGCTTCTTTTCAAGCACCTTGAAGCCTTGAAGACCTTTGAGATATTTCAGACACTTGAAACATGTCTCAGCACTTGAGAGCATTTCAAACGATTGAACTTATAAAGTTCACATAACACCCCCAGCGGGCAAACGCGACCTAGACTACTGTCGTGAGATTGTGCATGTTGAAGTCTTATCAAGTCCTATTATTCCTCGGGGAACTAGTCGTCACTATGTCGTCCGTCTCAGAAATAAAAGCTATGATGGAGAAACGAATCGCCACCGGGCGTGAATCTTCTGGTACTCAATCACGCGTTGTTCTTAACAAAGATAAAGTCAAGGTATACAGGAGGGATGGCCATCGAAAAATTCGAAAAAGCTCAAACTCAAGCTCAAGCAGTGGCACACGAACGCGCAAGAATTCGGCTTCTTCGATTGCATCCCGTATTGATTCCAGACGTCTATCGATCGCTACTAGTGCTAGTGTCAGCACCAATGTATCTAGTCTTCGTCCTAATCCGTTAACATCGGGTATGTCGACACCAAGACCATCTGTTGCATCAGCATCATCTGCGTCGATATTACCTGCATCGATACCAGTTCCGCCGTCAGCTGCATCGACATCAGTTTCGTTGACACCAACTCGGCTATCAGTTGCATCCATATCACCTGCGTCGATACCGGCTCCGCCCTCGGTTGCGACATCGGGTGCATCGACACCAACTCGGCTATCAATTACATCGGTATCAGCGGCGTCAGCACCAGCTCCATTCTCAGTTGTACCAGCGTTAGTTGCGTCGACACCAGCTCCGCCGTCAGTTGCGAGATCAGTTGCGTCAGAATCAGTTGCTTCAATATCACCTGTGTTGATACCGCTTCCGCCATCAGTTGCGAGATCAGTTGCGTCAACACCATCCCGGTTATCAGTTGCATCCGAATCAGCTGCCTCGATATCACATGCGTCGATACCACTTCCGCCATCGGTTGCATCGACACCAGTGCGGCCATCGAGACCAGCTTCATCAGTGGCATCAACATCAATTTCATCCATACCAGCTGCGCCGATGCCAGCTCCATTATCATTTGCACCAACATCAGTTGCGTCAATGCCAGCCCCTCTTTCAGTTGTATCGATCCAACCTGCATCGATACCAGCTCCATTATCAGTTGCGACATCAGTTGCGTCGACACCAACTCGATTATCACTTGCGTCGATATCACCACCCTCGCAACCATTATCAACCTCATCAAGTCAACCAGCCCTGTCCAAAGGCACCTGGAGAGAATCAGAACAAGAACGCCACGACAGAATTAAAGCATGCAATAAACCTGCCACAGAGACTTGGCTGGAAATGCTCATGAAAGAATGTCGAGACGAGTCATCACTTACCCACAAGACTCTATGCAATCTCATTCGATATAGCAAATCAAGCGAAAAAGCCGGGAAGGACGTTAGCGATTTTCTGAAAACCGACATTTGGATCGACTCGGAACTCAACTACGCCTACTTGGGTCCTTATTCCGAGACACAGCGTCGAAGGAAATCGTCTTTGAAAGAACTTGTTCCGATTGCTGGAAGTACCGATAAACCTCCTGATGTTATTACGAAAGTAATTCTGGATGACTGTACCGATTGCTTTGAGTTCATCTGCTCAAGATTACCTGAGTTGAATTGCTATGGCTGCAATCGATTCGGGTGGAGTTTTATTTCGATTGCGATCTTCGGGCACTCGATGCGGATCCTTGAGTATTTATTCTCTTGGAATAAACCTGCCGGTGCTACTACATTGATGATGTATATTACTTCTAATGCTCGGTATATGGCTCCTGGTCTAACTCCGCTGTGTTACATGGCACAGCAGAGAAGTGCAGATTACCTGGAGAAGGTGTTAGATCTTTGGGAACCGAATCTTGATATGAGTATCCTTGAGGATCCAACAATCGATGACTTTACTTCATCGGGAGATAAATATGATTTTTGTGGATTTATCACCTATGATTTAGCTGTTCGGCTTGCTAAATTTGGCTTAAATCTTCAAAATACTATTGTCACTGGAACGGAACCAGACGATCACCATCATATCGAAGGGGCTACCGCATGGCATGCTGGTGCTTGTAATGGACCTGGCTTCCTGGATTATTTGGAGGAATGCTCTGATGTATCAAAGCTTTCTCGTGATGAAAACGGGGATACCCCTCTTGTTTACGCAGTGCAAGCTGGTCAATATGATACTATCCGTTGGTTTAATGATCATGATAACGGTTATCTCAACTTGAAGACTATTACGCAGCGTATGTTTGAATTCTTTGTTTCCATTTCTGCGATTTTTTCTTTTGGGTCTATAGAGGAAGGCGAAGCACTTCCACCTCCTCCTTTTGGTTGTGGGCATGATACGATTTTGTATACATCTGATGTTTTGTTCTGGACCATATTTCTCGTTAATCTGGTATACTAAAACTATGATCAATGAAATATTATCGAGTATCCTTCACTGATGATCACGTTGGTAAAAAGAGATGAATTGCTCTATGGTCCTCGCTATATAGAAGACTTAGCATCACTTATTAGTAGTAAGCGCGTATAGTTTTTTCCTTCAGATTTTTAGACCAAAGTGTTGCGGGACAAAAAAACACAAGTCGACCTCAGGACATTGGGGTTTTGTTTCTTAGTTCAAGTCGAAGGTACATGCCAATGCAGCCTGGCATCCAATGAATGTTTTCATTGACCCATGCCAGTAGTTTTGATATGGGTATTCCACTGATCCTATTTCCATCTCTTGTACACAATTCTCTCCTCAATATTACTAGTAACCCAAACTTGAACTTTGCCACATCATGGTGATATTCAACATTTGAATGACTTCAAGTTCTTCCAGTTAGTTGCATCATGTCCCTTCAAGTTTTCTTTGTTTGCCCTGATAACCGACCGGATGATACCCGCTACTGAGTACTAGTAGTATACATATGCATAAAAATCCCGTGGCCGTTTGCTCCTTGGAGGGCATATATTGCGCTTCTTGGGGTACGTCCATTGTTCATGGTTCTTCCTTCTTACACCCATCCTACTCCTGGCAATATTCCAACTTCCTCCATGACGGTTTCCAAAGTTAGTAGCCCAGCCAGTAAGCCCAGGCAAGGAGGTTTCTAGTGCGTCCTCTGATCACGGTTGGCAAGACCGATTTGGCCATCTGCCCAACGACGATCTTTTTCTCTTCCAGAACCCTGAAAACTGTCAGCGTAAGTGCCAAATGCTATTGCAGTCACCATTACATTTGTTTAATAACCTTGGCAGGTCCCCTTCCACCTCCTGCTATGTCGTGGCGTCAACGGTCTTCTCAACAGTTGCAGTCGAAGGTCTCCTCGCTATGCGCCTTTTTCCAGATTCCACCTATGCCTGGATTTGATCTAGGTGCTTTCACTCATGGAGTTCATATGTTCCTTCAAATGATGTTTGTTAGTCTGGTGCTTCTTGTTGCTGGTCGATTGATTTGGGAAGAAGCTCTGTTTCGGCAGGCGTCTTCCTTCAAGGAAGCCGTACGGCCCCTTCTGGTCTTTCTGGGGATTTTGCGCGGTTCGACTACCATTCGTGCGATCTGGCGTGCCTTTTGGGACACATTGTTGGGTTGAAAGCCAAAGACAAGAAACATCAATTGATACAACCAGAGCACACCGAGAAGAAAGTCCTCTGGTCAACTATTCCCAATACATTCCTATTGTGCATCAATGCAAATCCTCAAAAGCAGCCTCTATCATACCAATGAAAACAAGTTCTCCAAAATAACATCTAAATAGAGACTAGAAACCAGTCTACTCTTTCCTTCCATAATGCAACTGAACATACCCTTCAACCCCAGCAGCATCCAAACTCTTCACAATCCCCTCTAGTCCCAAATCCATCTTTCTTAACTCAAACTCCCCAAAGAAACTGGGCTCCTCAGTCACTTTAACAAAACCAAGTGACTCAAACAAAGCCAAGCTCCTCACATTAGCCTGCCCAATCTTCACACTTAAACATTGAAACCTCATCACGCCCCCAGTAGCAGCAGCACTCTGCACCAATTTCTCCCTCTGTTCCACCGAAACATCTGAACCCTGAACAAATTCATCCAAAATCTCCGTCTGTCGCTCAACTACATACCTCATAAACGCTAATAAAGAAGCCTTCCCGAATCCTTTTCTCTGATTAATCTTTTCAGCAATCATAAGCTCAAGCTCACCAACTAACTGAGGAATCTCATCGCCCTCATCACCATCATCAACACGAAGGAAGAGATTAATATCACCAACCATCCTCTCCGCGGCCTCGTCTTCTGGGGTCACCTGGAACCCAGATTCTTTAGTCTGATCTTGTGAGATCGGACGACAGGCGATGAAGGTTAATTTATCTGCATCTTGGCGCCAGCTGCGCTGCATAGAGTATTCCTCTTCTAGCGTTAATGGCTCTGATGCTGTTGCTTCTTGGATTTCCTGGTTTAGTTAGTTCGGCTCAGACTAAAGGAACATGGTGGTTCTTACCTCATCTTGCATCCATTCGTGATAGCGGGGGACGTGCCATGAGGAGTATGGGACGAGAAGAACCTTGGAGGTTGAGAGGGCTAAACATGTTTGTAAGTATGGAACCTTGAGAAGTATTTCATTCGTTTTGGAATTTCTGAAGAATTAATTTGGGTATATAGATGGGGGAATAAAAATTGCATACCGGTCTCAGCGTTGAGCAGCATTAGTGCGGTACTAGGGAGAGAAATTTCGTTGAGGTTCAAGTTATGAAGGATAATTCCCTATCTGAGGGTTGAGATGGAATGCTCAACCGCAAGGTTATCTGTATCCTTTCCTGTTGTAGTTGTGAGAATTTGACAAGTTCAAGTTGAGGTTCAAGTCCCGCGAATCTTTCTGTGGGGGCTTGCCGATGCCGCATTGGCTAATTCGTATCTGGTCGAGATATTGAAACTTGAAGTTATTACATGACTACAACGAAGTAGATCAATCTACATCTACATATTACTTACGGAACTTGAAACTTGTGTATCATGTCATTAGCCTGTTCCAATATGCTATCTATGAATCATTTTTTCTCCTCCTGTCCAGCAAAAACACCAAATCGAATAACCTCGACCTCCAAAGTCTCAGAGTCAACCAGAATCAAATCTCCAGTATCTTTGAATCGAGGAATAGAGAGAAGTCGTACGCGGGGTATAGAAGTCTCGCCAGAATCTGTCATCTCAGTATCCCCTCCATCTAAGCGGAGAGAAATATCACCATCAATGACAGCAGTCTTGAAAGACGGTTGATTTCCTGTGAAGAAGAGGTGAGGACAGGCCTCAATGATGAACGGATCGGTTTCCTGAAATGGATACGACCCTACTATTCATTAGCATTTCTATTTCTGTCAGCATAGTATCGTGGAGAATTGAACATACAGAGTGTATCAGGAGCTGTCGGCACGCCGATTCGCCAGCGCAGCATTGCTTCCATTACTTGCATACGGGCTCTCGAGTCGTCTGAGCCTTTATCGCCGTCTTCATCGTCACCAGAGAAGTCCAAATACCGCAGGACATCATCAACGTTCTGACCACTACATCCCCATAGTCTCCAACCCTCAACTTCACCCTCCCATGGGTTGGTCACATTGTCAAACCACCCAGGTTCGGATTTCTCCTCACCCGTTGGAGGCGCGCAGAAAGGTCTTGACTGTGGAAACATGGCACGGTGAATTGCTTGTTGAGGAAGTGAGAAGTTCGCTGGGTCGGATTGACCTGGCATAAGAGTCACGGGAATACTTGGTAGAATCTCCGATAGGAAATTGTCAAGCTGTGTAATTGGCGAAGCGTTGTATGCCGACGCATCATAGCCGTACTTCTTTGGCACGGGTTTCTTCTTCCCATTGCTGTCCGTAACAAATGCTTCTGTTATTACGCTGGCGCCAAGCGAATCTCCCGCAATAATGAGCCGTGTGATCTTTGAAGCGCCCGACGAAGGGCTGTTATCCTCATTCCCAGAGAAGCCCGTGTACCCAAGTAAATAGTCTGTCAGCAGCTCCAGTGCAAGTGTGTCGCTCGAGGTTCCTGTAATCCCCAATCCACTGACAAAGGCGATCTTGCCAGATTGTTTCCCCGCTGCTTCCTTCCCAGTTCCTTTTGTGTCTGGAGACTTCTCCCATCTTCGAGGTTGCGGGGCCAGTTCTGGGACCTTAATGTCGATAACCTCGAAATCTCCATTGGCGTTCTCTGTTCCCAGGGCCGCAATGACAGTACCAGTCGTAAGATGGACGGAGGAAAGAAAGTTGCCAGACAGACGCACTCGGCCAGATGCATCCTCCAAAGTAATTTGGGTCAAATCGGGGTTGGATGGGTCGATGTAGGTAGGGCGGGGAGGGGGCGCATTGGTAAAGTTCTGGTACCAGTTAGATAACTAGCAAGAGTAGTATAGCATTCGACAAGACCTACCTGTTTGGTAAGATCCTCCAAAATATTGGGTTTCAATGGCAAGTCCATGTACACTGTGCCGGTTACCCAGCACAATTCACCTTGTCGCACATCGAGTACTCGGTGAACATAGGATGCACGCTCTCCGGCAATCTAATAGTCACGCAAAGCAATTGTCAGCTTTATTTTGAAAAGTCGCGAGGCTGGGCGAGCTCTCGTACACTGAATCCATCCCAAGCTTCTGACGCAATTTTCTCCACGGCAGGCTTCAACCCTGCGAGGCGCAGGAAATACATATCGCCATATTGTTGTTTATAGTGTCGATCCGCTCCAGGAGGGAGCTTGAACGTCGAGAGAGGGCTGTAATTGGAGGGGTTACGGAAGGTCTCTTCGTACTCCTCGTTGCTATCCAAACAGAACACGTGAGATGGTCAGCCGTGGTTGAAAAATAGGGATAGAACTAGCAATCGAAGCATACCTTGGAGGACGTAAGAAGCCAAAGTCCTCACTTGGAGTCATTTTGTTGAGATATTTAAATCTGGTGGAATATTGAAGAGTTAACAATTGAAAGTGATGCGGGAACACTGACGCGGTACGCGAGCGCGTCCAATTACATTCCCGCTTTGGGACTCCTTAGATATGGGATTGAACAATATAACTTGAAATGACTTTCAAGATTCAATTATTATTTCATTTTAGTCAATAGGTCACTGGTAAACTTGAACGATATCATAATCTATACCTAATTCATGCAGTTTCAAGTTGCCCTAGTATCGAATAAGGTCTATCTAGTACTAGACCAATATTTCCCTATAGTCACTGACTCTGCCACCGGTCTGTTTTATATAGACATCTGGACAGTCATAAAGAACTTGAAACTTCAACTTGAAATTGAACTTGGATTGAAACTCAAGAATTGAGATTCCAGCTTTCTATCAGAACATCAGTGACTCAGAGTTTGCAACTACCACCTAGGTCATACATTAGAAGCATAATAGAGACTCGGACACATGTGCAGTGGTTGATCACCTAGCATTTGGCTGAGTCGGCTGTATGGGATCGGTAAAAAATAATTCAACTGCGGCGACATGCAATAAATAGTATGAAAATGAAGGAGCATAAATTTGAAAGAAAATATTTCATAAATTATGAATCGGATCGAAAAGTTTCTTTGAGTTTGAAATGCTGATAAGCCAATTGAATATTTGAACACTGCCTAATAGCATGATGCCTCGGTCCGCTAAGCTTCCCCGCATTCTTTACTCTCATCTCATGCATCTCCAACTAATACTACTGGTGCAAATATAAACACCTATTACTATTCAAGTTGATACAATTAAAATCCTCTCACCTGAAATCTCGAGATATCTACCGATAAAAATTAACACTCTGAACATTCGAACCCACTCGCAACAAACCATAACAATGTCTCTCCAAACACCCCTATGCTCGCTCCTGAAGATCCAACACCCAGTCCTGCTAGCAGGTATGGCCCGTGCCTCTGGTGCCCCTCTCGCTGCCGCAGTCTCAAACGCAGGAGGTCTGGGTACTGTAGGCGGACTAGGTTACACACCCGAGCAACTATCCGAGATGTTAACGGAGTTAAAATCACTCCTCCGCGACCCATCTCTACCATTCGGTGTTGATCTCGCTCTTCCTCAAGTTGGAGGTGGTGCTCGTGCCACAAATCACGATTACACACACGGACAACTAGACGAGCTTGTGGAGGTTGCCATCTCCCACGGTGCGAAACTCTTCGTCTCGGCTGTTGGGGTGCCACCTGAGAAAGTGATCAAAAGATTACATGAGGCTGGATTGCTCGTTATGAATATGGTTGGTGCACCCAAACACGCTGAGAAGGCCTTACAGCGCGGTGTGGATATTGTTTGTGCCCAGGGTGGTGAGGGTGGAGGTCATACGGGTGATATCCCGTTCTCCGTGCTTATTCCTGCCGTTGTGGATGTTGCGCGTCGCTATAAGAGTCCGATGACGGGACAACCGGCACTGGTTGTTGCGGCTGGTGGTATTAACGATGGCCGTAGTCTTGCGGCCTCGTTGATGCTGGGAGCTGCGGGTGTCTGGGTTGGGACTCGGTTTGTGGCGTCGGAGGAGAGTGGTGCGAGTCGGTTGCATAAGGAAGCAGTTGTTGGGGCACAGTATGGTGAGACTAAGAGGACGCTGGTTGTTTCTGGACGGCCATTGCGTATGCTGCCCAATGACTATGTCAAGGAGTGGGAGAGTCGGCCTGCTGATATTGCGGAGTTGACTGCCAAGGGAATCGTGCCAATGATGCATGATTTGGAGAATGAGAAAGATATCGATATGCCTTTCTTGATGGGTGATGTTTCAGCTAGTGTCAAGGCTATCCAACCGGCTGGTGTCATTGTTAAGGAGATGGTGCAGCAGGCTGTGGATGTTCTTAGAACCGGGAACTCATATATCACCGGAGCTAGACAGGCGAGCAAGCTATAGAATTGAGGTTACTTTAGTCACATGGAGCAAGGAGGAACTTTTAAAGAGGATAGTTTTGAAATTGGTTGATAGTATGACATGTACTTGTACAGAAACATTGAAATTTTGAATACTTCTTGTAATTGAAAGCTGCTGAATCCACGGGCTATCTGAATTTCCTAGAAAATCACATCTTGGGCAGCTGATGTTTGGTTTTCTCTAAAATTCCACCAGTACCAAGAAACAAAGCCTTCCAGGTTATCCAAAATCCTCGGGTAATTTTTGCAACCCCATTCATGAAGTGTAGTGTAGTTCGCATCATAGTGTGCGTCAGAGGGGGCTCATTAGAAGAATGCCCATAAAAGCAGATCTTGGCAACAAAAAGGAAAAGAAAAGCGAGTTAATGACACCCGTTCACCACGCCGTTCTTCGAAGCTCGAGCCTCAAGAAGACTAGGAGGAGGGGGAGGGCCAAAAACTGGGCGCTCGGAAGGTGCAGAAGCGTTAGCAATGGTAGAATCGTGTTCGTCAAGCTCTCCCTCCTCGCTGAGATCCTCCTCGTCCTCATAGTCATCGTCGTATTCGCTTTCGGTACCTTCGTCATCATGTTCCATATGGGGGTCAGGTTCCACCAAGCCCTCTCCTCGGCCTTGTGCCTGCATACGGCGGCAAAGAGTTTCGAGGTGCTGGCACTTGCGTCGCAATCGATCGAGTTCCTCCTGGTTCCGGGTACGTTCCTCAGCCATTTCAAGGATATTGCGGTTGGTGGATTCGTGCTTTCGGTTGAGGGTATGATTCTCCTTCTCCAGGCGCTTCGTCTTCTTGGACATTTCTTCCATTTCTTTGCGGAACGTAAGAAAGAGCTCGTTGCTGTTGTTCAATGTGTCTTCGACCTGTTCTTTGTGTTAGTCACCCTGAAAGCGCGGAGCTTGGAATATGATATATATTGTATTCCCGTACCTGCTTGAATTTCTCCACGTAAATGTTAAGCTGGCTGCGGAGTTCTGCTTCCGTGTGGGAAAAAGTAGAGACCTGCGCGCTCAAGGCTCGTCCACGAGCGGCTTCACTTTCAGCAGCACGACGTTGTTCCTCATACTTGATCATCAGACTTTGAATCTCCCGCTCTCGGTAGGTCATGAGACTCTTGTAACTGATTTCACGTAGCTCGAATTGCTCGGTAAAGGTCCTCAACTTTGCCTTGAGTCTATATTTCGCATATTAGAAAAAGGTTCCAGTTTCCACGCGGGGCCAGAGTGGTGCGGTGAGGGGTATACGAACGCATCACCAAGATCCATATCAAGCATCTCGCTGCGAGGGTTTCCTTTGGAGGCCATCATGTCCTCAAGAGCGTAGAGCATGGAATCGAGTCGTTCATTGACCATTAAACGAGCTTTATTCTCGTTCTCCTCGAGCTTCTTGTTTTCGTCCTGTGGGTTGTCGTTTGTTGTTAGCACGTGCTATGATGTGGTGGGATGAAGACGAAATGCGAAATTGGATATATACCTTTACTTTCTTGTTCTCCTTCGTCAACTCCCGACACAACTTCTCTAACTTATCTTTCATAGTGACGGTCTTGCTGAGTTCCGATTTGCTCTTATCGTGATCCTTCTGAACTTGATCGGCTCGTTTCTTGCTCTTCGCATAGTCGCGGTCCAACTTTTTCATATCTGCCAGAAGCTCGGTGTACTTCTTGCTGACGGTTTCGAGACGAGTCATCGGAGACTCTATGGTGTTGAGAAGCTGGTTCAAGTCACGGGTCGCTTTCTTAACCTCACGCTCTGAACATCCAAGTCAGTGGTCTCATCTTCCAACTGCCGGTCATATTACATATGCAAGTCATGACATGTGGATGTATATAAAAATCTCCGAAAGAATCGCAAGATGCCAGACATCCACCGAATTGAATCTGGGAATGACGCACCAATTTCCATTTCTTGTTCTTTTTCACCAACAGCATCCTGCTCCAGCTGGGAGATCTTGGCGGCCAGTAATTTGGAGGTCTCGTTGGGGTCGGCCGCCTTCTTTCCCTTGTTCTTCTTCGCCATGGTTGTGGATGACATTATGCGCGGTATCCGTGGGGTTTGTCGATCCGGGGAGTCTTTCTCTGTCGGCTTGTCGTCGTCGCGTGGCCTTACGAGATCAAAAAACTGTGCAGGTTCGGGGTGGAAGCACTCGGTGAGGGTGGTGTGGGTTCAATCGGAGAGGAGAGTGGCAGGACACAAAGAAATCCCAGAGGCAACAATAGCTCCGTCAAGAGCAGCACCTCTGGGGCAAAGTAGGTATGAGTCGTAGCTTGTTCCGTTCAATCGGAGAGCACTGGTTCCTTCTTCGGAAGAGAACTCGACGAGGGGGAGGTTCCTTAGTCATCGACCCAGCCGCACGGCCAGCCACCGACTCCGACTCGACGATCTTCTTTCACAAGGTACGCTATTGAAGGAGCTAATGATGATCTTGGTGCGGTGCTAGAGACACGGTGTCACCAAGCTCCTCATTAGCATCCGGGCTCTTCGGACTTCAACTGACCGAGACGAGCCCTCATGATCCCGCTGCCGCAACGGTTAAGGTCTATGCTTTGAGCACGGATTCAGATACACCTACGAAGTACGAAGTACTAACTTCACAATTGGCCTGATAACCTTGGAAGCATTTGTTTGTTTGTGTGATCAAATATTGAGTTTTACGGCTTGAAACTCGTCTTTCATGTCTAATATTTGACCTTGCAAACATTATCCATGGATGTGACCTTTCATGCGTAGATCGTTATCAATTATACCCCATGGGGCCTTACAACAAAGAACCTTGTCCTGAGGTTAGTTTAGTAGCAGCAAGAATTAGTATTCAATACTATGCTGCTCTTTATTGAATTTCCCATGCGGTTATTCATAGTTTTTGAAGTAGTTGGAGGACATTTGATATAAACGCTTCGGATACAAAGATGTGAAGATTGAAAGAGAACCTGGAAAACTCTATAATCAATAATATCACTGAACATGATGTCCTGGTCAAAAATCTATGGACCTCAAGTTCAATTAGGGCTCCTACAAATAGGACTCTTACTGATTCGGATGTGAAGATGTCGATGTGAGTGAAGCTCCAGGGTTACAACTTCAAATGTTCAAAAATGTTCCAATGTAGGATTCTAAGGTTATGACTTTGCAATTTGTGATTGATATCCCCAATCCCCAACTCAATGCTGCTTTGTCTACGGAGTACTAGTAGAACTATCCTTTGTTTGAGCACTAGTCTCATAATGTCGTCGATGTGTTCTTCCCGAGACTTTCAAGGTTATATGTGACCTGTCACACTCAGTTATTGATACTAGCTTCCCAACTGCTTGGCCCATTCAAATATTTTCCTATTTGGAGTCAGTCTTGAATTTATCAAATAGGATGAAGTGGAACTTTTTCTTGGTGCCGTCGTACTGGGACCGGGCACCAGTAAGCACATACATGAATGGTCACAGTCCTACTACGAGTGCACATGTGTGTAAGCTTTAAATACTATGTAGCAGTATACGGGGTACATCAATTGGGTAGCAATAGATATATGGAGAAAAATGAGTGAGCCTGAGCCACAATTAGAACTTGAGCTTGAATGAGGGATCTTGGTGCACCAGAAGTACAAACTTAGCTACTGGAGGCCTCAAGTTGAGTGTATAAATCATGATATTTCAAATGTTTGATATTGTGACGTTTTTAAAAGTTCAAATGTTTTATCGGAGCCTGGACATGAAATAGATTGAATTTCATCCAATTTCGTAGTGTCATTTACCCATATAATCTGACTTAATTTGACTAGTACCTAGGGTCACAGTAGCATCCGTCTGGCTGCCTATACGTTCGACCCCCGGGATCCCTCGGCCCCATAATACACCTAAGTGCTCCAGGGGCCAGGGCTACTCCGTATGCAGCGGGATTAAGGGCCAGGGCTATAACGGCCAAGCCGCCAAAACCACTATAATATTGACCGCCTATCTCACCGCTAGCTTTATCATCTTATTTGATTCCTTTCGACCTCGGGAATAAGCGCATTATGTTTTGCCCAAAACTAGTCGTTTTCTATTGGATATTTAACCTCTAAAACCCACCCATTAATATTAACACCGGCTCACGTGGTAGATAAGAAGCACTGGAGGCATCACAGACTTCCACTATTCATCTATCTCCACAGATGTAATCTACCAGGCATCATGAGTAAACAGGGGACTATGGTCCTGGGGCCTAGGCCAACTAAGGCCTGTGGTGAGTGATGAAGTCTCCATAATAGATACGGTGCTAACGAGGCAGCCAGTGAATTGTCGGCGACTGAAGGTATATCATATTTGTCTGTATATCTCAAGAACCGGCCATTAATTCATTGAAAAATAATAGATGAAATGTGAGGTGTTGGGGAATCCTCCCTGTCGTCGATGCCGACATACACGTACACCGTGTGTTTTTAAACCTCGTGCCAATGTATGTCTTACTTTGAGGAATCACTTGTATAGATCTTTATACTTACTTTCAGTGAGGCCTCTGCTATCCATGATTTACTCGATGAACAACATTCAAGTTTACTCAATACAAGCCCGTCGTTGCATGACCAGCAGTCTATATTGGATCGATTAGATCGGATCGAAGCTGCCCTAGGAATTGGTCAGGGTGATTTAGAATCCTCTAGTATTTCTCAATATTTGGACAGGGACGAAGACAATGGAAATATACCATTGCAAGAAGCTTGGAGATCTGTTGCTCATTTAAGATCAATTACCCGACCTGAACAGGATGAGAGTATTTGGTCTCGACCCGTTATTAAACGACTTTGGACCTCGTTAGTTTGCGATATTTCAAACGATGAACTAAATTCGAATCATGAGCTAACGAATGTCAGATTTATGGATAATTTACCACTGCTGCATTTCCTAAAAGACCGCGATGTATTTGCTTCTCCAACTCCATTACTACTGGCTTCTGTTCTTTACATCTCTGCCCTTCATCATCCATCTCCAGAGATGGGATCGTTAGCATCGGCCTATTTTACTGCAAATTGTTGCGCAATCGCCGAACTGGTGTCACCTAGCCCAACTGCCTTTCTTACACTAAGAACAGAAAGCAGCGCAGAAATTGAACAATATTTGCCGCCGTTCAAAAAGCAGCAAAAAGCCTTCCATAATATTCTTGGTTTGATTATGGCAAGTCTAAGCTCCGAGGCCTATGTTGATACGACAGGTTCATGGATTGCAATGGGTTACCGAATGTGGCTCGATCACTGTGAATATGAACCAGAAGACTCCAGGATAGATTGGCCTAGCCTTTTTTCCGGTCTGCAGGTGAGTCAAAGATCTTAGCTGACATCTGGACAACTGAGCCATACTAATATCTTTGAAGGTCATTGACATTGAACATGCATCGTTACACATGTCTTATCCTCTACTCCCACCACATCCACCAACACTTGACATCCAGGGCCTAGCCAGTCACCGGAGAACCGCGTTTGAAGGCCTCGCGGAAATGATGCACTTTGGTCTAAGCCACTTTGTCGGTAGAGGACTGCCGACAATATGGTCTTCAATGAATGCAGATATCTCTAATAGTATTCCCACCGTTCGCAGCCCATTTACTGAGAAAGACTCTCATATAATTAGACTATGGGCTCGAAAGCTTGATGACTGGCTTGTCCAGTATAATGGAGCATCTCGTAAGTGAACTCAATTGGAAGCGTACTCCATTCAGATGAAACTGACAAAACTTTCATCCAGAACCATCACCATCAGACCGACAGGGTATTTTGATCTTGTTACAGTATCATCTGCATAAACTTTACGTTCTGTCTATTTATCATCCTGCTCGTGGACTGGATCTTAGCTCCGCAAATATCAGTCCTGTTGAAAGACACGAGCTCCTCGTATCGGCGCGGGCAGTGTTAAGATTACGCCAAGATGATGCCAGCATTTGGTCCAATTGGGATCTGATTGTGAGTACCAACTAAGCACACGAGACTCTGCGACCCGTGCTTCTGAGATTGCTAATATCGAATCAAGATGATCACATGGGCTGCGATATTGCTTCTTCGTGGGGTGGAAGATGGCATGACGCACCAAGACGGTACGGATCACCCTTCATCTAATTTCTTTCTTTCACTAACATTTCCAGATCTCCATCTCATTCAAGCCCACCTCCAGAGTCTTGAACGGAGCTATCAGTCTGCGGCAAGTATACACACAGTTTTATTCCAGCGCCTCGAATCCAGCATGCAAGCAATGCATACCCCTCCAGATACAAGCTCTGCATTGGCAATCCCGGGCCCTGAAACAGATGATCCCTGGACAATCTTCGATCATGAAATAATGTCCTTGGCGAACCCTCCCTGGCTGTTTCAAAACTCTACTCAGTTTCCTCAGAGTTCAAAGTCATTGGGCCAGGTGCCAGTAGGGATACCTGCTGTTTCATATGACTCCAGTTTGCTGGGAAATAGTACTCAGATCTTCGGATCAAGTACAGCCTGGAATGAAGACGAGTAAATTTGAACATATCAACATAAAAATGCATTATGTATGAACACTGGCAGTCCCTTCACTCGAAAAACTTCAAGTTTGAATGTAGATATGTACTAACCCATTCATATGTATGCGCATGTGGTCTCCCAGATTCTATCCTATCTCTTCCGACGACATCTGGAGTCTTCAAAATGTTGAATAGTATATCCCGTGTCCTCTCTTCCAACTTGAAGATTTCCTCCCCACGAGAGTTCATCTAAACCCTCTTGACAATAAACTTCAACTTATAAGTATCCATTCCCTCAAGGAAAGTCTTCATAATCTTATCCGCTCCAGCCCACTCCTCCACCCAAGCCTCAACCTCCCACTCCGTACCCGTCTCAGCACCAACTTGCTTCCAAAGCTTCTTCCAAATCTCGACATTATGCCGATAATGCTCAATGGTCTTATCCTCAGGATCAGCCGGATCAGTACGACCAACCTGTCGACCAATCAACAATGACCCAGGTTGCGCACGTAACAAGCTAACAACACGCTTCGCAACTAAGATCTGCTGGTCCCAGCTGAAAAGATGGAAGAATGAGGCTGCATTGATGATATCGACGCCATTGGAAAGTTGGTTCACGAGATCGGAGTTATCATCGAAGATATCACTGACAATGAACTGGGATTTGAGAGTTGAGCGGTCTGCGAAAAGGTCGTAGCCGATATCGAAGAAATCTTGTCGGAGATCAGAGGCGTAGATGTTTTCCGATGGGACTCCATCGTAGACCTTTTTAATGTTAGATTTTCGGGAATATGTATGAAATGGAGCTGCCCCATGGTATGAGCTGGTGGAAGGATGGAACATACTAGGTGTCGTAGCTCTTGACCAACGGCACAGCCTACATCTAGTAGTTTCTGACCTGATTTGAGACGCTCTAGGATCTCAGGGTAGGCGGGTGATTGGGGAATGCTCATATCTAAGAAGCGGAATGCACCGATACAAGGGTATGGGAACTGGATGTGAATGAGTATTGAGATGCAGCAAGAGTCATTGGAGCTGTGATTAACTTACCACTTTAAAAGCACGCTCTCTCTGAAATACAAACAGATTAGTACTCAGTACTGTCTTCAAGTAAGTCATACTTTAATGCTTCGTAGAGAACGGTCAACTCACCACATCCTTTACATGCTGAAGAACTTGATCCGGCTGGATCTTACTATAGTTCTCCAAAATTGTCTTGGCTGGCTGTTGCACTTCCTCGAGATCAGTTCTATACCAGGGCAGTTCACGCGGATCCTTGCCCTGGGTTATCATAGACCGTAGATCGGATTCAGCCTTGGCCATTGTGGAGACTGTAGATGATGATCTGCTCAATAATGATTTGCAGTGATATAGAAGTTTAAGTGCTGTCTTACAGATTCAAGAGAGGGGTACGTACTACTCCGGAACCGGCATACGTTTGTTGCCGGAGATCCGTATCCCCGCGGTGGGGCTGTGGACAGATATTAAGATCACGACTGTAAGAAGTCAGGTTCATCAAGTTGTATTGGAATTCCATTTAATTAATATGTTTTTTCCTCTTAGGCTAGATAACTCATCGATTCAAGGACTAGGACCGGAAAAGTATTGAAATATAATTCATCGTCGTCAATGGGGTATAGGTACAGCGAAAAGACAATCATCATATCGTACAGGAGATCCATGGACGCTCGCATGACATCTTCCTTTGTCAAGTTTAAGAGCGAGCTTCGTTGGATCTGTCGTCAGTATCTTGGGGACCGGCTTCATCAGTCAGTTCAACCAGTCCGCTGCCTGGAATGTTGATAGAGCTAGGTTTTGACGATGCGTCAGGGGATTCCGGCAGCGGGAATGGTGGGAATGGTTCTGTTTGATCACCCTGAGATTGCCGAATAGATGATCCGATGGACCGTTGATCATGATCTGTGAGGTGGTGCTCTATTCTTGATACGGGGCCTGCAGTAGAAGATGGCTGCTCCCTTGAATCTGAAGTTGATGCGAGCTATACAAGAGATCAGCAATTCGTCAAATCATGTTGGGCAGACTGGACTCCTGTACCATGTGAATGTTATCTGTCTCAAGACCACGCTTAGCAGCCAATTCTTGTGCGGCCATCCGTTTTCTCTTAATCGTTGACTCTTCATTAAGTGCTGCTTGGTCATCTTCCAATTTCAAGTCCGCTATTGACGGACCCTCGATATCTGGAAGAATCTCCGGCTCTGTCTCCATCGGAGACTTTGTAGATGAACGCTTCTTTTTCTTCTTGCGCTTTGACTTTTTGGAAGATGCATCTCCTAGACTAGACGTCCCAGAGACAGATCTCACCATCTCCGATTTTGAGCCTTGATCATCAGATTCCAATCCCGTTCCACGGCGTCCGAAAGCAAGAGCAAATTCATCGTCCAGCGGAACTGCATCCTCTTCCTCGTCGCTTGGAAACAGATCTCCACGGGAACTGAGCGAATTAGAGGTCCCACGAGAGGACCCAGTGCCACTCCGATTTCTCCCATTTAAATTGTAAGATATCCGGCCCCCATCCTCCTCCGCATCCTCCATAAGAGGCTCATCTTCGTGCGCATAGCGCCGAGAGCTGCCTGGGTGTTCTTGTAAGTCGGCTGCCGAGGGACGGTATTTTACCCCCTTCGCGCCAAATCGCCAGGGAAACCGTTCTAGGAATCCAATAAAGGACGAACTCGGGATGACAGTAGGATCTGTTCGATTATCTGGGATGTGGACAGTACTTCTCCGCCTTGTGTTACGTGTCCCATAACTCATTCTCCTAGGGCGGCGTGGCTGCTCCGCTGTAGCACGGGTTAATCCACTCCCTGCAAGAAGACGGTCCAATTCACCTGTGCCCCATCCCAGCAAACTGTCTTCCTCTTCGGCGTTATCCCAGTCATCGTAGAAATCAAAGTTGGCCTCGGTCTGTCCCCGGCGTCGGCGTCGCAGCTGGTCCTCCCGGTTCGGCATACATGATGCAGTGCATGAATAGACGCAATTTCCAACGGAGTTGAAACACGGAGAGAGGTAGTTCTGTGAAAAGGCGTATAGACCTTCCTGGGCGGATTCGTTGGCGGATTCAATGTTATGGGAGATCTGATTGATCCGCTGCCGGATGCGCGGATCCCGCGATCGCATCATCTTGCAATGCAATCAAGATGAGCAGAAGAATCGGAATGAGCCGGATTCACTTCATGGCAGGGGGTGTACAGAACATGAGAGAGTCCGGGGAGCTAAACGTTGAGGAGTAACGATGTCATCTGGCAAGTGGGTTAGTCATCCCGGGAGCACGTGAGATTCTGGGGTAAAAAAAGAGGAAAAAGTTAAGATGAAAGATAAAGAGAAAGAGATATACAATTGAAGATCTTAAAATTCTAAATCCATTGATTAAAGAAATATGGTCTATTATATTCGATTTCTCAAACCGCCAAAGTTTCATCAAGAAAAAAAGAATTCCAAACAATCCCGCCCCCAGCAACGAAAGTCCGTCTCTATTACCGCTCTCATCTGTATCACCACCGATCTGGGAGATGACTTCCTTGCAGAAGACGTGGATTTAGTGGCGACATGGGTTCAGCGTGCGTCTCGAGAGTCAATGGACCAATGTACTCTCCAATGGCGAGCCGGTTCCCGACAACTTGCAATCACAATGGGTCCTTATTCAGTGGACCGAGTCGCCCAACACGACGCAGTTTTACAAATCCGATCGCAAGCTGACCCACAAGATTTACTTGGAAGAAATACCACACCATTGGTCATATCAGGCTGCAGTGCCTCCTTTCAATGGCAATCAGACGCAGCGCAAAAATTGATCCAGCGCGAACTTCACATTTCAGAAAACAAAGCCATCTCGCCTTTGAAAATATGGGAGGAGACTGGCAATAGCATTGCTAGACACATCTGGTGAGTTGGAATTGAATTTAAGACTTCGAATCCGGAGGACTTGTTTGCCCATTGTTGTATTTAGAATTAATGATTTTCTCTCTTTCTTTCAATGCAAACTTTAGGGATGCGGCACTTGCATCAATCATTCTTCTTAAAGAATCTATCTCTGGCAATTCTCCCAACACACCCATTCTCAACCAGTTACTTGCAACCCGGGATCACCCCCTTCAGGTCGTGGAACTGGGGGCTGGCTGTGGCATTGTCGGTATTGCACTAGCCACAATGCTTGATGGGTGCAAGGTACTTCTCACCGATCTTCCGGAGGTGGAGGAAATTGTAACGCGCAATCTAGACGAGGCCCGTCTAAAGGCATCTTCGACGGTTGACTATCAAACACTCGACTGGGATGAACCACCCACGGATCTTTGCAGTCAACCCATTGATCTGATCCTAGTTTCCGACTGTACCTATAACGCAGACAGCCTTCCAACTTTAGTGTCAGTTCTTGACCGATTAGTCCGAACTTCCCCGAAGGCCTTGGTATTCGTGGCCTTGAAGCGACGACATGAAAGCGAAGCGGTCTTCTTCGAATTGATGGAATCTGCAGCCTTTAGTGCTCAATCAAGCAGTCTTCAATTGCCGGCGCAACATGACCAAACGGATCAAATTGAATTCCATTGTTATCAACGTGATCAGAATGCCCCGCTGTCATAGTTGTCATAGTTTTTTCAAGGTTCCTTTGATTTACAATTCCGGTGACCATTGGAACGAACCTGACAGGCTATTTTATGTGATGTGGGTCCGTGCACCCGGTAAAACCCACAGTGCGTCATTTTCGGGTTCTCGCCCTTAGCGGGTCTCATGAGCTCGTGTGCACGCTGCCCAAGCTGCCCAGGGTGAATGTTATACTCCTACATATACGGAGTACCTTCAGCTTTGAAAATCCCTCTCGGGTCATCCCTTTAGTTACCCGAGGGATTTTTTTTTCTTATCATGTGGGGGGAGTCAATGCGATTTCACACCGGTTATATCATACTAGGTACGCGGAGTGCCCAGGCACTGACAAGGATAATTGCCACACCGCATGTTTTTTTTTAGAAGAAACCTAATTGAGAAATCCCGAGAATCTTTACCATACTGTACATACATGGATACTGTACATACGCAGGCACCATCGTGAATTCTATACTACAGGGTACATCTGGTATACATGCATGCTGACTTAAATAAAATTAAAAAAAAATTATTATAGAATGTACCCCGTATACTCCAAACGTTCACTAGTCTAGAATCCTCGAAAAGAGGGAAAAAAATAAGAAATCCCGCATAGTGGATATGGTTTCCCAGTTTTTTGTGTGTGTTCTCCGTAGTAACTCCAAGTTCTCCGTTTTCCACTGTGAACCCTTCATCATTGATCAGTCAGCATCCTCCACCTGTGCCCAGGTTGTACTTGGTGGGCTTAAATTTCTCCTTTCTTCTCCTTTCGACTTCGTGCTTTTTTTGCCCATTCCCAGGTGAGTCCTTTTTTTTTTTTTCTAATTCTATATATCTCTATAACCAGGATCCTGGTTTTTGAGAATATCACCCTTGCGTTTTTTTGCTTTCTTTTTTTACCACTATTCCTGTTATGTGCCCTAAACAATCCGCACTGAGAATTTAAAACTCTGACGCTTCCCCTCCATCTCGCCCTCTCAACCGTCCATTTTTTTCTCTCATACTTAAATCCATTATACAAATCTGGGCACTGCCCCAAGTTTGACGCAACGTTAAACTGACCTATGGTAGCGTCACAGATCGCATCCCCCTCTTTCAAGTTTTTGAAAGAACTGCCTTAGGTATACTCCCCTAAGGCAATCGTCATCACGGCTCCACGAGAGTCGATTGTGCTTCTTAGCCAAATTGTCTCCACTCGACGTTCCCGCGACACTCTTAATAACATTCCACCGCCTGCTGTTCGCTGAGCTATCGTCCGGTGCGCCTTTTTTCACCCCGTTGACGCCCGCTCAGGATAATCCCGCATACCTTGAGCTGCCGCATAGGATTTCTCTGAAGGTTCTTCCTCTTAAGGGGGAAGGGTCTAGGAGGCTTGGTCCAGTCAACTACGGTTGCGACACTTTTCGTCCTCCCTAACGCGCAGTCGCGTAATTTCACTTTCTTATTTTCTCATTTTCTCTTTCTGAGACCGAATCCGTGCTGAGTCGCAGCTGTACGGATATGGCACCGACTGCGTGTGTTCCGCATACTGATGTATGCTCCCTCAAATCCGACATCAACAGTCGGGACAATCATGGTTTAATCAGTATTCATGCGGAGGAATTGTTGCAATCTCGGTTGGCTGCCAAGGACCTGGTTCTGGATGTCCTGAAGAAACGGGCCACCGAGGTGGATGTGGACCGGTGTGGTCCTGGGGAGGAGGATGCGTTCTATGTTGCTGATATGGGTGAGGTGTACCGCCAGCATATGCGCTGGAAGATGAACCTAAGCCGTGTCAAGCCTTTCTATGGTACGTATTTTCTTCCCGGTTCTTACGTGTGGGGTTGTTGGCACTATGAAACTAACTTATTACAGCTGTCAAGTGCAACCCCGATCCTGAGGTTCTTCGCCTGATGGCTCAGTTTGGTAATGGGTTTGACTGTGCTTCCAAGTCTGAGATCGATCTAGCCCTTCAGACGGGCGTCGATCCTAGCCGTATTATCTATGCTCAACCTTGCAAGACCAAGTCTTACCTTCGTTTTGCGCAAGAGGTTGGCGTCAAGCAGATGACTTTCGACAATGCCGACGAGCTTTACAAGATCAAGGCCCACTTCCCAGGTGCGGAGCTTTATCTCCGTATCCTGACCGATGACTCGACCAGCCTGTGCCGATTGAGTATGAAGTTTGGCGCCTCCCTGGATGTGGCCCATCAGCTACTCCAGCTCGCTCACCAACTCGAACTGAAGGTCGTTGGCGTTAGCTTCCACGTTGGTTCCGGCGCTGAAGACCCCCGTGCTTTCCTGAAGGCGGTTCAAGACGCTCGTTTGGTGTTCGACCAGGCGGAAGAGATTGGCCATGAGTTGCATACCCTTGATGTTGGTGGTGGTTTCTGCCAGGATACCTTCGAGAAGTTCTCTGGCATCCTCAGCGATGCTCTGGAGACTTACTTCCCGCCCAACGTCCGCATCATTGCTGAGCCTGGTCGTTACTACGTCGCCAATGCCTTTACCCTGGCAGCCAATGTGATTGCTCGTCGCGACGTGCCAGACCCGCTGGACCCTACGCGGGATGCGTACATGCTTTACCTGAATGATGGTGTCTATGGTAATTTCTCGAACATCATCTTCGATCACCAGCACCCCGTTGCTCAGGTTCTGCTGTCCGCTGCCAACTCTGAGCAGAGCACTCCGAATTCTGCGACTTTGGAGACTATCTCTTATTCGATCTGGGGCCCTACCTGCGATGGCATCGATGTGATCACTGAGCGCATCGATCTGCCTGGTCTTGTCAATACTGGGGACTGGCTCTACTTCGAGGAGATGGGCGCTTACACCAAGTGCAGTGCCACTCGCTTTAATGGTTTCTCTGATAACCACGAGGTTATCTACATCTCGAGCGAGACTGGTGCTTCTGCCCTGCTCAACTATTAATTTGATTTCTATTTTTATTTTTTATCTTATTTTTGTGTAATTCTGTACTTGTCTTGCATGTTAACGCAGCTCTGTGTTATCGTTGTAAGCCTCATTTGCTTTATGTTTCTGTTTCAAATTTTCTATTTTGATTCACTTTGGGCAAGCCACGAGAATAATCTGACTTGATGCGTCGGTTTTGTGATAGATTGAGTTTAGATTTAGAAAATTTCGCCTTTGTTTCTGCAATTCAATTTCAAGTTTTTCGCGTTGACTTTGATCGTTTCCGAAACTTCGTCTCTCAACGTCTTAGATCTGGTACATCGCTGATATTCCATTTTCTGTGTGCTTTTCTTTCACTTCAGGGCTGCATCTCAATTGAAGCTCTTCCCACCTATCAATGTACCACCATATGCAATCTAATAGAGCCCATGCTTGAGGGACTTGCAGTATCTTCTAATGGCAAATTAATATCATGACACACCTAAACTACTATTGGGATTCACGGTGAGAGCATCCGATTTCACCTGGGCATGAACTCTATATCCTTATTGAGCCTCGTGCAGGTCTTGGATGTCTCCAATCTAACCGTTTAGAACCTGGGGTACTCTTGTGGGGAACCATCCCGTGTTAAAGTACGAGATATCCGACATCACCCTTCATTACTTCCGATCGGCTTCTCCGAATCTATGTCGGCTCTGCGAAAGTCAAATTCTTATCCTTATTTCCAGTGTTGGGATTTTGAGGCTTGAATTGAATTGATGTCTTTTGAGTTGGATGCATCTATGTACGTATACGGTATACTACCATCCCTTGCAGAGTACATGCAGGACTCGTTTACGTCAACACTGCATTGCACATATTCCAATAACGTTTAAAAGAAATAAAGATGAATTTCTTTTATCTATTCGAATATGTGATTCATTTTAGAAAGATGGAACTTGAATGAGGAATTACCTGCTAGAAAGATGGATTTGAACCAACTAGTAGATACTAGTATCCATCCGAGACCTAACGCTAAACCACTTGATCCCGAGCCAACTTCAAAGGATATCCGAAAGGATCTCCCGGAGATCTTTTCCCAATGTTCAAAATCGAGTTCTTTTACGTCCACGGTACGACAAAGCTTCCCCGCTAACTCGTACTAGAGAGTTAATTGTTATAAAAGGATATGAGTCCCCAGGTTTGGCTAGGGATCTAAATCCGAGTCCTATCCGAATCATTCCAACGCAAGACTAATACCTTATCCTCGCCACGTTATATAGTCCTTGTCCTCGAGAAAGAGCTCCAGCACTTCAATCAAGGAAATCATGTCCGACATTAAACCTATCTTCGTCTTTGTTCCTGGGGCATGGCACACCGCCGACGGCTTTGATCAAGTTCGTTCCTTGCTCATGGATCAAGGATACGACAGCGAAGCTATCTCGACACCATCTGTTGGCTCCAGTAATCCTGAGAATGGGCTCCACGCAGATATCGAATACACCAAGTCTGTTATCAAGGGCTTGGTAGATAGTGGCCGCCAGGCTGTGGTTGTGAACCATTCTTATGGAGGGATAGTAGGAGCTGGGGCGGTCGAGGGACTCGGATATAAGCAGCGAGTTGAGAATGGCCAGACTGGGGGTGTGATTATGGTTGTGTGGATGGGAGCATTCGTTGCGCCTAAGGGCCTGTCATTGTACAATATGCTTGGAAATCAATGGCTTCCTTGGATGGTTCCAAAGGTATGTATACTCACGGTATTCTGGATGATTATTTTGTGATTTCTCTGAACTAACAATTGGTTTGATATAATTAGGATGAAGAGGGATACTGTTATTCGTCTCAAGAAGAGGTCATCTTCTATCATGATATGACAGAAACGGAACAGAAGAAATGGATCTCGAAGCTCCAGCCGCAGACGTTGAAATCCTTCCTTGAGCCAGCAGTTTATGAATCTTGGAAGGATATTCCTTCTATGTACATCTACTGTGTTGAAGATCAGGCCTTGCCCATGGTTGTCCAGGAGGGGTTTGTCAAAACTTTGAATGAGCCCGTGAAGTTCCATATTGATGCTTCGCATTCGCCGTTTTTGAGCAAGCCGGATGAGGTTGTGAAGGGGCTTGAGATTGCGGTTGAGGCTGGGCAGACAGCTATTGAAGTACGATGAAACGAGTAGTGAGAGTATGGAGTGATTGAATTAATGTCATTTAGCTTTCATCTTAGATTTATTAACTTGAAATTATGGCCTTTGTTGTTTGCTTTTCTTACTCGATTCTTAGTAGGAACTCATCAACCTGACTTGACCTTGACCTGAAACTCATGCCCTGGCTTTTACATCTACTCAAGACTCATATCGATTTAAACGAGCTTTAAATCAACCCTTAAGACTAAAGATGAACATTCTCCCATACTTCTTACCATACTAAACCTCCGCCTTACCCTCTTCCTCAACTGCCACTGCCTGCACATCCTCAAAAATATCCAACGTCGCCTTCCCAAATTTTCGTGCTGAAACTCCCTGCTCAAACAAAATGTCCAACTCCGCATATGTCCTCCCCTTCGGTTCTGGCAGCCTAAAGTACGTCCATATAAGACACAAAAAACAGGTTCCAGCCCAGAAAAAGCCCGCTTTCCCTTTCCAATTCCAATACGTTGGATTGATCATGTCCGGGGTAATAACGCCGTTTATGGTGCCCTGAATATTATACGCAATACGTGCAAGCACAATAGTCTTTGTGCGGAGTCGGGAAGATGGGATTTCAGCCACAACAGAATAGCAGACAGACCCGATGGTAATATCGTACACCAGCGTGAACACAAGCAGCAAACTGCCTGTTGCATAATTGGCGGCGCTGGTATGCACAAGACTTGAAATACCTACACTCAGCATCACAATTACTAAACCGGAGAGCCCGCCGAGATAGATGGTGCGTCGACCCAGATATGCCATGGCCCACCAGGAGAAGAAAACACCGATAATAGCCAGCGAATACAGCGCCATAGAAAAGTCAAATGAGATAGTCGTCGGCAGCCCGGCCTGCTCAAAAAAGTACGACGCATAACTCACTAGCGACGCCCCTGAAGCCGCCTGAGTGACCCATGCGATGCACGCAATCTCCGTGCGCCGCAGATTTATGCCTTTGAAACAATCCCAATACGACGTCCCCGCCGACAACTCCTTTTCGATTTCATCACTGTGTTTAATCATGGCAATCGAGTTGTCCAGCTCAGCGTCTGTTGGGGATGAAGTGAGGCGACGCAACGATTTACGTGCGTCGTCGATCCGCCCCTTGCGGACGAGCCACCACGGTGATTCCGGCGAGAAGGCGATGCCCAAGATTAAGGGTACGGGCCACATCCATTGCAGCGCGAAGGGGATGCGGTATGACCATTGTCCGGAGCGCGAGAGCAGGCCGCGCAGCACGCCGGTAGCTAGTAGTTGGCCGACTCCCCACATCATGTTCACGTATGTGGTGAGATAGCAGCGGAGAGCAACGGGGCAGACCTCTGCAGCGTAGGAGGTAGTAAGCGTCTGGAAGACGCCCCAGGGTATGCCCATGAGGATCTCTGCAGCGAGTAACGTCTGGATGTTTGTGGCAAAGAAAGAAATAAAAATAAACCCGCAGAGCGCGACCAACGTGCCGATCATAGTCCTCTTCATGCCAAACATCTCCGCCAGAATACCGTTGATAAACAGTCCCAAAATCTCCCCAACGCGCGCCCCATTCGATAGTCCCGATTGCCAGGGTGCGGAAACCTGGTACGAGCCCGGATCATTGGCTTCTGGTTTACCAAATTTTTTCTGGAAGGAAGGATAAGCAAAGAAAGAGGAGACGAGCACAGTGTCGTAGCCTTCCATGATGATTGCAGTGGAGAACAGAATGGACCATGCGACGGCCTTGGGGTAGCGTTTGATGGCGTCCCGGATTGAGAGGTTATGCTCGGCGTCGGTGGCGAGTTTGGCCTCGCTGCTGAGGACGGCGACTTTGGGGTTGGATGTTGCGAGCGTGTGTACCACGCTGGTATTGAGGGTGATGTGGTCTTGATCAGAAGACATGCTGTAGGTTGGGTTTGCTGCACCTGGGGTCACTCCTCTCTTTTTCTTTCTATAATCTGGGATAGGTTGGGCAGAGATCTCAACTTATATAAAAGACGTTGATTTTAAGTTGCATAATCTCCCTTGCTCTCTATTACGTGTAACGTGCGTCTGCTGTGCCCTAAAAAGCATGTATAGCACGTAAACACTGCGGAAATATACACGATTTTGCCGACAGCAATATCCGGTGTCTCCCGGTTGATGGCTGCGAAAAACCCGCGCGTTTTAATGCGGGGACAGTAAGATATTTAATTATTTCACGTGTCGCCATGGTCGTTCAGGATGATGAGCTCGTCGGCCAATGACTGTCATATAGTCTGGGGAGGGGTTTATTAGCTTCCACTAGTAGCCTCCCCGGCTTTCGTGCCGAATGATACTCCGCACATCCCAACCTCTACCATATAGGTTGATACAGCTCGAAATGCGCGCGCTACTTATCTACAGCCTGCTTGCTGTAATTCCAGCAATTGCCTGCTCTAGTAATGGTCACTACCAGCAGCAACCTCTGCAAAACTTGAACGTGCAATGCCGCGGCGATCGCCCCAACGTCGTATTCATCCTGACCGACGACCAGGACACACACCTCAACTCGCTCGACTACATGCCCCATGTGAAAAGACATCTGCTGGACCAGGGGACACACTTTAAAAAACATTACTGCACCACAGCTGTCTGCTGTCCGTCGCGCGCGACGCTGTGGACGGGCAAGCAATCGCACAATACGAACATTACGGATGTCAGTCCGCCGTATGGTATGTATCCCAATCACTACAGAATTTGCAATTGATCGATTAACTGAAAATTGGTGTAGGGGGATGGCCCAAGTTCGTTAAGAATGGCTTCAACGAAAACTACCTGCCCGTCTGGCTGCAGCAGGCCGGCTACAACATGTACTACACGGGCAAGCTGTTCAACGCGCACAGCGTGAACAACTACGACGATCCAGCGCCGGCAGGATTCACCAATTCTGTATCCCTCCCTTCTTTGCTTTTCTTGTCGAACTTCAATTAACGGGTTTGATGTAGGACTTCCTCCTCGACCCCTTCACATACAACTACCTCAACAGCACCTTCCAGCGCAAAGGCGAGCAGCCTAAAAGCTACGAAGGCGAGTATTCGACAGACATCATCGCGCAAAAAGCGCAGGAGTTGCTGCAAGATGCGGTTGCAGATAGCAAACCGTTTTTCCTGACCATCGCGCCTGTTGCGCCGCATGGGAATATTTATATGAAGGAGAATAGTAGTGGGGTTGATAAAGAGCCTATGCTTGGGCATGGCGCGCCGGTGTCTGCAAAAAGGCATGAGCATTTGTTTCAGGGTGTGAGAGTGCCGCGAACTGAGAATTTTAATCCGGACGTAGTGAGTATAAATTAAGATTAGAAGCTGTATGGCTTGTTATTGACTTGGTTGCTAGCCCTCCGGCGCAAACTGGCTCCTCGACCTCCCGCAACAAACGCAAGAAAACATTGACTACAACGACCACTATTACCGGCAGCGCCTGCGCTCGCTGCAAGCCGTCGACGAACTCGTCGACGACATTATTGTCACACTCGATGACTACGGCATCCTCAACAACACTTATGTGTTTTACAGCAGCGACAATGGCTTCCACATCGGACAACACAGACTTCAACCTGGCAAATCGTGCGGGTACGAGGAGGACATTAATGTGCCGCTGATTGTGCGTGGACCCGGTGTAGCAGCTAACTATACCACGACGGATATTGTGACGACGCACACCGATCTGGCCCCGACATTTTTCAAGTTGCTAGGTATTCCGGCCAGAGCAGATTTCGACGGTACTGCTATCCCCGTTGAGCGTGAGGGCATTGAGGCTGTGGCGCAGCGGAGACGGGAGCATGTGGCCGTTGAGTATTGGGGGTATGCGGGTGGAGAGGGTATATTCGATAGTAAGTATTACTTTCAATCAATCAATCATCACCGGCTAATGGTAATAGAAACATTGCATGAAAACAACACCTACAAAGCCATCCGCATCGCCGGCCCTGGCTACAACATCTACTACTCCATCTGGTGTAACAACGAGCATGAGCTGTACGACATGTCTGTCGATCCAGGGCAGATGCATAATCTCTTTTCCGTCATATCATCTAGTATATCAATAGCAGGCCATCCTTTCTCCAAAATCGTCTCGCGGCTCGACTCGCTCCTGCTCGTGCTGAAATCGTGCAGCGGAGAAGTATGCCGCGAACCGTGGAAATCGCTACACCCAGCGGGGGATGTTGAGACGCTGCAGGACGCGCTGGCGGAGGAATACGACGCGTTTTATGGGCGTCAGCAGATGACACGCGTCGAATTTGAGTACTGCTGGAATGGATATGTGCCTGAGGCCGAGGGGCCCATGTGGGAGACACACGGTGTGGCGTTTGTAAGGGATGGGTTGCCGTGGTATGACTGGGTTTGATCCAACTTGGCAGATAGATGGCGCATCATTCGACAATATAACCGCTCATCGAGTGCACTGGCACCGGTTAGAATATGAAATTCTACACAGGATTGTATCAGTTGGCTTGCATACATCCATGGATGGCACGAAAGAAATTCCAGATAATGGGACAACCAGGAGCGAATCCCGCTGCCCCTGAACCTATGATGATGGTATGTCTTCTATGTCTTCTATATTACTTTGGTAACATACATATACTGAATTACTAATTTAGACTTGGCAGATACAAATAGTATATGACGGAAAGCACCGGATTCAATAGTTCTAGGATGAGGACCATTTCCAAGGTTGCAATGTTAGCGCAGTTCAAGTTGAAGATTCTGTTTAATTATTTCCTAACATTGAATCTATTCATCATTCAATGTTCAAAGACGTCTTATTCTGCGACGGAGCGTGTCTTTCCTATCAACACTAAACGGTGGCACCGTGACTTGATCACCTGGGCGTTCTAGAAGGGTCACAGTTGGCTGGGAGTTCTTTTTTTTAATTTTAATTCTTTTCCTCTTTATACCCTTATGCTTCCGCCCTTTCTCCCATATATCAATATATAATCACTACTAGTATTATAGAATTTGAATAATAGCGACCATTTTTGAAAAGTTGTTACCAGCAGGATTTACCAGTTGACTAGTGTAGATAGAGGAAAACGCGGTCGCGGACTTGCGGATAAGGAACATCATCATCCAAGGTTTATCGCCTCCTCGCATCCATCATGGTCGAGCTACATCCACTTTTAAAAAGGGCTTACTGGACATTGGCAGCTGGTGGCCTGCTCTATGTGCTTTTCGTATTTGCAGTAACCTATCCAGACTTCCAACGCCTGTATGTACTAACAAAATAATTGCCCGTCGCGAGATGCTGACCAGGATGCAGTGCTCTCTATGTCAACAAATTCAATCCTAGCTACTGGCAAGACTTGAATCAGGTGGAACAATTCGGATTCCTAAGTACAGATTCAGAGGAAATGAGTTATAGCTCACTCTTGTTGACTCTTCCCAGAAACTCAAGTCCAGCCTTTCCACTTGGTGACACCCGACAATGAGACGCTCTATGGTTGGCACATCCTACCACTCCATGTTGTGCATGAGCATGAGAACGAGCTATTGGAGAATACTCCTTCCGGGCCAGCAAAGGACTACACCAAAACAGTCGCCTTCAAGACTCTATCCAGCAATCCCAATGCCAGAGTTGTCGTGAGCTGTGAGTGACTTAATGCAAATTTAACCAAGAATCAAATGATGTTAACTTGATTTCACGGCAGTCCACGGAAACGCAGCTCACATCGGCTCCGCAAACCGACCAAATGGATACAACACTCTCCTAGCTCTATCGACTCCAGAAAATCCTGTTCATGTCTTCGCACTGGATTACCGCGGATTCGGTTTCTCAACCGGCAGTCCCACAGAAGAGGGTCTGATCACCGACGGAGTCTCACTACTGAACTTCCTCACAGCAGGGCCATACAAAATCCCAACATCTCGAATCGCACTCGTGGGACAGAGTCTAGGCACAGCAGTGACAGCCGCAGTAGCTGAGCGCTTTGCATTCGGCTCACCTGATCCTAATGCCATTCAACCTGCCCTTAAGAATGCTGAGCCATTTGCAGGCGTTATTCTACTTGCATCGTTTAGTAGCTTTGCTAATGTTATCGAGTCCTACAGTATCAAGGGATTCACGCCACCAATGCTTTCACCCTTAATTGGTTATCCTCGTTTCCAGAAATGGGTACTAAGCCATATCGTTGATCATTGGGATACGGCTGCACGGGTGGCTCGTATGGCTGGGATTAATCCGGCACAACCCGATGCATCTGGATTAAAATATTCTCAGAAGGATCTTGATCTTACGATTGTGCATGCTATGAACGATGCGGATATTCCCTGGTATGAAGGTCGTCGAGTTTGGGTGGCTGCCACCGGAGAGAACATTGAAGGGGCATCTGGGGCGCTAGTTTTTGAGAAGATCGAGGCTGGAAGTCCCAATCAAATTCAAGTTTGGGAGAACAAGTTCATTGGTGAGGATGGGACTGAAGTTGTGAAGAGGGTTCGGTGGGAGCGTATACGTTATGGAGGTATGTGATATTTGCAACGTGGAATAACCATCCTACCATGCAAAGCTTTCTGCTAACTTGAGCATCAGGCCACAATCGTGTTGCCTCATCTTCTGTGGCTGGTCTAGCTGTTCTGAGGGCTTTTGAAAATTAAACCTGGTGCTCAAACGCTCGGAGATCTGTAGCAACTACAGATGACAAGACACGAATGTCTTCGCCTCTTTACAGATACTTGATGTTATGAAGCTTACATGGTCAAAACAATAGAGGCCACGGCCATTGCAAAATAGAACAGATCTAATTCACAAAGAATCCTTCCAAATTATCGGTATATACACGGTCGGTGCAAGACACTTCGCTCCCCCTCAATGTCCCGACTTAGATCGATTCTTCGAGCCTGTACGGCCATGACTTGGTTGATCGCTTGCACGGTCCCAGGATCGGTACTCTGACCGCTGTCGACGGGAGTGACGAGCAGGGGCTCCACGACTTGTCACATGCGAATGGTCTGTTTCATTGGTCTCTCCGTTATGGCGAAGATTGAGGATTTGAGCGAGGTTCTCGGCAGAACGGTATGGACTCGTAGATCGAGAAGTCATATTGTAGATTTTATAGTAATCTCTTTTATTCACAGATTTGCAGTATGTGAGATGTAGGTCGGAAGGAAAAAGAATACCTAGAATGGAGGTTTTATTTAGTGGCACGCCAGATGGCGAATGTGAGCTTTCAGCCACCATGACCACATTTTGATGTAAAAAGCCGCAAATTTACAGCAATAGGTAGGAACAATCCAATTGAGTCTCAGCAATTGAATAGAATGAGGCAAATTAACCCAAAGCTTCTAGAATTAATTAGCTAACAGATGAGTTAAGCATAATCCGACCAAGGTTAAGGTGTAAGAGTTGTTAGTGGTAGTCATAACGGATTCAGTAGAAAAGATATCTCAAGTGCTGATAGTTTGCCCAGGTGCAGGGGAATAAACTTAAAAGAATAAAACATTGTTCTAAGTTCTGTCATCTACAAGTTGGCCATGATGACATTCAAATGTTCCACGTCCGATCTGAGAATTTTATACTGGAAGTAGAATAGGAGTTCCCTCATAAATTAGTTGAGGGAGAAAGGTCACGACTCAGCCCGGCTAGCCTAACGGTCAGCGGTCTCTGACTCGATTTGAGGACAGAGGCATTGGCCAAGCGGTCTGGGTCCTGGCTGGTGGTTGAGCGTGACCAGGGGGCCGGGCAGGGTAGCGGCTTCGGCCGCGGGCAATTCTTTTTTTTTTAAAATTCTTTTTGATATTTTTATATAAAGTACCTTCAGACTCGCTCTTGCTATGCCTTTTTTCAGAAATCGAAAATAACCAATATTGAGTGAGATATCAAGGATGATATCGGGGTCATGGACGTATCAAGTGAGGCTATTCACAGCAACTCACCTTTCACATTGATGCGCGCCCGATTTTCAACATTTGAAAGTCCCTGGTTCAACTCCAGGCGCCGGCCAGATCCTTTAAATATTTTACTCAATTTGATTGAATCATCTTTTTAATCCATGGCCTGTCCATCATAACCTAGGTATGTATGTGTATTACTTAGGCCATAACGTGATATATCAGTTACTAGTACTGAAAATTGGAATAGGTTAAGCATCAAAGATTAAAGAAGTCTCTTGCTGTGGCTGAAGCTGAGAAGACTGATCCAAGGGAGTTGGACTATTGATGAATTTTGTGAAAATGATTATATGTGAGGATGGAACAGAACCTGGATTGGCCACGTCTATTGAGAGAGCCAGAATTTTACAAGAAACATCGACCAGTTCTTATTGACTTCCAAGGTTGTCAGTGTTTTGAGGGTCTATGGAGCAGTGTGGGTGCATTAATGCATACTACCAGTAAGGACTGATTCCCAGGTTGAAGCACATAGATCCATCATATACCTATACACACACATACTACTAGGTAAGCAACAACAATTACTACAACCAGCGTATTTTAACCATAAAACTAAACTCGCGTACTAATACACAGTTTAACAATGTCTATTTCACAAATTCCTCTCCCTGAATATCATTCACTTGGCGTTCCACAATGTTGTAACCATCTCCATCCAAGGCCCACAAGATGGGTCCAGCGACGTCATTACCAGGCACAACCAGCATTGATTCAGCAATAATAGAGTGAGAACCCTCCTTCCACCATCCTACCCACCAAGATCCAACGCACGATGATCTCAGCCGAGATTCTCTTACTTGGCGAAGCGACCAACCCCTCTATGAATGGCTATCTATTCCCTCTCTCCACAAAAGGCGATGTCATACCTTGACGCTAGAGCCGCCGAATCCTGGCTACTTTTCCCCTCAGCCCTACGTCAAGTTCAGCCCTACGGTTGCTCTCCAGGTCATTGAATATTTCCCTCTTCAAAGCTCTTGCACGTGTGAGGTTTCCCTCGAATAGCGAATCGAATTCCATAATGGGCTCAACGTCCGATTCTTTCTCGAATGACTCGGTCCCGCAACAACACGAACAAGATACCACGATTGACCCGGAATCTAAACAGAATGGTGTCATGACTAGCGTGAAATCCCAACTCGATCCCTTAACAGGGACGAACTCTGTCGAAGAATTCAAAGATCAAGCCGTGGCTGTTGCTGGTGAAACGGCTGCGGCCTTGAAGGAAGTCGTTATGAATACTGCAGTTCCTGTGGCTGGGGAGGCTTTGCAGAATATAGGCACTCGGATCCGGGATCTTGCGGGTGGTGTTGGTGAGGCAGTAGAGGAGACTCTTGAAGGTGAATAACTTCCATGTCCATTTGAAATTTCGATTGAGAAGTGTGGTTTTAATTTGGTCTTTCTTAGATCCTGATAGGGAGGCGCATGCTGAACGCATTGATCAGATGGATACAGAACGGATTTGTGATTTTTTACGAGAGAAGCATCAAAGTACTTCTCAACCTCCACGGACGAATTGATGAGTCAACGGGTCTATTTACTATAGTCCAAGCCGCTGGTGTTATCTTGTTGTTTAGACCATGATGTTCCGATTTAGCATGTTTGGCATTTAAGGGTGACTTTGTTTGCATCAACTGGAATTCTGCATCTATTATATAAATTTCTAGAATTATATGATGTTGGATAACTTGTTTGGACTAATTAGAGATTTGGGCTCAATCTAAGAAAATTATCAAGACATTAAGAATTTATGTAATCACCTTCGGTAACTAACTACTACAAAAGTTGTTCAGAGAAGAGTGAGAAAATTAACGCTCAAAACCTGCATTGTCTCACAGCTTAGGAGTATTGCCCATGATCACTGATAATCCCAGCCGTCTCTAAAAGCCACCGAGCACTCTCCTTGGCTGAATCACCTCCTCCAGCTTTCAGATTAATATTACGTCTTCTTTCCGCCTCTCGGGCCTCAAACTCCCACTTAGCACGCTGTGCCTGAACAGCACCAGATGCAGCATCAGAAGAAGAATCCAACTCAGGATCTGGGACAACACCCCAGATCTCCAGACTGTACAAGTCCAGACGGATCTTGGCCAGCTTGTCATTGGGCGATGAAGTACCAGGTGGTAAGAAGACACCATCATGTCTTACAGAATCGACTTGAAACTCGGCTGTTCCAAGATTCACATCTATGACAAGGCTACCAGCGCCGTATGGACTAGGAAGGGTATGTTGGCTTCGGGAGGCTGGTGGAATCTGGCAACCGATTGCAATTCCCGTTTGTGTCGAAAACCAAGCAGCCGGGAGATTGGTCTTTTGTGCGACAGATGGTGACGAATTCCCCTGAAGGACCTGGTGTGTTGGTGATAATTGAAAGAGGTAAGGCAAGGGGCTTGATAATTTGGTTGAGGATGAATTGATCGTTGACGTGGATGATTTCCAAGACTGTGGAATATACGCGCCTATTGTAACCAAGTCTGATGTTCCCTCCAAAGCACCCTGGAGAATCATTAAAGAGGAAGATTGCCAGGTCAACACGTGGTGGGAGAATGACGTGAGCGAGGAGCCGTGGGCAGAAGTGGAAAACACAGGGTGGAGGCGCGCATCACTGCGGAAGAGACTCAAAGATGGTGCGACAGATGGCAAGAAAAACGAAAGGTGAGAAATGATTGTTGGTGTCAAAATAGTTGACTCGAAACTGCCAGGAAGCATGACTATGGTTGGTGGAGGAAGTTCCTCGGACTCCTCAGACTCCTCTTTCGTTTCTTTCTCGACGGCGTTTTCTTTCTGTCGCCTTTGTGAAAGGTTTAGGTTCTTACTGAAAAGCATATGCTCAAACAATGCAGTAAGAGGATCGAATAGATATGGTAAAGAGGACGTAACCGTTCGCGCGAATGCACGGTATGAGATACCGCCGTCAGTTTCCTCTGGCGAAAAAGCAGAGATAATGCTGTCTGCTTCTTTTTGAATCGCCTCAATTCTCTCGGGTCCAAAATCCGATGTGTAGACCTTCACAGATTCCAAAGGCTTCAATGGTGCTATGACTAGCAGTAGCATCAACAGCCGACGGAACGTATCAATAGATATCCGCGTTTCATAAACAGTGCGATCAACCCGATGATCATGCTTGAACACTTCAATCGCATCAAGTGTTTCCAATGCAGCAAGAGCAAGATCGTCGTCTTCATCTTCATCGTAATCATCATTGGCCGGTTCATCAACCGAGAATCCAAGCGCATGGGACTGGATATCAGGAGCACCAGTCTCCTCTTCCGCAGCAGCTTTCCCATTACCCTCTTCAGTCTTTGAGTCTAAAATTCCAATATCCTTTCTACCAACATCAGCAAGACTTCCGAACAGCAACTTTACACGGTCCTTGCGCCCTCGTCGTAGAACTTTCCCATAGCGCTCCGTCAATAACACAACCACTTTCACCATTGCATCGAATGTCAAAACACTTGGCGCCATGGTATTCTGAAAAGGAAATGCACCCAGATATGAAACCATGCGGAAGATCACCGGGCCGGCATCAACGGGATTCTCATGGGAGGCAGAGAAACTACCATCTGGGATACCGAGGAAATCAGAGAGGGTCTTCTCATTCCAATATTTCAGTCCGCCCTGCTCAGCGGCCCGAGAAAAGAAATTATCTTTGAAATGCGTAAGCTCTAAGGGCGTAAAGCATTTTGTCGCGAATCGTTCCGCGAGAATGTAGCTCAGCTCCTCTATTTACAGTCAGATGCGGTTGAATGGGATTTAGTGCACTTGCAGGAGAAGACATAGTTTCAAGATCCTTCAATGAGACGCATCACGCGATACTTTCATATGAGACTGTTGAAACTGTCCCTATGCTGAACTCTTGAGGAAGTCAATTATACTGACCTTGAGAAGCTCCACTATATTCACTGGATTGGCCGGCACCCATATTTCGCCGAGTGCGGGGAATAGTATCCCCGTTGTATAGTTTGAGTCGGAGAGATAACTTGAATGAATGTCAAACTTGAAAAAGATAGCGAATATTCCGATCTATCCAGGTGTCAAAACCCAGTTAACGATAGTCTAGGTAACGGCGTGGAGGTGGAGAGACCGAGGTTCCAGATGACGACGGCAGATATTTCTGCCTAAGGTGTCCGTTATCAGACGCATAATCCATTTCGATTTAATTCCGGCATCATGAAGCACGGCTACATAAATTAATGACCAGTTGATGTCCAACACGTGAAGCAAAAAACAACATGGTTGTTTCACCACGGAGTACAAACAAAGAAATTCGAATTTATAGAAATATGTATTTTTTATAGTTGTTTTTCTTTTCTTTCTTAAAGCTGAATAAGAGTATTCGTTTCTGGGTATCCAAACTGCATCCAGATCCACCAACCGAGCCTGTCAAATTTACAGCATGATAATTCCAACTCCGCCCATTTGGTTCTCATCGGGTTGGTTTTTCTTGTTCACACCACCAGGGACAGGGGCTGCCCGGTAGTTGTAAAGGTAGAAATGGAGTTGACCATCACCAGCGCCAAACTTCAACTGCTCCAAGAATAGAGGGTTGTCGCTCAGAGTCAGAGCGTTAAATACATCGAACTTGGCCTAGATATAATTGGTTAGAACAAGGGAAAAGGTATGGGTGAGCAATATCGTCTTACCTTCTTGGCGCAAATCAGCGCATCGTTAATCAGTACCTGCAATCGGTCCTTCAGGGCCTTCTTGTTATCGGTGAAGGCTGTCTCGGTTGCATAGTAGTACAGGTAGGCAGCGCGGACTGTGTCGTGCTTAGGATTATCAATAACAGTAGACTCGAGGTTATAGAAGGAGACGAAGTCTGTAATCTTGTGGGTCTCAGGGTCCTCAACCACATATGACCAGATGACCTGCTCCTTGCCCTCGGCCTCCTTGTAAACGAGCCAATGTTCGATTTCTTCGCGTGTGAAAGCCTGGTTCATCTGGAAGCGATGCATGTACCGCTCGAGAAGATCGTAGACCACATCGATATCCTTAACCTCCATTGGTCGCAGACCGGGAGTCGCAGTGTTGCTTGGGAGGTGGCTCTTGGTGATCTGACGAGCCTTGGTAGAGCCGTTGGGGAGGAAGGAGAAGCCGACTTCGTACAGCTTGAGCCAGTCAAGTGGGCGGTGGTAGTAACGGCAGGAGCTGACGGGGGTCGGAAGAACGATACCACCAGTGTAGATGGCCTGGTAGATACCCTCGAGGTAGCAGCGGCGAGTAATTTCCTTGATCAGGACGGGGGTCAGGCGCTTGGAGCGCAGCTTCTTGTGGATGCAGAGGAAGTTAATTTCCGTCACCTTGATGCGCTCCCCGCGGACGCGAATATCAGTAGGTACACCACAAATGGAGGCGACCAGCTTGCGCGACTTGGTAGCGCGCACACCAACGTGCCACTCCTTTTTCCATCCTGGAGACATCAAAGCCCTATAATTCAGAAAGATATTACAGTTAGCAACGTTTCATGCGACCTGCAAAACAAGATCTAGAGGTTCTCTCACCAGTGCAGGAATGACTGAGAGTAGCTGAAACGGAACATAGCGTTGTCGTCCTCCACATAATGGTTGTTCAGCAGCTCGTAGAGCTCCTTCAACTCCTCCTCATTTGTCAAATCCAGAGTACACCACTCAAAGCCCTCAACCAACGGACCGGGAGTCTTTGAAACCTTAGCCGGGTCGATAATTTTGATCGGACCTTGCTGGATTTGCTCCTGAGATGCCTGGTCCTCAAAGCTGGGGACAGGCTGTGTCTGCCAGAACTTGTAAGAGGCCATATCCTTCTGGTTCTTTCCACCGACAGCAAGTCCTGTCATCAATTGAGAGATGTCCAGGTTAGATAGCAGCTCCGCGGCCTTGTCCTTATCCATCGACGCGAGTTCGCTCTTCAGCGCGGGGTTCATTTCCATAAGAGATTCGATCATTTTAGGAGAAAGCTTCTTCGTAGCGCCGGAGGAGCTAGAGGACGTGTCTTATTTCGCATCGCATCATTAATTGCTGTTTGGAGAAGAGGGGGATCTTCGGTTCGATCTACTTACTTTGGTTGTTCGAGTTACTGGCCTCATCGCCCTCCTCTGGGCGCTGAGGACCCTTGCCCTTGTCCTGAGAGTCTGACATGGCCGTGAATTGCGAAAAGTGAACGATCGCTGGACCTGAGAGGAAAGAGGTTGAAAGAGGGAGGATTTCGTTGGGCCCCACGTTTAACCGTATGTATCATGCGGATCGGTGGGGTAGGCCGATTGGCAACTTCTACTGATTACTTGGCTTACCCCGAATTTTGTGAAGCAATTTTAAGCCGGTAGGACAGATTTACTATTGGAGAGCATTTTGAAGCTTGAAATGTTTGTCACACTGATGTTAAAAATAGTATTGTTCCTGACTGGCATCGGGGTTACGTGGCATACTGATTACTTATCAGCCACCAAACTGCGCAGGATTCTAGAGCAAAATGAACCGAGAGAGAGAGAGAGAACGAATGGATTATAATAAATGAGTATTATTACTTTCCTTGTCCTCCGATTGGCAAATGCATTCAAATGTTCAAAATATTGTATGGGGAATCTCGAATTGTTGAAATCGACTTAAAAACCACATGGAAACACCTCTATAAGCCACCATATATCATGAAATATCCCTCAAGTGTTGATACAAGGACCAGAGACAGGGTAAATACAAAGCCAGTATGAAAGGCGATTATGCGCTCTCAGAGTACGGCTTTGTTTCAATGACATCAAGGAACCCGCCAACCAAATGCAGACTACCAGTGACAAAGGTCATAACTGGGGTCTCGTCTTTTTGCAGAGCCTTGCGTTCCTGAGCGGCCACGTCTCGCGCAAAGTCCACGGCTTCTTCGATGGTGCCAAAGACGTGGGTTTGGGCATGAGAGTCAATGGAGTTCCATGCCTCGGCCAGTGACTTTTGAACACGGAGATGATCCACGTCATCTGCATTTGTGTTCATGCTGACTAGGTCAGGTCGGTAGCCCGCCTGCTTGTAGGTCACATTGGTACAGAAAATAGCATGAGTGAAGGGTATCGTAGCTCCAAGAGCCGCGGCGAGCGTCTCATGTAGAGCAACTGCTAGTGCAGTGCTATCGCGAGTCTGCTGATTAAAGATCAAGATGCGGGGCTTCTTGGAAGCCACATCGCTTGAGGACGAGTCTTCCTGGATTCGTGAAGCAAACCATGAACCAGCCAACCTAATACTCTCAAGAGTGTGACCTCCATCGATATACCATGAGACGTTCTTCTCAGTGCGAGTTTCGCAACGGCCTCCAAGACGTGTCTTTTCAAGTCCAGTCTTGAACTTGGCAGGAAGCGGCTGAGACATAATGTCTTCAGGAATATCCGCTACTCCGGTCTTTCTCAGATACTCGGCAGCAGCCGCAACCGCCAGGGATGCATTTGTGTATTGGAAATCGCCTGCCAAGCCAAGCTTGACTTCCGTCTTACCAACCTGGAGATCGGGGTGGGGGGAGATGATATCAAGCTGGGTGCTCTTCTCCACAGCCCGCTCAGCCAACACTTTCTCTGCACTTGGAGCCTGGGGCGCGGTGAAAGCGCGAACGCCCGGCTTGATAATACCACCCTTGTGCCAAGCGATTTCTTCGATAGTAGAACCCAACATTGCGGTGTGATCAATACCGAGGCTAGTTATTGCTGTCGCTTTGGGCTTCTCGACCACATTGGTACAATCATACTGTCCTCCAATTCCGCACTCAATCACGGCGGCATCGACACCTTCACTCAGATATGTATGGAATGCCATCAGAGTCAAGTAACGGAAGTATTGAGGCTTGGTTCCTGGCGCAGTAGGGTCCTGACCCGCTGTCTTGGCCGCAGCCTCAAGACGATCCCATACTTCAAAAAAGTATTTGGCGAATTGTTCTTCTGATAGTGGGGCATTGTCGATCTGGATGCGCTCGCGTGCGAACCGGAGATGCGGGGAGGTGTAAAGTCCAACTTTGTTAATGTGCAATGCCGATGGCCCAGTCTCGGCTTTGGTGTACTGAGAGAGGATTGTTGAGATGAAAGCAGAGGTCGAACCCTTGCCTTTAGTTCCGGCAACATGGATTGGGTTTAATCGGTTCAGATCGGAGGGCTAGAGAAGTGGAGGTTCCAATGTTAGCCCCCGCATTTCAGCCTGAACAGCAATCAAACCACAACGAGAACTAAGTAATATTGCGCGAACCTTGTACCCAATGCGCTGAAGCCATTCTACAGTCTCCGGAATGGAGCGCTCATTCATTTCCTTCCTGGAAACAGATTTCCGGAGCTCCTCCACGATAGCATAGTTTGTCTGTAAGGAATTGAGTGCTACAATTGCAGCCTAAATAATGCGTCGAGTGTGAGCGAGTGCAATTATGATCATAATACGACAGGCCAGCTTCATGCAGACATGCAAATTGCTGCAACGTCCAGAGTGACTGGCGGAGATGAGCGGAAGCACATACCTCATATGTGCGAGTCATCGCGGGCGAGTGAGTTGAAACTCCCCGCCGAGGAAACAACCAAGGAATTGATCTCCAAATACCGCTCATGGACAGGTGAGAACCGTGCCTGCAAGGATTCAAGACGCAAACGGGGTTGATCGTAAGAAAAGACCCCGGTAGCTCAAAGATTATCTGGTTCAGCCGATCGTAGCTCTCCTCGGGAAGTTCATGGTTTAATGGATTGATCATCGGAAATGTCACGTGCAGTAATCTCTTATCTAGCCAAGACCCACTCTTATCGCTATCTTGTTGAATTCTTTAGTCCGGTATACGGAGTATCATAGCGCTGGGTTTATTCTGAATTTAGCAATGGAGTTGATTTTTCATTTCAATGGATATGGTAAGCTGATAATCCTGGCCCAAATATCCTCTAGCTCTTAGAGTACTGAGCAGCAAAGAAAGTGAAGTGCCACCGTCAAGGGACAAGGGCAACGTCTAGATCACACATGAAGCCATGCAGTGCGAACAAAATTGTATCAAAAAAAGTAAGGAGAAAGATAAGAAGCAAAGAGTGACACAGAGTCGAAGAATAGAAAGAGATAAGAAGAGAAGAAAAGAGGAAGAAAAGAAAA
Source organism: Penicillium malachiteum (assembly GCF_028827825.1). Taxonomy (NCBI): domain Eukaryota; kingdom Fungi; phylum Ascomycota; class Eurotiomycetes; order Eurotiales; family Aspergillaceae; genus Penicillium; species Penicillium malachiteum. Next base: position 7,441,414 of record NW_026643095.1, read on the forward strand.
GAAGAAACAAAGGAAAAGGCTAGCATAGAAGCCGTGAGGAAGCACTAATAGTTAGGACATACAGCCATGAAGTGTACATATTCAAAAGCAAAAGAGGTAATTAGGTGGTCAGGAGCGAATAGAGCAAGGTGACTGTTTACTCAATTCTGGTCTTTCCTTCCTCGAGGAAGACAAGGCGAGCATTGCTGACACCACGTTGGTGACGTCTCGAAGGAAGCCATTGGCCAACGATTGGATCTGTGCGGGCTTTGATGATTGCATCTTGATATCCCTCGGCGCCGGCAATTGGGGTATTGAGCTTAGGCCAGTTGACCTAGAAACTAGTTAGTCCAATTATCTAGGTAGATTTGTGTAGGTAAAACTTACATAAAGCATGCCGTGTCCCTGGATGAAGTAGAGGGAATATCCACCAATGATCAACCAGAAGAGCATAAAAATGCGAAGTGGCCAAACTGCAGCGTCTGGCAATTGGCGGGTAAATAATGCAACTAGGAGCATGAACAAGCTTGCTCCAAAGACATAAGGAACAGACTGGATCACAAGCGGTCGGCGGTCGAAAAATAGCTGGATGTTCACAGCCATTGAATCCGATGGAAGATAAGTACCCAAGAAGACATCGAATCCATCTTGTCGGGGACCATCCAGGAAGTTGTTCCGCACATATCGAGTGATAGAGTTTGACAAATCTTGCAGCGCACCCGCACGAGTACGCTTACCTGTCCGGGTGAAATCTGTCTTCAGGGCCCCGGTACCAGAGTAGGATTTGGAGACGACATCCGCATTATCCGCCCAAATATTTCGGAACAGATCCTCGAATTCTCGATCATCATTGGCATTTTCCCCAGTGCGAAGGACGCCAGCATCCATCAATTGGCGGGTTAGGGCCCAGCGGCCTAGCATACTCTGTACAACGTTGGTCCGGTCAAGACAGTCCATGCAATTAGTACGGACTACACTTGATTGTGTTGATCGAATGTCCAGCTGTCCGCCTGGTGCACCGGGAGCTTCAACGCCACGGAAGTAGCCTCCTTGTGCTAAACCATCTGACAAACGATTTAGTAGTAACTCGGCACGGTGCCACTTAAGACCCTTGGTCTCGTTGTGGAAATCAAAGTAGACATAGTGCAGACGATCCATATCTTTCTGCTTCCGATCTGATTCCAGAACATGCATCTTCTCGGACGTCCCATCATTCTCAGCGGTTTCGTAAGAGGATGACAGGAGAGTGCGAACCATCTGCTCATAAGCGCTCTTTACACGCTCCTCTCGGCCTTTTTGGTTGACAAGGTTGACCAGGTAGTTCTCTCCATAAAGACGAATCTGCTCCGAGAAGTGCTTGCGAGCAGCCTCGACCGCAGTGTCTACACCTCGAACCTGGAGCTTCGGTGTGTATTTCAGGTTGTTAACCTCGGCCCAGAACACAGGGACACTACCGCGAGTCTGTACGAAGGAATAAACCTGCAAATCTTGGTTTGTCTTGTCATTGGACATTGATTGCCCACCAGCAAATCCGGACATTCCACCCGTGGAATCATTAAGAATCACGATCTGTTCGGTCTCATTGTAATTCGAAACGTGGCCGAGCTCATCGATACCGCGAGAGAAATACCGGGTTCCCGCTCGGTGTCTGGATCGACGAGTCACAAGTGCGAATGTGAAAGAAGTTGATTTGACTCGAGCAGGTGTGATACGGAGCATGCCGAACATAACAGGGAGGATGTAGGGGTCGACGCCTGGCTGAGGGCCATATCGGATGCCGCTGGTATCATTCTCTCCCAGACTGAAGTCAATCAGATCTGACTGAATGAAGCGATTCCAGAAGAAACGGTCATCGGCGCGCTTCCACATGGGCAACTCGGGAGCACATTGTGATTGACGCTGGAAACTGTTGGTCAGATCCAAAGAATAGGAGAAGTACATGGGGCCGGTGCGAAGTAGATTTTTGATCAGCGCAAGGTAGGTATCTTCATCGGTATCGTGGAGAGGACGTTCGCGCATTGGGAGGAACTCGGTCGCGGCAATTTTGTATACCATATGACCTCGAAGTCGTCCCATGGGCTGGGCTTTGGTGATAACAATGATGTACTTGTCTGCGCGCACTGTCAGCGCCATTGCGGCGGACCGGCCGCGCTAAATCGCAACTTACCCAGCTTCAACTTGATCATTCCTAAAATTCCAGCAATGCTAGATATCCGCTTTGCACCTGGGAGAGGGCCATCATTGAGACGGAGATCCCCAGTTGGTCGGTCCACAACTAGTGTTGGTGCCTGGGGAGAAGAGGGCGATGTGAAAGCATAGTGGGATGGGGATGCATGTAAATTGACATCCCTGAAAAGATGGATGTGAGGAGCCATAATGAGAACCCCAAAGAATTCGAAGTTGTGGTGGTGGGGGAAAGTCTAGGGTTAAAAGGGGAAGAAAGGAAAGAGGATGGGGTATTCTATATCGCCAGGAACACATGATCCACCGAGGCGCAGTGCAATTGGGAGCAGAACAGTGGTCCTAACTCCTAAGTCCACGCAAGCCAGGAACAACACTATAAGAATTATTACAATTCAATAGTTCTATGATTAATATCAATATTATGATCAATTGAATATAGGTAATTTGCTATCATAATTATAAATTGTAAAAATAGTCAATAAACAAGTTGCGCTTTAGTACTAAGTACAAAGCCCTGAAGCTTCTTTGTTCGTTATACTCATCCATGCTAAGGATAGTAACTGTGCCACCCCGCCAACCCCAATATATCTGCTACCGACTTTGTATAAAGAGCAAAATAGCTGTGGATAATGCCGGCAGAATCAATTCCCTATATAACACTAATAATCCCTACTATTCTCAAGTAGTCAGAAGCTTGTTCATAGTACAAATGCACCAGTCATGGTTACAGTAGCCGCCACACCGCCCCGCTCATGTGGCTGGACCAACTTCCGTCATCCACTTCCGTCTGCCTGACCTTCTGACCTTCTTGATTTCAGTGAGAGAAACCTGTACTCAGTTACGGTTCTTTGAAACTTATTTCCTCCTTAATCTGAGCTCTTCACTACACCCGCCGATCATCCCGACCCTTCCCCTCCTCAAACTACCCACCCCTGATTAAGTGACCATGGCATCCCGACCTCAAGCAGGCGCCCGCCCGGGGGCTAAGTTCGCCCAGTTCAAGCTTGTCTTGCTCGGTATGTGACCCGATAAAATATTTCTTACTTGCTGTTAAAGAGCTCTGTCTAACCCGTGCTTTTAAATATCTGTAGGAGAATCCGCTGTCGGAAAGGTTCGATTTCTTTCTGCCTTGCATGTACCGTATTCGAGTGCTAACACATGAACCTTCACTTTCTAGAGTTCTCTTGTGTTGAGATTTGTCAAGGTGAGTAGTTCTATATGTGCTCCATTCAATCTCAGGGGGTTGGATTGAGAAAGCAAAAGCTGACTGGCTGCTAAGGACCAATTCGATGATTACCGAGAGTCGACAATCGGCGCTGCCTTCCTGACCCAGACAATTTCCCTCGATGAGAGCACCACAGTCAAGTTTGAAATCTGGGATACCGCTGGCCAGGAGAGATATAAATCGCTTGCTCCTATGTATTATCGCAACGCCAACTGTGCCGTTGTGGTCTACGACATCACCCAAGCGGTATGTTCAATTATTTTCCGCTCCGTGTTTAGCCCCACTAACTCTCTTACTTGTACATAGTCATCCTTGGATAAGGCAAAGTCATGGGTGAAGGAGCTGCAGCGTCAGGCAAATGAGAATATCGTGATTGCTTTGGCAGGCAACAAGCTTGATCTAGTTACCGAGAGTCCCGATAAGCGGGCAATCCCGACGGCCGATGCTGAAGCGTATGCCCGTGAGGCTGGTCTTCTGTTCTTCGAAACATCCGCCAAGACATCCACGAACGTGAAGGAACTATTCACAGCTATTGCGAAGAAGCTGCCCCTCGACCAGGCTGGCCCTCGAAACCTGCGCGCGGCTCCAGGACCTGGAGTCAACCTACAACCCGAAGCTCCCGGCACTCAGGGTGCAGGTGCTTGCAACTGTTAATTCATGGTACATTCTTTCACTACGTTACTGGGCCTTCGATTAATTTGGTGCCAAAAGGGCCCCTACGCCCTCTGAACAATCGATCCTGACATACCGTCTTTGACCTCGGGGGGGCTTTCAGTGGTACTAGTTGGTTCCATACCTATATCGACAGGGAGACTCTCCGTTCATTGTCCACTAGTCCTCTCGGTTTCTTTCTTATGATCTTTGATTCGCTCGCCTACCTCTCATCCCCTTTTCCTTTTTCCTTGGAGTTCATCGAGTCGGCTATCGACTGGAGAATTTCGACTTTCTTCACGGACGCATCTGGAATTTGGCTTTAGACATGTCGTGGCAGGTCCCGCCTGCTTTTCTCCTTGTACTTCTTGTCACTTCTTACCCCGGCGTCTGCATCTGCTTTTCCTCTTACGTCTTCGTCGTTTCTTTACCCAGAGCCTTTCTCTTTTCTAGTATGCTATGCCCAGATAATAAATTTCTCTTACATTGTATCTATTCATCTGGTTCCAGTCTTTTCCTCTATACTCCGCACTGCTCGGATTATTCTGCATTGAGCTATCAATTTTTTAATGGCTTATTATGTCTGCGTTCATGCGTATCTGGCTCCAGTTCAAGTTGACCAGACATGCTCGCGTGCCCTGCGTTGTTCCATCAAATAGTACTCCGTAGATGGGCATGGTACTATGGATCGTAGTACTAAGTTTCAGACGGCTTGTTTCTCTTGTCCAAAAATCACACACCCAAATAATTATTGCTACACTAATGATATACAGCGTCTGCATTTGAGACTTTCTGAGCAAAATTTCGCTCTCACAGGTGCATTATTAGATGTATGAAGCTCTTGATGCCGATGATGGGGTAGAAATCGAGCTGACCGCCTGCAGGATCATCGGGGCGGATCGCGAGCGAACATCAACTTCCCGTTTTCTTACCCATCTACTTTCCCTCAATCTCTCTCTCCTCCGCTAATTGGCGATTGTGCGGCTCGTCATGCTGCGCTCTTCATTTGCCCCGAGTCGGCAGTTGCTGTCGTCTCCTGTTCGCCAACGGATCCCGTCGCAATGGCTGTCTAAGGCTGGTGCTAGCAGCCGGCTTTCGGGTCAGGTACAACCACCTCACCTTGCACATATCGGGTTCAACATTACTAACAATTGACTTCATTCTAGCGATTCTTTGCCGACTCCAAGCCACCCACAGCTAGCCCGACACCTGCTACCCCATCCTCCGAATCAACCGTCCCCCACGACAGCATCCCCAAGCCTGCGGAGCAAGGTATCGCCAGCCCACATATTAAATGCGCCATGTGTATCACGTACTAATATCATCACACCTCTCAGAAAACAAGGTTTCCGAGTCCTCGTCAACACTGGCTCCTCGTAAGACTGGTCGCTTCCGTCGCTTCCTCTTATATCTGATCCTTACCTCCGGTATCGCCTATGGCGGCAGCATCTTCCTCGCTCTGAAGTCCGACAACTTCCACGACTTTTTCACCGAGTATATCCCTTACGGCGAGGAATGTGTTCTCTACTTCGAGGAGCGTGATTTCTATCGCCGTTTCCCCAATGCCTCCAGACACTCGAACCGCATTGTCGCTGCTCCCCGAGAGGAGGGCAAGCCCGTCACAATCCCCAGCAAGAGCGGTTTGTCATGGACGGTCACTAGTGAAGAGTCTGGAAGTGACGTCTCTAAGAGCGGTCCTCATATGAGTGCCAAGGCCGAGGCGACCAAGTCGGAGTCGCCTGTCGCCAAGGCCAAGGAGGAGAAGCCCGCCAAGGTCGAGGAGGCTAAGCCTGCCCCCAAGGAGGAAAAGAAGGAGGAGAAGAAGGCCGTCTCTCTTGATGAGCCCAGACAGCCCGCTGTTTCCACGATTAACACCATTGAGTTCCTTAAGGCTCAGGATGGTGACGAGAGCGTGGTCCAGGAGCTTGTCAAGACCTTCAACGACATCGTTACTGTTATTAGCGCTGATGAGAATGCCGGAAAGTTCTCTGCTCCTGTTTCTAAGGCCAAGGAAGAGCTGCAGAAGATTGGTGAGAAGATCAACTCTATTCGCAGTGAAGCAGGAAAGGCCGCTCAGGATGAGATTAACAAGGCTCACGCCACTTTTGATGAGTCCGCCAAGGAGCTGGTGCGTCAGTTCGAGGAGGTTCGCGCATCCGACATTGCTCTGTTCCGGGAAGAATTCGAGTCCGAGCGCGAGAAGCTCGCTTTTGCCTACCAGGACAAGATTAACGTTGAGCTTCAGCGTGCCCAGGATCTTGCTGAGCAGCGCCTGAAGAATGAGCTTGTTGAGCAGGCTATTGAGCTGAACCGCAAATACGTCCACGATGTCAAGGACTTGGTTGAGCGTGAGCGTGAGGGCCGTCTCAGCAAGCTGAACGAGCTGACTGCCAACATTGCTGAGCTCGAGGAGCTTACTACCGGCTGGAGCAACGTCATTGACACTAACCTCAAGACCCAGCAGCTGCAGGTTGCTGTTGATGCCGTTCGTTCCGTTGTCGAGCGCACTGAGACCCCCCGCCCCTTCGTTCGTGAACTGGTCGCCGTCAAGGAGCTGGCTGCTGACGACCCAGTTGTTGAAGCTGCCATTGCTTCCATCAACCCTACCGCCTACCAGCGTGGTATCCCATCAACTGCTATGCTGGTTGAGCGATTCCGCCGTGTTGCCAGCGAGGTCCGCAAGGCCAGCTTGCTACCCGAGGATGCCGGTATTGCTAGCCACGCCGCCAGCATGGTTCTGAGCAAGGTCATGTTCAAGAAGGATGCCCTTGCGGATGGCGATGATGTGGAGAGCATTCTGGTTCGCACTGAGACTCTGCTCGAGGAGGGCCAAGTTGATGCTGCGGCTCGTGAAATGAACGCTCTTCAGGGTTGGGCCAAGATCCTGAGCAAGGACTGGCTTGCTGATGTTCGCCGCGTACTTGAAGTCAAGCAGGCTCTCGAGGTAAGATTTCTTCCCCTCCCCCCTCTTTAGTTTATATTGCACTCTTGTATATAATAACTAACATATTCTGTTCCCTAGGTTATTGAAACCGAGGCCCGTCTTCAGTGCTTGCGAGTTGAGTAAGCGCACTTTTGAGCGATGCCGATCTGAAATTATCCTGTACATCTTTGTTCATCTACAGGAACTGTACCTTTAGTTGACCCTTTGCGTTAGACACAAATGCTAGAAGCTTTCCTTTGTGTTCTGACAGTGCGACTGAAGGCTTTATGCCAACTGCCCCAAAATAGTACCTAGGAACCTAGGTATACCTTGTCTAGACCCCTAAACCATTCAACTCAGGCTTTAATTACTTTAGAACCAACACTTGAGGACTTATTTAATTTATCTTGAGAGTTCAACTTGAGGTGATTCGACCGAGGTGCCCACGGAGGCGAGCGTGCTATTCAGATGAGGCGGCTTTAACTAGCCGAACACCTCCCTTGAATACTTCAGTACTATTACTTCTTGAACCGACTGTTTGTAGATCAGAATATTTGGAATTTTTCATCTTCCAGATGTCCATCAATTGATATTTGATACTACTTGAGTATGTCCAGTACGGAGTAGTAGCGGCTGAGTAGTAGAAGCGGCCGGCTTGGTGCAGCAGCGGCGGTAATGGCCATCAAATTGAACTTGACAGCTATGGCGTCATCAGCTTATCAGGCTCCATTGCTCCAGGTGCCGGTGCCATACTCCATTGCCCGGCGCCACTGAAAAATTTCGTGCCAAAATTTCATCTGAGACTTATGCAGCCTGCAGTAAAAGTAATGCTTCGACATCAGTGCGATGTGGAATCGGTAACTGAGACCCAGAGGTAAAATACCTTCTGGTCGGCCGAGCACCCAGGCCCCGTGGTTCCACTTTGGGCTGAGGTATACGCTCTCAGGCTCGCACCCAGGCTCGTACCCTGGATCCTCGCTACTTTCCAGATGTGCATCTTCCCTTGCCTGCTGTGTGGACTCTGGAATGAGTGATTCATGCTCATGCACCAAAACTAGGTATCGGCGAACAATATGGTCAAAAACCGATCATGAACCCCGGCCAGGCGGGGATGTTTGATGATATCACCCAAGTACTGCGTCTCGTATGCAGATGTACAGATTTCTTTGATGTCTGCACCGTCTGGAAACCAGTTCATGAATCTGTCTCGGCGGAGGAGGTCACCTGTCTCACCCAGAACATTATCGAGACAGCTCTCTATCAAAAACCGCGCGTTCACATGCCATTCGTCATCCACCTCAGCGCCGGTATGAATAGGACCATCGACATGATCCCATTCAGGTGTCCATTTACTGGCATCATTCCAGAGCTGGTACAGGTGGTCAGGGCCGTTTTCGACAGCAAAGTGAGCAATTGTTCGCTCGAGGTCTGACGGGAGGCAGCATGTCCAGCTTGGGAGCTTGGTGAAAGGCAAGAGGGCGGTTTCGAAATCCGCGAGCTGGTTGCGATATTGAACCTCAGGCCAAGGGTTATCTCTCATCTCGTCAAGGATGCTGACCTTGAGGTTCTGTTCGTCATTCCAGTCTCCAATAAGTCTCACTTGGACTGGTGGGATATCTACAGGCGAGAGTTTATTTAATACCCGAACCAATGTGTTGCCCTTGTTCCAGTAATTGACGATACGACCAGCGTCAGAGTCCTCAGCTGAGATGATGTAGACTTCCAATATGGTCGGACTAGCTTTGGCTTCAACAAAAGCACATAGGTACTGTCGCAGCGTGTTTTCATTTTTCAACATCCATGAACACTCGAGTTTGGCCCAAGAGATCTTCACTTCCATCCATCCAGGTTGACTATGGTGTCGGATATGCAGCTTGCGCTGACAATCATGGAAGATGTGTTGGCTTATCTCTCTGTGGACATAGCGACTAGCGGAGGATGTTGGCGATGGTTTGGTTTTGACGGTCTTTGCCCGAGATGGCAGCTTCGAAAATGAGGAGATCCCAGATCATGAGACGCAGCTCAACTGGGAGCTTACTGAATTTGCCCAGTTGAGCAAGGCGGGAGGCCTCAAGTTCTTCGTGGACGTTCATTTTGGTTGGTTGCGCAGCGTCATCTTGAACGTTCATCTGGGCAAGAGACACAGCTTCTTGCAGAATGGGAAGGTTTGAAGCCATGATGGAAGCTAATAAGCCATGATGGATTCAAGATTTCTCACTTGATATTCTTGGGGCAGTTGAAGGATAGAAAACCTTAAGGATGATGAAAGTTGAAGAAGATAGTTCTAGAACAAGAACCTTAGAAGTTAGGAGAACTAACCAATTGGTAACAAATGTTTGTCGTTGATTCATATTTACATATCTGTGTGCATCAAGCGCCGGGCGATGGCATGTCCGACAAACGTTGGTGGTAGTGGTAGCCATCAGGCAACAAAGACTAACAGACGTGAACCGCAACTGCCAGCCCTACAGATATCTAAAGTAAGAGATATCTAAAGTGAGAGATAGGTGAGAGATATCTAAAGTAGAAGTAAGAGATAGCTAAATGAGGAGGGATATATTTATAGTATTCAGGTTGAATAAATAGTAAAAGCAAAATCTACATAGTTTAGTATTGGTAAATCTATGGTGGATAGTATTCTGCCAGACGGTGAGGAAACTTGAAAAACAACTGTAACTTAAGTAGGAAAAGATATCTATCAAAGATAATGGAGCAATCATTAATGATTTTGGATCCTGTTGGAAGTTACTAGGTAGTAGGTGAAAGCCTTGAAGATGTTGGCCGTATATGAATGGTACCTAGGTACAATGAAAAGACACAGCAGTGTCTCCCCGAGAATGACCTAAATGCCTGGTCGAGATTCATATTTGGTTTCAAGTCATGTTGATCCACAAGCGTTCAATGTTTCAATTTGATACTAGTATTTTCTCTACCATATATTCCGTATATCACTACCTGCGCTCTAGTTAATAGAAATGATGCCAATTATCTCATGTAAAAACAGTTTATAGTGTGTACAATGATGTCAATTAAATTTAAGGAAGATATGGTCAAGATATTGCACTTTAAAGATTGCAACCACCTGGGCATTCAAGTATACCTAAACGTTTGAACCCTTATGTTGTTATATAGTATGACTACAACTATGTGATTGGGTTCAATATAGTTGGGTCGCCCAGAGAGGAACATGATCAACGCCGCTTTAGTGCCGCGCGTAACCAGAGGATGATCGACCAGCATTACGTCCTTGCAGACCCTCGCATTAGGTCCCGCAAGTGATCCGCTGGGCTCCATACTCGTCTTTCATCCATGCTCCAGATATTTCCTTTTACTAATAAGTCATGCCTGTTATCTCTCTAAAGAGCGTGGCAACCCTCCATACATTGCCTTGACGTTGGCCCTTATGTCCCAACGTGCTCCACCCCCCGCACGAGACCCAATGTCTCCGCCAGACAGGCCACATCATGTCACGGTTCAAGGTACACGATCACCACATCGATCCGAGGGCACCTCATTTCGGCGCGCAGCTGCTCCAACAAGCGATGGTCGGGTCAGTGGGGAGCTTGAAGGAAGCACCCTAGGGAGTAGTTCCCGCGACGGGGATCGAAGAACTCCGAACCCGCGGCGGACCCAGAGCTCTGGCGGCTTCTTGCTCGACTCTTTACCTCGTGCAAGCAGTATCAGAATCGGTTCACTTCGCTCTCGCCCATCAGAGCGCCCATCAGAGAAACGGAATACCCCCGAGCCCGATATCGTGGTGCACAAGAAACGTTCACGATTACCATGGTCTCGCCACAAGACCTCTGCCTCCGAGTCGGCTGCGACCCCTTCCACATCCTCACCGCAGAACACACAGCAACTTCCGACGCCCTACCGAGAAGACCAGCAATCTGAGACCTCCCCATCGCCCCAACCACAAACCCAAGAGTCAGAGCGGACTACGACCGGCCTTGATCGAGATTCTTTACAGATTGTGAACTTGGCTTTGAACTTGAATGAATCGCGAAGAAGAAATGTCTCTGGATTTCCATTGGGATCTACTGGACACAGGCCATTATCTGTGTCTCAGTCTTTGAATGCGCCAATAATGCATGGTTCATCCTCAAGGGAAAACCGTTCATCGCAAGACCATCCATATCGCAATTATGGCCAGTTTTCGGAAGATGAACCTCTACAAACACAAGCTCAGGGACAATCTCCAGTGGTAAACTTCTTACCCGCAGCTGTGGTGAATGACAATAGAGCATACGAGTTCTCAGATAGCACGCTTGCCCGTGCAGAGAAGGCTCGTCGCCATTTTGATCTCTTCCATGAATACTTAAGGCTCCTGCCTCTGCTGCCACCTCTTCGGAATGGCCCATCTGTTGACGGCGCCGATTCTTCATCTATGTCAAGTCCCAATGTGATAAATAATCGGGAGTATAATCCATTGCAGATGGTTCGGAACAGACGAGTCAGATATCGGGAGAAATGCCCCATCAATGCAGAAGCAGAAGGCTGGCATGAAACTGGGAAAGTGCACGAATGGATAAACACCATCGAGAAACAGTATCAAAATAAGGTCTTTGATGAAACACAGTCCATCAAGCTTCCCGATTTCAAACACAGTCATCAGCGAGTCCCTGTAGGAGAAGCTGAAGACCACGAGATGATCGCTGGCTCTCCCCCATCAAGTCTAAGACATGTTAGTCGCACAAATAGTGTGAAGGCACCTAGGCTACGTCTTGACTGGAAAACCTCTCCTGCAGAGCTAATTGCAGATGCTGCCTGGGTTGAAGACATTGCAAACAAAGCCAAGATTGTTGACAAAAATGGTAGCAAGATATACCCTGATCCGATGGAACTCATCATGGTGGACTCGAACCCGGAACATGCTGCAGCTAAGAAAGGACAATTGTCAGTTGACATGGAAATTTCTGCTGACGATGGTCTTTCTTCTCGTCATACATCGTTGTCAAGTCATCATCCGGCCCGCGCCCATGAATTTAAGAGTGTGGGCCGGGGCCGCCAGAAGCATAGATTCCAAACTCATGCTCAAGGATCAAGAAGCCGCAGTGTCTCCAGTTCCCGAAAACGCTCACGATGGGATAAAATGAAAATGCGGGCGGGTAGCATTTCAAGTGATTCCAGTGGGGATGAGCGTAGATTCGTGGACTGGAAGCACCGCACTTTGGAGCATTCTCGACGAGATTTGGAAAAGCTCCTTCACCGCACTTTGCCAGACGAGAATCAGAAATCCCGCAACAAGTTGGCAGTTGCAGGTACTTTTAATGCAGACCGCAATCCGCCACACTCCTCTCAGCCTCTATCTATCAACACTAAAGCGCGCCGCGCGGCCAGGAAAGCTTCACTGTCTTCAACAGGGAGTCTTGATGATCGATATAATCCAGGGGCTTCCTTTGAAGGAATGGAAAGCACTGCACCGAATTCTCCTGCGCAGGTGGCTTACTTCCCCAGTATCGCCGTCAATCTGTCACCACCTTCAAGTCGATCTCCCTCACCAGCAAAGAAAAGCCTTCGTCACAAAATCGTTGCCCGTCATGAGCGAAGCAAGAGTAAGCAAGGGGACCGGGAGTTCCGCGACTTCGAGGTGGACAGCCCTATTCCTGAAGTACCGACTCCGGGTATATTCTCGCCTTCGTCTGAACAGACCGAATCTACATCCAAACTTGAGCCAAGTCCTCTTCCTGATATCATGTCGTATGCCGACGATCAAGGGAATGAAGTCAGTAAATTGGATTCTTCCAGAGGGCGCAAAGGTCAAAATTTGCCTGAATCTAAGCTTCGTGGAATTTTCAAAGGCCCAAGCCGGATTGCAGAGCGCGTTGGGAATGAAGTTTCTAAGGTTGGGGATTTCATTTTAAAGAAAGATCTACCCATAGACTCCCGAAAATCTTCATCTGCAACCACTCTTGCGTCTGACTCAAGTGATTCTGAAGACGACGAAAGAAGATTGGATAAGCGCTCTGGCCCCAAGGGCCTTTTGCGACGTCTACCAAATATTGCAGATGAGCCTGGGCGTCTTATTCGTCGAGATTCAGACAAAGGCACCCCTCCGAGAAGCCATGTGCCAACACTTCCAAACTTCACATCACCATTGAGGCAGGATGGTCGAGGTGGATCGGCTGAGGCAGTGGATCTCGGTAGTTCTCGCGAGCGTGAACGTGAAGGAGCACCTGCATTACGAGATGGATCTAACAGAATTGGTTTATCTCGAAGCAAGACATTCGATTCTGGCCCTTCCTTGTCCTCAAGCCGGGGTCACACCAAGCTACAAGGGATCAAGGACCCTTCAATACCCTACGGCATGCTTCGCCCACCCGTAACTGGGCTTGCCCAAGCATCACCCGGATCTCCTACAGAGAAGAGACCGCCTCTCACAAGTGATACAAGTTCATGGAGTATTTCGGGTCGCAGCCTGCAAACACTCAAAGACTCAGGCATTCCAAGAAAGGCAGAAGTGGAAAGAACCAGCACCCTGATTCTCTCATCTGGCATCAAAGCGCGTGAGATCATACGAAGAGCTCATAGTATACGCGATCCACCCGCGCATTGGCTGCAGAGCTCTTTCGGATCCACTGCATCTATCCCCCGAGTACCCAGGATTGGTGAATTTGACCTGGCCGCCCAGAACTTCCTGCGCCGCTTCGAAATAACACAATACTCTTTCCAACAATCCATGCATCATTTCACCACCGCTACCTCATCGCCCCTTCGTTCGCAGTTAAAGGACTTGGAAACTCTCATTAACCAAACCCTCACGCCCCGTGTACGAGCTACTGCTGATGAAGCGGAAGACCTATGCGTTCAACTTAATACAACCAGCACACTTGCGGTCAAGTCGCTCAGCGATGCCCTCGACAAAGGAATTCGCAAGCGTCGTCGTCGAATGAGGTGGGTTCGACGAACTGGCTTCGTCGTACTTGAATGGGCCCTCGTCGCAGTGCTGTGGTGGGTCTGGTTAATCGTCATGGCCTTCAAGCTTGTGCGCGGTGTATTCCGCGGAGCCATATCTGGTGCAAGATGGATTCTCTGGCTGTGATGGGCTTCAATTTTCGAGACTTGATATCTCATTACGCGGTGTCATGTCTCGTTATCTTTTTCTTTACTTTTATTCTTGCTGTGTTATAATTTTCATGTTGGCTTCTTTGCATAGCGTGTTGTATATACCCTCTGGTCTGGACCTGCTGGTCTTGAAGCTTCTTACTGTGATTAACTAATAATTGTACATAATAGTACCGAGGGAGTAGCCCTGAAGGTATAGGCCTCTTTTACAATATTAGGCCTCTTTTGTAGGCTTCTTTCTTCCTTCCCCCACCCCCCAGGACCTGCACATGTGCACACCGCCGGCACGTCGAAGGTTTCCGCAGGTCCGCCAATCCAAGGAACATAGACCCCATCTAGGAAGCCAGGATAGAGAATACGCATAGGCCAACAACCACAACATTGAAATGTTCTGTCCTGAAAAGTCCCAAGCCCAAGCCAACCTCCACACTAACCCATTGCATCAAGATAAGCTATGAAAGGATATACTAGTTTTACACAGAAAGGCACACAGGCAGATACAGTAACATCACAATGATCACACGAAAACGCTTTAAACTGAAAAACCTCTTGGATAGAACCACCTATATCTCCAGGCTCCACGGCTCGATTGTAAAACACATCAATATAACCTAGTCTGCAATATACACCCTCGCATATCCACCTTTAAATGTTGATTATATCATACCTACCTGAGTACCTAGGTATCTACCACCTCATCCAATAGTCCCACCAATTTGAACTTGATACACTCCCTAGCGACTCCTAGAATCTAACAAACCCCATCAGATCCAGCAACAACATGATGACGGAAAACCCATTTCTCTGTCAAGGATGCTATATTAACGATATCTTCCAGAATACAGAGCTCGCCTGTATTGACGACTCGCGAAGCCGGTGTTGCAGCTGCTTCCAAATCGAACCAATAGGCTATTCAGTAAATAACATCCATACACAGAAGAACTTTGAAGTTTCATCTGCCTCTCTAACTTCATAAATAGATTCCACCAGTTCTCGTCAATTTTGTCCAAAAGGAGTACGAAAGTACCTTCCTACTGTTCTTTGACTACCTCTGGGAGGCCCCAAGCTGGAGGAAGACGCTGAACGCCGACGAACTACTATATACGCAACGCCGCATTTTCGAATATTTCAAGCGCCACGCTTGTTCAGACTGGGCATATATGGATCACGAAACGTATGGTACAGGCCTCCACAGCTATAGATACCTACTACATCTTAACCGGAACGCTCGCCAGGTCGCAGTACACAGCGTCTACTCACAAATCCTGTCCGATAGTGTCCCAGTAAGACTAGTGGTAGAAGTTAGGAAGACAGAGACCAAAAACCACTAAGAATGTTCAAATACCTACCTGGCTAAAAATATCACTTGACCATATAAGAGCACATCCTAAAAAGACCTCTCTCCGATCTACATAAAGCCTATAACCAGCCACCAGGCTAATTGTTAGGTAGACTTTAGGTAAAAGAAAGAAAAGGAAGAAAGAGGCCTATACTACCAGGTACCTATACTATACATACCCACCCTACCTATACTATTTAACCGAGCTTCCCGACCAATCACTCGTATATCTCGTCTCGTCTCGTCTCGTCTCGCCGTTTACTACTCGGGTGTTCGTGCTTTTCTTTTAGGTGCCAGGTCTGCTGGCTCTGCCAGCCCAGACGCCTGGCGTACTTTGTTTCATTTTGCTTCAAGGTTACCTAACGACAAGCCAGTTTGCGGGCTACTACCTAGTATACTACATACGAGGCTCAGGCTTGGGTGTCACACGGTGCTACTAGTACTATGCGAATGTTCCAATTTTGACACTGTGGCCCTGTTGATTTCGTGCCAATATAAGTAGGTTCTCGCCCGTTCCTTTGTATTTAGCGTCTGCTTCCAACTTGAGCTTGGTGCCTCCCAGAGATATTCAAAGAAAAACTAGGAACGTGCTTTCGTATTCCGCTTGAACGAACTTGACCAGAACCGGTGGAATCTACTAGTATTCATATTAGACTCAGAGATGTAACCTAGGAACTTGAAATCTAACGTCTTAGAGAGAGAGTGTGAGTGTGTGTATGAGGACTTACCAAATACCCCATGGGTTCAAGTTCAATTTGGAGGCAGATGGAACAGCGACTTTTCGAATCGTGTACGTATATACGCTGAGTCTAGATTACGGAGGATATCATTCATGACGAGATACTAGTACTATGTAGCATCCTCGGCAAATAAACGGGGTTTCAGAAGCTACACCTGGGCATATAGTGTTGTTTTCAGAGGCCGTAGTGGTGTTCACGTTGTTCCAGATATTGGAATATTGTGATCTACTGGCAGTAGGTGGGTGTTAGGCTGCCAGTACGGAAGTTCTCCAGGGCTGTGTAATGCCCATGGTGAATTAGGACTTGTATCCAGATGTCCATTCTATTCTGTTAAACATTCTAATTTATGAAAATAATGGAACGCATTCAATTTCCCTTCACACCACCTCGTTCGCCCCTTATGACACAGGCATCGACAGAATGATGACAGTACTCATATGAAGATCACTCAAGGGCCTGCCAAATGTACCCAAAATTCCAATGATCATCTCACCATCCGGGGCTGTGAAGTGGAAGTATTCGTTTGGGTTGTTATGATGGCTGCCCCAAAATACCTCCCGCCCGTAGTTGGTAACCAGCCTCAGCGAAACAAAGTTATAATGCCCAACCCGAGGTGAAATGGAAACAGTTGAAATGACTTCACCCTTGGCGCCGTTGATTGGCATATGAAATCAGTCTTCATTTTTCCATGTTGGACCAATTCCACTCATTTGGCTTTTGATCTGACGACGCTTGATCATCGATAAGGGTGCATAGTCTGCCCGAAGCCCGTAAACCAAAGTCCCAAAGCCGCGTTCCTTTTTGTAGCAAGTCAACTGCCGGAGAGCACGAGCCTCACTTTTGTTTTTTGCCCATATCAAAGGCTGATATGCTTTCAGCTCAGGGGGAAATTCATCAGTACATGGAGGGGTTTGATGTATGCGCAAATTGGGCAAGTCCCAAATGGAAACGCCCGTTGCTGAGGGTGTTCGGGTGATCTGGAGACTCAGACAGAGAATTTGAAGGTCCGCATTTGAGCTCAGAGATCCAATATCTTCCATTGTGAAAATGGAACTGGAGTCGTCTGTCAAGGGAAGCGTCTTCAACAACGGACTGCGGCTCCATATTTGCCCACCGTTTCCATCCACGTGAAAGTTTTCATCGGGTCGTTCCTCCCCTTCAATTGAATCTCTGTTCATTGGGCACTGCACCAGACCAATGCGAGATATGATGTCTACCATGCCTGTGGGTGTCTCTCGTTCACCTACATGGCCTGTAAGTCCGACAATAACCATTCGCTCAGCTGCCATCATCAGCCTTTTGACACGATGAGCCTCAATGTCGCCGAAGCTTTCCTTTCTTCCAGAGTGCAAAAGAACTGTGATGCCGACGA
Organism: Penicillium malachiteum; assembly: GCF_028827825.1. Classification (NCBI taxonomy): domain Eukaryota; kingdom Fungi; phylum Ascomycota; class Eurotiomycetes; order Eurotiales; family Aspergillaceae; genus Penicillium; species Penicillium malachiteum. Next base: position 7,458,892 of record NW_026643095.1, read on the forward strand.
CGTCTGTCTCATCTCTCTCACTAACCTCATTGTTTTCGGGTGGGGCGTAGATTTGAGGGTAATGCAGGATGAATCCTTGGATCCAGTCCCCATCCTGGACCTGCATGGTATTGACTGTGTACCCATCTTGGCTATCCGAGGCTCCGAAAAGCCTCAGATCTGGATTATAGTTTCGATGAATCTTAACTCCCAGACCAACGAGATTCTTTTTGAAATTCCAGAAGATTTTGAGCGTAAAAGCGCTGTCGATGTCATTCCAATCTCGAACCCAGAAGACCGTCTCGGGGTGGTATTTTTTCGGCTTTGGAATGCTCACTAGTGGAATCCAAAAACAGGTCGCTGATTTCAAAATCTGGGGGTCCAAATCGATCGTCTTGCCGTTGGTAGGTTCTTGTCCAGGATATGCTGCCTGGCTTAGGTATCGCTCCACGATTGGCTCACAGACGGTCCAAATGCGACGGCGGTTTGCTACTCCCATGAATGACCCTTCCATACCATGATACGTCTCTGTCGCTTTATTTGCCCATAAGCAGAGGCGATGCAGAGACTTTCCATGGGCTGAACTCGGAGCAGTGTGATCGAAATCATCATCTTGATCGTTTGGATTCGGCGAGCTTTCAATTTCGTAACATTCAAGGGCTCCGTCGTTAAATATCTCCAGCTCAAAAAACCACGGCATATTGAAATCCAGCACTGGATGCCAGAAGGTTGGGCTGTTCCCAAATGATCGATAAAGATGTGGGGATGCCTGGAGGATGTTGATGAGACCGGATACATCCAGCCAGGAAAAAATCTTCTCAAGCAGCTCAAACGGTAGCTGTGCGAATGGGTCATCTCCTATGGCTGCTCCTGTGCATGATCCTGCCCATTTTTTTCATCTGTATCCTCCCAAGCATCCACCATCTCATCGCAAACACCCATGTCAATGTACACTGGGCCAGTAGCACCTCTTCTCCTGGTATTGCATCCCAGTCAGAACTCCTAGAATGTACCAACATTCCATAGTCAGTACCTAGGAAACTAAACGGGCCTATTTCTGCGATACTGTCCAGAACCGAGTAGAGAGTTTCCTTGTCGATTTGTGGAGCCGACAGCAACCAATCATCACATGCATCACGGTGGCTTTTTGTCCACTTCACGCCAGCTTTGTGGGCTAAGACACACATGAAAATATCCAAGCATTTTGTGTGAGAAGGGTAGGCACTAGGCATTTTGGTACTGTGCCCATATGTTTTAAGCGCAATGCCATTTGGGAAGTTTGGATCGTCATCTTCAAAAGAATCAAGGTCAATCATCCCGCACTTGTCCATCCTGCCTTCGCCCGATACAAAGCATTTTGTGGTAGAGTTCGCATATGGATTGAGACCAGCACATCTAACAGACTGAGTCCAGATAGCCCGCTCTTCCGAGAGGATATCAGGATCATAAGTGTGATCCTCTCCAAGCCTCAGTGCCTTCAATAGGGTCCTCGTCACCATATGACTTCAGCTCTTTGACTGTTCGCTCTAGGACTTCTAGCTTTGAATCCAATCTTGACTCCCAATCTGACTCCTCGTCTTGTTCCTCATCTGGGTCCTCCTCTGACTCTTCCTCTGACTCCTCGTCTTGTTTCTCATATGCCTTCTTCGCAGAATGTATGTGCTCAATCATACATCTTGCATCAGACAATCTTCGGGCTCGTTTAAAGCGCTCTGTGCGTAACTTCGAAGAGATCTGACCACCGTAGAAAGTACCGCCACAAAAAAACACAGAAGGCCTCCCAGTCCCAGTCATCCGATCCAGCCATCTCGAAAGATTGATTTGATAGAATTTTTTTGTTGATTTTCGGGATTTTTGATTTTCTGCTCACGTTCGGATAGGTTAAAAGGGAGAAAATGGAAGCAATGTAAAATCCTAGCACGTTGGATTAGAATATGTGGAATGAGGAAGTTGGGTGTGGGAAAGAGAAAGAGATGCGAAAGAGGGGAAGGTCATGAAATCTGTCAAACATTGATCTTCAAACGGGCAAACTGAGACAAAGTCAGATACCGGTAGCCGAAACGTCTTTGTTGAAGTTTCAGGAGTATCACGGTATGATGATTGTATCATTGATTCATTGTTTATAGATACCCGCTTGTATAAGAGCCTCAGGACCCACTAGTTGGTGCCTGAATTTGGCCTAACTCTGCCTTAATCTAACACATCGCCACATCTGAGATCAACGCGCATACTGGCAGCCTCAGACCAAAGTACATCTATCAATTGATGCGGGTTATTGAGTTAAATACTAGAAGGTTCAACGGGATAAGACATAGTTTGAGTCATGTTTCGTTTGTCTAGGTACTGGGAAGGTATACACAGGTAATATCATGATCTTGCAAGTGTTGACTCTCCAGTGAAGATTCGACCAAGTAGAATAGTAGTTCCTTAGATTTTGAAGTTTATAGATGTTGGATAATCCGAGTCATGACCGTCAGTGATTTGGTATATGGCTTGGTCGTTTTATTCCTTATGACCTGAAATTCAGGCCCAGGGTCGAAAGATGTTATAGAGAATGCGAGTGTGTGTACGGAGTACTACTGCTAGTATCAACCTTGAAAGAGGCAGTACTAGTAGCTAGTGTGCACTTTCCTATAACTCTACCAGTATTGATAAATTTCGTTTTAAGTACTAAATCCATATCACCTACGTCGAATGCCATACTACTGTAGTACATATGTAGATGCTGTGGGTAAATGGGTCGGGTCGGGTCGACCCATTTCCCATCCCATGGGACTCCCATGGGACTCCCATCCCATATCCCATCCCATATCCCAGTGACCCCCGAGTCTTAATGAAATTCTTAGTAATTTGAATTATTTGTGATCCATCTAATCCGATTTTTGAATTTTCTTTTCAAGTTCTCTTTTGAATCCCTTTCTCCTCCCAAATCAACTTCGACAGAATACCACATCAACTACTCCGTACTCTATCATTCCTACGGAGTGGACGTATTAAAAAAATTTTCAGCCTCCAGACTCCGACTCCTTTTTCATTCAACCACCTGGACAGCCTCTCCGTGTTATTCTTCCTCTCTGACCCGAGGTCGTTCCCTTGAAAAGTCTAAAGTGCTATTTTTATGACACTATGGGCTACAGAGAAAATGTGCTGTCGTGGCTCCAGACTGATTTTGGACGAGTCAAAGTTGGTCAGAGCAACCAAAATCGTCCGAGTCGCATGAATCCTTCTCAGTCCATCGTAAATGAGAGAAACGCACCACGGATTACCAATTATTTCGAGCGGACTGTATGTCTCTAGTGTCCCACTTTGCCTCCCTTTTCAGCAAATAGGAACATTCTATGCCAGGACAGTTCCTAGACTGAATCTTCAAGTTACTAACTGCTAAGTGCGTTGGTCTTATTTTTGATAGTCTAAACCTCCACACAAGTCACAAGAAGAGTGGGAAAATATCCAGGCTAGGATGATTCGAGAACTACCAGTTCGGGTTCTTGAGGCTACAAGTTTCTAAAACTTACTCACCGTAGATCAGGCTACCTCAGCTTGGTCCAACTTGGCATCTGCCAATACTAAACGGCAGAATCATCTAGCGCCTTCTTCTTCTTCTTTTGAAGAATGCAGAATTTCATAACACGTTGTGCTTTTGAAGAACAGCAAAAGGCTCTTTCCTCCCTGCCAGCAGATTCAAAGATGTCCATTTCATATGATTGCTGGATCTCTCCATCCTCGCAGTCTTTCATGGTTCTAACAGGCCATTTTATCGATAAAGATTTCGCTCTTCGTGAAGTCCTCCTTTACTTTAAATGCCTAGATGGAACTGAGACCACTTCCTGGAAGGCGAATGCTCTGATACAGACACTTACCGGTCATGGAATCCAGGACCGGATCTTTGCGTTGACAGTTGACACTACATTATCAAACAAAGAGACGTTTATGCTGCTTGATGCTATCAGTCATACTTCTCTCTCTTCTGATATCGAAATCCTCCGAACTCCCTACCTCACTAGTATTGTTAAACGATGCTTGAATCGGATTCTTAAACGCATCAAAGCTTTACCGCCCGATGAGATAAAACATTGCACTTTGATCAGGAGGAAATCAGTGTGAGCCCAGGCCATCGCGCGGGGTCATTTTCACGATATTTCGCATACCTTGAACAAGCTCCGCTATCTTCAAATCCATACGATCGAATGTCATGAGCGCGCAGAGACATTCAAGAACTTCCAAAAAGACATCAATGGAGAAAAGTTATTGCTCATTTCCGACGTCAAAACTCTGTGGAATTTGACTTTTCTCATGCTTCGTCGAGCCAAAAGACTTCGAGAGTTCATCGCCCCATTCTGTGCCCACTATGGCTATGAGAAACTGCTGTTAGACGATGAAGACTGGTTCCAGATTGACTATCTTCTTTGTGTTATGGAACCATTCGTCCAAGTCATGCATAATCTCACACGTGGTGGATATGCATCGATACAGTCTGTGCTGTATTATTACCAAAACTTGCTTGAGTCTCTTGCAGGATCAATGAAGCAGCTTTGAAAGAAACGGCTCCCTTGGAAAACGAAAATGCTTGAGTGTCTTGAATTCTGTCGAGAGGAGCGTGCAAATTATCATGAAGAGACAACTCGAATAGAATTTATGCAGTCCGTACCATGCTAGCACCCAATCTCAAGTTTCAATTCTTCTGTTCTGGTGATTGGAAAAAAGAAACTTGTGATATCTACCGAGACACCTTTGAAAAAGCTTTGCTTCGCTGCCAAGAGAAACTCGGACAGAACTCGTCGAAAAACTCCTTCCAGACTGGGTTAACGAAGCGTCAAGCCAACGGCTTGATAGCGGTAGGTGATACCTTTTTAGTTTGAGAACTCCTCGCGATCTTATACTTACATCTCTAGAACCACATAATGAGTGGTCACATAAAGACAGTATTGAGTTCTGGAAGAAGACGTACAATACCGCTCTTCGCCTCGTAAGGCTTGCACGGGTTTTTCTTCCGGTTCCAGCAAGTGGTGGAGCTGTTGAACGATTTTTTGATACAGCGCGACAAGCATCTTGCGACCTGAATATTCCCCACTGCTATTCTTGTCTGAATCCGAAGCGGCGTCCGATAACTGAAGTGTTCCAAAAACAGTTCACTTATACTTTCACGACGAGATTCGAGTTTTCTCCGGATCAATTAAAACAGTACAAGATATTAGTTGCTGCTCCGGAGGAGAGAGAAATTTTGACCGAAGAGGACTATATGTTGTGTCGTGGCCTTCCAAATGTGGAGGAGGAATTCTCTGGGAAATCAGTGATACTGAAGAGAAAGACGATTGTGCAGGTGATTGGGTTGATGGTGGTCTTAAGTTACAGCTGCCAGATGATAGTTCTCAGCGCCAGATGTCAGGACGAAAGCGCAAAGCTAGAGATGATGACTCGGACTCCTCCGAGTCGGATTCAAGATATCGGTATTATTGAAGTCATTCAATTATATTGAATATCAGTACGTCACTTAATATTAAAGCCCACGTCATACTACATGTGATTTTCATGTTTGAATGAGGAGTGTTTAAGAATCAGTCCATTAAGTAAAATATTAATAAGTGCAGCAATTTATGCATGACATCTGGAGTGGTAATATGTTCCGGAAATCTCCAACTGACTGAAATGTTCAACATGGTCACATACTAATAACAAATACACAAAAATCAACACAGCCTGACTAGGCAGGCTTGACACCGCCTCCTAGCTCACGCTCTCAATCGCTGTGGTATTCACTCCAAAAGACTTGGAAAACTCAGTCGAATGGATCTCACTAGACTGGAGACTGCTCTCAAAAACTGTAGTCTGGGATTGTTCACCCCAGCCCTCGTCGCCATCAGACGATGCCAAAGCAATTGAGGCACGGGCTCGTTGAGCAGCGGTAGGCTTGAGGAGAAACTGGGCTTTCTCGTAGGCCTCAGCAAGGAAACGCTCAGTTCTGAAGCCAGACTTCAACTCATCGTCCAGAATATCCACATAGGAATAAGCGGGGTGTCCTGCAATCGCCAGTCGCTCATAGGAGTCTTCACCTCCAAGTCTCCACTCGGGCAGAGTCTTCGAGCAGTGTCCAATTTGGTACTTGTACACAACATTGCCTTGGCCATCCAGCTCCCTCAAGCGTTGATACTTTCCATCGGGAGAAAGAGGTTTGTACAAGGGGTGCTTGTTGTTCTGTTTGTTGAGCTCCTTCATACGCTCAACTCTGTAGTTGACGACAGGATGAATGTACTCGAAGGTTTCACCCCCATTCTTGCCATCCTTCGGGGCATAATCTCCAGGTGTACGCCATTTCTTGCCATTCAGCCAGTACACAGATGTAAAGCTGTCCATGAGAATTCCTTCTCCCCAGCCATAGGCCCGGATACCTTTGTACACTGGGCTAGCCGGTGACTTGAGAGGGTGCATGATGACCGAAGCCGTGGATTTGGCAGTACTGCAGACCCAATCTCTAAATGATGACTTTTTTATAGCAGTAGCAGCCTCCCATTTGGCATATTCCTCATTCAACTTCTTAAGGTGGGCCTCGCGCTCTTTGAGTGAGTTGAGGATAAATCGCTCGTCGATTGAAAGGTGGCTCTTGATCTGGTCCAGCATCCATGAAAATGTGATGTTGGACATCTCTTCCATATCACCCAAATTTTCCAAGGTATCCGAGTCACCTCCACCGATGTTGACGTGGTAGCCGGGGAACCACACTTGTTTCAGCTCCGAGTGTACCTTAAGTCGGTCTTCGATCTTGACTCGTCGACGCGTCGTCTTGTTCCATGCTTTCGCAGTTTCGTTGACCTTGCGAGCGGCAGCATTAACCTCGTCGTCGGTGGCCTTGCCACTTGCCTTCAGAGCTTTCGCGTCTGAGAGCACCTTGAAGTATTGCGCTTTGGCAGCTTCTTCGTCCTTTTTCCTGGATTCCAAATCTTCGGGTGTGGCTTTCTTATTCGGGAGATACCATACGGAGGGGGTAAAACATTGGCGGTGTTCATCCAAAGCTAAGGCTTGGAAAGCGTGTCTAATGTCTTGAAGGTCATGAAGTTAGTACCATGTGATTACAAAACTGAATCATTGTCGGATCAAAAAATATTTCAAAAATGTACTCACTCGTCGATAAGCCAACATTGTGCCAACCGTCCTTTCCTGTGGATGGCAATTTGAACCCGAGTACCTCCGGCATTCCAATGGAACCGACAGTATCGAACACTCCAACAACCTCCACCTCCCTGGATCCTGGCTGAGCCCAATCACCCTCAGGAGCATGCTCGTAAAGGAACGTCCGATCTCCATCCTTCCCAGCGCCTTGGTGTTCATCAGCCTTGCCAAACATCCAATCAAACCAAAGATCACTGCGATCAAAGCGCTTTCCGTGCTTCAGCTTCTTGTACACTTTCCATAAGTCTGGGAATTTATTGAGGTCCGATTTCGAGCAAACACCGATATCCGAAATTAAACCAGCAATAGTTCGAGCGGTGTATGCGCCACGCGAGAAACCAAAACACATAATCTTGTCTCCAGGGTTGTAGTTGAGTACACAGAAGTTGTATGCCTCGATGACATTCCGCTCTACACCCTCACCAAATGCACCTTCAACAACATCTCCAACTGCACCAGCGCTTGTTCCAACTCCGGAATCATACCAGACAACCTGCTGCCATTGATCACCTTTCTCATCTGTCCCGGTGTGGTTCAGCGAGCGACAGAGACGAGTGACATTCGAGGGGATATTCTTTTCTCCAGATACAGCGGACTGCCAGGTCCCATCGCAGCAAATTACAATGCGCTTTCGGTTGGGGGCGCGGAGCGCATCCTTTCTATGACGGAGAACATAGTCCTCGCCAGGGAGGTCCTCGGCATGCACGGAAGCCATGACAAACTTCAAGTTGAAAGAAAAACAAAATATATAAAGAGACCTGGAAAGGGCCGAACAAAGCAAAGAGCCGGGATCGGGGAGAATGAAGAATTTGAAGCAATATATGGTGGGGGGGTTGGGAAGGGCTCCATTTTTCAGCCCTGCACAATTTCCACCCTGAGCTGAACGAACACGATCATTGGGGATGAGGGGCCGTGTTGGTAACACATCCATCAGCCACCGAGGTAAATATCGCCCTAAAATCCCCACTTTCAACTCGTCAGCATGAACTTGTGGAGCTGACGCGGGATTAGCTCCATATGTTGGACCAACTAGCGGTCTGTAATGCGGATGCCTCGACGCTAAGATGTTCAGCCGCTCCACTTGTGGGGATCTATTGCGAGATCCTGTTCGGCTCGCATCGCCTGTGGGTTTGTCACTAGGCCAATTATGGTTCAAGTATTGCAGATTATACGAGAACAAGAGTTCCTCACCGATATGTGCCGCTGTGGTCCCCTCATGCCAAGAGATCGAGTTCTCGATACAGATTACCCAGCAGCCCCAGGTGATCAGAGCTCCAGGTTATATGCAGCTCATACTCATCCTTAGGTCAACATGCACAAGTCTGACATAATTCAGTTTATTTGTCAACTGGTTCAAAGGATGAAAAAGGCCCCCTTGTCATGCCACGTGCATATGCACATCAATGGCCCCATCCACATGGGGGTGACTGGCCTGAATCTGCCTTGTACTATATAAAGGATAGGAGGCCTCAGGGCTGAAAGACTTGCGCCACTGCTCAGGTAATAATGATGATTCTGAGTCGCAATTTGAATACGATACTCCGTACTCCTCGCCCTTTCGTCTACTAGGTACTACTAGTAAGACTGGGACTTGGATCCCCCGACTCTGATCCTGATCACTATAAGACATTATGATATGACGATAGTCTATATCTCCACATGTGTATGATCGACATAAAAGTTGCAATCATAGTACTAGTCCCTTCTATACGGACATAGCAGAGAACACTAAGAAAATGATCTTTCTATAGGTACTTGAATCCCGTCATTCGAAATGTTTTATTCCAGGATTATACCTAGATAGCTAATCGTGGAATGCAGCTTCTATCTCTAGTTACTCTGTCGATGCTCAATCCGAGTCCATCATGATGGAAGGTTTGAATTAACTACATAAACCTGGCAGGCTTTGTACTACCAATTTGAATATGAGTAAAGACTCGTCCTGCTTCGTGTTACTTGTTCTGTCCACGTAGATCATGTGTAACCTTGGAATGGATGTCATTCGTCAGCTGCTACGAGTGGCTGTGGACCTTAAAATGCTGACATGCATTGTTCTCTCTGTACTACCAGGGCATCTTTAATCAAGCCCCAAGCTTCTACAACCTTGGAATTCAATGTTCTTCCATGATATTGATATCATAATGCAAATTTCTTTGATCATCTTTCATGTGTGATATTTCGAGAAATTTATCCTTGTCTTTAGATATCGGCTCTCCCCCCTTTCAGCATAAGAGACAATGAAACTGGAATTATTATGGGAAGCAGATGTATATAAGGACTGACTCTGTCCAGACCTGTTCAGGTAGAAGCCTGAGTTGGGCTCGAAATATCAAAATGTTGAATTCTACTCAACTTTGGAGTCATGGATAGACTAATACTGGGACTGGGTAGCAATAAAGGTAGTGGTCACAGACCTCGAATGATACTCGAGGTACTCGGATCTCACTTGGACAGAAAATGGAAATCAAGCAAACGTACCAAATATCATTCACTCGTCTGATAGGGGTCTCTCATTCACTCGCCGAGCAATCACTCACCTAGCAAACAATCACGTAGAATTCACTCACCCAACATTCACTGATCCAATCTCCCTATACCTTCAGACCAACTTTCTTCTTCATCCTCCCCAGACTTAACCTCGACATCCCCTCCCCTCAACTACCACGCACTGCTTCTCTCATCATGGAGTACAGCACCACTCAGCCTACTGGCCAGACCAAGGTCAGTATCATCAGATCACTCATCCCCTCTCAACTCATTTCAATTGCTAACCCTGATCTGAGGTACAAAGGCCATGACCAACTGGAAAGATGAGGTGAAGTGGGACTTGGACGATATGATAAGTCTCCGACAGGCCCTGCAGCACTGGGTCGCAATGGGCGTGACAGCCTCCATCATCGGCGAGTACCTCGTCGGCATCCTCTTCAACCGCGACTACCACCTCGACAACCGCATCACCTGGATGGCTCGAGCCAACTTCCCCTTTGTCACCATCGGGCTCGACATCCTTCAGTTCCTGCAGATTTGCGGGGAGGCGGGCTCTCCATTCTGGATCCCCGGCCAAGTCATCCTGGGCGACGTCCTTGCCTGTCCTAATGGACCCGCTACCTACTCGGGCCCTGCATATGAGATGGTCACCGTTCATGCAGGAGGTTTCGATGGCTCTGCCTCTATCACCGAGGCATCCAAAGTCCCTTCCAACTCAACCGCTGCAGATGAGATTGTCACGCCTCCTACAGTCGGCGCCGAAGAACCTGAGCCCGTCTTCCTCACCGCAGCCGTTTATGTCCCTCCTAAGGAGGACACGCCCCGTGAAGCCGTCGCCCCCAATGACTCCGAGCCTATCTTCCTCACCTCGGCAGTCTATGTTCCTCCTAAGGAGGACAAGCCTCTCACACCTGTCCCGGCCCCGAAGCCCGTTCGCCCCTTCGAAAAGCCGACCTTCCTGGCTGAGTCTGACGCCCACTATCGGACCAAGGAGCTGCCCTTCCGAACTGAGGCTGGGATCAAGGCTTATGTGGAGGAATTGAACAACCCAAAGCCAACAATTGCAGAGCGACGGGCCCTGAAGAGACAGCAGGCCGCAATGTGGCGTGTCTCTCCTGAGGATACGGTTTAGCATGGTTCAGGGGGTGGAGCCTTTGGCTCGAATGATAACTGTCCACGGAGAGGACACCAGCAGCACGATGGGTTTCTCAGTACTATTATTATCCTCCATCTTGCAAGAGGGGGCTCATCAAGGCTGATGAAAAATTTCTTGTCGTCCTTAGTTCAAATACCCTTATCCAATTAATGAAGGACTATTCATCTCCCATTTGCAAACATCATACTGTAGCAGCTTAAGAGCTTTTTAGGCCCCTGTAAATTATGTAACCTTTAATCTTCTCTTCGAAAAAGTAGATGTTGCTCCAATAAAAACATTTCTTGACCTCCATCCGTTCGTGTGCCTGCTTCTGTCTTGTGTAAAGAAGCTCTCATCCATAAGTATGTGCAGAGACTTATCATGATGTATGGGAAGCGGGACCTAATATTTTGCAAGGCTAGCACTGAGCAATTTGAATGCTGCAATACTAGTTCTTCATGAAGAATGACTGGAAAAAATACTATATGGTGTACTAGTATTCTGAGTTTATTCAAATGTCGAGGAGGGCTTGAATCTCGATTTCCATCGAGGTTCGTATACCTCGGATGTTATATAGTCTACTAGGGAAAAGAATTAGATCATTTAGTAGCTATATATGATTCTATGAATTAAACCAACATTCAGTTCAAGGTCAATAACTGAGGCCAACGTGAAGCCAGACATCTCCACCACTTCTCTTTACCAGGCTACATTTAGAGAGCTATGAGGGAATACGATGAAGCAAGATATCATTTACAGAAATCAGCTACACGCTACCATAGGTAGTACTAACCTTGGTCCTGGAAACTCTAAAATCTACTAAATGAAAGGCAGTAATTTCCAGGATGGGAACGAAGAACAAGAATCAAAATTCTCACAAACTAACTCCACGCACAGGGGTATCTGAACTCAAACTAAAACAAAAAAACGCAGACATAATCGAAGACCTCATCGGTGTGTGAGGCTTCACATGCAGAGGAACTGCTTCACAAGTCCCCGGACCAGCCAGGAAACTTCTCACAGCTCGGGAGCCTTGGAGCTCCAGGGGAGGGAGCGACGGCGCTTGCGCTCATCGGGCTTCTTGTTGGCGGGTCCCTTGGTCGCCTCAAGGGAGGTGGTAACAGTAGCAAAGGAGTCATGGGAGCCAGGGGCGACGACCTGGCGGAAGAGCTTCTTCGGGGTGTTGATGAAGACCTTCTTCATCTTTTTGATGAGGGTCGGGCTGGTCTTGATGGACGCCTGGGAGATGTTGGAGTTGGAGTCGTTGACTCCAACCGCAGCCTTGCTCTCCACAGGCTCAGGCATGCTGTCGTTGAGGTCAAGGTAGGAGACATCGGTGTCCGCAATGTTATAGTAGCGGGGGCTGCGGGTAACCGTCTGACGAGCTGGGTATGGGTGCACCGCACCGCTGTTGGCTCGGGCTCGGGCTCGGGCTCGGGCCTCACGCTCACGATCCTGAATGGCGAAGGACTCAGCGATGACTTCGGCTGTGAGCTGAGCCAGCTGGTCCTGGATGGAGAAGAAGCGGGTAGACATTGTTTCGTCTTGAACAAGGTAATAAGCGACAGGAATTGTGGATATGGATGTAGATGTATATGCGGCTGTCGTGTGCAAGAGGATTTTGGGAACGAGGTTGACGGAGGAAGAACGCCATCGTACGCTCGATAACCGCCTTTATAGCCTCGATCCGCTGTCGTCTTAACTTCATTAGGTAGCCGTGTTCATTGGGTGGGTATAGGATTCGTAGGCGACAGCGGAGTTGAAGCATTCACGCGTGGAAGGTGAATTCGGTGATTGATCCGACGTCATAGTTCATCAGTAATTCACGAGACAGACAAAGGCAGCCTCGACAAAAAGATTGATGATATAGTATCATGATACTGCGTGAATTTGAGATCTCTAGTAAGTGAATAGATTCGAATCATTCACGTTCAAAAGATAGTATTCAAATGTTTATACTTAGCATTCAGATTCTATGGAGGAGGTACCTAGTGAAGAGGGGAACCGTTAGGCAGTGTATTCTAGATACACGGGTCGATCCAGCTAGCATGAATGGATAACACCAACCAACATGTACGTTGTGGCCGGACTACCCCGTAGGGGTGGGATGAGAGATGTGTAGGAGTGTGTATTCTAGACTATAACGACGGGCATTCTTGTACGTACAAAGACGGGACTGAAAACATGACAAAACAGAGATGTAACCAAACGGTAATTCTTAGCACGGTACGTGTAGTAGGGGACAGGGTACCCCACTACACTAGGTAGTAGATTGGCGGTGCTTTGTAGCCCTATCTACCATGTTAGCAAATATGTACTGTGCAGACCAGGGACAAAGAATTTCAATGAAAACATTGATATATTGTTCAGACAGGAGAGTAGAAAGTAATATCTTAAAATTTAAAGTACATAACCCAAAGCCGAGTAACTTGATATAGTGCCATGACGCAAAAAGTACATGAGTGATTTTCTATTCACGGCAGCACCAGCTCCGCGAACAATGAACAAAAAGCCAGATAGTCTATTATAAAGACAACAAGTCTAGGCTGTAGCTGATCATCTAGATGGGATTTATATTGGGCACCGCCAGGCCCGGTGAGATGAGGGGGAATAATACAAGGTCAGAATGAAGGCGGGAAGATCAGAAAAGATATGTGCTCAGGTATGGCGATGAGCTTATTTCTTATTGCGGGCAGCCTGAGCCTTAAGGTACTTGGCAACCAGTTCCTTCCTATAAGTTGAAATGGTTAGTATGGATGATCAAAAATCTAAACCAAATGGAAAGATTGAAACTTACTGCACTTGAGAAGGAGCCTTCTCGTAGTGGCTGAACTCCATAGTGTATTCACCCTTACCCTGGGTGGCAGCACGGAGGTTGGAGCTGAAGCCGAACATGCCGTTCAGACTGCAGTCGGCAAAGATAGTGAACTCATCAATGCCGGTCTCAGTGTCGTTGATAGTAGCACCACGCTTGTTGAGGAGGGCAATAACATCACCCTGGAACTCAGATGGGGCAGTGACCACAGTCTTCATCAGGGGCTCCAGGATAGAGGGGTTACTGTCCATGAAAGCCTTGCGGAAAGCCTGCTGGGTGGCGTTCTTGAAGGCCATTTCGGAGGAATCAGTCATGTGGGTAGCACCATCGTTGATGACCATGCGAGTACCGAGAACCTTGTGGCCAACGAGAGGACCCTTCTCGCAAGAGATGTTGAAACCCTTCTCACAAGCGAACAAGAACTTCTCAGAAATACTACCACCAACAATCTGCTGCTCGAAGTTGTTCTCCTCGAGAGCACCAGTGGGCTCCATCCAACCCATAACACGGGCGAAATCACCAGCACCACCGGTCTGCTTCTTGAGCAGGTGGTCGAAATCGACACGGTTACCAATGGTCTCACGGTAAGCGACCTGAGGCTGACCGGTCTCACAGTCGACACGGTACTCACGGCGCATACGCTCGACGTAGATGTCAAGGTGGAGCTCACCCATTCCGGAGATGATGGTCTGCTCACTCTCACTGTCGTAAGTCACACGGAAAGTAGGGTCCTCTCTCTGGAAACGAGCCATGGCCTTGGAGAAGTTGGCAGCATCCTTGCTCTGCTTGGGCTTAATGGAAAGAGAGATGACAGGCTCGGGAACGAACATGGAAGACATGCTGTAACCCAACTGACCATCAGTGAAAGTATCACCGGAGGCACAGTCGACACCAAACACGGCACAAATTTCACCAGCACCGATCTCGTTAACCTCCTCCATCTCGTTAGAGTGCATACGCACAATACGGGGGATCTTGACCTTCTTGTTGTTACGAGCGTTGAACACGTTGGCGCTCTTGCGGAGGGTACCCTGGTACACACGAATGTAGGTCAATTGACCGAAGTTGCTCTCTTCCAGCTTGAAGGCAAGACCGACGAAGGGAAGAGAGTTGTAAGGAACAAGCTTGACAGAGGCTTCGTTACGCTTCTGGTCAAGAGCCAAGTTCTCAACCTCGGCGGGGTTGGGAAGGAAGTCAATAACACCATCCAGCATGGGCTGAACGGACTTGTTAGCAAGGGCAGATCCCATGAAGACTGGGCTGAACTTGAGGGCAATGGTGGAGCGGCGGATAGCAGCACGCAGTTGGTCCTCGGTGGGCTCAGCCTCATCAAGGAAGATCTCAGCCATCTCATCATCAACGTCGGCAAGAGTCTCAATGAGCATGGCGCGGCGCTCCTTGACAGTTTCCAAGAGCCTCTCGGGGATCTCATCAGTGACCTTGAGCTCAGTACCACTCTCACCAATGTTGTAGATGGCCTTCATCTGGATCAAGTCGACCACACCCTCGAACTCGTCCTCGGCACCAATAGGAACCTGGACGGCAGCGGCGGGCATCTTGAGCTTAGTGTTGATCTGTTCAATGGCCTTGAAGGGGTTGGCACCCATACGGTCCATCTTGTTGACGAAGGAAATACGGGGGACGTTGTAACGACGCATTTGACGATCGACGGTGATGGTCTGAGACTGAACACCAGACACAGCACACAGAATCATGACAGCTCCGTCCAGGACGCGCAGCGCTCTCTCGACTTCGATGGTGAAATCAATGTGACCGGGGGTGTCAATCAAGTTAATGTGGTACTTCTGGTCCTGGCCGTCCTTGTCCTTCTTGATCCAGTCACAGAAAGTGGCAGCAGACTGAATGGTGATACCTTTCTCACGCTCCAAATCCATCGAGTCCATCTTTGCTCCAACATTGTCACGTCCGCGGACTTCGTGGATAGCGTTGATTCGGCCGGTGTAGAAAAGGACACGCTCGGTACAAGTAGTCTTACCACTGTCGATGTGGGCCTATTATGGATATCCATCAGATAAAATTCGGAGGGGAACTTGGGATCAAAGGGGTGCTATGTACCGCAATACCGATGTTTCGAACTTTGTCCAAACGAGCAGCCTCGATGGGGTCAAGGTTGTCGATAATGGCGGCTTGTGACAGGCCATCCGGGTTGACCGCAGCAGCCTCGAGACTTGAAGAAGTGTTAGGATGTATCAAAAGGAACTTCAGGGATAAAATACTAACACTGCAGAGGCAGTAGCAGAGGCAGCGGTGCGACGTTGCTCCCAGGTTCTCAGGAGTGACTGATAAGCCGGCGCGACAGCGGAAGACCGCAAAGCAGCCGTAGATGCGCATCGGGAGTATAGCAGACTCTGAGATTGGAAACGAGAGGATCTGGCCAAGCCAGACACCGCACGGAATTGTAACCGTGCAAGAGAAGGAGACCTCATGGCGACTCTCAATTCAATACCGAATTGATCGAATCAAGTCAGATTGATTCGCGCTTGTTTGTTCCAAGAAAAAAAAAGTTCGGGGAAGCCAGGAACCCGCCACGTGACTATTGGCCTGTCAGGGCCGGGGTATTACATTTAATGCAAAGAATCTAGACAACATTTGAAGGCTATTCAAGGATTGAAATTGTGGAATTGACGAAAAATATAAACAGGCTCGAGAACGTCGTTTGGAAGTCAGGATCCATCCATATAATACCAGTGATCAATTGAGTTGAATTGATTCAAATTCAGTAGGAAGACCGTATTTTGGTCCAGAGACTATTGTACAAAAAAAGACCCAAGCGCCGCAAGAATTTCCCAATATAGCTGGGCTGAACACATATGCAAATTTATAGGCAGAGGCGGGAATCGAAGGTATCAAAGACATGCATGCCGTGGAAAGAATATGGAAGTAAAGATACCTCCACTCTATTTCCCTTGGCGCTGCTTGTGCTTGGGGTTTTTGGAGCTGGAAATACGAATGTCAATCAATTGAACTAGAATAGCTTTGATAGTTCAAGATACAAGACTCACCAGATGATATAGACACGGTTCTTTCGGCGCACAGGCTGTAGCAGATGGAAGTCAGTATCTGGTTGTTATTTCTAACACCACGGCATTCATATATCCCGAGGTCCCATTTTAGATTCGGGAGAAAAAGTGTATATATGCATTGGAGTCGTACCTTGCAACCATCACAAAGTCGCTTGACAGAGGATCGAGTCTTCATTCCCCGGACCTGCTCAAGCTGCCGGGAGGAGCCAACAGCAGCGGCGACAGCATTGCTGGTCTGTGATTGAGCGCGGAGCCTCACTAGGCCGTTCTGGATCATATGCGAGAGAGGACCGAGAGAAGCGACGCGAGAGAATGACCGGCGAGAGACGGAGGGAGGAGTTGGCGGAGAGCACCGGGGGCGCGGAGCACACTTTGAAGGGAGAACATGATGGCGATTGAGATGTCGTCAGGATATGAAGATTTTAAAGGCACACAGCCTCAATTTTGAGACTCTGAAAATTGAGATAGCGACACGCAAGAGCAGCAGTCGTTATTTGGCTACCAGGGTGCTCGCCGTTGATGCTGGAAAGAATGTTGCTCAGTGCCGGAGATTGAGGTTTTGCCGAGCCGATCCCGCAACGATGCTGATTGGTGGATCTGCAACAATACTTTATTTGTGCTAAACTAGAGCAACAAGACAACAGGATATTATACTCTAATATAATAGATCATTCGGGATAAATTGGCAGGAGGAGCTATGATACAATCGAGGTCATCACTGTTCCGTAGTCTATATTGAAAACCAAACGCCAAATGAAGCATTAAGAAGGATTTGCACTTTTCAGTCGCTGAACAAGAAAATAAAAGAAAACAAAGAATATAAGAATGTCCATCATGCCCGCCTGTCTCGGCTGTAAATAAATAACTTCGAAAATAAATATACTGCGCAATTGAAATATTACTAACGCAGGAAAGTTTGGTAGGTAGGGGAATCAGTCTGCTCGCTGAACGGGTAACCCAAATCCCGGAGGAATGACTCGAGGTCATCTTTCTCCCCAGATGGACACTGGATTCCAGCCAGGACCTTACCCACATCACCCCCGTAGTTGCGGTAGTGGAAAAGAGAGATATTCTGGTTCGGTCGAAGAGTGGTCAGGAACTTAGCGAGGGCACCCGGTCGCTCAGGGAATTCGAACATGAACAGTCGCTCATCCGCCACATTTGAACGACCTCCAACAAGGAAGCGGACATGGCGCTTGGCGAGCTCGTCATCGCTCAAGTCGCGAGCAGCCATTCCTGACTTCTCAAGATCCTCCATGATCTTTGCCAAATCTTCACGGCCTGTAACCGCAGACAGCGAGATACCCATAAGAACATCCGCATAGTCGTCTTGGGCATATCTATAGCTGAAAGCAGTCACGGCGTGGGGGAGGATCGCCTCGATAAGCTTGATGAAAGCACCTGGCTGCTCGGGAATCTTGACACTCAACAAAGCCTCCTTCTTCTCCCCGAGCGCAGCCCGTTCAGCCACGAAGCGCAGACGATCAAAATCCATGTTAGCACCGGAAGTGATGGCGATCAGCTCACGGCCAGTGTCGGGGTTGGGGTTATTGGCAACGTATTTCTTCAGACCCGCGAGAGACAGGGCACCAGCAGGCTCAATGACCGATCTGGTGTCCTCAAATGCATCCTTGATAGCAGCGCAGATCTCGTCGGTGGAGACCTGAACAATCTCATCAATCACGTCACGAGCCACACGCCATGTTTCTTCGCCGACTGACTTCACAGCAGCGCCGTCGGCAAAAAGACCAACCTCCTTCAAGAAGACACGCGTGCCCTCATCCAATGACTGAGCCATAGCATTGGCATCATAAGCCTCAACACCGATGACCTTGACATGTGGGGCAATGCGCTTCAAGTATACACCAATACCGGCAATCAGACCGCCTCCACCAACACCGCAGAAAACGGCTTCCAACTTCTCCAGGTTCGCCTGGCGCAGCAGTTCCATACCAATTGTACCCTGACCAGCAATCACATAAGGATCATCGAAAGGTGGGATGTTGGTCAGACCGTGCTGCTTCTCCAGTCGGTGAGCCTCGTCCTTAGCGGCATCGAAATCGTTTCCATGCAGAACCACACTGCCTCCGAGGCGGGCAACATTGCGGTGCTTTATAGCAGGAGTTCCTGAGGGCATGACAATAGTTGCAGGGATTCTGAGCTTACGGGCCGAATAGGCGACACCCTGGGCGTGGTTTCCCGCCGAGCAAGCAATCACACCTTTCCAACGTTGCTCGGGGTTCAAGTGAGCCATTTTGTTGTAAGCGCCACGAAGCTTAAAGCTGAACACTGGCAGCAGATCCTCACGCTTGAGGAGGACTCGGCTCTCCAATCGGTTACTCAAGTTGACGGCGTGGTGCAGAGGGGTTTCGTCGATAACATCGTAAACGCGGGAGGTTAAGATCAGTCGGAGGTACTAATTATGACTTCGGTTAGCATTAGGACCAAATAGAGAGGATATGGGATCGTTCTCACATCCGGGTATCCTGTAGGCAACAAGCATGACTCTGGGATTCCCCAGTTCGGGGGCAGACCAGGGAAATGGGGGTTGCGCTCGCAGGGAGGCGTTGGAGCGGCGGTGTATTCGGTCAAGGCCAATCCATTCATTTTGGGAGTGACGGGCCTGGTAGCGCCGTTGGTGACGAGACTTTCAGACATTTTGGAATTACGCCCAAGAACGCCAAACAAACAAGTTCAATGGCTCGAGGGTGGTGAATGAGATGATGGCAAATTCCTTTGATTCTGTGACTCTTTTTTCCTGCGGGGGACCGGGATCGGCCTTATGTCATCAACCCTGGTTTATAGCCCTATTCAATGTTTAAGCCTGATAGAGGTGTTTCGATTGATCTTTAATTATTTGAGATTTCGAAGTTTTTTATAGGTACATGAATTTTTCCAATTATATCACCTATGAAGTTTTGATCCTGGTTGTGTCCAGGTTCAAGTTGTCCTTATTACTAGTAGTTCTCATACTATATCCGAGTCCGAGTCGGAGTTCGTAGTAGCATATAGCATAACTTGTAGTATAGTATGTACTAGAGATCAAACTGCAAATACAATTCAATTATATAACTTGTTCTTTGACTGTAGTATTGAAACAAATGCAGAATGTTCAAATAGTTTATCTTCAAAATTTATGCGCAACCAACAATTCTGAAATCGTTAATGCTTGTCCACCGCAACTTGGGTGGTCCGCTCCGACTACTCAAGCCGCGAAAAACCTCCTTGGCAAAAAGCTCGCGACGTCATGCGATACTGAACATCTCTCATTCGCCCCCGCTAATCACATCACCCGCTATCAATTCAGTGCATATACAGCAGAATACTAGAAGAGCTGTTTTTACTGCCGCTATTCTCCTACTTTCCACGAAAGAGTCTCTTGAAAACTACCCAATTTGAGCTTCGATTACCTCAACCATCAAGAGCATTCAGCTCTACACTTCTCTGCCATTATGTCTCGCGAGCCTCTACCCCCCTCCACAATGGAGACAACCACGTACGTTTGACTTCTTCTGATCCTACTGAAGTTTCAGACCAATCACCGAACACGGTGCGCGAAGTGCAGTGAATCATGGCTAACATGCATTGCCCAATTCCAGGCAATTCCAAGAGGAAACCGGCATGCAAAAATTCACCCGTCGTCTTAAGGAAGAGCCCCTGGTCCCACTAGGTATGTATTTTCTCCAAGATTCCACTTTATGGATCGCATCATCGCCCTCAAAGTCCCAATCAAAGTACTCACTCTAATCCCTTCACAGGATGCGCCGCTACATGTTATGCCCTTTACCGAGCCTACCGATCCATGAGAGCCGGCGACTCCGCCGAGATGAACCGTATGTTCCGCGCACGTATCTTCGCCCAGGCATTCACTCTGGTCGCGCTAGTGGCCGGTGGAATGTATTACAAGGCAGAGCGAAAGCAGCGCCGGGAATTCGACCAGGCGGTGGAAGAGCGCAAGTCCCAAGAGAAGCGCGATGCATGGCTTCGTGAGCTGGAGATCCGTGATAAGGAAGACCGCGACTGGCGTGAGCGTCATGCTGCTATTGAAGCAGCGGCGAAGGAGGGTGGCAAGCCTCCTGGTGAACCGGATGCGGCTCGTGCGTCTATCGAGGCGGGCGATGAGAAGAAGGTTGGAGTTTTGGATGCCGTTAAGGTCTTGCTGTCACAAAGAAACAACTAAGTGGTTGTGGCATGTACAATAGTAGTGTTTGGTCTGTATTATTTGTATATAGGGGCTCCGATCTCCCCCAGCATGTTCTATGTTTTGAGTTTGGGTTGAAATCTGGTTAAGTTATTATGAAATCACATCTCTTTCATTCTACTACGGACTTCCTGGATTTCAGACTCATACATTGAAGTTTCTTTCAAGTTCGCTCCAGCAGGAAAGCTGGTGGCGTGGTCGGGATGTCATCGGGAGCTTGTCTTCTACATAACTTCTCTATACTTCTTCAAGGCCATTACGGGTCGATCAACCGCGATAACATGATCGCAGAGTTTTTTTCAACGGCCAGTCAAATGAACCGAACCCTACTGGTTACTCAAGGAATTGAAATGTTACTTACTAGTAAAGCCATCGGCGCAACCGAAGTGTGATCGCCGTTGCGAGAATTTGGTCCGTGACTCGGCCTCGGTTCATGTGAGATCGACACTTTAGCGCCATTACTATTGACTTAACACAAGCCGCACTTTGTTAGCAGGGACTAAAATTCAGATAACGGGCTTACAGGATGTGACTATTGAAAGCCATTTACGAGGTTATTTCTCTCAATGGCGGGAATTGGACTCTACCAAAGTATACAGCTTCAACCCTGGCCCCCTGTGCATTGATATTGAGGTGCCGAGGTGTCACTGCTTCTTGATGATTCCTATGGACCCGGAAAGCACCCGTGAACACGCTGATTTTTATAGTTTCAAGCTCGAATGGACTAGAACAAGGTCCCGAAAAGAGACCGGTATCCCATGCTCCACTATACACGGGTTTGTCCCTAAGACCCTGCAGGTCTCTCCGGCCCCGACTAACTAGACAAATCATACCATGACGTCTTGTCACGCTATTCACGGCCTCGGTTTAATGAAATTTTTGCTCGCAAGCATTGAGTCCTCTATATAAGCTTTGGATTCCCCTAACAGAAGTGGATCTTGTTGTCCATCACATGCGATACCATTTCTAACTGAGTGAACATTCTCATACTTGACTGTTGAATCGACCTCCTATGTTGTCTTTGTTTGATCAATTCTATCCATTTCCAAAAGAAAGCAATCCACACATACACTCAAGATGTTATCCTGGGTATACCCAATTCGAATCGTCCAGGCCCTCTTGGCCTTGGTGACTATCGGTTTAGCCTCATATGGCGCAACAACTCCATTCAACAATGTTATCTACTTCATGCTCTTCACTGGATGCTGGACAACCGCAATTGCTGTTCCATACCTAGGCCTTGCACCGCTTTGGATCCCACGCATCTCACACGAGTTCGTCATTCCCGCCGTGGATTTAATCACCATGGCACTCTGGCTTAGCGGCTGGATCGCCGTCGCCGCGCTGATTCCACACCCGAGCGCATGCAATGGCGCGTACTGCGAAGCTTTGCAAGCTCAGATTGTTATTGCTGCGATTGAATGGTAAGTAGATTGTCTCAATACTTCAGAGGGACTTTGGATATGTCCTAACTTGCTATAGGGCCCTTTTCCTGCTTACGAATATCTTTGCTCTTCTTGATGTGAGAAACTCTAGAAGTAACCGCCACATGCATGCTCGGGAGATTGAGCAGGATCAGCCTCCTGTCTCCCAAGTGGATGCGGCGGAAAGTGCTTGATCCGAGAAACAGTAGAAGAATCCTGCTGTTGTCTATTTCTGATGATGATGTACTACTTGTGTGAGACCACTATGGCGAAGATGAATATACGATGAAATGGGTTTCTGATGGACTTCAAGTTCAAGTTGGCGATAACTTGATCACAAAGAACGTTCTTGTGCTAGACTATACCTATGTATCTAATGTGTTTTTGATCGGAATATCTTGATATTCATAATAAGATAATGGAACTTTGAATGAATTTTTGATTCTTATACCGAAAGAAAACAATTTATATCCAACAAAAGATAATGAAAGCGACTCTTGGTATCATCTCGCTAAGACTCGCAGTCCAAGGAAAAACAAAGTGAAATCGTAAAATTGCACACCAATTGAGCATTTATCCTAAATCCATCCCATCGTATTCAGGAGGAAGGTGGACGGGAGAAGATCCGTTCTGGTGATATCCCAGAACCTCGGCGTACATGATTGTTTTCCACACATCGGCGGACAGGGTCGCATCAAGGAATGACCAATCGATAATCTCATTTGCGACTGGCTCGTCATCCGAATCATGGTATGGAGCAAGGTATTGCGAAGTGAGGGCCTCGCCGGCAGAGGGTCTCTTGCTGGGATCATATTGAAGCATCTTATCCAAAAGCATCGTAGCTATAAAATGTCAGTATTCATTCATGTTCTTTGGATACCTTGTCTAATACATACCTTTCATGTTGACTCCTGGAATGAGAGCCGACCAGGGCTTCCGGGAGCGTTTAGGTAAAGAACGAACAAAATTCTTAGTCTAGAGAGCGATCGTTAGTAATGATAATAGTAGACGGACTCCATGCAAACATACATTCGGACTGGTAACATTCGCAATAACATTGTCCGGTGGCGATCCAAGCAGTTTGGTAATCACGCAGAATTGATCAATGTGGTTCTTTCCAAGGAATAGAGGCTGTCCAAGTAACATCTCTGCAAAAATACATGCCGCACTCCAGATATCAACCTTCTCATTGTATCTCCTCCAGGTGAGCATAATCTCGGGGGCTCGGTAGTACCGGGTAGACACATAACCGGTCATTTGTGCGTCCGTAACGCGGGCTAGACCGAAGTCACAGATCTTCAGGTCGCAGTTTTCGTTAATCAGGATGTTGCTGGGCTTAAGATCGCGGTGGACGACACCAGCTGAGTGGACGTATTTAAGACCGCGCTGTAACATTTGAAGCAGTTAGCTTGGATTCAAGGTCGTGGAATTTCATTCTACATACCATTATCTGGTACATGAAATATTGCGTAAATTGATTGTCCAGTTTCTTACTCTTTAAAAGAGTATGGAGATCTGTTGCCATAAGATCCGTGACGAGATAACTGAATTGATGGGTTAACTTTGGTCTAATCGTGTACCTCGCTCAATGATGAACCACATACATATCTTCAGAGGGCGAAATAAAGATATCGGTAAGATGAACGATCTAGTTATAATTAGCCGGATTCATAAATATTGACCATGTAAATTTCGACAAACATTGTCATGTTTGAGTGTTTTCAACAATTTGACTTCTCGGTACATGTGTCGCGCGATGTTTTCTGTTTTGAATGGATTGACAAGCTTCTTGACAGCAATTGTTCGGTTTGAGATCTGATCTCGTGCGGAACTATAGAAAAAAAATGACCTGGTAAGCTTCCAAGGTTCTGTGATATTATAGAAGTGGGGCGATTCTCTCATACCAGACTAGACCGGAGACGCCAATGCCAATTGGTTCCAACTTAGTATATCTATAAAAAAACTCGGCGTTAGCATACAATGCTATGAATATCAATGGATATCAATGGATAGGTCTATAAACGAACCGCTCGGTAGTTTCGAATAACGTGCCTAGGATCGATTTTTGAGTGAATTGGGCCATCTCCTGCCCAGGAGTGGATGATAGTATGGGATCTTGACCCAACATGATAGGATCTACTGTATTGAGTACTGGTAAGAGTGCAGCTTGCATGAGTTTGAATACTGTTGGAAGATAAGCTAATATTTGGCAATTGTTTGAGATAGTTGTTTGTAGAAACTTGAAAGAAAAGACATTCAGGGGAGAACTGGCTGCTTTTTTATTGAAAAGACCACATGATCCACACCAGTTCTTAACAGACATATGGTGGCAATAATCCGCTTTGACATCAGCGCCTCATACGCAGCATGCACGGATTTATTGAAGCCTGTCACAGTGCCTCAGCCACAAGACAGCTTGGTTCGCTGAGCATCTTAAGCCCCACATAAAACCCGCTGTTACACGTATTGCGAGTGGTCGGCTCATTGCGCCGACTAATGGTGGTGGGCCTCTTCGACGTGCCGCATGTGGCCCGCTCAACCCGATAGAATCGCACCGTGGGATGGTCGTTCTGGTCTATGATCTATGACTGGCTTATGAACCCGCCGCATGGATCGAAGAATCCTCTCTTTCCGTCTTGAAGGAAGGCTGCAGATGTGGGTTTCCACGAATAGAGGGCCGGTTGACCTACGACGATCAATGGAGTTCTTTTTCTTTACAGCCTGACCTGTTTTGTACCTTGTTTGTACTTCACCTATGGAGTAGTTACCGGACGATCATTATGCACGAGCATCAATTGATTCATTCTTGTAGAATTGTATTCGTGTTCTTGTGATTAAGCTAGGGATTTGTTTTATCATATATTGTACATAATAATTTGATTTGGTTGACTCCATCAATGACATCAAGAGTCAAGATCATCCCCACAAGTGACAAATGCTCCAGAATTTTCAACATAGTATACACATCAACGCCAGCGCTTATTAAGAATTATCTCCACTAAACTGAGACCATTGACTTAATCGGCTTGAACAAAGTTATCAAACATGAAGTCGGGGAAATCGTCATATAGATATGCAGTCTTCTCTGGCATCATCATCGTCGGAGTTGCGTCTGGAGGATTGGCTTCTAGGAAAAAGTCCCCGTCTCCGAGTCCACTTGATTTATCCGATACTGTACTCGCAGAGAAAGTGGGAGAAGGACATTGAGCAGCTCCGATAGTATTCTGTGCAGCACGTTCACTGTACTTGGCAAGTTGGAGATTGATTTGTGGGTCGTCGCAGGATACATGGTCGAAAATTATGTTCTTGAGATGCCAGACCTGCTCCTTAAGGCAATCGATTGTGGAAATAAGAGCATCGTGCTTCTCTGTTTCTTCGATGAGAGTATGTTGGATCTCCTCTTGTCGCTTCTTCTTCTTCTGGCGACATTTGTTCGCGGCAACTCGATTGCGCTCGAGGTGTTTTGCTCTCTCAACACTCGTATTCGAATAGCGCCTTGAAGATCGCCTTGGAGCTGCTAACTGAGGATCGATATTCGGGTCTGTCAATTCGTCATGCATTTTTGGCATGCGAGGAGGCAGCATAGCCGGAGAATCGAAAGTGAACAAGTCTCGTGGGTTGAGAATGGTAGCAGACATGATTAGATTGTGGTGATCAATTGAATAGAGCCCTGGAGATTATTATAGTATTATAATAGATAATAGTAACATCAAGTTTCCAGATAGTATCAGTCATATTTTGGCGATGTCATCTATTTATTCAACATTAACTCCTCATTTGTTTTGAGTCAAGTTATCTCATCAAGTTTATTCTTCATTTTACCATGTTGGGAGGATTCGATGACGTAGTAAAATGCCAGGTGCCACAGGTTTCAACATTTTTGAACATCGCCACCATCGTTCAGATTCGTTCTAGAGCGGAGATCTCTGCCACGGATGACCAATAACAAGGTTAATTTCCGGTTTCAATTTGCAAGTCATAATGGCAAGGGGCCGATTTGGAAAATGCCCGGGGAGAGCTCATACAGGGTTATGATTGATGGATTCTTCTCCGGAGATCTGATGATACTTAAGAACTTGGCCCCACAACGTTAACAAGGGGTCTACTGTCAACTTGAGCGCCCCTCAAGCCTCAAAACACTACTCTTTGTTCCTAATGTGGTTTGTTCCTAATGTGGTTAATCGTTAATTTATAACTTTCGGTTATCGCCACTAAATCTCCGAGTATCGACTCAGGACTTTACTGCCTGTTTTCGCCCCCAGTCAGTACTGACGTAGTCAGGTTCTGTAGTACCTGGGACTTTTCTTCTCAGATACTGGATTTTGTCTCACTCAAGCGTTAGGTTAGTTGAATATGGATTAGATAATGCACTTGTTAGAGACGGAATGACGATATAAATGCATGTATCTCTCTCGGCCTCCGAATTCAAGGGGCAGTATCATGACAATAAAATCCATTTGGTCTGATGATTATCCTGGGAAGGAACCGTTGGGATTCAGGGAGAACAGAGGTGAAAGTTTTCATTCTGACGAGGCACATGACCAAAGTCGATGTAGTATTAGAATCATAGGATGTGAGGTAAAGGATTTAGGTACAACGAAAAGAGCTGAGAGATACCACGAGCGTCAACCAGCGACTTGCTCATCAATATACCTCCTCATCATATCGAATTCTGCTTTCCCGGTCTGTACAAAATTAGAATTAGTATTGAGAATCAAGTGGAAACCAGTGGATATAGAGAAGCAAGACCCATACCGAGACCAGGTATCTTATATGTGGCTATTATGGTGATATTAGCACGTAGTCTGATGAAAAACAAATAAGAACAGGTTCAACTCACAACATCCGTCACTCCACGATGTCTCTCAAATTCAGCTCTGGCATAAGATTGCAGCTCCTCCCGAGTTGATGAAGGTGGAATCTCTTTTCGAGTTCATTAGTAACAGAATGGAAAAGGGTGCCCAAAGACCGAAAGGAGTGCAGTAGGACACATACTATGTATGGCCCTGACGATCTCGCGCCATAATGCCAAAACGCGCTGTCTTTGAATAAACTATTGATGCGTTAGCGATGCCGAGGCTCTTCTATGGAGGATATTGAAGCGTGAATGAAATCATTCAGCTTTCGCGTAACTTACATGGTCGAGACTGATCGCGGGTTTCTTCAGCTTTGAGGGCTGGCTGCGAGAGACTGCAGCTAGCGCGCTTATTGAGGGCCGCATAATGTGAATTTCATATCACGTCTAGTGATAGTTCGTTGTCTATTGGTGAATATCGTGGAAAGGGCAGATGAGGCGGTCGAGTCCGAAATTTGGATATTGGTATTACTGTATTATTGACTCCACGTGACAGTTATCTCACTTTGTGCGTTATCTTACGGTACTGATGGTGTAATTATCTGCTATAGGGGTTTCCAGGTTAGATTGGGCCAGGCCTATAGAATGACCAGAATTACTAGAGAAAAGATTCATAAAACTATTAAAAATGAAGACTTTACAAGGTCCGGGGAAGTATTGAGTTTTGACTAATCTTCAATTCTTCGAGTCAGAAACTAGAAACAGATTGGATATCATAAAACAAAACACCACAAACGCTTTAATCAAGTTCGATAATAGGTACATCCTGTGATGCAGCTCGCGGTTGAGAGGGTTGAGGGGCCGGAGACCGCGAAGGCTCTGGAGTTTCTGAAGGTAATACATAATCAAATCCAGAATGGCACCTCTTCATGTGTAGCTTGAAGTTCCAGGTCCGCGCGAATCCACTGAGGTTACGTTTGCAACCAACGATTGGGCAAGTAATATTAGGTTTCCTATTCGCAGGAACAGTGCCGAAGCCAGGGTTCTTGTCCCCAGCGAGTTGCTGTTGTGGCTTTGAACTGGATGCCACGGAAGAAGCACGAACGGCGGGGGGGTGCAGGTTGTGGAACTGGTTGTGGGATTACAACCACCGGTGGAGTCATAGCTGCACGGGAGCGCGAACGAGAAGCCTGAGGCTGAGAGACTCCTGGCCCCTTCGAAGTGTCTCTGCTTATGGTTCTGCGCTTAGGTTGCCGGTTGAAGTCGCTGTCGGAGTCTTCAACATAGCCATATGTATAGGTGCTGTCTGGTAGACGGTCCAGCCGCTCTATACGGCCTTCGTGGAATGTCCGAAATGACATGTCTTGTTCGAATATGTCGGCACATCGCTTTGAGGTTCTCTCAACAGCATTAGATGGCAAACCCATTATCGAGGCGATGCCCATAACCTCGCTCCAATCGCGCAGCAGAAGCCTGTCCATCATTCTCTTACGGGCCTGGTTTGGCGTTTCTCCAGATTGCGTATCATCATCTGTTGCATCCATATATGGAGATGACCGTGACGATGAGGCTCGACTGGCGGACGGTTGATCGAGGTTTGACTCTTTCCGTCCCCGTTTCGTACCACGCGATTGGTCTTGCTTCTGACCTTTTTGTTTAGAGCGTGAGTCCGATCGCGACCGCGGACTTTCTTCATCTGTGTCGGTTGCCGAGTCATCACTGGAGTCCATATCGTTGGTTCGATGTCGCAGGAATGGTGGAGCCCCATTAAAAGCTGATCTAATTGTGAGATGACAGTGCGTGACAGAGGTCGCAGTTGACGATGTAAGATATCTTCATCGGTTTGCATGACAGGATGGCGTGGCGGAGATTGAGGCTTTTTGGGTTGAGGCTTTTTGGTTTCCTCATTCTGCTCGTTGTCATCTTTTGCAGCTTCGTCATCAACTATCGCATTGGGATCGGGATCGGTTTGATTGGCCTCTTGGGAATCCTTCACCTCCTTCCAACCCGATTCCCGAGCCATGTATGTTTCTTTGCCTACCCTCATCATGGTCGCCATGATCCACTCCTCTAGCTCTGCGCTGGGACGTGTGTCTGGTTCCATTCGATATGTATCAAATCCATCCAATCTACGTCGAAGATTCTCATCGGTCCGAGGAACTGAAGCAGAAGTCATAGGCCACGCTATCCATTTCTTGCGGAATGCCCTTGTCTTTTCTTCGTCTGAATCATCAGCGTCCGAAGGCTCACTCTGATCATGGTTGGATTTTTGCCGAATTGCAAATGCATCATACAGATGCCCAGACAGGTCATTTGCACGAAGGGCCCGAAGAGAATTATAGACACTTCTCTCCGCAACGATAGCCTGTCGGTAATTGGTTGCGTGTCCTATCCATCGGTTTGGACGCGCAACTCCGGGTGGCAGATCGACACCTCGATGTACAACATACGTTGGCTGCTGCTCTGTACCAAAGGAACGAGTTTGTCTGGTTGAAAAAAATTGGGATTGAGCGACGCTTCGCGAAGGCTTGTGGGTCTCGTCGTCACTGTCATGAAAACTGTCACCGTCGGAGCCGTAATAGGCGGCCAACGGTTGTTCGCGAAGGATCAAATCAAGTTCAGTTTCCTCTCCCTGTGTGACATCTTGTTCCATGGGATCCGACTGGATCTCCTGTCTCTGAATTACATCCTGAGAGCCGGGGCCACCAAAGATAGACCTCCGAGGTGGCTCAGGCAGTGAAGATGGCGGTGGATCAGCATCACTGCTAGGTCCACCAAATAAAGAGCTTCGTACTTGGGCTGACTGAGGTGGTAAAAATTGGGAAGACGATGTTTGATGGTTATCTGAATATGAGGACATGCCTCAACTCTGTAGTGGAAATTTCGTAAGGTTTATGCAGCCTTATTCTGTGGTCATAGCACAAACGCCAGATTTGGACTTCAATAATTCAGATTCGACCACTGGTGATAATAAGGCATCACATAAATCCTTCCGACCGCGCAAATATACGGACTTTGAACACTTGTTGCCAATTCATGAGGACGCGAAGAAGATCGAGGTTATCAAAAATTCATGAAAGTGGAGCCGGTCACGTGAGCCAAACACATCAATCAGACATGTGATTGGACGACGATATGATATACTAACCCGAATTCGGGTATTTACTAGATCCACCTATTAACCTTGGAATGTATGCTCAGAGAATGTTGATAGGATATCTATCTGAAATTATTGATTATTTGAACTAAATTTGTGCAGTGACCAAGGACCCGGAGCTTGTTTGAGTCCATCATTAAATGAAATATATCCGGGAATCCGACTCGGAGCTCTGTAGTAGTGCCAAATTTTCGAGTTACAATGTACTCCGAGTCCGTACTAGTACTATGGATATTTCTGTGCGCAGCAGCAGTGAACATCATGATGAAACTTGAACAAACTTCAACCTTGGAAGTTGAATGTGGATGCGTTGAAAGAAAATTCTAGGATCGGAAGCTCCATGAGAGTAACACTAGTATGCAAATACCGGAACCGAGAGATCTGTTGCAATATCCGGTCGAATGTGCTCCTTAAAGCCTGAGACCCCAGAATCACTGGCAGGTAATATCTCTCGAAGTCGATATCGCAGTGGACTCAAAGGATTGACACTGATAGTAGCGATGACTGCTGCATGATCTCGCAATACTTTGGTAACAGTGAGATGTGCTTCTCCAACAACGAACTTGGCACCCTGAAGCAATCCCGAAAGTGGTCTATGTTCAGTGAAGCTCAGGATTCGCGTCGCCAGAATAGTTTGCCGAAGAGAGTTGGAATGCTTGTCTTTACAGGGAAAGCGGCATGAGCGCATAAAGGCCTGATCCGGAGACTCTAGACATCTCTGACTGAACACTGCAAAGCTTGATGCATCACGCGAGTCCTTCACGACTCGGAACCAGTGATGGAGTTCTCTAGGTGAGGATGGTAATATGGGACAGTTGGCGGGACTATGGCTGAATGGCCAGCAAACCTGGAGATTACCCTCGCTATCCACACCGGAATGTTCGAGGGCAAGAATCGAGTGAATGATTATTCGACGGGCTTCAGCCCCAGTAAGATGCTTTTTCGTACCGGGAATATCATCAAGAGAATCGATCTCATCGTCAGATTGCGATTTAGTCCAGCATGACGCTATACATTCTTTGCTACCAACTGCGTGAGTGCAGTCGCGTGTATTGTCTTTGGATTGCACATCCGCTTGAGAAAGGCGAAGGGCGTCCCATAGTCTCACTCGCTGGGCATTACCCGTACATGCGCTCACTTCCAGACCAACCCACAGGTTAAGAAGAGGTACGAGCTTGGTGTCAGGTTTGGGACAATCCTCGATAAGCATGGCCTTCAATGTACGCTTCGGGAGCCGTTTGTACTTCTTGACCAGCCCTGCTGTAGCATATTGCCCAGCGGCTAGTTGAATGTCAAATCCATCATTGACGTATCGTGATTTGCATGTCCCTGGATACTGCAACCGAGAGGCAATTTGTTGTTGGATGAGGGGAATAGACGACTTGCATTTTTTGTTGACGACAAGTCCAATTTCATTTTCGTTTGGTGTCCCGATTAAGATTTTCGATGTGCCCTGTAACATAACTGGTTTATCTGGATTTTCTCTTAGAAGAAGATCTGGAATTTCAGACGTCCAGTGGCATTCAATGCCATGTTTCGATGATTCGGGCTGTTGTGGGAGCGGAACGATGAATCCTCTTTCTGTTCGAATGGCCGGCGCCTCATCTTCAGTACCTCCCACAAGGAACGCAGGACCCCATAATTCTTGGAGATCCTGAAGCGCAATGGAGATTTTCACTCCCCGTTCTCTTTGCTCCGATTGCTCGTTGGACAGCGCGGAGGATTTGCCAGTAGCTGCATTTTGCATCTCTTGTGCCAGTTCTTTGACTTGACTCTCACTTGTTCGACCTGATTGCTCATGTGTCCTGGATGGCGTTCGAGCTTTGCTTAATATCCAAGCGGGACCACCGATGAAGTCTTCAAGACAAGCCAGCTTCCGAGGTTTAAAAGCATAACCCTCAAAACCGATACTTATTTCATCAAGCTCTCTATCCCATAGGTTGAGATCAAATCGACACACATGTGAGCCAGTATAAGACAAAAGACCAATCGCCAAGGTTTGACACAGGATACGCAGTGATATAATCAAATCAACGCTAGTAGAAGTTTCATTATGGACATTGAGGATTGACCGAAGGAATTTATTCGTCAACTTTGTGATCCGCCGCTCGTCGAGTGGCTTGAGAGATCGCTCGAACTGCTCGATGAAATAGGTGATTTGAATGAATGAGACATGCAAGGCATTTGCGATGTCATTTCTCTCACTATCCTCGATCAAAAAGCTCATTTGGGAACCACAGAAGCCTTCGGATGTTAGATTCATAAAGGCCTTGTGCCAGCTTTTGCAAAATAGAAGGCAATCATCCATAGTTTCAAGGTTAGGATGTGGACTGTCCTTTAGGCCAAGAATTTCCGCAGTTCTCATTTCGAGATCGTCTAGCTCACTGAAGTAACGACTCGAGTCTAAGAGATGGGACATATCCTTCACGCTGGATATCCCTGAATCTATAGAGTCGACGTCCAGATCTGGACTTGAAATGTCTGTCTCATCTGAGCGGACACTTGATGAAGGAGATTCGTGAGGGGATGATAGTTGTTCTGGCGAGCTTAGAGTAGAGTGAGGGCCAATAGAGTTCATCCCAAAGGTAGATGGATCTGAATTGATATTGGTCGCAGATGGCTTTGAAGGTTCATTGAGTGAAGTTCCTTCTTTCTCACCACCTGTTACACCATCTCTGTCTCGCAAAAATCGATCACCGTGTGCGCGAGAGTTAGGAGCGGGTGACTTCAGGTTGTCGCTCTCAGTATCCGTTGTTTTCCTGTTACCAATATCTGATGTGGGCCTCGTAGAAGTATGGGGAAGCTCCGGTAAGCGAGGCCTCTCCATTGTAAAAGAGGACTTGTCGTGGTCATTCCTTCCATCATCACTCGAATAGTCTTTGACCCGGGCTCGGGGATGGATTTGGACTCTGCCAGACGTTGAATC
This sequence comes from Penicillium malachiteum, assembly GCF_028827825.1. Classification (NCBI taxonomy): domain Eukaryota; kingdom Fungi; phylum Ascomycota; class Eurotiomycetes; order Eurotiales; family Aspergillaceae; genus Penicillium; species Penicillium malachiteum. Next base: position 7,492,019 of record NW_026643095.1, read on the forward strand.
TCGCACATGCTCTACTTTACGTGCACGTGCCGCTAGAAAATTCAGTATCAATAATGCAGCAATGCCTCAATCTCAACGCTGAATTCAAGCAGATGATGCGGCTTACCTCGGATCTCCTCTGTGGCTATCGCGTAATTCTCAATCTCCTTCATAGACAGTACCCTGAGTACTATTATGTGGTCGGAACGCTCCTCGAATCGCTCCTTACCCGCTTCTAATGCTGCCGGGTTCACCAGTCGGCGATGGATTTTTGTCCACCTGGCCCCGGACGGAATGCCCTGAGTCCGGTTATCTTTGGCCGGTGTGACCTCTTCTCTGACTGGCTTCGAATCATCTCGAAGCTTTTTGCCCGCAGCCTCCTTTCTGGAAGATGCCTTTTCATAAGAGGCAGGTTGCATCTCCCCGTGAATAGATTTGATCAATTCATCGTCAGGAGGGGAGTCAAATTCAAAGCCGGCATCTCGTTCAGAGTCACGCCGCCGACGATGCTGGCGCGAGCGCCTGTCGCTCAGCTTTTCGTCATCCGACATATTCGGGGCTTGCATCTTAGAAATGATCACATCAAGTTCATCGCGAGGACGAGGCTCACGTTCATAGCCAATAGTATCTCGTTTGTCAAGGCTGCGTGAGCGATCGCGGCTCCGCTCTCGGTAATTTGATGGTGTATATATACTCCTAGCTCTTACGAGTGACCTGGCTCGAGCCGTTCTTTTCGGAATCCTGTAGTCAAGTAAGTCATCATCCGAGTGTTTGGTGCTGCCATATTTATCGCTGTACTCTAATTCAGGCCTGCGTTCTCGCGATCGACTGCGGCGATCCCTGGCATAGGATGTACTTGGGCGACGACGATATCCATACGAGTCTCGATCGGTTGGAGATTCATAATCCAAGTCATCTAGCCGGGAAGCCACAGCTTGATCGCGGGCCGCATATTGTGATTCAATAATGTCTAAAGGTTCCCCCCTGGCACGAACAAAGCTTCTCCGCCGTTCGCGAGACCTAGTTGGCTGCCTTAGTGGCAGCATTTCACTCGTAATAAGTTCTGGAAAATCGTAGGGATCTGCGTCAAGATTGTCCCAGCGCCAGGTCGACTTAGTTGTCTGAGAAAAAGAGGTTGAAGGCCTCGACCGTAGCTGCGTGGGCTGCCAGGGGCGTCTCACATTCCGTAGATAATCATCGTGATCGTCGAATCTGGGAGGTGACTGATTAAGATCGTATGGGAAGCTGGGTTCCATCATTTCCGGAGCTAGTTCAAGATCATTTTCGGGACCACCTCTGTAGTACCTAGTACTACTAGTAGTACTAGTAATTGAAGGTCGAGGATGAGCCATTTTGAGAGGGACCAGGGCCAACTCTGTCAGCAAAATATTTGGACTCAGTGATTCCCGTTGGACTTGGAGAATGAGACTTCAAAATAGTAGATATGATGCTGAAGAGTTGAACGGAGGAAAGATGTTCGCGACTTCTCTCACGCGGAAATTTATAGATAGATCATTTCCTTGTCACTTCACCTGGGTAGGTCTACAGATCAAAGTGAAGGCGTTGGATAGATGGATGCTCAGGTGAGGCTGAGCAGTCTGAGTCCTAGTCGATCACCTGGGCAATGCCCCGCGTTTCACTATGTCAGCACACTTGACCTATAGGTACTTTTGCGAAAGAAGCCAATTACTGTGAGGCAAGAAACCTTAAAAGAGAGTACCTTGAGGCGAAAACGAGGCTAAGTGGTTTGTTTATTTGCATCCAGCTATAGAGGATATGATTGTTTACGAATCAGAGTCACCAGAGTTGGACATTTCTTGCCCTGGCGAGTACCCTGTGCCCGGGTGTATGACTCCAGCCTTGGAGTATAATCTCGTTCAAGTTTCAATTCTGCCAATAGTATACATCAGAAACTACCAGAAAATGATACCTAGTAGGAATTTACCTATACTCAGATGTAGTAGATAAAGGAAAACCATGACGGTCTACATTCACATCTCGTTGCAAAAAGACCATTAAATTCGATGAACATAATTTTTGTGACATGCATATACAAGGGACTATCCCATCCGAAAACGCCAACAAAGAACTTGAAGCACTCTTGATAATCTAACAGGCCACTCGAGTCTATTTCTCAGCCTTCTCGAACTTGCGACGCTTTGACCGGAGCTTGGCAGCCTCGTCGGCGGTCTTCTTGTTCGAGTAGATGATCTTCTCCAAAAGCTTACGCTTCTTGCGACTCATCATCATCTTCTGTCGCTCAAGCTCCTCGTCCTCCTGGCGCTTCTTAGCAGCGAGCTTCTTGGTCTGGGTCTTCTTCTTCTTGGAAGCCTCATCAGCTCCGTTGGATGAGAAGGGCAGACCAGCAGCCTCGGCCTCGAGTTCACGCTGGTGCTGGTTACGAGCAGCCTCGTCGTCGTCGTCCTCGGATTCAGATGCGGCTTCGATTTCCTCGAGTCCCTCGAGGTCCTCATCCTCATCCTCCTCCTCGCTGCCACTCTCATCATCATCAGTGCCAGCGATATCCATACCACCATCAACAGACTCGTCTTCAGACTCCTCAGCAATGGCAGCAGGCTTCTCTTCAGCGGCTTCATCCTCCATCTCCTCGTCGCTGTCCTCGGCCTCCTCCTCGATCTCAGCTTCACCTTCCTCCTCCTGCTCAGCCAGGGAAGCCTTAGGATCGTAAGCACCGCGGCTAGCCTTGACCCAAGGGCTCAAGTGAGGGGGAAGAGTGGCGCCAGGTCCGTAAAGGTCAGCACGGAGCAGCTTGCCGTCGTTGATACAGTCCCAGACCCACTGGGGCTGGACGTAAGTACGACCGGGAATGCGAGTACCAGGCTTGACCTTCTGGCTGGCGTTGTCGGCAGCGGGAACGGCAGGGAGAGAAGACTCTGGGAGCTGGGGACGATCGACAATCTGGTGAGTGATGCGAGGGTCGGTCTCATCGTGAGTGAAAGCACCGTCACCCATAACGGCATCCCAACCAACACGCTTGCAGCCGAAGGAACGCAGAATAAATTCGAGAGGAGCCTTGGGTGCTTCACGCGAGATGTAGAAGACGAAGGGGGAGAAAAGAGAGCCGGCCTCGCTACCGCTCATGTCGGGCTGGGGAAGAGTGTCGGCTTCGGGGGCAGCAGGTTCGAATCGGTCGATAGCCTCGGTGTCGTCCTCTGTTGTGTCCATGGGCTGCTCCTCAGTAGTCTGGTCCAAACCAGCGGCCTTGATGACCTTGTCAACCTTAGCCTGAACAGCCTTGGAAACCTCCTTGTTCGAGTTGCTCTTCTTCTGGGACTTGCTGGCCTCCAGAGCCTTGGGAGCATCGGTAAGGTTGCGGCCTTCCAGGGTGAAAGCAGCCAACTCGGCACCGTTCTCATCACTGCGAGTGTCGAACTTAGGGGGGGTATCTGAAACCGATCGAAGAGTAAAGACGGAAGTTGACGAAACCCAACAGGGTGGTGTAGAAATCAACAAAGGTAGCCATAATACGGTAATCAACATCGCCATTGACACGCTGGACGAATCGGTAGGGAACCAGCCACATAATATCTTGTCCCTGAATAGTAGCCTGGTAGTAGATACCCTTGATGGACAGGAAAGATTTGCGCAGCGAGTTAGTGGTGATCAGGTAGTGCTGGAACTCGTGGCAGACACGCTGGCACATGGCAATGGTCTTGTGAGGCACGTGGGTGGTAGAGGGGAGAGTGGCGAAGAGGAAGAGCAAAGACAAAGCATCGTCGAGGTCACGGAGGGCGTCAATGAAAGTAGGGTAACGCTCCTTGATGACATGGTCCAGAGTGAGCTTGGGGGCATGAGTCTTCTCCAAGCGCGCAGCATCGCTAACTTCACCACGACCGAGGGAACGAGCGATCTTCTTGGCAAGGGCCTTCTGATCACGGAACTTGTTCAGCAGAGGCTCATGGAGGAGATACGAAATGTCCTTGGTGTAGTAGAAGGTAGTGTTGGGTGTCGAAGTCTTGGAAGCCTTCTTCTTGTTACGAGGCTCACGAGGGTAGATACCTGTAATGAAATATCTCAATCAGTATCGCATCATAATTGCCTTTCAGATGGAGCCATTCTTACCCTTGAAAATACACAGGCGACGGAAATCAGGCAAAGAAATCTGAAGTTTGCGCACGGCCTGGGTACGAGTGATATAGTTTTTGGCCTGGCCAGAGGTACCTAATTAAAATCATTAGTAGAGTTTCATCAAAGGAATTTCCATTATAAACATACCCTTCTTCTTAATTTTACCCATGATGAAGTCTGTTGGAATCCGAAAATTGGAGAGTCCAAAACAGTTGCTGATAAGAAGAGGGAAAAAATCTCGATAACTTTTTTTTTCTTGTCCGAGGCGGTCAGTTGGTCCGTGCGGGTGCGGGCGTCCGTGGTTCCCTTCAAGAAAGGGACACTGGTGTGAGCCTTGGATTCCCTTCAATTCCGAAACAACTCGCTATTATGGCCGTGGACCGACGCAAAATCGCTGTGTTCGGTGCGGCCTTTGTGTTGCGACTCCTTCTTGTCTGTTTATTTCCTTCATTACCTGATCTGTTGACAGGCCGAGTGGAGGTCTCGACTCCGGTCAATAGCTTCAAGCGACGTATGTTGTTTACCCCATAGTGTCTATTGTTTCCAATCTTGCGATCGAAATTTTACCAGTGCAAATGCTAATATAGAACTCCAGTGCAAGAGGGTCTATTTCTCTATATTCGAAATGTCTCGCCTTATGATGGCGGTGTTTTCCACCAGGTAAGGAGATTGTTGTACATGCTCAAGATACTTGTATTGACCTCAATTGTACTTAATAGGCACCGTTCCTCCTCCCCTTATTCGCTTTACTCCCGGACGTGCAAACAAGTCCTTTTCCTACAGCAATTTTCTATTTCCTCGTCGATCTAGTAAACGCCCATGCGTTGATTACCATTTCGGAGTCGGGTCAATCGGTCCAAGCCCGGCTGCACTCTGCGATGAGGAAGCATATCCGATGGGACGGTGTGTCCATTGCAGCTTGGTGGGTTTTAATCCATACGATAAGGTCATTCCAAGTATTCGTAATCTGACTCTCTAACAGGTTTTTGTTTAATCCTTTTACAATTGCCACCTGCCTGGCCCGATCGACGAGTGTATTCACCACAACCGGAATTCTTTACGCCATTTCGAACGCCGTCGATGGAAATAGCATAAATGCAATCCTTGCCCTTGGATTTGCGTCCTACCTGTCTCTCTACCCAGCACTGTTGTTCATCCCATTGGTGCTACTCTGCTACGACCAGAAAACTCAATTATCGAAAGCTCCCAATGCTGTGGTTTTCTTCCTGCAGCATGGCGCGATACTGCTAGGTAGTGTTGTCGGCCTACTCGGATTTTCATGGCTCATTACTGGAAATTTCTGGGAGTTCATGTCCGCAACCTATGGTTTCCATCTGCTGGTTCCAGACCTGACCCCAAATGTGGGTCTTTGGTGGTACTTCTTCATTGAGATGTTCGACTCCTTCCGGGAGTTCTTCATCGGGGTCTTCTGGCTTCACCTGGCTGCCTATGTTGGCGGCTTCACTGCACGACTCCGAAGACAGCCCTTATTCATTATCACATCGCTCCTAGGCGTCTTCGCGATCTTCAAGCCGTATCCTACCATTTCCGACGCATCCCTCTACTTCGCACTGCTACCTTTGTACCGGCATCTCTTCCCCCGTGAGTCTACTAACCACACCATATCCCTTGGGTCTATTATGCTGATTCTTGCTAGTGATGCGATATACCTTTTTCGCGATCTCCGCACTCCTCTATTCTACTCTTCTAGGACCCGCTTTTTACCACTTGTGGATCTATGCGGGATCTGGCAACGCCAACTTTTTCTATGCAATTACTCTGGTCTGGAGTCTTGGACTGTCAATCCTATTAGCTGACAGTATATTTGCAGCTCTCCGGGATGAGTGGGAGCAGGCCAACCCAGAGTCACAAGGAAAAGAGGTAAAGCAAATATAGGTAATCCATATCAATTGATATGTCTGCATTCTCATCGCATCACGGGTGTTTCTTTACTTTACAACATTGGATAATAGAACCAAAAAAAGGATAAAAATAAAAATTAACTCATAAGACATAAGACATGAAACATTAATAGACATCTTCACTTCAGCCGTTTTGACAAAATCAAATAATCATACTCCTTAATCGTCCCATTCCGCAATTTCCTAGGCCGCGGCGAACATTCATCCACCTCATAACCCAGTTTTTCATAGAATGTGCAAGCAGCCACATTAGATCTGAAGACAGTGAGCATAGCCTTCTCCAGCCCGACCAACTTCCCAATTTCATCCATCCTACTCATCAACAATGCGCCCAAGCCCTGTCCCCGCACAGCCGACGACAAATGAATCTCATAGCAGTAAATAACTTCTTTCCCGTCTTCATAAGTAACCATGAAGGACAAGAATCCAAGCACACCGCCATTACTTCTCTCAGTGGCACCGCCGATCTCTTCATCGGTTTCATTCTTATGATCGTCGTCCCCACTGCGACTCTTCACGATATCTTCAACCGGCCCATCGCCTCGCTCGGCATCGGTCCCGACAGCCGAGCGCCCCGCAACACCGCGCAGAATAAGATACTTCATATCAGGAAGTTGCATCTCTTTGCGCTTCTTCGGACGTGACCAGCCAATACCAGAGGCAGCGTATGCTTCTCCGGATGTTAATTCGATTAGATCGAGACAGGCTTCTAGGTCTGTCGGTGAAATTGTTGATGCAGAGTACACGTCCAAGGACGTGTTATGGTTGGGAATATCCAGCCCATGATCGGTTTTTAGAGATCCCGATTCATCTCCAAGATCTGGAGGTGGAGTATTGGACTCTGTGGATAGGATTCTTGGAGATATGTAGGTTGAAATGAACTCTGTAATGTTCAGTGCGTTTGTACGCTCAACCAGTGGGAGTTCTGGAGCTTGTTAGTAGGAGGTCAATTCGTGTGATCCGTGAAAGTAGGCGTAAGAAGTGTATTCCAGTCGAGTGTGGGATTATTGAGCTCAATTGGGAGCTCGAAGTATAGAATTGATTGCGCGCGTGGTAAGTATGACTTACTTTTCTGGATCTTCTGGACGGTAGAGACGCGTCGTGATTGAGATATTTGGTGGGCCTTATTTTTGCAGATTCGGCCCTCTTGAACCGGCATGGTGTATAGATTGATGTTGAGCTCGATTCTCTTGGTGTTTGAGGTTGTTTTGCTCGTTTAGTAGCACTGAGGATTTGCTTGCGTTGTGACTCTGGCGAGTCAAAGGGTTGAGTGGGGCTGACCTAGGGAGAGGCCAATCATGATGGTGGGATTTATATGGATGGATAATCCACCAGTTGACTAACAATACTGAAGTATAGATAATGGTAGCATCCTGCATTGCATCAATCATTTAATTAACTATACTTGTAGCCTGAGACTCGGACAATCGGAAGGGCTTGGTACTGGTGACTTGAAGCACTTGATCTAGTTTCACAACAAAAGTTTGGATGAGGGCCTGGTCAGCTCCATGGCCTTCACATGCAATAATCCAAGTCGCAAGAAAGAACCACATGCAATGGCCAAACCCTGGCTCTCTTTAGCCTCTTCAGAATGAGAACAAGAAAAATTCATAATATCATAAGCTTTGTTGTTGTCATTTGCTATTCATACTGCATACATATAGTGTCTAAGCGACTTGATTTCAAGCTTAACGCAGGGAAGCAGCGTGCTCTTCAGCACGACGCTCAGATTCAGCGGCACCCAGTTCTCCAAAAACATCCACACCCCAGCGGAAGGGGTAGTTGTATCGCTCGTTACGGTCCAACTTGTTGAGGGCCTTGAACTCTGCGTCGGGAATGACAAAGTCTATAGAGAAATTAGTACCATTCATAATTCTGCTATTCCGGTAGCCTACCTGAGAAGTTGCTCTCAATTCGCGAGGGGGTAACACTCTTGGGCAGTACTGCAGAGCCTCGTTGGATAGCCCATGAAATGAGCAGCTGGGCGGGGTCCTTGTTCAGCTTCTTGGCGATCTCAACGACAAGAGGGTCGTCGACGACACTATGAGTCTGAATGAGTATATGATCAGAATGATATAGGGATCAGAATAGTGCCTACCGTGGCTTGTTGAAGATGTTGTTTCCTAGAGGGCTGTATGCGACGGGAAGGATTTTCTATTGTCATCAGATTAGTTAAGTCCTTCAACAGACACAACAGATATGAATAAAGAATGTCCGTACGTTATCAATCAAGTACTTGGTAAGCTCTGGCTGAAGGAGGTAGGGGTGAGCCTCGATCTGGTTCACAGTAGGAGGGATCTTCGCAGTCTCGAGCAGCTTCTTGGTGGCATCGATAGTAAAGTTGCTAATACCCAGACTGCGAATCTTGCCCGCAGCGACGAACTTCTCCAGAGCAGCCCAGGTATCGGCGGTCGGAACATCGGCAATGCGGAAACGCTTGGTCACAGGGTCTGTAGGTGTGAGAGTTTCATTGGTGTGTTCGAAGGCTACAGGCCAGTGGATCTAGTGAAATCCAATTAGCATAAATCCAAAAAAAAGGTATTTCGTATCTTGAGGTGGCGCACAAGGTACAGATCCACATAGTCGGTTTGGAGATCCTTCAAGGTCTTGTTCAGGCCCTCCTCGACATTGTCAGGGTGGTGGTGAGTGTTCCACAGCTTGCTGGTGATCTAATTGTTGAAATATTCAATGTTAGAGAAACGCTTGCGTCACAAGTAATGTAAGGTGCAGCATACAAAGATCTCCTCACGGGGCACACCCGACTTCTTCCAGCCATTTCCAACCTCGTTCTCGTTTTGGTAGCATGCTGCCGCATCAATGTGACGGTAACCACTGCGAAGCGCGTGCTCGACTGCGTTCTCGACCTCGTTGGGCTTGGACAACTATGAAAAATTTATTAGCTCTGTTTTGAGGAATGGAAGCCAGCATAGCGCGACGTACCCAAGTACCGAGACCAACTGCGGGGATCTCGTAGCCCGAGTTGAGCTTAAAGGTGCGACCAAGAGACATTTTGAAATGAAGCGGTAGTGTTTGAGATATGAAGCACAGTAGAAAGCAATCTTTGCGCTGAAAGTAATTGAGAGAATAAATTAAAAGAAGACAAGTAAATTGCAAGTCCAACTATTTATCTGCGGGCTCCTTCCTTACCCCTCCCTAGGCTAATCGATCCATCGCACTTACCCCGAATACATAGTTTCAACTTGACACGCGGTCGGTTGATCGCGTATTCTCAAGGGACATCGCCTAATCCCAGAACTGAGCCTATCGCCATAGCTTGAGTGGATGTGAAACGCATTGAGTGATATTTCCTTCAGATTGCACAATTTCTGGGCCCCTCAGTGGGGAGCGACTATATAAGCCCGGTAGTTGGTTGATCCACAGTTCCAAG